>NC_072423.2:131385000-132635000 GCF_028878055.3 Symphalangus syndactylus | reverse complement strand
GTAGTTTCTCATCCTGTGAGCTTTTTTTTTTTTTTTTTTCGAGACAGAGTCTCACTCTGTCGCCCAGGCTGGAGTGCAGTGGCGCGATCTAGACTCACTGCAAACTCTGCCTCCAGGGTTCACGCCATTCTCCTGTCTCAGCCTCCCGAGTAGCTGGGACTACAGGTGCCTGCCACCAAGCCCGGCTAATTTTTTGTATTTTTAGTAGAGACGGGGTTTCACCATGTTAGCCAAGATGGTCTCGATCTCCTTACCTCGTGATCCTCCTGCCTCGGCCTCCTAAAGTGCTGGGATTACAGGCTTGAGCCACCGCGCCCGGCCCCTGTGAGCTTTTATCCTGCAATGGATCTTGGTTGGTTGGTTCATAGGGCCCACACTGTTCCAACACTTTCAGATTTTGTTGCAATCCACCTCACAGTTTTGGCTGCTGTTCTTAGTTCAACTTGCTGCACTTTCCAGTAAATGCTTCTTGCAAGTTTGCAGTCCTCATTCCTCCTCCTCCCACCGTCCTTCCTCTCAAATAGATGCTAATATTATATGGATCATATAATTTTTAGTAGTTTGTGCCCATTTTCTCCTATTTTGGTGTTCATGTGGGTAGCTTACCACTTAGTTTCATCATAGGTGGTGTGTGTCAGGTTTGGTTTTGCTATTATAGTTGCCCTACCTGTATTTATGGGGAAATTTCAGGATATTCTAAAACTATACCACCATTGCTGCTATCTTTCCAGAATTCCTTACTATTTGACATTGCATTTTTCAACCTAACATTGTTAGAACTGTATATTCTGGCTCACTACCTTATTTTCATTCATGTTCAACTATTCTCCATGAAGAAAATAGGATGTTGGCTTTCATAGAGAGACTATGGTGGTCTTATTCCAACACACACACACACACACACAACCTTTAAATCAATACCTAGATGTATATTCTTGCTCTATCATTTATGGTTATGGGCTGAATTATGTTCTCTCAAAATACATATGTTGAAGTCTAACCCTCAGTACCTCAGAATGTGACAATATTTGCAGATATGATTCTTAAAGAGGTAATTAAGTGAAAATGAGACCAAAAGTAAGATGGGCCCTAATCCAATATGACTGGCCTCCTTATAAGAAGAGGAGATTAGAACACAGACGTGCACAGAAGAAAGACCATGTGAGGACATAGCGAGAAGGTGGACATCTGTAAGCCAAGCAGAGGGGCCTCAGAAGAAACCAAACATGTCAACGTATTGATCTTATATGTTAATCCCCCACAACTATGAAAAAATAAATCTCTATTGTTTAAGCCACCCAATCTATGGTATTTTGTTATGGTAGCCCTAGCAAACTAATGTGCTTACTATCTTTGCACATATGGGAAATGAGGAAAAATGTGGCGTTTGTTACTGAAGGCTTTTCTAAAGATCAAATGTGATAATGTTGTTTAAAAATTATATTGTTAATTGGCTTCCATGTAATAATTAGGAGGGACATCAAGAGGAAATAGATATGTAAGAAAAAATATTTTAAAAGACATGAATATGAACACTTATTTTATGAGAACTTATGAAGGTACTTGTAGTCCCACATAATTTTTATCTATAATTAACATTTTGGAAGCACAGTATTTGTATTCTCTAATGAAAATTCTGAAGTTTTAATTCTAACTCAAAAATTGATTTTTTTTTTGTCACTATGTCTGAAATGCTGTGTTAGAAATTTGATTAAAAATTTTCTTTTGTAGTGTTGTGCTAGTCGCTGAGGCTTAAGACTTGAAATATGTTTTACTGCAGTACCTCAATTATTTCTAATCTATGATTTTAGGGATATCAAAATGCCCAAAAAATAAGCTGTATCTACCTTCTTATTTACTGGAGAGTAGAATGCATCTGACTAATTTGTCACATATATTCCTCTTTATGAACTAAGTTGAGCACACACTTAAAATACAGATTAAGAAACTCAAATCTGCTTATATTGCTTATTCAGTAGCACAAATATATAGAAAGATAATAACAGGATAAATTACAATAGAAAAATATAAAGATAACATTAACCTACTAGAAACAAATATTAGTTCTTAATTAAGCAATGCCATAGATGTTGAAGTTCCAAGTGGAAAGATTAGCTGCTGGCCTCAGAGATACCTAGTGGTGTAGCATTATCTGTGTCAATTCCCTTTAGCCCATGGCCTTACATGTAGCTTCTAAGGCTCAGAAACTCAATCTTGTCAACATATCAGAGTTATTCTTTCTCAAAAAAGTTGACTCTCTATAATAAAGCTAACTAGAGACTGATACAGAATCTAGAACTGCTTTATATCTATATAATAAAAACAAATATTTGTCAAGAGAATAGCATTTTCTTTTCCTATGTGCAGACTCCAGGAATAATCAAATTATAACAGTTATATCTACTTCTACATTCTGGCACAGCATATATTTATGTACTTATAAAAATATACATGTAGGCCAGGTGCGCTGGCTCATGTCTGTAATCCCAGCACTTTGGGAGGCCAAGGCAGGAGGATCACCTGAGGTTGAGAGTTTGAGACCACCCTGACCAACATGCAGAAACCCTGTCTCTACCAAAATTTCAAAATTAGCTGGGCATGGTGGCACATGCCTGTAATCTCAGCAACTCTGGAGGCTAAGGCAGGAGAATTATTTGAACCTGGGAGGCAGAGGTTGCAGTGAGCCAAGATAGCCCTATTGCACTCCTGCCTGGGCAACAACAGCAAAACTCTGCCTCAAAAAAATTATATTTACATATATATGTGTATATATATATATATATGTGTGTGTGTGTATATATATATACATATATATAGCATTTTACCTTTGCGTTATGCCTTTATATACTTGAAGATGGAAACATCTGTATGTACCAGAAAGATAAAACTCTCCACAATGTTTAAGCAGCCTTGTTTTTTTAAAAATTGATCATACACTATTGTATTTGGCTAGAAAGAGTCTGGACTCTTTAGAGAAAGAAAATGGTACATATCTCACTTAATTCAGGAAGATACATTGTCAAGCAGAAACTAGGCTGTGTTACAGTAACTACTTCAGGAATATTTACACAGATATTTGACAAAGCTCTGTCATAAATATGAAAATTAGTTTATAGAAAATATATTTGCATTATATTGTAGTCCAGTTTGGTAATAAAATATGGCTTTAAGTTAACAAAGCAATCAAGTGATACTTTTTAGACACTGTATATAAATTGATAAATTGAGATTTCTACTAGATCCTTTTAGTATTATAAAGTATTAATTGATTACTTTTCATTTGCATTATTTTGCATATGAATTAATATACTAATAATGTGTGTGTCTGAAAGGAAAACTTCCCTTTTCCATCAGCCCCTGCAATGAGGTACAGTCCAGAGATTTCTTGGCAGATATAATATTTAGTCATGATTCCAACTCATCCATGTTGTTTCCAACAGTTTAGGGAAAAGCCCCAAGTAAAGTTTGCTCTCCACTTATACATCCAAACCACTATTTAAACATGAAGTCATGTATTTCTGATTGGCTATGTGGCAACTGAAACCATGATTAAACTTCAACTTCTATGGGGGCAATGATTATCTTATTAAAGATCATTTCTACTGGATAACAAATATGTAAGACATGAGTTTCTTCCTGATACATTTGCATTCTCTTGAGCTTACTTGTCCTGCCAAAATTTGCCCTTTCCTCTGATGGATTTCAATGACTGATATCTATTTGATTTTGTTGCATTTGTGCATTTTACTTCTCACCACTCACAGATTCTAAAATTGATCATATACGTTTCTTGTAATTCTGATAACTTACCATTGGGTTGCCCACTCCTCTCCCTTTCTATCATTAAATCTCTTGATAATGCTTCAGAATTTCTCATCTGAGTAAAAGGAAAAATAGAGAAATGGAAGTGCACAATGCATTATCATGGTTGGCAGTGTCTGAACTCAGAATGAGGTCAGCGTAAGGGCAAAAAGTGGACATCAGCTTTCTTCAAACACTTGAAGTCTGAAAAGATGATGAATGTAGGAGATGAGGGGAAGTAATCATGTTTTCTACAGTAATCATGTTTTCTACATCTATTGTCTCTGCTCAGCCTTTCCTTTAGTTTAGCACATTCATTTTTAACTGTGACATACAGACTAAGAGTCAATTTCCCTCTGCCTCATGAAGAAATACTGAAGTGCCCCATTTATTTGGCCATGTGACAATATCTTTCACAATTTGTCTTTAGATCAGCCTGCAAGATTTTCTATAATTTAATGTTTAAATATGAACAGAAGCTTTTTCTTTCATTAACATCTAATTCTTTTTGAGAGTCATCTCTGTTTTTATTTATATTTATAAAGTAATAATTTAAAATGAATACTCTTGGGCCCAAAAGAGATGTGATTTATCAAAGGCTATCAAAATAGCCATTCATGTTATACATAATAACTGCAAAATACTTCCCACTTTTATGACTTAAGTGTGAGAAATCTTGAGACTATTTTATGCTGAATGGAGTAGGTGCTATTTTTAATTGGATATTGCTTGACAATAATCCTTTTAGAAATTTTAAATCACCAACTATTAAATATAAACCCCTTACATTTTACAGTTTTAACACTGTAATGTAACCATTATGGATTGGTTGCTTTTAAAATAGATGTTAATTAGGTTGAAAGACCCATTGTTTCTAAATTTCTGTTAAGTTGGGGTCTCCATTGCTGCTGCCATGGAGTCTCCATTTCTGCTTCTTAGTGAGGTCTTCTTTCCAGTGGGTTCCTTCAGAAATGTAAATTTCCAATGTAAGTTTACAAGGTAAACTCCACTCAAGTTTGCTCTTAAGGACAGCCTAATAACAGTCGCCAAACAATGAGATACTGTGGTGTGAACCTTATAATAACCAGAGAATCTTCTTCATTGAGGTCCTGAGGCCACAGTTGACTTTCTGTTATCACTTAGAGTTCTTTTTAACATATTAGTCTTCTTTGGGTTCCAGATAGTTGGAAACAATGTGTAATGCTCTAGACCTTCTTCTTCTAAAACCTATGACTGCCAGGTAGTCCTCTACCTGTGCTTTCCCTAACTCAGAGGCACAAGAGCCATAGGACTCTGCTCAGCCTCTAGGGAGCAACTGAACATCTACTTCATTCTCACTTTGCACCATCTCTTTTGACTGTGCACCCATGTCATCACATCCTGGCAGTAGAGTTGGGACTCATCAACTTCCTAGAATCCAAATTTTTATGTCACTAATACCAGGCATGAAATATTTTTACTAGTTTACATTATTTTGTTAATTATGATCAGTAATGACATGGTTTGGCTCTGTAACCCACCTGAATCTTATCTTGAATTGTAATCCAAACTATAATCTCCACATGTTGGGGACAGGACCTTGTGGGAGGTAATTAGAACATGGGAGCAATTCCCCCATGCTGTTCTCATGATACTGAGTGAGATCTCATGAGATCCAGTGGTTTTATAAGGGACTTTTCCCACTTCACTTGGCACTATTCTCACTTCTCTCTCCTGCTGCCATATGAAGAAGGATGTGTTTGCTTCCCCTTTTGTCATGATTATAAGTTTCCTGAGGCCTCCCCAACCATGTGGAACTGGGGAGTCAATTTAACCTCTTTCCTTTATAAATTACCCAGTCTTGGGTATTTCTTCATAGCAGCATGAGCACAGACTAATACAGGAAATTGTTACCACACTGAGTGGGGTGCTGCTATAAGGATACCCAAAAATGTGGAAGCAACTTTGGAACTGGGTAGCAGGCTGAGATTGGAATAGTTTGGAAGGCTCGATAGAAGACAGGAAGATGTGGGAAAGTTTGGAACTTCCTAGAGACTTGTTGAATGACTTTGACCAAAATGCTGATAGTGATATGGACAATGAAGTCCAGGCTGATGTGGTCTCAGATGAAAACGAGGAACATCTTGGGAACTGGAATAAAGGTGACTCTTACTATGCCTTAGCAAAAAGACTGGCAGCATTTTACCCTTGCCCTAGAGATCTGTGGAACTTTGAACTTGAGAGAGATGATTTAGGGTATCTGGTGGAAGAAATTTTAAGCAGCAGTGTGATTAAGAAGTGACTTGGGTGCTCTAAAAAGCATTCAGTTTTATGTATTCATTCACAAAGATATGGCTTGGAATTGGATTTTATGTTTACAAGGGAAGTAGAGCATAAAAGTTTGGAAAATCAGCAGCCTGATGATGTGATAGAAAAGAAAAACTCATTTTCTGAGAAGAAATTCAAGCCAGCTGCAGAAATTTGCATAGTAACAAGAAGCCAAATGTTAATTACCAAGACAATGGGGAAAATGTCTCCAGGGCATATCAGAGGTCTTCATGTTAGCCCCTCCCTTCACAGGCCCACAGACCTAGGAGGAAATAATGGTTTCATGGGCTGGGCCCAGTGCCTTGTTGCTTTGTGTAGTCATGGGACTTGGTGCCCTGTGTCCCAGCCATGGCTAAAAGGGGTCAAATACAGCTCAGACTATTGCTTCAAAGGGTACAAGCCCCAAGCCTTGGCAGCTTACACATGGTGTTGGGCCTGCAGGTACATAGAAATAAAGAATTGAAGTTTCAGAACCTCCACCTAGATTTCAGAGGATGTATGGAAATGCCTGGATGTCCAGGCAGAAGTTTGCTTCAAGGACAGAGCCCTCATGGAGAACCTCTGCTAGGAGAGTGCAGAAGGGAAATGTGGGGTTGGAGCCCCCACACAGAGTCCCCACTGAGGCACTGCCTAGTGGAGCTGTGAGAAGAGGGCCACCTTCTTCCAGACCCAAGAATGGTAGATCCACTGACAGTGTGCACCATGCAACTGGAAAATCCACAGACACTCAATGCCAGCCTGTTAAAGCAGCTGGGAGGGGCATTGTACCCTGCACAGCCACAGGGGTGGAGCTGCGCAAGGCTGTGGGAGCCCACCTCTTGCATCAGCGTGACGTGGATGTGAGACATGGAGTCAAAGGAGATAATTTCAAAGCTTTATGATTTGGCTGCCCCACTGGATTTTGAAGTTGCATGGGGCCTGAGGCCCCTTCGTTTTGGCCAATTTCTTAATTGGAATGGGTGTATTTACCCAATGCCTGTACTCACATTGTATCTAAGAAGTAACTAACTTGCTTTTGATTTTACAGGCTTATAGACAGAAGGGACTTGCCTCAGATGAGACTTTGGACTTGGAATTTTGGGTTGATGCTGGAATGAGTTAAGACTTTGGAGGACTGTTGGAAGGGCATGATTGTGTTTTGTAATGTGAGGACATGAGATTTGTGAGGGGCCAGTGGCAGAATGATATGGTTTGCCTCTGTGTCCCCACCCAAATCTCATCTTGAATTGTAATCTGCATTGTAATTTCCACAGGTTGGGGGTGGGACCTTGTGGGAGGTGATTAGATCATGGGGCAGTTCCCCTATGCTCTTCTCATGATACTAAGTGAGTTCTCATGAGATTTGATGGTTTTATAAGGAGCTTTCCCCCCTTCACTCAGCACTTCTTTCACTTCTCTCTCCTGCTGTCATGTGAAGGACGTGTTTGCTACCCCTTCTGCCATGATTGTAAGTTTCCTAAGGCCTCCCCAGTCATGTGTAACTGTGAGTTAATTAAATTTCTTTCCTTTATAAATTACCCAGTCTCAGGCAGTTCTTTATAGCAGCATGAGAATGAACTAATACAAGTAATAACTTTTTTTATTTGGTTATGGGTTGCATAGATTTATTATTTTATAACTGATATCAATTGATAATTTAACAGATTAATAATCTACAGTCCTCAAATTCAAGCAATTTATGGATATTTTATTTTTGTGATTTCAGATTCTTTACAGCATGATTTGTATACTTTCTTTAGATTCTAATATTATCTAAATAATTTAGTTTACAAGTAGTCACCTTAATGAAACAAATATATCTTTGTATCATTTTTTCTCCTCTCAGTTGTACCAAATATCTTACATATATATGATTGTATTTGTTTGCTAGGGCTGCCATAACAAAATGCCACAGACTGGGTGGCTTAAACAACAGAAATTTATTTTCTCAGTTCTGGAGGCTAGAAATCCTGAGATTAAAGTGTCTGCAGGATTAATTTTTTTTGAGACCCTCTTCTTGGCTTGCAGATGGCTATTTTCTTGCTGTGTCCTAACATGGTCTTCCTTCTGTGCATGTCTGTCTTCACTTCTTCTCCTTATAAGGAGACCAGTCATATTGGATTAGGGCCCACCCTAATGAACTCATTTTAATGTCACTACCTTTTTTAAGGCTCTCTGTTCAAATATGACGACATCTGAAGGTAGGACTTCAACATACAAATTTAAGGGTGTGGGGAGGACAAAATTCAGCCCATAATGATGTCACTTTACAATTTTTTAATTTGCCAAAAATGTGTAAAGTATATGTTTGTTTGAACTTTATAACAACACACTGAGGAACCAGTTACTGTGAGGTCTAGATACCTGCCTGGTACCTGTATTAGTTTGTTCTCACACTGCTAATAAAGACATACTTGAGACTGGGTAATTTATAAAGAAAAGAGGTTTAATTGACTCACAGTTCAGCATGGCTGGGGAGGCCTCCAGGAACTTACAATCATGGCGGAAGGGGAAGCAAACACATCCTTCTTCACATGGTGGCAGCAAGGAGAAGTGCTGAGCAAAGAGAGAAAAGCCCTTTATAAAAGCATCAGATCTCATGAGAACTCACTCACTATCATGAGAACAGCAGCATGGGGGTAACCACCCTCATGATTCAATTACCTCCCACCAGGTCCCTCCTACAACATGTGGGGATTATGGGAATTACAATTCAAGATGAGATTTGGGTGGGGACACAAAGCCTAACCATATCAGTGCATCTTGTCTGGTTTATGGCAAAACCAGAGAAAAATGTTGCTGGTCAAGAGACTTGAGCATGTGTTGGTCTTTGCTGTACCACTAGGAAATGTTGGAAAAATCTAAGCATTCTGTGTCTCAGATCACTGAGCTATAACATGTGGGGGCATACAAAAGGTAGAGGGGTACAGGATTTGGGATTATGAACATCACTGTCTTACTGGGACTTTACAGTGCTGTAAAGTGAAGTAACACTTGACAGCTGTACAGATTTTTGAATGGTTTGGTATATTAGATATACATATTTTATATCTTGATCTGTAAAACTCTATCATATTTCTACTGTACATTCCTTAGTCATAGCTTACTGACCTTATTTGCTGCCTTCCCTTCCTGCTTTATTCTCTGAACAGTAGGTCAGAGTGTAGAATGATTGGTTAATTTTTTAACACTTAGTTGATATATAAGTGCAATTGTGCCATGGATGGTTTTAGCCTAATAATTTACATTGTGCTATTTAAATACAAGATGATAATTTTGATTTTAAAGTTGTAGTTTTTAAAATAAAAAGTCAATTTTTTGATACATTAATACTAAGTATTTAAGAAATGGTAGACTTAATATATATGTAAGATAAATAAAATATCTAGCTATAGTTACAATGTATTATCTGAATGAATAAAATAGATATTACTGAGACGAACTCATCTGTATCTTTTTCAGTTTTATTTCACTGAAAGCACACCATCATTCTATCCTTGGTCTTGATACAGTAGCAATCCTTATTGATCAAACATCAGATAAGAAAGGCCTTTTGTTATTTTAGTAACTTTACTCTTTTGACTATGGTGTAAGATAATCCTCATCAAATTGATTTTATCATAGAGCTGGAGAAAACCTTCAGAGATCATATGGTTGCCCCACTTCAATAAGCAAAGCACGTTCTTACACACACACACACACACACACATACACACACAGAAACACACATAGCCCCTACACTATACACCACACATACCTTGGTACTCTTTATCAAATGGTTGTGTAGGCTCTTAACCAGCAAGGAAATGTAATTTATAAGGCTGAATATTCCATCTTTGGGCTAATTATTCTCAAGTCCTTTTCTGTTTTTCCTTTCTTGAGTTGAATATAGCCTCCCTGTGGTTTCCCTCCCTTTGATACTGATCCCACTTCTGAGCCATGACTGTGATCTAGTCTAGTGAAAAACATTTGGGCTTTGACATTAGAAAGTCCTTTTTCAAACCATGTTTTCACCTTTTATTAACAGTCTTCTTAAGAAAGTTATAGAATAGCTCCAAGACTCATTTTTCATTTAAATAAAGAAAATAGGCTGGGTGCAGTGGCTTATGCCTGTACTCCTAGCACTTTGGGAGGCCGAGGCGGGCAGATCACTTGAGGTCAGGAGTTCGAGACCAGCCTGACAAACATGGTGAAACGCCGTCTCTACTAATTAGCCAGGCATGGTGGCAGGCGCCTGTAATCCCAGTTACTCAGGAGACTGAGGCTGGAGAATCGCTTGAACCCGGGAGACGGAGGCTGCAGTGAGCTGAGATCGCACCATTGGACTCTAGCCTGGGTGGCAGAGCAAGACTCCCTCTAAAAAAAAAACACACAAAAAACAAAAAACAAAAAAAACTTACTTCATCACTTCATCAGGTTGGTGGGAGGATCAAATTGATAATCAAAGCCTCAAAGGAGTGCTGGGAACACTGACATCATTAACTTGCCTCAGCAAGTTGCCTCTTCCAATTCCACCCCAGTTTTTTTTTTTTTTTTGACCACTTTTAAATATCTGTGATATTCCTCCTCAGTTTCTCTTATAATACCCTTGAATCAGTTTTCATTTTACTGTTTAAAATTACAGAAATTATTTTTAAAATATTGAGCAAATATATTACTTAAAAATTCTAATTTTCTTAGCGCTAAATTTGTTTTTATTTACATTCACAATCAGGAATTTTTACAGTGATTATATACCCGTAAATTTTTAGTTTATTTCAAACTTCCTTTTAAACAGAACATGATAAACCAAGTAAAATGAATAACTTCTTAGGTGTGGGTTTTCTCACTTCAGAGGTTTTTCAGGACTATTCTCTAATTTCCTGTTCAGACTCCATATAGAATTATTATTTCAGTTTTTGCTTATCAGGGGTGTTAATGACAGGAGCTCTCTGCTGCATATTATAAAATAGAAAAACCAAATACAACAAAAAGTGTAGAATAGAATGGGCAAAAGTGGGAAATGAAGACCAAAGAGAAAAATGAAACGTATCAAGAAATTTGTAGAGGTTTATGTCATGAAAGAACATATCTCTAAATGTTTGTTTTTAATAAAGAATAAATTTTACTTTCAATGTTGAAGATTTTTGAACAATGTGGTCACCTGGCAATGCAGCAGATGGAGGAAGGAGACAGGATGGAACTGCAGAGCTCTATTTCTGCTTTTCCCTACATTATAGTAGTTTGACTCCACAGCATTATCAAAGCCTGAGCTACCAAGATTCCTTTGGCAGACCTGGCTCAGGAAATACCAGCTCTCTCCCACTCCATCAGAAGCCATGCTTAGTGGGTTAACATTTTGCTAATTAATCATTTGATTGTTTAGAGTTAATTCAACTCTACATGAATTTGAGGAATCTTTTTTTTTTTCTCTTATCTTTTCTATCATCAGTGCCTAAATATCTCTTATTGTCCCTGGAGGTCATTTTTTGCTTTATAATTCTCTCCTCATGTCTTATCTATACCTTAAACTTGTGACCATTTCAAAGCTTTCTATAACTATAAAATACAACTTATTACTTGTATCAAACAAATATCCTACCTTTGAAAGATATAAGTAGGACTATATGTTTTGTGAAAAGTCATTAAAATTCAAAGGAGGAAGTTAATATGTGATTGATAGATGTGTTGATGTCTGCCTTTTTAAAAGCATCAAAATAATTACAAATTTTTCTTTTGAAAGTTGGCCAGGGATACTTTGTCCTGACCGTTTTAAAGGGAAATATGTAACTTATGACCTGGATGGAAATGTTGAAGAGTATCACATAGAATTCCTGGGCGATCCCCATTCAAGATCATGGATAAAGGCAACATTCGTTGGACATTATAGTATAACATTAAAGGTAGGTACAGTAACATCAAAACTTTATTCTTCTTGCCCTTATTTTTAGTGACGGTAATTTTTATCTTTGATCATAAAATATATATAATTATTTGCTTTTAGATTGATATAATGTATGCTGTTTATTTAATTCAAATATTTGTATTTTTAGTGTTTTTCTCAAAGAAAGTATGGATATAAAATAGTTGTGAGAGTTTTAAATTTTATTTTTCTTTCTTTCTTTTTTTTTTTTTTGGAGATGGAGTGTCGCTCTGTCGCCCAGGCTGGAGTGCAATGGCGCGATCTCTGCTCACTGCTCGCTCAGCCTCCCAGGTTCATGCCATTCTCCTGCCTCAGCCTCCCGAGTAGCTGGGACTACAGGTGCCTGACACCATGCATGGCTAATTTTTTTGTGTTTTTAGTAGAGACGGGGTTTCACTGTGTTTGGCAGGATGGTCTTGAACTCCTGACCTTGTGATTAGCCCGCCTTGGCGTCCCAAAGTGCTGGGATTACAGGTGTGAGCCACTGCGCCGTCTTAAATTTTATTTTTCTAATGGTAATATAATAAAAATCAACTGAAGACTTTATGTGATTGCCTTTTGAAACAATTTTAAGACTATCTGGTAATTTTTAAATTCTCTTGAGAAGAGGAGACTCTATGTTATAGCTGTAGCTCACAGGAAAAATTAATTATGGATTGCAACCAGCTTTTCAATTTAAATGGAATATTTCATTTACACTAACTCCTTCAGTATCTTTTTGACTCTTTTTAAACTTTAAATCTCACATTACAATTAATAGATAGACTATTAGGTTAGTGTAAAAGTAACTACAATTTTACTATTACTGTTGCATCAACCTAATAGTTTCTCAAATTTATGAGAATAGGTAAACTGGACCTATTTCCACGTATTTCGTTTAATAAGTATAAGTCAATTAAATTACCTGTGTTTATATTCTAATATTGAAATTTTTCATCTGCAAATCATGCTTTCATTAAAACTTGATAAAAAGTAGATGTCAGAAATGTGGATACCTTTTACTCAATTTGAATATTTTCTGTTTTTTTCTTTTTTTTTTTTTTTGTGATGGCCAGCCTTGAATTACTGGGCTCAGGTGATCCTCTTGCCTCAGCCTCCCAAGTAGTTAATTCTACAAGCAGACACTACTGTGCCCAGCTGGATGTTTTTTGTTTGTTTTGTTAATAGTGAGATGTGGACATATTTAGAAATACAAATAAGTATATGTACATATTTAAAACATGCAATTTAATCCACAGTAAAATTAAATCTGTGAAAGTTAGGGGTACTTTTTAATGGGTTTTTACTATATCTTTGACAAATATATTGTAAAAACTATGTGTTTTATACTATTTTGTTTGGTATTTTATACTATTCAGTTTGAAGCAGGTAAGAGGGAAGGCTGTTTTTGTGAAAACATTTAAGTATGGAATAATGCCATATAAATCAATTTTATGCTAGTTGTGATCCAGTCATCTTTATATGAGGCATCTTCTCTGCTCTGATGTTTTGAATGTGCTCCTAGATACTTCTGCTGCCAACCACAGAGGACAGGATAGAATATTCCATCTTGGCCCCTTTATAAAGAATAGGGGAATCTTTTAGCTGTTCATGAAGCTGACCTTAGAATCTTACCTCAGGATAGCTGAGATTTGCTTTCCTTTGAAGATGGAGATTGTATTGACTCCAATTTACACTCTATTGCCCAGACTTCCCAGGGATTTAATCTTTTATGGTCCTTTCCACTTTGGAGTTCCTATATCCTCAAATGCTATCTCTATACTGCACCACATTGATCTAGATATTAAATACATGCCCCCAACTTCAGAAAAAAAGACAAAACCACTCACACAAAAAGTAATGTATATTTAGACAATGTAGAGTTTTGAAAATTTTTTTCTAGAGAACAAGTATGTAAATTGTACAAGTTGTTTGATCACTTTTTCTAAAACCAGATGAAGAATGATAGTCATGTATAATTTTCATTGGTTATTGCTGACTAAATCTTACTTCATACACTATTTCAACATCATTTTCCTCTAAATTAATTCTTCTAAATTAATTAACAACTAATTAATATTTCAGGATTTTCACTGAATTTGGATGCTCTATATTTTGCAGTGCATATGTGAAGGTGGGATAGACATAAATTTGCCTACAAAGACCTGCATTATATGCATTTCAATTAAATATTTTTTGTTTTATTATGAAAAATTTAACTATTTTGGCCCAATCATGTTTGTCTAGTCTTTTAAATAGTTAATTTAATAGGTACATGGTTGCCATGTTTATGAGACCTCTGACTTAATTAATTTTATTAGGAGCACAACAGTACTCAGTCATTCTCTAGTCATACAGATGATAGTGTTTTCCCCTAATAAATGGCACTATTCATTGATACACTGAGATATACTCCAGAAAATAGTTGAAGGCAATATTTTTATTATAGATTTATAACTGATGTTAGTTTATGTATTTTAGTTTTTAATCGGTAGCTATAAACATAGCTGAAATCCAGCCTCCTCTCTTATAAAGAAGGCTTGATATTCTTGAAAGATTACAGAGATGGGATTCTGGGAAGATGGTAGGGTAGGAGGCACCATGAATATGTCTCTCCACCTAGACAACAATCAGACACTGGCAGAATCTGTCTAATGTAACTATTTTTGAACTCTGGAGTCTATTGAAGGCTTGAAACTTCCAGGAAAAGGCTTGGACTGTATGCTGCAGTTAATTTCCATCAACTTCAGCTCTTAACACAGTAGCAGCAGCTACCAGTCCCCATTCCCAGCCCTGTGGCAGACAGTTGCTCATGTTTCTGGAGCATCTTGCACATAGCTTACAGGAGCTGAGGTGGGCAAAAATGACCCTGTTTTTCAAATATTAGGGATCTGTGCTGTAATCACTGATTGCTGCTTATGATCACAAAGGTACAGACAATGAAAGGGGCAGCTACTGTTATTGTAACCTCCCTCATTTTTGCAAGCCCCTCCCCCTTCAGCTGAAATGACTTCCAGAAGATTTAAAAGGCTGGCACCCTTTTGCACCACCACTTTCATTTTTCCACTTTTCCTCTTGTGAAAGCCAGACATTACACATAGGAAATTTTAAACCAACTGTATATACAGGGAAAATTAGAAAGTGACTGCACAGGCAGAGGGAAAGGTGCAGGCTCAGGAAAGACCTGAGAGGACTTAAAGTTTTAGTTCAGGCTGATCCTTGGCACAAGATAGCCTACAACAATAAAAAGATAAACAAAAGCAATAACAAAAACAGCAAATTGTGGGGAAGATGATGAATCTGATTTTCAAACTTACCACATTATTAGACTTAAGTGTCCAGTTTTCAACAAAAATTCATAAGGCCTATCAAGAAACAGGAAAGTATGGCTCATTTAAAGGAAAAAAAATCAACAGAAACTGTCCCTGACAAAAACTTGATGGCAGATCTACTAGACAAATACTTCAAAGCCACTGTCTTAAAGATGCTCAAAGAACTAAAGGAAGATATTGAGAGTCAAGAACATGATGTATGAACAAAAGACAAATATGAATAAGGAATTAGAAAACCTATAAGAAAACCAAAAGAAATTTAGGAACAGAAAAGTACAACTGAAATGAAAAGTTCACTATAGGGATTCAAAGACAAATTAGAGCAGAGAGAAGAAAGAATCGACAAACTTGAAGACAGAACAATGGATATTATTGAGTCTCAGTGTATTAGTCAGGGTTCTCTAGAGGGACAGAACTAATAGTATATATATATGATGTCATATATGATATATACATGATGTATATATATCATAATATATATATGATAGGATGTATATACATATATATCTACATATAAAGGGGAGTTTATTAAGTATTAACTTACATGATCACAACGTCCACAATAGGCTGTCTTCAAGCTTGAGGAGCAAAGAGAGCCAGTCCAAATCTCAAAACTGAAGAACTTGGAGTCTGATGTTTAAGGACAGGAAGCATCCAGCACAGGAGAAAGATGTCGGCTGAGAAGCTAGGCCAGTCTCTCCCTTTCACATTTTTCTGCCTGCTTTATATTTGCTGGCAGCTGATTAAATGGTGCACACCCAATTAAGGGTGGCTCTGCCTTTCCCAGCCCAATGATTCAAATGTTAATCTCCTTTGGCAACACCCTCACAGACACACCCAAGATCAATACTTTGTATCCTTCAATTCAATCAAGTTGACACTCAGTATTAGCCAACACAAACCCACCCCTTGGCAACTGGAACCTATACACATCTCCTGAGATCATACATAATCTTCAAATAAAGACAATAATAAGATCATAATTATGCCTAACATAATACAACTATCCTTTGTACAGTTGGAAATGCACCAGTTCCCAACCCAAATATTCTTACATAAAGTTAACAATACCTAAATGCTGATATGAAGTCAATGAATCTTACGTCACATGATAAAGGAAAAAGGAAATAAAATGAAGATATTTTCTTAGTACAAGTGTATACGTGAATGAACATGTTTTTAACAAAGAAAGAGGAAATACTCATGACAATTACAGTCCCATTTCTGCAGTTGGTCACGTGGTTGTAGCTGGTATTGACGACTACCTTCTACTACTACCCATTCTGTATTCCCTTTGCCTTCAGCAAGCATCTCAGCAGGTCATGGTTTTTTTCCTCGTGAAGTGACCAAAACCTTCATTCCTGAGAGGTCTGGGCTATTTGTAGTCCTGCCTGGATTGGGCTGTTGTAGTTTGCCATTGACCTTAATCACAGGGCATGGTAATACTAAGAGAAACTCTCATGGATCTCCTGTATTCCATGCATACTCTTCCTTACTTCCATTGTGGAGTAGTAGACTGATTTCATCTTGGTAGCCCAGGTCAGTCACCCAAGCAAACATTGTAACTCCCTTCATAGCCTGTTGACTTAAAGGTAAGAGAAGCCCAAAGTGTCCAGGTGGCAATCTTAACTTCCAGTTTAATGGAATCGTTGTTGTGTCTCCTGATGGCAGGATTCCTCCCTCTGGAACTAAGATCTCTAGGCCAGCAAAACATAATGTTGCAGAAACAGGAAGCAAAAATTTTACTAGTGGATCACTAGCAGTGATGGTGAGTGGTGCCACTTCCGTTTCCACCTCTTGATTCCTGGACCCGTGAATCCTGGCTGTGGGAGAAACAGTACCATATAATGGATGCTGATTCAGAACATGCACAGCCTTCTGGAGAACTTTGCCTCTGCCCTGCAAAGTATTGTCACCTAGTTGGCATTATAATTGTGACTTCAAATGGCTATTCCACTGTTCTATCAATCCAGCTACTTCAGGATGATGGGGAACATGGTAAGACCAGTGAATTTTATAAGCATGAGCCCACTGCCACGCTTCTTTAGCTGTAAAGTGAGTGCCTTGGTCAGAGGCAATGCTGTGTGGAATACTATGACAGTGGATAAGGCATTCTGTGAGTCGATGGATGGTAGTCTTGGCAGAAGCATTGTGTGCAGGTTAGGCAAACCCATATCCAGAGTAAATGTCTATTCCAGTGAGGACCTCTGCCTTTTCCATGATGATAGAGGTCCAATATAATCAACCAGCTACCAGCTAGCTGGCTGATCACCCCGAGGAATGGTGCCATATTGAAGACTCAGTGTTGGTCTCTGCTGCTGGCAAATTGGGCACTCAGCAGTGGCTGTAGCCAGGTCACCCTTGGTGAGTGGAAGTCCTTGTTGCTGAGCCCATGCATAACCTCCATCCCTGCCACCATGGCCACTTTGTTCATGGGTCCATTGGGTGATGACAAAGATGAGTGGGGAAAGAGTCTGAGTGGTGTCCGCAGAACAGGGTCATCCTATCCACTTGATTTTTGAAATCCTTCTTTTCTGGGGTCACCTGTTGGTGAGCACTCACATGGGATACAAATATCTTCACAGTTTTTGACCACTCAGAGAGGTCCATCCACATACCTCTTCTCCAAATTTCTTTGTTACCAATTTTCCAGTCATGCTCCTTCCAAGTCCCTGACCATCCAACCAAACCATTGGCTACAGCCCTTGAATCAGTATATAATCACACATCTGGTGATTTCTCCTTCCATGCAAAGTGCACAACCAGGTGCACTGCTTGAAGTTTTGCCTACTTGGAAGATTACCATTCACAGCTCTTCTTCAGGGATGTCCTAGAAAGAGGCTGTAGTGCTGCAGCTGTCCACTTTGAGTGATGCCTGCATATCATGCAGAACCATCTCTTCTTCTGTCAATGATCATAGGGAATTCATCACGAGGCCATTGGTGCAAGCTGGGGGAGAGAAGGCAGGGTGGCAGGACTGGAGACCGTGGGCATTTGAGCCACTTCCTCATGTAACTTACTTGTGCCTTCAGGACCTGCTTGAGCCCAATCACATATACCACTTCCATTTGATTGTGGAATGCTGCTGTGCACAACCCACTTTATGGCTAGATGGGTCAGAAAGCACCCAGTTCATGATAGGAAGTTCAGGTCACCTGGGTACTTGATAATCCATAGTCAAATGTTCAGTTTCCACCAAAGCCCAGTAATAGGCCAAGAGCTGTCTCTCAAAAGGAGAGTAGTTATCTACAGAAGATGCCAGGGCCTTGCTCCAAAATCCTGGAGGCCTCCACTGTGATTTACCTATTTGGGCCTGCCAAAGACTCCAGACAGCATCCTTATCCTCCACTGACACTTCAAGCAACATTGGTTTTGCTGGGTCATATGGCCCAAGTGACAGAACAGTTTGCACAGCAGCCTGGATCTGTTGCATAGCCTTCTCCTGTTCTGGACCACACTCAAAACTGGGAGCCTTTTGGATCACTGAGTAAATGCACCAGAGTAACACACCCAAATGAAGAATACGTTGTCTCCAAAATCCAAATAAACCTATTAGGCCTTGTGCCTCTTTCTTGGTTGTAGGAGAGTCCAAATGCAGCAACTTATCCTTCACCTTAGAAGGAATATCTCAACAAGCCCCACACCACTGGACTCCTAGAAATTTTGCTGAGGTAGAAGTTCCCTGAATTTTTGTTGGATTTATTTCCCATCCTCTGGCATGCAAATGTCTCACCAATAAGTCCAGTGTGTTTGCTACTTCTTGCTCACTGGATCCAGTCAGCATAATGTCATCAATATAATGGACCAGTGTGATAGCTCATGAAAGTGAAAAGCAATCAAGGTCTCTCTGAATAAGATTATGACACAAAGCTGGAGAGTTGATATACCCCTGAGGTGGGACAGTAAAAGTATATTGCTGGCCTTGCCAGCTGAAGGCAAATTGCTTCTAGTGGGCCTTATGGGCAGGAATGGAGAAAAAGGTATTTGCCAAGTCAATGGCTGCATACCAGGTATCAGGAGATGTGTTAATTTGCTCCAGCAATGAAACCACATCTGGTATAGCAGCTGCAATTGGAACCACAACTTGGCTACACTTATGATAATCCACTGTCATTCTCCAAGATCCATCTGTCTTCTGCATAGGCCAAATGGGAGAGTTGAACAGGGATGTGGTGGGGATCACCACCCCTGCATCCTTCAAGTCCTTGATGGTGGCACTAATCTCCACAGTCCCTCCAGTGATGCGATATTGTTTTTGATTTACTATTTCTCTAGGTAGAGGCAGCTCTAATGGCTTCTATTTGGCCCTTTCCACAATAATAGCCCTCACCTTACCAGTCAGGTAGCCAATGTGGGGGTTCTGCCTGCTGCTAAATGTGTCTATGCTAATTATGCATTCTGGCACTGGGGAAATGACCATAGGATGAGTCCAGGGACCCACTGTAAGTCAGACCTGAGTTAAAACTCCATTAATTACCTGACCTCCATATGCCCCTATTTTAACTGGAGGACTACAGTGACATTTTGGGTCCCCTGGAATCAACATCAGCTCAGAGCCAGTGTCTAGTAGTCCCTGAAATTTCTGATCATTTCCAGTGCACAGTTACCTGGGTGAAAGCCCAGAGGTCTCCTTGGGGACATGTTGGAGAAAGGTTCACTGCATAAATTGTCGGTAATTTAGTGGGGTCCTTCCTCAAGGTGATCCGGCCTCCCCTTCATTCAAGTGGTTCTGGGTCTGTAAACTGGCTCAAGTCTGGAAATTGATTGAGAGGGTGTGGTTCTCTGTTTTTCTAATTCAAAATAGTCTTTTGTCCATTCAACCTAGAAGTTTTCTGCTTGTATAAATTAAGTAGGAATGCAGTAGGCTTTGTATTGCACTTCTAGGAACATTGTGATTAACTGGCCAATACCAGTGCTCTACACAAGTCATACTATTCTGATTACTGCTTTGCCTCTGCTGTCCATTACAGTAGCTATGCCCACCTTGCCTTTAATGGTTGAGTGTCACCACTTGGCCCCTGCCACCTCAGGATCCAATAATCCTAATTGTATTTAAATTTTGTAGTTGAGTAACTATGGTTCCCACTGTTAGATCTGACATACAGAGAAGAGCAATTACAGGGCTCCTCAAAATTGCAGATGCTGCCCTCACAAATCTGTTTCACAAGGCATTGGTGAAGGATATATCTTCTGGACCCTCCCAGCTAGGATGAGTAGGTCTAAGTGACTAATCCACTCCACCATCCCAATCTCCCTAAGCCTTTGGACCCCTTCCTTTACATTGAACCAAGGGAGATTAGGCACTTCCCGCTCGCTCACGATGAACCATCTTTTAATCCATGTTTCATATGATCAAGCAAATAAACTATTAGAACCTTTTTTTAACTCCCCAAGCTGCAACATTAAAAGCAGAGTCCCCACTTAGTTGTCCCAAATCAATAAATTCAGCCCGATCAAATTCTGTCTTCCTTCCACCATTATCCCACACCCTTAATATTCATTATTATGCTTGTTCACCAGATTTCTGTTTACATAAATTAGAGAACTCAAACAGCCCTTTTTGAGTGTAGCACGCCTCCTCATGGTCACACTCTCAACCTCACCTCTAGGGGTCCCCCAGGACTTTAGTCTAGTTATAGGTCTAGAAGATAACATGAGTGTTGATGGTGGCTCCTAAGGGAGAATCAACATTATTTTGCCTGGCAGCTGCTTCAGGGGAGGCCATCACTGTTGTCTCAGGCAGTGCAGGGTTTATCTCCTCAGACAAAGGCAGAAAGGCTGATGGCAGCATGGGTCGGGGAGGGGAAGTTGTCACTACAGAGTTTACAAATCTAGTGTCCCCATCTTCATCAGGGTCCTCCCACATGTCCCCATTCCACATGGCAGGGTCCCATTCTCTTCCAATCAATGCCTTCACTTTTAGAGTAGACACCTGGTGAGGCTGTGCATGTACCTTTCTTTGCAGGTCAGCCACTCGCATGATAAGAGCTTTCCACAATTTCAGCTCTTCCTCTACAGGAGATAAGACTCTCACTCAGGGCGATCTTAGCAGATTTGAGGCTCAGTATCTGCTTCTGAACCCAGGACTTAGAATCGCTAATTTCATCATTTACTTTCATCACTTTGTCCACTGAACTTAGAAGCAACCATCCAGTTTCATTATATTCCTTGGTTCTCCACATATGGTCAAACATATTATGTATAGAGTCACTAGACTTCTTGCCTCACATGGGCAGTGAATCAGGAGTGTCAAATGTGTTTATTTGGCTAACTCTCTAAAATGTTCACACCAAGGAATATCAGTGTTTTCTATACTGATATACTCTATAGAAGTAGAGTCCTTAGCATTTTGTGCTCTATCATATTAAGCAGCCAACTCCAGAAACCCCCAAACCAACAAAAGAGCTCCATCCTTAATATTCTATTCCTCTAGAACCACTCCTGGTACCAAAATCTATATTAGTCAGGGTTCTCTAGAGGGATAGAACTAATAGGATATACAGGTATATATCCTATTATATACCTATCATATATATATATATATATATATATATATATATATATATATATATTTGAGTTTATTAAGTATTAACTCACCACTTGGGTTACAGAGTGAGGCCCTAACATTATTAGTCTAAAAGCTAGTATATGTAGCTTTGGTTTATAACTCCACATTTTGTTTTCTGCATAACTTAAGATACTGATGCACTGCAAAGAATTATTAGTTTATATTTTTGGGCAAACAACATATAAAGATGAAATTTCATGACAACAACTGAAAGGGGTGGGGATGAAGCTGTTAAGGGAGCAGAATTTGTGTATGTTGTGGAAGATAAGCTGGTATAAATTCAAATTAAAGTGTTATAACTTTAGGATGTAATCCTCATGTTAAACACAAAGAAAACAGCTATAGAATATATGCACAAGGAAATAAGAAAGGAATTTAAATGTTTCAGTATAAAAAATTAAACACAAAAGAAGCCAGTAAGGCAAGAAATGAGGAAAAGAAAGCTGTAAGGCATGTTGAAAACAAATAACAAAATGACAGAAATAATTCCCTTATTAGTAATTATTTAAATGGGTTAAACTCCCCAGTCAAAAGACAGAGATTAGTAGAATGAATAAAAAGACATGATCTTACTATCTGCTCTCTAACAAGAGATTCACTTTAGATCCAAAGACACAAATAGACTGAAAGTGAAAGAATGAGAAAAGATGTTCCATGCAAATAGTAACCAAAAGATAACAGGGGTTGCTATACTAATATTGGACAAGATAAACATAAATATTACAAGAAACAAAAGAAGGATATTTTAATTAATAAGATGTTCAATATAGCAAGAAGAGTAGCTATTATAAACATGCATCTGTTAAGAGATTATTAAAACATATGAAGCAAAATCTTCCAGAATTGAAGGGAGAAATGGACAGTTCAACAATAATAGTTGGAGACTTAATACCCCATTCTCAGTAATGGGTAGACCACCAGGCAGAAGATAAGTAAAGAAATAGAGAGCTCAAACAACACAGTAAACCAACAAGATTTAACAGACGTGTACAAAACACTCTACCCAAAAGGACTAGTATACACATTTTTCTCAAGTTCACATGGGACATTTTCTACAGTAGGTGACATGATGGACCACAAATTAAGTCTTAAGAGGTTTTTAAAAGATAGATATAATGGAGAGTATTATCTCGGACCACAGTGAAATGAAGGTAGAAATAATAACAGAGGTAAAATTAGAATTTGTGGGAATTAAACACCCCAAGACAACCAATGAATCAAAGAAAAAATTATAAGGGAAACTGGAAAACACTTAGAGATGAATGAAACACATCTAGAGAAAGCAAAAACACAACACACTAAAACTTATAGTATGCAATGAAAGCAGTACTGAGGGAGAAATTTATATCTACAAACACTTATTAAAAAAATAAATATTTCAAATCAACAACTTAACTTTACAACTTAAAGGACCAGAAAAAGAAAAACTAAATCCAAAGCTACTAGAAGGAAGGAAATATTAAAGATAAGAGCAGAGATAAGATATATAATAGAAAAACAACAGAGAAAATCAGTGAAGCCAGGCGCAGTGGCTCACGCTTGTAATCCCAGCACTTTGGGAGGCCGAGGTGGGCGGATCACGAGGTCAGGAGATCGAGACCACAGTGAAACCCCATCTCTACTAAAAATACAAAAAAATTAGCAGGGCGTGGTGGTGGGCGCCTGTAGTCCCAGCTACTCAGAGAGGCTGAGGCAGGAGAATGGCGTGAACCTGGGAGGCGGAGCTTGCAGTGAGCCGAGATTGCGCCACTGCACTCCAGCCTGGGCGATAGAGCGAGCCTCCGTCTCAAAAAAAAAAAAAAAAAAAGAAAATCAGTGAAAACAGAAGTTGGTTCTTTGAAAAGATCAATAAAACTGTCAAACCTTTAGCTAGATGGACTAAGAATTAAAGAGAAAAGACTCAAATTACTGAAGTCAGAAATAAAGCAGGGACATTACTACCAATTCCACATAAATAAAAATGACTATAGGAGCATACTGTGGAAAGTTATACAGCAACAAATTGGATAACCTAGATGAAATGGACAAATTCCTAGAAATACAAAATCTAGCAAAACTAAAGCATGAAAAAATAGAAAACCTGAGTAGAACTGTAACTAGTAATGAGATTGAATTAGTAATCCAAATCTCCCAACAATAAAGAATCCTAGACATAATGGCTTCACTTTGAAGTCTACCAAACACTTAAAGAACAATACTGATCCTTTAAATCCTACTTTTCCAAAAAACTGGATAGAAGGGCACACTTCCTAACTCATTCTATAAGGCCAGCATTACTCTGGTACAAAAGACAGATAAAAACACTGCAAAAAAAGAAAAGTATAGGCCAGTATTCCTTATTTACATTGATGGAAAAAGTCAACAAAATACTAATAAACCTAATTCAGCAGAATAGTAAAAGAATTATACACTATGGCCAAATAGGATTCATCTTGGAATGTAAGAATAGTTCAATATATAAAAATCAACTAATGTAATACACCACATTACCAGAATGAAGGAAAAAAATGATCAGCTTAATTAATGTAGAAAAAGTATTTGACAAGATTCAACAACCTTTCATGATTTAAAAAAAAAAAAAAACTCAACAAACTAGGAATGGAAGGCTACTATCTCAACATAATAAAAGCCATATATGAAAACTCATGGCAAACATTGTATTCAAAGATGAAGGATTAAAAGCTTTTTTTCTGAGATGAGGAACAAAGCACAGATGCCAACTTTCACCATTCTATTCAACATAGTTCTGAAAGTTCTAGCCAGAGCAATTAGGCAAGAAAAAAGAAATAAAAGATATCTAGCTTCCAGGGACGTTGTCTAGAGGTACTCAGAGTGGTCCAGCATTTGACATACCATCGTAGGGTTTCCTACAATACAACCACTAATAAAACTAGGCTGTCCTGAACCCCTGGCAATAGAATTGTTTACCTTTATACAAAGAAGGCTGGGAAAGCACCAAATCTGCATGTGGTGTGTGCCCAGGCAGACTTAGAGGGGTTCGTGCTGTGAGGCCTAAAGTTCTTATGAGATTGTCCAAAACAAAAAAACATGTCAGCAGGCCCTATGGTGTTTCCATGTGTGCTAAATGTTTTCATGACAGGATCAAGTGTGCTTTCCTTATTGAGGAGCAGAAAATTGTTGTGAAATTGTTTAAGGTACAAGCACAGAGTCAGAAAGCTAAATAAAAAATGAAGCATTTTTTAAGTAATAAAAATTAAAAGGCTTAAAAAAAGATCCAAATTGGACAGAAAGAAGTAAAATTATCTTTGTTTGCAGGTGATATGATCTTCTGAGTAGAAAACCTTAAAGATTCCACAAAAAATATTAGAACTAATAAGTGAATTCAACAAAGCAGCAGGATTCAAATACAACACAGAAATTCAGTTGCATTTCCATACACTAAGAATGCCAAAAGATAATTATAAAAATGATTCCATTTACAATGGCATCAGAAAGAATAAACTGCCTGAGAATTAACCAAGGAGATCAAATACTTGTACAATGAAAACTACAAAACATTGGTGAACAAAGTTAAAGAAGATATAAATAAATAGAAATATGTTCCATGTTCACAGATTGGAACTTACTATTGTTAAGATGTCAATACTGGCCGGATGTGGTGGCTCATGCCTGTAATCCCAGCATTTTGGAAGGCTGAGGAGGATGTAACACTTGGGGCCAGGAGTTCGAGACCAGCCTGACCACCATGGAAAAACCCCACCTCTAATAAAAATACAAAAATTAGCCAGGCACGTTGGCGCATGCCTATAATACCAGCTACCCGAGTGGCTGAGGCATGAGAATCGCTTGAATCCAGGAGGCAGAGGTTGCAGTGAGCTGATATTATGCCACTACACTCCAGCCTGGGCTACAGAGTGAGACTCTGTCTCAAAAAAAAAAAAAAAAAAAAAAAAAAAGAGGCAATACTATCCAAAGCAATGTACAGAGTCAATGCAATCCCTGTTAAAATCCTAATGGTATTTTTGCATGAATAGAAAAACCCATCCTAAATTTATTTGGAATCTCAAGGGACCCTGAATAGCCAAAACAATCTTGAAGAAGAACTAAGCTAGAGGACTCACACTTCCTGATTTCAAAACTTTGGACAAAGCTACAGTAAACCTATAAACAAGTGGAATAGAATAGACAGCCCAGAAATAAATTCTCATGTAAATAGTCAAAGTATTCTTGACAGTAGGGCAAAGACCGTTCAATGGGGAAATGACAATCTTATCACTTTTTGGCTAGTCACATGCAAAAAAGTGAAGCTAGACTCTTACCTAAAACCATGTACAAAAACGAACTCATAACAGATCAAAGACCTAAATGTAAGACCTAAAACTTAGAAGAAAACACAGGACAATAACTAGTGGCATATACCAACAATGGAATATTATTCTGCCTTAAATAGAAAGGAAATTCTGACAGGCCACATCATGAAAGAACCTTGAGGATATTATGATAAGTGAAATAATACAATCACAAAAAGACAAATACTGTATGATTCCACTTATATGAAGTATTTAGAATAATCAAAATTATAGAGACAAAATAGAATGGTGCTGCCAGGGGATGAGGGAAGTAGAGAATGGGAAGTTATTGTTTAATGGGCACAGAATGTCAGCTTTCAAGATGAAAACAGTTATGGAGATAGAGGGAGGTGATGATTGCACAACATTATAAATGTATTTCGTAACACCAAACTGTACACTTAAAATAGTTAAGATGGTAGATTTTATGTGTACTTTATCACAATAAAATATTAGAGAAAGTATGTGTTCATCATTTACATTACTCTAGTAATTACTCATAGAAATAACCATGAACATGCACTGCAGGGCTATTTTTTTTAGCTGATGCATGGTATAGAATTCTTCCCCATTAGTACAAATGATTTTTCTTTTATATTTAGTAGGTACATGTCTGTAGAACCCATGAGTTAAAAGTTTATTTTGTAGCTTGATAGATTACATGATTTAGTGTAGTGTTTTAGTGTAGAGTAATGTAGTGTTTGCTCTTCATGCAAGTCTTGCTGTGCATTAGGAAGCTTTACAAAACAAAAACAATAACAAAAACACAGAAATGTCTGAGCCTCACTCTACTGGATCAATTAAATCAGAGTCTCTTGGAAAAGGGCCAGGCATAAGCATTTTTAAGTTCCTTAAGCATTTGAAGTTCCTTAAGTTTTAAGGAGAGAGAACCTCTGATTAAGTTTTTCTCAACTTGAGGCATTACAGTTTTGTTGGTTTTATACCTACTAGTGTAGTAGTCTAACTTTGGTTATGGTTTATAGCTTTCTGTTGGCTTTCTTTGGAGTACTTCTTTTGTTATCCTTTCTCTTTCATTCGCCTGGACTGGAAATTATGCTTACTGCCATAAGCTCACATGTCTAACCCAATAGTAATCAGTTTAACTGAGCACAATGTTGAGGTCATTCTTGTCATTCAATATTATTTATAATTTGTAGATGTTGCTGATTCAGAATTTGGACTTAATGTTTATAGCATGTTTAAGTTGATCATCTAGCTTGTAGGTGGCATAGAGCCATTATAATTTTTCTTCGGCATAAATAATGTATTCCTATTAGCAGTATAGTACAACCAGTAATTGCTTAGACTGCACTTTTGTAGTTTTTTTATATTGCCAAGAGAAAGTAGATGGTTCATCTCTGATGCTAAGATGCTCCTATAGTAAAAATGTAGCTTGTCTTATCCATGATATGAGTGGATGTTTTTGGCCATGTATCTCAGTGGTCTGCTTATCATTGTATGCTAAATATTCCTATATACATATAGAACTATTTGGGGGGGTACCAGAGATCATTTGGGTATTTATCCATTGTATTGTGAAGTTTACCCATATTTTCTAGGGAAATGGAAAGGGAGCATTGCCATATTGCTAAATTTGAGCTTTATAGCTCCAATAATGCTGCTTTCTAATTGTGATAGTCATTAATATTGTTGGTCAGCTTTCCAGATCTCTGCCTTCCTGCTGCAAAGTAGACTTGCACATTTGACACCCTTGTGGTATGTAGGGCCAGTAGCTTGTGAGTGAAAGCGATGAATATCACTTCTTTGAGCACTTCACTGCTAGTGAAACATCGTCCAGAGTTCTTTCTTTCCATGGCACAGTGACTGGTAATGTTTGAGGTGTCGGTTTGCTGTTGCCTCAGCCTGGATCCTGAGGGACTGCATTCAACATGTGCTGTGATGACTCCAATAACAAAAAGAGGCCACAGGTGTTTGTATCAATCATATATTGAGTCTATATATGTAGACTAAAGATAGGTAGATCTTTTAAACATAATATTTAAAGTCTAACAGCCATCCCTTGAAGGTAGACATCATCACTCTTTGACATATGGAAGAAACGGAGACTCAGGCTACATGTCTACTCCAATGTCTGTCAGCTGAATGACAGGGCAATGGTTAGAATCCATATATCAAGTCCAAATTCTTTTCTCTTTGTACACTATGCCAACATATATATGCATAAGCAGTGGCCTAATTTATTTTTGAATGTTTTCTCACATTTGTACCTACAATGAGGAAATTTTTTGTTTTTAAATACATGTTGAATGGTGGAAGTCTCTGGTAGACTTGCTCTTTACTTGTTGCTCAGTGCTCCCCTATGGAGTAATAAAGACCAAGAAGAACAGGCAGAATTCTTATTTTCAAATTCCATTTGCAGTGGTCATTTGACTAGTACATCTGGATTAACATCTAATTAAAAAGTGTTTTGCTTCTAAGATTCATTAGGATCCCAATTCTAAGATGTAGTTTGTGATAAGGATTAGTAAACGAGTTTATAGCTTCATCATCTGGCAGCATTTTGCCATCAGAGTAATGGAGTGAAACAGGATACGGATTTATTAGCCAATACACTGGAAAAATATATTGGAAAATAAAAACTAAAAACTAAATATCTCTTGCACCATGTTCCTACTAGCAAATAATCTTGTACAGCTACCAAATTCTCAGCAAAATTTTATTATACTAATCCCATATTTGGCATAAAATTTGCTGTAATTTTGCGATTATTAGATTCAAACATTGTTTGTTTTCTAAACATCCTTTATTTTTTGTCCTGGAGAAAGGTTGAAGGAATTAGAACATGACTCTATAACTGTGACATATTTGTGAATAATTTGCCAAGAAAAACTTTGGTAGTAATTTACAATAGGAAAAGAATAAAGTTGTCAAAGTGGTTAACATAGTGGTTAAAAAAGCTGAAACTGGATCCCTTCCTTACACCTTATACAAAAATTAATTCAAGATGGATTAAAGACTTAAATGTTAGACCTAAAACCATTAAAATCCTACAAGAAAACCTAGGCAATACCATTCAGGACATAGGCGTGGGCAAGGACTTCATGTCTAAAACACCAAAAGCAATGGCAACAAAAGCCAAAATTGACAAATGGGATCTAATTAAACTAAAGAGCTTCTGCACAGCAAAAGAAACTACCATCAGAGTGAACAGCCAACCTACAGAATGGGAGAAAATTTTTGCAACCTACTCATCTGACAAAGGGCTAATATCCAGAATCTACAATGAACTCAAACAAATTTACAAGAAAAAAACAAACAACCCCATCAAAAAGTGGGCAAAGGACATGAACAGACACTTCTCAAAAGAAGACATTTATGCAGCCAAAAAACACATGAAGAAATGCTCATCATCACTGGCCATCAGAGAAATGCAAATCAAAACCACAATGAGATACCATCTCACACCAGTTAGAATGGCCATCATTAAAAAATCAGGAAACAACAGGTGCTGGAGAGGATGTGGAGAAATAGGAACACTTTTACACTGTTGGTGGGACTGTAAACTAGTTCAATCATTGTGGAAGTCAGTGTGGCGATTCCTCAGGGATCTAGAACTAGAAATACCATTTGACCCAGCCATCCCATTACTGGGTATATACCCAAAGGCCTATAAATCATGCTGCTATAAAGACACATGCACACGTATGTTTATTGCGGCACTATTCACAATAGCAAAGAGTTGGAACCAACCCAAATGTCCAACAACAATAGACTGGATTAAGAAAATGTGGCACATATACACCATGGAATACTATGCAGCCATAAAAAATGATGAGTTCGTGCCCTTTGTAGGGACGTGGATGAAACTGGAAAACATCATTCTCAGTAAACTATCGCAAGGACAAAAAACCAAACACCGCATGTTCTCACTCATAGGTGGGAATTGAACAATGAGGACTCATGGACACAGGAAGGGGAACATCAGACTCCGGGGACTGTTGTGGGGTGGGGGGAGGGGGGAGGGACAGCATTAGGAGATATACCTAATGCTAAATGACGAGTTAATGGGTGCAGGAAATCAACATGGCACATGGATACATATGTAACAAACCTGCACATTGTGCACATGTACCCTAAAACCTAAAGTATAATAAAAATAAATAAATAAATTAATTAATTAATTAAAAAAAAAAGGCAGAATCTAGAATCAGGTTCTTTGGGCTTTAAGGATAGCTCTGCTACTTACTAATGCTTCACCTAAGACAAGTCACTTAACTTTTACAAATCCCAGATGCCCTATCTTATTTATTTATTTATTTGTTTATATTTTGAGATGGAGCCTCACTCTGCCACCCAGGCTGGAGTGCAGTGGCACAGTCTCGGCTCACTGCAGCCTCTGCTGCCCCAGTTCAAGCGATTCTCCTGCCGTTCTCCTGCCTCAGCCGCCCGAGTAGCAGGGATTACAGGCACCTGCCACTGCGCCTAATTTTTGTAGTTTTAGTAGAGATGGGGTTTCACCAGGTTGGCCAGGCTGGTCTTGAACTCCTGAACTTGTGATCCACCCACCTCAGCCTCCCAAAGTGCTGGGATTACAGGTGTGAGCCACTGTGCCCAGCCACCTTATCTTTAAAATAGAAATTGTGATAGCATCTGCCTTATAAAGTGGATATGAGTGTTAATTGAGATAATACATGCAAAGCATTTAGCATGTGCTTGTCATACAGTAGGCTCTCAATAAATGTTAGTTGTTAGTATTCGTTGGAAGTAACAGGTTAAATATATAGTCAAATTATCTATTTCCTTTCCCTAGGACCCCATGTCTATAGGAGAGAGTACCAAAAAGATGCTGAGAACAATAAGGTGGAGAATAGTATCTTTTATTTTGACTAAGATCATATATAGAAAATTATGTGATTTTAATGGTCTTTATCAACAAACACAATGCTCCCAGAAATTGAGAGAAGTAGAGCTAGTTGATCATCTTATTCTTTGATTCTTCAGTACACGACTGAAATGAGACCATTGCTGCAATGTTTTCATAGTTTAGTGTAAACAGAAGTGTCAAGAACTATTGAAAGCAGGAAATAAGTTAGAGCCTTCTTAATCTGACTCCTTGGTGAATGAATAAGCCCAATATTAGCAGTGTCTCCAGAATACTTTGGATTTGTTTGATGGAATTTGGAAGGAGAACAGGAAATACTATATTTCATGTTCTTTGCAACTGAATGAAACCAGTTTCTTTCCCTAACTCTATTCTCCTTTTTGGATTCACTCACATTTATATATGCTGACTTCGCAGCACCAACTAAATTGTTGAATTCACCCCTATCATCTCTCAACTTCATCTCTTATAAATTTAGATAGCTGTGAACTTGTACAAAAGTTAAAAGTCCAAACCAAATAATATGACCAACTTCACTCAGTATGTAAAGAATGGAACAGATGGCTACCTTTTCCATCATCAAATGCATGAAAAATTTATCAATTACGTTTCTCTATTGAACCTTCAATGGAACAGCAATATTCTTTTCTAAGAAATTTCAATATATAGCTTTCTCAATTTTCTAAAAGTGCTTATTTTCTGTTAAAGAAAAAAACATGAATCAGGTCATTGTTTTTAAGCCAATATACCAGACTCACAAAATTGCCCTGAGAGTCATTTCCCTTGTAAGTAAAGTTGCCTTATAATGAGATTTTTTGTGTTGGGGTTCTTAAATTAGTAAATAGCTGGAGAGTAACTTCTTGTTACATTCTTCCATCAAGAATGGTGAAGTCTAAAACTCAAAATCATATAATTGTGAAAGTTTATAATTGTATATATTCTTTATCATTTTGCTTTCATTAATTCTTCTGTCTACCTTATTTTTACACATCAAAAGGAGTTTTAATAAAGCTTGACATATATATTGCATTAATAGTGCTGATATCATGAAGCAGGACTTATGTAGGGAGTATGATGTCCTAGCATTTTTAAAAATGAGATATTAGGTCATGCAAATATTTGTAAGAAAGGAGAGGATATATTATTAAATTTTGTGGATTTCCTCCTTTGTTATCTTTGTCATTACAGGCAAGTGTTATTCCCTTTCATGAGTACGCATTATACTTCTTCATATTACTTTTTCACTTCTAACTTTTATTTTAAGTTCAGTGGTACACATGTAGGATGTGCACGTTTGTTACATAGGTAAGTGTGTGCCATGGTGGTTTGCAGCACAGGTCATCCCATCACCCAGGTATTAAGCCCAGCATCCCTTAGCTATTCTTCCCTATCTTCTCCATCTTCCTACTCCCCACCCTCTGACTGGCCCCAGTGTGTGTTGTCTCTCCCCTTGTGTATTTGGTCTCATTTAGCTCCCACTTAAAAGTAAGAACATGCAATATTTGGTTTTCTGTTCCTGCATTAGATGGCTAAGGATAATGGCCTCTGGCTCCATCCATGTCTGTACAAAGGACATGATCTCATTCCTTCTTATGGCTGCATAGTATTTCATGTTGTATGTATACCACATTTTCTTTATCCAGTCTATCATTGATGGGCATCCAGGTTGATTCCACGTATTTGCTATTGTGAATAGTGCTACAGTGAACATATGTGTGCATGTATCTTTATAATAGAGTGATTTTATTCCTTTGGGTCTATACCTAGTAATGGGATTGCTGGGTCTAATGGTATTTCTGTCTCAAGATCTTTGAGGAATCACCACACTGTCTTCCACGATGGTTGAACTAATTTACATTCCCACCATCAGTGTAAAAGTATTCCCTTTTCTCTACAACCTCACCAGCATCTGTTATTTTTTGGCTTTTTAGTAATAGCCATTCTGACTGGTGTGAGATGGTCCCTCATTGTGGTTTTTATTTGTATTTTTCTAATGATCAGTGATGTTGAACTTGTTTTCATATGCTTGTTGGCAGCATGTATGTCTTCTTTCGAAAAGTGTCTGTTCATGTACTTGGCCCACTTTTAAATGGGGCTGTTTGTTATTTTCTTGTAAATTTGTTTAAGTTCTCATAGATGGTGGATATTAGACTTTTGTCAGATGAATAGATTGCAAAAAGTTTCTTCCATACTGTACATTGCCTGTTTACTCAGTTGATAGTTTCTCTTGCTGTACAGAAGCTCTTTAGTTTAACAAGATCCCGTTTGTCAATTTTTGCTTTTGTTGCAATTGCTTTTGACTTTTGTCATGAAATCTTTGCCCATGCCTGTGTTCTGAATGGTATTGCCTAGTTTTTTTTCCAGTGTTTTTATAGTTTGGGGTTTTACATTTAAGTCTTTATTTCATATTGAGTTAATTTTTGTAAATGGTGTAAGGAAGGGGTCCAGTTTCAATTTTCTAGATATGGCTAGCCAGTTCTCCCAGCAGCTTCTATTAAATAGGGAATCCTTTCCCCAGTGCTTATTTTTGTCAGTTTTGTTGAAGATCAGATAACTTAGGTGTGTGGCCTTATTTCTGGGTTCTCTATTATGTTTCATTGGTCTATGTGTCTGTTCTTGTACCAGTACCATGCTGTTTTGGTTACTGTAGCTCTGTAGTATAATTTGAAGTCAGGTAGCATGATGCCTCCAGCTTTGTTCTTTTCGCTTAGGATTGTTTTGGCTATTCAGGCTCTTTTTCGGCTCCATATGAATTTTAAAAGAGCTTTTTCTAATTCTGTGAAGAATGTCAATGGTAGTTTAATGGGAACAGCATTGAATCTATAAATTACTTTGGGCAGTATGGCCATTTTCATGATATTGATTCTTCCTATCCATGAGCATGGCTGTGTTTCCATATGTTTCTGTCCTCTCTGATTTCTTTGAGCAGTGGTTTGTTGTTCTCCTTGAAGAAGTCCTTCACTTCCCTTGTTAGCTGTATTCCTAGGTATTTTATTCTTTTTGCAGCAATTGTGAATGGGAATTCATTTGCAATTTTGCTCTCGGTTTGCTTGTTGTTGGTGAATGCTAACAATTTTCACATATTGACTTTGTGTCCTGATACTGTGTTGAAGTTTCTTATCAGCTTAAGAAGCTTTTGGGCTGAGACGATGGGGTTTTCTAGATATAGGATTATGTCATTTGCAAACAAAGATAATTTGACTTTCACCTTTCCTATTTGAATACTATTTCTTTCTCTTGCTTGATTGCCCTGGCCATCACTTCCAATACTGTGTTGAATAGGAGAGATGAGAGAGGCCATCCTTGTCTTGTTCCAGTTTTCAAGGGAATGCTTCCAGCTTTTGCATTCAGTATGATATTGGCTGTGGGTTTGTCTTTTATGGCTCTTATTATTTTGAGGTATGTTCCTTCAATACCGAGTTTATTGAGAGTTTTTTACATGAAGGCATGTTGAATTTTGTCAAAGGTCTTGTCTGCATCTATTCAGATAATCATATGTTTTTTGTCTTTAGTTCTGTTTATGTGATTCATCACATTTATTGATTTGCATATGTTGAACCAACCTTGCATCCTGGGGATGAAGCCAACTTGATTATGGTGGATAAGCTTTTTGATGTGCTGCTGGATTTGGTTTGCCAGTATTTTGATGAGGATTTGTGCACTGATGTTCATCAAGGATATTGGCCTGAAGTTTTCTTTTTTTGTTGTGTCTATACCAGGTTTTGGTATCAGGATGACACTGGCCTCATAGAATGAGTTAGGGAGGAGTCCCTTCTTCTCTATTTTTTGGAATAGTTTCAGTAGGGATGGCATCATCTCTTCTTTATACCTCTGCCCTCTATCTTTCCTTTAAAGTATCTTCTAGTAAAGGATCAGGTCCAGTCCATGAATTAGGTGAAATCCAGTATCCCCAAATCCTAAACAGTGCTGACTAAACTAGTTTTGAAAATAAATTTAGAATTATCACTTCTTTACCATTTGTTTAGCTCCCAGAATATGTACTGATTCTGCATCACATATTTAACCATCTTCTTTACCTAGATTTCCCACCTGCCCTTATGATTCTATCATTAAACATAGAATCTGAGCATCTGTTTGTAATAAACACAACTAGGGTTTCACCTTAAACACATATTCTATAAAAAATAAGCAAATATGGAGTAGAAAATAGCATCCAAGTATACTAACATTCTTTTAGGTTCAGGTCTTGATATCCATTAATATTGTGGCTTAAAACTTTTTAGGCTAATCCTGAGTTTTTAAAGGCTTAGTGCAGATGAGTGCATGCTTATTCCATGACTGATTTAGACCTGTACACTTCTTGCAGTTCTATTTAATGTCTCTAGCTGCAGCAGTCTGCCTGGCTAGAGCAGTGGAAGATAGCAGCACTTTAGATAAGCACTGGCCTTAAAAATTGTCTATTGACTCTATGCTCATCTGCTTCTTGTGCTGTATTCATCAATATATTACTAATACTTCACTATCATTTTACATAGCAGAGTTTACAACTGCTTTTTCTGCCACAGACCTGATGAATTTCGGTTTTGTTAAAAATAAAAATTCTACACCTTTAAATCAGAATATATAAAATACTTTAAACTGTACACAGTGTTTTTATTCTTTTTAAAAATTGTATTAAAATAGATATAAGGTAAAATTTACCATCTTAATCATTTTTAAATGTACAGGTCACTGGTGATTTAAATTTTTTAACTACTGATTAATAGTCCTGAAAATTTTTTCCTAAGCAATATAAAACTGACCTGATGCAGAAAATGCCACATGGCAGTTACTCATCATTTTCAACACCACTTATTTTTTTATGATATGGGCTAAGGAACTGTTTATAACACCATCTTTGATAGTTAGGCAATAGAATTACCTTGTAGTGAAACAATATCATTTTGTAGCGGCTGAACACACAAACTCTGTAGGTTGTCTGTTATGAATTACAACTGTGTCTTACTCTGTATGTAAACTTGTGCAAGTTCTAAACTCAGTGCCTCTGCTTTCTCATCTGTAAAATGAGGATTCTAGTGCCTACTTTATAAGCTTGTTAAAAAGCTAAATGAGTTATTTGTGAAGTGCTTAGGATGGTGCCTGTCAGCACTATATAAGCGTTGAAGAACTTAGTAAGTTTAAAATATTAGGTTCATTAAATTGTAGAACTACTATAGAAATTAAATACATACACAGCCAACTTCTCTCTATTGTGAATAGAGTTCCTGTCTCATTTTTTGGACTGTAGACATCAAATGATAATCTCACATAATCTTCATTTGTTAAGAATGCTGAGGTTCAGGTTAAGTGACTTGCCTGAGGTTACACAGCAGCAGAACCAGGACTCAAGCCGAGATCTTATGATTACAAGCTCCAGGTTTTTATATTGTATGTCAACCTGCTTGAAATTTACATTGGGGCATCTGCTTCTCATCTTCATAAGCATACCAAATTCATAATAAGCTATCATTTGTAAACTGGAAAACCACACAGGCCTTCTTATTGATCAACTCTTGTTAATTCAGCCAACCTGATTAATTAGTTTAACCTTTAACCAGGGTCTTTCAAAGCTGAATAAAGATATGAAAGATCTTTTCGTCATGCTTAGCGCATTGATTTCTTGCCATGGATTTGGAGGCTCTTCACGTTGTCATTAAAACCTGGGATTTATTTCATTCCCTTTTAACATAGCAGTAACTGGTTATTATTAATACAAATGTTGTTATCCTGTTGCCATTGTTCGTTTTGTGTTTTTTTGTTTGTTTATTTGTTTGTTTTGATCTATTCTTGGTTCCCAGGCTTGCTGGTCATCACATTCTGCTGTAGAGCTCCTTAAAGATATCTATTCTTGGCCAGGCGTGGTGGCTCATGCCTGTAATCCCAGCACTTTGGGAGGCCATGGGGGGTGGATCATGAGGTCAGGAGATCGAGACCATCCTGGCTAACACGGTGAAACCCCGTCTCCACTAAAAATACAAAAAACTAGCCAGGCATGCTGGCGGGCGCCTCTAGTCCCAGCTACTCAGGAGGCTGAGGCAGGAAAATGGCGTGAACCCGGGAGGCGGAGGTTGCAGTGAGCGGAGATTGCACCACTGCACTCCAACCTGGGTGACAGAGCGAGACTCTGTCTCCAAAAAAAAAAAAAACGTATTCTTGAAACCACTGTCTTTGGTAAATCTCAAGAACCACTGTATAGCAGATTATTTTCCCAAAATATTTTCTATGTGGTACTGGAATTAACTAAAGAAGATATTTATGTGAAAGTGTATTGTTTGTATTATGTTTATTGTGTTTACTCTATGGAATGTGTGAAAGTATTTATGAAGCTGTGGTACTGAAGAAGCCAGGAAAATCTTGGGCAGGATTGTGACATTAAGCTCCCTTGTCTTTTTAAATATGTTTCTTCTTTTGGTGGTGCCTGATTTTCTCTCTGCTGTGACAGCCAGAGCCCTCTCACTTTCTCTTCTCAAAATCTGATTTCAGGTCTGTCACACTGTATGACTGGCGTATTGGTGGTATAAAAATTGTTTTCTAAAAGGATGTCACTCCAGATAGTGGACAAACCTAAAATGTTAGATTGGGGCTTCTTTAAAAAAAATTGCCACATGTAGCGGTTGTTTATTCCTTCTAGATAGGAAAAGAGCTTAGATATTCAAAATTTTTAGTAACTATATGTTAAAGTCTAGGTGAATACAAAGCTTATCTAGTACGTTGTGATTTTTCTGATTGGTTCATTGGAGCCATTTTATCATAAACTGCTTCATTTCCTACCTCCCTACCCCTACCTGCAATGTTGCAGGGAGTACCCAGTTATGAATTTGATCTTCTGTCTTGATATTTTCCAATATTTCAAGTCAAGTAATGGAATTACACTATAAAGATTTGACTCCCAAATTTTCTAATTATTTTTCTCTGGCTAATTTCTTCTCTAGTGCCCATTGCATTCTTGGCATTATCTCTCAATCTGATGTAAGGGATCACACTAAACAGAGCTAGACTTTTTTTTTTTCTTTTTTTTTTTTTTTAGCTTTAATAGTTTACACTTTCCAGTGGCATGAAGAGTGGGGTACATAAGTTGTTTTGATCTTAAAATTCTGCTGAGGTAAGGAAGCAAAATTACTATTTGTGTCTGTAGGAAACTTAAGCAGAGTAAGCAACAAGTCAGTAACAGTTTTTAAGCAATATTTGATTCAAGTATTCAATAATTTGAATAAGCTGTCTAAATAAACCATGTTTGATTGTTTGAAGATTGTATGAACCTATGTTAAAGTGACAGGTGAGCGGGAAGGCAGATATTATTAGAAAGCCAAGGAGGCTAACTAAAGCTATGGCTTCTCTGATGCACGTGGGTATAATGTGGCAATCTTCTAGTTTGTATCAAAGGAACAGGAATGTTCTTACTGTCTGGATTACTGGTTGCTGTTGCAGAAATCCAATTTAAAGAACACAAGACATCCTAGTGATTAAGTTTCTACTGAACTGCTTTAAGTGAAAACGATCTGCCCAACAGAGGAAAAGAGCAATAGCTTTGGCACAATAGTAAATAGAATGATGCATCAGTGCAATACATGGTTAGAGTCAGTGAGCAACACTGCAACTTTGAATGTATAAATAGCAGCAATTAACATAACTCTCTAGGCGGATACTTTATAATAGGTGGTAGTGTTGGTTTTTAAACATTTAGTAGTGATACAGTCCAAAGGATAATAATTTTTTATTTCTTTAGATTATGAGATCTGTGACTTATATCCACATATTGCTAAAGACATATAAGAAATAATTTAAAGTAATGATCAATATTTGAAATCATATCAATGAATTTTTGAAGCTCTATAAAGAAGATTGTAAGTATGTGTGATTCCAGTTTTCCAGATTTTAAATATATAAACATTGTGTCTAAAAGATAAATTTTCTAAATTGGAGGTGCTTATATTTGCAGTTAGCTTTAATATTGATATTTGAATTGATAATTTTAGATTATAGATGTTGTCATTGTACCTAGAGTATTGTTATGAAGTTCGCCCATCCCCCAGATTGGTCATACTAAGAACATTTGATTGAAGTACTTTAGTTTTAAAGTTAGGTACCATTTTTTATATAACATTATGCTTGACATTAGACACACATTTTTTTCAAGAAAAAAAGTGCTACCAACACTAGAGGATAAATCAGTGACCTATGAAATACTTTACAGACCTAAATTTTTTACCCAAAATGAAGTTTTATATTATTTTAGTATCAGTGTAATACCAGGTGATCATTATGTTTCTACATTTTTCTTTTTCCTTTGTAGAGGGTAATCACATAATTCAAGATTTAAAAATGTAGCAGCCTTTCGTTTTCATCTCCAGTTTCCTGACTGGGTTGTTTTACATGCCACCTTGAACGAAATATGTCTATTTATACTACTCAATAAATATTTACTGAACTCCTATTATTTGAAATTCTTCTAGGTTCCAAAGTGAACAAAATAGACAAAATTGAATGCCCTCATAAAATTTAAATTAGTGGAATAAGACATGTAATAAAGAAATAAATAAGAAAAACAATATAGTATGTTAGTTATTTTTGAGTGCTATGTAGAAAAATTAGGGGAAAGCAATAGGCAGAGTTAAGAAGTAGAATACCAAGGGGTGGGAAGGAAAGATTGTCACCTCCATATCTATTCTAATATTCAAAGCCACATAGCTAGGACATTCTTCCCTACAATTAACCAAACACTACTGGTTGGTTGTTAATAAGTTTTGTCTTGGTTGTATTTTTCTCTTTCTTTTACTGCAAAAAGTGGTCAGGCCCCTTACATTCTCATATGTCAGGGGAGTTTTCTGTTGTGGTGGTCAAAAGCAGGGTTTACTTATTTTCCTGATCTGAGTTCCTTGAGGGTGGGCAGGGCAGACTGGGAACACAGAGGCCAGGGCCACTGCGAGGGAGACACAGGAATAGCAAGGCAGAGAAGATAGTCTCCCACACTTGGAAGAGAAGAGAAGTCTGTCAGTGCCTTGGGCATGTGGCAGTACCTTGAAGAAGAATAGCACTGTGGTATACCCAGGGAGGTTGAACCCCTGCTATCAAGGCTCCTAGCCTCTGAAAAGATTCTTTTGTGCAGGTGTGGCAAAGAAGCTGTTGGGCTGCCTAACTTCGAGGGACTTGAACAAAAATAATATTCACGTAACCATGATGGGCTGAAGAGCAGTGATCTGCCCTCATTTTTTAGGTACCTTTTAGGCACAATGCCTTTCTGATTTATGTGAACCTAGGGAATGTAAAAGGTGGCCCCAAAATGACAGAGATCGAATTTCTTATTATCCTGGTTGGATGAGCACTGTCACATTCAATTTGATTTTGCAAATATGAGGTAATATAACATTGCTTACACATTCAAGTTTGAAAATTAAGATTTATCCTGCTACAACCCCAGGTTATTATTTATTACATCTTGATTATTCCTCTTGTAGAGGAAAAAAGTCTTAAAATAGGAAACAACAGAAGACATGAATTTCTGCCAGATTGCAAATTTCTCTCCACTGGCCTCACTGTTGGACAAACCCTTATGTATTTTTTTCCTTGAATTTTTTTACTCCACATTAGTATGCAGAAATAGCACAAACCTTGTTCAGTGAGTCCAAAGTTATTGAAAAGAGACATTCAACTTCTTCCTTAAGGAAATGGGAAAGGAAAAATGAGGTTAAGGCCTTCAGTTGGTCAATAATACCTGATTAAAACAAGATCACATAGAACAGTGCTTTACAAACTTTTCAATTTTGGACACAGCTAAAGATTTTCTCAGACATACAGCATTATCTTCTCTGTCTAGCCATATGTTTAGTTTCAAACCTCACTCTTGCTTCAGACATTTCCATGCTTATTCATTTATCAAAAATCATCTTATTTATATTCATAAGTTTACATAAATTTTTAGTCTAAGTGTCTTTCTTCTCTTTCTATAATTATTATTTCCTTTATCCTCCACTGAAAATTTAGTAAAACTGATTGAGAAAACTCAAGTTGCCAAAGTAATATAGACATATTAAGGATATAATATCCTCTCTCGGAATCATAGGATTTACTGGAATGTGATGATCATGATACCCACTCCTTCCTATAGTCTCATCTGGAGTTACTGGTATTAACCCTTGACTTTATAAGCTTTTAGGTTCTTGGAAGTTTTTACTAAAGAGCTGCCTTGAAAATGTTTAAATTTAAATTTTAAATTAAAAAATTAAAATTTGTCTGTGTTTTGCTTTGGGTTGGGAGAGAAGCTAATTTGAAAATTCTAAAATTAATAGATATACTCAGATTTTAGTGAAAGTCTTTAGAACCTCAAGCTAAGTACAAAAATAATTATTTTTGCATTGCAAAGTGAGGTATAAGAGTATGTATGCAGGATTTACAAGGAGGTGCCAAACTAGCTTGGCATCCCTTAACCCAATTTTATAAAAGGGTGGAGGTTGAACATACAGAAATTTTTTGGTGGTGGTACATACTTGTAGTTCTAGTTACTTGGGAGGCTGAGGTGGGAGGATCCCTTGAGCTGAGGGGTTCAAGGGTCTGGTGAGCTATGATCATGCCACTGCAGTCCAGCCTGTTCAACAGAGCAAGACCCTGTGAAAGAAAGAAGGAGGGAGGGAGGGAAGGAAAGAAGAAAGGAAGGAAGGAAGGAGAGAAGAAAAGAAGAAAGGGAAGGGAGAGAGAAAGGAAGGGAAAGAGAAGTAAAGGGAAGGGAAGGGAAAGAGGAGAAAATGGAATGAAAAGAAATCAAAAGGAAAATTTTGGGGGAGGAAATTTTTGTATATTGTGGCATTTTCTTTACACCTCCTTCCTCCCTATCTTGGGGAAAAGAAGATGGTCATTTTTCTTTACCTCATGTGTAGTACAAGGGTGTTTTTTTCTTTGTTTTATTTTGTTGTTTTTTATTTTTTTGAATGCCTGATGAATGTGTCTTGGAGCTTGAGCAACACAGTATATTGATATAAAACTTCTTCCTGAGAAATCTACACAGTGAAAACTGAAGACAGATGATAGCACTGGAATAGCCAGCATTATTCCAGTTTTCAGGAGCAATGATGCAGACAAAATGGGAAGAGCCAGGGGTCAGTTTAAAAGGGTCTCCACCCAAAAGGGTTTCCTGCCTTCATACAGCCTAAGCAGAAAGAGGCAGAATATGCTAATGAGATATAGGTTGAAAGCAACCAACTAAAAAAAAAGACATTGCTCAGATGTTCCTAGTTGGAAGAGAAGACCCTCTAACAATCCACAAAGCGCACTGTAGTAAAAAAAAAAAATACTTCAAGCCCAGAGAGCACCTATCCTAGATTGCCATAATAGAAGACAAATAAATATATTTTCTGCAATTTCTCTTGTATTCTCCATATCTAACTCTTTCAGCCACAGAGGACTCAGAACATAGTGGGGGAGAATAAGAAGCATAGATGGACAAGGAGAACCACTGGCAGCCTGAAGTGTACCCCTAGCTTGTAGGTCACAGGAGCTTTAACTTGAAATGGGGTTTGGAATTTTGTTTCTTACATGCTAGAGGACACTTTGGATTTTTAATATTGGGGGACTAAAACTAATTGCAGGACATTTTATTATTTTAAGTGTTACCAGAAACATCACAGGAACTGCTGTAGATTTTAGCCATGGCTTAAGAAACATCTGGATTACAGTTGAAAAAGTTTGAATGGCAGTTGCTTTCTGCTTAAGCTTGAATCCTATTTTGAATAGTATTTGTCTTTGAGAATAATTATTTGTTAAATATGAACTTAATTATCTATTTGATTGCTGGTTAGTAAGGTAAATGTAAATGTTTCCATGCTTTCAAAAGATGATTTTTTAAATGTAGTTTTTACCTTAGTTTGACCTTATTTATAAAACAACTTTGTTTCCTTTGCTAATTTGTTTCTAAAATATAATATAAATGTGTTCCAAACCAAATATTTATCTATTTAAATGCTATTGTATTTTAAGATGGAACTTAACCTTAATGGTATTACTGTAGTTCATTCAAGCATGATGTTTATTCATCTTTCACAAACTTTATCCAGTAATTAGTATATGGAATGAATCTATTATGTTTAGTGAGATGCTGAGTCTTTGCTTCTTTCTCGTCAATCTAGAAGCCTTTCAGTGAAAGATTCAAATTGAAAGATTATGATAATGTCTAAAAGAGCTAAGTTTATGAGAATGATTTCAAACAAACTTGTTTGTTAGCTTCTCGAAATAATGGAGTTAAATAAATGCGAATTACTTCAACATCTCACGAAAAGAACATGCACTCATTTTACATTTTTATTTTAATTAGAGAAAAAACTGGTTGTTCAGGTGAGGAATTTGAATTTTTAAAAGTAGATAGGATTGCTACTATTATGTAATATTATTCTGGTCTAATTGGCTAATATAATTAACCAAAGAAAGAATCAAAAGTGCCCACACAAGAAAGGAAGCAGAAAAATTACATTATTTTAGACAATTATATACCTATAAAACCTATGGAACTCAAACAAACAAACAAAAAAAAACTACGGTAAACAAAACTGTTATAAACAATAGGAAAAAAAAGATTAAAAGCATAAGAAAATTCAGTAGTGTGTCAGGTCATAATCTTTCTGCCTTAAAGACACAAGCCCATGAATGTTCATCACAGCATCATTCACAATAGCAAATACATGGAATCAACCTAGATGCCCATCATTGGTAGGCTGGATAAAGAAAATGTAGTACATAGACACCACAGAATACTACGTAGCCATAAAAAGAACAAAATCATGTCATTTGTAGCAATATAGATGGAGTCAGAGGTCATTATCCTAAGAGAATCAGTGCAGGAACAGAAAACCAAATACTGCATGTTCTCACTTCTGAATGGAAGCTGAACATTGAGTACACATGGACACAAAGATAGGAACAGTAGACACCAGGGCCTACTTGAGGCAATCTTCTAGTAGGGTGGGAGGACAATGAAGATAGAAAAACTACCTATTGGGTACTGTGCTCATTGCCTGGGTGATGAAATAATCTGTATACCAAACCCGCATAACACGCAATTTACCCGTGTAATGGACCTGAACATGTGCCCCCGAACCCAAAATAAAAGTTGGAAGGAAAAAAAAAGAAGTAACCATTTTGAAAATATGAAGAGACTAAAATTCTCATTTATAATAGCAACAAAGCATAAATAATACACTGGTGTAAGCCTAAGAAGCAATGTGCAAGATCTGTGTGAATAAAACTTCAAAGTGCTGCTAAGAGACAGAAAATAAAGCCCGAGACTGGCTATGGTGGCTCATGCCTGTAATCCCAGCACTTTGGGAGGCCAAGGCAGGCAGATCACCTAAGGTCAGAAGTTCAAGACCTGCCTGGCCAACATGGTGAAACCCTGTCTCTATTAAAAATACAAAAATTAGCCAAGTGTGGTGGCACACACCTTTAGCCCCAGCTACTCGGAAGACTCAGGCACGAAAATTGCTTGAACCCAGGAGGTGGAAGTTGCAGTGAGCCGAGATTGCACCACTGGACTCCAGCCGGGGTGACAGAGCAAGACTCTGTCTCAAAATAAAAATAAAAATAAAAATAAAACATGAGTAAATGGAAAGATTATAATCCTCTTCTCTTCTTGATGTGGAAGATTTAATATGGAAGATGTCAGTTCTCCTTAATTTAAATGCCATCTCAATAAAAAAAAAACAATCAAGACTTTTGACAAAACAAACTAATTATAAATTTGTTGGAAGGTTGAACAAAAGAGAGTTAGGCCTATAAAATATGATAGATATAACAAGATGTCACTAGTTAAGGCAATATGGCACTAATAGTGATTTGACAGATTAATAGAAATATATAGAAATTCCACAAATAAACTCAAAAGTACTTGAAATTATAGTTAATGTTTCAGGTTGTATTCAAATAAGAAAAGTTGTATTGCTTAATAAATGGGATGGGTACAAATAGTAACCTGCGGAAAAAAATGTCCAAACTAGTTCTACAAGGAAGAAAGACTTAAATGAACAAAAAAGAAAACACAAAAGTACTAAAATACAAACAAAGGAGAATATTTGTAGTACATAGAGGAAAGGGATATTTAAAAAATATATAAAAATATTATTTTGCAGTCAATAAGAAAAAGACCATTATACATACTAACACAGGACTTGAATCATCATTCCCTATAAAAGAAAATATAAATGGCTTTTAAGAAACAATCACAACCTGCTGATTGTAGATCTCTAGGGCATTGAGAGAACATAGGCAGTAGCCAGGTAGTGGTTACAGTGGGCCTTGGGCGAGACCCAATACTGTGCTGGCTTCAGATCTGACTCAGTGCATTCCCAGTGGTGGTGGCCACAAGGGTGCTTGTGTCACCTCACCCCCAGCCCCAGGTGACTCACATAGAGCAAGACTCTGTTTGTTTGTTTGTAAGTAAGTCAAGGAACATGAGTCTTTGCCTGATATTCCAGAGAATTCTTCTAGATTTTATCCAACACTCTATGAATCTGCAAGAGCCATAGCATTACTGGGCTTATGGGGCTCACTAATGCAGATACAGCTTAGATCACAACACTCAAGCTCTTTTAAATACCTGGAAAGCTTTCCCAAAAACAACAGGTGCAAACAAACCCATATCATGAAGACTACAATAAATACCTAACTCTTTAATGCCCAGACACTGATGAACATGCATAAGCATCAAGACCATCCAGGAAAACATGACCTCACCAAACAAAGTAAATAAAGCAACAGGGACTAATCCTGAAGAGATATGTGACCTTTCAGACAGAATTCAAAATCGCTGTTTTGAGGAACTCAAAGAAATTCAAGATAACACAGAGAAGGAATTTCGAATTCTATCAGATTAATTGAAGAAAGAGATTGAAATAATTAAAAAGAATTAAGCAGAAATTCTGGGTTAAAAAAATGCAATTGACATAGTGAAGAATGCATCAGAGTCTCAATAGCAGAATTGATCAAGCAGAAGAAAGAATTAATGAGCTTGAAGACAGGCTATTTGAAAATACAAAGAAGAGACAAAAGAGAAAAAAAAAGAATGAAGCACACCTACAAGATCTAGAAAATAGCCTCAAGAGGGCAAATCTAACAGTCATTGGCCATAAAGAAGAAGTAAAGAAAGAGATAGTGGTAGAAAATTTATTTAAAGGGATAATAACAGAGAATTTCCCAAACATAGAGAAAGATATCGGTATCCAAGTATGAGAATATTATAGGATATCAAGCAGAATTAACACAAAGAAGATTACTTCAGGGAATTTAATAATCAAACTTCCAAAGGTCAAGGATAAAGAAAGGATCCTAAAAGCAGCAAGAAAAAAGAAACAAACAACAAGCAATGGTACTCCAATATACCTGTCAGCAAACTGTTCAGTGGAAACCTTACAGGCCAGGAGAGAGTGGCATGACATATTTGAAGTGCTGAAGTAGAAAAACTTACCCTAGAATAGCATATCTAGCAAAAATATCCTTCAAACATGCAGGAGAAAATAAAGATTTTCCCAGACAAACAAAAGCTGAGAGATTTCCTCAACACCAGACCTGTCCTACCAGAAATGATAAAAAGAGTACTTCAATCAGAAGGAAAAGGATCTTACTGAGCAATACAACATCATCTGAAGATCCAAAACTCACTGGCAATAGAAAGTACACAGAAAAACCCAGAATGTTATAACACTGTAACTGTGTTGTGTAAACTGCTCTTCAGTAGAAAGACTAAAAGATGAAACAATCAAAAATACTAACTGCAGCAACTTTCAAGACATAGAGAGTAAAATAAGATATAAATAGAAACAATAAAAAGTTAAAAGAGGGAGGAAGGAGTTAAAGTTCAGAGGTATTTTCATTTTGCTTATTAGTTTGTTACACGTAAGAACATGTAAGCAGTGTTGTTATCAGCTTAAAATAATGGGTTATAATATTTACAAACCTCATGGTAATCACAAATCAAAAAACATACAACAGATACACAAATTAAAAAGCAATAAATTTAATTATGCTACCAGGAAAAATAACCTTCATTAAAAGGAAGAGAAGAAGGAAGGAAAGAAGGAAGACTGTAAAACAACCAGAAAACAAATAACAAAAGGGCAGGAGTAAGTCCTTACTTATCGATAATAACATTGAATGTAAATGGACTGAACTCTCCAATCAAAAGACATAGAGTGACTGAATGGATGTAAAAATAAGGTCCAATGATCCATTGCTTACAAGAAACATACTTCACTTATAAAGACACAGGTAGACTGAAAATAAAAGATGGAAAAAGATATTCCATGCCAATGGAAACCACAAAAGAGCAGGAGTAGATATACTTAATACCAGACAATATAGGTTTCAAGACAAAAACTGTAAGAAGAGACAAAGAAGATTATTATATAATGATAAAGGAGTTCATTCATCAAGAGGATATAACAGTTGTGTGCGTGTGTGTATATATATATATATATACGCAAGAGGATGTAACAGTTGTGTGTATATATATATATATATATATATATATATATATATATATATATAATATATATCAATATATATGCACCCAACACTGGAGCACCCAGATATATAAAGCAAATATTATTAAAGCTAAAGAGATAGATATATCCCAATACAATAATAGCTGGAGAATTCAACATCCCACTTTCAGCATTGGATAGATCTTCCAGACAGAAAATCAACAAGGAAACATCAGCCTTAGACTGCACTTTGGAACATATAGACCTAATAGACATTTACAGAACATTTCATCCTATGGCTGCAAAATGCACATTCTTTTCCTCAGCACATGGATGATTCTAAAGATAGACCATATGTTAGGTCACAAAACAAGTCTTAAAACATTAAAAAAAATTGAATGTATGTCAGGTAACTTCTCTTACTGCAATGCAATAAAACTGGAAATAAATAACAAGAAGAGTTTTGGAAACTATATAAACACATGGAAATTAAACAGTATGCTCCTGAATAACCAGTGGTTCAATGCAGAAATTAAGAAGGAAATTTAGGCTGGGCGCAGTGGCTCGCGCCTGTAATCCCAGCACTTTGGGAGGCCGAGGCTGGCAGATCATGAAGTCAGGAGACCGAGACCATCCTGGCCAACATGGTAAAACCCCATCTCTACGAAAAATACAAAAATTAGTTGGGTGTGGTGGCACATGCCCGTAATCCCAGCTATTCGGGAGGCTAAGGCAGAATTGCTTGAACCACGGAGTCAGAGGTTGCAGTGAGCCAAGATTGCGTCACAGCACTTTAGCCTGATGACAGAGTGAGACTCTGTCTAAAAAAAAAGAAGAAGAAGAAAAAGAAGAAGAAGGACGGAAATTTAAAAATTCATTGAAACAAATGATAATGGAAACATGACATACCAAAACCTATGAGATACAGTAAATGCAGTACTAAAAGGGAAGTTTATAGCCATGAGTGCCTAAATTAAAAAAGAAGAAAAGTTTCAAATAAACAACCTAATGATACATTGTAAATTACTAAAAAAGCAAGAGCAAACAAAACTCAAACTCAACTGATTTACTCAAATTAGTAGAAGAAAATAAATATTGAAGATGTAGAGATGACATAAATGAAATAGAAACATAAAATACAAAGATCAACAAAACAATTTTTTTTGAAAAGCTAAAGAAAATTGACAAACCTTTAGCCAGACTAAGAAAAAAAGACGTAAGACCCAATAAATAAAATCAGAGATGAAAAAGGAGACATTACAATCAATACCACGGAAATTTAAAGGCTCATTAGTGGCTACCATGAGCAACTATATGCCAATAAATTGGAAAATCTAGAAGAAATGGATAAATTTCTAGACCGTACAACCTACCAAGATTGCACCACAAAGAAATCCAAAACTTGAGCAGACCAATAACAAATAACAGGATAAAAACTATAATAAAAAGTCTCCCAGCAAAGAAAAACCAAGAACCTGATGGCTTCACTGCTGAATTCTATGAAACGTTTAAAGAATAACTAATACCAGTTCTACTGAAAGTATTCCAAAAAATAGAAGTGGAGGGAATACTTTCAAACTCATTCTATGAGGCCAGTATGACTCTGGTACCAAAACCAGACAAACACACATCAAAAAGGAAAACTACAGGCCAATATCTCTGATGAATATTGATGCAAAAATCCTCAACAAAATACTAGCAAATATAATTAAACAACACATTAACACGATGATTCATTATGATCAAGTGGGATTTATTCCAGGGATGCAGGATTGGTTCAGCATACACAAATCAATCAGTGTGGCATATTAACAGAATGAAGGACAAAAACCATATGATCATCTCAATTGATGCTAAAAATGAATTTGATAAAATTCAGCATCCCTTTATGATAAAAACCTCACAAAACTGGGTATAGAAGGAACATACCTCAATATAATAACCACAGACGCAAAGCTAGTATGTATCATACTGAATGGGGAAAAACTGAAAGCCTTTTCTTTAAAATACGGAACATGACAAGGATGCCCATTGTCATTCAACATAGTGCTAGCTAGCAGAATTACACAAGAGAAGGAAATAAAGGGCATCCAAATTGGAAAGGAAGAAGTCAAATTATCCTTGTTTGCAGGTGATATCATCTTATATTTGGAGAAACCTAAAGACTTCACCAAAAAGCTGTTAGAACTAATAATCAAATGTAGTAAAGTTGTAGGATACTAATCAACATACAAAAACCAGTGGGATATTTATATGCCAATAGTGGACAATGTGAAAAACAAATAAAACAGTAATACCATTTACATTAGCTGCATGTAAAATAAAATACCTAGGAATTATCTCGACCAAAAAAATGAAAATTTTCTACAATGAAAACTGTAAAACATTGATGCAAGAAATTGGAGGACAGAAAAAAATGGAGACATATTTCATGTTTATGGATTGTAAGAATCAATATTGTTAAAATGTCCATACTACCCAAAGCAATCTACAGATTCAATGCAATCCCTATGAAAATACCAATGACATCCTTCACAGAAAAAGAAAAAAGAATCCTAATATTTATATGGAACCACAAAAGGCTCAGAATAGCCAAAGCTATCCTAAGCAAAAGGAACAAAACTGAAGAAATCACGTTACCTGACTTCAAATTATACTATAGAGCTATAGTAACCAAAATGGTATGGTATTGGCATGAAAGCAGGCACACAGACCAGTGGAACAGAATAGAGAATGCAGAAATAAATCCATACATCTACAATGAGCTCATTTTTAACAAAGGTGCCAAGAACATACATTAGGGAAAGGACAGTCTACAATAAATCGTGCTGTGAAAACTGGATATCCATTTGCAGAAGAAAAACTAGAACGCTATCTCTCGCCATAAATGAAAATCAAATAAAAATGGATTAAAGACTAAAATCTAAGACCTCAAACTATGAAACTACTACAAGAAAACTTTGGGGAAACTCACCAGGACATCAGTCTTGGCAAAGATTCCTTGAGTAATACCCCACAAGCACAGGCAACCAAAGCAAAAGTGGACAAATGGGATAACCTCAAATTAAAAAGCTTCTGCACAACAAAGGAAACAATCAACAAAGTGAAGAGACAACCCACAGAATGGCAGTAAATATTTGCAAACTACTCATTTGACAAGGGACTAATAACTAGAATATATAAGAAGCTCAAACAGCTCTACAGGGAAAAAAAACTAATAATCCAATAAAAAAAATGGGCAAACGACTTGAATAGACATTTCTCAAAAGAAGACATACAAATGACAAACAGGCATATGAAAAGGTGCGCAACATCACTGATCACCAGAGAGGCAAATTAAAACTACAATGAGATATTATTTTACCCCAGTTAAAGTGGCTTATATCCAAAAGACAGGCAATAACAAATGCTGGCGAGGATGTAGAGAAAAGGGAATCCTTGTACAGTGTTGGTGGGAATGTAAATTACTACAACTACTATGGAGAACAGTTGGAAGTTCATCAAAAACTAAAAGTAGGCTGGGTGCAGTGGCTCATGCCTGTAATCCCAGCACTCTGGGAGGCCAAGGTGGTTGTATCACTTGAGGTCAGGAGTTCAAGACCAGCCTGCCTAACATGACAAACCCCATCTGTATTAAAATACAACAGTTGGCCAGGTGTGTTGGCGCATGCCTGTAATCCCAGCTACTTGGGAGGCTGAGGCAGGAGAATTGCTTAAACCCAGGAGTCGGAGGCTGCACTGAGCCAAAATCATGCCACTGCACTCCAGCCTAGGTGACAGAGTAACACTTCGTCACAAACAAACAAACAAACAAACAAATACAGCTACTATATGATCCAGCCATCCCACTCCTATGTATATACCCAAAAGAAATGAAATCGGTTTATTGAAGAGATAATCTGTACTCTAATGTTTATTGTAGCACTGTTCACAGTAGCCAAAATTTGGAAGCAACCTAAGTGTCTATTAGTATATGAATGGTTAAACAAAATGTGGAACATATCGTGGAGTGCTATTCAGCCATGAAAAAGAAGGAAAGCCAATCATTTGCAACAACATGGATGGAACTGGAGGTCATTACGTTAACTGAAATAAGCACAGAAAGATAAACTTTACATTTTCTCACTTATTTGTGGGAGCTAAAAATTAAAAGAATTGAACTCATGGATATCAAGAGTACAAGGTTGATTAACAGGGACTGGGAAGGGTAGTGGAGTGTCGGGGGATGTGGAGATGGTTAATGAGTACAAAAAATAGAAAGAATGAATAAGACCTAGTATTTTCTAGCACAAAAGTGTGACTATAGTTAAAAATGATTTAATTTTACATTTAAAAATAACTAGAGTATAATTGGATTGTTTGTAACACAGAAGATAAATGCTAGAGGCGTTAGCTATCCCATTTACCCTGATCTGATTATTACACATTACATGCCTGTATCAAGATATCTTATGTAACCCATAAGTATATACACCTACTATGTACCTACAAAAATTAAAAATTAATAAAAAAAAGATTGGCAAAGATGTTAAAGCTTGGAACAGAAGTTTTCAGCAAGGTGTGGGGAAATATATTGAATATATTGCTTGTGGCATTGTAAACTTTGACCTCGTCATTCAAAAGTGATTTCACAATAACCTCCAAAATTTAAAATATACATACATTAAACCTGTAATTTTATGTCTTGGAACTTATCTTTCAGTATACTCTCAAGTGGGCAAAATGACATATGGACAAAATGTTTTTATTTCAGCATTGCTTCCAATAGCGTATTAGGAACAACCTAAGTGTTCATCACTTGAGCATTGTCAAATAAATAGGGGTACGTACATACCACATATGTGGATATACATACATCCATTTTCTCATTCTTTCAGTTCTCTCATCCATATTTCTTGGCTTTAAATACAGCGTGTGTGTGTGTGTGTGTGTGTGTATGTGTGTGTGCGCGCGCGCGCGCACTCACATGCGCATTTGTGTATGTGTATGTGTTATTCCTAAAGTTTAGCTACAGGTAAGTTTTCTGTCCTGAATTTTCATATGGAACTGCTACTTGACATCTCCACCTAGATGTCATAATTATCTTCCTCTTGGGTATTGAGAAGTCTCATGTCAGTATGTCTGAACTATTTTGTTGTTGTTGTTGTTGTTTCTGTTTGTTTGTTTGAGACGGAGTCTCTCTCTGTTGCTAGGCTGGAGTGCAGTGGCACGATCTCAGCTCACTGCAACCTCCGCCTCCCGGGTTCAAGCAATTCTGCTGCCTCAGCTTCCCGAATAGCTGGGACTACAGGGACGTGCTACCGTGCCCGGGTAACTTTTTATTATTATTTTTTATTTTTTAGTAGAGGCAGGGTTTCACCATGTTGCCTAAGCTGGTCTTGAACTCCTGAGCTCAGGCAACCTGCCCAACTCGGCCTCCTAAAGTGCTAGGATTACAGGCATGAGCCACCGCGCCCACCCCAAACTCTTGATCTTGCAACAAATCTTTCTTTCTTGACAGACTCTTCATCTCAATAGAGAGCAAATTCCATCCTTTTGCCCGCTCAGTTTGAAAGTCCTAGAGTAATCCTCCATTTCTCCCAAAACCAGTTTTCAAGTGGTCAGGAAGTGCTTTTTGCTCTGTCATCAAATTATGTCCAGAATCCTAATACTTTTTACCACAGTAACTGTTACTGCCCTGGTCCACACTGCCATTATTTCTTGCATAAATTATTGCAATAGCCTCTTAACTAATTGTCCTGCTTCTATACTTGCCTCTGTATAGCCTTTCCTCATCAAAGCAATCAGAATGATTTCTTTAAAAACAGGAATTCAAATCAAATATTACTTTTCTGCTCAGAACTCTGCCATAGTGCCATTTTCACTCAAAGTAATAGCCAAAGACCCTACAATGGCTTGCAAAGGCCTTGATGATGTGGCCCTTGTTAATTTTCGGAAATCATTTCCTATTACTCTCTCTCTCTTCATCGTTTAGACTCAGCTACACTGGATTCTTTGATGCTTCTTGAATATACATGTACTCTCCCACATTAGAGGATTTTTTTCTCTGCCTGGAGTATGCTTTCCTTGGATTTATATATGGCTAACTTCCTGGCCTCCTTCAGGGAGATCATGGCCTAAGTTCACCTTTTTGATGAGGGTTACCTTGACCACTTATTACCCACCCCTCAGCCCTCATGATCACCCTGACTTTGCCTTACATTTTATTACAGAGCACTTATCACCTCTTATACTACAGCCTTATGTTTTATGCTTGTTATATATTGTCTCTTCTCATAGGCTAGAATGTGAGCTTTGTCTGTTTTCTTCAATGATAGATCCTGAGAGTCTGGAATATGTTGAATCAATAAATTCAGCAACCTGCAAGAAAATTTTAAAAATCAACTATATATAACTATTCATAACATTCATTATATATTTCTATAAGTTATAGAAATATATAATGTTATATAAATTGTATAGTTATATAAATATATAATATCTCTGGAAGACTGTAAAAGAAAGTAGTAATAGTAATTTTGGGAGAAGTAGTACCTGGGATGGGAAGGAAGGCACATTCTATATTGTGAGAATTTGCACCTTATCACTTCTTCAATTAAAAAAAGTAATTTAAAAATACAAAGCACAGTTGAGCCTAATTTGGAAATCAAAATTCTTCTTAAAATAGATCCTTAGTTTTTTGAGTTCCTTAGGAGATTTTAATTTGTAGTACCACTAGGTGGCACATGCCTACTGATAAGTTCAAAGACTCCCAGAAACAAGTGTTAAAACAAACCTTTTCAGTTCCCCTGAGTCATCAAAGTTTATTTTAGCTATATGGCACTGATTTTTCTCAAGAATTTTCTTTAATTATTTTCTTATACTATTTCTGTAGGGCAGCAGTCTCCAACCTTTTTTGCATCAGGGACCAGTTTCATGGAAGACAATTTTTCCATGGACTGGGGGGAGGAAGGGGGATGGTTTCGGGATGATTCAAGCACATTACATTTATTGTGCACTTTATTTCTATTATTATTACATTGTAATATATAATGAAATAGTTATATAACTCACCATAATGTAGAATCAGTGAAAGCACTGAGCTTGTTTTCCCGCAACTAGAGGGTCCCATCTGAGGGTGATGGGAGACGGTGACAGATCATCAGCCATTAGATTCTTGTAAGGAGCACACAACCTAGATCTCTCCCACTTGCAGTTCACAATAGGGTTCATGTTCCTATGAGAGTCTAATGCTGCAGCTGACCTGACAGGAGGTGGAGCTCAGGCAGTAATGCTTGTTCGTCCCCCACTCACCTCTTGCTGTGCCGCCCAGTTCCTAACCGGTCATGGACTAGTACTGGTCTGACCCCTGCTTTAGGGAATATTATAGCAACTGTTCCTACACTATTCCTATATACAGAATAGTATAGGAACTGTTTAGTGCTATAAGCTTTAAAGTGATTTTTCACTATAATTTCTAATTTAATATTATAACATTTGACTTGCAGAAATGTCTTAAATCTGTGAAGGCCAGCTTAGACATCTTTAAAATAATTTAAAATTTCCAATATTTAGTGAATTGTATCTGCCTCGTTTCATCTGTTTCCTATGAAATAACTTACTTAATGAATGAAATTTATAGATTTTGTGTCCAAAAGTAGATTTTTGTTTGATCCTATTGTTTCACTGCTTTTATATCAAGTTAATCACTGCCCAGGACCAAATGCAATTTATCAGCCTCTTTCTGAATACTTTATATAATATACCATGAGGTATAGGCAAATGGGTACTGTGGAGGATGCAAAGATGAAATATTATTTATTGCCTCCATCTTCATGGACCTTTCATTTTATGGGTAGTGATGTCATGAACACAAACAACTGTAATAGAAGTCAGAAAGTAGTAAATCAGTAAATGAAAATATTATGTGTAGTGGGAGCACAGAGTTGATATTAATTTGGGGACTCTAAGAATATGGTGACATTTGAGAAGAGCTTTAAATATATAGTTTCATTCTCTGAATTAATTCAATATGGGTCTTATATAGATTTACACTTCTGTGTAAAGGGTGAATTATCTTATACATCTGAGAGAAGAATATAATCTTTATAGATAGGTGTTAATTATAGGTTAATAAAATAAATAGCCATATTCCTTTTGCTGGTAAAGTATTCAAAATGAAAATGATGGCATGCATTTTATAAATATAACATTTAAAAACATTATAAAAATCCTTTTTGCCGAGTTTTAAAATAACACTGAAAACATTATTGGACTAAGTCAATTTAATATTTATTTTTGACCCAGATATTTTTTCATTTTGTTTTTCTTTTTAAAATATATTTTTTGAAAACTAAATATGTATTTAGAAAATGTGCTGTATCCAAGTAAAATAACTTACTGAGTTCTTATTATGCCATGAAACTATAATCTATTATTTTATTTCATACTCATGAAACCTTATGATGTATGTAGTGTTATCATTCACATTTTTTAGATAAAGAAACTAGGGCACAGAAAGTTTAAGAAATTTGTATGCATATGTTAATATCTGCTGTAACACTAAAACTAGATGTGAATAGAATTTTTTATTTTTTATTATTTTATTTTATTTTATTTTATTTTATTTTATTTTATTTTATTTTATTTTATTTTATTTTATTTTGAGACAGAGTCTTACTCTGTCACCTAGACTGGAGTGCAGTGGCACGATCTTGCATCACTGCAACATCTGCCTCCCAGGTTCAAGCATTTCTCCTACCTCAGCCTCCCAAGTAGCTGGAATTACAGGCATGAGCCACTGCACCCTGCCAAATTAATTTTCTTCTAATAAGAAACTTGCTTTTCAATTTGTACCACTTTAGTATAATTGCTATGTTATTTAAAAGGAAATCAACATTATTCTTATTAAATCTATTATTATTAAATCTATTAATATTAACTACTTTGTGACGTTGAGGGCCTTTTTGTAAGTCTCTCAGTGTGAGATGAATAACATTATCAGGATTATCTTAGTGAACCAAACATCTGACCCTTTGACTATTGCAAAATTTTCACAATTTTGCTGAATTCTAAAATAATAATAAAAATAATAATTAGATACCAAAGTCTAAGAAATATGTTATACAATGCTCCAAATTAGATTTTGTTCCAGCTTAATAAGTGGATTTTAAAACAAAGTTATATATTTAAAAGTGAATTTTATTCTTTTTTCTGTATTTATATAGCCAGAAAAGTGTAAGAATAAAAAGAAGTGGTATAAAAGTGCACTACAAGAAGCATGTCTACTCTATGGATATTCTCATGAGCAAAGACTGGAAATGTGCTGCCTATCAAAACAACAAGGTGTATAAATATTTTTTCTTTATTACTCCGAAATAAGGATTTATTCAAATGCATGTTTTCCAAAATATGTTTGCTCATTCAAAAATCTCTATCTCTTTCTCTTCATAGGGAAATAGTATATCATTGTTTATTGGAAAATTATTTTTATATAAACGAATAGCATATATTTTGTCCCCTAAAACAATTTTCCATGACTAAACATACACTCTATTTAAATGCAGGGGTTCTTGTTAGCACTTTTGTTATCTTCTTTACCGTTAGACTATCTACATAGATCCCCTTGTGTATTTCAAAGGCATATATTTCACAATGGGAACCATGGCTTTAAATACATTCCTGGCATTAAAATTTCACTTGGATATGCTGTATTATTACAGAACAAAGTATTTTCAAAATGTTGCATTTTGAAATAAGTTCAGGGCAGGAATAGAAGAGAAACTTCAACTTTAAAAAAAAAACTAGGTGAAATATTATGATAATAATTCAGGTTATTTTCAAAGAAAGTTTTATTGAATTCTCAATACTATGGTATATAGTTAGCTTTTTAAGTGAAACCATTTGAAAGATGATAGTAGGTTTGACATTTTTTGTATATATTTAACTTTTAAGTTCAGGGGTACATGTGCAGTCTTGTTATATAGGTAAACTTGTGTCATGGGGATGTGTTATAAAGATATTTCATAACCCAGGTATTAAGCCTAGTACACATTAGTTATTTTTCATGATCCTTTTCCTCCTCTTTATTACTATGTATGACCCTCTTTATTCTTGATAACTTTCCTTGCTCTGAAGTCTGCTCTGTTTCAAATTAATATAACTCCTTCTACTTCCTTTTCATTAGGGTTAGCATGATATATTTTTTCTTTTAATTCGTCCATCTAGGCCATTAAAGTTTAAAATGATTATTTTTAATATCATGGATTGATAGTTGTCATATTTGTTATTATTTTCTATTTATTGCCCTTTTTCTTTGTTACCGTTTTTGTCTTTCACTCTTTTTCTGTCTTTGTGATTTTGAGATTTTGAATAATTCCATTTTCTTCCCTCTTAGCATACCAATTATCAATTATACTTTTTAAAAAACTTTTTTTAGTGGTTGCCCTATAGTTTGCAATGTACATTTACAACTAATTCAAATCCCACTTACAAATAATTACCCTGTTTCATGGGTAGTACAAATATCTTATAATGACAGACTATGCCTTCTCATCCCTGGTATCATTGCTATCATTCATTTTACTTATATATAAGCATATATGCACAAACACACATAAGATGTATGCATAAGTGTACATAATTAAGTATATCATGATTATTTTAAACAAATTTATCTATTAGATCAATTAAGAATAAGAAAAGTAAAAAGTTTTTACTTTACCTTTATTTATTCAGTTTTCAGTGCTCTTCTCGTCTTTGTGTAGATCTGAATTTCTAACCTATATTATTTTTCTTCTCTCGGAAGAACTTTTAGTGTTTCTTGCAAGGCAGTTCTATTGGCAACAAATGCCTCCATTTTTTTTTTCTTTTTGCCTGGGAAAGTCTTTATTTCTCCTTCACTTTTGAAAAATAGTTTCACAGGCCACGCACTGTGGCTCAGGCCTGCAATCCCAGCACTTTGGGAGGCTGAGACAGGAGGATCACTTGAGCCCAGAGTTTGAGAACAGCCTGGGCAACATGGTGAGATTCCATCTCTATAAAAAATTCAAAAATTAGCCAGGTATTCATCTGTAGTCCCAGCTATGTAGGAGACTGAGTGGGAGGATTGCTTGAGCCCGGGAGGTCGAGGCTGCAGTGAGCCATGATTGTGCTACTGCACTCTGACCTGAGTACAGAGCAAGACCCTATCTCAAAAGAAAAAAAAAAAAGGTAATTTCAGAGTGTAGAATTCTAGGTGGCTGGGTTATTTTGTCAACAATTTATTTTGTTCAACTCTTTTATCGATTGCATGGTTTTTGAGGAAAAGTTGGATGTAATTCTTATCTTTACTCTTCTATTGGTAAGTTTTTTTCTCTGACTTCTTTCAAGATTTTATTTTTAATCTTTTATTTTCTGCAGTTTGAATATGATATGTAGATTTTTGGCATTTATATTACTTAGTGTTTCCTGAGCTTCTGGATATATGGTTTGGCATCTGGTATTAATTTGGAGGAAATTATCAGTTATTATTGTGCCAAATTTTTTTTTGTTCCTGTATCTCTTTTCATTCTGGTATGCCTATTACGTGTATGTCACACTTTTCTAGTTGTCCCACAGTTCTTGGATATTCTGTTTTATTTTTTTTTTCAGTCTTTTCTCTTTTTCAGTTTTTTAGTTTTGGTGGTTTTTATTGATATATCCTGAAGCTCAAAGATTGTTTTCTTAGCCATGTCGAGTCTACTGATGAGCGCATCAAACACATTCTTCATTAATGTTATAGTACTTTTGCTCTCAAGCATTTCTTGTGAATCTTACTTAGAATTTTCATTTCTTTGCTTACGTTACCTATGTTATTGCATATTGTCTACTTTTAACACTGTAGCTTTTAGCGTATTAGTCATAGTTGTTTTAAATTCATAAGCTGATAATCCCATCATCTCTGCCATATCTTGATCTGGTCCTGCTGCTTGTTCTGTCTCTTCAAATTTTCTTTTTTGCCTTTTAGTATGCTTATGAATTTTTATTGAAAGGTGGGCATGATGTTCTGGGTAAAATAACTGCAATCATGATAGTTTAGCAGTGCAGTGGTAAGACATGAGGGGGAGGGAAAGCATTCTATTTTCCTATGATAAAGTCTCAATCCTAGGCTGTAAACTTCATAAGGGCTTTCCTCCAACCCCCCTTTTTTTCTTCACCTACATAGGTGGTAGAGGATGGCTAGAAGGGGCTGGAGTTGAGTATTTTGTTTCCCCCAGGTCAGGCTGGGGTTAGGCTTTGAAAATCCCTCAATAGGTTAGGCTCTGGTAAAATAGTTTCTCCTCAAGGCAGGCCTTGCTAAGAAGTACAGAATGGTCTGATATATTATTTCAAAATGATTACTTTTCTCCTCCCCCTGATGGAAGCCAGGAGATATTTCCCTAATCTTCTCCGTGAGAACCTGGTAGAGCTCCTGCAGGTAAAACTCAATAAAAGGGTGCCCCTCCCACCATGACTAGGTTGCCCTGGAGTTTTTGTCTCAGGCTTGCTCCCACAGAGCTTCTAGCAATTTGTCAATTAAAGTTCAGGTTTTCCTACCCCTATACTAGTTTCCACCCTACTCAGGTGGGTTGTGATTCTCTGTATTTACCTGCCTTTTTTTCCAAATTTGAGGACATCAGTTTGCCTTGTGACCTCACTTCTCCAAAGGATCTAAGAAGAGTTGTTCATTTTTCATTTTGCTCACCTTTGTACATGTTGTTGGACTCTAGTGGGGACTTCTAATCTCCTTACATGCCAGACCAGAAACTGGACTGTCCTCTATGTTTTTATGAAAATGCTCTCAGCTATCGCATTTAAACAAACAAAAACTGACAATTTTTTGAGTCCATGAATACACAAGATTTAAAAAAATTATTTAAATAAGAGAAATCATTGAATTATGTTAATATTTGTATTTCTCGCTAACATGGTTGTAAGTAAAAATCAATAACATCTGTTCTGGGTCATGAGTCAAAACCACCTCTACTCATTTAGAACATTTTCATTTACTACCTGCAGCTCCTCTTTTGCACTTTAAAAATATGACTTGGATATAGCTCAAAGGAGGAGTGAAGGCCCTTTTCATTATCCACATCTACATTTCCTGTTAACTGCTTTTTACTCTTTATGATGAGAGTCCGTACATGCAGAGATTTCTGAAGGAAGGAAATTAAATCTTTCTCACAAGAGAAAATTTAGCTTTTAGAAAGTTGTTAATTTTTGCTAAAGTTGAACATAGACCTACTGTTATTATTAGTAAAGAAATTACTACTGATCATAATGTTTTAAGTATTACATAAGAATTTTCCTTTGGCATTTGAAAATCAACGTGGTCATTGATACTCCCCAAGATACTCTACTTTTATTGGAAGATGGTTTTTATAGCTTTTGAACATAAAAAGCTCCTTGAACAACAGTTCACATATTTCTGTTCCCAATTTATTGCCATGTTAGAAAATTTATGTAAGAATGAGGTATATTTTGACAGGAAACATAGCAAACATCCATTTTGGTTAACTCTCTCTATACCATCCAGATACATAGACTCCAATTTTAGTTTTTGACTTTCTTTTTGTTCAATTTTAACTATTTTTAATGATTGATATTTCATCATGACTTTTATTCTTATTAGAGGTTTTCAAAAGAACAAAGAGTAAATTTACTTTTTTTTAAAGATACAACAAAACTTATTCCATCTTGTAATTACCATGAGGTTCTACTGGGCCCTTTACACATGATTAATCCAAAATATACTATGAGATTTTAGTGATCTTATTTTTTCCTATTTCTTGAAACATGTTGCTATTTTATTATTGTTCATCAATTATTTCCAACTATGTTAAAAAGATGAAAATAATTATTTAGATAGAAGAATGGTGGAGTCACCTAAAAAGAGGATACAATAGTGAAATATATAATCACTAAAGTGTTTTTCCTAGTATTCCAAAGATCGAGATCTCTCTCTGTCTTTCTTTCTCTTTCACACACGCGCACACACACACACACACACACCCCATGTCTGTTAGCTAAAATGGAAGTGAATATTTATTATCTGTTATCTTCACACATTGTTTTAGGAGTTTTAATTAAGTAGATTATATTATTTAAATCTCATAATATACTAGTGAGGTAATCATTTTTACTCCTGGACCTAATTAAATGAAAGAGCTTTTGTACAACAAAGGAAACTATCAACAGAGTAAATAGACAGCCTACAGAATGGGAGAAAATATTCGCAAACTCTGCATCTGAAAAAGGTCTGATGTCCAGCATTTATAATAAGCAAAAAATAACCCCATTAAAAAGTGGGAAAAGGACATGAACAGACACTTTTCAAAAGAAGACATATATGTGGCTAATGAGCATATGAAAAAATGCTCAACATCACTGGCCATTAGAGAAATGCAAATCAAAACCATAATGAGATACTATCTCACACCAGTCAGAACGGTTATTAATAAAAAGTCAAAAAGTAACAAATACTGGCGAGGTTGGAGAGAAAAGGGAATGCTATATACTACTTGTGGTAATGTAATTTAGTTCAGTGACTGTGCAAAGCAGTTTGGCAATTTTTCAAAGAACTTAAAACAGAACCGTCATTTGACTCAGCAATCCCATTTCTGGGATATATACCCAAAGAAATATAAATCATTCTACCATGAAGATGCATGCACACATATGTTCATTGCAGCACTATTTTCAATAGCAAAGACATGGAATTAACTTAGATGCCCATCAATTGTAGACTGGATAAAGAAAATATGGTACATATTCACTATGGAATACTATGCAGTCATGTAAAAGAACAAGATAATGTCCTTTCAGCAACATGGTTGGGACTGGAGGCCATTATCCTAAGCAAGATAATGTAGGAACAGACAAGTGCTGCATGTTGTCACTTATAAGTGAGAACTAAACATTGAGTACACATGGTCACAAAGAAGGAAACAATAGACACTGGGGCCTACGTGAGGGTGGAGGGTGGAAAGAGGGTGAGGATTGAAAAACTACCTAATGGGTACTATGCTATATAGCAAACCTGTACATATACCCCTGAAACTAAAAGTTTAAGAAAAATAATTATTACCCCTGGTTTATCAATAAAGAGAGTCTAAGAGCATATACATTGTTTTATATCTTACACTGTCTAATATAGTAGCTGATACCAAGTAAATGATCAGTTTATTTTAATTAATAAATTACATTAAATTTTTTAAGGTAAAATGTATATTTCAGATTCATATGAGATTTTGGATGAAATACATATACATTTTTAATTATAAGTAATATTGAACACTTACTGCATATAAAATGTGGTCCCTGCTTTTGAGGAATATTCTAGTTTCACAGAATACTTAGACATGTTCATAACTAACCATAATACAAGGAAGAAAGTTTCATGGCTTTATATGACTATGATTTTGCAAAAGAGGTGGAGTTTTATCCTAATCAGAGGAATATCTGTAGTAGCACATAACCTTATGCATTCATCAGTGGAGAGAACGGGTGTTCCAGAAAGAGGGATCATCTTAAATATACAGCTGGATATAGGAAAGAGGATAGTTTACATGTAAACACCTGGTTGTAGGCATGAATATAGTAAGCTGTTCCTCTGAGTTTCTATATTTTATGACAACAGTTGTAACCAATAGATACATATACACACGTATACATTAGCACATCTCAAAATAATACCATGGGATAGCTTTTTATGAACTATTTGGTTACTAATTATTCTGTTTTTAGGAGTGGTATAATGAGAAAATGTACTAGTAGTTTCCATTCTTGCTGAATCTTTCTCTCAGGCACTGTTGGCAGCTCAGTGGTCCCAAATGGAGACGGCAGACATTCTGGAAAAATTAGAGGCTTGTGATCAGATGGTTCTGGCCAAGCTGCATGACCTCAGGCAGGGTACATTATTTACCTCAGCTGTGAAGTGAGGAGGGACTGCGTACTTTACAAGGTTATAATGAGAATTAAATAAGATATCTATATAAAGTCCTTGTCCCATGTCCAGCATATAATAGATAGATATGAAAATGGAGGCAGCTGGGATTCAGTTCTAGATCCTATATACTCCGGAGCACACAAGCTCCCCAGAACCTAGAAATAAGATATACTAGAAACCAACTTGAGGACATCCAACTAACCAACTTTAAGAGGAGATGTGCCAAATAAGTATAAAAATGTTCATATTATTACTTTTGGATTGCATTGCTCTACTAAACAATGGGCAGCTCAGTTTATTAGCATATTAATTAAAGGGACAACTGGAACAAAATACTGTTATAATAGTAATGAGAAAGTAGAAAATTCTAATTGTGTAACTCAGTATTTATTTGAACAGGAACATAGGCACTTTTTTGAAGCAGCCATGTTTCATTGTCTTACAGATAAATCCGAAACACATGACAAAGTTGCTGCACTGGCCAAGAAAAGGGTAAGATTGTGTTTTATTATATAAAATATACAAACTTCAAATTTCATTTAACAGTATTCTTTAAAGAAAATTAAATTATTTAGAAACAAACAATGACATACAATCCATTTTTTCTTCTAAATGTTACTTCAGTATATGTTTCCTTTCTTAGGTTAATACTAGGAAATTAATATTTATGATTACTTATATTAATGTTATCAGACTGTCAGAAATTAGAACAATAGAGAACTATAAGTAAACAAGTAAATGACTGTTTTTACTTAAATTATATTTCATATACATACTCATATACTAAAATATTTTTATATATGATATTACTCTAATGTGTGTACACAATCTTATAGAAAATTTAAGTAGAATTTACAGCTTAATATGGTGTATACCTTAAACTTAAGTAGAGAACAATATCAGCCATCTTAGTGAATTTTCTGAACCTGGAATTTTTTAGATGAAAATTGTCAACAGCATTTTTAAAGAATTATTAAAATTTAATACATTATTTTGAATATTATATTCAGAGAGTTATTTACTTACTGTCAAAAACTTGGCTGAGATAGGATGAACCTTGACATTCTCCTCAAGAGATGATGTTCTTACCACTAAACAAAGAGAAAGAGGTGGTGCCTAAAACAAATACTTGTGGACATATACTAGTGCCACAATAAAAGGAATTATGATAGAATGAAAAGACTATGGTGAGATTTCCCATGTTGAGTGGTGAGGCAGAGCAGATCAAGGGAAGGTCAAGTGTAACCTTGAGGAACAGAAGAGGATGTTGGGCATGTATCTATAGATGATTAGGCAAAGGATGGGCATCATGTTTGTATTCTTTGTACATTTTATGAGTCCTTCTAAAATCAGGTTTTGTTTTATCTTTTTGCTTTTTGGCTTATAAATATAGGAATTTTGGCTTTTCACTGGCTGAGTAATGTTCAACTCCTTTGCAGAGAGGAATTCAGTATCATAGAAAACAAGGTTGCGCTTTATAAAAGAAAGGATATAGGTCTTGTGTGTTCATCTGGAGATTTAGACAAGAATATGTGAAGTAGTGCAGTATTGTTAATGTGGATAGGTTTATTTCAATCTTTGCTAAATGACATTTAGAATCAAAGACTATAAAGATAATAACTAGTGTTTCTATATATTGCTTTTATTTGTACCAGTTGTTCTTAACAAAGGCAGTACTATTCTCAGGCTCAGTGCCATGGGCCAGATCTGACCTTTAAACTATTTGTTGGTCTGCAATGAGAAATGTACAGAAAGTAAGAGTAATCATTTATGAACTTGTATGGTAATTTGATAGAATTTTTTTGTCTGTTGAATCTAATAGTATAAAATGGAGCTCGTATTTTTTAATATGTCTTTGTTTTTTATTTAATTTTTTCTCTGGTAACTCATTTTTTTTTTATTTAATAAAAGTATAGATCTCGGATAGACTGGGGAAGAAACTGATCCTTTACCACAGATAGTTTGAGAGATACTGTCTTAGGGGACATTTTAGAAATTTTTGGAGATGCTGTGGGTTATAGTAATTTTGGAGAATACAAGGTGTTTTACTAGGCAAGGATTAGAGACACTAGATATCCTGAGATGCATGGAACAGGGCTGTGTAAAACAAGTGTCCAACATTTGGAATGATTTTGGATGTTCTGCTGGACTCAACAAACTACAAATATAATTTATATTGAGTTAATACAAAATAATACTGAAACATAGCATGTTAGGCTAAAAGCCAAGGAATGAGAAGACTTGTTATAGAGAGGCAAACTGACATAGAATAGACAAATTAAATGGTTCTTGAAATTATTGACTATTTTACTGAACACTTTGTAACATTTTCAACTATATATTTAGCCATAAAAGGTAAAAGTGTAGTTACTGAGAAACCATGGAAGGAATTTACAGATATGTAACAGGAAATTTGAGATGGCTTTTGTCTTAAAACTAAATATTACTTACTAAATTAATAGAGATACATGAAATGCATTGATTTCACTGAATTTTTAAAAATAAACATTTAGAAATATTTTTAGTGTTGCTAGCAAGATTATAAAACATTTCCACAAACATTGTTTTTCACTTCAGACCCTGAGGGGAAAACAAGGCAGACATTATTATCTTTATCTTATAAAGAAGGTCATTTGTGGTTAGAGAAGTTAAGGAACTTACTCTAGCCACATGGAACTTTTAGATATTTTTATTTAATCTTAATTAGTTTTTCTTAGTTCCTATTAAAATATTGACAAGGTAGCCTCATTAAGATTTGAATGTTAATTTCACTTAGTAAGGTAGCTTTTATTTTTCTTTACAGTTTGGTTTTGTGGATATTGAACACAATATTTTTAAAGATAGCACTGTTTTATATAAAATATTATAGATGTATAAAAGAAAGCTGTTGGTATGAAAGCAAAAGATAATGGCAAAATATATTAGGTAATTACTAAGTGCCAGGCACTACATACATGTTATTTCATTTTATTCCAACAACAATTATGGGGCATGTTCAATACTATCTCTGGTTCACAAGTGAATAAAACAGGCATAGGGATGTTGACCACTGCCAAAAACACAATGCAAAGATGGATGATAAAAAGTAAGTAATTGCTTCTAGAGCCCCTCATCCTGGGCTGAAAATCTTAGTAGTTTGTATTTTGTTTATTTATATAAATACATAAGTACTTACATATATTATATAATACATTATTTATGTAATACATAGTATTGATATACATTATATAATACATTATTTATATAATACGTAAGTATTTATAGAAATAAACAAAATACAAACTGTTAAGATTTTCAACCCAGGGAGAGGGGCTCTAGAATCAATTATTTACTTTTTTATCATCCATCTTTGCATTGTGTTTTTGGCCATGGTCAGTATCCCTATGCCTGTTTTCTTCACTTGTGAACCAGAGATAATACTTACATATTTATATAAACAAATGTGTGTATGCGTATAAATGTTGTGTGATTGTTTTATTTTTTACGATGAGATCTTATTATATATGTTACTCTATAGATTTAAATACTTAGATTAACAAATATAGACCTGTTTTTAACATTCTGCATAGCGTACCACAGTAGACGTATCAAAGTTTTATTAACCAGTCATATATTGATGAATATGCAGATGTTTTCAAATTCCTGGTGTGGTTTGGTGCTTCTATAAGAAATGATTTAGTAAACATCCTTGGATATATATCCTTAAATGCTGGTACTATTATTTCTATAGGATAGATTCCCAAAGAGTAATTGATGGATCAAAGCTACTCACAGTGTTTCCCTGCTTCCCTTGAATCAGGAGTGGACCTTGAGGAATAAGTTGTTAAAGTTATGCGTTGGCCTGTGCTGAGTTGTAGCATCAGTTGTTGCCACCTCTTTGAACCAAGATATAAGGGTGTTGCCATCTTCAATACTATTCCTAAGTGCCTATTTTGATTGGCATTCCTGGGGTCAAGTATGAGACTTCTGTCTACAAGCTTCTGCCCTTCACTTAGCTCCCCTTTTTAGCTCTTCAGTCATGCGTGATAGAGGTGTGTAGTACACATGCACCTGCCTGATTACCTCTGCCCCACTGGCAGCAGTCTGAATGAAAGAGACTCTGAGTAAGTCACACTAATCTCTCTGAGTTCCACTTGATAAAAAGGACTAGATCTAGATTCTGTAAGTCCCTTCCCACTCTAATATCCCGTGAACTATAAGATATTTACAACAGCTCATTAAGTATCTGTAGAATATCAAAATACTTGTGCAGGCCAGAATTAATGGATATAATAAATATCTGAGTCAAGTGGGCCTAAGATAAATAATAAAATAAGGACTGAAAAACAATAATGTACCCAGCTGATGGTGTTACCTGTAATAGATTTTGAAAGATGTTTGAATAGATATGTACGTGTATGTGTATATATTTATATACATATGTGTGTGTGTGTGTGTGTGTGTGTATTCAGGAAACAGTATACTGTGGTGGAAGAATACAAACTTATAATTGAGACAACTCTGTCTGCAAGAGCTAGTTCTTCTACTTAGTTGTTGTGTCACCTTAGGAAAGTTAACCTAAACATCTTTTAGCCTCATTTAATCAATCTCTCTAAATTGGCAACAATAATAATTAGTATGATTTTTATAAACGTTAATATACAAAGCAATTATAATAACTCATAGTTACTATATTATAATAGGTGGTTAATAAATGCTAGTACTTTTCTTCCAAATTTCTCCTTAGAAGGACATAGGAAGTAAGGATTTAAGAAAATTTTAAATTCTCGGACTTATAATAGTATCATAGTTCTATTAGACAGTTAGGATTAGCTATGCCTTTTTTAAAATTATACTTTAAGTTCTATGATACATGTGCAGAACGTGCAGGTTTGTTACGTAAGTATACACGTGCCATGGTGGTTTGCTGCACCCATCAACCCGTCATCTACATTAGGTATTTCTCTAATGCTATCCCTCCCCTAGCCAGCCGCCCCCCAACAGGCCTTGGTGTGTGATGTTCCCCTCCCTGTGTCCATGTGTTCATTGTTCAACTCCCATTTATGAGTGAGAACATGTGGTGTTTGGTTTTCTGTTCCTGTGTTAGTTTGCTGAGAATGATGGTTTCCAGCTTCATCCATGTCCCTGCAAACGACATGAACTCATCCTTTTTTATGGCTGTATAGTATTCCATGGTGTATATGTCCCACATTTTCTTTATCCATTCTATCATTGATGGGCATTTGGATTGGTTCCAAGTCTTTGCTATTGTGAACAGTGCTGCAATAAACATACGTGTGCATGTGTCTTTATAGTAGCATTATTTATAATCCTTTGGGTATATACCCAGTAATGGGATTGCTGGGTCAAATGTTATTTCTGGTTCTAAATCCTTGAGGAATCCCCACACTGTCTTCTACAGTGGTTGAACTAATTTATACTCCCACCAACAGTGTAAAAGCATTCCTATTTCTCCACATCCTCTCCAGCACCTGTTGTTTCCTGACTTTTTAATGATCACCATTCTAACTGGTGTGAGATGGTATCTCACTGTGGTTTTGATTTGCATTTCTGTAATGACCAGTGATGATGAGCTTTTTTTCATGTGTTTGTTGGCTGCATAAATGTCTTCTTTTGAGAAGTGTCTGTTCATATCCTTCGACCACTTTTTGATGTGGTTGTTTGTTTTTATCTTGTAAATTTGTTTATGTTCCTTGTAGATTCTAGATATTAGCCCTTTGTCAGACTGATGGATTGCAAGAAATTTCTCCCATTCTGTAGGTTGCCTGTTCACTCTGATGATAGTTTCTTTTGCTGTGCAGAAGCTCTTTAGTTTAATTAGATCCCATTTGTCAATTTTGGCTTTTGTTGCCGTTGCTTTTGGTGTTTTAGTCATGAGGTCTTTGCCCATGTCTATTTCCTAAATGGTATTGCCTGGGTTTTCTTCTGAAAATTTCCTAATTATACCCTTACCCATTTTTTCTTAGGCTTATATTTTTTTCTGATTGATTTGTAGGCATAGACACTCCTATTAGTTATTAATAATTTGTCAATATGTTACAAACATTTTCTGATTTTCCTTTTAAATGTTTTGTAGTTCTTTTTCTATATTTATATAGTAAAATTGTCTCTTTTGGGGCTTTCAGTGTTTTTTTGACATGATTTAAAAGACTGCTCTTTTATTAATATAAAATATGTTTCACAATTCACTTAACCTTTCTTCTATTGTTATTGGTAACACTGATGAAAATCTTCATCAGTATAGCTTCCTCTCCTACCCTGTTTGTGGAATTGTTTTTTTAAGGACAATTCCCAGTAGAAGGATTATGTTGAAGTGCTTTCACCATCAGTGCTTGCAAATGCCATAATTGTCACTGACAGGTATTGGTATAATAAAGAAGTTGTTGCCAGTTTACATCATAATTTGTTGTTTCTATGACACGAAGTAAAAAAAATCTATGTACTAATTTAGGGAAAAATTTCATGTTTATAACACTACATGCGTCCATGTAGAAACATAGTTTGGTTCTCTATTCATTTTTATTTAGTTTTTTCAATAGAGAATTTTACATATTCCTAATTAACTCTACCCCAGATATTGTTACTAACTGGAAACGGATCTATTTTTTAATTTTTTGTTTACATACAGAAATTATGTGTATCTTTTTCCCTAACACTTATTAATGCCAATAGTTTAACATACTATTTGAACAGCAAAATTAAGGACCACTTTCTTGATTTATACATTTCAATATGAGGAATTTCAGCTATTATGTTTTTTGATAAAAAGTATTTCTCTCCAAAGTTATTACAAAAAATTTTCATAAAAAGCAAAAAATTTTCATTAGCCCAATTAACAGGATAAGTTGCTTATATTTTATGACTAGATGTCTGGATATTTGTGTTAATTGCTAAGCTTGCTATTAATATGGAATTGATGTACTGCAACTCACTTAATTTATTTGGATTTATATGCATCCTTCCCAGAAGATAAATATATTATAGCAGATTCCTACTGCTGGGTTCTAGCCCTAGGCAGAGAGAAATCTCAGAAAAGAATAAGGAGCAGAACCCCTTGGGAAGAGTCACAGTCAGGCTTCAAAACTCATTTAATTTCCTTTTGTATTCTACTTTGTGGGCATCACTCACCTTTCCATAGGCCAGTGTCCCCCAGACTTGAATCATTCAGGTATTCCATCACCATTTTGCCATTTTCAGTACTATTACTATAGTTTTCTTTTAGTTTTCAGAGAAGAAATTTTCAACAAATTGAGTTGAAAGATCTAATTGGCTTTTATTAGAGATTCATGAATCTGGCAGCATCTTATCTATGAAACAGAAGGGTGCTCTGCTGGGATTAGCAGAATGATCAGCTTTTGTAAGGCAGCTCCAGCAGGAAGAAGGTAACAGCATTGTGCAAAAAACCAGATTGGTTAGCATCAGGTTACTTCAAGTTACTCTCCTTTTGTGGCTTAAAGCAGAAGAGACTTTCTTATTATGCCAGCTCAGATTGACTGGGACCCTTATTATTCGTTGCTGTGAAATCTCCTGGTTTTTGGAAAACTGACTCATGTCTCAGTTCAGTTTGATTACATGACACCTAGTGTGAGTGACTCCATTCTATTTTGGTCTGGATTATTGGAGCCTAGTGCAAGGGCACAGTCCACAATGACGACCTCCTGTAAATTTTATTTAGCCAACTTGACTCAACTTTTTCGTAATTTAATTTTTTATTGGAGTAAAATTTAAACACAGTGAAATGCAGAGATCTTAAGTGTACAGTTTGATAAATTTTTCTTAAATATATATACTCATAAAACTACCATCCCCAATCAAAATAAAGAATTTTCCTTACCCAGAAAGTTTCCTAATGTAAATTTTTATCCATTTTATCCATTTATTACTTTAAATCATCAGTGTAAATCTTAACATACAAAGTTCATTTTTCTTTTTTTGAGACAAGGCTGTTGCCCAGGCTGGCATATACTGGCATGAACACGGATCACTGAAGCCTTCACCTCCTGGGCTCAAGTGATCCTTCTGCCTCAGCCTCCCAAGTAGCTGGGACCACAAGTGTGCACCACCATGCCTGGCTAATTTTTGTGTTTTTTTTTGTAGAGACAAGGTACTCCTGGGCTCAGATAAGCCTCCCACCACGGCCTCCCGTAGTGCTGGGATTACAGGCATGAGCCACCCACATCCCACCAGAAAGTTCTTTTCATACTAATTTCATTGCCCTATGCTCAAAATCTGTAGAGGGAAACTGGCTCCTTACAAGGCAGTATTAAAATGCCCTTCCAGAGGGTGATTTTAACAAGATACTCTTTAGTGACTTCATAACTAACCCTGCTTATTAAATTGCAAGATTTACCTCTTTTATCTTGAATTAAAGTCTATAGGAGTTCTATAGGATAACAATTAGTAGTAAAATATTACAATTAGAGAAAATAGATAAATCTCTGATTCCAAATCCTTTTATACACCATTTATGAAGGCAAGCAAAGATCCCTTGCTTCAGAATACCAATTTTCTGGTGCAGATTATTGTATTTGCTCCTTAAATTAAAAAAGAAAAGTCTATGTTGAGACTTATATATTTGCTTAACCCTTTTTTGTATTTGATTTTCGCTTCATGGATCTGTCTTCAGCCAAACTGCCTACTTGTGGTTTTCACAAAATGGCCAGTGGGAGTGGGAGAAGCTGAGGAGGAGTACAGGGTAAATACGTGTCAAGGGTGAGTATAGCAGAGTTGAAAACTCCTTTGTTTTTCTCCCCTGGAGAGAAAACAATAGAATGTCATAGTGCGAGGACCGCACTATTCCCCGAGTTCATAGGGCAAGTAGTGTAAGAAATGTTGGCTAGCAACTAGCTATAAGGGGAAGTTTTTCCATTCACAGGGCTGCTGGGCTGCTTATTGTTGCTAGGGTTGCAGCTGTAAGGGGCTATTCTAAGAAAGTAGAATTGGAGAGGGGTATAGTGATGCCTTCCTAAACCAGTGTTTTTTTTCCCAGTGCAGTGAGTGGTTTGTCTGAGAAAATTCAGAATTTAATTATGCAAATCTGGTTTTCGGTAAACAAAAATTGAGGTTTATCTATCAGTGATTTTCTCTAGTCATTTAAAACTTGTTTTCATCCTTATTACTAAAAAGCAAACACAAAAGTATCCTTTTTGAATGTCACTGTTTATAATGACTGGTTTTGTATTAATTTTTCTCTGTACATAATGCCCATTTAAAAATTCAGTTGAGATTAATTTACTTGGAATTTGAATTTGATGATACTTAAAATCTGGTGCTGCAGATTCTAAAAATTTGAAACTTTTCAGCCATAAGTCTCCCTGTTTTCTGTTCTATATTTTAACTTTGAGCCAGAAAGCAAGAAATATGATTCCACAAAATGTGGCTGCCCTTTTTTTAAGAAACAAAATCTTCCTCAGGCACCAGTTATCAAATGGTGAACAGCTGCCAGATGTTGTCCTTTGTTATTTGGACCTAAGGTTGTGGTATGCAGTTTTCTTCCATGCATTTTGCTGATTATATTTATTGAAAATGTAATCCTTTCTCTCTGATTCAGAGACACCTAAGTCCTGTTTCCAACTTCAGACTCCACACAAAATGAATCTGAGTTTCCTCTGAAGTCTGGAATATTTCTTGCTCACCATCATCATCTTCACTCCATTCCATTAAAACCAAAACTAGTATTACCAATCAATAGGTTATTGATATAATATAGAATAGGAATTTGAATAATGAGTTTGTATTTTATAGATTGTAGCAATTACACTAGTTATATTAAGTGATTTTTCTATGCCTAATAGTTACACTACTATTCTACTTGCAAAGGGGAGAGATATCACCGGAAAAAATACAATGTCAGTGAAAAGAAAATTGGCTTATAGCAGAATTCAAGCCTACAGTTTCAAATTTATAAGCATTTGGCTTTTGTCCACAAGTCTTTCAACTTTTCATTTATATTAAATGACACAGACTTATTTTCTTTCTTTAAAAACCTATAAATTACTATTTCTAAAATTATTTAAAATTATAATGATTTTGAGATGTTATTTGTCTTTTTGTTTATGTAGTTAATACCTTTACTTTGCCAAGGAGGGTGGCTCATGCCCATAATCCTTGCACTTTGGAAAGCTGAGGCAGGTGGATCGCTTGAGCCCGGGAGTTCAACACAAGCCTGGGTAACATGGTGAAACTTTTTCTGTACTAAAAATACAAAAATTATGTCAGGTGTGGTGGCATGCATCTGTGGTCCCAGCTACTCAAGAGGCTGAGGTGGGAGGATCCCCTGAGCCTGGGAAGTTCAGGCTACAGTGAGCCACTGCACTCCAGCCTGGGTGAACAGAGTGAGACCCTATCTAAAATAATGATAATAATAATAATAATAATTCTTTCACTTTGTTCCAGAAATAATTTGCTGTATCATGAAATATTTATATTAGGGATACATCTTAAACTTATACTCTACTACACTAGACAACATTTTTAAAATAATTTTTTAAATGTTTTAGTTGTGCTGTTGTGGAGAGTCTGTCTATTCCTGTGTATGAGAGAGATCTTCTTATGCATTATACTGAAGGTAAATGCTTAAAGCATTTGACAATGATCCATGGGTTGAATAATCAGGCTGGTTATCCTTACTATTCTAGCTGATATAGAGAAAAATTATAAAACAAATAATGAAACATTTGACATTCATTCTTTTGTCCAGAAAAATAGCATAATATGGATACTATATCCACTGAATATTCTCTGCATCAGCTTTTTAGAATTTAATTGAAACACATAGATTCTAGAAAGTCTTCCCTAAAAACAGTATGTTCTCCCAACATTCCCCTTGCTAAGATATCTGTTGTTTTTAGGAAAAAACTACCCAAGTAGGAATTGTTTCAACTGATTTGGATTTTCAAAAAGTCTACAATTAGAGGTCAAATAATCTAATTTACTGACTTTATTCAATCAGCTAAGCAACTGTGTCACAAATTCTGCTTTCCATGGGGTTCGTCCTTCCCTGGACGCCCTGTCTGGATTAGTCCTTAGTATTCTTAAACTCCTTATAATTATAAGTGAAATCTGTTCTATTACAAAAAGAAATACCTGGATTTTCATGGTCTATCTCTGGTATATATAGTCAAAGACCACTAAAAAATAAATTAAATGTAAGGCTTTAAAAATTATCAGTGAAGCACCAAATCATAGAGCTCCTTGAAGTTTTCTGGTACTCCTATCCTCAGCCAGGATTGTAAGTGTTAATCAAAGGCCTTTTATTCCTTTTGTTTAAGGTGGGTTGGTGATCAGCTGCTATTTTTAGGGAAAGTGCTCTCTTGTGTCTCAGCTCACTGCTTGAATATACACTCCAGTGTTCTCTTTGATAAGCCCCTCAAAGCAGAGAAATCCACAGTGCTTTATTGTAAACTTACACATGGCTGAAGAAGAGAGTGCAGGGAACAGAAAGATATTTATAAGTCATATTGCCAGGGACTGGTCTCTGATATTGTTCAAATCTCATAGGAATGCAGAACTCTATTAAAGGTTGACTAGACTGGAGCATGTAGCAACTGATGATTGACATTTATATAAGAAACACTAGATTTGTGTTCTTTCTATTGAAATAGTGTCTAAAATAGGGCCGGCAAATGATCATTTTAATCCTCCCCTCCTTTTCAAAGGAAAGTTGAAAGCAATCATCGTCTAGGCCCAAAGATTTAATTATATTATCCCTACTCTCTGGATACTCAGATTAAGTAATAACCATCATTTGCAGTGCTACATGTAACTAGCTTTCATCCTTATTCTAAGCAGATTTTTCAAAGGGAAATGAGGATATTGGCTTTTTCTTTTATATAACTTTTAACAAGGAGTTTGTGTACATTATTCAAAGCACACAGATTCACTTTTAGAAATTCTGTCAAAGCAGGCAGCTCTTTAGTGATTATTGACTGACAATTACTCTCAAAAGAAGATTACAAAACGTATTTATGTCTTCCTGAGCATAAAATACTGAATCAAAATTTCTCACCCTCGGATTTAACAGAACTAACAGACTCATTCTTTTTGTTTAAGAATTAAAAAAGAAAACTTCATTTAGCTGAATAGTGACTTAAGGAAATGGGCAATGTCAAGTCAGTTTATGCAGATTATATAAATCTAATGTAAACACAGTTCTATAGATTTTCTGTTGTTTGCAATTAAAGGCAATTCTGTCATTTGCCATTCCAGTCAGCAATCCTAATTATCATTAAATATATATAATATATATTTAATAAATATGTATATATAGTCTTTCCATATAACTACGTTGTTTTTTACACTCAACAAGAAAGCATTAATACTTATTTGGTTTATTTAAAATCAGTGACAGTGTTATATTTGTGTGGACAGGTGGAAAGCATTAAATTAGTGCCTCAAAAATTTAATTTGCTTGAGAGTCATCCAAGGAGCTTATTTAAACACAGATTCCTGGGCCCACTCCCAGAGTATCTGATTCAGTAGGCCTAGGGTGGGCATAAAAATTTGCATTTCTACCAAGCTAATTCTGGCCGTTACTCTGAATAGTACTAGGCTAGACAACATAGGAGAATCAGCTATGCAACAGTAGTGAGAGAGGTGGAAGGGATGGGATAGGTAAATGTTACAGTATCTACCTGTAGTGGGTTGAATAGTGGCCCCAAAAAGATATATCCATCTGGAACCTTAGAATGTGACCTTCTTAGAATGTGTTTGGAATAATGGTCTTTGCAGATGTAATCAAGGTAAGGATAGTAAGATGAGGTAATCTTGGAGATGGGCCCTAATTTTAATGTGTCACCAGATACAGACTTCTATCCTGTATTACTGTAAGATAATACATTTCTTTTGTTTTTTCATTTGTGATAATTTGTTACAGCAGTCCTAGGAAACTAGTGTACTACCCAAGCTCCTACCATACCAGAATGCTAAGTTCCCTCAGTCATATGCTATAAACGAAAAGGGTAGAATCTGGACACTGGTCCAGAGGTAAACAATGATTGAACAACTAATTGGCAAGCAGAGTTGGATATTTTCTGATATGTTATTTAATCTTCCCCCAAATACTTTGAGGTAGATATTTTTTGGCATCATTTAACAAAAGAAGACCTTGAAATGCCAAATAGTCATTTAGGCCATAAATATTTATTGTTTACACCAGAATCTTGCTGGCTATTGGAGTGGTCAAGTGACTTACCAAAAGTGACATAGCCAGTAAGTGCCAGAATAAGCACTTAACTCTAGATCCTGTTATACCAAATTCTGTGCTCTTCTCCATCACATTTTATCAAAGGCTCATACTAGGAAGGCACAGAGCATTTTGGCAAATACTGACTTGTTCATTTCAGTCATTGTGGAATATTTAACGAAGTAGACAAAGAATTAATTTTTTTCAACAGGAATCTCTGTGATTTATGGTAACTGTTTAATGGTATTTCCATTAGTACCAATAAAGTACTTTTCACTTGTTATCTTTTAATCTTATTTCCTCTTGTAGTAAACCTTTTTACTTTATATTCAAACATGCAGATAATTTAAGATGATACTTAATAACAAGATAGAAATAATAGCTCTACATTGTCTTTGGAGATGGAGGTCAGTGATTTAGACAACATTTCAATATTCTTTTTTTTTTTTTTTTTTTGAGATGGAGTCTCCCTTTATCAAGTACAGTGGTGCAATCTTGGCTTCTATGAATTTATTACAGATTTTAGTTAGCTACCTTTTGGGTTTTGATTTCACGTGATTGCATTTTTGTCAGTGAATGTGGTCTATAAAATTGAGATTACTTCAATATTTTTGAGACTTCCTCTGTGACCCAGTAGGTGGTCAAATTTATAAATGTTTCAGGCTTGGAAACAATATGTATTCTTTAATTATTCAATGCTAGGTTTAATGTATGTTCATTATATTAGGCTTATTATTTTTGTGGTTGAATTATCCTATTCACTATATTTTTTCTGCTTTATTATTTTTTGAGAGGTAAATTGTGTAAGAAATTTTAAGAGAGGTAAAAAAAACCCCTGGAGATTCAGCATTTTCTACTTGTAATTCTGTGTTTTCACTTTGTACATTTTAAAGCTACGTGTCTTAGTTCATTTAGTGTTGCTACAAAGGAATACTGGGTAATTAATAAAGTAAAGATTTATTTGGCTCAGAGTTCTACAGGCTGTACAAGAAGAATGGTGCTGGTATCTGCTCAGCTTCTGGTGAGGGGCCCAGGATGCTTCCACTCATGATAAAAGGCAAAAGGGAGTCAGCAGGGCTCTTTTTAACAATCAACTGTAGTGAGAATTAATAGACTGAGAACTCACCCACAAAGGAGGGCATTGATCCATTTATGAAGGATTTACCCCTATAACCCAAACACCTCCCATTAGGCCCCACCTCCAACACTGGGGCTCAAATTTCAACATAAGGTTTGGAGGGAACAAACATCAAAATTATTGCACTAATATTTTAGATAATAGGTCAAGACAATTATATTTTCTGAGTGAATTTTTTTAGCATTTAGTAATAACCCTTTTTATCTCTGATTATGCTTTTTGACTTAATGTCTGCTTTTTTCTAACATGAATATAGCTACATTAGGTTTCTTTTGTTAATAATTATGAATATATTATATTCCAGCTCCTCACTTTCAACCTTTTTGTTTTGTTTTGTTTTTTGTTTTTTTGAGACAGAGTTGCACTCCATCACCCAGGCTGTAGTGCAGTGATGCAGTTTTGGCTCACTGTAACCTACACCTCCTGGGTTCAAGCAATTCTCATGCTTCAGCCTCCTGAGTAGCTTCAGTATTACTGTTGTATACCATCACACCAGCTAATTTTCATACTTTTAGTAGAGACGGGGTTTCACCATGTTGGCCAGGCTTGTCTTGAACTCCTGACTTCAAGTGATCTGCCCACCTTGGCCTCCCAAAGTGTTGGGATTATAGGCGTGAGCCACTGCCCCTGTCCCTTTCAACCTTTCCATGTCATTCCATTTTTTAAATTACAGATTTATTGAGATTTAATTTGTATATCATACAGTTCATTTTTTTAAATGTACAATTCAGTTTTTTCAAAGCTTTGCAACCAACATCACTAGCTAATTTTAGAAGAGTTTTTCATCACCCTGAAAGGAAATTTTATACCCATTAGCCATCAATGCCCATTTCCCACCTTGCCCTTTTCTGTGGTAACCATGGAATCTATTTTCTGCTTCTATAGATTTGCCGTTTTTAGACATTTTAGATCATATAATACTTTTATATCTGGCTGTTCACTTTTCATCTGTATTGTAGCATGTGTCAGTACTTCATCATTTTTAATGGCTGAATAATATTTCGTTATATGGATATATCACACTTTATCCATTGGTGGACATTTGGGTTGTTTCTACTCTTTGGCTATTATAAATAATGCCATTATGAACAATCATGTACTGGTTCTTGTATGGGCATATGCTTCTATTTTTCTTGGGTATATACCTAGGATTGGAATTATTATATCATAGGGTAACTCTAAATTTGAGGTTTTGAGGAACTACTAAACTATATTCCAAAGTAGCTGTAGCATTTTATATTCCCACCAGCAATAAATAAAAATTTCCGTTTCTTCACATCCCTGTGAACACTTGTCATTGTCTATTTTTTCAAAAAAATTAGCTATCCTAGTGGGTTGAAGTTGTATGTCATTGTGGTCTTGATTTTAATTTCTCTAATGACTAATGATATTAAGCATCTTTTTGTGTGCTTATTGGCTGTTTATACATCTTCTTTGGAGAAATGTCCATTCAAATTCATTGCGCATATTTTAATTGACTTATTGTATTTTTATTGTTGTGAGTTCTTTACATATTCTAGATACAATTTCTTACCAAATATATGATTTGAAAATATTTTTTTCTCATTATGTAGATTTTTTCACTTTCGTGATTGTGTCCTTTAAAATCACAGAAGTTTTAAAATGTTGATGACATCCAATTTATTCTTTTGTTGTTTGTGTTTCTGGTGTCATAGCTAAGAAACCATTAACTAATCCAAGATTATAAAGATTTGCCCCCGTAAGTTTTATCTCTAACATTTACATTTTTGGTCCATTTTAACTTTTATGTATGGTGTGAAGTACAGGTTGAACTTCATTTTGCATGTGGATATCCAGTTGTCTGAGTACTATTTGTTGAAAAGACTATTCTTTTCTTGCTGAATTGTCATGGCACCCTTGCTAAAAATCAGTTGACCATATACATGAGAGTTTTTTTCTGGACTCCCAATTCTATTATATTGATTTATTCTTCTGTTCTTATTCCAATACCATACTATCTTGATTACTGTAGCTTTATCATAACTTTTGAAATCAGGAGATGTGACCACCTTCTTTTAGCCACACCCTTTGCAATTGCTCCTTCTAAAGAAGAGTATATTGCCCCACTGCATGCCTTTGGCTGAACTTTGTTACTTACTTTGGCCCATGGAATAACGTAGGAGTGACAGTGCGATAATTCCAATGTAGTCCTTAAGAGGCTTCTGTATTTTTGCTTTTCTTTTGACTTTTGTAAATCCTCTTTGTTCTTTACTCCATTACCAATTTGTCTTTTTTTAGGTCAGTGTTTATTTAGATTTACATAATGTTGAGCACTTAATTTACTTATCTTCACTTCTTTTTGATTTTTCTAGATTAATCTTCTTCCTCCAAAGTACATTCTGTAGTAGCTCTTTCAGCAAAGTTCTGTCTTTTTAGCTCTACACTAACCCAAGTTTACCCAGTGGTCTTAGGAAAATGCAAGTCATGTAGGGCAGAGCTACCTACCTCAGCCAACCCTAGACCTACAGGAGAGCATTCCTAGCTGTTTCACTGTGCATCAGAGATGCCCCACCAAACCAAGAGGAACCTCAACCAACCTGAAGACACAAGAAAAGAAGCCACCAGTTTCTGTAAGGAAAGTCTAGGATCTTCCATGAGAAGACGATGATGTACAAATTTCTTAACTGTATTAGTCATTTACAAACACTGTGTATGTCCATTGAGGATTAGCAGGGATTGAAACAATTAGAACAGAATCTCTATTCCATGGTCACTAAGGGAACCAGATTGAGTCTCTACCACCTGGTAGCTACATTCTGGAACTTGTAGCCTTTTCAGCTATCAAGATGAGAGTCAAGGCTAAGAATCTACCCCAGATGTCAAGAAAGACCCTGAGCATAATCAATGCTGAAGTGAAAAGGATCAACACTGGAGAGAAAAGAGGGGAAGAGGTAAACATATGACAATCTGGAAGATGAATTGAATTTCATGGCAGTAAGGGAACTCAGGAAGTCATTCAACTATCCGGATGTGAACCAACTAGGAGCAAGTGTCTATTCTTCATATGGGTCATATTGTTGGATCTTACCTCATGGGAACTAATAGCTTAAAGTGGGTTTCAAACAAGATTATGAAACTTGAAAATATAGCAAATGCATGTACATAATGTAAACAAGATTTTAAATGGAAAGTACTTAATTTGAAAAATTTTTTCAAAAATGTTTTAAAAAATGTTAGCAGCAAATTCTAATAATAAATGTGCTGAATAGACAGGCATTATCTGTCTATCCAAGTGTTAAATCTATGAATTTTTCTATCCATTGAAGTACATATTTTTAGACATAATAGAAATGAATTTTCTTTAAAAAAATACAAATTATATTTCTCTTCTTTTGGTGATTATCCTTAAATATGAACATGCTTAATGGGTTTAACAATGTAAACCTAATCACCATCACTCTTCTTCTGAATAATTCAAGGTTCTTAAGATGCTTTCACCTTTGTCTAACCCCTTTTCCTCTTCCATTCAGTTGTCTACTTTTGTAAATCCTCTTTGTTCTTTACTCCATTACCAGTTTGTCTTTTTTTAGGTCAGTGTTTATTTAGATTTACATAATGTTGAGGACTTAATTTACTTATCTTCACTTATTTTTGTTTTTTCTAGATTAATCTTCTTCCTCCAAAGTACATTCTGTAGTAGCTCTTTCAGCAAACTTCTATCTTTTTAGTTCTCACTGTTGAAAAGTATTATTTTAAAAATTGTAATTTTTTCATAATCATGGAAATTAACAATCACAAAAAGCAGAGAAAATAGTATTAAACCTTTTTATACTCCTCAGTATCAACAAACACACACGTATGGCTACCTTCTTGAATTATAGTTTTATTGGATATTGTTTAATTGAAGATATATTCCTGGATATTGTTTTGATATGGTGTCTATTACAGCCTAATTGTCTTACCTTTATAGCTTGGCACCATGGGCTTTTACAAATTGACATGGAAAATTCTTTTTTTTTTTTCTTTTTTGAGACAGACTCTTGCTCTGTTACCCAGGCTAGAGTGTAGTGGTGAAATCTCAACTCACTGCAGCCTCTGCCTTCAGGGTTCAAGTGATTCTTGTGCCTCAGCCTCCTGAGTAGCTGGGATTACAGGTGTGCACCACCATGCATGGCTGATTTTTTTATTTTTTATTTTTAGTAGAGACAGCATTTTGCCATGTTGAGCAGGCTAGTCTCAAACTCCTCACCTCTAATAATCAACCTGCCTTGGCCTCCCAAAGTGCTGGGATTACAGGTGTGAACCACCATGCCTGGACTAATTCTGAAATATTCTTAGTCATTATCACTTCAAATATTTTATCTTCCATTTTGTTTCTATATTATTCTTATGCAACTCCTTTCAGAAATATTCTTGACCTTATCACTCTATTCTCCATGATTCTTAGCTACTTTTCCAAAAAGTATTTTTGTCTCTCACTGCTATAGATTTGGTGATCTCATCAAATCTACCTTCCAGAATAGTTATTCTTTCTTCAGTGTATCTAATCAGCTCTTTAATTCATCCATTAAATTTTAAATTCAATGACTTGACTTTTTTTTTTAATTCTAGAAATGCTATTTGTCTCTCCTTAAAAATTCTTTCATGGCTCATAGATATCATAGAAACCTGAAGTTGTTCATTATAGTTTCTAATCCATTTTAACCCTTTAATAACTTAAATACTTATTTTTAATTTAGGTTTATTGCTGTAATACAAACATACAAAATGAAAATCGTAAATGTAGATAAAATTAGATGAATTTTTATAAAATGAGCATTCCCTTCTAACCAGCACCAGATCAAGAAGCAAAACATTTCCAGAACTCCAGAAGTGTTCTCATGCCCTCTTCTAGTCACACTTCCTACCTCCAAGGTAACTGCTATCCTGACTTGTAGTGCCACAGTTTAGCTTTGCCTGTTTTTAGTTTTATGTCAACTGAACTATACAGTGCAAATATAATTATTTTATGGGTTTTTTCTTCTCCAGATGATCTATATGCTCTTAATACTTGTGAATTACAAAGGCCCTGTATACATTTTTACATTAATTTCTTGGCTCTGTTGCTTACTTTTGTCTTGGTGATTTTAGAAGTCCTGGCTAAGTGTCCGTGTTAATTATTCAATTGTGAAATCTCAGGAGACATGAAATTGTATTTCTCACTTTAATGGTGTAGACCTAGTGTTTTCATTCTTTTAGGATTATTGCTTTTTGCCATCTAATTCCCCATGTCAGACTGCGTACTACCTTATTGCTTTTGTGTCCCGGTGAGTGAAGTTTTTCCTATTTGCTTGTTATGGACAGAAAAAATCCTTGAAGTCCCTAGGCTTTATGGAACATTATTAGCACAGCTCTCTAACCAGTGTCACCCTCAAAACATGTCACTTATCTTTGCCTAGACATGAAAAGCCCAGCTCAAACTCCTTTGGCCCCTTATCCTGGTACAAATTTCTTTTGGGCCCTCACTATGTCAGTTTCCAACTTCATATTAATAGCTTTGCATTTCATGTGCTTCTGAGATTTGATTTTTTTTCTTTATCTAAATGTTATATATGTGTGTACAACTTTAACGTGTTTTTATTACTATTTTTATGTGTTTGTGAAGTTATGTAAGGGGTAGTGGATAATATGGGAGGTAGGCATCCAAATCAAATCAGTTTAGCACTCCTGAAAGATGAGCAGATCCATGCAATTGCAGCAACTATGCAGTGGTTGACTAGACGTAAAGATGTTGTTTAGGGGTATCGGCCGGGGTGTTTCTTCTGACCAAATTACTTGAACTGCATGGGACCCATTATTTTACTGAGCTGATTTAGTCCTATATGAACTAACTCATATTTTTGTTTTTGCATTATAGAAGCAGATTTCTAAAAATAATATTGAAAAGAAGCCCAAATTTAGAGAAAGGAAAAGGTATGCTTTTTGAAATTAAATAGTATTATGATAAAATTGAAATACATATTGGATTTAGTTACTGCATGACCTTTCTCACAATCCTTGATTCTGTTTCACTTGGAAAATACTGTGTTTACAGTTTTCTAAAAGAATTAATAGAATTATAAGTAGTAGTCTTAGAAGTAAGGAAAAAGCTTTATATTTATGAAATATTTTGAAACAGAACTTTTAAAGATTAATATCTTATGAGCAATCAGAAGAGAATCAGGTTATTAGTTTAAAAATAGGTAATGTAAACCAGAAACAGGTTTTCATAGTGAACTAATAAGCCACAGATGACAAGTTTTAGTGTTTATCGTTGAACCAGTCATTTTTTAAAGAATGGTAATCAGTGCTGTGTTAGGAGGGGTCCTACTCAAAAACAAGGACTGACACCAATAGGTAGCCCTTCTTTGTACTTTTTTCAGAAGATGAATAATTAAATTTTAAAAATGGACTTTCACCGCCTTATTTCATTACACTTCACAGTAACCCTATCAAATTGTTAGGAAGTATATTATAATCTCCATTTTAAAAAATGAAGAATCCCTGGCTTGGAGAAGTTAGTGACTTTCTCAAGATCTTATGGTTAGAGAAAGTACATTTGAGCACATTTTTTTCTGACTCTGTGTCAGCAACATGGAATTGTGGAAACAGTATGGATTTTGCAGTCTGACAGAGCTTAGTTCTACTGTGTTCCACCATTTACCTAAGTTGTCAAATTTCTCATTTTTCTCTGATATCTCAAATTCTCAGTTTCTTTATATAATGACAGTAACAATTAGTAGGTGTTTTGGAGGAGAATTATGAAAAAGCCAGTGTAAGGTGCTTGGTAAATTGTTAATGCTTTGCACCTAGTGAGAGCTCAAATCAATATTAGTCTTCTTTGTTTTTCACTGCAACAAACTTTGTTACTACATAAAACAACCAAGAGAATTACCTTTAGAAAATATATGCATTTATAATCTACAGTTACCAATGAATAAACATAAATGGTCATTTAAATACACTTGATTGATCTTTTAAAACTAAATCTGTCAAATTCTTCTTCTAGGAAAGCAATTTTAAAATGCTCTTTTGAAAATGTTTGTTCTGATGATGCCTTATCAAAGGAGAACATGGGTATGTGAAAGCCTGTCCTGCTTTTAGTTCTTTAACCTATATATAATTCCACAGAATGTAGTTGTAGTCCTTTGAAGGAAAAAAAAAGATCTCTTGTGTGTGTGTGTGTGTGTGTGTGTATACGTATATACATGTGTGTACATATGTATACATTTTTACACATATATACGTGTGTGTATATATACACACATATATGAGAAATATTAATGAATCATTTTTGTCATTGATTTACATACCAGGGCTTTTAAATTTTCTTTAGGTTTCTATTTCCTTGAATTAAATTTTCTCTGTCTTAGTCATGTATTTAATTTTTTAAAATAACACACCAGGCCAGGCATGGTGGCTCACGCCTGTAATCCTAGCACTTTGGGAGGCCGAAGCGGGCAGATGACTTGAGGTCAGGAGTTCAAGACCAGCCTGGTCAACATGGTGAAACCAGTCTCAGCTAAAAATACAAAAATTAGCTGGCTGTGGTGGCGGGCACCTATAATCCCAGCTACTCTGGAGGCTGAGGCAGGAGAATCACTTGAGCCTGGGAGGCTGAGGTTGCAGTGAGCCGAGATCACACCACTGCATTCCAGCCTGGGCGACAGAGCGACAGAACAAGATTCCCTCTCAATAAAGAAATAAATAAATAAAGCACCAGCAGCTGTGGGAAGAAATACCAACAACTATACATTTCAATCCAGACTTCTTCATTCTAAACTTACTGGGATCCTAGGAGTGCCAAAGGGAGAGAAGAAAGAAAAGCAGAAGCCTGGGGCTTCCAACTAAATTGTTGTTGGTTAGAACACAGTGGAGTGAATGTGGAATGCAGGGAGAAAGTTTTAGTTTTCAAAGGCAATTTCCTCCTCCTACATTTTCTTTAGTCTTGAAAAGCAGTAAAATGCTTGTTTGCAATGTGGAACTTTGGCAGTCATGTTCAAAGCCCATTAAACCCTGAGGAGTTATCAGTGATATATTCCCTTTTCCTTGAAGCCACTCCCAGGGGATCCTATGGCATTGCATTTCAATTGGCTAAATAAGTCAGTCGTTGTAGTCTTATTAAAAGAAAGGAAAGCCAGGTGCAGTGGCTCATGCCTGTAATCCTAGCACCTTGGGAGGCTGAGGCGGGAAGATCCCTTGAGCCCAGGAGTTAAAGACCAGCCTGGGCAACACAGTGAGACCTCATCTCTACTAAAATTAAAAAAAAAAAAATTAACTGGGCATGGTGGCACATGCCTGTAGTCCTAGCTACTGGGAAAGCTGAGGTGGGAGGATCACCTGAGCCCAGGAGTTTGAGCTTGCAGTGATCTATAATCACGCCACTGCACTCCACTCGGGATTACAGAAAGGATGAAGTAGTTATTTTTAAAAAATAACTCTTTTTTTACACCCAGAATGTAAAGTAGGAAAACTTCTAGACTCTAACACTTTTCTTTTAGAAAACAAAAGAAAACGAAGTACTTTTTCCTCCTCATCACCCTTCTCTTTTATTAAAATGCTTTCAGAATGTCAACATTGACATAGCCCTGCAAATTTATTTAGGATTTTTTTTTTTCAGTGCCAGCTTTGGGGTAACCCAAACAGTAGCTACTATATAAGGGAATGTGTTAGTCTGTTTTTGCATTGCTATAAAGAAATACCAAAGACTGGGTAATTTATAAGAAAAGAGGTTTTAATTGGCTCACAGTTTTGCAGGCTTTCTAGGAAGCATGGTGCTTGGCTCCTGGGAGCCTTCCCAGAAGGCTTACAATCATGGCAGAAGGTAAAGGCGGAGCAGGCATGTCATATGGCAAAAGCAGGAACAAAAGAGGGGAGAGTTGCCACACACTTTTAAATGAACAGGTTTCATGAGGACTCACTCACTGTCACAAGGACAGTACCAAGGGGATAGTACTCAATCATTTGTGAGAAATCTGCTCCCGTGATGCACTTACCTCCTACCAGGCCCCACTTCCAACACTGTAGATTACAATTCAACATGAGATTTGGGGAGAGACACATATCCAAACTCTATCAGGAGGAAACAGCTTCTTAAACATTTAATAGATAAGTCGAGGTGAAAGAAAACTCCATAAATATATATTTGAAAGTTTTTAAAATAGTGACTGAGTTATTGAGACAAACTGTGAGTTATTTCTTGTCAGGAATGGAAAAACAACACTGATTTATTTTCTACACATTAATTTTTAAAAGCTAGATATGGAGCTGGGCGTGGTGGCTCACGCCTGTAATCCCAGCACTTTGGGAGGCTGAGGCAGGTGGATCACCTGAGGTCAGGAGTTCAAGACGAGCCTGGCCAACATGGTAAAACCCTGTCTCTAGTAAAAATACAAAATTAGTTGGGTGTGGTGGTACGTGCCTCTAGTCACAGCTACTCGGGAGGCTGAGGCAGAGAATTGCTTGAACTGGGAGGCGGGGGTTGCGGTGAGCCAAGGTCATGCCACTGCACTCCAGCCTGGGTGACAGAGTGAGACTCCGTTTCAAAAAAAAAAAAAAAAAGCTAGATATGAACTTCGCTATTACAGATACATATTTTTTCTTTCATTTCTTTTTTTTTAACTTTCTCTGAGTAATGGAGTAGCCGTAATTCTACCACTTCACTCTCAACAATAAATTGAAACAAGTCAGAGAAACTACAAGATAATCAGTGTTGATAGAAGATGATTGGTCATGCAATCAGCAAAGGCATTCATTTTGTCCATATCTTTGGAGGATATCACTGACCAATTTTGATAACATAGTTTGTAGATTATGGCAACTGCTATTTTTTGAGAATTATTATTTTTTTATTATTATTATTATACTTTAAGTTTTAGGGTACATGTGCACAATGTGCAGGTTTGTTAAATATGTATCCATGTGCCATGTTGGCGTGCTGCACCCATTAACTCCTCATTTAACATTAGGTATATCTCCTAATGCTGTCCCTCCCCCCTCCCCCCCACCCCACAACAGTCCCCAGAGTCTGATGTTCCCCTTCCTGTGTCCGTGTGTTCTCATTGTTCAATTCCCACCTATGAGTGAGAACATGCGGTGTTTGGTTTTTTGTCCTTGCGATAGTTTACTGAGAATGATGGTTTCCAGTTTCATCTATGTCCCTACAAAGGACATGAATTCATCATTTTTTATGGCTGCATAGTATTCCATGGTGTATATGTGCCACATTTTCTTAATCCAGTCTATCGTTGTTGGACATTTGGGTTGGTTCCAAGTCTTTGCTATTGTCAATAGTGCCACAATAAACATACTTGTGGATGTGTCTTTATAGCAGCATGATTTATAGTCCTTTGGGTATGTACCCAATAATGGGATGGCTGGGTCAAATGGTATTTCTAGTTCTAGATCCCTGAGGAATCTCCACACTGACTTCCACAATGATTGAACTAGTTTACAGTCCCACCAACAGTGTAAAAGTGTTCCTATTTCTCCACATCCTCTCCAGCACCTGTTGTTTCCTGATTTTTTAATGATGGCCATTCTAACTGGTGTGAGATGGTATCTCATTGTGGTTTTGATTTGCATTTCTCTGATGGCCAGTGATGATGAGCATTTTTCCATGTGTTTTTTGGCTGCATAAATGTCTTCTTTTGAGAAGTGTCTGTTCATGTCCTTTGCCCACTTTTTGATGGGGTTGTTTGTTTTTTTCTTGTAAATTTGTTTGAGTTCATTGTAGATTCTGGATATTAGCCCTTTGTCAGATGAGTAGGTTGCGAAAATTTTCTCCCATTTTGTAGGTTGCCTGTTCACTCTGATGGTAGTTTGTTATGCTGTGCAGAAGCTCTTTAGTTTAATTAGATCCCATTTGTCAATTTTGGCTTTTGTTGCCATTGCTTTTGGTGTTTTAGACATGAAGTCCTTGCCCATGCCTATGTCCTGAATGGTATTGCCTAGGTTTTCTTCTAGGGTTTTTATGGTTTTAGGTCTAACATGTAAGTCTTTAATCCATCTTGAATTAATTTTTGTATAAGGTGTAAGGAAGGGATCCAGTTTCAGCTTTCTACATATGGCTAGCCAGTTCTCCCAGCACCATTTATGAAATAGAGAATCTTTTTCCCATTTCTTGTTTTTGTCAGGTTTGTCAAAGATCAGATAGTTGTAGATATGCGGCATTATTTCTGAGGACTCTGTTCTGATCCATTGATCTATGTCTCTGTTGTGGTACCAGTACCATGCTGTTTTGGTTACTGTAGCCTTGTAGTATAGTTTGAAGTGAGGTAGCGTGATGCCTCCAGCTTTGTTCTTTTGGCTTAGGATTGACTTGGCGATGTGGGCTCTTTTTTGGTTCCATATGAACTTTAAAGTAGTTTTTTCCAATTCTGTGAAGAAAGTCATTGGTAGCTTGATGGGGATGGCATGGAATCTATAAATTACCTTGGGCAGTATGGCCATTTTCACGATATTGATTCTTCCAACCCATGAGCATGGAATGTTCTTCCATTTGTTTGTATCCTCTTTTATTTAATTGAACAGTGGTTTGTAGTTCTCCTTGAAGAGGTCTTTCATGTCCCTTGTAAGTTGGATTCCTAGGTATTTGATTCTCTTTGAAGCAATTGTGAATGGGAGTTCACTCATGATTTGGCTCTCTGTTTGTCTGTGATTGGTGTACACGAATGCTTGTGATTTTTGTACATTGATTTTGTATCCTGAGACTTTGCTGAAGTTGCTTATCAGCTTAAGGAGATTTTGGGCTGAGACAATGGCGTTTTCTAGACATACAATCATATCATCTGCAAACTTACCAACCAAAAAGAGTCCAGGACCTGATGGATTCACAGCCGAATTCTACCAGAGGTACAAGGAGGAACTGGTACCATTCCTTCTGAAACTATTCCAATCGATAGAAAAAGAGGGAATCCTCCCTAACACATTTTATGACACCAGCATCATCCTAATACCAAAGCCTGACAGAGACACAACCAAAAAAGAGAATTACTTTTTAACTTCATTTACAATATAGGAATACTTATTTAGAAAAGCAAACCTCCCACTGCTCTGGAAGCAGAAGCTGACAGCAGTCAGGTTGGTGTTGTAAACCCTAGTTGACTTATGAAGTTATCCATTACTTTGTCTAATTTTGATCAAAAGGCAGTGTACATATTTCTTCATATCACTTGAAAACAGAGAGCCTACAATGCCATTTGGCAATGATATTTATTATCATAAATTGATTGTATTTTAGCCTGACATTAGAAATATAAAGATGTTTGTTTGCCATTTTTTCTTTTACAGCATAGCTGCAAATCTATCTTCTCAACAGTATATTAAATGTCATTGTCAATTTCCATAGACTCAGAATGTAAAGTAGGAAAACTTAACATTTGTGAGTGGAACTGGGGAATTGGTGTGAAAATAACCATGAACAGTCATCTATTAACAGGTTACTAAAGAAGAAATCTGTCTTAAAGAGGGTGTTAGTTTTATTAACAAAAGTGTTTCAGTAAAAAACGTACATTCCTCTAGAAAATCTTGATTTGATAGACATGGCATTGTTACATTTTTAAATAAACTCCCCAGGTGATTATTATGCCCACACAATTTTGAATGCCACTGTTTTAGAATCTGACATTCTATACTCTGTGTTCTTAGGCCTTAGCAGTAACCCTAGAACACAGATCTATGTGGATGCAACTAACATGTTAATTATGGGCTTTGCTTGTTTGTTTGTTTTTAAACATGATAACTTTTTATAAGATGTGGAGTTGCTTATCAGAAAGCTTGTTTCAAACTATTTTGAAAGAGGTTTTCCATAGAGAAAACCTAAAACTGACTAGGAGGAGGTGATAGCTAGGAAGGCTTATTAGTCTATGCCTATTTTCTTGTGTTCCTGCCCCTTAGTAGGTAAACAGTAAATATTCGTTGATTGAATATAAAAGTGCTTGGGGAAAGCAGTAAATATTGACAGAAAAATTCTTTTCAAGACAAACTTATGTTATGAAAAATATAAACTAAAATTAGTTTTTCCAGTACTGTAATTACAACCAAGAAGGGGAAACCTATTCATGATTTTATTTAACATTATTTAATAAGTACTTTAGCAGAATTTAAAATTTTCCTACTTATGTCCCATTTGGGTATTTTCACTTTCCATGACCTTTCAGCTGCTCTACTAGGTGTGATTTTTGCTGACTTGCCCATGAACTGCAGATAATAGAAGGTGGTATGTTAGATTTTACTAACAAGTGGAAGATGAAGGGATGTGTACTCACAGCCTTTCTCTCTGAATTATGTTGTTTTTGGAAGAGCTTCTTAGATGCTCCATCTGCCTCAGGTGCAAGACAGCAGGCCACATGTGGCCTCCTTTCTTTGAAGCAAAGGCTTCACCAGGCCCTATATCAAATGCAAATGTTTGTTTTATTTAAGTCAAGAATTCAAATGCATATTTTTAATCAGTAGTTAAGTCTAGAGTTATAGTAGGCTTTTATTTATTTGGTGGGGATATTGTTTTATCTCAGCAAGGTCAATGAATTACCAGATTTTTTTTTTGCCTTTTTTTTTTTTTCTTTGAGACGGAGTCTTGCTCTGTCGCCCAAGCTGGAGTGCAGTGGTGTGATCTCAGCTTACTGCAAGCTCCGCCTCCCGGGTTCACACCATTCTCCTGCCTCAGCCTCCCGAGTAGCTGGGACTACAGGCACCCACCACCACACCAGGCTAATTTTTTTGTATTTTTAGTGGAGATGGGGTTTCACCATGTTAGCCAGGATGGTCTCGATCTCCTGACCTCGTGATCCACCCTCAGCCTCCCAAAGTGCTGGGATTACAGGCGTGAGCATGTCACAGTGACATAAAAAGACTTTTATAAATGCAGTATTTTTTAAAAAAAAATTAGATCAGGCAGTTAAGATGTGTTGCAGTTTGGATTGGGAAGGCACTAGCCTGTGTTCAGCCTAGCCACTTAATTACAAAACTTTTCCTTTTAAATAGTAGTTTAATAGTCTATAGTAGAGATTGGCAAACTGTGGTCACCAGCTGCTGCCTGTTTTTGTAAATAAAGTTTTATTGGAACATAGCCACCCTCAGTTGTTTATGTACATGTCAATGGTTTGTGCTGCAATAACGGAATTGAGTTGTTGTCACAGACCATCTGGCTCCCAAAGCCTGAAATATTGGCTCTCTGGCCCTTTAGAAAAAAATTTGCTGACACTGTTTCTATAAATAATATAATTTAGTTTGGTGCCCTTGGCCCCTAATTAAAAAAAAATTCTAATAAGCTTTTGATATTTCACTTCTACTTTATGGTTTATACATAGCAAGACTATCACCTACATTTTTCAAGGAAGAATTGTAAAAGATTCACCTTGAAATTCATAATAATTTTGTATCAGGAAGAAGTCATGTATGAAAATTATATGAAACATTTATATTTTACCTTGTAGCATTTAAAAGATTTCTTCTTTCTGGGTAGTTAAGATTATGAATTAGATTGAATTAAGTGAGATGTAGCATTTTTACTGTATTAATCATATTTGTTTAGTTGTCTCTGAGATGGAAGTTTTACTAAAAGAGCTGGAGCAAATGCTGCAGCAAGCACTGCAACCCACAGCCACACCTGGTGAGTCAGAAGAAGGACATGGAGAGGAAATAAATATGGGAGAAAAGGTAATATTGATAGTTATTTTCAGACCTAAATAACAACTTCAAATTCTTTAAACAGCAGAATTGTTCCTAGTTGTACATTTTAAATATATAAAAAACTCTTTTCATGTCTGAAATCTGAGTCCTTGATTATCATGAGGTAAATAATAAACTAGTAACCTGTTAAGAAATCAAAACACATCTATTAGTATTTGAAAAAAATATCTGTGTTTAAGTAGAGTTCTTTTAATTTTAAATCTTTGGGATTGGAGTGAAGAAAGATGGACGATGCTCACTATAGCTGAAGGAGTCCACTCCAGAGAGAATTCCCCCTTGCTGCCAATCTTTACAGTCAAGAGAGGGGCCAGGATAACAAGAGCTCACTGGAAAATCTGCCCTGTCTGGATTATGCACCAAGATAATCTCTACAGGGACAAACCTTATCATTAACATACTGGAGGTAGAATTTTTCGCTGGAATAAGCTTTACCATTTATATCTAGACTTGTCGTTTTTTAATTTTTTCATTTGGCTTTCTATGTTGAACTCAGAAAGGCCAAATGTGCTTACTTTATTCAATGTCTCTGCAATAAAATGAGTTTGTGATACAAGGCTCATGCCATTAGTACAGAGCAGCGATGTGGTAGGTATGAGAAAAAGAAGTCATAGGGTAGACACTTTCACGTGGCAATGCAGTTGTTCCCTAACTAGGAAAAAAAAATGGCAGTGAGGAGTTCTGTAACCTTAAGGCTTTATTCATTCATTCATTTAGGTATACAGTGTGCCTAGAGTCAAGAGAGCCTATTGACACTGACTCTGAAATATAATCCTGTTTGCCAATCCTGGTCCTGCCAATAAGGACTTGTGTAATTTGAAAAAGTGGCTTATCACTTACCTCAGAGTATTGTTTTGAGGGCTAAATATGGTAACAAACACCGCATGTTCTCACTCATAGGTGGGAACTGAACAATGAGAACACTTGGACACAGGAAGGGGAACATCACACACCGGGGCCTGTCATGGGGTGGAGGGAGGGGGGAGGGATAGCATTAGGAGATACACCTAACGTAAATGACAAGTTAATGGATGCAGCACACCAACATGGCACATGTATACATATGTAACAAACCTGCACGTTGTGCACATGTACCCTAGAACTTAAGCATAATAAAAAAATATGGTAAACCAGGAAAAGGGCTTTGCATAGGAACAAACACCCAAGGTTTGGCTATTATTAAAGATTGAAAATTGGCAATGGCAGTTGCTAGAGAGAATAAGTGCTTAGATTTTCTTACTTCATCTCTCTTTTCCCACATTCACACTTTGAGCAACTGCCTATCTCGAAGTCTGTCTGTTCCTAGATGTAGAAAAAGATGGATTTATAAATGGACAAAGGGGTTTATACCTTTAAGCAGACTGCCCAGTTGTATGATTTCATTCAGAATGTCAACAAAAATAAAGATTATTCGTAAGCATGTCCTTTATTGAGTTAGAAATTAATAAAATATACAGAATATACTACTATGGAGATTATTATGCTAAAGGAAAGTAATATTAACGTTAAAAACTCCTACTTAGTTGAAAAACATAACTTTCTTAATCAGCATCAGCAATATCAATTTTTACCTGAATGTGCATGGGTTGTAAATGCTACTTTTCCAGTTGAGTTCCTTTCTAAAAAAAAGACTTGTTTTCTATGTATGGGTCTTTTGCAGAACAAGACCTGCAGATTGGTATCATACATCCTATATACGTATAACTAATATACAAATTATTCTTTTTCAGCAAATGTGTGTTTTATTTGAATACCATATGGTTTTGTGCAGTGTTTTTCAGTGTTAGCAGTTTGTTTTCAAAAATACAGCCAGATTGATCTTTATAGCGATGTCCTGGAGCTTTTACAGGCACGGAATTGACTTCTGTTTTGCCATTATAAGTAGTAACTTGATAGAACAGAGAAATACTTCTGATTTTTATTTCTTAAGGTAAAACACATAGCTTTAACCCATCACCAGGCAGGAGCCTGCTTGTTGTTTTAGATTGTTGTATTATTTTATGCTTTCAAACAGCATTTCAGAAGCGTAAAAATTAGCTATTTTAACTGGCTAGTGGGCAGGTGAGTGCCTCCTGGTTACTGATTCATAAGCACTCTGCACACTGAGCTTTGTAAGTCTGGCATTCATGCCAGATTCAGGATATTTGGGTTCTTGTTCACTTTTAAATGAGGAGAATAACAGTGAAACCAACTAGCAAAGCTGGAGAAATTTCAGTTTAAAAGTAAGGAAATAATCACATGTTGGATTTCATTTATTTATTTATTTATTGTTATTAGAAATAATTAATATGTCTCCCAAAAACAACTCCACTTAAAGCTGGAGATGTGTTGTTTTTAGGAGAAGGTGGCCTCTTATAAGTTAAGTACTCCAAAGAGACCTCTAAGAATTTTAAAGTCCTGAGCACGTTGATTCTCTGAGCAGATATTGTATAAGCTGTTTTCAAAGTTGTAAATTTGATGATGTTTTCATCATTCATTTCACCTGTGAGGTTTCAATTGGATTATCTCAGGCATTTACATGAATGGATGAGAGTAAAAACATGGAAAAAAGCTTATACACATAGATAATCAAAACTCATTTCTATTTGTCATTGAAATGTTTTATGAAATTATTTTCCTACATAGAGTCACCTTCCTAATTATGTTCTTCTTAAGCTAATATTAACATGGGTGACATGCCCTGACTTGGCAAGCAATCAGAGGAAATAAATTTTAGATTTTTATAAATCCACCTGAATAATTCACAAATTGAATAATCCATATACAAATAAAACAGAGTTTACTGAAAAATTATTTATATAAAAGGGTACATTTTTGATATGTGAAAATATTTATATGAACTACATATATACTTTTTCCCTTGAATTACATGGGAAGTGAACCCTATCCTTAATAAACTCTGAAGTTACAAATCAAATAAATCTACATATGCATTGTTTTTACTAGTGTCCTTTCCCACTAAGCAAGAGCAAATTATCACTATTTTTAAGTAATGCAGATGACCTTTTGACAAGATGACCACAGAAAATGTGACTAAAACAGTCACCTTTTAAGTTGTATTCCCTATAACAATAATGTAAAAAATAAAACAACATAGAAAACTCACATAGAATTAGAATTATCACATTTTCCTAAAGCATAAAATTAAAACTAAAAATGTATAAGGCTGGGGAATAGACACAGACCTAAATAATAACTTTTTCTTATATAAACACATTCACCCTGCATTATACTATATATGGTGATTATTATTTGAACACTAGAATAACAGAAAAGTTTGCGTAGCTAATGTGGCTTGTGGAATTACTGACTACTTTATGTTTTGTTCAAGTAATAGGTAAATTTAACGTAGTTCCAATTAATTATATGGTTGTTTTGCAGTTATCTAAATGCAGCCCAGAAGCTCCTGCAGGCAGTCTGTTTGAAAACCACTATGAAGAGGACTATCTTGTAATTGATGGGATAAAATTAAAAGCTGGAGAATGTATTGAGGATATAACTAATAAATTTAAAGAAATAGATGCTTTGATGTCTGAGTTTTAGAACATTATAAATTTTTCAAGTTAATTATAAAAATATTGGCATCTTTATATTTATCCAGTTAAAACTTTAAAAATGTTTAGTGAAATAGGTATAAATTATACCAAAGTTTATATTTTCAATAACTTTCTACTTCATATTTTGAGAATGGCTATGATTTTTAGAGCTGGTCAAATGGTATTTGAGTTAGTGTTAAAAATTTAGAATTAAAAAACCCTGATATTTGTATTTATATATTTCTTGTTTGCCTTAATTTTTAAATAGTTTGTGAAATTTGCCTAACAAACATATGCTTTACAATGATTGTTTAGGCCCTTTATTCAAAAATGGATAACTTAAAATGGCTGGCCAAGCTATTATAATTCTCAGAGGTAATTCAAATCTAACAAACTTAGAGAATGTATATTTGTAGTGGAATCAAACTATTACAAAATAAAAGGAAATAATTTTTTAAATAATTGTTTAATAGAGTTGAAAGTTTTCCTGAAAAACAAAATTTCACTTGCTACTTATACTGGAATCAGTTATTTCAACCATGGTACCCAAAACTGACTGCATAATAGAGTCTCTGGGAGATTTTGGAAGATCAAAATCCTGGACCCTTCCCTCCTAAATCAGTGTCTTTGGAGGTATCATCAGGAAGATGGAAAAATGTAATTTAAAGTGTATAGAGAGAAGTTAAACATATTCATTATAAGAAATCTAACAAAATAGAAAGTAAAAACTACATCATTTTTCAGGGATTCTCATGGACAGTTTTAGTAGATATCCTTCTAGATCCTGCTTTACATACACTGAAATGTGTGGGCATTCACACCTATCTTTAGTCCCTGCTCTATCTCTCTCTGGTGGTACAGGATGGGGAAAAGGGCATTCCAAGCACATAAAAACCAAAGCTTGAGGAGAGAAGAGTGCACGAGAGCATCACCACAGTGGTGAATTTTATTGTGAGTTGCTTCATATTGCTTTAACAAGGAGGCAGCACATGTATATATATTAAAAACAAATAAGACACCAAACAACCAACATATCACTAAGGACTCATTGAGTGGGTTGCTTCTTTTAAGTATTTTAGATTCTATGATAATTACATAGAGTGGAAAGTGGAGATAGACCCATAAAGGTGAAATATCTTATTTGTCAAAGTAACGTGTGTATATATTTCTGTCCTCCTTGTTTTCCTCATGTATTCCTTAGCATTCTGATATTGTGTCATAGGATGTTGAGTTGTAAAGCCGGTCTGGGTTCATATTTTACATACTAACTTGTCTTAAGTCATATAACCGGTAAATAGAAGGCCTAGAAGTTGAGTACATTTCTGTCAGGTTCCAGATCCCATGCTATTGGTTATCATCTATAATGTCTTGATGAAGCTTTTAACTAGCTGGGTGGTGGAATGATAATCTAGTTTCCTCATATGTAAAATGGGGATGGAACTATGTAAACCAAGCACTGTTGTGAAGAATAAATGAGATATTTTTTATGAAAAGTGGTTTGTAAATCAATTTGATCTTCTATTTACTCTTTGCAAAGAGAACCAAGTATGTGTTTAAGTATATTGCAATTAATAATTACTGAGATAAAATGTAACTATACATTTGAAATGATCACTTTTCTTTCTCTTAGATTATTTAATCTACTACTCATCAATATCAGAGTTCTTTCTTTCTCATTTATAAAATTAATCTTTGGAAACCATCACAAGCAACATTATGATCTTCTGTCTATCTTTTAAGGTACAGCTCACTGTTGAGTTTTAGAAATGGCTTTAAATAACTTTGCTTTCTTAATAGACATTCAGTTAAAAAGGGAAAGGTGGGGAAAGTCTTAGTTTTGATGAGTAGTTGCTGGTTTCTGTGTCATTTTGGATGCACTTCAGCAAATGGCCAAATGCCTTTTGCAAGAAAGCCATGCGATGTTTAAGGACGTGTTCCTGCAGCAAGTTGGAATTTGGGCCCAGGCTCAAAATAACTTTTGAAAACCAGGAAGTTCACCAAAATATTTGATCAGCATTAGTCTCCTTCATTGTTGACACTTCCTTATTATGACATGTAATGAATTTCCATAAATCTTAAATTCTATGACATGAACTTCTTGCAATTTGCAGAGGAAAATAAGGAGAGAAGTGTATGTATTTACTTTTATTTATTATACTTTAAGTTCAGGGATACACGTGCAGAATGTGCAGGTTTGATACATAGGTATACACGTGCCATGGCGGTTTGCTGCACTCATCAACCCATCATCTACATTAGTTAGGTATTTCTCCTAATGCTATTCTTCCCCTAGCCCCCCACCCCCAACAGGCCCTGGTGTGTGATATTCCCCTCCCTGTGTCCATGTGTTCATTGTTCAGCTCCTATTTATGAATAAGAACATGAGGTGTTTGGTTTTCTGTTCCTGTGTTAGTTTACCGAGAATGATGGTTTCCAGTTTCATCCATGCCCCTGCAAACGACATGAACTTATCCTTTTTTACGGCTGCATAGTATTCCATGATGTGTATGTGCCACATTTTCTTTATCCAGTCTATCATTGATGGGTGTTTGGGTTGGTTCCAAGTCTTTGCTATTGTGAACAGTGCTGCAATGAACATATATGTGCATGTGTCTTTATAGTAGAATGATTTATAATCCTTTGGGTATATACCCAGTAATGGAATTACTGGGTCAAATGTTATTTCTGGTTCTAGATCCTTGAGGAATCACCACACTGTCTTACACAGTGTGGAACTTATTTAGTGGTTGAACTAATTTATACTCCCACCAACAGTGTAAAAGTGTTTCTATTTCTCCACATCCTCTCCAGCATCTGTTGTTTCCTGACTTTTTAATGATTGCCATTCTAACTGGCCTGAGATGGTATCTCATTGTGGTTTTGATTTGCATTTCTCTAATGACCAGTGATGATGAGCTTTTTATCATATGTTTGTTGACCATGTAAATGTCTTCTTTTGAGAAGTGTCTGTTCATATCTTTTGCCTACTTTTTGATGTTTTTTTCTTGTAAATTTTTTTAAGTTCTTTGTAGACTCTAGATATTAGCCCTTTGTCAGATGGATAGATTGCAAAAATTTTCTCCCATTCTGTAGGTTGCTTGTTCACACTGATGATAGTTTCTTTTGCTGTGTAGAATCTCTTTAGTTTAATTAGATCCCATTTGTCAATTTTGGCTTTCATTGCCCTTGCTTTCGGTGTTTTAGTCCCTGAAGTTTTTGTCCATGCTTATGTCCTGAATGGTATTGCCTAGATTTTCTTCTAGGGTTTTTATGGTTTTAGGTCTTACACTTAAGTCTTTAATCCATGTTGAGTTAATTTTTGTATAAGCTATAAGGAAGGGGTCCAGTTTCAGTTTTCTGCATATGGCTAGCCAGTTTTCTCATCGCCATTTATTAAATAGGGAATTCTTTCCCCATTGCTTGTTTTTGTCAGGTTTGTCAAAGATCAGATGGTTGTAGATGTGTGATGTTATTTCTGAGGCCTCTGTTCTGTTCCATTGGTCTATATATCTGTTTTGGTACCAGTATCACGCTGTTTTGGTTACTGTAGCCTTGTAGTATAATTTGAAGTCAGGTAACGTGATGCCTCCAGTCCACCTTTGTTCTTTTTGCTTAGGATTGTCTTGACTATACGGGCTCTTTTTTGGTTCCTTATGAAATTTAAAGTAGTTTTTTGTAATTCTGTGAAGAAAGTCAATGGTAGCTTGATGGGGATAGCATTGAGTCTATAAATTACTTGGGCAGTATGGCCATTTTCACGATATTAATTATTCCTATCCATGAACATGGAATGTTTTTTCATTTGTTTGTGCTCTCTCTTATTTTCTTCAGTGGTGGTTTGTAGTTCTCCTTGAAGAGGTCCTTCACATCCCTTGTAAGTTGGATTCCTAGGTATTTTATTCTCTTTGTAGCAACTGTGTATGGGAGTTCACTCATGATTTGGCTCTCTGCTTGTCTATTATTGGTGTATAGGAATGCTTGTGATTTTTGCACATTGATATTGTAACCTGAGACTTTGCTAAAGTTGCTTATCAGCTTAAGGAGATTTTGAGCTGAGATGATGGGGTTTTCTAAATATACAATCATGTCATCTGCAAAAAAGAGACAATTTGACTTCCTCTCTTCCTATTTGAATACCTTATTTCTTTATGTTGCCTGATTGCCCAGGCCAGAACTTCCAATATTGTGTCGAATAGGAGTGGTGAGAGAGGACATCCTTGTCTTTACTGGTTTTCAAAGGGAATGCTTCCAGCTTTTTCCCATTCAGTATGATATCGGCTGTGGGTTTGTCATTTGTCATAAATAGCTCTTATTATTTTGAGATACATTCCATCAATACCTAGTTTATTGAGAGTTTTTAGCATGAAGGGGTGTTGGATTTTATCTTATGCCTTTTCTTCATCTGTTGAGATAATCATGTAGTTTTTGTCATTGGTTCTGTTTATGTGATGGATTACATTTATTGATTTGTATTTGTTGAACCAGTCTTCCATCTCAAGGATGAAGCCGACTTCATCATGGTAAATAAGCTTTTTGATGTGCTACTGGATTCAGTTTGCCAGTATTTTATTGAGGATTTTTGCATCAATATTCATCAAGGATATTGGCCTGAAATTTTCTTTTTTTGTTGTGTCTCTGCCGGGTTTTGATATCAGGATGATGATGGCCTCATAAGATGAGTTAGGGAGGAGTCCCTCTTTTTCTATCATTTTGAATAGTTTCAGAAGGAATGGTATCAGCTCCTGTTTGTACCTCTGGTAGAATTTGGCTGTGAATCTGTCTGGTCCTGGGCTTTTTGTGGTTGGTAGGCTATTAATTACTGCCTCAATTTCAGAACTTGTTATTAGTCTATTCAGGGATTTGACTTCTTTCGCGTTTAGTCTTGGGAGGGTGTAGGTGTCCAGGAATTTGTCAATTTCTTCTAGATTTTCTAGTTTATTTGCATAGAGGTGTTTATAGTATTCTTTGATGGTAGTTTGTATATGTGTGGGATCAGTGGTATATACCCAAAGGATTATAAATCATTCTACTATAAAGAAACATGCACATGTATGTTTATTGCAGCACTGTTCACAATAGCAAAGACTTGCAACCAACCCAAATGCTTATCAATGATAGACTAAAGAAAATGTGGTACATATACACCACAGAATTCTATGCAGCTATAAAAAAGAATGAGTTCATGTCTTCTGCAGGGACATGGATGAAATTGGAAACCATCATTCTCAGCAAACTAATACAGGAACAGAAAACCAAACACCACATGTTCTCATTCATAAGTGGGAGTTGAACAATGAGAAGACATGGACACAGGGAAAGGAACATCACACACTGCAACCTCTTGGTGGGCGGCTGGCTAAGGGAGGGATAGCATTAGGTGAAATACCTAATGTAGATGAAGAGTTGATGAGTGCAGCAAACCACCATGGCACGTGTATACCTATGTAACAAACCCACAACTTAAAGTTTAATAAAAAACAAAAACTTTTAGAATTAATAAATGAATTCAGTAAAGTTGCAGGATACAACTTTAGCATACAAAGATGAGTAGTATTTCTGCACACTGATAACAAACTAGATGAAAAAAAATCAAGAAAGCAATCCTGGCCGGGCGTGGTGGCTCACGCCTGTAATCCCAGCACTTTGGGAGGCCGAGGCAGGCGGATCACGAGGTCAGGAGATGGAGACCATCCTGGCTAACACGGTGAAATCCCATCTCTACTAAAAATACAAAAAATTAGCTGGGTGTGGTGGCGGGCGCCTGTAATCCCAGCTACTTGAGAGGCTGAGTCAGGAGAATGGCGTGAACCCGGGAGGTGGAGCTTGCAGTGAGCTGAGATCGTGCCACTGCACTCCAGCCTGGGTTACAGAGCAAGACTCCATCTCAAAAAAAAAAAAAAAAAAGAAATCAATCCCATTTACCATAGCTACAAAAACTTAATAAAATAAAATACCTAGAAATAAACTTAACCAAGGAGGTGAAAGACCTCCTACAAAACTACAAAACACTGATGAAAGAAATTGAAGAGCCACAAGTAAAAGGACACCCCAAGTTTGTGGATTCAAATAATTAGCATTGTAAAAATGACATTACTACCCAAAGCAATCTACAGAGTCAATGCAATTGCCATCAAAACACCAATAACATTCTTCACAGAAATAGGAAAAAAATTATAAAATTATAAAATTTACACAGAATGAAGAAAGAACTCAAATAGACAAAGCAATTCTGAGTAAAAAGAACAAAGCTGGAAGCATCATACTACCAGATTTCAAAATATGCTACAAAGCTATAATAACAAAAACCACATTGTACTGGCATAAAAACAGACATAGAGACCAAGTGAAATATAATAGAGAATCCAGAAATTAATCCATGCATTTATGGTAATCTGATTTGTTATAAAAGCACCAAGAACACTCTGTGATGAAAGGACAATCTGTTCAATAAATGGTGCTGGGAAAACTTGACATCCATATACAGAAAATGAAACTAGACCCCTATCTCTCACCATATATAAAAATCAAATCAAAATGGATTAAATACTCAAGACTCAAAGCTATAAAACTATTAAGAGCAAGCATAAAGGAAATGATTCAAAATCTTGGCCTAAGCAAAGATTTTAGGACTAAGAATTCAAAAGCACAGACACCACAAACAAAAATAAATGGGACTATATTAAATTTTAAAACTTTTGCATAGCAAAGGAGCAATTAACTTAATGAAGAGACAAACTGATAACCTGTAGAATGAGAGGAAATAATACTTATTTGGCAAGGGACCAATATCCAGAATATATAAGGAACTCAAGTATTCAACAGCAAACAAAACAAAACAATTTTAAAAAAACAATAAACAATCTGATTAAAAGGTGGGCAAAAGTTCTGAATAGACACTCCTCAATGGAAGACAAAAGGCCATCAAGTATATGAAAAAAAAATGCTCAACGTCACTAATTATCAGGAAAAATGCAAATTAAAACCACAATGAGATATCATCTCATCCCAGTTAAAATGGCTATTACAAGCCCCCCCAAAAAAAACAAATGCTGATGAGAATGCAGAGTAAAAGGAACCCTTTAATACTATTGGTGGGAATGTAAATTAATACAGCCATTATGGAAAACAGTATGGAGGTTTCTAAAAAATCTAAAAATATAACTACTACACAATCCAGCAATTTCATTACTGTGTAATTATCCAAAGGCATAAAAATCACTGTATCAAAGGGATACCCATACACCCATGTTTCTTTCAGCACTATTCACAATAACCAAGATAGGGAATCAAACTTGGTGTCCACCAACAAGTGAATGGAGAATGATAACTGTATATATACACACTGGAATACTACTGAGCGGTAAAAAGTGAATGGAGAAAGATAACTGTATATATACACACTGGAATACTACTGAGCTGTGAAAATAAATGAAGTCCTGTCATTTGCAACAACATTGGTGGAATAGGAGGCCATTATGCTAAGTGCGATAAGCAAGGCACAGAAAGATAAGTATTTCATACTCTCACTCATATGTGGGACCTATAAAAATTAATCTTATTGAGGTAGGAAAATGGAATGACAGTTACCAGAGTCTGGGAAAGGTGGGGGAGAGGATGAAGAGTGATTCGTTAATGGGTACAAACATACAATTGGACAGAAGGCAAAAGGTTTAGTGTTTGATAGCACAGTAGGTCGATTATAGTTTAAAAAATTATATATTTCAAAGTAGCTAAAAGATAAGAATTTAAATGTTCCCAACACAAAAATATGATAAATGTTTATGGTGATGGATTCGATCGTTGCACATTGTATGTATATATCAACATATCACATGTACCCCATAAATATGTATAACTATTATGTATAAATAAAATAGACTAATTTAAAAAAGAATAAATCTGGCAGTCAAGGGGGGGAAATTAAATGTTAAAAGAAACAATGCGTCACTTGATTTAAATGCTAAATATCCTTTTTGCCAATCACTGTTGTGATGAATACTAGTGCAGAGTCATTGGGTTAATAAACATTTTGGTGAACTGAGAGAATTTAAAGATCCAGAGAGTTATATTCCAGTTTAGACGGAGTAGGGATTTGGAGGTGCTTTAGAGAATGAAGTCAGTGTTTACAGATTCCTTTTATGAAAGTGACCACTTTCCTTCCTATATCATAGGAAGTGGCTTTCCTTCCTATATCATAGTCATGATCAGTGAATTTTTTTATCTTAAATTACTTAGCTGATAATTTTTAAAATCCACTTTTCTTGGATTAAATTGAAATTTATTGCAATGAGAGCATGAAAACTATTTCATTTTTCATTCACATATTTCAGCACAAATACACATATTTTGTGTGTTTATAATCTGTTTGTAATGTCTAGCTTTGGATGATGGTTCTTGCCCCAGCCCTTGCACTAAGTATTTAAATTCATTCAAAACCATTATTGCTCATAAATTTTACCTTACACAAAATAGATTATAAATACTTTTCGGTCAGGGTCTGGGACTTATGGATTTTATAATCCTTTGACCTAGCACAGCAAGCAAGGGCTTAAGAAATATTTGTTTAATAAATGAATAAATCAAGTTTATGTTATTAAAATGCCTGGAACAAATACCCTTGCCCAAGTGAGGATTAAATTTGCCATCTAACTTAGCCTTTCAAATTATGTAAGTCTAAGTTCTCAAAACTGGATGAACCTTGAATGTTTTCACATTTTAGCACTCACACATGGCCACGTATGCTTTATTACTTATTTCATGTGTGTGTCAGCCAGTATTTAAGATGATTCTCAACTTCTGGTATCCAAACTCATGTAGTCTCTTTTTACGTTGAATAGGGCTGAGCTGTATAACCATTAAGATATTGCAACCATGACAGAATGTAACCTCCAAGTCTCAGTCATAGAAAACAGTGCAGCTTTTACTTTGTTCTCTTTTGGAGAAGTCATCTGGAGGAATCCAGCTGCCACACCATGAGGACACTCTAGCAAACCTAAAAAGAGGTCTATGTGGTAAGAAACTGAGGCCTCCGGCCAACAACCAGCACTAACATGACAGCCACGTGGGTGAGCTCTTTTAGAAGTAATCCACCAGCCTCAGTTCAGCCTTCAGATAACCACAACCCAGGCTGACATCTTGACTGCAACTTCATGAAAGACCCTGAGCCAGAACTTCTCAACTAAGGCTTGCCTAGATTCCTGACCCACACTCATGTTTTGGGGTAATTTCCTACACATCAATATATAACTAATGCAATATTTGATGGGCTTGTCCCACCAAATAGATTATAAGCATCTTAGAGAAAAGAACCATATGTCTCATTTCTCATAGTGCCTGGAGTAGCATTGAGATACTTGTCTCAATAAATGATGTTAATGCTTCACAATTACATTCTAGTCAAGTCAACAAATATTTATTAATATCTACCAGATACTCTTCTAGGGGCTAAGAAAAGAAGTAAACCTAAAGGGACAAGGTAAAGTCTAATGGAGAAGACAGATAATTTAAAAATAGATATGGATCAGGTCAATGAATCAATGAAGATATGAAGCTAAGAAGAAAACCAAAACAAAGATGGGGATGACACTTTATATATTTTAGACAGGGTGTCAGAAAGGCCTCTCTGGTTAGACATTTGTGCATAGAACTATGCATGTATCTGGGAAAGAGCATCGCAGGCAGAGTGAACCACAAGTTCAAAGGTTATGATACTGCAAAAGCATGGCATATTCAATAAGGCCAATATGGCTAAGGCTGAGTTCGCTATTTGCTTCAGATTTCACTATTTAGTTAATTGAGCTCTCACAAATGCACTTTACATTTGAATCTCTCACAGTGGCTTGGATCCCTCTCTTCCTGAATTTGAACATGGCACCAAATATTGGTCTGCAATAAACAGATCTGTTCATGTAAGTTAGTCATTTTATAAACACATGAATATGGCTAATAAGTCAAAATAAGCTAATATTTGTAATTGGAATGAAGAATCAGAAAATTTACTGATTGCAATCTTCCTGTTATTATTTCTGCTCTTTGAAGCTTTCTGATTTTGTTAAAGCCATTAGTGCCCACCAATAAATTATATAGCCTTTGTAGTAACACAAATATGTTTGAATGTTACTGACACTGCAGGAAAGAATCAGGCTCAATCAGTATATGTTTATGAAGAAATAACTTCTCAAATTGGCAAGTGATTAGCTCTCCCAACAGAAGAACGAATAAAATTCTGTCATTCCATGCTGTGGACTTTACTTCTTTTCCTTCACTTCTGAAACATGTATCATGTTGAATCAAATGATCACTGAATAATGAATTTGGCCTTCATTACAGTGTGTTAGTTATCATAAATGAAATTATGTGTGCATTTCATGGACATCCAATTTTTTAATCTTATATTTCACCTTAGATAACCAAGTGAAGTTTATCCTTATTTTAAAAGTAAACACTCCTTTCAGAGGCATAATGCAGAATTTAAACTCATATTTAACATTTTTAATTATATGTAAATAAGAACTGCAGGGCGCGGTGGCTCACGCCTGTAATCCCAGCACTTTGGGAGGCCGAGGAGGGTGGATCACGAGATCAGGAGATCGAGACCATCCTGGCTAACACGGTGAAACCCCATCTCTTCTAAAAATACAAAAAATAAATTAGCCGGGCATGGTGGCGAGTGCCTGTAGTCCCAGCTACTCGGGAGGCTGAGGCAGGAGAATGGCATGAACCCAGGAGGCAGAGCTTGCAGTGAGCCGAGATCCTACCACTGTACTCCAGCCTGGGCGACAGAGCGACACTCCATTCCACAAAAAACAAAACAAACCAAACTCCTCATTCTTTTACTACGACAGTAGCTGGTGTTCTCTCTTTAAAAGATGAGTGATTTTCTTTCTTGCTCCCTTTTGTAAACATAATCTTGGCAAATTAATGAATTATTTTATTTGTGCTATAATGCTGAAGAGTAAACTTCACAGAGGACACATGAGGGAAGTGGGGAATAGGGAATAATAAGGCAGAACAAGGGAGAATCAAAAAGAGGAAGCCAGAAAGAGAGACATATAGATAGAAAGATACAAAGACAAAAATTCTGTAGCTTGTGTGTATGTGTGTGTATGGGAAGGAGAAGTAGGTGTGCATTTGTGTGTGTGTGCAGGGAAGACAGTGAAGAGGTTAACTACTGAGATATAGCCAGAACGGAAAAAGGACCACCATTTAAAGACTAGGATTTGTTGGTGAGAAAGAAGAGTAGTTTGTTATTTTTTAAAAACATAATACTGAAAAAAGTAATTACCATACATGCTTTTTCTTCTTAAATAAAAATGAGGCCATTCAAATTATAAACGGAAAAATATTAAAAATTCCTAAAAATAAGTGCATCTGTTAAGTATTTTATCTGGAAGCATACATTTTTATCAAAGCAAATTAAAAGGTATGAGGACTAGCCATGTGTAGTGTCATTTATAATTGAGCTTTCCCAGCTCTATCAAAATTTCTTTTGATAACCTAATTAGATATAGACAAAGGTATTTTAAAAATCTTTCTATGATTCATATTTACTTAATATGAATTGTTTCACTTTGAGACACTCGGCTCTGATAATAATTTATCAAAAAAATTAACTGATAGAATCTAGTAAATGAATTTGTAAAATGTAAACAAATTCAAACTTTCTTTCAACTTACTTTTCTTGAGTTATAATGCATACATTAAGCATAAACTTAAGCATATGCTGAAGTCTGTTCATCTTAAATTGCACAATTTTTAACGATATTTAATCTTTAGCTTCAGGACGTTCAAACAATTATTTGGAATTTTCCAAACTCCTAGAATTTGGTTTTCTAAGTAGCAAGAACTTTAGATACTCATTCTCCATAGAAATGATTATCTCTTAATGACAATTTTAAGAGAATTTTGGTATGCTTTTATTGAAGAGAAGAGTTTTTAAGAATCCCACCAATGTTTTAAGTAGAAAAATAAAAAACAACCAAACAAGTAAATTCTCACAAATATTTTCCCTGAAGGACTTCCTTCTTTTAGAAACTATATTTCAAGGGAAGTCTAATCTGTGTGTACTTGATTCATTTATACACCTTCAGAGACATTTCAAATACCAACACTTTTTAAGAGTCTTCTTATAAGCCTTTTCCAAGATATTTTTATTTGGAGTAGAAGTTCATGTTTTGTTGACACTAAATGGAGCTTGGGATGAGAGAAAAAAAGTTAGCTCAGTGCCCACAGAGTTCAAGTGACTCCAAACAAGGTCAAAAGCATTCATCTAGTCTCAAATAAGAGTGTAGTGAAGAATAGAAGTGTTCACTATGTGATAGCATGTTTAAGTCAAAGATGGAAAAAAGAAATAATACATTATCCTGAAACCATTAAATACTTAAGGCCTAAAACAAATTCTATACAAAGTAGAATAAGTTGGAAATTCTTACATTTGCTTGGTTTGTGATTTAATAATTTTTTTTTGCTTTCTAGACAATTTTTTTTTTTTTTTTTTGAGATAGATTCTCACTTTGTCACCAAGGCTGGAGTGAAGTAACGCGATCTTTGCTCACTGCAATCTCTGCCTCCCAAGTTCAAGTGATTCTCCTGCCTCAGCCTCCTGAGTATCTGGGATTACAGGTGTGTGTCACCATGTCCAGCTAATTTTTGTATTTTTCGTAGAGATAGTGTTTAACCATGTTGGCCAGGCTGGTCTCAAACTCCTGACCCCAAGTAATCTGCCTGCCTCAGCCTCCCAAAGTGCTAGGATTACAGGCATAAGCCACCCAGCCTGGCCAAGACAGATATTTTTTAAAACATGTTTTTGTAGTTTTCGTATTTGTATTGCTAATTGTCTTAGTATTTCCCCCAGAAACAAATATTTGGGGGTAAGTGTTTTATTTGGGAGTTGGTGCTAGACAATACTGGGAGGCGATGTGAAGAAGTGACACAGGGAAGGCGGACACTAAGGGTGTGTTATCAAGCAAATTTCCATCATGGGCAACTAAAGCTCAACACTGCTGGGGAACTCTGAGAGCCAGTGTGGGACATACACCTCAGAACTGTGCCACCCAGAGTGTGAGGAAGCTAAGCTATTTATATGCCACTTCCCATTGGTCACTGGTTAGAGACTGTTCCTGGAAGGTAATGATTCCCCATGCTTCTGGCCTGCCATATACAGCAGAATGGACTGAGGTGGTCAGAATCAAGGTGATGTGGGATGCCTGGACAACATCTACTACTCTGACATCTGTTCTGTTTTATTTCAGAATAATAACCACAGGAGGTTTATGGTGGAGGATCAAGAAAAGCTCTGAGTTAGTGAGTTTGTTAAAGCAATTTTTCAAGCAAAAGAAAATTTGTGATTGAGGCCAAAGAGAATTTGAGAGCCTCAATTACTCAGATTTTAAAAAACAACACTTCATGTTTACACTTAGTGTTTGACACTTCATTTTCTTTCATATGGATAATAGCTAACATTTATTAAACACTTCTTATATGCCTGACACTGTGCTAAGTGGTTTAGCTTTTAATAAAACATTTAGTCCTCACAACTACCCAATGAGATAAACAATATTGTTATCTTTGTTTCACAGATGAGGAAACTGACACGCAAAAAGATTCTGTAACTTGCCCAAGATCTAGTAGCAGAACAGGAATTATAATTCAGTCTGGTCTCAGAACCATGTGCAAAAGTTCCTAGGTCTAGCAGGAAGTTTTGCACAATCCCAGCTACCAGAGAATAAATCTGGTCAGGCAGAATACTCACACAGAACATCAGGCAAAGCAAATTTATTACTCATAGGCAGCAAGGATACATAGAAGCCTGGAATCCATGAGGAGCCATTTCTTCAAGATGCAGGAAAGCTGCCCAGAGTGGAGAGAGTCTGGTCTGTGCATGCCCCACTTTGCATTGCAGCTGAGGGACCACTAAAAGCACTTTGCTCTGGGTTTCAAACCCTGGGTGTCACTTGAGTCTCTGAATGCAAACACTGCAGAACATCCTAATTTAGGAGAAACGAAGGCATGGTCTAGGATATTCTGACACTTCCTTCTTATTTCAGAATGTTGCATTCTCAGTACATTTGGCTTGAGAATTGCAAACAAGGGGGAAAGAGCTGGCTTGGCCAACGCCATCCAGGGTTCTGCCCTCCTGCACTGTGGTCTTCAACACTGCATATACTGTTTTGCTAGATAATCTAGCATTTGTGGTACAATGGTTAATTCTGTTTCAAATTGATTGTGCCAGTAGGGTACCCAGACTAAACATGATTTCTGGGTGTGTCTGTGAGGTTGTTTCTGGATTAGCATTTGAATTGGTGGAATTGATAAAGTAGATTGACCTCCTCAATTGACCATCATCCAATCTGTTGAGGGACTGTATAGAACAAAAAGTCAGAGAAAGAAGTAATTCACCCTTTTTTGCTTTCTGCCTGCCTGTCTGAGCTGAGATATCAGTCTTCTGTCCTTGGACTGACCAGCATGGGATTCCCTTGTTCTCAAACCTTTCAACCTGGAGTAGAATTATACCACCAGCTTTCCTGAGTCTCCAGCTTTCCAACAGCAGATTGTGGGACTTCATATATAAATGAAGGTATTTATTATGAAAAAATGGCTCACACAGTCATGGAGGCTGATATATATATATATATGCTTCTATTTCTCTGGAGAACCCTGACTAATACAGATTTTTGTTTGGGTACCAAAAATGGTTCCAGAGGAACAGAATTTTAAGGATGACTTTTCTAAATTGGTCAAAGTGTTTCTGAAATTGGATCTCTCATCTACTTAGATTTGAAGAATCTAATGACTCTATTTTCAGTAGTAAAGAGAGCACTGATAGTCCATAGTATGTAGTATTTATAGAGATAAACAAAATATCTCCATTTGATACCCTAATCAACCACTTAAAGGAGCAAAGAGCTGGGTGACTGTGTATATTATATGTATAAATATTTTTAGAACTCTAATGAATGTAATGAGGTTGGCTGGTTGTGCATAATGTCCCTGGACAAAGTGTTGAAAGGAAAAGATGAGCTCAGGGATTCTCATTACCAGTGCAAGTGCTGCATACATGACCTGAAAACATCTATGTGTGCCCTGAAGAAGATCTTTATTGCCTGTAGCTTCAGGACTGAGATTGCTGAAAAATTAAATGAAGAATCTTACCCTGTTATTGGTTGAATTACAATGCAAGTTGAACTCCTAGCCTTTTAGCATGTCTGCTGTTAAACTGAGGGCATTGATTGGGAAGGAATGGGATTCTCTATGTTGAAACAGAGATGTGTGTGAAAAGATCCTGAAGAATCTGGAGACTGTGACCCCCTAAATTCTGATTAGTGTTTTTGCCAGTAGAAGTCGCCTCACTAGTTGTGGTGGCCTTTCTACCCTCTGTCTGAGGGCATTGACTCTGCATTGCCTGAGGAAACTATAATGGCCTCTTCTAATGCAGTTCCATGCAAGACAATGCTGACTCTCCTCAAGACCCACCCCCAGAACCCCTCTTTGCTTCTATAATGATAACTAAACTCAAGCCCTACCAGGACTTTAAAGGTGAGGTACAAAGAATGACCCATGAGGAGTTGCACTACACTACAAAAGAACTATGTGAGTTTTCTAATTTATATAGACAGAAATGGGGAGCATATGAGGAAATGAGTGTTGAGGGTGTGGAATAATGGTGGAAAAAACATGAAGTTGTATCAGGCTGAATTTGCTGATCTAGGCTTACTAAGCAGAGATTCTGCATTTAATGTTGCAGCTTGGGAGTTAGGAAGAACTGTAACTGTTTGGTTGGTTGGCTAAAACTTGGACTATCGGGGGAACCAGGCCCCAATATTTCAACATAGGTTCTTTCTATTTTCCCTAAGTGTCAGCTGGTCTGAGAAATAAAGAGAAAGTACAAAGAGAGAAATTTTACAGCTGGGCCGCTGGGGGTGACATCACGTATCGGTAGGTCCGTCATGCCCACCTGAGCTGCAAAACCAGCAGGTTTTTATTAAGGACTTCAAAAGGGGAGGGGGTGTACGAACAGGGAGTAGGTCACAAAGTTCACATTGTTTAAAGGGCAATAAAGATCACAAGGCAAAGGGCAAAGCAAAGATCACAAGGCAAAGGGCAAAATTAGAATTACTGATGAGGGACTATGTTCAGCTATCCACGTATTGTCTTGATAAACATCTTAAACAACAGAAAACAGGGTTTGAGAGCAGAGAACCGGTCTGACCTCAAATTCACCAGGGTGGAGTTTCTTCCCCATCCTAATAAGCCTGAGGGTACTGCAGGAGACCAGAATGTATTTCAGTCCTTATCTCAACTGCATAAGACAGACACTCCCAGAGGGGCTGTTTATAGACCTCCCCCCAGGAATGCATTCCTTCCCCAGGATTTAATTATTAATATTCCTTGCTGGGAAAAGAATTCAGTGATATCTCTCCTACTTGCACGTCCGTTTATAGGCTCTCTGCAAGAAGAAAAATATGGCTCTATTCTGCCTGACCCCGCAGGCTGTCAGATCTTATGGTTGTCTTCCCTTGTTTCCTAAAATCGCTGTTATTCTGTTCATTTTCAAGGTGCACTGATTTCATAATGTTCAGACACACATGTTTTACAATCAATTTGTGCAATAGTGGTCCTGAGATGACGTACATTCTCAGCTTACAAAGATAACAGGATTAAGAGATTAAAGTAAAGACAGGCATAATAAATTATAAGAGTATTATTTGCAAACTGATAAATGTCCATGAAATCTTCACAATTTGTGTTCAGAGATTGCAGTAAAGACAGGTGTAAGAAATTATGAAAGTATTTATTTGTGGAACTGATAAATGTCCATGAAATCTTCACAATTTATGTTCCTCTGCTGCGGCTCCAGCTGGTCCCTCTGTTTGGGGTCCCTGACTCCTGCAACATTGGACCAAAAGGTGACCTATGATGAGGGAATTAGAAAGGCCAGACCTGCCTTGGTTGAATGTTGAGGAAGAGATTCAATGGCTTAGAGAGATTGTAAGGTTAGAGTGGAGTTTTCATTTAAGACCTACTAACCCACTGTGGGAAAGCCCAGAAGATGTACCTTTCATCAATACTTTGAGAGAGAAATTTGTGAAGGGAGTCCCAGCTACCTCTTCAGAACTCCATGATCACTCCACTCGTCACTCTAGGCCAGACCTTACAGTAGGGATTGCAGTGATTGAACTGGGAAATTAAAATGCAATGGGAGTAATTGAAGTAATTGAATCCCTGGGTGGCAAAGGCCAAGTGGCATCACTCAACTGCTAAAGGGAAGGAAGACATTGTTACCATAATGGACAGAAGAGTCAAAGCAGCAATTAGAATAGCCTGACTCATAAAGACTTAGGTGTTGGCTAATTGACCATGATATCCCTAGAAGTGAAACAGAAAGAAGCCTACTAAATTCTTATTTGATCTGTATAAGCAGAAATGTTCTAGATCAAGTGAACAAAATTCTAACTTGCGTCATAAAAACAGAGTCACAACTCCTCAATTAATTTCCAGACTTGAGCAAGATTATAGACATAGAGTACCATGAATGAAGGGGAGGCTGGATCCTCTTCAGAAGAGACCATGGGACACTGCCAAAAATTTACTGTTAACCTTCCTCGTAGCCCAAAGGAACTTTTGGCCTTTTACTGGGGTAACTGTGCATTGGGGAGAGGAAATAATCAGAACTTTGGGGAATTACTGGATACTGGCTCTGAACTGACATTAATTCCAGGAGACCCAAAATGTCACTGTGGGTCCACTGGTGAAAGTAGGGGCTGATGGAGGTCAGGTAATCAATGAAGTTTTAGCTGAAGACCATTTCGCAGTGGGCCTTGTAGGTCCTTAACCCTAGCCTGTGGTTATTTCTCCAGTTCCAAAATGCATAATTGGAATAGTTGTACTTAGCAGCTGGTGAAATCCCCACACTCGTTCCCTAACTTGTGCTGTGAGGGCTATCATTGTGAGAAAGGCCAAGTGGAAACCACTAGAACTGCCTCTACCTAGGAAAATAGTAAGTCAAATGCTGTGTGAAGCTTTTTTTTTTAAAAGAAGAACCTTAATCCTATTTATAAGGGAGAAGCCCTCAAGATCTAATCACCTCTTGAAGGTCCCACCTCTTAATACTATCACATTGGCAACACCTGAATTTTGAAGGGTATGCATTCAAACCACAGCTTAGCTCCTAAACCAGATGTGGTTTTATTGCTTGATTAAATTAACACATCCCCCAACATGGTATGAGGTTATTAATCTGGCAAATGCCTTTTCTCCATTTTTGTCAATAACGCCTTCCAAAAGCAGTGTGTTTTCAGCTGGAAAGGCCAGTAATATACCTTCACTGTCCTACCTCAGGGGTGTATTAACCTTCCATCCTTTTTGTCATAATTTAGTTCACAGAGATCTTGATCATCTTTACCTTCCATAAGGTATCACACTAGTTTATTACATTGATGACACTGTGCTGATTGGACCTAGTGAGCACAAAGTAGCCAATATTCTAGAATTATTGGTAAGACATTTGCATGCCAGAGGGTAGGAAATAAACCCATATAAATTCAAGGACTTCTACTTCAGGTAAATGTCTAGGGGCCCAGTGGGACATGTCAAGATATCTCTTCCAAGAAGAAGAATAAGTTGTTGTTGCATCTAGCCCCTCCTACAAACAAAAATGAGGTACAATGCTTAGTGGGCCTCCTTAGATTTTTGGAGGCAATATATTCCTCAGTTGGATGTATTTCTCTAGCCCTTTTACTAAGTGACCTGAAAAGCTTCTCATTTTGTGAGAAGCCCAGAGGAAGAGAAGACTCTGCAACAGGTCCAGGCTCCTGTTTAAGCTGCTTTGCCACTTGGGCCATATGATCCAGCAGATTCTATGATGCCTGAAGTGTCAGTGCATATAGAGATGCTGTTTGGAGGCCTTGACAGGTCCTTATGGGTGAATCACAGTATAGACCTTTAGGATTTTGGAGCAAAGTCTTGCCATCATCCACAGAACTATGGTCCTTTTGAGAAATACCTCTTGGCCTGCTACTGAGCCTTAGCAAAGGCTGGGTGCTTAACCATGGGCCACCAAGCTACCATGTGATCTGACATGCTCATACAAACTGGGTTAGTCTTTCTCTCAGCCTGCACCTCTGGCTTTTTGGGGAATTCCCTATGGTCAGTTGACAGAGGAAGAGAAGGCTTGGGCTTTGTTAACAGAGAATTCTGCATTACATGCAGGCACCACCTGAAAATGGACAGCTGCAAACCTATAGCCCCAACCTGGGATGTTTCTGAAGCATAATGGTAAAGAAAAATCCTCCCAGTGAGCATAACTTCAAGAAGTGAATCTGATTGTTCACTTTGCTTGAAAGGAGAAATGACCAGATGTGCCATTAGATACTGATTCATGGGCTAGGCTAGTGGTTTTGCTGGATAGTAATGAGAGATTTGGACATGATTGGAAAATTGGGGAATTGGAGGAAGAGGTATATGGATAGATCCCTCTGAATGGACAAAAACCATGATGATATTTGTGTCTCATGTGAATGCTCACCAAAAGGTGGCCTCAGGAGAGGAGGTAAAGTGTGGTAACGAGCCCATATTTATGGAATTCACTGGTCTTATATTTTCTACCATCTGGAAATGGTATGGCCTTTTGAAGACTCAGTTACAATGGCAGGGGTGGGACAAAGTTCTGTAGAAGGCTGTATATGCTCTGAATCAGTGTCTGATATGTGGTGCTATTTCTTCTATACCCAGGATTCACATTTCAGGCATCAAGGAGTAGAAATGAAAATGGCAGTACTTGCCATTACCCCTAGTGACCTACTAGCAAAATTTTTGCTTCTTATTCCTGTGACTTTATGCTCTGCTGGCCTAGAGGTCTTGGTTCCAAAGGGAGAAATGCTTCTACTAGAAGACACAACAGTGATTCCATTGAAATAGAAGTTAAGACCGCCCCCAGCCATGCTGGACTTCTCATGTTTTTGAATCAACAGATAAATAAGAGAGTTACTGTGCTGGCTGGAGTGATTGACCCTGACTACCAAGGGGAAATTGTACGACTACTCTAAAATGGAAGTAAGGAGGAGTATGTAAGGAGTCTGTTAGTATTACCATGGTATATGATTAATGTCAGTGAAAAACTACAACAGTCCCATCCAGGCAAGGCTACTAGTGGCCCAAGACCCTTTAAGAATCAAGGTTTGGGTCACTCCAACAGGTAAAGAATCATGACCAACTGAGATGCCTTTTTCTACTCATTTTTTTTTGCACAGGACTGATAGGAGGAAGTCATTTTTTTTTTTTTTTTTTGAGATGGGGTCTCGCTCTGTCACCCAGGCTGGAGTGCAGTGGCAGGATCTCGGCTCACTGCAATCTCTGACTCCCAGGTTCACGCCATTCTCCTACCTCAGCCTCCCAAGTAGCTGGGACCGCAGGCACCCGCCACCATGCCTAGCTAATTTTTGTGTATTTTTAGTAGAGACGAGGTTTTACTGTGTTAGCCCGGATGGTCTCAATCTCCTAACCTCATGACCCACCTGCCTTGGCCTCCCAAAGTGCTGAGATTACAGGTGTGAGCCACCGTGCCCTGCCCAGGAGGAAGTCATTTTTTGAAACATGCATTCTTCTTTCTGTACTTATACTTTCGCCTAGTTTTCAACCCTGTGGGAATTTGTGGTTATCTTGAAGTCAAAATAAACTTAAAAATAAAATTATAGAACAGAAAAGCACTTTTGGGTCCAAATAAACCCTCTATGTGTGAGAATTCTGAAACATGCAGAAATTGCATACATTCAGTACAACAGACCGAAAAGTTGTAGATGAGGCCACCTCTTTCTTGTTCCTTAGCATGTAAATGACAGCAAAAACACTTTGGGTTATTTTATACATAGTGCATAAGTTAAATTTATTTTATATGCTATTTTATGACCTGAAACTGTTTAGTAAATTGGCTAGCATGTCTCTGACTAATAGGGTAATGTCAAAACATCATTCCTTGCAGCATATTCATTTATGGATTTTTAGATGAGAAGTTGTTTATGTGCCCCCCAAATGGGGTGGTGGGTTGAGGAGGAGCTGTTGTAGGAAAAGCAGTATAGCTTCTCAAGAGCTATTAAGTCAACAGCTTAAGTGAGGTAAGACTATGTACTGGCTTTTTAAAAATTTAAGATAAATAAAAACCTGGCACGAGGGGACTTTCATTTTTAATTTTGTATACTTTTCTGAGTTATAAAAATGTTATCTTTAAATTTTAAATTTTTATAAAAAAGGTGGAGGGAACCAGCTTAGGCTCTATTTTGCCCTTCCATCTTTTCTTCCATATGACAAGATTCATCCCCTCCAGAGAGCACAGAAACCAAGCACCATCTCAGACAGAGTGATCATTCCCCTCATCAGAGACTGAACTAGACAGAAACTTGATCTTGGACTTCCCAGCCTCCAGAACTGTGAGAAATACATTCTGTTTATAAATTACTCACTTTGTGGTATTTTGTTTTAGGGATACAAACAATCTAAGACAGTGGGGAGACAGACTCTGCCTCTTAGAGAGAGGAATGACAAATTCATATGACATGGGGAGGTGAAGAATGAGGGTCCTTTATGCAATTTATCATGGTGCTATGGCAGAATATTGGTTGTGTGGATTGCTGATTGTTGTTTGCCCCATGTCCATTCAATACATTAGTTTCTTTTAGCCACCTCAGAAATAACAAGCATGAACCACCTTGGACATTGCTGCATGCCAAGTCCAGCTCATGAGTATTGCCAAAGGAATGAGCTCAACAGTGTCCTGGTTTAAGATCCAGTTCTCATGACCATGGCACTAGGTAGGGAAGGCAAAAGAAAATGAACTTAAGTCTGATTTCTTTACACTGGCAGTTCACTGGGACAATGGGAGGAAAACAGGTCTCCTGTAATCCAGGGCAACTCAAACCATATGCTTGAGGTTTAGTTTTTATTCAAATCCCCAAACTTGTCTTTTAACTCCACCTACGTTTCTACCTGACATCTTCCTTGAGGAAGTCCATACCCCTGGACATTCTGGAAATGCTACCTAGTTCCATTCTCAAATTAGGATTTTTATGTTCACCTCCTTTTATCACCATGTTATTAAAATGTAGGAGGGGGAATCGCTGTCCTGGGACATTTTATTTGGTGGTGGCTTCTTCGGGGCTGGAGATTACAATGGAATATGCTTGCTTACGGCAGGATTTACCTGTCTAGAGAAATGCACATCTTTTTCTAATTTGCACACAGTTGTTATATAGGCCAACAATAGCCCAGACTTTCCTGGTTTTCCCTTGGTGACAACTCTAATGCTGGTGATTTTCTTCCAAGTTAGTATAAACCATAGATGCCTTTGTGGTTCAAATTATTCAAAGAGCAACTTTTACCTTCTAGTATGTAGTCACCAGTTGCTCTTAAATTAACCGATATTTTTCCTTGTATTATTGTGCAAACCTATTTTCCTTCAGAATGTTAACTCTACTCATTTCCCAAGTACTACCTGAACTTGAGCATGCTAATATATTTTATTCTCAATTTTACTGCCCTGTCTAGCTGAAACTGATCCCCATTGCTTGTATGAGAAAGAAACTTAACTAATACATTAGCTAAAGAAATACCACAAAGAAACACCAGGATTGCTTAATCAACATGGCAGCTTGATCTGCAAAAGTTAAAAAAAAAAAGAAAAAGAAAAAGTCAAAGTAGTCTTGGCTGTATTAGCAGCATCAGGCAATTACAGAATCTGCTGCAATAAATGGCCAAGGTTATGGCACCCATAAAGTTTAATTTGCATTCTGAATATTACCATGTGTTCATGGAGAATGCAAAGCAGGCTCTGCAGGTTGTGAGCAGCTGAATTACAGTGCATTTCAGGATTTCTTTGGTCCATGCACAGGCAGGAGAAGAATGGCTTGCTGGTGTGTGGTCAGCCTCAAACTTTGCCTCCTTCAGCAGGACATATGGAACATTAAAGCAGATGGCCCTTCTGGGCTACCCTTGGAGGACATAGAATCACCAGATGGTCTGATGTAAATTGTCACTGGGCACACTGCAGCCAATCGGATTATCTGGGTCAATTTGGGGATTAATGTAGATGGTCAGAAGATTGATTAGGTTGTCATGATTGGAACCTGCTGGTATGGGAATGAAAATGATTTAGCCAATTGTGCCAAATGTGTGTTATTCCAAGTTGCCCAGTGAGAAAGGGAGCTGGCATTGTGCAGAGACACTGAAATTGGATGAGAACCTCATTGCTAGAGAACATACAGAAATTATATTTCCAGATAAATGAAATATATAGGAATCACACTACTACAGAAGGAAAGGGTTCTAAGCACAGAACATTTTCCCACAGCTTCCTCACACTTATCTATCTTGCATGAGTCCATGGTGAGGGAGGAGGTCGGGGCTCTGATTCGTTCTGATAAACTTCTCTGCTAGGCTGTATGGATCTCCTGCTCATCTTTCCATTCCTGGGCACCTTCCATAGGTCAGCGTTTCCCATAAACCCATGTGGAAGCACTCTGTTACCAATTGCCCAGGTTGTATAACTAGGATTGTCCTTCCAGGATGTCTGTGTGCTCCACTCCTAACTGCTCTATCACAGCCATGAGCAGAACAGGCATCAGACTTAGAAAATCATAGGGAATTCCTTTTTAGTGAAACAATGCATAATTTTTGGATATGAGGAGAGAGTGAGAGAGGAAGGGTGAGAGGGAGAGAATGGCCAAAAGTGTTTCACTATTCTTTATTCCTTAAAAAATTGCAGTGCCAAGCCACATTCAAACATAACCCCACTAGAAGGTGAATCTTCAGTTGTCAGATTCTCCAGCACCTCAAGACTGGCTGAGTTCCCTCAGTCTTGTAGGTGTTCTGTGGCTAGAGAGGGGAGGAGAGAGGAGCAGAAGGTAGGGGTGCTCCTTACTTGAGGTTGAGCCCCTTCAACACCAAGGCTGACCATTCTAGAGGGGGAGCTGTCCTGGCCCATTTTGTTGCAATGCTGAGGGCAGGAACTGGGGACCAACTGTGACATCTAAAACAGCTTTCACCTCATTTGAGATGCTGATGAACAAGGATTTAAAATATTCACCTCATTTCTTTAATAAGTGAGTTAACATCATTTTTGAAAAACAAGGTTTGTTTTTAGGAAAGAATTTTAGTTGTAGATCTCTTCTGTAATAAAGCAGAGTATATATATACATCAAGAAAAAAATTTTAAAAAGCCTACATAAATGAATGATGCACACTAAACAATTTAAAATTATTCCTATATAAATCACTCAGAGAAAAATATAGGAATAAAATAAAAATCTTCATAACTTCCCAGTTGGGTTTTAGTATATTTCCTTCTAGTCATTTCTCTATGTGTATGAGAAAACCTTTTTAAAAATTGGATCATTGGTGTATATACACACACCACACATACATACTTTTCCAATCAATCTGTATTAGTTTACTATGGCTGCCATAACAAAATATCACAGACTTGGTAGCATAAAGAACAGGAATTTGTTTCTCATGCTTCTGAAGGCTGGAAGTCTGAGGTCAAAGTGATTGCAGGTTTGGTTTCTCCTGAGGCCCCTTTCCTTGGCTTGCTGATGGCAGTCTTCTCTCAGTGTCCTCATGGGACCTTTTCTCTGTGCACCCCTGGTGCTCTTCCTCTTCTTATAGGGACACCAGTTGTATTGGATTATGGCTTTATTGAACCTAATCACCTCTTTAAAGACCCTACCTCCAAATACAGTCACTTTGCGAATTAGGGTTTCACCATATGAATTTTGAGGGGACACAATTCAGTTCATAATACTATTTAACATTATAATCTTTCCTCTACATCATTAAGGTCTTGAAAATATTTCAATGGCTATACTATAACTTACACAATCTTTTCCTATTATTTTAGTTGTTTATAATAATCAAAGGGTTATTTTACTTATAAGTAATATTGCAGGAACATCTTCTTGCATAAATGTTAAGTGTGAATATTTGCCGTTCAAGTAAATTTTAAGCTGTTGGGTAAAAGGCATCAGGGAGAGAGCTGTGGTGCGGGACAGACCCAGGGGTACCTACGGGTAGATTGTCTTAGTTTTCTCCATTTCACATCCCATTCTTGGACTACAAGCCATTGACCAGCACAGGCCCCAGGCCCACCAACAGATACTTACCCCCTAATTGTGATCCCATCCCAGTGACAGGAGGTGGTCGCCAGCTCCCACTTGTCCATCTGCGGTATGGTCCCTGTTACTGACTTTCCTCTGACCCTCTACTTCCCCTTCTCTGGAACTTCACTCCTCTAGCTCTTCTCATAATTATGCAAGGTCTCCTTACTTTGGCACACTCCTTACTCCATAATAGTAAGAAGAGCTTACTATATGCAGAAGAGCTTACTATATGGTAGGGTACAGAACCACCTTAATAGGTAGGGTGGTCCTCCATTCCCAGTTGAACCCTAACTGATACAGGCAATTTGTCTCTCTGTACTTCAATATCCTCATATGTAAATTGAGGCTAATATATGGGGAGGCATTTAGATGTTCTAAGGTAAACTTAGAACAGTGCCTGGCATATAAAAAAGACTCAATGAATTCAGTCTGTTATCTTCATTATTGTTATCACCTTATACCCAGGTACCTTCTTTAGATTTGTAATTTAGTCCAAGTATGGCTCTTAGCTTCTTTCTTGATTCCAATAAAAATTGGCTTGCAGAAACATTTGCAAAGCATAGTTAATTTTACTGGTCAGGCGTAGGAAGATATGAAAGGAATTTTACATCATGGTATTACAAGGAACTCCACGTTGGAAAGCTAACTTTCTTATTCTTAAATTTTCTTCTGCTGCATGACCCTGGGCATTCCCACTGGTACTTTACCCAAACAACCCAAAACACCTACCTTGTGCCTCTCTGCAGATGTTCCCTCCTTATCTGCTTTCCTCATCTCAAGTCTTTTTTCTCCCCATCCTTCCCAAGAGCAAACCCTACTTTCTCTTGATTTGTCCTGTCAAGCAGCTTGGCAGTGGTTTTATTACTTAAATTATTTCAGTGGTCCTTAACCAGGGGCAATTTTAGTACCAATGGGGTATTTTGCAATGTCTAGAGACACTTTGGTTGTCACAACTGGGAGTGATATTGGCATCTAATCAGTATAGGCCAGGGATGCCGAAAACATCCTACAACAAAGAATTATCTAGTCCAAAATATCAATAGTGCTGAGATTCAGAGACCCTGAACTAGTGCCTCTAGTAACACTCAGAGCCTTAGTGTTACCCCAATTAGCTTACCAAGACAGTTTTCCAAGAAAAGACAGCTCTCTTTCCTATACAAATTTTGGCCCTAGCTATTAAGAAAATACATTTCCGCCCGGGTGCGGTGGCTCACGCTTGTAATCCCAGCACTTTGGGAGGCTGAGGCGGGTGGATCACAAGGTCAGGAGTTCGAAACCAGCCTGTCCAATGTGGTGAAACTCCGTCTCCACTAAAAATACAAAAAAAAAAAAAAAATAGCTGGATATGGTGGTGCACAACTGTAATCCCAGCTACTCAGGAGGCTGAGGCAGGAGAATCGCTTAAACCTGGGAGGCAGAGGCTGCAGCAAGCTGAGCTTGCAAAACTGCACTCCAGCCTGGGCGACAGAGCGAGACTCCATCTCAAAAAAAAAAAAAGAAAAGAAAAGAAAATACATTTCTATCTCTGCACAAAGAGAAGTTGTAGCTTTTCCTGCACTATTATGCAAAACATGCTTCCCTTGTACAGCTCTAGGATTAACTTCTAGATCTGTGCTGTCCAATATGACAGCCACTGGATACATATGGTTATTATATTACCAAAAGTTAACATTAAAAATTCAGTTCCTCAGTCATACTAGTCACATTTCAAAGTGGCTACCAAATGGGATAGTGCAGATATAGAACATTTTCATCACCCCAGAAAGTTCTACTGGACCGTATGATTGTAGAGCTTCTTACATTGCCCCTAGACCTTCCTCATCATTCTTCTTTTAAATTTAACTTTTAAGTTCAGGTGTACACGTGCAGGTTTATTACATAAGTAACAAACATAAGTGGCTTGTTGTACAAATTATTTTGTCACCCAGGTATTAGGCCTAGTACCCATTAGTTATTGTTCCTACCTTCTCCCTCCTCCCATCCTCCATCGTTTGATAGATCTCAGTGTGTGTTGTTTCGCCATGTGTCCATGTATTCTCATCATTAATCTTGCACTTGTAAATGAGAACATGCAGTATTTGGTTTTCTGTTCTTGCATTAGTTTCCTAGGGATAATGGCCTCCAGCTCCATCCATGTTCCTTCAAAGGGCACGATCTCATTCTTTTTTCTAGCTGCATAGTATTCCATGGTATAAACATACCACATTTTCTTTATCCAGTCTACCATTGATGGGCATTTAGGTTGACTCTGTGTCTTTGCTACTGTGAATAGAGTTGCAGTAAACATACATGTGCAAGTGTCTTTATAATAGAATGACTTCCAGTCCTTTCAGTATGTACACAGTAATGAGATTGTTGGGTCACATGGTATTTCTATTTTTAGGTCTTTGAGGAATCACCACACTGTCTTCCAACATGGTTGAACTAATTTACACTCCTCCCAACAGTGTATAAGTGTTCCTTTTTTCTCTGCAATCTCGACAGCATCTATTATTTTTTGACTTTTTATTAATAGCCATTCTGACTGGTGTGAGATGGTATCTCATTGTGGTTTTGATTTTTCATTTCTCTAATGATCAGTGAAGCTGAGTTTTTTTCATATGCTTGCTGGCCACGTGTATGTCTTCTTCTGAAAAGTGTCTGTTCATGTCCTTTGCCCACTTTCTAATGGAGTTGGTTTTTTTGCTTGTTAATTTGTTTAAATTCCTTATAGATTCTGGATATTAGACCTTCATCAGATTCATAGTTTGCAAAAATTTTCTCCCATTCTGTGAGCTGTCTGCTCACTCTGTTGATAGTTTCCTTTGCTGTGCAGAAGCTCTTTAGTTTGTTTAGATATCATTTGTCAATTTTGCTTGTGTTGCAATAGCTTTTGGTGTCTTTGTCACGAAATCTTTGCCTGTTCCTATGTCCAGAATGGTATTGCCTATGTTGTCTTCCAGGATTTTTATAGTTGTGGGTTTTACATTTAAATCTTTTTAATCCATCTTTTTTTGGATTAAAACAACACAGATTTATTTATCACTCACACTTCATGTCTAAAGCATGTCACTTGAGGGATGCTATATTATCATTGTCACTCAGGGACACAGGCTGACAGAGAGTTGGCCATGTGACTGACATCACCATCTCAACATTCTAACAGAGGAGAATGCAAGGGGAATCACATACGAGCTTTGAAGTGCTTCCATCCAGGAGAGACACCTGTCACTTCCACTCTTATTTAACAGGCCAAAGGAAGTCACACAGCCTTGCCTAACTCCATGGGGTTAAAGAAGCATAATCTTCTCTTGTGTTGGGAGAAGAGGAGAACCAGAACTACTAGTAAACACTACTAACATGTGCTTCATCATCCATAATGATAATCTACCTCCCTAATTCCTTTATCCCCTTCTTCCCTCTCTGATCTTCTATCTGAACTCCATTCCATGATCCCTTGCCATTCTAATGTTATCATCCCTTTCTTTGTTTTGTTTTATTTTGTCTTTGTTTTTTTTGATAGTGAGCTCTTTTTTTCTTGAATAAGATTTTGGGGAACAGGTGGTGTTCGGTTACATGAATAAGTTCCGTAGTGGTGATTTCTGAGATTTTGTTACACCCATCACTAAGCAGTGTACACTGTACCAAATGTGTAGTCTTTTATCCCTCACCCCACTCCCACTCTTTCCCCCAAGTCACCAAAGTCTATTGTATCATTCTTATGCCTTTATGTCCTCATAGCTTAGTTCCCACTTATGAGTGAGAACATACAATATTTGGTTTTCCATCCCTGAGTTAGAATAACGGTCTCCAATTCCATCCAGTTTGCTGCAAATGTCATTATTTCATTTCTTTTTATAGCTGAGTAGTTTTTTGTATATGGTGTAAGAAAGGGGTTCAGTTTCAATCTTCTGCATATGGGTAGCCAGTTCTCCCAGCACCATTTATTGAACAAGGGATCTTTTTGCCATTGCATGTTTTTGTCAATTTTGTCAGAGATCAGATAGTTGTATGTGTGTGGCCTTATTTCTGGGTTCTCTATTCCCTTCCCTTGGTCTATGCTTTTGTACCAGTACCATGCTGTTTTGGTTACTGTAGCCCTGTATGACAGTTCGAAATTGGATTGCATGGCCTCCAGCTTCATTCTTTTTGTTTAGGATTGTCTTGGCTATTCAGGTTCTTTTTTGGTTTCACATGAATTTTAAAACAGTTTTTTTCTAGTTCTGTGAAGAATGTCAATGGTAGTTTAATAGGAAACTATAAATTGAATCTATAAATTGCTTTTGGCAGTATTGCCATTTTTACACTATCGATTCTTCCTATCCATGGTCATGGATTGTTTTTCCACTTGTTTGCATCATTTCTGATTTCTTTGAGCAGTGCTTTGTAGTTTGCCTAGCAGAGATCTTTCACCTCCCGGGTTAGCTGTATTCCTAGGTATTGTGTGTGTGTATGTGTGTGTGTGGCAATTGTGCATGGGATTGTGTTCCTGATTTGGCTCTTGCCTTGACTGTTACTGGTGTATAGGAATGTTAGTGATTTTTGCACATTGATTTTGTATCCTGAGATTTTGCTAAAGTTGTTAATCAGCTTAAGAAGCTTTTGGACTGAGACTATAGGTTTTTCTAGATATAAGATAATGTCATCTGCAAAGAGAGATAATTTGACTTCCTCTCTTCCTATTTGAATGCTCTTTATTTCTTTGTCTTGCCTGATTGCCCTGACCAGAAGTTCCAATACTATGTTGAATAGGAGTGGTGAAAGAGGGCATCCTTGTCTTGTGCCGGTTTTCAAGGGGAATGCTTCCAGCGTTTGCCCGTTCACTATGATGTTGGCCATAGATTTGTCATAGGTGGATCTTATTATTTTGAGGTATGTTCCTTCAATACTTAGTTTATTGAGAGTTTTTAACATGAACGGATGTTGAATTTTATTGAGGGATTTTTCTGTATCTATTGAGATAATTATGTGTGTTTTTTTTGTCTTTAGTTCTGTTTATGTGATGAATCACTTTTCTTGATTTGCGTATGTTGAACCAATCTTACATCCCAGGGATACTTGATCATGGTAGATAAGCTTTCTAATGGCTGCTGGATTCGGTTTGCCAGTATTTTGTTGAGGAGTTTTGCACTGATGTTCATCAAGGATATTGGCCTGAAGTTTTCTTCTTTTTGTTGTGTCTCTGCCAGGTTTTGGTATCAGGATGATGCTGGCCTCATAGAATGAATTAGGGAGGAGTCTCTCCTACTCAAGTTTTTGGAATAGTTTCAGAATAAATAGTACCGGATACCCTTTGTAAATCTAGTAGAATTCAGCTGTGAATCTGAATCTGGGCTTTTTTTGGTTGGTAGGCTAGTGACTACTGACTCAATTTCCGTGCTCATTATTGATCTGTTCAGGGATTCAGTTTCTTCCTGGTTCAGTCTTAGGAGGGTGTATGTGTTCAGGAATTTGACCATTTCTTCTAGATTTTCTAGTTTATGTGCATAGAGATGTTCATAATATTCTCTGATGGTCATCTGTATTTCTGTGGGATCAGTGGTAATATTCCCCTTGTCGTTTCTAATTGTGCTTATTTGAATCTTCTCTCCTTTCTTCTTTATTAGTCTAGGTAGCAGCCTATCCATTTTATGAATTTTATCAAAAAACTAGCTCCTGGATTCATTGATCTTTTGAATGGTGTGTGTGTGTGTGTGTGTCTGTGTGTGTGTGTGTCTATGTATCAATCTCCTTCATTTCAGCTCTGATTTTGGTTATTTCTTGTATTCTCCTAGCTTTGGGCTTGGTTTGCTCTTGGTTCTCTAGTTCTTTTAATCGTGATGTTAGGTTGTTAAACTGAGATCTTTCTAACTTTTTGATGTGAGCATTTAGTGCTATAATTTTCCCTCTTAACACTGCGTTAGCTATGTTCCAGAGATTCTAATATATTTTGTCTTTATTCTCTTTAGTTTCAAAGAACTTCTTGATTTCTGCCTTACTTTCATTATTTACCCAAAAGTCATTCAGGAGTAGGTTATTTAATTTCCATGTAATTTTATGGTTTTGAGTGAATTTCTTAGTGTCCCTCACCATTCTTTTTTATTCACTTTTATAAATCTCCACGTCTTTTGTGATCCAGTCAGCAAATCATAGCAGGTGTCACTCCAGCACCAGAGTGAACTGAAAGTGCCTCTCCTGGGAAGGGATTCTGCCTCAGATATGAGGAGAGTAACTCAAAGACACTTGGGTCCTTTGAAGGGAACTGTAAACTCCTCAAGGCCAGTAGTTTACAATTTCTTTCCCTAAGGACCCAGGGCACATAGCATGGTGTCTGACACATGGTCAGCATTTAATAAATAATTAATTTAGTGAGTTGAGTGAATTACATAATTACTAACAAGTTACATATCTGTGTGTTGGCCTGTATCTTGGCACTACAGGATTAACCAGACTTGGCCATCAAGTTGGTTTGTTGTAGCCAAAACCTACATGATAGGGAGGGGTAATAAACAGATAATGGGAGTTTGCATGGGATTGTGTTTCCTTGCCAGCTAGGTGGTCTTCGTTGGTTAATTTGGCTGATTGCTTAACCTCTATGGGCCTCAGTTTTCCCCTTTGTAAAATGAGGATCTAATTTTTGACTTTCCTACCTTCTGTTGTGTGTGTGTGTGTGTGTGTGGTGTGAATGAGGTAATTTACTTAATAGCACTTTGTAAAACATAGATACCAGTAGCTTTTATTATTATTGCAATTACACAGGCAACGGTCCTGGTTAAAATTAGCAGGGGCCATATATTTCTTCCCCTTGTAGAATTCTAGCTTTCAGACTCATGGTAACATTTGTTTATCTTACTACTGAAAAGATTTTTTTGGTTGCTTTGAGCTCATTCCTTGATCTTCTTTCTGTTTCCTCATTAAAGAAGAAATGAATCTACTTCACAGGGTTTTGCTAAAGAATAGCTAATGAATTACAGATGCTGTAAATGCCAAGCAATGACAACAGGCTGCTCTCAGGGGTCCAGTATCCTTGCATTCCGCTGTATCAGTCTCTTCCACTTTCTCTTCAGTCTGGCATTTAACACCACCCCTGATGACATTATGGTTTCATCTTTAGAGAATGGTGTCACAGAAGTTAACACTTTTGTCATTATCCATTGAGCTGATTTTGAATTCCTAAAAGGGTTTAAAAGCAAGATCAGCTGACTTCAGTTATAGCAGATATTACAGGTGAAACGTGCTCTTCTGAAATGGCTGTTATGTCTACATCTACATCCACACTGAAATCCATCATCTCCAGCTGCATTCTCTCTTCATTTTGGTGGGGAGAGGGGGACCCAAGTTTGGTGCTTTCAGCTATGAGACTTCCATGTTTTAGGCAGTATTTCTGCAGCATACATTTCCAACACCTTGCTCTAATTGCAATGCTCTTTGTTTCATTTTACTCATATCCTATCTATCTTCCAAGGCCCATGTCTTTCTTTCTTCTCTCTTACTGCTGGGACTACTCCTCCAATTATTTCCTTCCCTGTAGTGAGAGAATGATAGAAACTTAAGGCTGGAAGGGACTTAAAATATCCTCTAGTCTTAAACATCCTATAACCCTTCAATCTGTCCCAATTAGTTGTTCAACCTGTGCTTGAACAAACTATTACATCACACCCATTATCTTAGAGTTAATAAAAATGGTCTAATTGTTTTATAACTCAGTTTTCACTCCCCAGTGAAACAGTCATGAGTTGTTCCTTTATTATCTCTTTCAACCCTTAACATATTTGTATTGCTTGGGATTGCTTTTGACTGTATGTAGCAGAAATCTGAATAAAGTTGACAAACAAATAAAGCTTTATCTTCTCTCATAACAAGAAGTTTTGGAGATGGGCCATTGTTGTTGTTGGCTCAGTAGGTCAATGATGTTGCAGCCAGCAAAATTTTTGCTATGATCTCTTTGCTGAAGCTCTTTCCAGGTACCATGATTACATTTAAGGCAGAAAGAAGGCAGTCACATCTATAACTTTTTGTTATGATAGCAATAGCTTCTTCAGAAAATTTTCATTAGTTTTATGCTTACGTCTCATTGACTAGAGTGATCATATCTGCAAGACTGGGCTGTAGAAACTGAAATGAGATTGTCATGTTTGGTGTATCCCAATAATAATTCATATCCTGGGGATAGGCTTATTGCCTGTCTCCAAAATATTTGGGATCTGTTAGACAGAAAGAAAGGGAGAATGCTATTAGGAGAGCTACTGTCATAAGCTGTGTTCCTCTAGAAGCCAGTCATGAGACAACTTTGCAAGCAAAAAGAGCTGATTTAGGAGATGATCCCAAGAAGCACTGGCAGGAGAGTGGAAAAATGAAAAATGGATGGGTAGAAAGATGTATTGATGAGCAGGTTAGTGCTGTGGGCAACTGCAGCTCAGTCCTACTCAGGACCTCTGGGAGACAATGTAGAGCTTTCCTACCTGAGGGGCAAAGAAGCTAAAATATTTAACTAGTCATTTCCATCCATCATTGGTAGAAAGTTGCTCCCAGCAATGCTAACTTCCAAGCACCTCCAGCCTACCACTTGTATGGACTAAGCATCTCCCTCAAGCAGAGGGTTTTAGATGCTTTTAACAAGAGCAATCCATGTACTCAGACATGGTGAATGACAAGGGACATGCAGTGTCTGCTAAGCTACCATCAATGCCTGTCACAGTACTTACAAGGTACTCAATAAATACTTTAATTCAATGAACACTTATTGAGTACCTACTACTTGCCAAGCACTGTGAAAGATATTTACTAATTGATTTATTCTCTGAGGGACATTCTTAATATAAACAAAAACAAAACACACGGTCTTTGTACTCAGATCTTGATAAATTATAAAATGCACTTTCCCTATGTCTATGACCCTTCTCCCTTCCCTATTCAATATTGGTGTATAAACTTTTTGTTCCTATTGAAGGAATCAGTCAGTACTAGAACAGCCTGTCACTGCACATAGTGTAATTCTTAGGAAACAAGCTGTTTTATTTCATAAAATGTTCAATGTTTCTGAGTTCTACTTTGTCCTTAAGAGCAGATATTTACTAACTAGCACATTAGTTGCTTGAAAAAAAATGAATGTCTCTTTTTCTTATTCTAGCATGGAGATTTACTGCCATGAAAGAAACACCATTGTTCTTTTCTTAATAACTTAAATGAGGACATGGTTGTCATGAATGTAGGTGTTGGCTTCAAACCTCCCTCAAAAGTTATTCTTAGGAACAACAGGAAAAATGCAATCATCCTGTCATCCTAGGCTAGCTTTGCTCCAGTGTGAGATTCTCTTGTGCTGGGTGGATTGAGTCTGATGATGGTGCTATGACTATTTTGCTTTCAGTTTATTTTGTCTCCCTTCTTTTCTGGCTCTGCCCTTCTGCACTCATTGACTACGAATTTATTGGGTATTGTAGTGGGATTGATGCCTCTCTAGCATCTATTCCACTCCTTTTCTATTGTGGTAGGCATATGGTTTGGTAGGACTGACCACCACACTCATACCCAAGGGCAAGACATGATTGGCTTGTGTCAACGAGATGATATTTTCCTGGTCATGGTGATTAGTTCATGGGGGGTTATGTACAATGAGTACGGAGCCAACCTGAGAACAAAGATGGCACAATATAGAAAGATAGATCCAAGAGAATAGAAGTGAAATAAAGTCAGAGCCCACTTCAAACTGTTTTAGAAACTATATTATTTCTATACATTTTAGTTCCATGAACTAATAAATTTCTTTTGTTGTTAAAGCAATTTGAGTTGGTTTTCCTTGACTTGCAGCCCAAAACATCTTGACTAGAAAAAAAATACAAAAAAAAAAAACCCCTGCAGTTTCTTTCTTCATCCAGCCTTGAATTGGCCCTACCTTTCACTCTGTATTCTCCTTTTGTTACTCTGGGTTCCAAATCTGGATTTCAGTCACCCAATATCCAGCCTGCCAACATCTTCCCAAAATGTGGCCAATACTTAACCATGGGAAGACCCAGTCATCCAGCTTACTAAGACCTTCTGAGGCATGGAGAATTACCATAAGACATATGCCAAGTATATCCCAAAATCGTGTCTTTCGACTATAAACTCCATAAACTTTGCCTTATTCTAAATTACATAAAAACTGTTAGGCAAGAAAATGTTTGACAATAAGCCTAGTTCTGGAATTGGTGTTCAAAGTCTTTAGTTCTCCTATTGTAAACCAAAATTCCTTTATTTATAAATGGTGAGTGATTAGCTGTGGAATCTGGGAAGTGTAATTTGCAGCAAATTACATTTAGTGTAGTTCACCTTGTGTTGATCTCTGAGGAAGAAATCATTTTCACTCACAAGAGCTAGTCAAAAACAAATCTATCCCTTTCATAAAACAGCTATTCTTCAACATACCCCAGAGAACATGAGAAGAAAGAGACTTACCTGGACATATGAGAGAGTTACAGTAAGTATGAGGAGAGTTTTCTTCATGCAAGGTGTTTTAAGAAATAGAATGGGTGAGGTTAGTAAATATCAGTAAGGTTAGTAAATGTTATTTATTTAGAGATCCTTAAAAACAAAGTGGTTTTGTGTAGGTGAAGATTTGCTTAATGACCGTGAAAAATAGAGTCTTTAGCTGTCTGATGATTGACACTGAAAAGCATATACTTAGTTTCCTGTAAAAGACTGAAGAGAGCTTTCAGAATAAATAGCACTATAAACACAGACACAAAAATTTGCACTACCAGGAAAGTATGGGTTCTTTCTTTTTTTCTATTCAACAAAAATCCCATAGAATTCATTGCCCTCTGACATTTCAATGCATAGTTGGTAAAAACAGGTCAGATTTGGTTGGAGTCTGACTACATGGCACATTGATTTTGCTCTTACTTTGGCCATCTTTTGAAGCCTTGCTTGGTGTACCCACATGTGGTCAGAGAACATTTATAGTCTGCTCAGTGATCTTGACATTCTTAATTTAGAAGCAATAGGTACATCTAATGACTCACTCGGTCCTGTTGATTTTGCTTCTAATTCCCTCTAGAATACAGCACCTCTTCTTTCTTTTGTGGTTGCTCTCTTATTCAAAATCTTATTTCTTGCTTCTCTTACAGCTCTGGTCCCCTAGTTGGTTTCCTTGCCCTCTTATCTTACTTTTCTCTATAGGGTTATCATGAAATCTCCCACATCTTATTCCTTGCTTAAAATACCACCATCATTACCATGATATAGAAGCACCTTCACGATCTGGGTCCAGCCAACCTTTCCACCCACCTCTCATTTCTCCTTTACACACTTGAGTTTCTGCAATGTACCACATTAGACTCATCGTTTTGCTCTGTACTTATTGTTCTCTCCACTTTGAACAGCAAGGATGCTCCCTCCCTTTTATTATTTCTTGTTGACATCTCCTCATCCTTCCAGATTCAGCCCAGCCACTGCTTCCTCCCTGACACCTCAGATTGAGAGTTAGACACCATTTGGGTTCCCACAGCACGTAGTGCTGATTGTCAGTCTCCTGAGATCTTGGAGGGCTGGAGCTATGTCTTGCATTTCTGTATTTCTGGCATAGTTCTTAGAACCTAGTACAAGTGCTCAGGAAAGGTTTGTGAAATGAAGGGCTGAATGAATGAGGTAGAGATTATGCTTACTTTGCTCTCTTAAGGAATGAGAAATGAATGAGTTACGGTCGTTACACACTCCTGAGGGGTATGGACTGTGGTTGAGCATAAGTTATGCCTTTGTAAGAAGAACACGGTTAGCTCTGTTTGGGATTGTTAATCAAAATCTAGACTTCTGACTTCCTGTGCTACGCAAAAAGCACAATGCCATAGAATTCCAACATTCAAACATACTGAAAGACCAGGTGGCTAGGGCTTGCCCAACTCATACAGGCAGTTACCTAACTGATAGAAAGTTACTATGCACCCTGGAGTTTCAGACACCCAAGTAAGAGCTAAAAATTGGGGTAGAAATAGTCTTTATTAGCGCGTCCTCAAATAACCCCAAACTAAAATCCCCTGCATGATATGAAAATATTTCAATGTATCTTTCAACAGTGGGTCTATTAAATTTTAAATTTGTAGTTCGAATAGAGTCTAATAATACCTAGTAGGAATTTATAAATGTAATGAGAGCTTTATGTAACTATATTATTTAATCTCCACAACAACCCAAAGGTGTAGGAAATGTTATTATCCCCGTTTTACAGGTGGGGAAATTGAGGTTCAGAGAAATTAAATAATTTAGGTGACTTTCCAAAGTCATACATATACTGGTAGTGGAGTTAGAATTTAAAATTATATTCATCAGACATCAGGGATTTGCACTCTTAATTAGCTACTTTTTGCAGTCCTAGCCAGGAGGGAAAGCAACATGTGCACATTTTCAGTTCTTTTTATTGATACTGTATCAACAAAAGCATATGAAGTTTTCACTATCTAAACAAGGTAGCAAGATTTGAAGCATCAAATATTTAAAACTAAGAATCTGGAATGTAAGTAAATATGAAGGGAAAATATTATTCTAGCTATGCAAGGCATGGGTTATTATTCACAAAGTGAGAGATGAGAAAACTGAGATCAGAGAGAGGGGTGGATAAATTGTCCAAGGTCATAGAGTGAGTGGCTGAAGTGGGATTTGAAGAAGGCGTGTCTTACTCTGAAATCCTCAGTGGGCCTCAGTTGTTGGGTGCTGGTAAGGCTCTTATTTAAATTTGTCATGGAAACATAGAGCAGGAATAAACTTAATGCCAGAAATCCTGCCTACTGCTTACCATATGACTAGAAGACATAGTTGAAACAAAAATTTTTTACCACTCTAAGATACTATTCTGGCATTAAAGTGAATTAAAAAACACAATGTGATACTACCTCATACCCACTTGAATGGCCACTATCAAAAAGACAGAAAATAAATGTTGGAAAGGATACAGAGAAATTGCAACTCTTTTACACTGTTGGTGGGAATGTAAAATGCTATAGCTGCTTGGAAAACAGTACAGTAGTTCCTCCAAAAATTAAAAATAGGAATTACCATATGATCCAGCAATTCCACTTCTGTGTATATACCCAAAAGCACTGAAAGCAGTAACTTAAAGAGATATTCCTACGTGAATGTTCATGACAGCATTATTTACAGTAGCCAAAAGGTGAAAGCAACATAAATGTCCATCTGTGGTGAGTGGATAAACAAAATGTTGTGTGCGTATATATGTGTGTGTATATATATATATATATATATACACACACACACACATATATATATATATAACAATGGAGTATTATTCATTCTTAAAAGGATATGAAATTCTGACACATTCTATGAAATGAATGAACCTTGAGGACATTATGTTAAGTAAAACAAGCCTGTCAGGAAAGGATAAATACTGTGTGATTTCACACATATGAAGTACCTAGAATAGTCAGATTCCTAAAGACAGAAAGTAGAAGGGTGGTTGCCAGGGGCGGGGTTTGAGGGGAATAGGGAGTTATTGTCAATGGGTACAGAGTTGCAGGCTTGCAAATGAGAAGAACTCTAGAGACGGATGGTGGTGGTGGTTGCACAGCAATGTGAATGTATTTAACGCCATTGACTTGTATACCTAAAATGGTTAAGATGGAAAATTTTCTATGTGTATTTTACCACACTTAAAAATAATTTTAAAATGAGCTAAGTATTACCAGTCAGAGTTCAGTCAGGAAACCAGTTACCACTCTAGCCTTTCAAATGGAAGAGAGTGTGATAGATTCAGTCACATATGGGATGGCCAGCAGAAGATGATGAATTCACCCAGAGGTTGGCAAGAGCAGGAGGCTGTTCCCAGCCCTAGGGCTAGAATTCCACAGAGAGGAAGGTGTATTACCTGGTCCTAGAATCTGGGGCCACATAGTGGTAACTAAAACCACAGTGGTGGGGGTGTGTGGGGCTGCTGCCCAGCGAGACCTAGGGCAACTGAAGGAGGATCTGTCTGTCTGGCAAGAGCTGGAGCCACAGAGATGTAGCTGCTGCTGGATGCAGCTGAGGCAGGAGAGAGGGGAATAAATACTCTAGCGTCTCCCCTCCGTACACCCTGCCATCTTCTACCAGTACCTCCTATGGACTGAAACTACCCAGAGATCAGTTAGCAGAAGAGCCCAGATATGTAGTTTCCTGTGACACAGAGCAGAGCAGGGAACACAACAAACAATGAGAAATGGATCTAAGAGCAACCTGGCAAAATACCAGCACACTAGGCTGTGAAAGGCTTCTTTCTTTCTTGTTTAAAAAGCAATTTAAAAAAATCTCTCTACATTGAGTTTCAAATACCTCAGTGCTCAGTGATACTATTATTAAATTAATTCACTTTCTAGAAGTTAGACACATTTATTAAGAGTGTATATATATTTGAACAGAGGTTTAGCTTTGGTTATCATTCAATGGCTCAGAAACTATCTCTTGGCCAACCAACTTCAAGTCACCCTGAGCAAAGCGGCATACTGTTTTGTTTTGATTTGTTTGTAAAGTGTGAGCTCAGATGTAATAAAACTCTTGCTCTTCCTTTAAAATCAGATTAGGGTTCACTTTCTTCTCCGGCCCTCTCTTGTTACCTTTCACTCAGCCCAAACCTAGGTTAGTGTTTCTTTCCTCTGCAACCTCAGCACCATGAGTTTACTTAGAGTATAATACTTATAATAACAATTTTAACATTTTGATTTGTCTATTCTTTCTACATAAGTCTGCAAACTACTCAAGAGCAAAGACATTATGTGTGTGTGTACACACGTTTATGTATATATATTTTCATAGATATGTGTGTGGGTGTACTATGCTATCTCCATCACTAATAACTAACATTAACCATTTCAGGGCCAGATACATAGTAAGTACTCAATACCATTTTTTAAAATAAATAAATGAATAATTATTTAATGAAACACAATGAATAGGTTTCAGCAACTGTTTGGATGTGGGGAGCTAGAAAGAAGAGTCAAAACTGCATGTGAGCTGTTCAGCCTTGATTATGAAGAATTGTGCTGTTAACATAAATAACAAAGAATTGGATAAAACCTGGTTTTAATAAAGAGCTTTGTGAATTTGGTTTTTGAAAAATTCTGACAGACAATCAGAAGTATGGAACTGGCCTCAGAAGAGATGTCAGGGCTTAAAGATAAATTTGAAAGTCATCTTCATAGATGGGATTTATAGAGGAATCATCATTTAGCAGCCTGTTTTTTCCATATATTGCTGCAACAGGGTTTTCTCTTATCCTACATGCTCTTTTAGTACTTTACTACTTCCATATCAAGAGATGGAGACTATGTCCTCTCCCCTTGAACCTGGGTAGGCCTTTGTGTTTGCCTTGATCAACAGTGTATAGAAGAAATGGCCTTGTTCTGGTAGCTTTCTGCCTTGTTCTAGTAGATTCTTTGCTCCTAGAACACAGCCACCATGTTGTGAGGGAGCCCAAGCGGCCTTTGGTGAGCTCATGTGAAGAGGCCCCTGGCCCACAGCCCTTGAGCCCCAGCCAACAGCTAATATGAACTTGCCAGCCACATGAGTGAGCCATCTTCAATGTGGAGCTTTCAGCCCCCACTGGAGCTGCTCCAGCTGATGTGGAATAGAGCTGAGGCATGTCACATCTACCAAGCTTTGTCTGAATTGCAGTTGTGTGAGCATCATAAACGATTTTTATTGTTTTAGAGTATTAAGTTCTGGGGGTAATTTGTTATATAGCAAGAGATCATTGACACATATAGGTGGAAAGGATCATGAAGTTTGAGTCTGAGAGGCCTGAATTCAAATGCCTGGTTCTGCTATTACCAGGATTGTGGCTTTAGGCATTGTATTTATACTTTCAGAACCTCACTTTTCTCAGGCATAAAATGGAGCTAGCAATGCTTATTGCAATGAGGCTGTTATGATAAATAAAGAAATGTTATACATTAAATGCCTAGTGGTGTGTTTAATCTCTCTGGTGATTAATAATGAGTGCTATTTCAAGAAAGTTAAAGTTTCGTGAGCTCTCAAGAGAGAATATTCATGGAGTAGAACAGGTCACTTGGGGATGGATAGGGAACAAAGAATAAAAATGAGAGTTGGTGAGGGATTAGTCAGAAAAGGAGGAGGAATTAAGACTGTGTAAGATTGATTATTTCACTCAATTTTTCTTCAGAAAATTTGAGAGTCTTTAATTTGAAATTTGTTTTTGATAAAATTTGAGTGAAATAAGGGACAGACAGATGATGAAGATAAAGGAACCACAAAGCCATTGATTCCTGCAGTGGAGAGGTGATGAGTGACACACAACAGAACAGTGTCGACAGAGCAGAGGGCTGGGAGCTTGAATACTAAGGGGTAAAAAGAGAGAGAATAGTGAGAAGAAGTAAACAGTTGGCATCTCTGTATGTCTTAATTTCTAAGCCTGTATACTATTCTAAAGGTATGTGAGAATATCAAAATATGAGAAAGGTGTGTATCACCCACCAAAATTTCTATTTCTCCAGTATAGTAGTCCTTCTCTTTTCGCTAGAAATTTATCCAGGTGCACCTTCTAACTCATCATCCACACTCTTCTGGTTCTCCTTAGAGGATTATTTATTATGTTTATGTTTATTTTTTTATTTTTATTTTTTGATATCGCAACTAGTATTTTTCTTTTTTTTTAATTATACTTTAGGTTTTAGGGTACATGTGCACAATGTGCAGGTTTGTTACATATGTATCCATGTGCCATGTTGATTTCCTGCACCCATTAACTCGTCGTTTAGCATTAGGTATATCTCCTAATGCTGTCCCTCCCCACTCCCTGCACCCGACAACAGTCCCCGGAGTGTGATGTTCCTCTTCCTGTGTCCATGAGTTCTCATTGTTCAATTCCCACCTATGAGTGGGAACATGCGGTGTTTGGTTTTTTGTCCTTGCGATAGTTTACTGAGAATGATGTTTTCCAGTTTATTACTGCCTCTGTGGGTTATTTTTTCTTATGTGTTTTGTATGTACATTTAAATTATCATTTTCCAAAATGTTGCATCTAATTATTTGCCATAGTGGCACATGTTTGTTATGCCCTGATTTCAAAATGGAAAGCAAAGTGTACAGGTAAAGAACATAATGACCAGGGGATCAATATCTAGAAATAGAAGAGATGCAAATGAAAGCATACTATTAAAAACTACAGGTTTCCCACCTTCACTTGATTATTTGATACTTTCAGTGTGCAGTTAACTAGTCAAAAGATATCTACTATTGTAATCTCAGTTTTTGAGTTGAACACATTACACGTTATTTCACAAATAGGGAAATGGAGACTCAGAAAAGATATCTGTGTGAAGTTGCAATTACTCACCTTCCTACAATAGTTCAGTGAAATTGACACAAACATGTGATCACAGTAAATCCATGGTGAAAACCTAGGTTCCAAATAGACTGTTCTTGTTTTACTTTTTTGAAGACTAAATTTTCTGAGATGAGATGCAAAGTCATTCACATAAAAGGTTTTTAATATTCATTCTCAAACATTTATTTAGCTCCCACCATGTACAAGGCACTGCATTAGGTGGGCCTTCTAAAACATACTACATGAGAGTATGAAAGATAATTTGTGGTTTAAAAAGCCAAATTATGAAAATGTAATATTTATTAGGCACTTGTAAGATAAAAGGTACTTGCTAGAGCACCTCCTCTGCAAGCTTTGAACCTTCGTAAAATTTCTGGTTTGCTCAGGAGATAAGAGCATGACGCTAGTGAGAGCCGGGTCAGGAGTTGAATTCTTGACAGCTTGGTACCAGGAATGTTAATTCTGACCAACCATGTCTAGGTTGTTGTTAGTTGTAGTTAGTTCTGCAACTGAGGGAAGTGTGGCTGGTAGGGCTGATGGTGACCGAGCAGTCCTATAGGGCCAGTAAGTGGATACATGAGGCAGGAAAGGGAGCTATCCATGCTATGTTCCAGAGTTCTCCTCCGCCGCAGGAGACAGCAGTCGGCAAGGGGGATTGGGACATGGGATATAGGATACAGGGCTGAAATTGAAGCAGGATTCACTTGGGAAGCATAACACTTCTTCCCCATATCTATTTCTTTCCATGTGTGTGGAGTTCAACTAGCACAGCAACCCTGGCCTCTCTCAACTCTTTCACTCCCTCTTCCCCAGGAGAGGTTTCTTGTCTGCCTAGTGAATCTGGGAAAAGATGGACTGAGTTTGCTGGCCTCCTCCTTTTTCTTTCTGGGAGCTAGCTGCCTGCAGGGCACATGCTCACACTGTTTGTGACTGGGTGAATTTGTCTGCCTGATCTCAGTGTTCATAAATAGGAAGTCCATTTGCTTACAGACACAAGCTACATCCTCCAACCTAGATGTTATCAGTAATAGAGGTGATATTTTGGTCCTGGATATTCTTTGGTCTTATTTCTCAGCTTAAGAACTTGGGTTCGTTATTTATTGGTTTCCCTGTTTAAGACTCCTAAGGGATACACAGGGAGAACACTCTGGTTGCTGAAACTCCTGGGGTAAGTGGGTGTGTACTAACTTTTTTCTTTCTGGTACTCTCATAGTATTTTGTGGCATACCTTAAGTATCCATATTGCTGTTGTTTACAAAGCAAAGACTACCACATGCTTCATCTCTATGGCTCCACTGTCCAGCAAAGATCCCAGTAAATGTAAATATGCAACAAAGATCCCCAGTAACCCCGTCTCTACTAAAAATACAAAATTAGCTGGGCGTGGTGGCGCATGCCTGTAGTCCCAGCTACTTGGGAGGCTGAGGCAGGAGAATCCCTTGAACCTGGGAGGCAGAGGTTGTGGTGAGCTGAGATCGTGCCATTGCACTCCAGCGTGGGCAACGAGAGCAAAAGTCTGTCTCAAAAATAAGAAAGAAAAGAAAGGAAAGGAAAGGAAAGGAAAGGAAAGGAAGGAAGGAAGGAAGGAAGGAAGAAAGAAAGAAAGAAAGAAAAGAAAGAAAAAGGATCCCCAGTATGGCAACCAGGAATCCAAGCTGGGAGGCCCAAATCAAAGTAAAGGGCACAGAAGTAATCAAATGCGGGAGATCATAGGAGAGGGACTGCATTTCTGAGTACCACACCTAAACATTCAGAAGCACCAATTATCAGAACCAGCTCAGCAAAGCTGACATTCTGCACAAGATTCAGGAAGCCTAATGGGCCACCTCACTAAGGCAGAACTGCTCTGATATTGCTTGGGCAGAGTGTGACTGCTCTTCAAACTGAAAAGGTCTGGGAACATTTTTGGGTGACCCCAAAATTAAAATTCAGAATCCTGGGAATTCTTATGTCCCCAAACTACACGTAAAATTTTAGTCGTCTGTTAAGAAACGTGTGTGAGCAAGTAAAGGGTGGTGCATCTTCCAAACATTGCTCAAGACAACTATTAGGGTTTGTGGCTTAATTTTATTAAGATGTCAGCAAAGGTGTAGAAACACAGAACCGAGTTTGGCCCTCTTAGTTCATCACTGAAGGAGTAAACATTTTTGTCTTCTTTCATCCTCACTCTGCTCCCTCCCTTTTCAACTGGATTGATGTGGATTATGAATAAACTTGCCCTCCGTTTTTGAGAAAACGATGTCTGAGTGAGGTGGGTCTTAAGAAACCCTCATGAAAGTCAAGATGTTTTGAATGGTGTCTGAGCTCCCAGCCAGCCTCCTGAAATCATATTATCTGAAGTCCCTTGGAGTTTCTTTCCTGAGGACAACAACAGTCTATTTATTGGTTTCAGTTGCTATGAAGTGACCATCCTGCAGAAGTGAGACTGTTGCCCTTAGCTACACATTTCTTTGTGGGAATAATTTTGAATCACACAGTACCAAATCAGCAGCTGGGCAAGGCACAGACCCTGATGAAATATTTTCCTAGTGTTAGCCTCCTTTTATAAGACAGGTTGTGGCTAATTCAGCTTAGAAGTGATGCACGTCATTTTTCAATCAAAGAAAAGGGCTGACTTTATTTTAACACTATCCTCTTCCCTCTCTAGTAGGGATTTGCTTATTTTTATTCTGCCTTCCTGAGGTGTGTTAGTTAAAATACTAATCCAAATCTCCGGAATAATTTTTTTCCTGATCATACCCACCTTACATGGTTATTGAAAGGATTATAGGGGATAATGTACAGAGCACACTTAAGCAATGATAGGCAGTGCAATTATAAGTGTGGTTGTTGTTATTCTTATCCCAGAGAAGAGAAAGCTCCAGGGGGTTGGTTTCTGTTTTCAAATCATGAGTGTTTTTGTTTTATCCCCTCTCCTCTCATCTCACCCCATCCCATCCCATCTTATTCCTTTGGTTCCATAGATATTTAATATCCAGACTAAGTGTTGAGTACATTTCTATTTTGAATTTCATTTGCTATCTTCTAGTACTGTTAACTCTATGATCTCTCTTTTGTCTTGCATTTCACCTTCCATTTTGAGAGTAATCTGCAAGTTTTGATATTTACTTTCAACATAGATGCACTCAATGTAATCAACTTTCCATTATACGCCAACAAGATGCTTGGGGTGGTGGGGGATGTCTTTATGTATCCTGTACTCTGAATCCATTTGCAGTCTTTTGTCTCTTTTTCTTAAAACAGTTGCCAAATGCATTCTATGTCTGCTGATGTTTGAAAAGGCTGTAAAATTAAAGCTAGGCAATTATGAATACTATGAAAAAGGTTTTGACAACTTTTGGTGGCATTTAATTCAAGTTAAACTCCTCTCATTCAAAATAATAAGCATAATGTTACTTATTATGTAAATGAGGTGGCAAAGGCAGATGTTTTTCTTCCTGGTGCATTCACTGGGGATTAATACATACAAAAGCTGAGAAGGAGGGGCTGGTGTGCAACCTGGGAACTCGAATAAGGATTGAGCAAGAGGAAAGATGATTACTCTTGAGCTGTGCTGCTCAATAGTGGAGCCAATAACCACATAAGGCTATTTAAATTTAAATCAATTAAAATGAAATAAAATTAAAATTCAGTTTCTCAGTCATATTAGCCAATTCATTTGTTCGATAGCCACATGTGGCTGGTGGCTACTTATTGAAGAGCACAGATAAGACCATTTCTATCATTGTAGAAAGTTCTACTGGACGGTGGTGCTAAACCTAGAAGGGTTAAAACATAGGGAAGGATGCTTGTAGATTTCTCTGCAATTGGAACTTTACGCATAAGAGTTCCGCAAGGTTCTCAGAATGGATGTACATCCACGAAGAGCCAAGAGATGTAACAGTTAGGATTAAGTGGCTGGTATATCTTTTTGTATATCATGGGGATACACTATAGCTGTGCTTCTCAAATTTTAAATGTGCATACATATCAGATGGGGATCCTAAGGTGCAGACACTGATTCAGTAGGTCTGGGGTGGGGCCTGAGAGTCAGCATTCATAAACAGCTTCTAGGTGATACTGACGAGCACCCAGGTGATGATCTGTGAATTGCACTTTGGGTAGCAAGGTGTTAAAGCCCTTAACAGCAGAGACTTGATTTACAGCAACATCCTTGAAGATGGTTAACCAATCTGACACAGGAATCATTAATCACTGCAGGCTGGTGCCAGGGTACATCTCATAGCCAGTTAAAATTGAATCATTTCACATCAAAGTCCTGCTGGAGATAGCAGAAGCTGCTGTCATGTTACCAAGAAGGAAAAATGGCTCATTGGAAAAGACTGAATACACTAATTTGAATCTATGACAATTGGGATAGTACTCTACCTTTCTAGGTCTCCATTTTTGCAGATTAAGAACTTTTTTTTTAAACTAGCATAGAAGAAACTGCTGCTCCATGGAAACACTGATTTGCATACATAAAAATTCAGTCTATAGACATCCTTCTCAACCTTGTCTGTACAATTGGAATCACCTAGGGGAACTTTTAAACATTAACATGTTAGATTTCACCCTCAGATATTTTAATTTAATTGATTGTGGAGGAGGAAATCGTGTTTTTTGAACACTCCCCAGGTGATTCTCACATGCAGTAGCAGGGAATCTTTGATCATAGCAGTGGATCTCAAACTTGAGCATGCATCAAAATCATGCCTTGTGAAAACATGGATTGCTGGATCTCACCTCTAGAGTGTCTGATTTGGTAGGTCTAGGATAGACACTAGAGTGTGCATTGCCAACAAATTCCCAGGTGTTACTGCTGCTGGTTTGGGAATCACACTTGGAGAATCACTCACAGACTCACAGCACTGTTTCTCAATCTTGGCTACACATTGTAATCACCTGGAGAGGTTTAAAAACTGTGCTTAGATCCCACCCCAAATATTCTGATTTAATTTTTCTGGGGCTTAGTAGTCTGTGCATTGAAGATTTTAAAAAGTTTCCCACGATTAAAACTTGAGAAACATTAATGGTAATAAAGCAAACCCTTTAGGTCTGGGGACTAGAAGCACTGGCTTTTCCTGAATGTTAGAAATTTAGACTCTCACACCCAAACCCAGACCTGCTGAATCATAACCTGCATTTTTACAACATTTTCCTGGTGACTTCATATACATTAAAGGTGAGAAGTACTACACTAGATAGCCTTTTAAAGTAACAATTTGTTGATCTGTGTGATTTAAAGAAATTCTTGTAATAATTTTTTATAGTCCCTAAAAATATTGGGGCACATAATTTGGTCCAAACTCACTCCAAATTATTGTAGCTTTATTAGATTGCCACTGCACAGACAAGCACTTGTCAGCTTCTGTTTGCCTTGCAACCGAAGACGTTAGTTATCCCAGCAGAAGGAAACTGTGGACTTTCAAGTCTCAAGTAGAAAGAAGGTCAAGAATAACCCAGTTTCTAAGAAACTAGTTCCACATATTTTCATCAAGTTTATTATTCAAGACAAAGTGCTTTTTAGGTTAATGCCTTTTGATTTTAGAAAACTGTATGCTTTTATTACCAGAGATACAATATAGATAAATCCTTTTTTTTTTTTTTTTTTGGAGACGAAGTCTTGCTCTTGTTCCGCAGGCTGGAGTGCAATGGCGCGATCTTGGCTCACTGCAACCTCCACCTCCCGGGTACAAGCGGTTCTCCTGCCGAGGACCCCTGAAGCAGCTGGGATTACAGGCACCTGCTAACCATGCCTAGCTAATTTTTCCATTTTTTTAGTTGAGTCGGGGTTTCACCATGTTGGCTAGGCTGGTCTAGAACTCCTGACCTCAGGTGATCCACCCGCCTCGGCCTCCCAAAGTGCTGGGATTACAGGCATGAGCCACCGTGCCCGGCCGATAAATTCTTAATTTATGAAACTTTTCATTATGCATCACTAAGATCCTGGAGGATGAGAGGTGGTGGGGAATATAATGTCTTAAAAAAAAAAGTTGCTAAATTGTGTTTTCCTAGTGAGCCTTTCTTGGTAGTATTTTAGGGAAATAATTAATGCCCATAGATGATTATAATGAGAAAGACCAACCATGTGATGTGCCAGAGCACTGGCTCTTAAACTTAAATGTGGTAGGAATCACTTGTTAGATGTAGATTCTGATTCAGTAGGTCTAGGGTAGGGCCCAAGACTTTGCATTTCTAACAAACTCCCAGATGTTGGGAAGCTTCTGGTTCATGGATCATACTCAGTAGCAAGGAGTTAGAGTGACTACTCTCCCAGGACACCTTTTTGTAAACTCCCATTTCAGTGACTCAAAAAATCAAGAGGTCTGGGATAAATAGGAAGAAGGGTGATGTTGTTGAAAGTGCTGATTTACTAATTTAAATCAGTTGGGAAGAGAAAGTCAAAGGTCAAAATTATTCATAGACCTATCATTAATGGAAAGTTAATTGAGAAATGAAGAGTCATTTAAGGCAACTGCAAAATAGTAACACAAATACCTCAGATGACTAGTAGGGCAAAATTTTCAAAATGTTGCAAGCTGTCTCCATGCTTGAAGTAGCAATTTACATGCATAATTAGGTGCAATCAACAGTTTTGAAATGTAATATATTTTCCGAGTCCATATTTACTTGTGACAGATGCTTAAAAAAAACTGTCCCCCAAAAATAGAGGGGCAGAAGAAAGGAGAAATATTTGCATTTAACAATAAGAATCTTTAAAAGGACATGTCTAAATTTAGAACAAATTTAATTGAAGTATTGTATCTTTATTTTGATTTAATCTTCATTTAAGCCTTGAAAGAAGTTCACAAACGTATTTTGGAAGTAGCAAGCATGGAAGAATAATAACTTACCAGTCAGCTATTCCTGCTGCTGTCTGAACTGACATGTGATTTTTGTCGCTACACTGTAGGAAAAAAAAAAAAAAACAAAACCTGACAAATTCAAACCTTTATTGCACAAAATATTATTGACTTTCTTCCTGTCTTCAGAAGGGGCTTCATTCCCTAAAGATACCAAATATCTTTTAGGAAATTTAAATAAAGGTAATTTAAACTGGTAGCTTCTCTTTTGCAAATCAAGGTCTTCAGATGAACACTCATTGTGAACTTATATCATCTTACTGTTCTCAGTATAACAATATTAGGTGCTCGCTATGCACAAAGACACTCTGCTAAGCACATTACATATATAATCTAATTTACCATTGTAAACGTTCTATAATGATTGTTGGTTTATTACCAGGTACTGGGGAGGAGCTCACTCTATTTTCAGCAATTCCCAATTTAGAAAACGAACTTGAAATCTGATTTTTAGAAAATCTGAAGAAAAAGAGAATGGGTAATTTGGTCCCTAAACTTTTTCTTCTTTTTCAAAAGCTTGTTCACATTTCATTACCCAGGTTGGTTGTCTACACTGATGAAAGTGGCAATTAATTTCTGTCACACATGCAGAGTCAGATTAAAAGATAGCATTGAGGAATACAACCTAATGATGTGTTCTTGTGTAACTGCATCTATGGGACAGTGTGTCTTGATATGTAAAAGTTGTGTTTAAGTTAATGCAAAGCATTCATGGGATAAGCAATGCAATTTTCCAGTTTCATCAAGCAAGTGTGATCTGGGTTACATGCTAGTGGAAAAAAACCATCCTCTGCTAAGAAATGCATGAATAGTTCATTAATCTGCTGATCCATTTGGGAGCATTATAGAATTCAAAGCCCAGAACAATAGGCTCTATTTAATATTGAACAGGTTCTTGATAACCCGCCATTTCTCTCCAGAGCTGCTTGAAGGTCCGTCCTGGATGTGCAGAGTTGCAGTGGCAGTTCCCATGAAGTTGTAAGCTACTACCCAGGATCAAGTGGTGTTAAATTGAGAAGTCATCCTGTTCACCTGACTAGTGGTGAACCCTGATTTAAGAATTCCAAGTCTACCCTCGCCATCTCTATTTAAATTTATAGATGCAACGCACTGCTTGCCCTGGGGTCACCACCGAAGCCTCCTGGTGGAGCCCTGCCCTGCTGAGGACGCTTTTCCAGCACAGAACTCACCACCAAAAAGAGACGGCGCCCAGCTGGCGCCCGCCCCGGGCACATTGCAGTAAATGCCTGGCAGCGACTTCTCGCTTCTCCTTCCTCCTACCCCATCGACCCTCTGCTGCCGACCTTTACGCCAAACTCCGGCGCGCCGCGAGACTCGCGTCCTCGCTGTCCCCGAGGGGCCCCACCCCTTCCCGGTTCTAACCTGCGACCTGGCCAGAGGCAAGGGTAGGTCGACTTCCTGCCCGGAATTTGCCGTTGGCTTCTCCTTCCCTACTCCAGTTCTCTAGAGCAGGGCTGTGCGGCGCGGAGCCGCCAGCGGCCGACCAGACCCCGGAGCGGAGCTCTGGGATACACACACGCGCAGCCCGGAGAGACTGACCCCGGAGGCGCGCTCGGCCGGGAGAGGGAGGGGACCAGGGCCAGCGCGGAGGCGGGGGTCACCTGGGGTTGGGGGTGGGCGCACCAGCCCTCCGCACGCTCCTCTCTTTCTAGTCCTCGCCGCCACCACCTCGCACAGGTCGGAGATCCCTCCTTTCCTTGGCTCCTTTGCGTTGGGGAGGGGGTAAGGCTGAGGGTCGGCGCTTGGTCAGCGGGCGGGGACGGTAGATTTCACTTGCACCTGACAGTCCCTATTCTTGCCAGTTTGCCCGGCGACCAGGTTGGTTCTTCCAGCAACTTTGTTCAGAAGGTTGGTAGGGAGGAGAAACGCCGAGGGGCCCCAAGAGACGCTGGAAAGCGGCTAGGAGCGTGGGCCGGGCTGGAGAGCAAGTCCCCAAGCGGCCCTGAGGCTGGGAGCGCGGCTGGGAGGCGCCGCCGCCGCCGGGATGCGCTCTGCTTAGCGGGACTGCCGGAGGCGCCTGAAGGCCAGCGCTCCAAGGACACGCGGCCACCCGCTCCTCGCGCTCCCCGGCCCAGACGCCGCCAGGGCCGGAGCTGAGAAGGCGAGCGGAGCTGCGGGGAGCGCGGGCGAAGGGTGGCAGAAGGGAGGGCGCGCGGGAGGCGGCCCCTCCTCGGCGAGCCATGCGTGCCACGGGCAGCTGAGTAGCTGCCGGGCGCCGCTGCCAAGTCTCCACTCCGCTTTTGTCTTGCCCTCCAGTGAATGGGAAGATGGAGATGGATGTTGAGGGAGTTTCTCAGCGCCCGGAGCCCATCCCCCGCTCCCAGGGGGCTGGCGGAGCCTGCCAGGCGCCGCCACAGCCACCCCAGCCCCAGCCGCCGCAGCAGCAGCTGGCTCAGGATGAACTGCCCGGCGAAAGTGCAGGCGCTGAGGACAGCGACGATCCCGAGACGAGACCCAACGGCGAGAAAGGAGAGAGCAAGGTAGGTCCACAGTGTTGGCTCTGTGATACCTTTTGAACAAAACCAAGGAGTTGCTGTCGTGGCTGTCACTTTAACCCCTCCGCTCCCGAACCCCCTTACCTGGTTTGTGTGGGGGTGGGGGTGGCAGATGTGAAGAAGGCTTAAGATTTAAGGGGATCCATGGGCGATAGTGACTTTCCGAACTGGACGGTATGTGCAGAAGTCTGTCCTGGTTTCAGTGTTCAGCGGTGTGTGTAGAGAAAAGTCTTCTGGTACGTGCGGTGTGATGCTCTGGGCAAGCACAGCACCTCAGTAGAGCAGTGATGAGACCTTTGCTTGCCCTCGCAGTATAATTGAGGCTTATTTGGATGATATAGGTCTAAGAGAAACATTTCTTTAGGAGCTGCCAAGTGGCTTCTGAGACTCCTTGGAGGGTGGTGACATCAACCTAAAGATAACAATGGGAGCAAAGTTTGGCTCATTTGCAGAATGGAGTGCCCTGCTTAACCCCGCTCTAAGCTGGAGGTCCTCCTCCTGACCTGGCATCCTCCTTCTAGGAGGGCAGGGATCAAGTGCCTGGCAGCAGATGAGCCCTACAAATCTTTTGCAGCCCTGCTGTGTCATTGTAGACCAGGGGATAGCTGCTACTTGCTGTGGAAAGAGGAGTTCTTCAGGTAATTGGATTCTAGTAAGAAATGGCTTGAATGTTATTTTCTGGTGCTGATGTCTCTTCCGCTGAGAAAATTGTAAAGTAGAGGAAATGGCATAGAAAATACTGCCTTGGTAGTATTAGTAGGATGTGTTTATTACAGCTTTGTCTCTGAGCAGTCTTCCTTCACACACTCGGAGTTTAGTTTTGTGGAAGCTAATGTTGCTTTGTTTTATCTGCATAAAGTGTACACTGTACATTTGTTAATATATTTTGAAACTGCCTGGCAATATTGGGGAAAAGTTGGTTCAACAAATCAGACTATTGGAACCAAATGAGTCAGTTAATCTATTTTCTCACTTTTGCTCACTTAAGGAAGTGTGCAGGAAAATGGGCACTTCTGCTGGTTAGAAAGGAATTGTGTGTCATGAAGTGCCCCTTAACGGAGATTGCCTTGGTTTCTGTTAGAGCTTTCCTAAGATACTAGTGGATTAAATAAATACTGGAAACATGTCGGGATCACATTGAGTTGCTGTTCTGTGTTTGGAGACAGGCTCACTTAGCAAGTTCAGATTTGCAAATGTTCAGAATTGTTTTGCATTTTGAAACTGAGCTAAGAATCAAAATTGTTGTTTATCTTCCAAAATCAATATTGTTATTTAAATGGAAGTTTACCAAGGAACTGGAATTTGAACACACTCTAGATGCGACCGGGGTGCCTTACAAATGCATACAAGATTTACATTGTGAAAACTATGATGAATTTTAATATTCCGATATCCTCAGCTTTCCAGTCGCTCTTGATTTCATGAATATTTAATTTTGTCATGACTGCATATTTACTACTTTAAATGACTGTCTGCGCTCAGTTTTATGAAATAACCATAACTGAGCTTCATATTACCTAATTGAACTTTAAGTGTCTTTTGCAAAATAGGTGTGGAGAATAATTAAAATAATACAGCCAGTACTGCCATTTCCATATTGTTGATTCGTATGCCCTGAGCATGAGAAATTCCTGCCATCAGCAAAAATCTGTGCTTATTTGTTTCCCTTGGATGCACCATGCAGACTGTCCAATGTTCTACCGGTTGTGAGGAATAAGGAAGGCAATGCACTAGAAATATTACAGCAGGTGAAAAGAGGACTGAAAGCGGTTGATTACATTTAGTTAATTAGCATGTTCAGATAATTGAGTATTCTGATGATGTGATTTGCTTCATGTTTGTCGGTAATTTCTTGAGGTGGAAACAAAATACTGCTTTTTTTCCCTCCAGGTGTTTTTCTTAAAAAATTATGTTGCATCCTTCTCTTAAACTAGAAATCAGCTGTGTTAACCCTTTGCTTGTCTCTGATACTGTCCTACTGGTTCTTTTGAGTCTGAGGATGGTTGCTGCGTGTCAGACTTTAACAACTGTTCTTGTCTTTGATGGATACTAAGGCAAGTTATAAATTGATTTTCCTTAGAAAATTCTGATTTCATTAGTGGGAAGTCCTTTGGATGTCTGACCAAATTATTCTATTAAAATATAAATAGAAGACAAACCGGTATAAAGTGAAATGGGGTTTTATCAAGCTGTTTGGGGTGAGGTGGAGGAGTTTATCACGGTATGGTTTTCAAACAGTAATGTACAAACATAATGTACCAGATGATTATGTTTTCTTTTCATTCATGAGAGCAATAAAATACAAATTTCAAAAACTGAATTATTTACTTTATCTTTACCTTAAGGGTGTTATAAGTAGGATGTGAGTAGATATGCCCCTTGAAAATAAAGTATCAGAGACTAATGGCATTTTTTTTTTAAGATTCTGCTTTAGGGCCATGATTTATTCTCATATGAATTTATCTCAGTTGTCTCATTGGAAAAGATATCAGAGCTTAGTGCCAGATCAGCTTGTCTCCTAAATTGCACGTTCATGGTCATATGTCCTCAGAAAGTCTATGAAATAAGAAGAGAGGTTAGAAAACTGGATCAGTCAAGGGATTTTTTACGCCCAAGTTTCATGATGTGACTGGTGCTTTCTGTCCTAGAATAATGTTTCCTGATTCCTCTCTAGCAAATACTCTTCAAAGAAATATTAAAGCAGCTGCATATTATATTGCTTTGATTCCATGAACTGGGGAAGAAACAGACCTGAAATAGACCATCTATTCTTCCTCTGTGCTTTAAGGCAGGTTTATATTAAACCCTTACAAAAAGCAGCCTCTTCTCTTTGCAATGACATCCAAAGATAATATTGTAATCACCTTTGGTGACCTAGTGAGATATTTCCTTCTCGTCTTAGCAAAGAAGATTAAATGATCATGGTCCTTAAGTAAGAGACCTTCAAATTCTTGAAAGTGCTCTTGATTCTGTATTTGATCATCCTAAGAACTTTCTTAGAAATTTTTTTGGAGGCTCTAAATATTGCATGCTTTCATTGCTTTTTAAAATTCTTCTGAAATGCTTTGGTTATACCAAATAACTCTTGGTTGGGTGTTTCTGAAACTTTCTTTGGAAAAGTTAAAAAAAGTTCCTTGTGTCGAGGACCTGCACTCCAGTGTCTTATTCCCTCTGTATTATAAAGTTACTTATGCAAATGTGGAAATTCTTCCCATGATCTGATCCTAGATGCTAAAGAAAAATGATTATTTGTTTCCTTCAGGTTCATCTCATTCGTGAATATATGAATGGTGCTTTCTGTCCTCCCTTTTACTTCCTTCCTCACACCCTACGCCTGCTTCACCTCCCCTCTGCCAATACTATTTACTACAGTGTTTTACATAGAAGGTATGTTTATGGCACAGATGTGAAGCATTATGACCAAACTCTCTTTTTTTGCTCAGCAATTATTAAATCCTTGGTTTGCAAGGTGTGTTGTTCCCATGGCTTTGGATTAGAGGAACTCTGTACTGTTGCTACCAATGATACATCATTGATGAAAATGACTCAATTCTCACTTCAACTGCATTCCATCAATAATGCTGTTCTAACAGTGATTCTTTAGGAGCATACTGTAGGGACTCTTACTGAGCATGTAATTACATTTTTGAAAGCCTTTTATTTTGGAAATAAATTTACATTTATAGAAGAGATGCAAAGATATATCCTTTGCCCAGTTTCCTCTAATATTAACATCCTACATAATCAAGGTATGTATATTACAATAAAGAAATGAACATTTGCACGAAACTACTAGTTAACTTGTGTAGTAAGATTTTTTTTTGACTAAATGTGTAACATATAGTTGCTTTCCATTCTATTCTTTTAGTCTTTAAGGTGGTATTTATACGTGAAAGGCTCTGTGAGAGGGTATTTAAGAGTCAAATTTAACTTCTGGGTGACTATCTCTCCCTTTTATCTGTTGAGTAGGAGCAGCTTGCAAAGTGCAAAGTCGGAGGTCCCTGAAGTTCTGCATCAACTGCAGTGAGCCCTGGGGGAGTTACAACTTTGGCAAAGCTCTTGAGTGTTGTTAACCTGTGAGGAATAATGGTCTTCCTTTTTTCTTTTAACCTGAAAAATATTTCTGCTCCAGGTAAGATAGGGTTTGTCAGTACGCAGAGGACAGCAAAGTCTCAAGTGGCAGGCAGAGGATAAAAGGCAATGGATACATTCAAGGTAGTTCACTTTGATGCCTAACCCCTTGGGTGATTGTTTCTGGCATGAAATCTAATGGAAGCCTTTTTGGTTTTACACTGTATATTAGCCAGGTGAACTCTGACTTCTGGCACAGAAGCAGAAACGCGTCCACAATAGGTAGGATGTCAATGTGATTAAAACTGTTGACTGTGAAATAAAGAAGACCCCAGTTTGATCCTGGCTTTGTCTTTTGTTAGCTCTTGACCTTAGACAAGGTCTTAACCTTTCCAAAGCTTAACCTTTTCATCTGTAAAATAGGAATAATTATAAATTATTTTACAATAACCATCTATGGTTATTGTATGGCTCGAACGAGATAAAATGTATAGAGTTTTTGATTCAGTGCTTCATAGGTAATGGCTGCTCAATAATAGTGAATAAATTTTATGAGTTGGGGCTTCAAGTCTCCCTGATTTTTTTCAGTTTACCAGAGGGTTCTGGGACTGGAAATGACACAGACATACTTTTCTACAGTCAAACCAAGTTGGTGCTCATCCACCTGGTTTTGCCCTGTGGTCCTTAAGATGTTCTCAGGTCTTGCTGGGCAGAAGGTTAGCAAATAGTTATCCTGACTTGTCAATAGTCCGCTCTTTTCTCATCAAGAAAACCAAGGAAGAGCAGGATGAAAAGGCCCTATATCCTATCCCAGGCCCCAGAAATATGCCTAAGACACTAGTAAAGCAAATGGATTGTTCTGCTTTTGCACATTATATTTATGGCTTTTCAGGAAGATTAGGTGGCAAATCTTAAGACTTAACAAATGATTGAGTTAAAAAGTTGTATGTGTTAGGACTCTTTGGTTGCAGGAAACAGAAACTGACTTTACTCTGAGCAAAATATTATATTGTAAAATTTTAAGGTAATTACAAAATCAAAGGGAAAATGACAAAACTAGTTTTGGGGAAACGCTGACACAAGTTGCTCAGATTTAAGTAGTAGAAAGTACTGAAAGGTTTCTTAAGGGCGCTGACATAAGAAAAATAAATCCTAGCCATTTTTTGCCTTTATGCCACTCTGCTCAAGACCTGGATTTTATGGGAAGGTTATCTAACTGGCCTCTCCTGGGTCAGATAGCTGCTTCTTGGCCAGAGTAAGGTGGGAATCCTCAGTGCAGCTTCCTTCAAATTGTTTATTGTGGACAGGGTATAATTCCTGGAAAAAAAAATCATGGTGCTGTTATCAGACCAAAGAAAATGGATATGTTGCCAAAACAACAATTATCACCCTTTTCCTAGATAGAGAGAGGCAGAGAGAAAGAACGAGAAAGAGAATGATAAAAAAGGAGAGGGAGAAACAGATTCATGTTTAGACAAGACTCTGGAACATTTTGTAGCATTGTATTCCTACCATTTTAAAAGAAAGAATACAGAAGAAAGTATGGAATCTATGACATACTTATGTACAGGAAGAAGGGCAGAGAACTTGATCCTTATTTATTTATTTATTTAGACAGAGTCTTGCTTTGTCGCCTATGCTGGAGTGCAGTGGCGCGATCTCCGCTCACTGCAACCTCCGCCTCCCGGGTTCAAGCGATTCTCCTGCCTCAGCCTCTTGAGTAGCTGGGATTACAGGCACGTGCCACCACCCCTGGCTAATTTTTGTATTTTTAGTAGAGACAGAGTTTCACCATGTTGGTCAGGCTGGTCTTGAACTCCTGACCTCGTGATCTGCCCGCCTCGGCCTCCTAAAGTGTTGGGATTACAGGCGTGAACCACTGTGCCTGGCTGATCCTTATTTTTATATGCAAAATGAGACTCCTAGAATTAGGAAACTGGATTGGAATGCATATCCCACTGGGTCTTGTCTACCCAATCTCTTTATTTTTACATAGGAGAAAATTGAGGTCCCATGAGTGATTTGCCCAAAGGCAGAGCTGGCACTTGAATACCTTTTAACCTGGAACATGCATCCAGGTGACATAAGTCAAAATCCCTCCTCTTCTTAGGAAACTCTAATCTTCTCTGAGTTTTTATATGGTTACATGAAACATTTGGAGTCTGTTTTAGAATTTCAAAATTCTTAGTTCCTCAACTTATAAAATGAGTTCAGCAGCACACATCTCCTGAACAGATAATCTGACAATGGGTGCAACTGGGCCCTGATGTTTTAAAATACAGACCTTTCATAGTACTCCTGTCCTTTAGAATAAAATATATTAATAATTTTTGTCTGCCTGTAAATTAAAGCAAGTTGATTTATTGCTCAAATTTCTAAAGCTTTTTCTTTGACCTTTGAATTTACATATCAAAATGTTTCTGTCCTCACATTTTGACCTTGTACCATAATGAAGAAGTCCTGTAGGTGGTGGAATCATGGACAATGTTAGTTTCTCACTTTTGGGTGGCAAGTGTGAGGAGTAAGTTGTTCATTCCTGGGCACACATTCTTTTGGCACCATGCCTGGCACATAGGAGGTGCTCAATAAATAGTGGTTATGTTGAATTCTGCATTGATGCATTCAAACAACATGTATTAGCTGGAATTGCAAAGTTAAAGAAGTTAAAACTCCTCCACAGTTCAGTGGAGGAGACACACTTATACATAGATCATAATGCTATAAGAGGGTGAAGGCCATGAAAGAGATGAGAATAAGAGGTATTGCAGAGAGGGGCTCCGCTGCCCTCCCTGAATGGAGGCTGCATGGAAAGGAGCCATTTCACCAGGTTTAAGAGGAGTAGGAAATGCAGAGCAAGAGCTTTCCAGTTAGGGGGAATGGGTCAATATTTGGAATGGCTGAGAAAGATTCAGAAGTTTGTCATAGAATTGAGTAGAGGTAATAGCTGGAGGTTTATTTATCATGAAGGCCTTGTAATGCCATGCCAGGAAGTTTGGACTTTATCTTATAAATAGGTTGAGAGTAAAACTTTGAGACTGTCATAGCAGTCTAACACTGTCCAGCAGGAGTTTCCAGACTTGGGAATTCCCTACATCGTAAATTTAAAAGAAAATCTAGATACAAAATTAGAATTAACTCCTGTTTATTGTATGACAAGAGAGGATATTACATCATTTCATAAATGAAGGGCATTTAAGCACCAAAAATAATAAATAAAATTTATGTCAGGATAGAGTAGCCTTTCTTGAGAAAGAATAGGTAGCAGCCTTAACTCAACTCTCTCCCAACCCATCTCTCTCACATGCATCCTGTCTTATCCCATCATAGCCCATCACACCCCACTGTCCTCGTTGTCCTCACTTCTGTGTAGACCTCTATGTACTTCCTTATGGATAGGAGGTTGGGAACTGCTGGGGGCACCTGTGTCAAGACTGAGATTGGGCTGAGGCATTTTTTGCTGAGTTTACCTTCTTTTTCTCATGGGCACAACCATTGCAGAGTTACTGTCAGTGGTAAGAGGGACTCATGTTCTTGGACTAGCTTATTGTTTTTACCTCTAAAAAGTAATTTAAAATAAGACATTCCTGAGCTCACTCAAAAACATAACTGGAGGCAGCAGGCGGAGTAGTGATTCTGGTAGCATTTTCTTAAAAATTGAGGCCATTTAACATGTTTTGTAAGATAAAGTATTGACCTGTCTAACAAGCATTCCAATGAATAGCCAAACGAAATGAGACTGTGGGACACATAGAGACACAGCTCAGTGAGTGGCTCCTTTATTTCCTGAGATGCTCCTCAAATAATCAAAGGCACGGGTCACAATTAGTTTGCAAAAACTAGTGGCTGCTCTGTGCTGTCCATCCGTCCCATGCTTCCTCCTGTATGCTTTTCCCAGACTTGCATCCCCCTCCCCACGTTAGACCCTCTTGTTCTGTACAATGTTTTATTTTTATTTCTATTTTTTTATTATACTTTAAGACCCAGCAATCCCATTACTTGGTATATAACCAAAAGCTTATAAATCATTCTACTATAAAGACACATGTACATGTATGTTTATTACAGCACTATTCACAATAGCAAAGACTTGGAACCAACCCAAATGCCCATCAATGATAGACTGGATAAAGAAAATGTTGCACATATACACCATGGAATACAATCTGTTTTTTAAGTAAGATTAATTGCCACATAATTTACAGACAGTGCAACTCACTCTTTTTAAAATCTACAGTTTGGGTTTTGACAAATGTGTACACCTGTGTAACCACCACAATTAGGGCATAGGATGTTTCCATCATCCTCAAAGAATTCTTTTGCATTCCTTGCTGCATAATTCCCTCACCTTTCCCCAGCCTTTTCCAAAATATTCTGTAAATTGAGTCAGATAGTATATAGCCCTTTGTATTCAGCTTTCTTTGCTTAACAAAATTTGTTTGATATCCACCCATTTCGTTGTATGTATCAATAGTTCATTTTTCTTACTCAGTAATATTTCATTTATGGTTGTATACCACGTGTTGCTTTTCTGTTTACCTGATGATGTACATTTGGGTTGCTTACAAATTTTTGGCTTTTATGAATAAAGCTGCTATAAGCTTTGTTTTGTGAGTGTGAGGACATTTTCATTTCTCTCGGATGAATTTCTAGGGATGAGATTGTTAGGTCATATAAGTATGCGTTTAACTTTATAAGAAGTTGCCAATCTATTGTTAAAAGTAGCTCAACCATTTCACATTTCTATCAGTTCCAGTCCCTCCACATCATTGTGAACACTTGGCATTGGCAGTATTTTTAATTTTAGCTATTCAAGTAGATGTACAATGATATCTCATTGTGGCTTTAATTTGTATTTCCCTATTAAATAATGATATTGAGCATCTTTTTATGTGCTTAATTGCTATTTGTATGTTTCTTTGGTAAAAAGTCTGTTCAAATCTTTGCCCTGTCTTAGAAAAAATTGGGTTGTTTATATTCTTTATTGAGACAATCTATTATTTTCACATAGATTTAGGTTTCAGAAACCCTGGTGGAAGTTTGAGGAGATTACGAAGTGAGGGACACTTCAAGCTTTCTTTATGAGGGTTGTTGGTGAACTAGCATTTATTGGGCATTTATCATGTGTCAGTCACAGAGCAAGGTAGATTCACATCAGGTGGTCTCATTTTATGCTTTACAGTAATCCTAAGAAATACCTATTATTAACCCTGAGGTCACACAGCTAGTATATGTCAGAGAAGGAATTAAATTTAAGTCTTCCTGATACACTCTTTCCACTTCCTCAGGTGTTACTCCAAGGCTTGTTCTCCACAACTGACTGGTTAGTTTCCCAGCCAAATCCCTTGCACTGCTCTGGGTGTTTTAAAAGCAGCCCTCAGGTAAAATAACACTGCTGGCACTGACATGCAAATCAAAACTTTGAGCTTAAGGCAAAGAGAATGCTCCCAGTTTTATTTCAGTCCTGAAAAAAAAAAAATCCTATCCATTTCAGAAGGTAGAAAAGTGAGAGTTCTCCAGAGAAGTGGAAGGTCTGAGGTGTTCATTTACATGTCGGCACCCAGGGATGTGCATCTCTCAGCTAAATTGCACTGCTGTGTTACCCACGGGCCTAGGTTTGGGGTCATTCTTGGGAATTAGACCCCATTTTAAACCCCGGTTTTGTTTCTACAGGCTGTAAGGACCTTGGGCAAACCATATGAACACTCTGGTCTGGATTTTCTTATCAATAAAGATGATGGATAAGGTCTTTTTACTATACCTGAAGTTATAGGATTGAATTACTAGTAAGGTTATTTACTCATCTTAGTTTAACATTGAAAGTTCTCCTTCTCAGGTAAACCAGGAAAGTTAGTTACCCTACTTGTAGGATGCATGTAAAACATCTCTGCCTTTATAGGCTCTCAGGATATGAGAGCTGTCATTGTTGAATGTGCTTTGGGGCATTCAATCTGTGAGTCTGAAAATGACTCATTGTATTTCAGAACTAATGAGGCCCTATGAATGATTCCAGGTTCTTCAAATTGACTTTAAAAATAGTTCAAAGCAAGACTCTGGATTTGAATTGGAGGAACAATATTACCTTTCCGAATAAGTGGCCACAGAACTTTCTGAGGCAGCTCCCCAAAGCCTCTAACCACAATGTAAGTGTGTTTTAGGGATGCTAGCTGTGTTTTAGAATGCTAGTCTCCCTGGCTGGAGAAGGGAAAGCTCTTTGAAAGAGTGCTTTCACTGGCAGAACACAAATCAGCTCAATAATTTTTTCTTTAAAGTTGCATGGTTGGTAGGGTTTGTGTCATTAAGAATCTGACTCAGTATTTCCCATGGTAACCCTCATTTGGGAAAAAAAAAAAAAACACTGCTCTTGTAGGAAAGAATGTGGGACTTGGATGGTATGACATTGAATCCTGGATCTGCTCTTTCTAACTGTGAACTCTCGGACAAGTCACATTTTCTTTGAGTCTCAGTATCCTTTACTGTTCGGGATCCTTTTCTGTTCTGTCTAGACCAGAAACTCAAATTCAGTAGTGTATGAGCAAAGCCTATTGTAAATTCTTGCATGAATCTGAATGTGTATCTGTCAGTCACTCTGGTTTTGTTGGATAAATGAGTCCTACCTGCATTCATGGTTTTCTGTTATTCTATTTAAGGAATTGAATAAAAGAACATCAGAGTTAAAGGAGCTGGGGGATAGGGTGCAAAGGATCATGTGGTCATTCCTGAGAAGGATATCCTCAGATGATACTGCATGGGTTCATGTGCCCAGGAGGTCCAAGGGGCTGGATTTGAGTGGCAGGACACCACCAGGGGCCTCTTCAACTGACCCTGAAAACTTGCTCTCCTGCCTGTCTTGCTTGCTCTTTGGATGAAAGCAATAATAACCTTTTTAAAAATATATATACTTTGAAGATTTTTGAGCTCACAGTGTCCTACCCTAAGCCTTTGCTAAAGCCATTCCCTTTGCCTAGAATGCTCTTCCTTCCCTCTCTTTCACTTTCTTGTCACCCAGTTAATTCCTACTCAGCCTTCAAAATTCAGTTCAATACCTCGAGGAAGCTTTCCCTGATTTGAACCTTTCCCTGCATACCTCATAAGTCAGGTTCCTCACATAGAGGGGAATAACACACACTAGGGCCTATTGGAGGTTGGAGGGTGGGAGAAGGAAGAGGATCAGGAAAAATAACTGATGGGTACTAGGCTTAATACCTAGGTGGTGCAATAATCTGTACAACAAACCCCTATGATACAAATTTACCTGCACATGTACCTCTTAAATTAGAAAAAAGAAGTCAAGTCCCTGTTGATATGATATCACACATTCTTAGTTGCATAATCTGTCTAATGTATGTCATGAGGATCGGGGCAGATCTGTATTTTCAGGCAATTTCTCCAATCCTAACGTAGTAGCAATCATATCAGGGTACCCATTTTCATAATCTTTTATCTAAGACTTACTTTCTGGGACAGGATGGTCAATGTTCTTATGCAGCCCACATTTTAGTGGGAGAGAGAGATACTAAACAAGTAAACAACTAAATAAACATCACAGATAATAAAAAACTAAAAAAAATACCTGACACCTTAGCCGTAGGCACATATTCAGACTCCCTGTCTAACCATATTTATTCAAGACAGCAAACAAATAAGCATAATCCAGCCTGTTCTCTGGAATGGCCACGTTATCTTAGAGCCTCAGAACCTGGCCTTGTTTACTTCTTTCTACTTTGTTTTCAGGGTTTAAGTTCTGCTCACCATATTGGTATTGGGAAATATGCAGCAAATGCGCCATCAGCTGCTTTCCTGGGTTCAGGTTAGTCTTTGCAAACTAATCACAGCACTCTTTGCTATTGAGTTCAGCCTTCGCCTTGGAAGCAGGCATTCCTTAACAATCAATTGGAGGTGGTGTACAAGATGAAACTCTGGTGCTGTCCTTGCTAGGCTTACAGCTTTGTTAGCAATGGCTTCTCCCTTGCTTAGACCAGACTTTCAATCTTCAGTGCTCCCCTCCTCAATTTCTAAACCTGAATTATTCAATATAATGGTCAATTGACACATGTGGCTATTTACATTTAAACATGATTAAAATTTAATTAAAAATTCAGTCACTTATTTGCATAGCTCCATTTCAAATGCTTAAAAGCCGTAAGTCTAATGGCTACCATGTTGCACAATGCAGATATAGAGTGTGTCTATCATTACAGAAAGTTTTATAGGACAGGGATGTTATAGACTATGACTTTACCTCTCCTAGCCTGCCTCAGCTGTTGTTATGAGAAGCTGTGGAACAAATCCTTTGACAAGGACAGAAATTTTACAACTTCCCTGGGTTTGCTTTAGGTTCCTGGTGACTTACAAATTGTTTTATAATTACCAATATTGTTGTGTATGGAGGCAGCTTAGAGCAAGATCTCTTTCAAAAACTTTGGCTAGTGGGGTTACTATTTTTACTTAGGTATGCTCTTGAATCTTGGTATTTGCCCTTGACCATTATAGAAAGCAGTCTTTGGTAAAGTGGTTCCAAGAGATGGCTTTTCTATTACTCAAGTTCAAAGCCTTTATTAGTGGGTAGTGGAACCACTGCCTGAAGCACCATTGACATCTCCTCTTAGCCATTTACTAATGACTGTCTTCACACTGTGGGGATTACTATAATGGTACTTATTGTCAGAATACACAGGCAGAGAAATCTTGCCAAGAGCCCAAATCTAATATCATCGAAGAGCCTCCATGCTTGCAACAACAACGCAGGGAATAATTTTCAAATTATGTAATGGATAAAGAATACTAAGTTACAAAGTAACGCTCTTAAGGTGTTTGTCCTATTCTCTTCTTACATCTTACTCAATAAAATTTCAAGTACGTTATGATTGCTAGTGGTTTTAGGTATAGATAAATAAGAAAAAGAGTATATATGAAAAAAAGTCTGATAATAGATATTACCTTTTTAACCCTTCTTGTATTTCTTCTTTTAAATCCATGAGTGAGAAGAGTAATCTTTTTAAGATTGGAGGAAGGATTGGGGAGTTAGTCCTGAACGATCCTGATATGAGACTTGCTGTGCCTTTGGCACATTAACTGTCAGCAGGAAAAGAGATGGGAAAATGGTCCCAGGGTGGATTTGGTGAATTTCCTCCCTGTTAGCTAGGATGAAAATTTGAATGACACCTTGAAGTGATCTAAAATTCTTATTTACACATCCAGTTAGCTGGAAGGCCCCTAGGCATCCCATTGAGGATGTAGCAATGCATGGAAGACAGTGAGAGTGGGAGAAGTCAGCCTTCTCTCCTCCATTTCAGCAGTGGCAGATGATCGGAACCAAGGAATGAGAATAGAGTTGATACAGAGAACAATAATCAAGAAAGAAAAAGGTATATAGCTAAGCCAATAAAAATGACATCTTTCTGGTATTTTTACATACCATTTAAATAAGTATTAAAACATAGAGATACAGAAAGACTAATATATTTGCCAAAAGTTAGAGATGTAACCAAGGCAACCATAATTGCCCTTTAGTCATTACCTTCTTATTTCTTTATGTTTGAACTAAAGACATGAAGCTAGAGCTCATTCCAGAATCCTGTGCATCAGGGAGTTCACTTTCACCACTGAGATTTACTAGTGAAAATATGGACTCTAGGTATCTGTGATGTCAATAGCTTCAAGCAACTTGAAACCTAGAAGGGCACATGAATAAGGAGCAAGAATGAGGAAAAATTGCTGTAACTGCTTGCTGTAACTATTGTGTCTTCCCATGCTCACTACTCAGAAATGTGCACTCGCTTTCTGTATGTGATTGTAGCAAAAGCACTTAGCTCAGAGTCATGCCAGCTGGGAGTCACAACCTAAATATTGGGTGGTCACGTGTCCATTTGTTCTACTTTCAGTTTCCAGGCAATTTTGGAATTCAAAGAAACCTCCTTGTTTATGGCACCAGTCCCTGAATTCTACAGCGATTCAGCATCTGAAGCAATATCAACATGTCAGATGTTGCTTCTCTGGTTGTGTATCCTTTTAGTGAAGGAAGAAGAGGTAGAGAAAAAAGAAAATCCTTGAGGGACAAGCAATATTGAAGACCTAACATTTCACAGCTGCTGTGATGTTTGAAAATTTATGTGAAGTCTTTATTTTGATGCAACAATTTAATTGTGGCCTAGAGCTGAGATTTGCATCTCTGAGGCTAGTCAATGTAGAGTTACAATGATAAGGTAACACCATACACTTCACTACATTGTTAAGCATTTTTTTTTTTTTCATTTTTCTTTGTTGTCAGTTGTATAACAGCTGTCTTTGAAAAACTCCAAGTTCTATAAAGGCTTAATTTTGCACTGGGTTAGCAACTAAGGTCTAATCTTCTTCAGGGCTAGACTAAGTGTCTATTTGGTGTCAGGTAGGTAAAGCAGTCTGATGTTTGAGTTGAGAATCATATCACTCTCTAAAAACAGTCTGGCTTTCTGCTGATGATTCATCAGGAAAATGAGCATGGTAATTGAATTGGGGGTTGAAAAGGATCACAAGGAAAATAACCATATTCGACTTTTGGCGCTGTCATATGGAATCCTGTTAATGTGCTATACATAAATCAATGATCTCTCATAGTGGACTCTTTTAGCAAATGCAGGCACTTATTTTTTTTGCTCTGATCAGTTACAAGAGACTGTCTATCACTGCTGTTGAATCAGGGTGGGATTTGGAAACAGAATTGGAAAATGAGTCTCTCTGAATGCCTGTGATGCCTTTTATGTGTTGATCAGATTCTGGGAAAGAAATCTGGGTTCTAAAGGAAAAGACGACAACTCAGAGAAACTCAAATGGTGGAATTTTCTCAGAAAAGAATTGATCCTCTTTTTGAGCATGGTTGTGATAAAAACTGTTACAGGACCTGTAACTGCTTTACTTTGGAAAGAAACAGGTTTTGCTTCCAACTGTACGGATAGTTGGTTTGTACAGGTTGGACAAAATAACCATCTTTTGGCAAGTTATAGGTTTAACTCTTCTCTAGAGAGGCGTTTCTCCACTGGGGATGATTTTGGCCGTCTAGGGACATTCAGTCATATCTGCAGACATTTTTGGCTGTCACAGCCATTGGTGGGATGCTCCTGGCATCCAGTAGGTAGAGGCCAAGGATGCTGATAAATATCCTGCAACGCACAGTGCAGCCTCCTACAATGCCAAATTATCAGGCCCAACATGTCAGTAGGGCTAAGGTTCAGAAACCCTGATCTGAAAAATATTCTGGGACTTCGGAGTCTGTTTTTGTATATCCTTTATGAGAATAATATTTTGAGGAGAAGTTTTAAAACAGAATGTGTAAGGCTTTGTCTTGTTACGAGGTAGTCAGGATCCCCTAGTCTGAAAATATATCCTTTTTCCAGATCTAATTGTAAGAGACTAGTATGAGGGGAAAGTTTCTTAGACCAAGAATTCCAAGCGTTGTCTTTTCTCTAATAAAATTGAGATTTGCTGGGACCCTTTCTGTTGTTTTGAAGGTAGAAGATGGGAAACTTCTCTAAAAGTCGTAGTCCCAGACTTTAATGAAGGTTCTCTCTCTCTTTTTTTTTTTTCTCTAGAGATGGAGTCTCGCTATGTTGCCCAGGCTGGTCTGGAATGCTTGGGCTCAAACGGTCCTCCCACCTAAGCCTCCCAGAGTGCTGGGATTACAGGTGTGATCCACCATGATTGGAAAGATTGTGTCTTGATGCCAAACTATATATGCTTTGGGTTTCTAAACCAGTGATTTCAAATTGTGTAGCTGTTATACTGTCATTAAATTTTGCTACAAACATTTTCTTATCTTGTACAATATGCATTAGTCCATGCTTATGAATTTTCAAACCAGGAAAAGCATTGTATCCCAAATAGTTTACTTAAAAAACACATGCAATGTAAGGCTCAGAATACTTAGCTCTGTAAAGTACTGGAGACTAAATTAGTCATGTTAAAAAAAAAAAAAAGAAGGCTACTTAAACTTATCCAGTGGGTAGAAACTTTAAACAAATGCATGCACAGTCCAGATTTTACTTTTTAATTTTGGTAAGCATGAATAAGGAAAATACTTTATTAAGAAGGAAAACTCTCTTGATTCCACCTTAAATCTTGAAAGATTTAATCTATCAGATTTGTTACTTAGTCTCTTTATTCACTAAAGTTAAAGTAGCAGTCAGCGTGAGATGGTCAAGAAAGTGTCCCGTATCAGTTGCTACACCCGGAGCCCAAAGTAAGAAGTGTGACACTTTATTTCAGGTGTTGACTAACCCTTTCTGCAAAGTGCCAAATAGTAAATATTTTCAGCTTTTTGAACCACACAGTCTCTGTCTCAACTATTCAACTCTTTTATGGTGTAAAGCAGTCATAGACAAATGAATGGATGTGTTTATATTATAACAAAATTTTATTTGCAAAAACAGGCATTAGAACCAATTTGGCTATCAGATCATAGTGTGTCTGCCACTGCTTTATTTAATTCATGCAGCTTTATCATGAGCAAATGCATGATTCTTGTTACATTTTTTCAATGGTGAGGATTATTTATGAAACTATGATACTTTCTTCAAAGCCTCCAGATTGGGAGTCATTGCAGGATGCACTTAAGTGTAGGTTTGTAGGCCACCTACAACCTAAAAGGCAGAGAAAATGCCATACCCACAAATTGACTTTGTTTCAACATGATTCAGTGTTCACGGAAATTATCTAATGGGATCTGTTAGGTTATTATAAAAATACAACAGCATTCTCTAATATTTGCTAGATTTCAGAATTAGTGAGAAATCAGGTTGAAAAAAAGAAAAAAAAGATGAGCCATTTCAAAAGAGGATTCCCTGAGGACATGAACTGTGCTGCGGACTGCTGGTCAGAATAGTGCATGAGATGAGGACAAAATTGCCAGACGTTACTTGACACTGTCCTTGGCAGTATGTGATGAGGTCTGGAAGTGTGTTGCCTGGTTATAGTCTGCATCTTCCTGATAGAGTTTTCTGATGAGGGGTTGTGTTGCTAGTCCCTGTCAGTGTGCCACCTACTGTGATGTAAGAGCGAGAGATGGTTCCTGCAAACTGTAAAGAGGGAAATGAGCCACCACACGTTCTTTGCTTTCTGTTCTTCAGTAATCACATCAATATGATCAAACACTGTGGCACTTCCAACAAGTCAGCCAGTCACAATGTGGAGGCAATGAGAGATTTTTTTCCACCTCTTAAGTGCCCCCAGTCAAGAAAGATAAAACTGAAGTAGTTTGGTGTGAGGGTTCTCAATCATAGGATGGTAGTGATGCAGTGTGCTGTGTAGCAGCACAAGCATGAAATTGCCCTGAAGTCTTCATTTTATGTGAAATGTGAGGCTGTTAAGAAATAGTCTCTGATTCTCTGAATGAAGTATATGCTCCGTTCAATTAGCCATGTTTTCTTCAGTTCTACCAGTCAACACCCCTTCCTCAGAATGAATTAAACCTTGCCTTTCACATGAGCCAATGACAAGTTCATGAGTAAAAACCTTTGCTGCCTTGTTAAAAAGAGCCTGTCACCCAGGTAGAACTGATTTCATCTATGACTCAGTTGGAGAAAACTCAAGGTAATACACGATGCCTGGCACAGTCTATTCCCCTATTTCCAGGAAGCATCAAACATAATTAAAGATAGGCAAACCTTTTCAGCCTAAAGTAGAGCTAACTTTCTCTTTTTTTCTCTCTGTCTCTATATTGAACAAGCTAGTAAATTCATTATCTATTGCAGAATAATAAATTAACCCAAACTTAGCAGCTTAAGGAACAATAAGTATTTATTATCTCACATAGTTTCTGTAGGTCAGGAATTCAAGCAACTTACCTGCAGGGTTCTGGATCATGGTGTCTCATGAAGTCGCAGCACAGATGTCAGCTTGGACTACAACCATCTAAAAGCTTGACTGGACTTGGATCATTGGCTTCCAATATGGCCCAGGCATGTGGCTGGCAAGTTAGTGCTGGTGGTGGGTGGGGGGCCTGAATTCCTTGCCACCTGAATCTCTCCATGGGGCTTCTTGAATATCCTTACAACATAGTAGCTGGTTTCTTCCAGACTAGTGATTCAAGTGAGAGGAAGGTGGAAGCCACAATGTTTTTTTATGACCTAGCCTTGGAAGTCATACTCTGGCATGTTTGCAGTACCAAACTGTATACACAGAGCAGCCCTACGCAGTGTGGCAGAGAGAAGCACAGAGGGGTGAATATGAAGAGGTGAGAATCATTGGAGGCCTTCTTGGAGGTGGGCTCCTATAGCCAGTTACTTGATCTTTAAATCACATTGTGGAGGTATCTTCTTACTCTTTTAAAAATCATTCCTGATCCCAAATAGGGCCTTCTCAATTCTGAACAGGCATTTTATTTCATGTGTTGCCTTTGCATGCTCATAAATGGCTCATAAATTCCTCAACCTGTTCTTAATTTTCATTTGCATAGAGATAACAATTTTAGTAAAGGTTCTTTCTAAACTTAGGAAGGTCATAACTAACCTAGGCTTTTCACATAAGCAAGAATATGAAGCTTAGCATAGATTAGACCATTTTTTTTTTTTTGCTGTTAATAACACCTGTAAGATATCTTGGCTGGAAATTTTAAAAGATGCTGGTTGTTCAATTTTTAAAAATCCTCTTAATATGTTGTGATTACATGTATCTAGATTTTCTTTTTGTCTCTTGCTTAGTATCTCAACTGGTCTTAAATCTTTTTTCATGTAACTTTCCTCTATGGAATCTGCATTAGTGCTGCTGACAAACCTAAAGGTGTATAATGTCTCACACATAATGGAGCTTTATTTCTTACTTTTATCACAGTCTAAAATGTGTGTTCTTGGTCATTGGGTAGCTTTCTTTATGCGATGAACCACTGGCTCCTTTCATCTTTTGCTTCTGCCATCCTTGATGGCCACATCATCATCTGCATCCAGTCTGAGGAAAGGAAAGAGGGTGGAGATGGTGATGCCACTGACATTCCGCTGGAGGGAACCAGTTATATGGCTATGGCTGGTCCAGGGGCTAGGAAATGTGATTACTCATGAGGCAGTTGCTTCCCAGACACAAGTGTATTCTCTAGAAGCAGGGGTTGGGGGGAGGATTTTATAGAAGGGCAACCATCTCTGCTTGAGATCCCAGGCTCCAGAACTTAGCTGTCTTGGAACATTTTGTAAGAACTAGAATTATGTATATTTGAGATTTTGTGACAAAAGTTAATATTACTTCACTTTATAAGTTAAGTTTAAAATAATGTGAACCCAATTCTATAATAAAAATTTCAGCAAGAATTCCTTAAATTTCAAAGTTAGAAGCCAAGCACATTGTAAAGTGGTTATACTATTGATACATGGAGGGAAGTGGGCATCACTTTGGACTGATAAATATAAATATTGGACTGTTAATATTTTAATATAAATATAATATATATATAATATAAATATAAAGCTCACTGTCCTTTGGAGGATTATTCTGGAATAATGTGAGACTTTCAATATATCAACCCTTTCATAGGGAAGCAATCAGCTTTGTTTACACAAAATATCCTCGAACTTATATTTATGTCCCTGTTCCTAGTAATACTTCAGTTTGTATATATCTCAACCATCTATTTTCTCCCCAGTGTTAACATGGTCATCTTCCAGTTGAGGTACTTCTGGGCTGTTGTTGCCGTTGCTTTACTAATTGTTATTATTATTAGCAACATCACTTATCCAGCACTTACTGGGGCCAGGCATTGACCTAAAATTTTGCTTATCTTTTATCTAATTTAATCCTCACAAAACCTTGTAAAGTAAGCACATCACCCTAATTTGACCGTTACACTGAGTTTCAAAGGCTAAGGTGCAGTTAATGGTGGAGTTGGGATTTAAACATATTCTGCCTGGCACAAAGCCCTTGCTTTCTTTCACCTTATGGTGTACATCAGACTAACTGCAATATAATGTTTGTTTGACTTTTTGTTCTTATGTCTCTGGGGTAAATTAAATCATGTTTCTTGATCCTTAAATCACATTGTGGAAGTATCTTCCTACTCTTTTAAAAATCATTCCTGATCCCAAATAGGGCCTTCTCAATTCTGAACAGGCATTTTATTTCATGTGTTGCCTTTGCATGCTCATAAATGGCTTAAACAACGTTTCCGCTACCCTTTCTTAGAGTGTGGGTCTCCTTTGTGAATAAATTTGCAAGCATCTTGAAGAAAACGGAGTGCGAGCCATTAACCATTTTGGCTTTTTAGAGAAGAATCCAACCTTCTGTGACAGAATGGCAGGATTGATCATTCTTGTGAAGGCGCTTTGGAAAGAATTCTATTACCAACTTTAGCAACCCTTTTCATTCTGTCCCACACTACCAGCTCATCGGTAAACTGGTAAATGGATTCAGCTGATACAGATTTTCCCATTTGCTGGGCTTGCAAACCCATGTTGTCTTCAACAGCTCTTTTCTTGGTCTAGCCTCATTGAATCAGTCTTTGCAAGTGGTAAAAAGAACAAGCTTTTAAATCAGACAGCTCTGAGTTGGAATCCTGGCTGAGAACCTTTGTAACTGTGTATGGTGTTTGAGAAATTACTTAATCTTTCAATACATCAGTCTTTAATTTTGTAAATGGAAATGGTAATGCCTAAAGACCTAAACAAGGACACATAAACAAAAATGCTTGGTGTCAGAAGACCAGTAGGTCCTGAGAAATTCTACTGCTACATGGATTTGTTTAAAAAACAGCGTCAGTTAGGAATGCAGCAAGTAACAATAACAGCAACAACAAAAGCGTGAAAAATAGCTAGAGAAATCAGGATTGCTTTTTCTCACCTAGTGAGTCTGTAGACTGGTGGCTAGCGATGTTGGTTCAGGACCTCTATGGCATCAGGGCTGTAATCTCTGTGATTCTCTTGGCTTTATCTTCGGGCTAGCAAGATGGCCTCTGAAACTCCAGACATTATATTCGTGTACAAGATGAGAGGAAGAGGGAGATATCAGCTGTGCTTTTCTCTATTATCAAGTAAACACAAAAAGTTTTCAGAGTTCAGAAACACTCCAGCGATTTTTAACTGATGTCTCATTGGCTGGGTTGTGTCACATGAGGATTCCCAGCTGCAAGATGGGCTTGGACGGTGACTATCTAGCTTTGCCAGCTTCAACAGGGGAGTTGAGCAAAGACCCTATTCGTAGTCTCATTTGTTGATGGAGTGGCATGGGATTGGGGGTATAGGAAGTATAAAAGAGGAATGTGTACAATGTTATGTTGTGAAAGAAAGCATAGTGGAAGAAATAACTGCATAGCAGTAGGACTGAGGCTTAAATATCAGAGAGGAAAGGAGTGTTTCAGAAAGATCCTAAAGAATAATCATAGGTAGAGAAAAGAGTGGGGGTTTCCAGGCCATAGAAATGGGATGCAGTGGCACATAAGCACTGTGTGCATTTCATGTTTGGAATTTAGTAGAAACTTGGTGGCTCCAGGATGGTGTGTGTGTGTGGGAGGGGGTCAGAGGGTGGATGGGTACGATGTAGTTGGTGTTGTGGGGAGTGTTAAGACTGGAAAGATAAAGTAAAACTAGACTTTAAAGAGCCTTGTGCATAGCAGGAAGCAGTTTGTACTTTGGCAGCTGGGGAGGGTACTAGATGGCTTTAACATGAGCTTAGGTTTGAACTGGAGTGAAGAAGTATCTAATGCAGGTCATGGGGTATTGGACTACTGCTGTGAGGAAAAAAATAGAGAAGACAACAAATACCAGAGAGCTTTAGACAGTGGGCATGACGAGACTTGTCCTGATTTGCTTGAAGAATAACAGAGAGGGAGGAGTTAAGAATAACCCTGAGATGTCTAGCTTGGGTACATGATGATACTATTGAGTAGAGGAAAAGGAATACTGGAAAGGAGCAGGATTTGGGGGAGAGAATAATGATTCTGGCTTTAAACATATAGAATTGAATGGGTCTGCAGGAGTTCTAAGGATTGGAGATTCGAATCTAAAGGCCAGGAGAGAGGTTGATGGAAGGTGCAGTTACAGAGGAGTAACTGATATCAACCTAGGACGACATGCAGAGTGCGAGGGCAGCATGCAACCTAGGCCAAAAAGGAAGAGGCAGAGGAAGAGAAGAAATGAAGAGGGAGTGGCGTTCTGAAGAGGAGTGGGCATCCAATAATTCAGAGAATTCATGCAGAATGGAAGAGACAACACTGATTCTGAACACTAATTTAACTTCATTTGTTATATCTGTGACATGTTTCCTTTTTTGGATGTTCCCTTGTCTAGACCCTAATTTCTTTGTTATTTGAACTGTTACATCTACTTTCTGTTTAGTTTTGTACAAAGCATTAAGCTATTTTCTCTACAAGATATTTGTAAAACTAAAATAAATGCTGGATTTTTTCTGCTTAAAAGCAACATAGGCTTATTATGAGAAAATTCAGAAAACACTGATAGGTGAAAATAAGAAGAGGAAAACCCTCATAATCCTACTACCCAGTAATTACTACTGCCGAGATCTTGGTGTATATTTTTCTTGACTAATATTTTTAAACACAAATACACACACAATTTAACATAAATTAGGACACTCTGTACACATTGTATTGCAACTTGCTTTCTTAAATATCACATTATACTGTATCATAAAAATGTTAAATGCTCATCTAACAGCATTACTTTTCATGGATGAATAATATTCCACTCAATCTCTATATAATTTGAAACAATTCTTCCCTTAATGTTGTACTTTAAGGTTGCTTTTAATTTTTCCCTATTATAAGCAGGGCTGCAGAGAACATTCTTATAGATAAATGTTAGTATACTTTAATGAGTAATGAGTAAATGTTAATGCGAGGAAGTATCTTTAAAATAAGTGCCTAGAAAGGGATCACTGGCTCTTCCAGTATCATTTTGAGTGTTGCTCTCAATTTCCAGTATCCTTTTGAGTGTTGCTCTCAATTTCCTCCCACATACCCAAATGTCTGAAAAGCTCCATTGTGGACTTCTCCTATTCTTCTTACAATTATTATGAAAGTAACTCTTTGCTCTTCTCCGCACATGACTTGTTCTCATGATACAGAGGGTTTCCTGAGGAGCCACCAAAGTGTTTGAAGGGATGTGAAGGGAGAACCAGAAGCAAAGGTCAGACAGAACAGCATCTCATCCTGAAGAACAATTTGATAATGCATTTCCAATGAAGGAAGAACTTGTCACTGAAGCAGGGTCAGCTGTTATCCTCTGCAGTCAAAAAGAGAAGAAACAGGCTAAATCTCTAGGGTGGGTGATTTAAGTTACCTACATGAAACCATTTCCTGGTATTGTAGGCTATTAAGCTTTGAGATGTGCTCCTGGGTGTGACTTTGGAGTCTTATTGGGAAACCTTTAGGCATTTTTAGAATCTCTTTTGGCCGGGGTGGTTAAGTGGACTTTTATCAGAATGAGATGCCCCTCTCGGTGACCTCTGAAGGCCAACGTTAAGCCCACGAAGAAAGTCTTCAACCTGGGAGATGTGCCATTACTCATGGGTTATTGCACTGGGGTCAGGTGATTATCATTTAAGCCTGTTTTCTGGGTGTGTTTGTGTAAACCACTCTACAGAGTTGATTGAAATCTGAAGTCATTTTTCCACTTCAATTCTTTTGTCCATGAATAGTGCTTCTGTGAGAAAAGAGACCAGTGTTGTTTATTGTTGCTACTTTTGTTTTCTTATAGCTGGAAGCTTTTTCTATCAATACAAATTCCGATTCTTTATGAAAGATTAGAGTTAGTCACATGTAATCTGTATATCCAGGGTTACTCTAAGTGACACCATTTTCAACCTTCTGTAGAAATCACTTTGATTCTAATCGGTTTCTTCATTTCTTGTATTTTGGGCTTTCGTTGGAAATATTTTCCTTTTTCTTTGGGGCTGAATGCCTGATGGAGAAAGTATAGGCGGACAGTCGAAAATTTTTTCCCTCTAAATAAAAGATCACAGAAGGTGCCTGAGGAGATTTAGACCTTGGGAAAACGAAAATGAGCATTTTAATTCACTCTTCTGGGACTATTTTACATTTTTTTGGTGGGAGGGGAGCTTTGTGACCCTCTCCTTTTTAAAGTATTTTGTCAGTGAGTACTAATTTGATTTTTTAGTGCTATATCGATGGCAAAATGTGATTAATAAATGAGGAAGATAAGAGTTTTGAATCAGGGGACTATGACCATGTCATGTTGGATTTTTAGCGCTGAAATATTTATTCAGTTGTAGAAAAAATATTTAGAAAGTAAGTTCTCCTGCCGTTTTGGATTTCATGTGAAAAATATGAAGGTATGGAACTGCTGTCTCCCCAAAAAGTTTCCTGATTTTTGTGCTCTTGGCTGCATCCTTTTCCAGTACTGATAAGTCAGTTTGTGATGCCTTCCCCTTGAAAATAATGATATTGGTTTCACCAGGGAAGTACCATTGTGGGAAATAGCTGATTAGTTAGAATCAGTGCAAATATGTGCAGAACAGTGAGAAAGAAGGAGGCTCATTGACCTGGGACTCTGGAGACTTATGGTCTATTCCTGGCTGCCTGGAACTAGCTCTTAGGCATCTTTTCGTTTTTCTGTACATGGCCCAAATAGGACAGACACTATTCTGAGAGCCAGAGACCCTAAATTCTCACTTACAACCGTCTACTAATTTACTGCATGTATGTGTCTAAGCAAGGTTTTCTCCTGTCATTTGCTGCTATGTATAGCTAATAGGACTACTTCCAAATTATAGACAAATTTGAGTAAGCATTTAGTATCAAGGATTATAAAATGCATTTAAGTGCTCCAAAATGCTCTGAGTATATTTATGTCACTTTCTAAATCACAAAACAAATCCAAATGTGTAAAATGAGGAAGTAGGTGCTGATGATTACTAAGATACTGGATTTTTTAAATTGAATTCCTGAGTTATGAAGAAATTCATAAGAAACAAATGATTACTTGTTTGACAATCTGGAAGGTAAACATGGGCATGTGGGAAAACTTGGTGAGTAAAAGACAAAGGATTACAGGTATGGTTCCTGTCTGCTGTGAACTGGCAGGTGCAGGGGAAACTGAAAAGGTGAGGGAAAGAGTTTTTTGGAGGCCAAGGCAGGCAGATCACTTGAGTCCAAGTATTCGAGACCGGCCTGGTCAACATGGTGAAACCCTGTCTCTACCAAACATACAAAAATTAGCTGGCTGTGGTGGCACACACCTGTAATCCCAGCTATTCGGGAAGCTGAGGCAGAAGAATTGCTGGAACCCTGGAGGTGGAGATTGTAGTGAACCGAGATTGTGCCACTGCACTCCAGAGCAAGACTCTTGTCTCAAAAAAAAAAAAAAAAAAAAAAAAGTCTTTTAGAGAGGGCTATGTGTATTTGGTATTTGTTGCTCTTTCCTATGCAAAGCTTCTTCTCATTGGTTTTATTTTCATTTTTCTCCTTTACTCTTCCATGCCCCTTTACCCCATTTCAATTCTCCTCTTCCACATAGGCACCTACTCTAGAGGAGCCATCATTAAAATAAGGTGCACCCATATAAAATACGGCATCGTGTTGTGTGTATTATACTATGGTTCTCTGTTGGTTTCTTAATTTGCTCAAAACTATGTGTTCAATATCGACTTATATTTTGTTTATAGCTGGTTTGCTTCAGTAATAATTATATTATATTACAAGTATGCATCCATCATATTTTACTGATTCATTTTCCCAGTGGTGGGCGGTCTCACTCCCAGCTATGACAAGCAATCCTTTATTGTGTCGAAATATTTCTGTGGTATATGTTTGAGGTTGGATTGTCTGGTTATAGCATATACAGTAATGTGTATCACTCTCAAGTATGGTTATATTTTTTTTATTGTTAGTGCAGGCACATTTGTGAGAAACATATATGAAAATTATTCTTAACCATCACTTAAAATTTTCCATTCTCATGGGATTTAATTACACTTCTTTTATTAATAGTAAATTTGAGCATCTCTTTTTGTGTTTGTGGACCATTTGGTTTTCCCCTGCTGTGATGTGATGTATGTGTGTGAGATAGTGTAATTCTGGATAATATAGTGATGTAAGTTTGGAAGCCACCCTAATTCTTAATAGCTACCTTATCTATCTAAAGGAATCAACTGCTAATCCCATCAGTAAGTTACTCTTAGTAAAGGCAAAGGGTTAGGGCTGGGCACCATGGCTCATGCCTATAATCCCAGCACTTTGGGAGGCCAAGGTGGGTGGATCACCTGAGGTCAGGAGTTTGAGACCAGCCTGGCCAACATGGCAAAACCCCATCTGTACTAAAAAAATACAAAAAAAAAAATTAGCAGGGCATGATGGTGTGCACCTATAATCCTAGCTACTCAGGAGGCTGAGGCAGGAGAATCACTTGAACTTGGGAGGCAGAAGTTGCAGTGAGCCAAGATCACACCATTGCACTCCAGCCTGGGCAACAAGAGTGAAACTCCATCTCAAAAAAAAAAAAAAAAATCAAAGGATTAATAAGATTCCCTCTTCCTCCTACCTCTACTACCAGATAGAGAGTTAAAAGCTTTGTTACCACCAGTTTCTAAAAGCTAAGAAAAGTTTCTGTGCACCTCATTGCAGGCAAGACGTTTGACCCTGTTAATGGAGGCACTAGTCTGATAGAGACTATCCACGAGAAGTCGGAGTCAGAGACTCTAATTTCTCATATAACCCGCCGTTAACGTATTGAATAAATTTGTTTATGTAAGATTTTCTCTCCTTATGTGTCATATTTAAAATAAATAACAGGAATAAATACTTCAAAGTCACAGGCACACTCAAGTATGTATCTAATATCAAGCACTAGAACATTTTCACTTTTCCAGGGCTGGCATGTAAGGATCTTGGAAGATGTCTCCATCATCCACACAATAAGACAAATAATGCTGAATAAACCGAAAAATTAACAACTCTTAGAGTTCTCAGAGAACTGAAGGGTCACAGAGCAAATTGCCACCCCCAAAACTGGAGAGACAGGGAAATACAGAGAATTACAGTTTTACCAGAGTAGAAACCCAAAAGGAACAACCACTGGGAAAAGCAGTGCTAGAGCAGGGACACCTAAACTATCATTAGTGAATTGCTGGAGGCTCACCGTGGACAAGTTAGAGAGTTAAGAACTCCAGGAAACCTAGTCTTAGGGGGTTGCTCCCATGCTTTTGTGAGTTTTATCTACAGGAGCTCTACCAGGTTCTCATGGTGAATACTGGAGAAAAATCCAGTTGTACTTCTGACAAGGGGCACATTTTTAAATATGCCCAAGTGTTCTGTTCTTAATATCTGCCCTTGAAGCAAACCATTTCACCAAAGCCTAACAGACTGGTCTTTTATCTAAGCCTAAGAGACCATGGGGAAGGGAAGCCCCTTCTGGTTTTGCCTGACCTGTGTTGGGCAGTAAAAGGGGGCACAGAAAAACATTTGTGAAGTTTACAACCCAGAGGCATAGGTTCACTAAAACTGAGACCTACTCACAGGACTGTAGAATGTGTCCCCACCCTTCACAGCTCAGCACCACATCACTAAAGGTCTATTTACTCCAGCTCCTTTTACCCAGTAAATGTCTTGTTTTCAACAAAAAAAATTACAAGGCATACTAAAAGACAAAAACACAGTTTGAAGAGACAGAGCAAGCATCAGAATCAGACTCAGATATGGCAGGAATGTTGGAATTATTGGAAAGGGAATTATTAATATGTTAAAGGCTCTAATGAAAAAAGTAGACAACAAGCAAGACCAGCTGGGTAATGTAAGCAGAAAAATGAAGATTCTGAGAATCAAAAAAGAAATGCTACAAATAAAAACTATTGTAACAGAATTGAAGAGTGCCTTTGATAGACTCATTTGTAAAACTCTTAAGTGCCTCTGATGTTATGAGTATACAGTATTCAAATGTCACTTTAAATTTTAAAACAAGTCTCAACTTTACTGTCTCTGTGAAACATGTTGCTTTTTACATGATACATTCTGGTGCTGCTTATTTCATTCTTGACTTTGAAATGTTCACGGAAGGGAAAAGGGGAGTTTTTGAAGAAATAGCATGGGAACCAGAACATTATGCAGTGCCTTCAAAGGTACGATGTACAACTTGACATTGATTCTGGGTGAAATCAGCAGATTTTCATTTAGAAATTATTTGGTGAAAATTATTTTTGTCTTAATGAAGTTGAATTCAAATTGTGGCATAAAAGATTCTGACATCAGCTTTAAAGTTTGGATACTTAAAATTTTGGAGGTGTGAAGATAAAAATTAGAAAATAAAATGTTATGAAATGCTAAGATATTTTATTTAAGATTTATGGCACTTTGGTCAGTATATTCTATCAATAGTTTTTTTTCCCCAGAGAAATCTTGCATGTTTTGTGATGCTATATAGGTTGTTGCTTGTTTTTAACTGACAATAGCCATAAACTATGTTTGGCTTATGCAAAAGACTGCAGATTAGGCTGGGCATGGTGGCTCATGCCTGTAACCCCAGCACTTTGGGAGGCCAAGGAGGGCAGATCACTTGAGGTCAGGAGTTCGAGACCAGCCTGGCCAACATGACAAAACCCTGTCTCTACTAAAAATACAAAAATTAGCTGGGCATGGTGGTGCGTGCCTGTACTCCTAGCTACTCTGGAGGCTGAGGTATAAGAATCGCTTAAACCCGGGAGGCAGAGGTTTCAGTGAGCCAAGATCATGCCACTGTACTGCAGCCTGGGCGACAGAGTGAGACACTGTCTCAAAAAAAAAAAAAAGAGTGCAAATTAAAAATAAAAAGAAATAGGAACAGACAAAAGAAATATGTTAGGAGCATTTTATAATATGTAAGGATAGCGGCAAAGCACATTCCTAAGATGGACACTGCTTTTGTTTTATTATTTATTATTTTTTCATGGGATCATCAAAAACATACTTTTCTGCAACTTGCTTTTGTCAATCATATATTACCAGCATCTTTCCAAGTCATTGCAAACATGTTTGTCTTATTCTTTACCTATTTTATAAATATAAAATAATTTGTTAAAACATTGCCTATTTATGCCATTGCCTATGTATTTGCTTTTAAGTAGAGTGCTTCAGTAGTCATAGTTACATAATATATCTTTAAGTAGTCATGCTAGTGTTTCTGTAGGGTAAATTGTTAAAATTATAGAGATTACAAAGTCATGGATTGTGGTTATTTAACATGTCGATAGTGACTCTCAAATTCCCTCCAGAAAGGATGCTCTAGCCTCCTTTCCTGTGAGAGGAAAATGCCTATTTGTCACACATTCACCACGACTCAACATCATCAATCTTTGTATTTTTTGTCAATCCAATACCCTTCAATTGGTATCTGTAGGATTCTGGCTCAAGATGACAGACTGATCACATATATCTGACTCTTCTTTCTATTAACATTACAGATTTTTCTTCTTTAAAGAATGGAACTGTAATAGCACTGAGCAAGAACATTCCTTAAACTATCAATGGCCAGAAGTTTTGAAGAATATGTGGAAGACAGAAAGCATCAGTTCAATCAATGGACTGATGGAGAAAGCTCAGTAGAAATCAAAATTCAGAGCAGCTTCAAGTCGGGGGGTCAATAGAGAGCTAGAATGAGCCACAGAGCAATCATCAAAGTTATTCATTTTATAGAACTGTGTTTCCAATAACATGGACATTTGGTTGCCCCTCTGGGCCTTTATTAATTACAACAGTTTCAAGGAATAGGCCTTTGCTCTTGAGCTAAGATTGAAGAACTGCTTCCTAAAGAAAACAATTTGTCTGGGGGTAGCTCTCAGTGAGAATATGGGAGTCTATAGTGAGGCAGGGTGGTGTATGTAGGAAGTCCTGATCTCCACAACAGATATAGTCAGGTAAACTGAAGAAAAGGTAAGTGCCTGGGAAGGAAATACAGCAAAGAATTCCATTCCTATGGTAATTGTGTCTGTCCTCAGTCTCTTTGCATGCCTCATGTCCTGGCAAACTCCAGGTGGGCACCTGTTGACATCTCAAGTACACCATTTTCCCACCTAGAGCCTGCAGTCAGCCCTTTCATTCAAGGGAGAGATGCCTGTGGAAGCAAACATATATAGCTTTAAAGTAAGTCCATGTTACAAAGGTTAGCAGACATTTGATGAAAACACTGAGGAAAATCTTGAAAGAATGAAAATAAACAGAACAACTAATCTAAAGTAAATAGAAATAGTTTTAATAATGGAAAAACTTTAATATTCTCAGAGTAAATAGCTTTCATCCTGAAAATAGCAAAAGTTTATGAAAATAGGAAAAACAGATTGCTGACATTAAAAAAATCAATGGATGGCACAAATAATCTAATGGGACTGAAGACCATGTTGCTGTTCTTAAAGATAGCATCAAGGAAACCTTTGATAATGTACAGTAAAATGAATCAGAAAATAAGGAAATAATACTAAGATGGGAGAGAGGTCTAGACATCTAATGTGACTCTAATGGGAACTCCATAGAACAAGAAAAAGAAAGAATAGAAAAAAGGACATAGCCCAAAAATAATAGAAGAAATTTTTTTAAGCTAAAGAAATATAACTCTTCGGACTGAAAGATTCCAGTAAGTGCCAAGCAGAATGAAGGAAAACAAAGCCTACTGCTAACTTAGTATTCAGCTTTTGGTAATTAACCACTCCTGTACCATATATTAGAACTGGCTGGTTAATGCTACTTAGGGATCAGTGTGGAAGCTGGGAGAGATTGGTTCTTAACCTTTCTGAGATATCTAGCATGTAAGGACTCAGTGATCATGAAATGAAAAAGGGATCATTTTTGTCCCATAAGGAGAGTATCAGCCTGAGAAAGAATCCACCACATAGAAGACCAGGCCTGAGAGACAGAAAGAAAGAGACACAGATCTAATAACATTGTTGGAAATCATCCGTCTGGCCATATCTGATTTTAGTACTACTGCATGATTCATATTAGGGACCAAAGAGTTTGAGATGTGTTTCTGCATGAAAGTTGTGAGAATACACTTAATGTATCCTAGAGGAATTCTAGTACTCTGAGGATAAAGAGAAGATCCTAAAAGCTTCCAAAGAGGAGAAGAAACAAATTACTTACCAAGAAATAAGACTTGGAATGACATTCTACCTTTTGTCAGCAACACTGGATAGCCAACAAAAAAGCAGTGTTTTCTTTTTTCTTTTCTTTTTTTTTTTTTTTTTTTTCTGAGATGGAGTCTCACTCTGTTACCTGGGCTGGAGTGCAGTGGTGGGATCTTGGCTCACCACAGCCTCCAGCGGGTTCAAGCAGTTCTCCTGCCTAAGTCTCCCGAGTAGCTGGGATTATACGCACCTGCCACCATGCCTGGCTAAATTTTTTTTTTGTATTTTTAGTAGAGATAGTGTTTCACCATGTTGACCAGAGTATTTTCAAAATATGGGAGGGTGGGAAAAGGTTTGAAGCTGGCATTCTATACTTGTCACATTACCAATCAGGCATGAAGGCCAATGAAGATATTTTTGGATGTGCAATAATTCAAGAAGTTTATGAAAAGATTGTAATAGGAGGTATTTCAGCAATATGATAAAAGAGTGAGACTTAGAAGAACTAAAGGAAGCTAGAAAGAAGGTAAGAGGTTAATTTGTGTGGGGGCCTGAAAATGTCTTCTCCAATGAGAAGTGATTTAGGACAACAGATTCCTTGTGTATTATTCTTCTTGATTCTAAAGTGAATAATAGCTACACATTTATAAAAATCATAAACATTCTTAATTGGTTTTCCATTTTTAGAATTAACCTGTATGGACAAAGCACAGAAGACTGACTTAACAGTCTAAAGGCAAAATGTATATGCTTTAAAGTGCAGTGATTGCAAATGGGGGCAAAATGATTTGCTTTAAACAACTATGAAATAAATAACTTCTCTGAGCAAAATCTTGTGGAACTGGTGTCTGTCTGAATAGAGGAATGACCATGAGTCTGCATTAGAGGCAGGGCAAAGAGAGAATGGAGGCACATCAGTTGGGAACGTTGTTGTATCTGACCTGAGACAGGCTCCGCAGAAAAGGGGCTGAGGTGCGATAAGTCTAAGAGGGTCAGACCAGCGGTTGTGCTCCTGGTTGGGACCAGTGTTTGCTCTCTAGGAAAGCATTCAGACCATTAGATTATTACCCCTTTCCCTAGGAGCCTCTGTTACCTAAAATTGAATATGTATTTTTTTTGCTGATGTGGTTTTGGTTAGAAGGCGTAAAATGTACTCACTTTTCTGAGAAAGAGGATTACGTGTGATAAAATGATGCCTTGTGTCTTAAATATTTAAAAAGAGAAAGAGGGAGAAAGCTGAAATGTTCCGATTTCACTTTCCCCGTTTGAAATTGGTGTGAAAGGGCTTAGCCTCTTTTCAGAGAAATAAGAGTCTCACACTCAAAGTGCATAAACACAGAAAACAGAAACAAAACATGTTAATTGGTGATTAAAGGAGAAAAGTTCAATATTTTTTGACTGTATGGCAAAAGCTTATATTCTCAAGAATAAACATTTCTAATGAGATCCAAAGACCACAGGGCAAAAGAAAATGGGATAGTAAAGGCTTTTTAATAATCTAAAATAGCTAGGGAGAAACAAAGACAGTTTTAAGGCTTTAGTGAAAGTTATTTGCTATTGTGTTGGAACAAAGAACCCAATGTTTAGATTGAATTTTTTATTTTTCAACCACTTGAGTTGGTATGATTTTTCAAAATCATTCTTTCTCCTTCTCTACTGTTAACATGTAGCTATAATTTGGTTGCTCTGACTTGGGATATTTTAAGGCAAAGGAGATATGAAAGCTTGAGGATGTGGAATGGACTTTATCACAGGCTAGGGTTAGGCAAAAAAGAAGAAATGAAGTCATCTTTAAGGGAGCAACTGGAGAAGAACCCAGAGCTGTGCTACTGAAAGTAGACACTCATTGTCACTAAATGTCATCAAGGGATAACTTTATGAAGCACGTACATGTGATGGAAGCATTATCGATTAAAGTAGTATAGAAGAAAAACAGGCAATATTTAGAAATTGATACATATTTTTTAAAAAAGAGAATGATCCAAGAAACATAATTCTAGAAATGAGTTCATTAAAAAGAAAAAAATGTTATGTAAAAACACGTGGGAAGAAAAATGTGACAACAGAAAAGCCTTGTGTGGCTCTTATCTGTATGCGTTAGCAGTGCTAGAATAATGATGGTGAATGTACCAGTAAGAGAAAACATTCTAGAGATTTATAAGTAATACCATTTAAAATAGTCATTGGCACCTTTGTTAGTATATGACAACCCAAATGGACAATCATACCAATAGACATAAGTTATACAAAAAGACATGGAGTCTATTGAGAGAAGCAGGCCATACCCAAAATAATAGCTAATATTTACGGAGTTCTTACTCTGTGCCAGGCACTATGCAAAATGCTTTTGATGTATGGTCTCATTTAATTCTCACTGCAGTTTTTTGAGGCAGGGGCCTTGTACAGATGAAGCTTCAAAGACTGAACAACTTTGTAAGATCTCACCAATAAGTAGCAGGCTTGGGTTTTGAATTCAGATCCTCTGAGTTTGTAGCCGTGTTCTGAACCACTCTGTTACTATAAGGGTGTTATTGCTGCTGCTATTAAAGTGATATAAGTGGTATTTTCATAGAAGGAACAGAAATTTCACTGATACACGGAGTAACTTTTTACCTCAATGGCCTACATTTATTTTCACCCCATCTTCAAATAAACAATAAATAAAAATCAAAATGACAAACGACGTCTGCAATTTCTGAGTACTTCGTACATGCTAGGTAATGTATTTGACATGTATCATCTCATTTAATTATACTATGAACTCTGGGAGGCATTAAGTTAAATGATTAAGGAGGCAACTCAGAGTCATACAGCCTGGGTTCAAATACAATCTCTTGGCATTACTAGCTGGCTGGCTTCAGCAAGTCTTATTTTCACTGAACTTCAAGATCCCCACCTGTAAGTGGCAATAGTAATACCGCCTTCATCATAAAGTGGTGAGGCTTAAATTGCTAATCAGAATAATGTCTGGAACATAGTAATTGCTCAACTGTTCGTTTTTTTTTTTAAATATTTTAATCTAGGTGAGAAAATGGAGACTCAGAAGTTAAATAACCTGCCCAAGGTCAATAGTTCTCATACAGCAAAGATGGGATTCTGATCTTTCTATGCCACGAACCTCAGTCTTTGCTCTTAAGCCCTCTGTTTTACTACCCTCCTAGGATTTGACCTCACAACTCTGTTTTCTAAGTACCATTCAGGGTGCTTTTCCTCCTAATTTAATCTATGAACAGGTTGCCTGTTGAGCATGGATATGTCAAGGTTAAGGCAATGAATAAATTAGGAAATTGACACAGTTGCAGATGACCCATTTTTTAAAGATTGAATTTAAAAGCACTTTCTCTTCAAAAGAAACTGGATTAAGTAGAACTACCTGGTTTTACTAAAACAGAACATCTGTTTGAAGAAACATTTAGAATATTTTATTTCCAATGGTGGCTTGTTCATAAATGCATAACGTTAAAAAAGGAAGCAGAGCTTTTAGTTTCAGACTTTGAAGTTTTTTAAAAAAGAAGCACAATAGGCTGTATAATCCATATCCAAAGTGCAGGATAGCATGAAGAAGTACAAATAAAGCATGTCTCAAATGGTTATATTCAAGGGAATCTTGTTGTAAGGTAGTATTAAGAGGTGGTGTAATGAGCTCTTTATAAGTTAACTATATGACCTTAGGCTTTTATTTTCTGTAGGTTTTTTTCTTTTAAAAATATTTTAGGAAACCATGATATATCAGAGACCATGAATTGTGTAATGGTGTGCATTTAACTAAAAGGAAAAAGGTCAAACTTGGCCAATGGCAATGTCCTGAATATCCTGCCCCAAACCTGCTGGGGATCTCATCAGAGAAAGACATTAATTTTGTGAATTTGTCACATTCAGGACCCAATCTCACTAAGCTCACGCACTGCTAGTGGTTTCTTCTCTCAGTTTTGGACTCAGAAACTTTTTACCCTAGTGTATAAAACGAGCAAACCAATTGATGAAGGTACAGTGAATCCCAAGACACATGTCACAGCTAACCCATAGTCTCCCTGTAGGCACAGACAACAAATTATAGTCAGCTGGTTGCTTAGCAAGGCTATAACCAGCTGAGGTGAGTGAGTTACATGATTTAAATATTTAATGGCATGAGGATAAGATGGTTGATTATATCAATTCCACAAAAGAGCAAGACCTGCCACTAGGACCAGATTCTCTAAACTATACTTGGATGGGCACTGCCAACTATGACTCCTCTGTGTGACCCTGGGCAAGTTCCTTGTCTCACTGTGTCTCAAGTTCCCTACCTGCAAAAAATGTGTGAGTAAATGGTTTGACAAAGTGCTTGGCCATGATATTCCATTATCATCTTCACTATCCAGGCTTCAACTGCCAACAGTCTCCTTTCTTCACACAGAGGCCATTGTATCTCTCTAAAGTGACTTTGCACATCTCTGATTTTTAAAGTTTAGTTCATAGAGGAAAACATTTTTTTCTGACTTCCAAGTTCTCGTAGGTTCCAAACCAAATAAAGAATGCAATGATAATGGGGCTTTTTTTTAAAATTTTTTAGAGGGTATCCATGTAGCCAAGTTAAAAGTGGTTAGGCTCTTTCAGTGTTGATAAAACACATGGTATCCTGCCAAAAGTCTGTAGAAAGGAGACCTGTCTATGTAAACTATCTATTTTTAACTTCTAAAAGACTATCCTCTGGTATTGTAGCTTTTCTTTCTTTCTTTTCCTTAAATATTTGTATCAGGATAAAAAGCATTGCCTTTCCTCAAATTTTTCATGAATATGTTTCACTTTCCAATAGAACAGAGCATGAGCATGAGCTTGCTGTTTTCCTCCTGATTTTAAAGACTGTGCTTGCAGGGAACAAAGAGTAGAGAACAAGTGGGCCTTTATGCTGCAAAGACGGTTGATAATTGACACCTGCTTCCAAACAATTACTGCATGTGCAGTATTTAATTCAGCTGTTTTTTGGCTTTGGCTTTTTATGAGAAAACAATTTTAGCATAACTCTGTAAATCTCTTTTCTCTCTTGGCCTCAGACTCTGTATTTAGAAACTATTATCCCCTGTTTGGGGTCAGATATTTGCTGGGGTAGTGCATTGTCTTAGTCTCTTTCTGCTGCTATAACCGACTGCCACAAACTGGGAAATTTACAAACAATACAAGTTTATTCAGCTACAGTTATGGGGGCTGGGACGCTCAAGAGCATGGTGCCAACATATGGTAAGAGCCTTCATGCTGCCTCCTCCCATGGCAGAAGGACAGAAGGGGAAGAGAGTAAACATGAGAGTCATTAGCAAGAAGAGGCCAAACTTGCTTTTATAACAAGTCCACTGGATTGATAACTCACCCACTCCCACGATGATGACATTAATCTATTAATGAGGGCCCAGCCCTCATGACCTAATCACCTCTTATTAGGCCCTATCCCTCCAACACTGTTGCATTGGGAATTAAGTTTCCAATATGGGAACTTAGGGGGACACATTCAAACCATAGCATGCCTGATCTAATTTCTTTTAGGAAAAAAGTAAGCTATTACCTTTGGAAATGTGGAGTTGGACTCATTAATTTAGTATTTTATTTTGAACATTTGGCAGCCATTTACTTGTTTTCATTCAAATCAAGGAGTTAGAGTTCCAAAGTAAATCATTTTCATGTTACGAGTCTTGACTTCACAGTGTTTCCCCTTGATGTTTCTGTGAAATGTGTTATCCTGGATTAGTACAAAATCAGGCCCCAATGCTTCAGTATTAAATATCACACAGCTGTATTAACTTTTTATGAGATGAAACTGAGCTGCAAAACATTATGTGTGGATTTTGGAGGGGATTGTTTCTGACTGGTGAGTTATGATGGCTGGATTTTTATCTATAGTACTAGAGTTGGGCCGATCGGATTAATGCATTTTAGGCACATAAACCTGAATTATAAAGAAGAGAAATATGTTCTCATTGCAAGCAATTCTTTATAAGTAATGATGTCACTGTATGAGCTTTTTAAGCTACTGAAATATAGTCCGGATGATTGGGAAAGGCTTATATTTCTCGATTCCCTGGGATCCTAATGTGCATATCTCTAAAAGGAAGCAGAATATAATGGCCTTGCAAGGGCTGTCTGTAGTTGATGGGACACCCAGTGCCATCAAATCATGGGCTGCACTAAATGTGATTAGGAGCTGTCACAATACATTTAGCCCTCATCGGTTAGAGAGAGAATCCAGGCCAAAGGTCATTTTCTACAGCAAAGTGGGCATTTAGTGCTTTTATTTGCACTAATGGTAAATGATGGTTAATGAAAATCATTTATAAACCTTGTCCAAACCAGTGTTTCTCTACTGAAAACAGCGGCTGGCTGCTTCTCGAAAGGACTGTAATTGCAATATGGTTGACGCCATGTGATAGTAATTGGGCTTATAGCTTAATGAAGTCTGTGTCCAGTAACTCATTTCCACATAGTGGGAAAACAAGCTGAGGTAACAGCCCTTCCTGATGAGAACTTATATTCCTGCTTCATCTAGTTGACTTTTGTCACTTTGCACTTTGAAGTGAAATATTACCACCTTTGAAATGTAGTGCCCAGTCTGAGGCCTCATACTTTTGAATCATGGTCGACACATACTCTAATAATGATTAATAGCCTTTCCAAGTATTCTAGTTGTTTTAAAGGTCATTTAATCTTTATGTAGCAGCTTAATTGAAAGTTTTTAATCCTTCTTATACACCTGGCATTCATTTAGAGGGAAAGAAATATAATTACAGCAAGTTGATGAGAAATAATTTATTTGGCATTTCTTCTCTTTCCTCAGATTTTCATCTTACTCATAAAAATTTTCCATCATTATATATCTTTCCCAATAGTTGGGTAAAGTGTCTTCTGGTGAGATTTAATGATGGCAGCTTCTTGAGTCAATTCTATTTCATCAATCAACTATTGGGAAACGGTGCCAGGCTACTCACTCATACTTTCTTTTAAATCATGGATCTCTGAGGGAGAGAACCACCTGCTTGAAGGACTAGTATGGCCAGACCTTCCTATCCACAGGTTCCACATCTGCAGATTCAACTAACTGCAAATCAGAAATATTAGAAAAATATACAAAATAAAAATACAAATAGGAAACAATGCACTGTAACAACAATTTACATAGCATTTACATTGCATTAGGTATTGTAAGTAATCTAAATCTGACTTAAAGTTTATGGGAGGATGTGCATAGTTTATGGGCAAATAGTATGACTTTTTATATAAGGGACTGAGCATCTGCAGATTTTGATACCTGTGAAGGGTCCTGGAACCAATTCCCTGTGGATATTGGGGAACGACTGTATGACAATAAGAATGTTTCTGAAGACTTTCAACAGTCTGAAGATGTATAAATCATCGGGAATGATTTATACAGAACAGCTAATAATAACCATTTATTGAGATTTACTATTTGCTGAACACTGGGCAGGGCCTTTGATGTGCACAATCTCATTTAATCTTTGTAGTACCTTTATGAGGCCCATAGGGTCTCCCCATTTTACAGATGAGGAAAATGAGAAAGAGAGGTAGGTATCATGCTCAAAGGAGGCAGCTAATAAGCAGGGCTGAACCTAGCCGGTGTGGCACTGTGTGCAAATTAGAGAAAGGCTCTCACTCCAGTGATGGCTTGGCTAGCAGAGCACAGTAAGGCTTTTGGCCCCTGCTTGTACCTGCTGCCAGGTACCCTTGTATATTGCACAATCCATACAACGTATGTGGCAGCCCAGTTGGTGAGTGACAGATCCTGAGTTAAAGCCACAGCGGTAGACCACTGCTGTTAATGGAGATAGAAATGTAATTTAAAATTTTCTAGTAGCCACATTTAAAAACGTAAAAAGAAGGAGGCAAAGGTATTTTTAAGAATACATTTTATTTAAAATTTTAACATGTAATCAGTATCAAAATGGTATGTTCTTTTTATTTTTAGTGAACTAGTCCTTGAAATCTAGTGGGCATGTGACATGTATAATACTCTCAGTTTGGACTAGTTACATTTCAAGTGCTCAACAGCCACACATGGCTAGTGGCTTAGACAGAGACAGTGCAGTTCTAGAGCTCCAAGTCTTAACATCTTCCCCTGCGCTCATATTTTTCCGAAAAAAAAAAAAAAAAAAAGCTGAATTCAATAAAAGCATCCTCAAAAAAAAAAACTTATTAAAAACAGTAAGGCAGATCAGAAATTCAGAACCTCTCTCTGTTATCAGTATACTCAGGAAAGCTTGTTTTTGCATACGAAGAGTATATTTGCACTATTATTAATATATTACATATTATATTAATATAGTTACATGTTGAGGATATGGAGTCTGAGTATCTATTAATGGATTTTCAAAATTCTGTGGATCTTTTAGGTGCTGTCTTTTTGCCATTCCTTTTGTCTTTTGCATTTCAGTGAGAAGGTGGGCAAAGAATTCAAGAAGAAATAAGACCGAAACCAAAGAACTTTTGAATTTCTCAGCATTACTCTGGTAAGAGTAATGCAGTCCAGAAGCTTAAAGACATTTTTGGATGACTGGTTCAAGGATATTAGATGATGTTTATTCTCTGTAGAGTTAGACAGCATTACCAGAGGCACAAAAGTGCAGGCTGAGTGAACCCAGCTTTTCAAATTGCAGTGGCTGCTAGCATGATTTAGTGAGTTAATTTTAATTTATAGAATTTTTTTCTTCATCTACTTTATTCTTTTTGGTAATAGAGTATGAGTCAGGCTGAATGTCATCAGTCTGTGACTAGTAATATCTTTTTGGAAAATGCTCAAGATTCTTTTGAAACTCTCTGGAAAGTGGTGACATCACTTGAAAGGGTTTATAGAGCTTTAATTACTAATTGATTACTACAATTACAATCTGGGAAAATTGCCATACAATGGAGAGTGGTACTTGGGTGGCATGGCCTGGTTTCCTTGAAGCAAGGACAGCAGTGAATAGTGTAGCATTTTGGGAAGAAGACAGGCATTACAATCTTAGGTTTGCTATGACCTCTTAATTTTCTTATTAGAAACATGGAAGAATGATCCCTATTATGATTGTCCTGAAGAACTAATGAGAATTTATGGAAAACATCAAGCTCTGTGCTGGCAGAAAGAAAAAATTCATAAATTGCAGCCTTCACCCTTTCTAATAAAACTTATTATCATAACTTTTTGAGTTGGTTATGAGATGGTTTTCCCATCAAAACAAAATTATTAACAATTATGGTTTATTGTTAACAAAAAGTATCATCCAGCACTCAGGATCATGATCCTACCACATAGCTTATGCTACTAAAAACACAACAGTATCATTCTCAGGAAAAAAGAATGAATTGAGAAGTTGTCAAAATAAATTCAAATAAATATGATATGAATTATATAGGATTATACTGGACAAAAATAATTTTTTGGCTCTCATAGGAGTGGAAAAATTTCCAAAACCTAAAGAAATATGTATATTTTTTTCTACAAAAAAGTGCTAAAAACGATTACAATCTGTTTTTTTCCTTTCTTATTTCTTTTTTTCTTTTCTTTTTGCCCTTTTGTCCTCCCTTCCTTCCTTTGAGGAAATGGGTTAGGTTGGTGAAAGTTTAGGCTTGAAGTTTTGTGTGTGGAGCAGGGAGCCTTGTGATTAAAATGTTTTAACTCACAGATCAAGGTGATGTATGTGGGTTATGGCTGTGGGGATATTTTTATTCCAGAACTGTTATTATTTTGAGTTACCAAGGTCTGGATAGTTGTGTAAAATGCAAATGCTCCCAATCCTAATTTGTATCTGTGATTGAGCTGTGTTGTCCAACTCTTTGGAGTGGCCACCAAATACCCTTAAATAATGATTACATATTAGAGTAAGAGCCAAATAAAACAGCACTTAGGTGTAGTTGAACACTTCACTTAAGTATCACTTAAGAACCTTTGGTGTAAGCAACAGATCCCAATTCTGTGCAAGTCAAGAAATAAGAGAGTTTAGAGAAGGGCTGCTGAGCAGATAAATGCCAGAATAGCTGGATGATCCATGGCAATAGATTAGAAACAGGCGACTCTTGGCGTTCAGCAATAGGATCTACCTAATTGTTTCATCATTTATCATCTTATGCCACTTTACTAAAGATTAGAAGTTACAGTAAAGCGTCCAGTGACCGAAGCTTGGATTACTTGACTGCATCCTTGGATGGGCCGGGGTATAACTGGCTTTATAATGCCACCAAGACTGAATATTGCATGTGGACGCTGAGTAGCCAAGCTAGTCAATCGATAAATGTCTACCACAGATACAATTTTCACTCAGGAGCAATTTCTATTAACAACTGCTTCCATTTACACTAATTTTCATTTAAGTCTCAATAATCCTAATGCTTTAATTCTTCTTGCTTCCTTTCACGGGGTCAGAAGTCCTTCTGTGGCTTAGTCACTGCTGAGTCTCTGGTGCCTTGGTATTCCACACTTTGCCACAAACTCCGCAGCTGTTAAAAATTTCTCAGTGGAATGCTGCATTTTTCTTTCCAGTTTTCCTGATCTCCATCTCTTGTTTGCCAAAAAGCCAAGAGAGACAAGAAAAAAAAATATATTATGGCTTAAGAAAACAAAACACAGCTCATCATGGTCTTTATATACTAAGCTTCTCTTAATGATTCATAGTAGTATCTTAGTCTCATCTCTCTTTTCTTATTTTCTGCATTTGAAAACTACCTTTGAAACACACACACACACACACGCACGCACATACTCATACACAATGACATTATTATATAACTGTCGTGGAGTTTAGCTTTTTTTTTTCCCTCCAGCAGTGAAACCTGATCAGTACCGTTGTAAGTTAATGCCCATAGATCATGTCAAACACGATTGTGTGGTTGATGAATACAGTGAAGAGGTCTGCCTGGTGTTTCCCACACATCTCTTTGAGGTGCTACAAAGATAATGTTGACATTTTAATGTAGTGTCAATACATATTATAATTCAGAGAACATTTTGCATAATGTTAGGCACATAATAGGAGGTCAATAAATTCATGTTATTGATTGATTGATGCAGCACCTGTACAGCATAATTACTTATCCTTCAAGACAATTATTAGGATCTGGCTGGTAATGGAAGCTATGAAATACCATAGTTTTGTTAGAGCTGATTTCTTTTCTTCTGGAAAATGGTTGTCATTTTTGAACTGTTTTAGCCATAGCTGTCGATTTAGGAGATTCCCAGAGTGAGACTATGAAGTGAACTGTGGAATACACAATTTTTGTTACTGCATCATGTCTAAACAGTTATATGAGGGAAATAAGCCAAACCCTACACTGCTATAGGAATTCTTGCACATGTCCTCAAGCTTTCTCAATAATTTGTAGATTACGGCTGTGGTTTTGCAGTCCATCATTCATTTATCTTTCCTTATAATTTTTTACAGGTAACTCCTATTCTAGCATTTAGACATGTGAATGTGTGATACCACAGCCCTAGAAATGGAGATCTGGTAGATTTAAGCTAAGAAAATTGAAACTATTGGTAAAGAGGAGTGGATTATTAAAAACCAAATTTCATAGAGATTAAAATGTATTGGCTCACATAAGTCAGACATTCTGGGGTATGACTGATTTTAAGGCTCAGTTGTCTTCAGAGCTCAGATTTAGTTCCTCTTTATCTCTTGGCTTCATTGTCTGTGTATTTGCTCCATTTTTTTTTGTTATTATACTTTAAGTTCTAGGTTACATGTGCACAATACGCAGGTTTGTTACACACGTATACATGTGCCGTGTTGGTTTGCTGCACACATCAACTCATCATTTACATTAGGTATTTCTCCTAATTCTATCCCTCCCTGAGCCCCCAACCCCCTGACAGGCCCTGGTGTGTGATGTTCCCTACCCTGTGTCCAAGTGTTCTCATTGTTCAGTTCCCACCAATGAGTGAGAACATGTGGTGTTTGGTTTTCTGTCCTTGTGATAGTATGCTGAGGATGGTGGTTTCCAGCTTCATATATGTCCCAACATGAACTCATCCTTTTTTATGGCTGCATAGTATTCCAGGGTGTACATGTGCCACATTTTCTTAATCCAGTCTATCATTGATGGACATTTGGGTTGGTTCCAAGTCTTTGCTATTGTGAATAGTGCTACAATAAACATATGTGTGCATGTATCTTTACAGTAGCATGATTTATAATCTTTTGGGTATATACCCAGTAATGGGATGGCTGGGTCAAATGGTATTTCTAGTTCTAGATCCCTGAGGAATCGCCATACTGACTTTCACAATGGTTGAATTAATTTACACTCCCACCAAGAGTGTAAAAGTGTTCCTATTTCTCCACATCCTCTCCAGCATCTGTTGTTTCCTGACTTTTTAATGATCGCCATTCTAACTGGTGTGAGATGGTATCTCATGATGGTTTTGATTTGCATTTCTCTGATGATCAGTGATGATGAGCATTTTTTCATGTGTCTGTTGGCTGCATAAATGTCTTCTTTTGAGAAGTGTTTGTTCATTTTCTTTGCCCAGTTTTTGATGTGGTTGTTTGTTTTTTTCTTGTAAATTTGTTTAAGTTCTTTGTAGATTCTGGTTATTAGCCCTTTGTCAGATGAGTAGGTTGCAAAAATTTTCTCCCATTCTGTAGGTTGCCTGTTCACTCTGATGGTAGTTTGTTATGCTGTGCAGAAGCTCTTTAGTTTAATTAGATCCCATTTGTCAATTCTGGCTTTTGTTACCATTGCTTTTGGTGTTTTAGACATGAAGTCCTTGCCCATGCCTATGTCCTGAATGGTATTGCCTAGGTTTTCTTCTAGGGTTTTTATGGTTTTAGGTCTAACATTTAAGTCTTTAATCCATCTTGAATTAATTTTTTTATAAGGTGTAAGGAAGGGATCCAGTTTCAGCTTTCTACCTATGGCTAGTCAGTTTTCCCAGCACCATTTATGAAATAGGGAATCCTTTCCCCATTGCTTGTTTTTGTCAGGTTTGTCAAAGATCAGGTGGTTGTAGATATGCGGCATTATTTCTGAGGGCTCTGTTCTGTTCCATTGGTCTATATATCTGTTTTGGTACCAGTATCACGCTGTTTTGGTTACTGTAGCCTTGTAGTATAGTTTGAAGTGAGGTAGCGTGATGCCTCCAGCTTTGTTCTTTTGGCTTAGGATTGACTTGGTGATGTGGGCTCTTTTTGGTTCCATGTGAACTTTAAAGTAGTTTTTTCCAATTCTGTGAAGAAAGTCATTGGTAGCTTGATGGGGATGGCATTGACAATGTGGGCTCTTTTTTAAAAAAATACATAGACTGGCAAATTGGATAAAGAGTCAAGACCCATCACTGTGCTGTATTCAGGAGACCAATCTCAGGTGCAGAGACACACATAGGCTCAAAATAGTGGGATGGGGGAAGATCTACCAAACAAATAGAAAATGAAAAAAAAGCAGGGGTTGCAATCCTAGTCTCTGATAAAACACTTTAAACCCACAAAGATCAAAAAAGACAAAGAAGGCCATTACATAATGTTAAAGGGATCAATTCAACAAGTAGAGCTAACTATCCTAAATATATATGCACCCAATACAGAAGCACCCACATTCATAAAGCAGGTCCTTAGAGACCGACAAAAAGACTTAGACTCCCACACAATAGTAATGGGAGACTTTAACACCCCACTGTCAGTATTAGACAGATCAATGAGACAGAAGGTTAACAAGGATATCCAGGACTTGAATTCAGCTCTGCACCAACAGGACCTAATAGACATCTACAGAACTCTCCACACCAAATCAACAGAATATACATTCTTCTCAGTACCACATCATGCTTATTCTAAAATTGACCACATAATTGGAAGTAAATCACTCCTCAGCAAATGTAAAAGAACAGAAATCCCAACAAACTGTCTCTCATACCACAGTGCAATCAAACTAGAACTCAGATTAAGAAACTCACTCAAAACCACACAACTATATGGAAACTGAACAACCTGCTCCTGAATGACTACTGGGTAAATAATGAAATGAAGGCAGAAATAAAGATGTTCTTTGAAACCAATGAGAACAAGGACACAACATACCGTAATCTCTGGGACACATTTAAGGCAGTGTGTAGAGGGAAATTTATAGCACTAAATGCCCACAAGAGAAATCAGGAAAGATCTAAAATCAACACCCTAACATCACAATTAAAAGAACTAGAGAAGGAAGAGCAAACACATTCAAAAGCTAGCAGAAGGCAAGAAATAACTAAGATCAGAGCAGAACTGAAGGAGATAGAGACACAAAAAAAACCCTTCAAAAAATCAATGAATCCAGGAGCTGATTTTTTGAAAAGATGAACAAAATTGATAGACCGCTAGCAAGACTAATAAAGAAGAAAAGAGAGAAGAATCAAATAGATGCAATAAAAAATGATAAAGGGGATATCACCACTGATCCCACAGAAATACAAACTACCATCAGAGAATACTATAAACACCTCTATGCAAATAAACTAGAAAATCTAGAAGAAATGGGTAAATTCCTGGACACATACACCCTCCCAAAACTAAACCAGGAAGAAGTTGAATCTCTGAATAGACCAATAACAGGCTCTGAAATTGAGGCAATAATTAATAACCTACAAATCAAAAAAAGTCAAGGACCAGACAGATTCATAGTCGAATTCTACCAGAGGTACAAAGAGGAGGTGGTACCATTCGTTCTGAAACTATTCCAATCAATAAAAAATGAGGGAATCCTCCCTAACTCATTTTATGAGGCCAGCATCATCCTGATACCAAAGCCTGGCAGAGACACAACAAAAAAAGAGAATTTTAGACCAATATCCCTGATGAACATCGATGCAAAAATCCTCGATAAAATAACTGGCAAACCGAATCCAGCAGCACATCAAAAAGTTTATCCACCACAATCAAGTCAGCTTCATCCCTGGGATGCAAGGCTGATTCAACATACACAAATCGATAATCGTTATCCATCACATAAACAGAACCGATGACAAAAACCACATGATTATCTCAATAGATGCAGAAAAGGCCTTTGACAAAATTCAACAGTGCTTCATGTTAAAAAATCTCAATAAACTGGGTATTGATGGAACATATCTCAAAATAATAAGAGGTATTTATGACAGACTCACAGCCAGTATTATACTGAATGGGCAAAAGCTGGAAGCATTCCCCTTCAAAACTGGCACAAGACAAGGATGTCCTCTGTCACCACTCCTATTCAACATAGTGTTGGAAGTTCTGGCCAGGGTACTCAGGCAAGAGAAAGAAATAAAGGGTATTCAAGTAGGAAAAGAGAAAGTCAAATTGTCCCTGTTTGCAGATGACATGATTGTATATCCAGAAAAGCCCATCGTCTCAGCCCAAAATCTCCTTAAGCTGATAAGTAACTTCAGCAAAGTCTCAGGATACAAAATCAATGTGCAAAAATCGCAAGCATTCCTATACACCAATAACAGACAAACAGAGAGCCAAACCATGAGTTAACTCCCATTCACAATTGCAACAAAGAGAATAAAATACCTAGGAATCTAACTTACAAGGCATGTGAATGACCTCTTCAAGGAGAGCTACAAACCACTGCTCACCAAAATGAAAGAGGACACAAACAAATGGAAGAACATTCCATGCTCATGGATAGGAAGAATCAATATCATGAAAATGGCCATACTCCCCAAGGTAATTTATAGATTCAATGCCATCGCCATTAAGCTACCAATGACTTTCTCCGCAGAATTGGAAAAAACTACCTTAAGGTTTATATGCTCCATTCTTTTCTGGTCACAGACAGCTGCCAGACATGGCATTGCGCCTGTTGTGAGAAGTGGAGGTTTCTTTTGTGGAAGTCTGAGCAGTCTTAGTGGCTCTGAATAGGTAATACATCCATCCCTGGATGATTGATTCACTGTGGTCAAAATGAATACCAAGTCTTAATTGGCTTGGGTCTGAGGTTTGTGCCCCATGCCTGCAGTTTGGGGTTGTATTCCTTCTCAAACTACATCCAAGTATGTTCACATTGACATATTATATATATAGTATCTAACATAATATAGATAAAATAGTAGGACATGATGAAAACATTGATGTGGCTACTTTTTGGCGTTGTAGGTAGGTTAAGCTTTTTTTGCTCTTTCTTCTTTGTGGTTTCTAAATTTTCAGATGTGAGAGTATAAAATTTTCATAAGTAGAAAGGTATTAATTGCAATTATACTATATTAGTAAAATAACTTATTTTGGATTCTTTAAAAATAATTTAAGATTTTTTTCTTCCTGACTTTTCCTTTGCATTTGTCTTAGAAAATCCTTGTCACTAAAAAGTTAAATATTTGCCTATGGTCTATCATTTATAAATTAATTTTTCAGTATCTTTGAAATTTATTTGGGCGTATGGTATAAGGTGAGACTTTAATTTTATTTTCTTTTTTTCCAAATTGGCAAATTTTTGAAATTTTATTCTTTCTCCATTGATTTGGAAGGCTTATTTTCTTGTGCTTTTTTTTTTTTCTAAACTATGCCAAGGTTCTTCTAGAAAAATTATCTGTTGACCTTATGTTAGCCAACCCCATACGGCTGAAGGAAAGAGGTAGCCAAGTGTGAAGATTTGAGAAAACAAGAAAGAAAGCTAATGTTCCCTGCTTGGATAGCTGTATGGTTCCTTGGAGGTAGCATTACTTCCAAACACCAAAACTCTACAATCATGTGAGAGCATTGTTTCCTCTCCCCAAATAATTCCTACTGGAACACCTGTTAACGTCGGAGAACGCTGCTGATCAAACATGGGAAGCCATTTGTAAACACCTGGGAGAAATCAGTGAGCAGCCCTGCCAAATTCACTTCTAATCCCACGTGGCAAACTTTACAGATTCAGAACTCTGTGGAAAATATTCATTACTGTAAAAAGTAGTCCTTGTTTGTGCATAAACAAGACATTTACTGGAAATGTGTTTTAATTGTTCACATATTTGCCGAGAGCCTTTTTTAATTTTGCCAACAAAGTTTTATATTTCAGAACATAATTTTCACCATTTTGGAACAGTTTTTAGTATGGTCTTAGAATTAAAGATTTTGATGTAATACAGATATGAAATGTTATAAATGATTTAAAAGAAACTTTCCTAGCATCTCCCATAACAGTGACACCTGAAAAAGATAATTGCAGTGGACATTCCATTGTTGATACAATCCGAGACAGTCCTTAAAGGCTTAATGATCTTTCCATTAGTATGTTTAAATCCTACATGGAAACATCCCTGGAGTTATTTCAACTTTAGAAGCTCCATTGAGGTCAGTAAGAATCTTGCTTTGGAAGGACTGCATTTTTAAAAATAATATTGAATATTTTGTGCTTACCCAAATCAAGACTACTGTGGATTTTTTTTCAATAAAATCCTGTAGAATTCTGTTTATTTCAAAATCTCCTTTCAGCATTCCCATTATAGTTTGCAACCATCCCAACTCAATTTTCTTAAAATTACTTCTCATACAAATATCAACGTTATTCTTTTTAAAGGACCAATTGCATTCAGTGTCATGTCTCCAACACTTTGTAGGAAATGCAATCTCCATGAATGGGCTAGAGTTTTCTCTCTTGAGACTTGTGGACTGAATGAGACCGTCTGCATAGATATGTTTAGCATCTTATTTAGATGTTTTTTAGTGTGTGTTCAACTGATAATCAAGGCTCAGGGCTGTTAATAGATGGGTTTCTCTTGTAAGTGAACTGTGTTTCCTATGGTGAAAAGCAAAATTCCCTATGCCAAATCTCCGAACTCTTAGGATATTGTGTATATAAAGTCAATTGGCATGCTTAGTTTGAGTCTCTGTGATAAAATATCTAGAACATGTCAGATGCTGGCTCCCCCTGTAAATTGGAAATAGGTCATGTCACATCTTAGGCATTATCAGAGTGAGTTCATGATCATATTCCATTTTGGATTTATGATTATGAACCTAAACATGAGCCCATGTATGGGGCTGGTTAAAAGTTACTTTATAGATATTCCACTCTTCTTGGCTTCTGAGCCCAGCTGTGGTGTGATGATTATCACCTCCATGTTGAATGTTCTTCCTGCACTCCTGCTCTGTCAGGGGAAACACTTGCACCACTTTGGTTATGGCTAATTCTTATTTATTGATTTGCATGGTGTGCCATGTACTTCTGAAAATAAGGTTGCTGTATTATAATTAAATGAAGATTATTTGTCTGTTGCAAATACTTAGCAAAAACAAAACAAAATTCAACAAACTAATGCCAAAAGTGCATTATTATTTAGGTCACAATTATCTAATGCGTATTTATCTATGTTCCTCAATAAGATTATTCATTTGTTTTCTTCTTTCTTGTGAGCCAGAATTGTCATAATTTCTATAACCCCAGTGCAGAATTCAGGATTCAGCCAGATGAATGGAAACCCAGCTGAGAGATGAGAGCAAAGCCCGATGAGGAAAGGACCTTTATCTGGGTGAAGGGAAGGTGATGTGATCCTTTGGGTGGGAAGACATCTTTCACTCTTAGGATATATCCTGGTGTGTTTAAAGCTGTGTTGTACATTTACAAAGCCACATAGGGGATCATTAATCTGATTGAATGGTTGATGGGGAGCAATTGCCATAGACTTAGGGCTTTGAAGGGGCCACTGCTGTCAGAGGTCCAGGAGAGCCAGGGCAAACGGGCTGCTATTTCCATATATCCACAGAGACAGCACAACCACAGAAGGAAACTTGTTCTAGGATTCAGGCCTGAGCTTAGCAGCAGCAAACTTCTTTCCAAAACAATAAATAATTATACAGGTGGATTTTGCAGAACTAGTGTAAGTAATAGATTCCTCTTAATATGGAACTTCAACTATTTAATTTTCCTTTAAAAAAGCTGAGCCTTATCTTGTTAAGAAGAAATATATTTTAAGTATAAAAATGACTATGGCACACTTATTTTTATGTTAAACTAAATTAATGCTAACGTGCTTTATTGTTAAAATAATTATATATCTTTTTAAGATTAAGATAAATGTTTATATAGCTGTATATGGGCATGATATTAATTTATTTGTAGGGGATTTAAAAATCATTATTTTGATAGCTGGTACTAAAGTTTTTTTCTAGTGACAAAACTGTTTTTGTTTAGGGGAATATTCAGGGCTAGGCGAAGCCTTGAAGTCAATGTTTGTGAGAAAAATATTAAACAAATTGCTAAATATATTTGTATACCCAATGAGCAAGAATGGCTATGGGAGCGGTGCATGAAAGAGAGAAGATAAGAAAGAGGAATGGGAAGAAGAAAGTGGATGAGTCAGACAACATGGTGGGATGATGTCATCTACAAATGGAGGTGGCCATAGAGAAATTCCTAGTGTTAGGTAGGCTAAGAAACATTTTAAGTTATATTCAGTGGCAGCCAGCAAGGTGGCAATACCTTGCAGGGCTGGGGCAAGATTCTGTAGGCTATATATGCTCTGAATCAGTGTCCACTATATGGTGCTGTTTCTCCCATAGCCAGGATCAAGGTCCAAGAATTAAGGGGTGGAAATGGGAGTGGTACCGCTCAGTATTACCCCTCGTGAACCACTAGCAAAATTTTTGCTTTCTGTTCTTGAGACCTGATGCTCTGCTGGCCTAGAGGTCTTAGTTCTAGAAGGAGGAATGTTTCTGCTAGGAGGCACAACAGTGATTCTATTGAACTGAAATTTAAGACTACTGCTAGCCACTTTGCATTTAAATCAACAGGCAAAGAAGGGAGTTACTATGTTGGTTTGGGTGAGTGATACTAGGGATCAAGAAGAAATCAGACTGCAACTCTACAATGTTGGTGAGGAAGAGGATGTCTGGAATATAGAGATCCCTTAGGGTGTCTCTTAGAATTACCACGCCTTGTGATTAAGGCTAATGGAAAACCACAACACCTTAATCTAGGCAGGACTACTGATGGCCCAGACCCTTCAGTAATCAAGGTTTGGGTCACCCACCAGGTAAAGAACCATGACTAGATGGCCAAATGATCAGTTACAGAAATAAGGACTATAATTGCCATTAGTATTTCCTCTTTATTTTGTTATGAATACTTTTGTGTGTATATATAATTATATTATGCAAATATCCTTGTTTTCTTTCCGTCTTATTCCCTTATCATGTAACACATGTTGACTTTACATCAGTATTTAAGTATTGTTAATTTTACATCATGGTATTTAAGTTATAAAACATCAGGACAAGAGTAAATATCACTCAAGGACCTTACCTCCTCTTCTGAGAAAGAGCTTAGTTGGCACTTTTGGTTGTATGCAGAATAAGAGAAATTATGATGTTGTTATTGTCTTTCTTTGGAAATTAAGTATGGCTTATGCCAAATAGACAAGGGGTGAGTTTGCGATGGTTTTATTTATTTATTTATTTTTATTTTTTTATTTTTTTGAGATGGAGTCTTCCTCTATCACCCAGTCTGGAGTGTAGTGGCGTGATTTCAGCTCACTGCATCCTCCACCTCCCTTGTCTTGTGTAAGTTCAAGCGATTATCCTGCCTCAGCCTCCTGAGTAGTTGGGACTACAGGCATGTACCACCATGCCCAGCTAAGTTTTGTATTTTTAGTAGAGACAGGGTTTAGCCATGTTGGCCAGGTGGGTCTGGAACTCCTGACCTTAGGTAATCCACCCACCTCAGCCTCCCAAAGTTCTGGGATTATAGGCATGAGCTACTGTGTCCGGACAGTGTAATGGTTAATTTTATGTCAACTTCACTGGACTAAGGAATGCCCAGATAGCTGGTAAAACATTTCTGGGTATGCCTATAAGGGTGTTTCTGGAAGAGACCAGCATTCAAATTGGTGAACTGAGTAAAGGCATATGGCTTTCTCCTGTGCAGGTGGATATCATCCAATTTGTTGAGGTCCTGAATAAAATAAAAGGGCAGGGGAAGGTTAAATTTGCTCACTGCTTGGGCTAAGACATTCATCTTCTGCTGTCAGACATGACCTCCTTTTTCCTAGACTTTCAGACTTAGATCAGGACTTACAGACTTCGCCTCCTTTTTCCTAGACTTAGATCGGGACTTACACTAATGGCTCCCAAGTTCTTGGGCCTTTGGATTTGGATTGAATTACACCATCAGGTTTTCTGTTTTGCCGTCGTTCAGACAACAGGTTGTGGGACTTATCTGCCTTCCTAACCGCTTGAGCCAATTCTTATAATAATTTCCACACACACACACACACACACACACACACACACACACACACTGTTGGTTTTGATTCTTTGGAGAATCCTGAGTAATACAATGTGAAAAAGTCTAATGCTCAAACTTTTATGTGTGTGGCTGCTTTTTAAAGCTATTAGTAAAGGCTAGCACACACCCCAGTGCATGGTTGGGGTAACACAGTGCCTGAATTCCAAGACAGGGGTGGCAGAGAGGCGAGATCAATGCTGCACAAGGTAAGTCTTGTGTGAGATGTGGAGTAAGTCCTATGGACCCATGGTGGCCTTGAGACAAAAATCCCCCCCCCTAGGGATTTGAAGACAATTTCTGGAGGTTACTGAACTTTCTCAAGGGCAGGATAAAAGGAGATGGAGCCAATTTTGTATAAATCAGAAAGGAAAGGATGGGTGGAAGCGTAAATGGGTGGGTGAGTATGAAGTAGAAACACATTGCTTGGTTAATTTAGAATTCCATTACTCAAGTTTTCATCTCTACAAGGCAATGGTGTAATTCTGGCCAATGTTGTCATAAAAAAATAAGGAACTTGAGGGCAGTCTGGAGAAGGCTATTAGAGGCTTTCTGGTTCAGAGGGCTCCGCATGGACCCACTCAATTGGTCAGGGCCCACTAGATGTAAACATGAAGCCCTCTTGAGATCCAAGGAGTAAATAAACCTAATACTGAACACCTCTCGCTCTCTGCATCCCGAGGAGACAGCTTCCTTTAGTGCTCCTCTGCATTATCCCCACCTGCCAATGCCCAGAGGGAGAGAGAGTGAAATACTTTTTCATTTCTCTGCCTTCATTTAAAACTCTCTCCTTCAGCTGATTTTGTCAGAAACACTTCTATGATTTTTTAGAGGAGACTGAGGATGCAATTAAATGTCAATGAGTTGAATTAATTAATGTGGGTTACTATGGAATAAGGGCAGTTGTTCATTCATTTTGGTCCTATTGAGATATATAACTCCAAAACATAGGTTTCAACAGTTTTCTCCCCCCTCGGTTTGCTAGCAGCTTATCACCAAACAAGTCACTGAACTTAACTAAAATGCACACGTGAGGAATATTTCATAGGTAACCATGTGGATTTTAATTGTACATGTCTTGATTATCCTATGCGGGAACCATTTTATCCAAACTTTTACTAGTAAGTTCTTTGGCACTTACCTGGTACTAAGGAGAGTTAAGTCATCACAAAGGAAATATAAACAAGTACTTGGCTTTTGATGACCTTTTGGCGTTATGTTCTCTAGTTGTTTCACATGTGTTACTCTTATAATTGAGCCCTTGTCATATTCTGCTTGTGTTCTTAGGGGTACCTCACATTCTCTGGGGATGCAAAGTAGACATTGAATAAACATTTACTGAATTGCATTCAGCTATGAAGGTAATTCTGCAATGACGTGATGTATAATCTCTTAGCTTAGCTCTCAGTTTATCTGTTGTGTTGAATCTTGACTATACATGCTTGAATCCATGCATGCTATAATTTCCTTGTCAACTTTGAACTACATGCATCTCTTGGGCAGAGATTTAATAGATTGATTAGTGTAGAAATGGATAGAATAGTGTAGGTGCTAAGAACCAGGCTCCCTGGGTTCAGATGCTGGCTTGCTTGCCTGAATAACCTTGGAAATTTACTTACCACTCAGTGGCTCTGTTTCCCGATTTGCAAAATGGAAATAATAACAGTTCTTACCTCATAATCTTTATGGGAGAATAAAATGAATTTTTGTACGTATGTGTATATATTTTTATGTGTATGTATATTTATATATTTTGATATGTATATATATTTTTATATATGCTTGTGTATATTCATGTATATATATTTTGATGTGTGTTAATGTATATGTGTTTATATATTTTGATATGTGTGATATATAGATAAACACATAGCTCTAAGAACAGTACATGGCATGTAAGTGTTATAAAATTGTTATTATTGTTACTATTAAATTTTTTAGTGTTTAATATGGTGTAAGTCAGGGCATATCTTTTTTCTCTTTTTCATTCAGGAGGCATATTCTTATTGTTTATCTGAACAGTGAATTGCTATAAAAACTGGAAATATCACTATGAATTTGGGGTTTTTCCTGAGTGTCTTAGGGTGGTACTAAATAACAGTAGCTTTTGCCCAGCCTCTGGAAGCACCCATCTGCCCAGGACCAGTGCTGCTCTTATGTTAAAAGCAGAAAGGCCTAAACTTGTCTAGGAACTTACCACCTGCGTTCATCATTCTTTGTCTAGCTGCAGCCTGAGTGGGCGCATTTATCCATTTTGATTAGAAGGCGAATCAATAGTCAAGCATACAGAGTCCCTCAGGCTCAGTCTTAGAGCTGCTTTCAGCTTAAGGAAAATATTCTCCTCCCTCCTTTTGTATCATTTCTTACTGGAATCAGATGTTGGATGACGTGCCTTGGGGCCCTGATGAGTGACGTACGAAGATTCCTGCACACCCTCCTACCTTTACATCATTTGAGAACTCCAGGTCGACTGCATGATTTGTTTGGTTGTATTATAAATCTGAAGTGCCACGTGACAATGCCCCAGAAATGTTTTCAGGGAATGTAACTTTATAAGGCTTCAAGGGCTGGTTACAATGATGTTGACCAAATAAAGAAATAATCAACAGAAAACTCATGTGATGAGTCATTCAATGAATTTTTATTGAGCACTTAGTATATTCCATACCCACTATGGGTCAAATCTATGCCTGTTTTCTTATATGACCCACAAGCTAGGAATGATCTTTGTAGTTTTAAATGGATAAAAAAAATCAAAAGAATATTCTGTGAAATGTGAAAATTATATACAACTGAAAATTCAGTGTCCATAAATAAAGTCTTATGGGTACCTCGGCACGTCCTTTTGTTTACTGCTCTCTCTGTTGCTTTCTGCCCTAAAACAGGTGGACCAAGTACCTGCCAAAAAGATGCTATAGCTTCAGAGGCATGAAACATTTACTATGTGGCTTTTTTTTTTTTTTTTTTCTGAGACGGAGTCTCACTCTGTCGCTCACCTGGGCTGGAGTGCAGTGGCATGATCTCGGCTCACTGCAACCTCTGCCTCCCAGGTTCAAGCGATTCTCCTGCCTCAGCCTCCTGAGTAGCTGGGATTACAGGTGCCCGCCACTACGCCCAACTAATTTTTTGTATTTTTAGTAGAGACGGGGGTTTCACCATGTTGGCCAGGCTGGTCTCAAACTCCTGACCTTGTGATTTGCCCGCCTCGGCCTCCCAAAGTGCTAGAATTACATGCATGAGCCACTGCACCTGGCCTACTATCTGGCCTTTTAAAGAAAAGCCTTACCAACCCTTGGCCTTCATCAACAGATGCCCTACCCTCTGCTTCTTGCTGGGCTTGGCCAAGCAGAGGGCAAGGGAGCACAGACTTTGGGGAATTAATTCTCCAGCTGCCTCTCTTTGAGGTCTCTGTCAATTGCCTAAATTAGCTCCTGAAGGTCACAGAGCCTGACAGGTGGTCTTTGGAATACAAAACCCTTTTCTTCTTCATATGCCAGCATCTGCTTTTCCCCTTACCCCTCTAGGCTTAGGGGTGCTAATGTCCCTCACTGTTCCTAGGCCCTGGTTACTGCACCATCCCTATGGTTTCTCCATACTCTGTCCCCACTTTTGTAAATAGTCCCTTTATTAAGCAAACCTCAATTTGCAAGATTTGTTTGTAATAATGTATTTCTTGCTTGGCACCTCCTAGGTAATAATACAGAAATAAATCAGAGATTAAGACAATTTAATGAAAATGAAATATTAAATAGAACATGAAATAGGGTGATGTGCTAATGGAGAGAGTGAATGGCCAGAGAGGCCTCTTGGGGAAGTGAAGTTTGAATGCTGAGAAGAAAAGTGTGAGGAAGTGATCTGGAGAGATGGTATTTCAGAGTGGAGAAGCACCTGGTGTACAATTTTTAAGGTGCTTAGATTATAGGAAGAAGGCCTGTAGGCTAGAGGACAGTAAGTCATATAAAATGAGGAGCGAGATAAGCAGGAGCCAGTTTCCATATGTCCTAATGGGTTAGCAAAAATTAACTATTACTCAGATTCCATGTTATCACACGTTTCTCATGTAAATCTAATGAAAAAAAGGTGTTAGTCATGCTGATTCAAATAGCTTTATGTAATTGTTATATTTTTTTTGTAAATTAGATGTGAGATAAGGATTTTATTATAAATATAATGGGAATATTTAAGGAAGTATGGCATAAAAGGATTTAAAAAGAATCACGCTGGCTATTTTTTGGAGGGGAATTTTTTGATGGCAAGAAAGGCTCTAGAAACACTGGTAAAAGGCTGAGCTTACTGCAGTAATGAGCAGGTCTCCAACCAGAAGGTCATAGCTGAATGTTGCTATTAATTTCTGTTCTGTTAACTTCCAGTGGAACTTTGGAGATGTTATGATACTCAGGTCTGGTATTAAGGAATGGAAGAGTTTGTAGGTGGGACCATGATGATTTGAATTCAGTTTTATTAACCTCGTGGCATGTCTTGCTTGGCTTTTCACAGAGAAGACATTGCATTTATTTCCTTTGTTTCTTTGGGAGATAATGTCTAATTTTCTGCATTTTTAATTCCTTATAAAGCTTTAAAAATCATAATCTAACCCATCTTCAAGCAGCAAAGAATAAAAGTCGGTGTTTGGATAGATTTTTATATTTGGTTGCTGTAAAACAGGAAAAAAAAGTGCATCCGCATAAGCAGTTTGTGATTGTGTTTTGATTTTACTAACTGGTTTTGATTGTGTTCTCTGTACTCTCTGAATTGTTTCTCTGGGTTTTTTGGTCAGGGTGCTGTGGTTAACTTTTTTATTCTATTTTCAGTGTTTCAGCCACATTAATTTACAGGCGATGCCTCATAAAGGCTGGTATTCATTCTCCCTGTCCCCACTCTCCCCACCTGTTCTCTCTGCTCAACCCCTGCCCAGCTGCAAAACCTCTGTTGTTGTAGAATTAGATCCTTGGGGGTATCTTCTGATCATCCCCAACAACCTGCAAGTGGGAGATGTTCTTTAGTTGGGATCGCATTGCAGGGTGGTCAGAATTTATTTTTCAACTTTTATTGCAGTTTCAGGAGTAAATGTGCAGATTGGTTTTCTAGATAAACTGAATGTTGCAGAGATTTGGCGTATAGATGATTTCATCACCCAGGTAATAAGCAGAGTACCCAATAGGTGGTTTTTCAAATCTTCACTCTCCTCCCACACTCCACCCTCAAGTAGGCCCTGTTGTCTATTGTTCCCTTTTTTATGTCTATGTGTACTCAGCGTTTAGCTCCCACTTTTAAATGAGAACACGCAGCGTTTGATTTTCTCTTTCTGTGTTAACTTAGTATCATGGCGTCCAGCTCCATCCATGTTGCTGCAAAGGGCATTATCATTCTTTTTTATGACTATATAATACTCCATGGTGATATGTACCACATTTTACTTATCTGGTCTACCATTGATGGGCATTTGGGTTGATTCATTGTCTTTACTATTGTGAATAGTGTTGAAATGAACATACACGTGCTTATGTCTTTATGGTAGAATGATTTATATTCCTTTGGGTAGATACCCAGTAATGAGGTTGCTGGGTTGAATGGTAGTTCTGTTTTACATTCTTTGATAAATCACCAAACTGATTTCCACAGTGGCTGAACTAATTTGCATTCCTACCAGCAGTATGTAATCATTCTCTCTTCTCTGCAAACTTGCTAGCATCTGTTATTTTTTGACTTTTTAATAGTAGCCACAGTGAAATGGTATCTCATTGTGGTTTTGATGTGCATTTCTAGAATGATTAGTGATGAGCATTTTTCATATGCTTGTTGGCCACATGTATGTCTTCTTTTGAAAAGCATCTGTTCGGCCAGGCACGGTGGCTCACGCCTATAATCCCAGCACTTTGGGAGGCCAAGGAGGGTGGATCACGAGGTCAGGAGATTGAGACCATCCTGGCTAACATGGTGAAACCCCGTCTCTACTAAAAATACAAAAAATTAGCCAGGCATGGTGGCGGGCGCCTGTAGTTTCAGCTACTGGGGAGGCTGAGGCAGGAGAATGGCGTGAACCTGGGAGGCAGAGCTTGCAGTGAGGGCAGATCGCGCCACTGCACTCCAGCCTGGGCAACAGAGCGAGACTCTGTCTCAAAAAAAAAAAAAAGAAAAAAGAAAAATGTCTGTTCATGTCCTTTGTCCACTTTTTAATGGGGTTGTTTGGTTTTTTGCTTGTTAATTTTTTAAAGTTCGTTATACATTCTGGATATTAGACCTTTGCCAGATGCATAGTTTGCGAATATTTTCTCCTATCCTGTAGGTTGTCTATTTACTTTGTTGTTAGTTTCATTTGCTGTGCAGAAGCTCTTTGGTTTAATTAGGCCCCATTTGTCAATTTTTGTTTTTGTTGTAATCGGTTTTGGAGTCTTCATCAAAAGTTTTGCAAGGGCCTATACCTAGAATGGTATTTCCTAGTTTTCTTCAATTTTTTTTTTTTGTTTTGTTTTTTGTTTGTTTTGATAGTTTTAGGTTTTACATTTAAGTCTTTAATCCATATTGAATTGATTTTTGTATATGGTATAAGGAAGTCATCCAGTTTTAATCTTCTGCTTATAACTAGCCAGTTATCCCAGCCAGGGGGGTCAGAATATTTTGTCACTTCTCTTTCTGCCCCTCTTCCATGTGGCTTTGGCATCTCCACATAAGAGATTTTGCCCCTTCTCAGTTGTCAGCCTCGTGCTGCTTGGATGTACAGTGTGAGCCCAGTAAGGATCCTTCTTACATACCTTGGTCAATTTCACAAGACTCTTCAACTACCTGTTTTTGTCTACTTAGTGTTTTCTTTTCTCTCAACTTCTGCATTTCACTTAATTTTGCCTGTTTCCTATGGTATAAGTGGTAAGCCTTTTGGTAAGGGCTGCACATAGTTTAAGACAGAACCGTAAGCATACTTCATTCATTTATTTAGCAAATATTTATTGGCTGCTTCATATGCAGCAGGCCTGGTGCTAGCGATTGAAAAGTCTTTGTCCTCAAGGAGCACATAATGCCATGGAGGAGCTGGGCATCCAAGCTAATACTTATGATTAAATATGATAAGCATATAGAAAGATTATGATGATTATAGAGGCAGTAAAATGTTGTGGTTGACAGCTGTCTCTGTGTTCCTAGACAAAGTACTTGAAGTTGGTGTACCTGATATTCCCTACCAGGGAAAAGGAGATAATATAGGATTAAGTGGGTTAACACAGTAACACAACTAGAAGAACGCCTGACATATGGCTAAATGATCGTTATCTATTGTTATTAATAGCCCCTTCTAATCCTGACAGGATTAAACTTTGAAAGAGAGGATAGAATTTAATTTGGGAGAGTTGCCACTTGGAATCTGGAGAATTTTTTAATAAGCCAATTTCTGGCTATTGGGATTAGACAGTAACTAAAAATTGGGATTGAACCCTTAAAATACTTTCAAAATATTTCCCCTTGCATTTATATGTTAAACTCAAACCCTCTCTATCTGATTTGCTGTGTTGCAAGAAGAAATGAATCTTTCCTGTTTACTAATGGAGCCAGTTGCACTGATTCTAGGGAACGTTTTTCATCTTGTAATCCTGTACTTCAGTGCCAACCTCTTTTTAAATTAGCTGTCTTCTCTGTGGGCATTCTAAGGAAATAGGTGACTGCAAACGCAAAATATTGGTTTTAATTCCCATTTTTCAATATTGCACCTTCTAAGCGACATATGCACAGGGAGAGCCTTCAGAAATTCCCTTAAGTTTTAAGTATAGAAAACAAGCATCAGGAGCCTAAACTTCAGCAACCTCTCTGCCTGTCAGTAATCCAGTTTTCCAAATGTTTTTCTGAAGTCATTACTCCTGTCAAGCTCTTGTTGCCATTTACTTTTCCTTGGCATCTTGAGGGATTGAGTCTGAGACACCTTTGAATCCTCATTAATTAGCACATATTAGTTGCTCAATAGTTGTTCATTGAATAAACAGATGAATAAATTATTTTAGTGTCTGGTTCTGTCATATAATATGTCTAGCAACTACCTACCTAGAGAACTTACTTTGCCCTTTCCTTTTTTCCTTCTGCATCTTGTTTGGAGATAAGAAACTAAAATGCCTTATTCCCTGGTAGGACTTCTGAATCCAGTTGTGAAGTTTGGCATTGCATAGTCACATAGAAGCATCTAAACGGAAAGATTGGCACTGAAATTCAGCCTGTGCTCTGCTCACCAAACCATATGCCCTGACCAGAGGCTCTATGTAATCAGAGGGTTGGGGTTTTCTCTCCTACAGACAGGCACCTTGTACTATATTTTTTGCCCAGAGAGGGCACCTTTATCTAATATGTATACAAGTGATCATATAGCTTAGTAGTGGCCATGGCAGTAAATTCAGAATTCATTGCTATGTTCTATGATTCCTGAAAGCAGAAAAGGAATAGGATGAGTGAATAATGTCCTCTTTCACCGAGCCTATTTCTCAAATTAGATCTGTCATAGTATGAAAACCAGCTGCTGCTGCTTCTGTCACTCAGGTCTGTGATCACCACACTTCAGAACAGTTTGCTGTTATTTTCAGGTAGTTTCATAATCATATGGATAACTCATTAACAGTCTTGCCTCGCTACCAGAATATTAACTTTAAAAGCATCTCCTACTAATGATAAATTTTTAGCACCATCTGTATGTAGGTGAGCTGGAAGAAACTTAAAAGGAAAAGCCCCACAGAATCCCTAATTGCCCTCTTAGCCAAGATTTTTCATTTCATGCTCCCATTGAATCTGTTGCAGGAACTGCTAACGATTAGAAAAATGAATAGTTTATGTCTTTTCCCTGTGCATATTCTGTTGGCTCTGCTAATGACTAATGAAGGGGCTGGAAAGCAGGGGGCACAAATCAGTCAGCTCCTCATTGAGCTCCTGCTGGGATGTGCCTAGTACAAAAATTGAAGAGAACTGGGCCCAGCTTTCATGGAGTGTGAGTCTAGCCCACAGGCCAACAGCTTCATGTAACTAACCTTGCTTGTCTCTGAGCTGGTGGTATAATTTTAAATGTATCCTTGTATTCCACCCCGCCCCACCAAAAAAACTGATGGATTATAGCGTTCAAGTGGGTAACTTTAATGAAAGAAGGAGGCTGGTGGGATAAAAGAAGACATGATTAGGATGAGGATGGACAAATGAGGACTAGTTGCCTCTAAAGGGAGCAGAACCCAACCCCATACACCAAGATGTTTTCAGGCATTCAGTGTTTTCAAAGGAAACTGGAAAAATTTACTTTTTTGATGCGAAATCTAACATTTAAAAAATGTTGGCTTAAACTCTTTCAAATCAATATAGGACAAATAAAGCATTGCTAAGAACAAACCATGTCTAACCCCTGGAGGAGGAGGAGGCCAGTTCAATCAGGGTTACCCAGGGAAATAGAACCAGTAGGAGATCTATCTATCTATCCACCTATTTATCTATGTATAGATAGATAGACACATAGAAATATATATACATATAGACGTATATATATATATACATATGGAAAATATAAACCACTGGGGCTAAGGGAACTGAATCCTTGCACAGTCAAAAATCTGCTTATAATGTTTGATTCCCCCCAAAACTTGACTAATACCCTGCTGTTGATCAGAAGCCTTACTGATAATATAAACAGTTGATTAACACATATTTTATATGTCATATGTATAATATACTGTATTCTTACAGTGAGCTAGGTAAGAGTACATGCTAGTAAGAAATTTTAAGAGTAAGTATATTTACTGTTCATTTAATAGTAGTGGATTATCATAAAGATTTTCATCCTTGTTGTCTTCATATTGAGTAGGCTGAGCAGGAGGGAGAGGAGGAATTGGTCTTGCTGTCTCAGGGGTGGCAGAGGTGGGAGGCAGGTGCACTCTGTGTAACTTTTAATTGAAAAACATCCTTACATAAGTGGACCTGTGTAGTTCAAACCCATGTTATTCAAGGGTCAACTATACATATAAAATATACACTATATATACTATATATAATATATTATATATAATTTATAAATAAGTATTTACATATTTTTAAATATAAAACTTTAAAATATATGTGCATTTAGTTTAGAAATATATATATATATATATATATATATATATAATTAGTGAGATTTAGTGTAAGAAATTAGTTCATGTTTTTGGAGCTGTCAAATCTAAAACCTGTAGGGCAGTCCAGCAGGCTAGAAACTCAGGAAGTAGTTGATGCTAGATTCTTGAGGCAGATTTTTTTTTCTTTTCTGGGAAGCCTGCCTTTGCTTATAAGGACTTCAGCTTATTAAATGAGACCACCAACATTATTGAGAGTAATTTCCTTTACAGTCAACTGATCATAGATCAGTTAATCACATCTCCAGGATACCTTTCCAGCAATATCTAGATTAGTGTTTGATTAAACAATTGGGTACTGTAATCTAGCCAAGTTGACATGTCACACCCAGGATTTGGGGAAGATGCTTCTAGAACAATGTCATGTTGAGCACTTAGCACAGGGCCCCACACACTCCATAAATATTGCATTTGAATGCAATCAGTTCTTATGTCTGCCAGAGGATGAACTATCTGGAAGTGAATAACATTTAAAGCTTCAAGGCCGTATTACCCAGGCATCTTCAGATAAACAGAACCATTTGTGGAAGCTAAGTCCCATGATCTTCCTTCTGCATGATGGATGCCCAAGAAAGTCCATGGCATAATTTGAAGACCTAGAGAGCCTGACAGTCAAAGGTACAGATTTCAGTCTAAGTCTGAAAACCTGAGAACACTCGAGCAAAAGGAGGGTGAATCCACCCCTTCTCCATCTTTTTGTTTTACTTAGGCACTCAGTGGATTGGATGTTGCCTATTCACAGTGGGGAGGGCAGTCTATTTTACTAAGTCCACAAATTCCAATGCTAATCTCTTCCTGAAAACATCTTCACAGACACACCTAGAAGTCATGTTAATGAGTTTTCTGGGCAACCCATGGCCCAGCCAAGTTAACACATAAAGTTAACCATTAGAAGGACCTCTCACTCGTACAGGATCCTTCCAAAGTGCTATACCTAATTTTGTGTTCATAATATTGGATCATTTATCTTGGTCATCCTCCACTGTGTAAGCGTCAGACCCCTCAACACCTGCCTCTGCCTCAGTCAGCTCTGCCACTGTGTCTATGTGCCCTCCAGCCAGTCCTTCTCTGTTCCTGAACCTTAGTTTCTCCATGTGTAAATTGGAGAAGAAAATTCCAGCTGTCTTCTGGGGTTCTTTGAGGGTTAAGAGAAGATGCTATAAACTTGTGAACATACAAAAAACCTAAATGCTTTATTCTAGTTTCTGCTTCTCAAAAGTGTTCTAATATTAGTATTTTAGTAGCTAAAAAAGCAGCATCAACTTCCTGTACTCAATAAAGTAGGTAATTTAAAGGGAGAATATACAATTTCCCACCCCCAAGAGACATAAAGAATAAATTTCATTTTCAATAACTAGTTTTCCAAGTGCTTCGTATTAAAAATGTAGGCATCACTTAGCAAGTTGAATGCTAATTAGGGCCCTCCATTAGGTGTTGCCTGGGGCCTGGCACTGTGCAGAGGGTCTCACACACATGATTATTCAACCACCTTCTCACAGTAGCAGTGAGACAGATGTCACCGTCCCCATTTTCCAGAATGGGGCAACTGAAATCCAGAGAGGTTAAATTTGATTTGCCCAATATCAAGTTAAGCAGCAGAGCTGAGATTCAAACCCTGCAGTGTGCTGCTCTATTAACTGAGGAGAGCAGGTGCTTGGAGTGGCGAGGAGAGCATTTGCTTATGGTGGCTATTTAACCAAGTAAAATTAGGCCCTAAGCACTGGCTTAAGAAATGAAGTCCTCTGCTGCCTCTCAGGGAGCTACATCAGGTCTTCTTTGTGTAGGCTGTGCACTGCCCAAGGCTCCTGATCGTGGGCAACTGGGGTCTGAAATCTAACATATGCTTCACTGATAAACTGAGACTCCCAAAGAACTACAGTAGCCTAGAGGGATGCCATTTTCTCCTGCACATGTCAATGTGTAGAGCTGACGGCTCTGGCTAGCCTTGAATATCTTCTCTGCCTTTCTATGAGTCTTTCATTCACAGTTATTTAAAAGCTTTCCTTATTCCTAAGCATTTGAATCTTGCCAATCTTATGGATCATCTCCTTTGTACAAATTCTCCTGAATTCCTAGGTCTGCTATGCTGTGATCTTAAGTCCTTCTCAGTTCCACTTCATTCATAGATTCACTCATTCATCAACAAACTTTTTCTTTTTAGAGACAGAGCCTCACTCTATCACCCAGGGTGGAGTACAGTGTTGTGATCATAGCTCGTTGTAACCTCACACTCCTGGGCTCAAGTGATCCTCGTGTGTTGGCCTCCCAAAGTGCTGGGATTACAGGCATGAGCCACTGTGCCTGGCCAACAAACATTTATTATAGTATGTATTAGGGTTCTCTAGAGGGACAGAACTAATAGAATATATATATATAAAATATATATTTTATATATTATCTATATTATATATAATATAGATAAAATATAATAAAATGTAATATATTACATATAATATAGATAAAATATAAAATATAATATATTTATATATAATATATATTAATATTTAATATAATATATAAATATATTATATATAATATAATATATATTATTGTTTTAATTATATTAATTATAAAAATTTATTATATTATATTAATTATAAAAATTTATTATATTAATTATAAAATATGATATATATTTTAATATTTTAATATATTGTATTATATATTATATATTTTAATATTTTAATATATTGTATTATATATTATATATTATTATATATTATATATTATTATATTATATATAACATAATATATATAATAATATATATTATATATTATTATATATAATATATATTAAAAATGTAGGCATCACTTAGTAAGTTGAATGTTAATTAGGGCCCTCTATTAGGTGTCGCCTGGGGCCTGGCACTGTGCAGAGGGTCTCACACACATGATTATGCAACTTCCTTCTCACAGTAGCAGTGAGACAGATGTCACCATCCCCATTTTCCCCATTATATAATATAATATAATATAATATAATATAATATAATATAATATATTACAATATAATATGGTATATATAATATATAATATAATATATAATAATATATAATATATATAATAATATATAATATATAATAATATATAATTATATATTACATATAATATATTATAATATATAATATATATAATTATATATAATATATTATATAACATATTATATATTATGTTATATATTATATATTATATAATATAATATATATAATATATTTAATATAATATATTAAAATATAATATTATATATAATATATATTATATATATATATATATGGGGAGTTTATTAAGTATTGACCCACACGATCACAGGTCCCATCATAGGCCATCTGTAAGCTGAGGAGCAAGAAGAGCCAGTCCAAGTCTCTTAGTCTTAGCTAGTTCTTAGTCTTTGAAACTAAGAACTTGGAGTCCGATGTTTGAGGGCAGGAAGGGTCCAGCATGAGAGAAAGATGTAGGCTGGGAAGCTAGGCCATTCTAGTCTTTTCACATTTTTCTGCCTGCTTTATATTCTAGCTGTGCTGGCAGCTGATTAGATTGTACCCACCCAGATTAAGAGTGGGTCTGGCTTTCCCAGCCCACTGACTCAAACGTTAATCTCCTTTGGCAACACCCTCACAGACAGACCCAGGATCAATACTTTGCATCCTTCAATCCCATGAAGTTGACACTCAGTATTAACTGTCAGATAGTATGTGTCCTGTACTTTCCTAGATGTTGGAATTAGAATAGAGGTAAACTCAGATGTAAGTGAGAAAGTGTCTTTGCAATCAAAAAGTTCAAATGTGCGGAGGGAAAAGAATTATAAAAAAATTGTTATAATAAATGTGTATTGCATGTTTACTATGTGCTTGTTTTGTTCTAAGTGCTTTGCTTGCATTCATTCATTTCATCCTTCCAGTAATCTCATGAAGGTTGATATGACTACTATCCCCAATTTATGTTAGATCAAACCATGTGAAATTGCCATTGCCTTTGATATAGGTCAAAGCAGTTGTAGGATAGCAGTTTAATATGATTTGGCTTAAGAGACTTGGAACCGTACGTACAGTTACATCATTTGCCCAAGCCACTCTGACAGTAAGTGATGGAGCTAGGTTCTGAACCCAGGTAGTCTGACTCCAGAGCACACGTACCTGACCCTACATAGGCTAAGCTGCCTGATAATTGGAGTGTTAGTGCTCAGAGGTGGGAGTAGCTGCTTGCTTTGCCTGAAGAAATCATAGAAAGCTTTCCTACAATGGCATGTGGGCTCTTACCATTCCGTGACTTCATGCTCCGTGTCTACCACTATATTCTAGGTTTATCAAAGGCAGAACCCTGTTACTTACTCATCACCTACATCATGGCACCTGGTCCAGTGCTTTGAATTTAGGAAGAATTCCATAAAAAATATTTTTTCACTATTACTGTCAGTGTGTCTTGGTTTTCTAAGAGACGAAATGTGAAAAAGGAAGAGTGCAGGGTTGAGCCTGAGAATTCGGGGCTTAGGAAGAAGGAAAGAAAAAATTCCCAAAGTATCTGAAATAAAGATAATGAAAAGTTCCTCTAACTCAACAATAATTAATAGTAATAAATAATTCATAATATTATAATAAACTTTTTAGTTTATTTAGTTCCTGGATAGGTGAGCACTGGCTATTCAGACTATGAAAAACAAGGGAATTTGATTTGTAAAGAAATAAATTTTTACAAGCGAGCTTCCTGCTTTCTAATCTATCTGTTCTAGCCTGACTTTGTCACATCAGTGCTTAATGCTTGATTTCTTTATAATGCAAGGGTTATCCTCATGGAAAGAAATCTCAAAAGGGTTCGGTGTCTTAAGCATATTACTCTATGTTAGGATTGAGAAACTATAGTTTTTTTTTTTTTTTTTTTTTTGACAGAGGTAGAGATTAGAGCAGAGAAAAAAGATTTAAACACATTTCCATAGACTGACTTGAATTGTGGCAGAAGCCCCTTAAGTCACACTTAATGATTGTTTTCTCCAAGGAGAGCATTCTTGTGCGCATCCAATGTTGACTCCATTGATAATACGTACATAGTCTCATTCTAACGTAATCTAAATCTGCTAATTATGGAGTGGTTTGTGTTGGTAACCAGATTCTATACTTTTGCCTTCTAGCATATTCCTACTTTTTTTTTTTTTTTTTTTTTTGCAAACCATGGGAGCACAAAGAAATGACTGAAACTTTCTGTAAAATTTATGAGCTGGTCTTATTTTTATGATAAAAGATTTGCTCTTCAGTACACCCTCTGGTAAATTTAAAATTTTATTCAAATTAGGTTAAATCACAGCAGACAACTAAGAAGCATATTGTTATTCACCTTAAATTCAATTGTAAGCAACTCACTGTCTGAGGTTTATAAAGTCCCCAAAACTGTAATGTGCAAACCTTGAAATATCCCATTCAGTGGTCAAAATGCCACTTATATATGGTTCTCAAGTAGGGGAGGGGGAATTTTGCTCTCCTTGGGGACAGTTTTGTTGGCACAATTGTAGAGAAGGAGACTGCTAATGGTATCTAGTGAGTAGGGGCCAGGGATGCTGCTCACAAACAGGATGCACAGGACAGGCCCCAAGAACAAAGAATCATCCCAGCAAATGCCAATGGTGCAGAGGTTGAGAAACCCTGAACTACATCATTATATGAAAGAAAACTGATTTTAGATGCATATATCAGGGTTTAACATTTAACAGATGGAAGAACATCAGATAAATATCTAGATAACTTGCTTTTGATAATTGTGTGCAAAAATGAAAAAGCGATCACATTATTTGTAGTAACTCACAAATATAGCTTACTTGTTTGAAAGCCTATTGGCATCTTTGTCCCAGCTTTTTTAATCCAAATAATTTGAATTCAATTCTTAAAATTATGTGGGCCATGAACAAATGATGAACTAGGAGTAAGGAGTTTTAGAAAGTACGTATTTGTTTTTTTCTTAGCCAATAATTTGTCTTAATTTTTAAGATCCTTATTAATTTCTGAGGAACCTCTCTTTTCTGGGCAAGAGACATTTGGGGTCAGTGTCCATCTTTTGTTTAAACCTCTTTCTTACGTTTCTTCTCAGACTCCACTGTCTTGTCTAGCAGCGTGAGCTCTCTCACATCTTTATCATGGCTGTTGTTTTCTGTGCACCAACAATTATGTTTACTGGAAGTGTCTTCATCTTCTTTCACTAGGCAATGCATAAAATCTGCAGAGTCCTAATGCACAGTGTGCTTATGGTGCAGTTTGGCACGGCCTTCCTTGCTTTTGCTTTGTGAATTGTAAACACGGAGTCATGTGGACTGCCCCCCATCTGCAGCTCTGTCTGGAACCCCCCACACCTTGGTTCTCGGGATAGTTCTCCCACAGCTTGCGTCTAGATGAACGAGTGCACAGGCACCATCACTGTTCTCCATCTCACATACTTCTAAAAGGCTTTGTCCTTTACAGATCTTGTCCAAGCCACGCATGCTCAGAAGCTGTGAGGTGGCAGCCAGTCAGTACATGTGCTATATAGTGTAGGCTGTCAGGCCATCCCACACACCGTATTTTGGAAATTGCCAAGTTAAACTGGAACAACTGTCACAACCTCTTTTATAGGCATCTGATAAAGCCATCTGCTGATAACATGGGCTACCCATTATCTTGTATTTGAATGTGCTCCAGTTATTCCTATCCTTCGTTATTAAGAATTTCCAAATATAGATATCGAGCCATCAATACTACCTTCTCATGTTTGCCTGTATTTCAGTTGGTATCTGTTGTTGGGAACCTTACCACTGTCAACTTGACCAAACCCTACTTGGCTTGCTGAAAAGAGACCTCTAGCTTGGCACAGATCCTTAATGTTTACTTTTCCTTAGAATTCACAAGGCATACATGTTTATTTTAGATAAAGATTGGAAAATGCAGAAAAGTATAAAGAAAAAAGTACTTATAATTTTAACATTTACTGTTAAAATTTCAGATACATTGCTTTACATGTATCTTTGCATAAATGGATATGACTATTTTTAACAAAATAAAAAATCGTACTATTATTGAGCTTATTTGACTTAGAATATAGCAGTCATTTACCCAAATATTTATGTATCTTGAGTAACATTTTAAATGACTGCACAGTATTTTAACAGCTGTACCGTAACATACGTGTGTAAATATTTATTTCTTTACTGGTTGCTTTTGTTCAATGTTTACATTTGTTCCACTCTTTTCACTGTGACAGTCACCTGCAAATGTATACATCTCTGGTTGCTAACCTCAGAGGGTAAAGTCCTAGACATGGAATTAGTTGGTAAAAGCCTGTGAACATTTTTAAGAGTTTTGATGTATGTTAACAAACATCCTCCAAAAGATGTTTGCCACTTATTTAATTTTCTTATTCTGAATTAGCTAAAACTTTCAGCACTCATCATTGATTTTCTATCTTTCTTTCAGTAGGGATTTTTCTACTGTCTCACCATTAAGGATATTTTATTATGGAAGTGTCTGCTGTTCCATTTTTTTAAAAGTATTGTCATGTTTTAATTAGGAACGGATGTTGGATTTTATCAAATGCCTTTTGGACATCTATCTATGTTATCAAATAATTCCTATCATTTGATCTGTCAACATGAAGGATTATATAAATGTGTTTCCTCACAGTCATCTTTGCCTTCCTTGCCCTTTAGGTTTTCCTGGACTCCCCTACTATGGGGTGAGCAGGCCTTCTGTGTGGGAAGGGAGGTTATGGAAAAGTTCTGTTGCTCGTGGACTGTCAGATAAGGCTGCACACATTGTCCTTGCACCATTGTCCTTGCACTCTCAGCTTTTCCTGAAGCTGTATGTGTATAGTTTCAGTAATGGTGCCTGGGAAGTTGTTTCCCATCTGAGCAGTGCTGCAGCCTCCAAGGCTGTTGATCTGAGGCAGGATAACTTGATTCCAGGTAGGATTTCCTGGCTTTCTCTGTACTCTCATATGGAATTTTCTCACCAGAACCTTAAACTTGAGGGAGACTGATGAGGCATTTTAGCATTTCCTCTCATGCCAGTTTTACTGCACTGCTTTCTCAGGAGCAGAAGTTATTGTCAAATTTTGATATCTTCTTTAGCTCAAAATAAATCACGTATGGAAAATACACTTTAAGGTTTACAGTGGAAATTTGGAACCATTGCCTGATCGAAGTGTTGATGATGTAGTACTCATCTTCATCAGTGCTTAGATTAATTTATTTTTTTTTTTTTTTTTTTTGAGACAGAGTCTCGCTGTCGCCCAGGCTGGAGTGCAGTGGCGCAATCTTGGCTCACTGCAGGCTCCGCCCCCGGGGTTCACGCCATTCTACTGCCTCAGCCTCCTGAGTAGCTGGGACTACAGGCGCCCGCCACCTCGCCCGGCTAATTTTTTGTATTTTTAGTAGAGACGGGGTTTCACTGTGTTAGCCAGGATGTCTCGATCTCCTGACCTCGTGATCTGCCCGCCTCGGCCTCCCAAAGTGCTGGGATTACAGGCGTGAGCCACCACGCCCGGCTGTTTAGATTGATTTTATAAGTCTAAACTTATAGCATGGTATACTCTAGTACACTTGGATAAATCTTTCTAAAAAGGAAACAAAAATATACAGATTTAATGTACAGTCTTAACCATGTGATGGATAACAAAAAAGTGCCGTATTAAAATATTTCTGTTTTTATTTTCAAGAATTAACTGATGTAAAAATAATTTAAAATTGTAACACAGCTGAATAGATCCATGGGTATAATGGAAATGAATGTGGCATCATTCTAAGTGTGTGGCATTATCTAATAAATTTTAATTTTAGCTCTTCCAATTATCTCAGTCACTATCTAAGGCTAGAAACTAGGTTAAATATTACATGATTCATTTTCTTAAAAGAGAAGAGAGAATAATGTTTTAAGACCCCATTTTTGAGAGCTTTCTGCATACTAGTCACTGTGCAATAGTGCAGTTTAGTCCACGTTCATGGTGGAAATTTGGCATCCACAGTGAAATATGCCCAAGCTTTTCAATCATTTTACACATCTCCATAAATCTATAAAAATAAACATGGGAAATCTTGTGAATGTATTTAATGAACTTCTAGACATGTGTTCCTTTGCGGTGGAAAAAATATAATTTGAAACCTTATGATGTGTTAAACACAGGAGGCCAAAATCACTGTGATTTAATGAAAAACAAATTTAAGTTGAACAACTCTAGAATGTATAGGGCTGGGGAAGTTATCAAAGCATTATCTGTGAAAAAAAAGTCTTTATAGATAGAAAACAGACAGCTAGATGTTGACAGTGAATGCCAAGTTTCAACAGTTAGCTTTACTAAAGCCATTTATTTGCAGCAATTCTCAGTGGGGTTGATCACACTTCTAATAATGCTTGTGAATCATATTTCAGAGCTACTCTAAACATGAGAGAATCATTCACAAGGTACAATTTTAACTCATAAGCTTAAAGTGATTTAATAATGGATAGATAACTTCATTTTAAAAAATTTGAAAAGAGGATATTTTGATTGAAATATAACCAGTGCCTGTCTAAAGTTTTTGTAAGGTAGCAATCTCACATAATTGTATAATCCTGAGTGTGATAGTATGGAAATTGCAGGTTGAATGTGGACCTATTTTTCTGTATTCAATGAATATATTGCTGTAAAGCTATATGTAAATCACCTTTAAAAATCAATCAAATCATTTTTGATATGTTAGAGGATCTCTCTGTGAGAAAAAAATCCATTTGGGAAAGATTTCATAGACCCATGTGTCATCTCCTAGTTTATAGTATTTAAATATGGATTTTCTCAGACTTGTTTAAAGTGTGCATTGTAGTTAATCGTCCTGACATCCTGACTTGACTTAGCTATGTGACTATTGCACATTTTTGGAGAGGATGGGATGTAAAAGCAGAATGGTATGCGAAGTTAACAACTAAGAGAGGGAACAGATTCCTGCATATGTATTTTTTGTTTGAATCTTACTTTTTCAAGGTTACATATAGATAATCTTGAAAATTATACAGTTCTATAAGATTCACAATAACCAACTGTAGTCCTCTTTCTCCCTTTCTACCCAGCTCAATTCCTTCCTCCCAGAGTCAACCATTTCTAATGTTATAGCTGTTTCTCTTGAGTTTTACCTTAATCTTTCCAAAAAAACAAGCTTATACCACCATTGATTTGATTCTGGGTTTCACTTTTTTTCTTTTCTTATTTTCTTTTGCTTTTACTATGCACCATGACACTCAATCTTTTTTTTTTTTTTTTTTTTTTTTTGTTTTGTTTTTTTTTTTTTTGAGATGGAGTCTTGCTCTGTCGCCCAGGCTGGAGTGCAGTGGCGTGATCTCGGCTCACTGCAAGCTCCGCCTCCCAGGTTCATGCCATTCTCCTACCTCAGCCTCCCCAGTAGCTGGGACTACAGGCGTCCGCCACTGCACCCGGCTAATTTTTTGTATTTTTTTTTTTTTTTTTTGAGACGGAATCTCGCTCTGTCGCCCAGGCTGGAGTGCAGTGGCGCAATCTCGGCTCACTGCAAGCTCCGCCTCCCGGGTTCACGCCATTCTTCTGCCTCAGCCTGTCCAAGTAGCTGGGACTACAGGCACCCGCCACCACGCCCGGCTAATTTTTTTGTATTTTTGGTAGAGACGGGGTTTCACCGCATTAGCCAGGATGATCTCAATCTCCTGACCACGTGATCCGCCCGTCTCAGCCTCCCAAAGTGCTGGGATTATAGGCATGAGCCACCGCGGCCGGCCAACACTCAATGTTTTTGAGTGTTAGACGTTAACTATTGGCATTCTTTGAAAGGGAAAGGCTAGGCTCTTTCCTTCACCGCAAGTGAAACAGATTCTACCTACCTCTCCTTTAGAGGTGTATAATAGTGTTTGTGAGAATCAATGTTTGGTTTTACAATATTTAATTATGTAAATGTGATGGGATATTAAATTGTTTCATCCAAGAAACCATGTAACAAAACTTAATTTCAAAGTGAGGTAGAAGACCAAAATGAATGACCAAGAACCAGTTGCTTGTACATGGTAAGGAAGGAGAGTTTGCTGTGTTGGAGGCATTACTGAGATAAATTAAAGATCCAGTTAAATGGAATTGAGAGGTGACAGCGTGCTGGCAGTCCTCACAGCCCTCGCTCGCTCTTGCAGCCTCCTCTGCCTGGGCTCCCACTTTGGCGGCACTTGAGGAGCCCTACAGCCCACCGCTGCACTGTGGGAGCCCCTTTCTGGGCTGGCCAAGGCCAGAGCCAGCTCCCTCAGCTTGCAGGGAGATGTGGAGGGAGAGGCCCAAGTGGGAACCGGGGCTGCGTGCGGCGCTTGCGGGCAGGCTGGAGTTCCAGGTGGGCGTGGGCTTGGCTGTCCCCGTACTCAGAGCAGCCGGCCGGCCCTGCCGGCCCCAGGCAGTCAGGGGCTTAGCACCCGGGCCAGCAGCTGCGGGGGGTATACTGGGTCCCCCAGCAGTGCCGGTCCACAGGCACTGCGCTCGATTTCTCGCCGGGCCTTAGCTGCCTTCCTGCGGGGCAGGGCTCGGGACCTGCAGCCCTCCATGCCTGAGCCTCCCACCCTCCGTGGGCTCCTGTGTGGCCCGAGCATCCCCGAAAAGTGCCACCCCCTGCTCCACGGTGCCCAGTCCCATCGACCACCCAAGGGCTGAGGAGTACGAGCGCACGGCGTGGGGCTGGCAGGCAGCTCCACCTGCAGCCCTGGTGAGGGATCTACTGGGTGAAGCCAGCTGGCTCCTGAGTCTGGTGGGGCCTTGGAGAACCTTTATGTCTAGCTCAGGGATTGTAAATACACCAATCGGCACTCTGTATCTAGCTCAAGGTTTGTAAACACACCAATCAGCACCCTGTGTCTAGCTCAGTGTTTGTGAGTGCACCAATGGACACTCTGTATCTAGCTACTCTGGTGGGGCCTTGGAGAACCTTTATGTCCACACTCTGTATCTAGCTAATCTGGTGGGGACGTGGAGAACCTTTGTGTCTAGCTCAGGGATTGTAAACGCACCAATCAGCGACCTGTCAAAACAGACCACTGGGCTCTACCAATCAGCAGGATGTGGGTGGGGCCAGATAAGAGAATAAAAGCAGGATGCCCGAGGCAGCAGTGGCAACTCGGCTAGGGTCCCCTTCCACACTGTGGAAGGTTTGTTCTTTCGCTTTTTGCGATAAATCTTGCTACTGCTCACTCTTTGGTTCCACACTGCTTTTATGAGCTGTAACACTCACCTCAAAGGTCTGCAGCTTCACTCCTGAAGCCAGCGAGCCCATGAGCCCACGAGCCCACCGGGAGGAACGAATAACTCCAGATGCGCCGCCTTAAGAGCAGTAACACTCACTGCGAAGGTCTGCAGCTTCACTCCTGAGCCAGCGAGACCACGAACCCACCAGAAGGAAGAAACTGTGAACACATCTGAACATCAGAAGGAACAAACTCCGGACATGCCACCTTTAAGAACTGTAACACTCACCGCGAGGGTCCGCGGCTTCATTCTTGAAGTCAGTGAGACCAAGAACCCACCAATTCCGGACACAGAATGATATACCCAGAGCTTGTTGAGGCAAGCTTGGTATGTCCTGTGAACATATGTGAACCCCAGTAGGGAGGGCTAGCCCAGAGCCCTTGTTACTCTGGCCCAAGAAGAAGACCTTGGGTGTGTGTATGTGACTGTGTGTATGGGGGGTGGTTAGGTAGGGCGACAATGTAGAGGGAGTCTGTGTTGAGAGGTAGAGGGGTAGAAAGAGTCTGGGGGGTCTAACTGCTTTGTTATAGAGGCTTTTAGCCATTCTTCTTGTTTTCTGCTTTCCCCCTGTATTTCATACATATCTATTGCTCCCCAAACCTGGATCATTCCGGGGCTTGCAGTACAAATACTTTTGGAAAGAGGCTTCCCCACTGCTGACACACTTCCCCTGGTCTGCTGATTGCACATGCTCGCCAGCCTTCAAAAGTAACTGTTGTTTTTTTCTCCGCTTCTTTGTCTTTTTTTTTGCCTTAAAAAAATTCTCTATTGTTGTGATTGGTGGGGTTTTGAGTCAGAGTGGTGGTAGACATATGTGTTCAATCTGTAACATTTACCTGGGGTTTCAAAATTTATTCTAACATGAAGGTGTATAAAAGGAGTATGCCCATAGGATAAGAAGGTGAATAATTATTGAATTATTTTGAGGAAAAGGAAATATTTGAATGTTTTACCTTTCTTTTGTGTTCCTGATCTTGATCAGCTGTTTTGTCTGCTTGAAGAAGGCAGGGAGGTCAAATGGTCATATCCAGAGTGGATAAGCATACTCCTCAAGACAGTGCTGTCTGGAATGGCAACCACTATGGAGTTGCACCACACACATATTATACCTGTACAGATTTAGCTACACCAATTCTAAAGAATAAGGGCTTACAAAGTATATCTCTTTGCCCTGTCATGCTCCATATTCCCTGTCCCTTAAAGCTTTTTAAAAAAAATAAAAAATATGAAAAAACCTATAGAAGAATCAATTCTTAGCTTTAGTGCTTTTAAGGACTCAGTGATAGAAATATAAAGATAAATTTAAAAATTATTCTAGGGTCACTTTGTATATACTTAATTTTGCCTTAAAATCTGATTTTAAATTCCCAATTCTTGTGTCAGATGAGAGTCTACTACAGTCATTCTACTCCACTATACAGAACCAAAATATTGAATGTATGCTTATTCCTGTGGCTGTGTGGTATCATGGGAAAATCTGAGTCTTGTAATTTATATGACCTTGGGTTTAGATTCAAGCTTTTCCATAGTGGACATATTATTTAACTTTCCTGAATCTTTGGTTTTCTTGCCTGGTTGCAGTTTTCTAGTGGTTGCAGTTATAAATACTTAATAGGCTTATTTTTAAGAGTTAATATTAGACAGTATTTTAGGAATGATGAAGACTGCTGTGTATACAGTAGATGGTTAAAAGATTAATTTCCTTGTTGACCTCACAGCTGAGAATTAACTCACTATTTTTCACAAATCAGGTATCTGATTATTTTCAGGATGTTGATGTAGGCCCAAGAATATGTACTCACATTTATTGAGTACTTACTACCTTATATTGTTCTATGTTCTTTACTGATTTATTTAATGACTTATTTAACTCAAATTTGAATTTTTAATTCTCAAAAACTCTGTGAGTTAGCTACAATTTCCATTTCTATGTAATAGATATGTAAACTGAGGTCCATAGAGATTAAATAGTTTACCCAAGGTCACAGAACTGCCAACTGGTAGAGCTGGAATTTGAACCCAGAATAATGATAGCATTTCCCAGCATGATTTAGGAGAAAAGATAAACTCTACTTTTTTTCTTTGGCCTTCTGGAAAATTCATATTAGCTCTTGTATTTAATGTAAAATCATAGGAAATTTTTTCTATAAGGGAATAATATGAAATATATATTAGGTTGGTGCAAATGTAATTGCAGTTTTTGCAATTAGAAGTAATAGCAAAAACCATAATTACATTTGCCCCAACCTAATAGATTGCATTTTAAAAAATTATATATTGAGGAAACCTTACTCAAAACTAGTTTAGGCAACAAAGGAGATTTATTTGGAATTCAAAGAATGGTTAACTTACAAAACTGTAGAAAGAATGCAAGTCGGCTCAGGAACAGCTGGTGCCAGAGAATTGAACCCCACCAGGACTTTCTTTCCATATTTCATCTGTGCCTCTCTGTGCCTGTTGACTCCTCTCTTTCTCATTGTAGACAGGCTTTCTAGTTAGTGCAAAAAGCATAGCTGCTGACAACCTAAGTGTAACATTTTATATGACTTAAGCCAAGTGAGAGGGCTCAATTTCCTTCTCAGATTCAGGTTGTAAAACCCCAGGGAAGAACTGAGTCAGAGCCTCATCCTTGGAACACTTTAACTGTAGCCTGAGAATGCAGTCCTAAAGAATATGGCTTCTCTTCAGGCAGCCTTGTAGGCTTGGGATTATGGAGGGTGAGGGCAGCTAAATTACTCAGGAATACTTTTGGCTGCAAGTAAGAAAACAGAGTTAACTAATGGTGGCTTGGCCTAAAGGGACATTTATGATTCATTTATTTACCATTATAACAAAAAATCTGAAGTTAGGGTTGAACCATTATGTCAGTGATATTATTAAGAACCTTATAATGTTCTATTTTTTCACACTGTCTTCCCTATATAGGCTTTTCTTAATTCTGCTTGTCATCTCTTCATCACAAGGTGGCTGCCAGAGGCCCGAACGTCATGTACACATTCAAGGCAAGAGAGAAAGTGCATGGTTAAGCAAAGTTTCTTCTTTCTTCAGTCTCTGTTATCTCCTTTCTTAGAAGCCCACAGCAGACTTCCCTTTTTGACTCATCAGCCAAAATGGAGCTGTGTGACTGTCTCTACCTTTGAGGGAGTCTGGGAAAACCAGCAACTCGCTTATTAACCTGTGTTGTAAGAGGCAGTAACTGAGTAGGGGTTAGGAATGGCTATTGCTTTAGCCAACCAACAATGTCTGCCACAGTGAGTGAAGAGGTGGACACAATTGTCAGTTGCCATGAGGGCAGGAAGGATGGATATTAGACAGCCTCATATACTACATGACATAGAAAAGTCATGAGCTTAGACCTCAGCAACTTTCAACTATCTTCAAGAGAGCAGACCGAGCCAATTTTATTCTTTGTTTGACTCCCAAATAGGACTTGGGCCTTTCTGCCTTCTGGTTCTGCTCATATGATGTCCCCTCAAACTCTTTTGTTTTTTCTTCTCCTCTAGAGGTGGCAGACCTTGTAGCCTTATTTCAAGGCTCACCTCAATCTGCCAAGCTCATAGATGGTAACTCATCCCTTTGAATTCCAACCACTGCTTGATCACACAATCCACAAGTTATGTAATGTACTACTTGATGACAATTTACATTTTGCTCTTTTATCTTGTAACTTAGCTTTTGGCAACAAGATATCTGATGATCTCAATTAGATTGTAGATATTTTTATTAATTGGCAAAAATTGCATGTATTTATCATGTACAAAATAATGTTTAAAATATGTATACATTGCAGAATGGCTCCATAGAGCTAATTAATATGTGCAGTATTTCACATGCTTATTTTTTTTGTGGCGAGAACATTTAAAAATCTACTCTCTTGGCAATTTTCAAATATACAGTACATCGTTATTAACTGTAGTCACTATGATGTGCAAAAGATGTCTTGAACTTCTTCTTCATATCTAACAGAGATTTTGTATCCTTTGACAGTCTCTTCAATGCACATCCTTCCCCCACCCACCAGCCCTTGATAACCACCACTGTACTTTCTACTTCTCTGAGTTCAACTCTTATAGATTTCACATATACATGAGATCATGTGGTATTTGTCTTTCTGTGCCTGACTTATTTAATGCCCTCCAGGTTCATCCATGTTGTCACAAATGACAGGATTTTCTTATTTTTAAAGACTGAATAGTGTCCCATTTTGTGTGTGTGTATATATATATATATACTACATTTTCTTTATCCATTCATCTGTTGATGGACACTTAGAATGATTCTGTATTGTAGCTACTGTGAATAATGTTACAGTGAATGAACACAGGAGTGCAAATATCTCTTTGACATACTAATTTGATTTCCTTTGGATATATACTCAGTAATGGGATTGCTTGATTGTATGGTAGTTCCATTTTTAATTTTTGGAGGAACCTTCATACTGTTTTCCATAATGGTTGTACTAATTTACATTCCCACCAACAGTTGTTCCCTTTGAACTCTCATCCCACCAACAAGGATTCTCTTTTCTCCACATCCTCACCATCACTTGCTGTCTTTTGTCTTTCTGATAATAGCCATTTTAACAGATATGAGTTATGTATTACAGTGTTTTAAATTTGTATCTCCCTGATGATTAATGATATTGAGCATTTTTTCACATCTGTTAGACATTTCTATGCTTTTATTTTTTTAAAAATAAGAGATGAGGTCTTGCTCTGTTGCCCAAGCTGAAGTGTAGTAGTACAATCATGGCTCACTGCAGTCTCCAATTCCTGGGCTCAAGCAATCCTTTGGCCTCCCAAAATGCTGACATTGTAGGCATGAGCTGCCACACTGGCTTGTATGTCTTCTTTTGAAAAATGTCTGTTCAGTTCCTTTGCCCATTTTTAAATTGGGTTACTTGTTTTTCTGCTATATAGTTGGAATTCTTTATGTATTTTGGATATTAACCCATTATCAGATGCATAGTTCACAAATGTTTTCTCCCATTTCAAAGGCTTTTTTCTTCACTCTGTTGTTTCCTTTGCTGTGCAGAAGCCTTTTATTTTAATGTAATCCCATTTGTCTATTTTTGTTTTGTTTGCCTGTGCAGGTTATAGATATCTTAAACAGAACAACCCTTCCTCTACTTCTTTGTAAAGACCATGGCAAAACACAGAGTATGTGGTAGGTACACAATTAATACGTGTTGGCTAATTCCCTCTATAAAAGAGCATTTATTCCATAACTAATCCATGAAGAATAATTTTAATCTATGGCATGCTTTGAAATAGGGGCTTTAGAAGAGAGAACTGGGAGGAGAAAATTCCTTTAATGTACAATCCTTTGGCCTAGGTCAAACTTGGTTTTAGGGAATCTACTTAGATGACATCTTTCTCCTCAAAAATCCTGATGGTGCATCATCACCCAAGTAGTACTCAATAAAGGCAATTTCTTTTTCCACTCGAAGCAGCTGTTAGATTTGCATTATAGACAAAACAGCCACTATGCCTGTCCACTGTGCTATTTTGCTCCTGCCTGTTTTTGAAGTATTTTCAGTAATGCCATGGGTTGTTGAATTTTACTTTCTCTGGAGTCAAGTGACCATTATGCAAGGGCAGAAAAGGAAAGGAGAGAGTTTGATGTAAACACTGTGGTTTTTCAAAAGAAGTCAAGTTCTTTAGAGAAAGGGGAGATAGCAATGGGAAGTGCTGCTCAGTGTGAAAAGGTGAGATGCTAAAAAACTGTAGAGCCAGCAATAGGTTCTGTGTTTGCTTAGCATTTGATGAATGAAAATTCTATTTGTATTTGAGGATGATAGAATTCAAAATGGTCATATTTCAGCTTCATAACGTTCCTGAGAGTGTAGCTGCCTTTTTTTTTTGCGTCTTTTTTTTCTTTTCATCTTTGATGTCCAGCTGGTGTGTTGAGACAAGAGTATGATTATGGAATTGGATTTGAAGAGCGGCACTAAATCATTCTCACTCAGTACTTGACCTTCATCCTAAACAGAATAGATTTCATGGGAAGAATCAGGTTGGAGAAGATATAATTTAATTCTGCCATGGGTCAAACAGAAAGTTAAGTCCTTTAAGTTCCTTATTCTATGATACTACTTAGTGATGTTTTTGAAGAAAGCAATTTTTAATATTAGAATCATTTTCTCTCTCTCCCACATTTATTTAATTATTTTAATACAGAAGCCCATTTTAAATAAATTTTTATTGCTAGCATTCCTTTCTGCATCTTTTAGAAAATGGTCAATTTTTAAATTTTTGGTGAATTAAAGGGAAAAAATTGTCCTGCTTCTATTTTGACATGCCAGGTGACAAGTACTTAGTACTTCAAAGATGTAAGCCTATGGTTTCCCTGTTTAAAGGTTATTGGGAATCAGATGTATTTGTTTCCTTCTTTCTTCACCTCAAAACAAGATAATAGGTGAGGATTACTGTGAGATTTTCTTCTGTACCCTTTTTTTTTAGGTTTTACATAACCTTGTTTTGTATGCTTCCACTAAGAAAACCTCATCATTTCTTCCTTGTAGCATTGTCTTTACTGAGCCCTTCCTTCAGGAGGAGTTCACCACTATCAGTGAAGTCAGACTTGCCACGTCCACAGTATGACACTACTGTGTTTTTTTCCCCTGGAAGATAAATCTTATCTCTGATGGGGATACTCAATAGCTGTATCTCCAAAGGGCTATTGCTTTGGATATTTTCTTTGCAGAGGTAGTCCTGTCTACACATTCTTCTCATTTCTTTAATTAATATGTATATTTTAACTTCTCTCCAGGCATCATTGCCAGCTCTTATCACTTAGCCTTCTTTTACCTCACATGTTCTGACATGTTCAAAATGGAGTGTTCCAAATGGTACCAGCCATCCTGATGAGGTTGGCTTGTTGTATTCTTCCCCATAAGCAGCACCTTCCATGTGAATCTCAGCGTGGTGCTGACCTATTATCCCTCCCCATTACTCTTTCCTGACTCTGTCTTCCTACTCTGCACTCCCTCTGCAAGTTTAGATTAACCTCTTGCCAGTCATTTTCAACCCACCCAATTCTTTGTTCAAGAATGGTTCTTAGTTAACCTTCTTCCAGCTTTCGTGTATTAATTTGGAATGTTCTAAGAACTCCTTCCTTCAAATGTGACCTGATTTATTTGGTGGGTAGTTTCATATTGAAGGAGATGATAACCATGGGTGTTATGCCTCCTTCCTATGAAACTACAGATAATTCATTGGACTACTTACCTTTGGGCATGGTGCATATAATGGTGTAGACAAATTTAGGAGTGCTTAATAGCATAATTATATTAATTTTTCTGGGTTGCTTGAGGTCACAGAAAGCCAGCAAGCCCTCAGCCAATTCCAATATATGCTTTTATATAACAAAATAATGATGAAATGACTGTCTCTAGCATTCCTGTGACATGCAACTATAGATACAGTATTTAAAAGGGTCCAATGAAGGGAGATATCAAAGGCACAGTTTTCATATCCAGGATTGCACCATAGGTCCCCTGACCCACATAAAACTCAGAGGCTCATAAAGGCCAGCAATCTCAACTTACCACCCAGTAGTTCAGTTTTTGAGGGCAGAAACTTGATTCTCTGCTCTGTCCCCTATGGAACTTGCCACAGTGCTTTGCACCTGGTGGCCTTCCTTTAAAAATTTGTCAAATGAAATGATGAGTTCAGAGATTGAGGGAGCTATACATGCACCACAATATGTTCCTGACAGAGCACATGAAGCAACTTGCTTCATGGCATGACTATCTGTGACTAGAAGCCAGACCCTCTGCTCCTGTTCTGGCACTCATTCCACTGAATCTCAGTACCACTCCTGGTTTCATCACCATCCCTGTAGATGCTTGGTCCTCCCTAATGTTTCTCCAAAGAAGATAGTCTGGTTTGCAAAACCTTAAATATCTGAGCTCACACTGGTTGCCATCCCATGATAGCAGGCTATGTGTCTGAAATCTATCTTGAAGACATAACCCATTCAAAAATATGGTTTGGAATACATAGGTATTGGAACCTTCCATTTTTTCCATTCTCTTGATTTGTGTCACTCACCATAATAACACATATCCCTTAAGAAGCAGTGGGCACCATTGTTGGGAGATATTTAATGGGGAGTTTTCATTGCTTCTCTGTGGATTCCATTTTTAAAAATCTTGCGGCCCATTTGGCTCATTGCACTCTATCACCTTTCCAATACACCTAAAAGACTCAGATTGGTTCACTCACTCCTTACTTCTTGTCATCAAAGATTCATTCTTTGATCTGACAAACATTTTACTGAGCATCTACTTTGTGCCAGCCACCATTCTAGGTCCTAAGAATCTCTACTCTTGCAGAGATTGTATTTTGGAAGGAAAAGGTAGACAAATACATAATCCAGACTAGTTATTTCGTCCTTTCTGTTTTTCCTTCACTCTTAAGCTTGGCCTTCCATTAGAATTAATGGAGCTGCCTATATTGAATGTGTCTCTAGGCATATAAGACTAAATGACCCATGGAACAAAGTGCAATGGCTGACATTTTAGAGAAAGAGAGAAAAAGAGAGAGAGAGAGTATGTGTGTATTGTGTGTATGTGTAAATATGAGAAACTTATAAGCAATAGAAGTGCAAGCCAGAACTGGATGCCGTGTTTAAAGAAAGAAAACTTAAAAAAACTGAAAAAAAAATTCCTCTTTTATCCTAATTATACCTTTTCCTTCAGGAAAGACATTTTCAAGACAGGTAAAAGTTAGTATTCCCTGCCTGCTACATACTCAGTTGAATTATGTAATATGTTATCTATTTGTGGGCATTCCCCATATTAGTTATCTGGGATCTGGGACTGGGATTTTCTCTCTCTGTCTCTCTCTCTTTCTCTGTCTCTGTCTTTTTAAATTAACTATTGGCTCATCAGGGTTAGGTTGAATGGCGAAAATTTAAGCTAGATGTATGGTTGAGGTCATTAGCTTATAGATGGTAACTAAAGGCTTTTTTTTTTTTTTTTTTTTTTTTTTGAGACAGAGCCTTGCTCTGTTGCCAAGGCTGGAGTGCAGTGACATGATCATAGCTCACTGCAGTGTCACCCTCTTGGGTTTAGGGAAGCTACTTAGCTTCCCAGAGTAGCTGGGACTACAGGCATGTGCTACCATGCCTGGCTTATTTTTATTATTGTTATTTTTTTTAGGTAGAATTGAAGTCTTGCTATGTTGCCCAGGCTGGTCTCCAACTCCTAGCTTCAAACAGCCCTCCTGCCTGGTCCTCCCAAATTGCTGGGATTACAGGTGTGAGCCACCACACCTGGTAATAATTAATATCTTAAGAATGATTGCGTTTGCCCTGAGGAAATGAGTGTGCAGTGTGAGATGAGAAAAGGGTTGTTACAGATCCCGTGTGAGCAGCCACATGTGAAGGTCCAGGAAAGAGATCCTCAAAGAGACTGAAAGGTCGATGTGGAATGGAATCAAAGTGAAGACAGTTTTAAGAGTTAATTCTATAAAATGCTGATGAGAGGTCAACAAAGCTACATACCAAATGATTCCATTGAATTTAGAAGAAATTTCAAGTGAGAGGGCCAAGGACTTCTGAAATAAGCACAGCAAAATGAAAGGAATAGAACCGCAAGAAGAACTGGCCAAGAAAAGCATAGGAGGGATGGGTTAGAGCCATGCTTAATGCCTACTATAACGTTTCCAATATGTGTGAATAGGTTGTTTTTGTTCTTCTGAGTGGCGGTTCAATGAAATCAGAGATGGCTCTCACATTAGCAAGCTCTTCTTTGATGTAGCCCATTTCTGTGGGAAATCCATTTCCGAGAGGAGACTCTCCTGTGCTCTGGTGAAAATCAGCCTCCAGGAAACCCATATGGGAATTCTGAGGAGAAAAGAAAAGCTTCCAGGGAGATGTTTTGAAATCCTTTGAGCTGCATATAATCAGTGCAAACTTTACATGTATATTGACTGTACATTCGGAGCACTTTAAGCAGTAAAGACCTCAAAGGCTCCAGTCCATTATGAGAACAAACAGCAATTTAAAGCGATATTTTCCTAGAGAAAAGAAATCAGGAGGAACAAAGATGCTGGGGTTGGGGCTTTTTTCCCCTGTTCATTTGTGAGAAAACGTGCTTTTGATTGATAATCTAGAGAAGACTGTGTTCAGCATAGCATATTTTTGATGGTTAATGAATTTGGAGAATAGTAATTTAAAATATTCGGGGTGGTTCCTTCACGCACTTTTTCCAATACCTCTTTTATTCTTTCCAATATCTGGAACATGAAGACTGAGAATGAAAATAATTGCCCTCTCTTTCCTTTGCTCTCTTTCCTGTGAGTCTGACTACCAGCAAGACCTTCTATTCTCATGAATTCTTCACTTTCATTTTTTAGTAACAAGGCTGCAACTTTTTTGTCAAAGGCAAGGGTATGCTGTCCTGTAGAAGACAGGACCCATGATGAATCCAACATACTTCTTTTTGCATCTTTTTCTTTGAAATTCAACTAGAGCAATTTGTTTATAGAAATACTGAATGGCTTTAGAGAAAATACTCGGTTTCTAATTCAGATCAATATACTGGAATGAAAACATTATTTTCCCCCATTTGTACTTTTTTTTTCTTCATGTTTTTATTTGATTTTTGTGGTCACACATTTTGCATTGGTGGCGTTTGGTAGCAAGACACTATGCAGCTAAGATGCTACTGAGGACTATCAGACCATGGAAACTTAATAGCATCTTGGTAATGTGTACAGCTTATGTCTGCTCAGATTCACATATAGCATAATTTCCTATGCTACTTAGAAAAATAAAAACAAAAAGCAACACCATTATACAATAAACCACTAATTTCGGGCTTCATTTACAAACAAGTAGTACGCTGCTGTTAAATAAACATTAAAGAGCTTTCTATTATCCTGTTATGGTTGAAAATATTGGTCATGTAATAATCCAGATAGTCAATATATTTTTGTTAAGATTGACATTTAATAAGAAATTAAAGATATTTAATAAGAAATTAAAGATATTTAATAAGAAAAATGTGTGCTAAAATAAGAGTCAGAATACATCATTGCTTAGCACTAAAGTATGTTACTTCTTTAAGATGTCACAACAGTATTTCAGATACTGTCCAATTTTTCATGGACATAGTTACTAAACGGCATGACATTTCAAACATGTTAGAATCTTCAAAAACTGCATACCCTTCTCTTTACTCTGGTTTCTGTTTTACTATCAGGAAACCTGAAGAACAATGAGTATTACTAATGGGTTGACATTGTTGGAGGTATATTGTGTGCCAGGGAGTGTGCTGGAGATTTTTAATATATTTTCTCTAATCCCCACAGTAATATTCCTATTGTATGGATTAGAAAACTGAGGCTCAGAGAATTTAAGTAACTTGCCCAAGAGTATGTAATTCCTAGTGGTGAAGAAGAGATTCAAATGCAAGTCCATCTGCCTCTAAATTTAAGAACCTTTCCATTGGAACAACTATATCAGAATCTCTAGGGGTAGGCCTCAGGTGTTAATATTCTTTAGGAGATAGGCTTGGAGATTTTAACATAGAGCTTTGATTGGAAAAGATTGCATTTGTACCTTTTGTCTTTCATGAGCACAAGTAAAGAAATCAGCTTTGCTAATGTGGTTTATTTATGGGGACAAAGCAATACAGACTAACAAAAGTAGGAATATCTTCATTTTGCATTTCCTTCAGCTTTCTGTTTGGAGTTGCTCCATTCCTTACAACAAGAGGAAGAAAGTATGTATTATATGTGCAAATATGTGTGTATATGAGACTGTTGCTATGTGTACCTCATTCATGTCTGTAAGAATGGAAAACTATTTAAAATGGCAGATATGTAGATGAAATGTTTATATAGAAAAAGTATACATAAAATGTTGAGCAAAAATGTGTACTCGTTGATCAAAAGGGTTAAGGAAAAAGAAGTGATATGAATATAGACTGTAATGTTGGATAGTTTCTGTGTGCATGTGTGTGAAATCTCTTTGAGTTCATTATTTTAGAAACTTAAAAAAATTCAGAGCAGAAGTCCCTGGATTTGACAATTGGATACTTAATCTCCTGGCTCTTTAACTGGAGATGATAGAAGGACACTTTGTTTCCGGGTGGTGGGGGATAAAGAAGGATTTACTTGTTCATTTCTCACTCAACATCCTTGGTATTTGAAGTTTAGGTCAAATAATATTGTCCAAGAAGCTAGTCTGTCTTAAATATGTTACAATTTGTTGGCAAATTCATCTAGAATGTTTAGGGTTTTTTTTTTCCTTTGATTGACATGGTTTTCTTAGTAGTGGAAAATCTTTTCCCACTTTCCTCTGCTCCCTAGGCAGGCCAGTGAACCCCTAAAATAGTTCTGTTGGCACCCTTGCTTAATATTCAGCTTGCTTAATATTCAGCTTGGCTCTACTCTGTATTTTGCCTGCAAATCAAACCGTACTTCACTCCCTTCAGCCACCAATTTATGACCTTAGTACCCATGATTCTTTGCCGATCCTTGGAATGTAGCTATCACAATTACAATAGAAGTCTACCTGTTCTCAAATGCTCATCAGTGCCACCAGCACAGTTTGCTTGGAGGTGCCAGCCTGTGTTATAATGTTAGTTTATTTGGAGTTTCAAGATAGGACGATGCTTCATGTCACTAGGTAAGGCTAATAGAATCTAATATTATCTTTCTCTCAATTTTCATCATTTTAATTAACTATTGGTTGTAAGGAGATTCGAATTTCCAGTCATTTTAGTACATATTCTTTTGTTATACAGTAGGGAAGCATTACTACTAAGAGTTAATTAGACCCTACTAGTTATGTAAGTTAATTTGGGAAACTTGAAGAGTTTCCCAAAACTAGACATACAAAAATTTTAGTAGATGAATGGGATTTGTTCTGTGTCCTCAACTAGTGTAGAGTTTAGAAAAGTACACAGCCGTTATCAGGGCTGGAGTGAATGACTTGATTAATCAAAGAGGTACTCAGCTGAGGAGTTACAAGCCAATTTGGGGTCCCTCTGCTTTCTGAACCAGACCATTTGTTGTTTCTATTAACTGTGGGATAAATGAAAATTTCACGATAGTGAACAGTTCTATCTAGTCTCTTATTCACTAACAAAGACAATGCTTACAAATAATTTGAGTAATTTTCCAACTTCTTTCAGCTTTCTCCTGTGGATCTTTTCAATAAATCCAAGAATCCAAGGACCTGAAATTGGTGTTCTCCTTTAATGACAGGGGCCAGACAGGGACAGAAGAGGGTCTCACAGGTCTCTGGGTAGTTAACTGTTGGCTAATCTTCTCTTCACCAAAGGAGAAGGGATGGCCTAGACCTTTTATCATTTTCTTGGTGTCAGAGGTATGGCTCTTGGGAATAATTTTAACTCCTACCTAATCCAACTTTGACTTCAACCCACAAAGTCCCTTTATGTTTTTTTGGGGAGGATTGGGGGGGGTAGGGATATAAACATTAATGTTCTTCTCTAACTTATAGAGGAAGAAATAAAGATAAAACAGGCAGGACTCCTGTACAAATAATTTTCATGAGAGCATTTGCAAATATTATTTCTTCTTTTTAAAAACAAGCATGCAGATATCTTAGAAGAAAGGGCACCTTGGCCTTTGGTCTTCCTTTCCTAGAATAATGGTTATAACATTACTCCCCTGTGTTCCCATGGGAAGGAAAAAGCAATACAAGAATTGTGCTAATGGGATTTCAAGCCCTATGGGCACCAGAGTGTAGTGCCATTTGTAGATGAGCTTACTAATGGGAGAGATAGGGGGAGAAGCTAGTATGATGGGGTAAGGGAGGAGCAGAGCGGGACAGGGAGAAGCAGAAGCTGCAGCCAGAGTCTGAGAACAAGTAGGATTTTTCCCAAGGCAACTTTTTGGGCTTCCAGACTATTGACCTTCACCTTCCAATGTTTTGAGTTCTCTCACAGGCATGAAATCCAAGAAAGCTGATCAAAAACAACTTAAATAAGCAAGATCCATGCAGTACTGTTAAGGTCCCTATGTCTGCTTTTCATTGGCTTTTCTGTTTGCTTTCCATTTGGCCTGTTTGATTCTCTTTATATTCTGGGCACGTAGAGAAATGCATATTTTTGTAGTAGGTCTGTTCTATCTATATTTGAGTTTGCAGGAGGGCATGCCATTTAGAAAGTTTTACTTAATACGGGCAATAGTGAGAGAAAAAAAAAGACAACTTTGTGTTTGAAGTAGTAGCCTTGTTTCAATGACATTTAAAAGATGGATGCTCACGATCATGCATCTTTCCAAGCTAAGAAGCCAGCATATCTGGAGAAGATGAATGGATTCAAGAGGCTGGTTAATACATTATCTTTGTTTTGCTGCTGGCTAACAAGGGAGAAATGTTACAACTTGGCCAATAGGTTGTCCTGCTCTTGTTTTTATGTTGATGTAAAGTATCTAATACGCTGAACACTAAAAATATCCTGTGTTACTTTAATTCCTGGAGTAAACTAAAAATAGAATGGAGAGAATTAATGAAACATAACCAAGCATTATTTAGTCGCTTTCCTTCTTTTCTGATAGGAATCTCTTTTCATATGCCCTACTACATCAAGATTCCTAATGTCTTGTTTCTTGCCCTTGGACAAGGTTCTATGGGGGCTGGAAATAGTGTGTTCGATGGCTTCATTTCTATAGCTTTCTCTCTGAGGCCATCTGAGGTGGGAGTTTAGAAACTTCAAGACAGAACTGATTTGCAAAATGGAATTCTCTTACAAGAGCAGGACTTTCCATTATGATCGTTTACATTTGATCAGATTAAAAGGGCAGGGGGCCTTTGAGGTAGTCTGTCTTTTGCTTTTGAAAGCTGTGGAAGAAATGAATTGCTGACAGATTGGAACCATGGTGATGATAAAGAAATTCATTTGACTATTGTGCTGTCAAAACAATGTAAAGTTTGAGAAAATATTTTAGAAGCATATGGAAATATTAGGACCGTTTTAAACATTCATTTCATGTCCTTGCCCAAGGCATGCTATAAATACATATCCCAGGTGGAATATACGAGAGTTAGGATGTAATCTTTTGAAAGGAACAATAAAACCAAATCAAACTGGCTTGAACAACAGAGGGGATATATCAGCTCACGTAACTTTAGAAGGTCAAAGGTAGAGCAGGCTCAGGCAGTATCTGATCCAGAGTCATTAGGACTCTGACTTTATTGCTAATGATTCTCTTGGCCCTGCCTTTGCTGGTATTTTGGCATCATTGAGAGTCTGGCTGTCCACATTGTAGCAAAAGGCTGCAGAATTTGAGGTCTTCTGTCCACACGTGGTCCTGTCCAGACAAGGTGAATATGCCCTTGTTTCTTATTCCTAGAAAGGACCTGAGGCTCATTCTGCTCAATCCACTTGGCTGGCTTAGATTAGGACACATGCTTACCCCTGGAGATAGGGATGGAGTTAGTATTCCCAGAATCACACAGAGTCTCCGATGTAAACAAGGAATGTCAGAAAGAGCCGAATGGATGCTTGGGATACAACCAACAAGTGTCCATGATGATGCACTGCAATTAAGATTCTTTTAAGTTTCGACTGGGCATGATGACTCATGCCTGTAATCCCAGCATTTTGAGAGGCCGAGGCAGGCAGATCATCTGAGGTCAGGAGTTCGAGACCAGCCTGACCAACATGGTGAAACCCCGTCTCTACTAAAAATACAAAATTAGCTGGGCTTGGTGGCACATGCCTGTAATCCCAGCTACTCAGGAGGCTGAGGCAGGAGAATGGCTTGAGACTGGGAGGCAGAGGTTGCAGTGAGCCAAGATAGCGCCATTGTACTCCAGCCTGGGTGACAGAGCAAAACTCTGTCTCAAAAAAAAAAAAAAAAAAAGATTCTTTTAATAGGTCAAGGAAAGAGAGTTTCACAATCATTCCCTTCCCATCATTTTCTGTTAGAACATATTTTTGATGATTGTTAACACATAATTATCTATTACATTCTTCGAGATACCCAGAAAAGCCAAATTCCCTACTTTACGCTAGAGTGTGGTATGGTATTTCATAGCCAGTGCATTCACCTTACTTTTTCCTTTAACTCTTGGTGGAATTTAATCCCATTTTTTCTTACTTAATACTCACTGGAAAGAAAGAACAGCTGGCCTAGCCATTCTGTATGATATCCTAAATCTGTTTTCATTGTTTTAGTATCACTTTTATTAGCTTTGCCTCCTGATGTCACAGTAAGATAATGGCCTTTGTTTTCTGTGGTCCCCAGTTTACTGATTTGAGACAGGTTTAACTGACGTATCAGAGGTCCTACTCTGAGTTACATGAGACAGGTGATATTAATGGCTACAGCTCCAAAGTTGGAGGAGACAGCAAACTGCAGCCCATGGGCCACATCTGGCCTGTGGACTGTTTTTGGAAATAAAAGCTTATTGGAATACGGCCACATTGCTTTATTCATGTATGTGTATGACTGCTTTCAGCACTACAGTAGCAGAGGTGAGTAGCTGTGGCAGACCCTGTATGGCCTGAAAGGCTTAAAATATTTACTGTCTTGCCCTTTACAGGAAAAGTTTACTGACCCCTGAACTGAATGAGCCACATTCTTCACTTTAAAAACTGTGAAAGGTTTTACAGCTGGTTATTACTCTTCCCAAGCCTTTCTGGTTAGGATTTGTCTTTCAAAGTGATCAAAGAATGTTGGAGATCTAAATAATCTGAGAAGATTCATCTAGTCTGGAATGTCTTCCATTCCACAGATAAAAGACTGAGCCCCAGAGATATCACGTGGCTTATACAAGCTTCCACAGCATATTAGAGATAGACTAGAGTGCGCTTTATTTCCTACACAAGGTTTGTGTGTTGGAAGAGTACCTAAACGTACTGCCACCAAAACAGGATCATTTTCCCTCATGCCTCCTCAAGGACCTTGTTCTGTCAGTTACCTCATCTTTTCCATATCTTCCATTGCTTCCTCTCCACTGTCCTTTCAAATTATTATTAATAGAATACTGAGGACTTAAATATTGTAATAAGGACATTGCCATCACCTATTTCATCTAGATGTGGTGTCATGCTTCTTCCCTTCCCTTCAATGCCCCCAGTGGCACACGGCTCACTATTTTACTCCCTCAAGTTCCATTCTAAATTCAGCTCTTCTAAAACGGTTTCAGCTGGGGTCGCAGACAAATCCGTGGGATGATATGTAGTCTTCGTGTGTCCCAATTTTTGTGTAGCATGAAAACTCTCGACACCACACACTACAAACTACATTTCACGGGAGGCTCCTTTTCTCTTGTTTTTGAACCATGATCCTATTTCACTTCTCTTCCTACCTTCTGATAAGTCTCTCTCCCACATTATTCCTTCTCTGCCTGTCTTGTGTTTTCCCAGGTTTCATACTTAGAAGCTCTCCTTAGCAATCTTGTACTTTGTCGTGGCTTCCATGACTCTCTACTGAACTGAGGAATGTCTCTGAATGTAGCAGATGTAATACTCACCAACTCTCCCTCCGAATTACTCCTCTATTTGACTCTTCATCATCCTCTTCTTCATTCTCATGACATTTCAATACCTAATATATACTGAACACTTGTTATCAAGCAGGTTCAGTGCTGAGAGCTTTTGAAAGTAGAAGAGCACTTTTAAAAGATTGAAATATTATTTTCAACTTTAAAAAATCAACAAAAATTTACCAAGTAAATACATTCAGGTAAGCAGCACCCACATCAGAAAATAACATCGCTAGCATTTTAGGGGCTTCTTTAATGCTTTAATGCTCCCTTCCTGGTTACTAACCCTCTACCCAGTGATAATCATCCGGACTTTTTTTTTCAAGATGGAGTTTTGCTCTTGTTGCCCAGGCTGGAGTGCAATGGCGTGTTCTCGGCTCACTGCAACCTCCGCCTACCAGGTTCAAGCAATTCTCCTGCGTCAGCCTCCTGAATAGCTGAGATTACAGGCACCCGCCATCACGCGCAGCTAACTTTTTGTATTTTTAGTAGAGACAGGGTTTCATCATGTTGATCAGACTGGTCTCAAACTCCTGACCTCAGGTGATCCACCCGCCTTGGCCTCCCAAAGTGCTGGGATTACAGGCGTGAGACACCATGCCTGGCCAATCGTCCAGACTTTTTAACATTTATTAGTTTAGCCTGTGTCTGTGTGTTATTTAAATAGAGTCATACAATATGTAGTATTTGGTATCTGGCTTCTTTCCTCAATTTTATGTCTGTAAGATTGGTCTGTCTTTTTATGTGTAGTTGTTGATTGCTCATACCCATTACTGTATAGAGTCCCATTATATGAATAACTACAATTTATGTATCTATTTTTCTGTTGCTGGAAATTCTGCTTATTTTTAGTTTTTTATTATCACAAGTAGGACTATTAGGAAATTTTCATATATATATATACCATTCAGCACCCATAATACACGTTTCTATTGCGTATAATCCTAAGAGTGAAACTGCTAGGTCATAGCATACATATGTTCAAAAATTGTACTCTCAGTTTATATTCCCACTACCAGCATATGCGAGTTCTTATCCATGTAGCATATATTCTAATTTTCAAAACAGTTCTGTGACATAGTTACAATTTTATTGTCATTTTTCATTTTAATAAAATCCAAGTCTTAGACAAGATAAAAGACCAATGTCATGTACTATTAGTTTATACCCCAATGCAGTCTGACCCCAGAGCCTGTATAGTGTACACTGTACACTGTAAAGTGTCCAAGGGAGAGAATACAGTCGTGAGTTCTTAGTTTCCCTTTCTGGTTGGGTCAGTGAAGTCCTTTCCTCACCCCTCTTTTCTGTTCATCTCTAGAGACAGAAACTAAAAACAATGGCTACAGGCCGCTAAAGGCCTAAAACAAAACAAAACAGAACAACAACAACAAAATAAGGTGGCTTAGACAAGCTTGCAAACCACTATCCTTTCTTATGCCTCTAGGTTAAGGATGTTATCATATACAGGTGTCCTCTACTTGGTAACTTTCACAGCTCATTTCGATAAAGCCAAATGCCAGCCCAATGTATGTCACCTCCTACTCTGGCCAACAGATGGCGCTAATGGTGGTTTGAAACTTGTCACTTGGGGCTTCTGAGCACATAAACTCAGACATAGCCTCTTAGAACTAGTCTTTCTCTATAATGGTCTGAGCTGGCCTGAAAGCCAGAAACTTTAGGATCATTTCTCTCTCCCACCCCACCTAGTTAAATCCCAAATCCCATTCATCTTAATCAGAAATAATTCCTGAATATGTACCCCCCTCCATTCTCTCCTTCCTCTGTGTGTGCTCTCCTCCTGTCCCTTTTTTAGCACTCATCACAGGTGGCTATTTATGTATCTGCATTGCCCTGCTATGCTATGAACTCCTCAGGGCAGAGACTGGGTCATATTCATTCTGTGTCCCCGGTGTCTGACAGTGCCTGGCACAAAGAAGGTGCTCATGTTGGGGACTGAATAAAGTTCTCCTGGCAGAAGCCCAAAAGGTTCAAAATGACTGTTCTTTCCTGTAGTCACAGGAGCTCAAAGGGCATTTGACTTGCCCTGTATGCTCTGAATGGTCTGGTATCGTACTCTGACCTATGGGAGATCAGGGCTCATTATCACACAGGCTTCTGGCCAACAGTGTGGCTTATTTGTACATTCCATCTCTCTTCTTCCAGAAGATGAAAGATAGGACATGATACAAGCTACGAGATCATTTTTTAAAGAAAAATGCGTGGTTGTCATAGCATTTCTTGTGTCAGACTGCAGATCTGATCAAGCTGTCCATTTACCCTGGTTCAAATTGAATTGCTGGTAATTAAGAATGGGGAATGGGGTTAGGTCCATCTGAGATCAGACAGGAGAACCATTAAGGACAGATAAATCCCTTTATGAGAAATAAAGAGACTCCTGGTTATTAGACTGTATGTTTGTGGGCTAGGGGTTTGTTTTTAATCACATAGTTTCGTACACTTGGAAGAGGCTAGGTAAAAACATTAAGCAGATTAACATTTTACAAATATTTTCTTTCCCCGACCTTCCTTTTCTATCTCCTTCCCACAGTTACAACTTTTCAATGTTACTGCTGATATTCTCTCTCTCTAGTATATCACTATGTTGGGTTAGGAGCCAGACTGCTTGGGTTCAGCTCTTGGTGCCACCCCTCCTATCTATGTGATCTTGGGCAAATTAACCTGAGCCCCAGATTTCTCATTAGTAAAGTGAGTTTACTATTATAATAGTACCTTCCTCATAGGGGTGTAATGGGGATTAAATGAGTTTTAATACATCTAAAGCTCTTAGAATAGTGCCAGCCCATATTAAGTGCACTTGGCAAATATTGGCTTTTTAAAAAAAATTACACCAGACATAGCTGTTTTATGAAAGTATTTCCACAGTAACCATGAGCAAGTTCATTTATTATTATGTTTCATGTTGTGTTAGCTTGTATTATTAGGGTGAAAAATGGCCAAATGTAAATGAACTTGTATTTAAACTATTTTTTTCTTACCAATTTTACTGGATATTTTCTATACTCGTTACATAATATGAGCAGAATCCTATACTCTCTACACATGCCACCATAATTTCTTATGTTTTTATGCATCTTAAAGTTTGTAAGTGACTTTCACTTATGAAATCTCGTTTGAAACTCTAAGAAAGCCTTGCAAGATGGACAGGGCTTTTCAAATATTCATTCCTGTGTTATTTAAGAGATAAGAAAGCTGTGTCTTCCTGTAGTTAAGGGAATTTTGCAAGATCTCAAGGATAGTAAATGACAGAGCTGGGATTACCGTCCTTCTTGTCCCAGTAGCTCACTCATGGTCAGGGTCTAGGAGCTTGTGGACAAACATGCACATGAGGGAGCTTGGTGAGCTGCGAGTGGATGGCGTGTACGTCTGTTAGTAAAATGTGTGCACATGCAATGGCTTCTACCTAACACAGAAATTAGGTATTAAAAACCTTCGTAAGAGAATTCACAGCTGAGGCCATTATTTCAAAACTGAGAATGGGCAATAGAAGTCCCAAATGAGCCCATGCAAGCCTTTAAAATGTTATGTTACTAAAGTAACTGAAGCCAGTACCATAAATTAGGATTATCTCACTGAGAGTTTACACATTTTTAGTGAGTAGCAAGTAATTCCAGGATCTCCCTTGCCAACATTTGCAGCACGTCACCTTTATGGTTTTTGTTTGTTTGTTTTGCAGATACTGACATAGCACACTGCATTTGTTTTCTGGGTCTACTTTGCCATCTAAATGTTCAAGGCCTTTCTGGTTTTGTGACTTCATATTACTGATTTCTGCCATTCCTGGGACCTGCATCTGTCAGCCCCTCTTAGACACCTCTAAGCTTTCTTCCTTGGCTCAGAGACAGCCAGAATGCAATACTAAGGTTCTAGTCTACCTTCCCGTACCTCCTTTGTCTTACTCAAGTCTTCTAAGACCAGTCTTCCTTTTCTGCTATTTTCTGTATCTCCTGTTAAAATTCTCAAACCCCAGAACATTTTTATTAATTTGTCTTTAAAAGACTGACCTAGAACTGAAATCTTCACTGTTTCAGAATAAAAGTATGGGTGCCACAATTTTGCATAAGCTTTCATTCAATTCAGCTAAAAAGTATGCACGGAGTTTCTATGTAGGCTATCATAGTTCCTCAGGAAAATTCCCTTTGAGGGCCTGGACCTTTGTGATTCATCTAGGCTCATTTGGATTCAGTTCCCTTTTCATGGGATGCCTGTGGAATAAATAAAGTATAGCTATTGTTTACTGTTATTAAGTCTGCCAAACTTTTCTTTTTTCAGCCCCACCTTTCACCTCACCAAAGCTGAACACATGTACTACCAAAAGCCTCTTGATAGAGCTATGTTTTTATTTGAAAAATGCTAGCTAGCTCTGTAGATATTTCCTTGCAGGAATGTTAAAGCGAAATATATCCGATTGTATTGCCAGTTGGTTGAAGGGATGTTGTAACTGATAACCCCGTACCCATGAGTTCTGACCGGGGATAAGTAACAAAAGCATCAGAACCTCTTTCTCCTCCTGCTGAAATAGTGTAGTAGATGCTGTGATGTGCAGCCCAGGTGCCTGCTTTAGGACCCAGGCATTCATTTTCTCAACTGCAGCTAGTGAGGGACATTGTTCTCACATCTCATTCTCTCTCCCCAGTTGCTCGCTGCCTCTGGGAATTGCTTTGCCCAAGGTTGTGATTGCTCCCAGGAGGAAAGGGGCAGAGAGTATCCAATAACCTTTTATCTAGCACACCAATGCCCAGCCCGTTGCTTCAATTTAAGACAACTGTAGAGGACCTTGCAAGCCTTCAAACTCCCCACTGAATCCAGAGACCTCTATTGAGAGTGTATCACAGTCTAGGTCCTCTCTCTACCTAATCCTGCTTCCTTCCCTTTCCTCCAGAATTGATCCCAAGGGCACTCCCGACAAACGTCTTGCACACAAATCTCAGAGTCTTAGGGTCTGTTTCCCAGGGAACTCAACCTCAGAGAATTAATCTGATTATCTGTGCAGTAGGTTGGCTGAAAATGGAGGGCAAAATCCCCCCAGAGTCCTCCCACCATTGCCAAGCAAATGGCACTGGTCCAGAATTGTTTTGACCATTAAATCTCATATTTGGCAGTGAGATATTTCTTGACATGGAACTTCATAAGGAATACTGGAAGTATTCGGTTCTTTAACTTATATCTTTCAGTGAAAATTCCTTTTTGTTATACACACACAACTGCCCTCCCCTCCAAAGAATGGTTTAGCTTAAAATGACCCTAAATTTGTACTTTTAAAATATCATCCTCAGTGTTGAGGTTAGGCAAACAGTGGTGAACATGGAAGACATGACCCCATGGGGGAGAGGCAAGTCAGGAGATGGTTACAACACGGCCAGAGAGCCTGTGATTCGCGCAACTGTGCTGTCCTAAGAGGATACATAAGAAAAGTGGCTAACTGGAGTTGAGGAGATTTAGAGAATGCTTTTCTTTACTTGCTGAGGGCCAGGGATTGGATTGGTCAGTGAACCTTGGGATTCTGAGGGAGGGGTGGAGGTTTTAGGGAGAGGCTTGAAGAAGAGACAAGATCCTGGTGGGCTTGAGTAGTGGAGAGAAGTCCATAGTTCTGTCCATGGAACACAGGGTTTGAGGTGGGGTGAGGTGACAACAGAGGCTGAAAAGGTGAGTAGAGGTCAGATCCTGCAGGGCTTAGTGAGACAGGTTAGAGAAACCGAGCTGTATTCTCTGAGCAATGGAGAGGCATCAGTGGATTTTAGGAAAGGAGTGAGCTAACCATATTTGCTTACTTTGTGAGTCTAATATTTGTGAGATGGATTATGATCATTCATAATATAGATCAGTAGAGTCATGTTGACTGAAAAAAATTAAAATCAGTGCCCACAAAATAATCAAGATAAAGGATCATTCTTTTCCATGTGCATTGATTGTGAGAGGCCTGCATTTAAGGACACAAGTGGATATCAAGAATACCAAGGACAAGCGAGAATGGGACATCTGATGGTGGAGGCATGTGAACTAAGAATACTGAAGCAGCCATTCTGTGTGTGTGTGTGTGTGTGTGTGTGTATGTGTGTGTGTGTGTTCTGCTCTCTGCCTGGACAGCATTACTTCTGTTCCTTTCTTTTCTTTTTCTTTTCAGTGTATCCTTGTCTCTGTCTCTTTTTTTTTCTCTGTCTCTGTTGCTTTAAATTTTCTCTCACTAGGTCTCTCTCTGCCTCCTCAGGCAAAACAGGCACCTAAAACATATCTCTTAAAGAGATTCCCCTGAAGGACAGTTCCCTGAGTCCATTCGTAGCCACGGCATTTCTGGGTTACCAAAAATGCCTAGAATGACATAGCTGAGTGGCTAGGAGCTCCCAGTCTTCATGGGAAGTAGTTTTCTATCATTGACAGTTTTAGGACTGAATAGAAATCATACTTTTTCTGTTATTTTATTCATGTCTAAGCTTCCTTAATTAAAATATGATTACATTCTCCATGGAGTAAATATTTGATCTTAAACTTAGCAGATGCGCTGGCATCAGTACTTCTCAGGAAGCTTTCCCCAAACTCAAATCTGCTGTGAATGACCCAACCCAAACTCTACTAATAAGTCACAGTTTTCCTGCAGAAACTCATTCTTTTTCAGATTGCTAAATTGTGGGGGAGCACCTGAAGACAGATATTGATCTGTTATGATAAATGAGAGAAATTGACCAGAACAAATAAACTTTGGGGAACCAAATTATAGAAATCATCTATCCCCATCAAAATCCCTGCTCCATTCAGCTGTTCTTCATTTTGAGAACATAAAAAAGGACAAACAAACGTTGACTGATAGACTTGTTAAGGTTTGAAGTTTGTTTTTGTGTAAAGATATTATTGGAGCTACTGCTGCTTTCTTGATGTTTGTCATGTATTTTTTTCCCCAACTCTGTTCTGTTTGAAGTAAGATGTTACTTCACTCTGGCAATTTGGATTGCCTAATTGATGTTGCCAAGGAAGCGGCCTCTCTTGGTTTCTGTGTCACTCTTCTGCACTCAAAAATGTCTCTAATCCCTCTAATGATTATCTTCACGGCATGCAAGCACATCTTACCCTGAGAGTAGAACAGTGGCTAAGGAAACAGAGTGAAATCTTAGCCAGAATGTTCAGAGCATGGAGTTACTTGAACAGACTGCCTCTTGATTAAGCTGGAATATTCTACAGTGTACATTTTCACGCTCATTAAATGAAGTTTACTCGAATATTTTTATATAAATGAGTACCTTCTCAGTGTAATGACTCTTTGGAAGGGGTGAGGGTAACATGAAAAAGTTGAGAGAAATAGGTAGGCTCTTGTTTCAGGTCTGTTGTGGATATTGTGACACAATACATTAGGCAAGTCCCTTGACATTTCCTGCTAAAGGAGGTCAGACTAGGTGGTCACTAATATCCTTTCCACAAATCTCGTGTTCTGGATGGATGCATTTTGGGACCTGATCTAAGATAGTTGTTCACTTTCGGAAGTAGTTCCATTCTCATTCTAAAAGTCAGGATTATAGAAGAAACTATGTTCAGAAAATTGGTGGTTCTTATTCCTTGAGTAAGCAAAAATTGATGTGTTTGCCATTTTAGCTGTAGAAGAGTGCTGTGCAACATGTTATTACTTTTCTGTGCATTCGTGAGTGAGTGCACGTGTCTATGGGTGTGTGCCTGCATGTATGCACACATGTGTGTTTGGGGAAGGATGGGTTTTAAGGGACCGAAAAAAGAACAGTTATACCAGCAGAATATGGTGGACAGCTTAAGGACCAAGCGGGCACTTTTCCTTTCTCTGCTTTTTATATCAGTTGTTATGCTACAATTGCTGCCTTCTATTTAATAGAATTCCTCCACCTCTCCATGATTATTTTGTAGGTCTTCCTGGTCGGAGTTATCTCTGTTTCTTACTCTGTACCCAGCAGGTCCTCAGTAAAGACTTGTTGAATGGAACTGAATATAATTATGTTTCAAATATTAGCTCTTAGAGGTAGCAATTTTTTAAGGAATCTCAAGTGCTGAAGTCCTTAGGGGTAGCAAAGCCTCGAGCATGCAAACTGAGTTATGGGGAAGACAGTCATGCTGCCTTTTGTGCTGCAAGACCTGCTGACTTATCAGTTGTTCTCCTGATTGCTCTTAGAAGTGCTACGTTTACTCTCCTCTGCCAAATTTGTAGGGAATATCTATTAATACAGTCATGCATCACTTAGTGACAGGAATGTGTTCCGAGAAATGTGTCATGAGACAATGTTGTTGTGTGAACATATAGCGTGTATTTACACAAACATAGATGGAATAGCCTACTTACACACCTACCCTGTGTGGCATAGCCTATTGCTCCTAGACTATGTTACTGGACTGATGACTGTAAGCAATTGTAACACAGTGGTACATATTTGTATATCTAAACATTAGAATAGGCACAGTAAAAATATGGTATAATCATATGGGACCTCTGTCATATATGTGTCTGTTGTTGACTGCAACATCATTATATATGGTGCGTGATTGTACTTAGGAATTGTTCATGGATTAGTGGTTTCCATCTCTACTGTCAGCATCCTGCTGTAAGACACCATACTTTCTTGCCATGATGATGTAATCCCCTAAACCAGTGGTTTTTCAGACCTTGATGTGCATCAAAATCACCTTGGAGGGTTTATTAAAACACGGATTACTTGTCCCCACCTCCAGAGTTTCTGTTTCAGTAGATCTGGGGTGGGGCTCTGAAAATCTGCTTTTCTAACAAGTTCCCAGGTGATGTTTATGACATTGGTCCTCAGACCTCACCCTGAAAATCTGCACCGTACATAGTCTACATGTCTCCTTTCTTGGACCAAAGCTCATTATGTGTGCAGAAGCTGGAGTGATCTGTCATAAACATAAATTAGATGGCATTATTCTCTCTTAATACCTTCCAGAGTTCCTGCCCTAGCCTATGAGGGTGATATGGTTTGGACCTGTATCAGTACCCAAATCTCGTGTTCAACTGTAATCCCCAATGTTGGAGGTGGGGTCTGGTGGGAGGTGATTGGATCATGGGTGTGGATCCTTCATGAATGGTGTGTCACCATCCCTTTGGTGCTGTTCTCGTGATAGAGTTCTCACGAGATCTAGTTGTTTAAAAGTTAAGCCGGGTGCAGTGGCTCACACTTGTAATCCCAGCACTTTGGGAGGCCGAGGCTGATACATCACTTGAGGCCAGGAGTTTGAGACCAACCTGGAAAACATGGCAAAAACCTGTCTCTACTAAAAATACAAAACTTAGCTGGGCATGTTGGTACATGCCTGTAGCCCCAGTTACCTGGGAGGCTGAGGCACAAGAATCGCTTGAACCCGAGAAGCAGAGGTTGCAGTGAGCCAAGATCATGCCATTGTACTCTAGCTTGGGTGACAGAGCAAGATTCTGCCTCTAAATACATAAATAAATAAAATAAAAGTGTGTAGCGTCTCCCCCCTCTCTCTCGGTGCCACTCCTGCCATGTAAGATGCCTGCCTCTGTATTGCCTTTCATCACAAGTAAAAGTTTCATGAGGCCTCCCCAGAAGCAGAAGGTACTACGCTTCATGTACAGCCTGCAGAACTGTGAGCCAATTACACCTCTTTTCTTTATAAATTACCAAGTCTCAGGTCTTTCTTTATAACAGTGCTAGATGAACTAATATGGAGGCCTGTGTATTCTGACTCATGGGGCCACCAGACTGGACCCTGCCTGACTTCCCAACTTTGTCTGCCCCATCTGCACCTTCCTCACCATTCTACTGTATCACCTGCCTCCATTCAGGACCTGACCATACCACCTGTTCTTTCCAACGCTTCACAGAGTCTCTGCTTTTGGTGAGAAGCCTTCTGCTCTCCTTTAATTTCACCTATTAGTACCTGAACATCCTTTTCTTCTCAACAACATTGTTACTTCTTCATAGAAGACATCCCTAACATACAAGAAAAGGCTGTATAGTAATACTGCTTATTCCTTTTTCCCCTTTTTAGTCTTTAGCACAATATTTTATGATATTAATTTGTGTTTTGACCTTATGAATAACTGTATTTCACCTTAGATTATAAACTCCATGAAGGAGGGGGCCATATATGTTTTGGTCACTGCTGAATCTTTAATGCATAGCAGTGCCTGACACATGGTAGACACTTAAGAAACATTTTTTCAATGAGTGGTTGGATGGGTTGTAACAGAAATCAGTTTCTCTACTCACGAAACTTCTGACAAAAAAATGAGTAGTTTTCCATATATTGTACTTTTCCAGTTCCCTGGGGATACCAATTGAGTATACATACAGTTTAATTCAATTCTGACAGTAACTCAAGTTAGCATCAACCTCATGAGTTAAGAGCTCAATCCCTCAAGACTGACCCCTACTTCAGATGCCAGTAGTAGGTCCCTAGATTACTACCCACACTCTTACCTGACGTGGCTACAAATTGGGTGTCTCATGACCCCCTCCTCAGGTTCAATGATATGTCATGATGGCTCACAGAACTCAGGAAAACACTTTATTTACCGTTACTGGTTTATTATAAAGGATATTGTAAAGGATACAAATGAACAGCCAGACAAAGAGGTACATAGGATGAGGACTGAAAGGGTCCTGAGTGCAGGAACTTTTGTCTTTTTGGAATTGGAATATGCCACCCTCCTGTGACGTGGATAAATTCACCAACCTGGAAACTCTCCAAACTCCTTGATTTAGGGTTTTTATGGAGGCCCCATTACTTAGGCATGATTGATTAAATCATTGCCCATTGGTGATTGACTCGATCTCCAGCCCCTCCCATTCCCTAGAGGTTGGGGGTAGGGGTGAAAGTTCTAATTCTTCAATCTTGCCCTGGTCTTTCTGGTGACCCACTCCCATCCTGAAGCTATCTAGGGTCCCCAGCCACCAGTCATCTCATTTGCATACTAAAAGAGACCACTCTGGAGATTCCAAGGGTCTTAGAAGCTGGGTTAAGAATCAGACTAAGGCCAAATATTATAACAAAGGATTCTCCTATTTCTCTTATCACTCAGAAAGTTACAAGAGTTTTAGGAGCTCTGTGTCAGGAAGTGAGGGCAGAGACAAATAGATATTTCTTATTACATTGCAGATGAATGTGATTCTGAAGTGTTGGAGGTTGTAGAAAAATCTTAGAAGAGGAGGGAAGGAGTACCTGCTACCTAGCATTTCTCTATTGCTATGTGCACTGCTTTATCTGTCAAATGAAGATATACAAGGTCTGTTTTTGAAATTTTTGCCAAAGAGCCCAGAATTGGCAGATGCAATCAACATCTCCATCACCAACACTCTGCTTGGTCATATTGAGACGGGATAGTTCCCTTGAACCCCTTCGCAGGCAGGAACTGGAGTGGCTTGTTTCACTCAGCTCGCCGCTGGCCACTCCTCACCAGAGGGAGCGTGCAAGCAAGTGTGGGAACTGGAGCTAACAAATGCTGGAACCAGCCGGTTGCTCCTGTCTGGCAGGAGCAGGCTCTGTGCAGGCCCTGCAGCAGCATCCAAGCATGTTACAACCAATGATCTTTCAGCTCTGCCATCTGGGGATGACCAAGTGCCAACCAGCTCAGTGGAGGTCAGGATGGCAGCCCCTGCCCTCTTGGCACCCGGGTTCTTGTTTGGCGTCCAGGAAGAATCAGGTCACACTAACTGTTTGAAAGGTGATGAATGCGGAAGACTTTGTTGAGTGGTGGGTGGCTGTCAGTCGAAAGGGGGTCTGGAAAGGGGATGGGAAGGTGATATTTCCCTGAAGCCTAGCCGTCTCTGGCAGGGCCACTCTCTGAAGCTGCACCATCTGAAGTTAGTGGTGTCTGTCTATAGTCTCCAATCCTCAGTTGCTTCTCTGCCCGTCGCTCAGCCGCATGTATCCTCAATGCTCAGCCATTTGTGTTGTTCTGCCAGCTGAAGTCTTTTATGGGCACAGGATAGGAGGAGGGCAAGCCAAAAAAGCAACATTTGGATGGAAAAACAGGGTCAGCTGTTTTCACTTAGGGCCTCAGTTCCCAGCTCTAGGATGAGGTTTAGCAGGGAGCCCAGCCCTTGTGTATCATTATCAGCTCAAAACTCTGTCTCCCTTAAAACACCTTTCTTGGGTGATCTGATTCTGAAGTTAATAAAACCATGTCTGTCACTGAAAGAACTAATTCGTGTATCTTTGAAATGTAGTACCCCTTATGCATAATAAGGTCAAAGTTTTCAGAAACATTTTTGGCTCAAAATAATAGAATTATTTCAAAGGTACTCTTGTGGAATTTCAAATGCCTTTCTTCTTGGGGTTGTCCTTTCCTTTGGCATGACCTATTTCTCTGGGGAAATTTTGCCCCTTCTTGAACTCTACACCTTGCTTGTGTCTTTTCTCGCCAATCTTCTCTTCCTAGATTCCATCCATGGAACCTGTGCTCAAGGAAAATCAAAGCATTCCTCAGAGTTCATGGACAGGTAGGGAGGCATTATGAACCCAAGTCTGCTATTTACTCACTTACTCTAGCACAGCACTAACCTCCCTACCTACATATTGAATTCCAATTTTCCTTTTGAGTTGTGTGCACTTGAGGAGTTAGAGGGGAGTGATCATGAAGGGGCCAAATTGTCAAATTCAGATAACCTATGGGATCAGTCTAAAAGTGATGGAGGCGTTTAAGACAGAAATCCACGGCCTTTACCACCATTTGGTCCATGCAAAGGGGTGGTCCCAGAGTGATGTGTTTTGCCTCCAGGGTTTTCAGGTTTGTTTTTTGTTTTTTTGTTTTTTTTTTTTTTTTAGAAGTTCAATTTAAGGGAAGCACACTGTCAGAAGGAAATAATAATTTGAATTTGACATTGACACAGTTCACCTAGGTGCAAAAATTGCCAGGGAGTCCTAGAAGGTAAAAGTGAGGTGAGGAGTCAGAGAAATTTAATACATCTGGAGTTAGTATGATACTGTCAATGACCATAGGCAGTACTTTTTTTTTTTTTTTTTGCCTGCTCAGGGTTTCTTTTCTGGTATCAGAACATTTCCTCATTGTGGAGAACCACCCCTCCCTCCCCTCTTCTCCCCATTCCTCCTGTTTTACAGGCTTACTGTTGGAAGACAATTCTCATGGATCTTTCATATTTCTGCACATCTTGTGTCAGCTCTTGTTTCAGAGGATCTTTCCAAGGATGTTTATAATAAACAGCCTTGGATAGTAGAGATAGGGCCTCCCTGCGGGAAATGGCTAGGTTTGTTTCCTGACTAGAATAATAAAGATAATATCTCCCTCCAGGGTGAAGGGTGAGCAGGTTTGCTAGCAGCCTCCTTGTAAGATCAGGGGTTTCCTAAACTTAAGGCCCTCACATATGAGGCAAATCAACTGTATGTATGCAGCACCTACCTGGGCCACTCTGTATGTTTTTCAAGGGACTTGTGGAGCAAGGGTTGCCAATGTGAATACGAAGCACAGACTGCTTTCTGTGCCATGAGTAATCAAGTTTTTTGTCTCTGACCCAAGGGTCTAGCAGCATGTGTGAAGCTGTGGGAGGCTCTCTTCTTAACTGGCAAGGAAGGTAGGATCTCAGACCCGTCTCAGCTCTTGACAGCTTACTGTTGGTTGGAAAGCCTGGCCAGTGAGAGTAGAGCAGGCTCCTGGCCACAAAGATCACTTTGGTATAGTCAGATGACAAAGATCAGGCCCATAGGAAGGGTCTTCAAGGCTTTTGCTGGAGTTACTGGGCAAGGGATGTAGAATAGGAGCCTAGCCATCTTTGTGGTTACCTGGGGAGAGCCCCTTGAGAATGAGTCCCTTTACAGAGTAAAGCAGAGTCAAGAAAATGAGAGAGGGGAGGAGCAGAAAGCAAGGGAAATTGATTGAGGTTGAAACTGAGATTGATTTTATTTGGGAGTGTTGATTGAGAGCCTGGATATCGCCCTGCCTTTTCTGTTACATAAGCCAATACATTCACTTTGTTTGCTTAAGCCAGTTTGTGTGGGAATTTCGATATTAACAAGTGAAAAACTCCTGTCAAATACAGTTGCAAAAGAGTGGGTTGACCATCCCAAGGGACCACTACTCTGGAGGTTTCTACTCAAGCTTTTCCTTTGTGAGCATATAACCTTCAACTGCTTAGTCACTCTAAAATACATCTAAGCAATGGCTGCCATTAGGGTATAGAACTTGAGCTTGGTGCCTCTCCCCAGATGGCTCCCTGAGCAGTTATCTCGTTTTTGATGCTCTGCTTATGTATCTGTGTGTCTGCTTTCCTAAGATGATGTGAAAACTGTGAATCAGAACAAATGCAGAATGCTATGGAGAGACAAGATGAATGCAGTAAGAAAGGTGAAAAACATGGAAGATGGCAATGCTTTAGAACTCCTGGGGCCACACCCATGTAAGGAAGTGAGGAATTTGGGATTGTAGAGGTTTTTGCCTCTAAATTCATCACTCAAAGCTGTTCTGTGGCCCTGCAGAGAAATGATAATCAAGTTGAGGTTAGATGTCAATAGATTATTGTTATTATTATTCTGTGGGAAAGCATTGTAGAATTTAGGGTTACACAGTGAACTGTGTGAGGTGAAAAGATTGGCAGCTTCTTCTTTTAAAAACAGCTTTGTTTCTAAAGTGGAGAAAGATTATTTTCTTTTGCTTTTCATTTCTTTATGTTATGTTGTGTATGATAGGTATGCATGTATATTCATGTATAGCCATGACCATGCATATGTTTGCATGTGGATACATGTGCATGTACATGTGAGCCTATGTGCACATATGTGTATGGGCGGGTATGCCTGTATATGTATGTGTGTCTAGGCATTTATCTTTCTAATTTGGATTGCAGAATTATAATCATCTTTCCAATATTTGAATAATAATTTCACATAATTCACAGTGTTTCTTTTACCAAATGTCCTTTTACCTTTCCAGTAATAGTTTCAATTTGTAGTTGGAGAAGAGGCATAAAGAAGAAGTAGATAAAGATTATCACGTAAAGTGGTGGCAGGGGATGCTAATAGATGAAAAAAAAAATTAAGAGGATCAGAGGTTTAAAAACAGTGAGCAAAGAACCAATTCAAATACTGAGACTTCTATGAAATCCCATGCAAGGCTGCTCCAATTCCATTGCCAGACTTTTTTTCTGACTTCTTGTCATATAAACCATGTGTTGGTCTCCTAAGCAATGCATCACTCTTCTGAGATGCTTTGCTCATACATGTTCAGGCTTCCCTCCATGCCCTCATGTTTTCTGCCTCTGCACTTATATTTATCCCTTGCCTGAAATAACATGCTTTTCCCTTCTGAGCCCTATGTGTCTTCATTTCACCCAGACAGATTCACTCACCCAGCCTCTGGGTCTAAATTGCCCCCTAATTTACAAAATTACATGACCCTTCCAGGTAGATGCCATGTCTTGCTTTCTTTTTGACCCAAAGCAAGCAAAAATTTTGAGTGATGCTTCTCACTTTCAACACACACACACTTCAAGTTAGTTCTGAGATCAAGTTTTTGAGACTGGTCCTGGGACATGTCACCAGTGAGATGAAGATGTATGAGAGTGCAAAGAAGTTGGAGTTCTTTTTCTTTTTTTAAGAGGAATTTTCACTTGCGAGCAAAATTTTAATTGGATGTCTAAACTTCCAGATAAGCTTTTGTTCAACATTTGTCATGAATTTATAGGGGAAGTAAAAAATCAATATTCTGCAGTACTTCTTTCATCCCAAGGAGGTTGAAAGACTTTAGCTGCAAAGTGAGGAGATCAGAAGAGAAACAGATTTATTAAAGAAAAAAACACCTCATCCTACCAATGTGATTTGGAAGAACAGACCCTTTCTGAAGCAATTTCTGATCTCCTTTCCAAAGGCGATCACTATTAATAGGCGCCCATGAAGACGAGAAGCAAGAAGAAGGTTCACAGAGAAAAATGCAGAGTGCAATTTTCTATTATCTACACTTTTGTAGAAAGAGATCCCAGTTGTAAGTATGAACAATTTGCAAACATTTAAGCCAGGAGTTCTGCCAAATTTAAATGCCTTTGGCAATCAAGACAAGAAGCATCTCTCTCTGATATAACTCCAAATAGCTGGAAAATGACAAATAGGGCAGAATTTCCCATGCCCAGCTTTCATGGGACCCTTCCTACACACACACTCGGTTTCTTTGTAGAACAGTAATGTCATTTCGTAACTTTTTCACTAGCTGCAGTTTGATGTATATGTTTGAGAATTTCCTTGTTTTCTGTTGTCTGAATGCTTTGATATTGTAGGGGAGAAAAAGTCATAACTTTTCCCCACTCATCACAAGGTTTATGACTGAGACCCATAAAAGAAATGGCAGATTTAGGCCAGAGAAAAGCAAAGCAAATGTATTAGCCAAATATTATGGGGTATGAGAGTCTTCAGAAATGAAGACCCCCAAACACAGGGAAGATCATGTATGTTTATGCTTAGGTTTGATGAAGAATGGACAGACATGTAGAAGTATGATTAGATGAAAAAGGAGTATGACTGAATGGTAATAAACTGGGGGTGGGGGAAGTAGCAAGGTCTGTTTCTTGAGATTCTTCTTGGCCTCTCTGGATAGCATTCCCTCCCTTCAGATATAGGGCAGATCATCTGCCACACAAGGGTCTTCAAGAAAGAAGTTCAGAGAGATCTTTCTGCTTCTGTGGCTTTCTCAGTTTCCTTCAGCTTGAAATACTGAGTATTGTAAGGTGCCACATTTGGGGCTAGTGTTTCCTGTGCCCCATCAGCATCATATGTGAAATGGTTTTTTCTTCCAAAAACTGTTATGAATTTGCTCTAGCAAAATCCACATTCTTATTTCTTATTAAAACAATCCCACTTAAAGTTTTTAAGTCCTAGTGTTAACAGTGTAAAACCTACTTAAAGAGTGTAATTGGATTGTTTGTAACTCAATAAATAAATGCTTGAGGGGATGGATAAAACAAACAAACAAAACAATGTAAAAACTTCAAACTTCTATTTAGTTGATATTTCTTTTTTTTTTTTTTTGAGACGGAGTCTCGCTCTGTCGCCCAGGCTGGAGTGCAGTGGCGCAATCTCAGCTCACTGCTAGCTCTGCCTCCAGGGTTCACGTCATTCTCCTGCCTCAGCCTCCCGAGTACCTGGGACTACAGGCGCCCGCCACCACGCCCAGCTAATTTTTTGTATTTTTAGTAGAGATGGTGTTTCACCGTGTTAGCCAGGATGGTCTCGATCTCCTGACCTTGTGATCCGCCCGCCTCGGCCTCCCAAAGTGCTGGGATTACAGGCGTGAGCCACCGCTTAGTTGATATTTCTTAATCTCAGCTGTCCTCTCTCCCTCTCAACCTCATCATTCCCCTAATCAAGGCTAAACTTGTGGCTCTGGTGGCTAGGAGTGGAGGGGTGTGGGTTATGGTCTATTCTCTTACACACTTTTTGCTCTGCCTTCTTGGAATGATGACTCTGATGTTGAGGGCAATGAGGAAGGGGATGAGATGAAAATGTTGCCTTGTATGCCTGTCTATAGTGGAGTTGCATGACTCTTCTTGGTTGGTCCTAATTACTGACCTAGTTTGTGATTGAGTCCATGAAATCCTTGAGCATGGGTGGTGGCTCCATCAGGCCCCCTGATAAAGGTCTCATTTTAAGCGGCTCCCTATGCAAGACTCTACTCCATCTTCTAGTTGATCCCTAGCTGAACACCTCCCATCCTTTGCTGTATTGTATAGCTAGCTGTGCCTGGCACGATTATAATACAGTGTCATCTGTGTTTACAGTGTTTCTATCTCTGTTGTCTACTGGTATGTTCAGCTCTAATTTACATACATTTCAGGAACAGGAAACTTTCCCTTTTTATACCATATCCACCCAGTGCTCTTTACCTACCTCCAGTGGTATAAGGACTTGCTAGCAAGCTCAGTAACTAAACTGACCCCAATTAAGGTACACAATGTTCCCTCTCCCTTTCATGGAGCCTCCCTCCCTCTCCAGTGTTGGGAGAGAGGAGAATAGCTAATCTTGAGAAATTCTTCAGTTCCGCAGCCTCTTTCTTTTACTCTTTACTTTTATACCAATAACATGGGTGTAAGAGGTGGGAATTAGGTGGGGGGTAGTTAATGCTGAGTCTACTGACCTGTTACCTTGTTTCTTCTCTCCTCTCCTCTTCTCTTCTCTTCTCTTCTCTTCTCTTCTCTTCTCTTCTCTTCTCTTCTCTTCTCTTCTCTTCTCTTCCCTCCCCTCCCCTCCCCTCCCCTCCCCTCCTCTTTTCTTTTCTTTGATGGAGTTTTGCTCTTGTTGCCCAGGTTGGAGTGCAATGGTGTGGTCTTGGCTCACTGCAACCTCCGCCTCACGGATTCAAGTGATTTTCCTGCCTCAGCCTCCCAAGTAGCTGAGATTACAGGTGACCCCACTATGCCTGGCTAATTTTTGTATTTTTAGTAGAGATGGGGTTTCACCACGTTGGCCAGGCTGGTCTCAAACTGCTGACCTCAGGTGATTCACTCACCTTGGCCTCCCAAAATGCTGGGATTACAGGTGTGAGCCACTGTGCCTGGCCCTTGTTACCTTTCAACATAGCCCGTGGGATGGTGGCTAGGATGTGGAACACTTAAGGCATCTGCTCTAGATTACTGGGACAGCAGAACTCTGTACCTAACATCATCTTTTTATGCTATGGTTAATACCTTTTACTGAAAAAGGGAAAGAGTGAAAGGGAATGTATCAGAAAGAAGTAATGAATATTTTCCTTATAGTGGCCCAAAAGATGGTAAGGAAGAGCCTATTAGACATGGAATATTTGGATCTTACTGGGAGAGACTGGTCTCTTTATTCCTAGATCTCAGCATAGTGCCCGGCACGTGCTTGCTGGGTAAATATTGAAAGAAACTTCCAAATTGCCAAGGTGCTAGAAGGTAATTGTGTGATTTTGCTATACAAAGACTAAATTGGAGACAGAGCAACCCTGGAAGAAACATGTTCCCAGTTTTTGTCTCCCCCAACTCTTCCTGAGCTCCAGTGTTGGTTTCCCTTGCCCTGCCCACATAAAACTGCACAACAGAAAAATTGGAATTGTCTTTGAAGTGACCATAGTGAATAGTGGTGGTTGTCAATGCTAAATAGCTATTTTGAAATCTTGGATTTAGCTTGCTATGGCAAAATGAGTGGCATTAAAGCCCTCACTTCTGGAGCACAATGGACTTAGGGATATATACCTAGAAATAGTGCTTCACAGCTACATTAAGTAAGAAAATTAATGTCAGGCAGTACCACCTGTAAAAATGGACCCAGTACCTTGGGTCTCAAACTTTGGAAAACCACATTCATCAACACACACACGTGCGTGCTCACACATACACTTCAATAAAGAATACGTGATGCCTCTGTTACTGAGGATTCAGCACTCAGTGTTGGCAGCTAAACATCCACTCTCATGACTACTAATACTGTTCAGGCCCCAGGGAAATGCTTTCCCACATCTCGCCCAATGTTCTCGAACAAAAGATGACTGCATCTGAATGCCGTGAAGATTTGTGGGTTGTGCTGTCTGAAACAGGGCCTGCCTTGGAGTGTGGGGAAGATTTGAGCAGCAAAAGCACTTTGGTAAGACAAAAGACTAATTAAATTGTAAAACCTTTCTCTCCGTGTGAGTGTGGTAGTGTATTGCATAAAAAGTATTATTTTTCAGTAGAATCAAGCCTCCATTTCCTTGCTTCTCTTCATGGTTCCAGAGGTACCTGGGAATTAGTGTTCTCTTCGCAGTAGTTGCACATGATGACTGGAGAACATTTTGCAGTATTAAACAACTACTGATCCCCAAGTCATTGTCCATCAACAAAACATCCAGATGTGTACAATAACACTTCAGTCATCTTTGATATTTTGCTGACTTTTAGTTAGATAAAAGCTATAACTTTACACACATTTTTTAAAAAACATTATAGTTATAAAGTCTTTTTCAAGGTAGGATACTAGAATATATTTATGTTTTCTAGACTCATATATAACTTAAGAATATTAAACATGCTATATGTAGGTTTTTATTCGTGCTTTTCTTCCAAGCCCTACAAATATTAGGGTTGGACCTAATGTAAAATATTAGGTCAGAGAAGTGGCCTCATAAAAGTAAGTTTCCTTTCTCTTCCCTAAATAGTTGTCTGTCACTATGAAAGAATAGCTGTGTCTCTGAACTTTATTTTATGGAGGTGGAATTGTAGGACAATGGCTAAGATTTTGCCAGTGTTAAGTAGCCTGGCCTTTTCCCGTGAAACTCAAGACAAATTTCTACAGGAGAAAATGAATTGTGATCCCTTTGTTTTCACTAAAACTGCATGTTCATGAGGATCAATTACAGACCAGATTCAGAGCTTGTTTCTTTGTATTTAAATATATTCTTTTCCCAGCATAAATGCAAGCTTACTTGGTTGGCAAAATATGCATTTTGTCTCACGATTTAAGGATCATTTTTGTCTTTAACAATGACAGCAGTAACAACAATAATATTAACTCACTATGGAGAAGCACTTTAGAATGTTCAATGTGCTTATATATATTATATAACCACCTGTTAATACACCAAGAAAGAAAACTGTGGCTTCTGACATTCTGATAGATCTAGTTGCAAAGTTAATGGCAATATGCAAGGGTTTTTACCTCTATTTATTTCTATATTCTATTAACAAACTGAGGCTAAACATTAATTTCCAATTGGCTTATGCATTTCAGAACATTTTAAATTTTGTTTTCTTTTCATGGAAATGAAAATATAACTATAGTTTTCAGAGAATGTTTATGCTGCAATGGTTTACTTTTCATTCTGGCAAATCAGTAGCTAACTCTCTAGGGAAAGCATAATTTGGCAGTTAGATTGTTTGACCTTTCACTTTTCAGAAGTCTTTGAGGCATTGCATTTGTTGTTCATGATGGTATGTTTGGAGTTTGTATCTATCTATATAAAGAGACACAAAGAGAATACAAGTGTCAGGCAAGGAGCTGAGAAATCTAGGTTCTTGGCTTCACTTTTCCTAATCTTTCTGAGCTTCAGCTCATCTGTCTAATCACATTAAGATGTATGCCCACCTATGTAATATAACTATTGTGAAGAACAGACTGGATGTTGGATGTGAAAGTGCTTTGAAAACCGATCACTGTGGCAAATAAATGGTATCAGAAGTAAATGATACTATTATAGACTAGGATGAGCATATTAAGCCCTGATGGGCCAAATCTAGCTTGCTACTTGTTTTTGTAAATAAAATTTTATAGGAACACACCACATCTATTTGCTTATATATTGTCTATGGTTGCTGTCATGCTGCAATGGCAGAGTTGAGCAGTTGTGACAGAAACCACATGGCCAGCAAAACCTAACATATTTGCTATTGGATTCTTTGCAGAAAAAGCCTGCCAAACCATGTTAGAGACCACAGACTATTTGGTTGGAATTCTCAAATGTGGGGAATAAATAAGCATCTAATCTAAAATTTTAGGAGGAAGCTGTAGTTCCTCTTCGATTGATGAGTGAATGCTTTTTTAAAAACATGAATAACAATGGCTAATAAAGAAGTAATGATATAATTAGAAAATATCAATTTTTATAGACTTTTGAAATAATTGATGCAAGCCAAGGATTGTCAACGAATATTAAAACTTTTGTATAAGGTGTTGTTTGGGCAAAAATATGCTTAAACTGTGTTGAAAACATGATGCCACAGGTTACTTACTGATTGTAAAAGGAAAAACAAAACCTTCTATAGGGGAGAGATCTGGTGGTCACTACCTTAGCCAGGTGATCAGGCTCTTTATCAGTAAAATTGAGACAGACAGATGTGATGTGCCTTCTAACAATACACAAAAGTTTTGAAAAACCGTTATCTATTAACTATTCTTGTCAAAATGTGTAAGGTAGACTTAATTTCCAGTTTATAGGAAATACTGAGAATATAGGAATCAGTTAAATGACACCAAAATGAAATAGACAAATCAAAAACCGAAAGCATGGAAGAGCATTTCTAGATTGTTGGCGCTGTAACAGCCAAATGTCATGTGGGAACCTCGGTTGGGTCCACTGTAGAAAAAGGAAAGCTATAAAGAGTCTTATGGGCCAGCTGGGACATTTGAATATGGACTGGATATTGAATATTGTTATATTAGAGAACAATTATTAATTAATTATATCTTGTTAATAAGATAATGATATTGTGGTTATACAGTGGACAGTGGGCGAAGTTTTTTGAGTTACTTTCAAATGCTTGAGACAAACACACACACAAACACATACAAAACATGGCAAAAGAATATATGAGAGTTCATTGTACTAGTCTTTTAACTTTTTTACTTTTGAACATTCCCAAAATAAAAAATTGAGAATCAAATTCAGTGAGCAATTATTGCCGGTGAAATAAAGAACCCAGGAAATTGACATCTAGTAGAAGGAAGACTTGGGTTTTTTTGCCATTTTGTTAATAATGGTGAGCAGTAGTGTTCTCTGTGGTGTGCTTTATCCAGCCACTCAAGTGAAAAAATCAGAGATAAAACATTCTCTTTTCATGAATTTTTCCCTGCAGATGTTCATTCCTGATGGTAATTCATCTTACAGCCAGGGAACCCACCAAAGCAATATTTTTCCCTTATAAAATTTCATCTTACTAGTTGTCACCCATCATTCCAGGCTGTTGAAATCTTTAGAATTTTGATTGGCCCATTCAATCCGTTAGTTATCTTTCTCAGTCTTGTGACATCTGAATGGTTGATGAGCTCACTTTCTATGTCTTCATCCAAGTAGATAATGAAGATATGGAATAGCAACTCCTTCCTGCTCCCTAGTAGCTGAAGACAAAGCCTCACAGCATTCTAGTGCCTGCTCCCTGCCTGCAGTGGGGAGGCGGGGAGCAGGCACTAGATGCTCAGCAGCCCAGATTGCGCCCCATGCTTCAACTAGCCACAAACATAGCCTGCCATCTCTGACCTAGGACCCTTTCTGCACCAGCCCGTTCAGATCCTCTTGGCCTCAGCACTTTTTCCAGCTGCTGCTGCTGCTGCTGCTGCTGCTGCTGCTGCTGCTGCTGCTGCTACTGCTGCTGCAACCTTCCCAGCATGAGCTTTTATTGGCTCCATGCAGGCACATCCTGATCATGAGGGGCCTCTCACCTTGTGTCCTGAGACATTCCTATTGACATCAAGGCAAGAGATACCCCGAGGATGACTACAATCCTACCGAAGCATGTTCACCCTGGAAATGTGAGAGTCTCCAGCCCTATAGGGCAAATCTTTGAGCAAAGAGAGACTGAAGTCTGAAGATACATTCATTGCCCTTTCTCCCTCTAGGCAGACCCCTGAGCTGACTCATGAATGTCGGGAACACATATTACATAATAAGATCAACTGTTCTAAATTTAAATTAATTTGGCCATATGTAAATTATATAAAATCCAAATGTCTTTAGAAACAATACTTTCCTGGTGATATTTTTTGCTGTTCCGAAGAGCAACACTTATTCTAAGTCAGTGGCTCATGATTAATTATATCTGTACAAAAGTGTTTTGCATGTTTTTCTTGCTCCTGCCATTGACTGTTTTACTTTGTATATACATCCTTTTATTCTTTATGTCTGTCATTTTAAACATTTCTGGAAGTTAAGAAATGCAATTAACTGGCTTATATATTGTTGGTTATAAATTATTTTAAACATCATTATTTCATATATATATATATATATATATATATATATAGCTGAAGCATTCTTATTTATTTATTTAAGAGACAGGGTCTCCTTCTGTCACCCAGGCTGGAGTGCAGTGCATGATTGTAGCTTACTATAGCCTCAAACTCCTGGCTTCAACCAATCTGCCTGCCTCAACCTCATTGGGATTACTGGTGTGAGCCACCTTGCCCAGGACCATTTGTTTTTGGTGTAGAATTATGACTTGCCAATGGCTCATTGGGAAGCAGTACGGGGCAGTGGTCTTGAGCACACATTTTAAAATAAGATTTTTGGGGCTCACTTCCATTCTGTGCCATTAACTGTCTTATTTTGATAATTTACTGTATTTAATTGCTATGCCTCAGTTTCCTCATCTGTATAATGAGCATGATACTATTAGTATTTTTTATAGGCTATTGTGAAGATTGAGTTAAATATGTATAAAGCAGTTGTGAAAGCACTTGGTATTAATAAATACTCAGTAAATGTGAGCTGAGTTATCATATGATGGTTATTACAATTATTATTACCACTACTATCATTAAAATGATTTTTTCTAGAAATTATCATCCCTTTAGCCATAGGATATACTTATAACTAAGATGTAAGCAAAAGGAGTCTCCTGAGCAGCTAAAATAAACGCCATGAAATTATATCACTAAATACAAGATCTTTACTTAGATCTTCATTCAGAGCATATTTACTCTTATGCTGCATTCAATGCTAATAAGTTTTTTATCTATTTTTCTGGATCATAGATAATTGGAAGCATCTTATTAGAAAGCAGGAGAATAGGGTTGTTCTTTCTAAGGTGTACTTAGGGAAAGCTTTGTGGTGACAATTAATTATAAAATAGGAGACAATACAGGAGAAAATCACAAGACCCTGTAAAGCATGATGACCATGAGTATTAATTCATCTGACAAATATTTATGAACACTTTGTGCCAGGCCTTGTCCTGGACCAAGAAAATGCAAAGGTGAATGTAATTGACAGGGCCTTGACAGGAGACTATGTTCCATGGCAGGGGTTGGAGGAAGTAAATACAGTCATCCCTCAGTGTCTGTGGGGAACTGATTCCAAGTCCCCTCCTGCAGGTATCGAAATCCAAGAATGCTCAAGTCCTTTATATAAATAGTTTAGTATTTGCATATAATTTAGGCACCTCCTCTGTATAGTTAAATTATCTCTAGATTATGTATAATGCCTAATATAATGTAAATGCTATGTAAATAGTTGTTATACTGTATTTTTAAAATTTGTATTCACTTTGGGAGGCTGACGTGGGCAAATCACTTGAACCCAGGAGTTTGAGACCAGCCTGAGCAACATGTCAACACCCCCTCTCTACAAAATACAAAAATTAGCCTGGCGTGATAATGCATGCCTGTAGTCCCAGATACTTAGTGGGCTGAGGTGGGCTTGAGCCTGGTAGGTTGAGGCTGCAGTGAGCTGTGATCAGCACCACTGCACTCCAGCCTGGGAGACAGAGTGAGACCCTCTACCAAAAACAATTTTTGGTAACATTTTCATTTTTACATTGTTTTTGTTTGTTGTTTGTTTTTTTCCAAATATTTTTGATGCTCAGTTGGTTGAATCTGCAGATGCAGACTCCACGGATATGGGGACTGGCTGTGCAACTAAAGAATGCGGTGCATAGGGTCACATGGTAGAAAGCAACTGAGACGGCAGTAGGAGTACTTTGAAAAAGACTGGGGTGAAACCCGAAGTATGAAATGAAAACAGCCTTGTCAACAGCTTAGGGACAAATATTCCATGTAGAGGAATAAGCAAGTATGAAGGCCATAAAGTATGAAAGAGTTCAGTGGATTCAAACTATAGAAAGAAGGCCAGAGAAGATGGAATGTGACTAGCCCAGGGCAAGATGGCGGATGATATGAGCTAATATTGGAGAGCTAGGAAGGAGTAAGCTCACAACTGGCTTTAAAGATGGTAGTAAGGATATGGAATTCTATGATATAGACTCCACTGATAGGTTACAAACAGGATAGCGATGTGATATAACACAGTCATACAGTCACATGCTACCCAATTATGTTTTAGTTGATGAAAGACTACATATACAGTGGTGATCCCATAAGATTATAATACCATACTTTTACTCTACCTTTTCTGTGTTTAGATATGCTTAGATACACAGATACTTGCCCTTGTGTTACAGTTGCCTACAGTATTCAGTGCAGTAACAACATGCTATCTAGCTTTGTATCCTAGGAGCAGTAGGCTATCCATACAGCCTCCGTGTGTAGTAGGCTGTACCATCTAGCTTTGTGTAAGTATACTCTGTGATGGTCACACAGGGATGAAATTGCCTATTGATGCATTCCTCAGAATGTATCCCCATCATTAAGGGATACATGATAGTGTGTTTCTGTCTGTTTATCTATCTGTCTATCTGTCTATCTATCTATCTATCTATCTATCTATCTATCTATCTATCTATGTGTCTACCTATCTAGATACAGATATAGCAGGTCCTGGTTTCATTCAGCATCATCTCATTATAACATTGATGAGGAAAAAAGTTGAACCCCAGCTTGGGTCGCTGTCTGTGTGGAGTTTGCACATTCTCTCCATGTCTGCGTGGAGTTTCCTCTGGGTATTCTGGTTTCTTCTCACATCCCAAAGATGTGCACATTAGGTGAATTGGCATGTCTACATGGTCCCAGTGTGAGTGTGTGTAAGTGCGTGTATATATATATGTATTAGTGTGCCCTGTGTTGGAATGAGATCTTTCTAGGGCTGGTTCCTGCCATGTGCACTGAACTTCCAGGATAGTTTCTGGCCACCTATGACCCTGTAATGGAATAATTAGGTAAATGATTATCATACTTTTTTATATTAATCTTTTAAAAATATATGTATAGTTCACATTTATTTCAGTGTTTCAATATTAGAAGTGTTTAGGTTTTTATTTAGAAGTTTCGTGACATTTTGGTGATCAAAAATATGCCATGGGAACTTAACTTTTTTTAATATCAATTATCTTATGGTAAAATTGGTTTCATTATGCCTTGTTTCACTTCAAGTTGCAGTTTCCAAGAACCTATCGATGATGTTAAGTGAACAGTTACTGTATAATATAGATGATGATTGCCACTGCTAAACAGAGTGGATTGGGAAAGGGTGAGATTGAAAACAGAAAAATTACTTAGGAGACTTTTGAAGCAGTTTGAGAGTTGATGGAAGGTTGAATTAAGATATTGGTGGTAGAGAAAGAAGTTCTTATGTTTGAGACATATTTTAGGGATGGACTTGACAGGATTTCTGAAGAATTGAGGGAGTGCAGGAGGAGAGGGATAAGCAAAAAGGTGGGAGTCAGAATCACATGTGACTGCTGTTCCTTCATTTGAACATCTGGATGATAATGGTGCCATGTCCTGCGATGAAGAGGCAAAAAATAGACTGAGGGCATGGTGTTTTGTTTGGATGGTTATTTAGTAGACAGCCAAGTAGAGCAGCTGGACAGGCACTTAACTGTGCAGTTGTATGGAAGGAGAATAAAGGATGGATGTCTTGTATATCTCAAGAACCTCTGAGGGTTGAAACACAAGGGAGCATAGGAATATAATGAGGCTGTAAGCTTTTTGAGATAAATATTGGTGAAGGTTGATATTGACGTGTTAATTTTGAAAACATCAAATACCTAACTAGGCAACAGTTGATTTTAATATTTATAAAGGCCTATTAAAGTTCCCCCTAAGTGAAATAGGCCTCTTTTATTAAGAAGCTAGGGGAAACAATTCAGTTTGTTTTTTTCATTTGAGCGCTGCAGTTTACTCAAGCCTCCCTCATATTTACTAAAAACATCTTTCCAGGAGCCCCTAAGCAAGTCCTTTTGCGTTCGTGCCTCCTGGGTTTCCTTTCTGAAGAACAGAGGTAAATGAACTCAATGATCTCTGAAGATACACTAGATGTTAATTTTGTTTGTTTGTTTTAGAATTCTGGGTCTCAGGGCCTCCTTTAGTTAAAACAGCACTCTTAAAAAGGACTCAGAATGACTGAAACATTTAAGGGATGGCAAATCTCTGAGTTTCATTATGTACGCTTACCAAGGTGGGTAAACCTTGGAATGCCAAGGTCATTTGGCCCCCGGCCAGGGAAACTGAGTTCCATGTTGGAGTGGGGAGGGTAGAGATGCATGTCCCTTCACAGCAAAGCAGCAGGGGCCTTCTCAGCTACGTTCATTAGCAAAACTGCTTCAGAACCCTCTCTCAATCTGTGAAATCTTTGATCTTAAAAAGGGGTTTTGTCATGTTTTTTATTTTTTTAATTTAAACTTTATATGATGTTAGCTTCTTAACAAGCAAATTCTGCCTTCCTTCCCCCATAACCACCTTTGTAGGACTGCACACTGATTTATTTTGCTGGCGAGTACAGTGATTTTATTACCTTTCACCATGTGTAGGATGGCTCCATGGCAGTTTTGTTTAAGCCCTTTGGTGGGAGAGACTACCGAATTTGTAAAGGTGTCATTATTTATTCTTTTAATATTCTCAAACAGCAGCAGTTATGTTGTTTGCTTGGAATAAAGGCATTGAATTCAAGACCATGAGAGATTGCCGTAGGATATCTGCAGAAGGAAGTATTTGCTATTTTCAACATCAATTTCTTGACCACTTGAATCATATCTTAACCTTTTGCCAAATATTGACTATTCCTGTCAGATGGGGGCATACTGCCTTTTGTTGAAAAGTAGTTGAACAGATCATGTCAGAATGAAGGAAGAATGAAGTTTGCATGATTAAAATAAATTGTAAGATCTTTGTTCAAGTTCCAAAAGACTGGAGAAGGGGAGATGAGTTGAAGTTCTTTGGCTCTGGTCAGCAGGGACAAATATCTTCCTGTAACTAGACTGTTGAGCTGAGAATTGTGGCCTAATTAAAATAAATAGCAGAGACTTGAGAAACTTTGGGAAAACTATAGACTGATGTTTCTCGGGGAAACTGTATAGTGATGTTTCTCTGGGAATTGTTTCCGGGGAAGATTGGGGTGATAGGCCTATTGCAGGTTGCTTGGTCTGTACTTTCTGAATCCTACCCACTCTTCTTCTTTTACTATTTGTACACTCCCAAACAAGGCTGCCTCCATTTTTCTTTTTTTGTGTAAAATAAATGGTTAATCTTCTGCTTTTAGTGTCTGCATCCTTGTGTATCTTTTAGATGGAGAGAGACAGTGCATCTGGGCTTTTATGCTGTCTCCACTACTTACAAGTATGTCTAAGTTCAGTTTTCTTGCTTATAAAAGCACACCAACATGGCACATGGATACATATGGAACAAACCTGCACATGGTACACATGTACCCTAAAACTTAAAGTACAATAATAAAAAAATGGATTTGATTTCTACCTCAGTGTGGGGATTAAATACAAATAGGAGACAACAAGGATTGAAAAGTGTGTGGGCTTTGGAGTGCATCCTGGTTTTGAGTCTTATTGTCAGTGTCATTCTGGGCAAGTTATTTTACCTTTCTAGGCCTCAGTTTCTCCACATGTATAATTGAGATAACGTCTGTGTTGCAGGGTGGTTGTAAATGAGATATAGAAAATACTTAGCTCAGTGCTAACTGAAACAGGCACAATAGGGAGTAGCTGCTGTCATTACAACATTTTATATACATACCATGGAGCCAGACTCTAAAATAGTTTAAGATATTTCAAAATTCAATATAAATTGGGCTGGCCCGGAGCCTGTATAGACACACATATATAGTTAGCATCTTATCATGTCCTGGTCTTGTAATGCAGTTTTATGGCATTGACTTTAAAGGAAAGCATTGCAGCAGACCCAAGAACCTGAAGCCATGAGTCTTGCCTCATGCAGAATCATCAAGTACCAGGAACCTCTGCTACAGGGACGTCTTGGTGGAATTTAGTGTTTTGTAGTCATCAGTTGTCAGAGAAGATCTTGATTCAATGGAGTCCTAGTATCAGAACTTCCACAGCCAGTGTCAACTGAGTATCAGCCTTGGGCATTTTTTTAGGGCCATCTTTCATATGTGAGAGGGTAGTTACAGATGGTCCACAGTATTGGTCTTGAGGTCTTAGAATTTTCCCGTCATGGAAGCATAGGGTGTGGATTCACTGGCTGGTCCCTGGTTTGTGCCTGGTTTTCCAGTAGAGAAAAAATTACTCATGTGGGCTCTGATAGCAGGATGCTGATTGATGTTGTATAAAAGAAGGGTTCAGTTGACAAAGATATCTGGAAAATGAAAGGAATGTATCTTAGAGTACACAGCTAGACATGAGTACTAGCTCCAGATATTCTATCTACTACCCTTTGCAGTGTGTTAATAATATTAGAACATTTTATTACACTCCCAGCAGATGCCTAGCACTATGCTTGGCATTTTATACGTATTATCTCTAATCCTTCCCAAGCCCTTCAGAATCCTTTGCTGTACCTCGATGCTGCAGTTGATAAAACCAAAGCTCAGATTACATGGCTTCATCATGCCAACAAAACTAGGGGAAGATCTGGGCTTCACACCCAAGTCACACTGATGCCAAAGACCAGTTTTGCTGCACTCTTGGGGGGTACTGTGTGTTATATTCCCGAGGGAAAAAAAAGACACGCATAAAATGATACTTTGAAAACCATACCTCCACTGGTTTGATCTGAGGAATGCTGGGCTGGTAGTTATGCCTGGGGAAGAAATAACTCTCCGCATGATCCACTTTCTTGTGAACCACAACAAGAAGAGAGAGGTGGTGTTTAATATTTAGCAAATGATAAGGCATGGATAGAAATCAAATTAAAGATCCTGGGCTTAAACCTGAAGCAGGGCCTTGGAGGTCACCTGATTGTGTCAGTCACAAGGAGGCCCAGAAAGTTCCAAGAGATGGGGCAGTCAGAGTGAGGAACACCTGGAGGGATTTGGGACGGCAACCATATTCCAATTAGTTTAGAGAGTTGTTTTTTTTTTCTTATTTTGATGTCTAAGTATGAGTCAGTTGCCTACCAGCTGAACACCAGCCTTGTCAGAGGGGGTAAAGTCAGTTTGAGGCACTGCGATGTTTCCTAACTTGCCAGGTGATAAGTTGCACACCTGCCCTTATTGCTATAAAGCCTTGTTTGTTTTCTAGTGGAGGGGGCAGGAAGACAAGTGGCTCTGCAGAGAATTTTTTGTCTGCTTCAGCTGTTTTCTTATTTTAAAGCCAATATCAGTAGAAGTAGTCCTTGTTTTTTTCAGCATTGTTTACTTTCCAATATTTATACGGGGTTATCTATCATGCCCTTCCCTGGAGCACTATTTTATAAAGGATAAGCAAGTTTAGCTCCTTCAGCTTCTCTTAAATTTTAAATAAGAGAAGAATTCTACATGTTCCTTTTTTTTCCTATAGTGATTAAGATGAAAGCCAAAAAATTTCTCAGCTCCTGTAATTGTCTTCCCCATGAGTGATTATTTTTATTCTTCTAGATTCAAAATCTGATTTAAAAATTCTGTAAAACACGTTGTTTTTTACATAAAGTCAATGATTCCCCATGTCTTACTTACTTTGTTGATATGAACTTAAATGCTTGGTTAATTTAAAATGCAGAAGGTGTTGAACTTGTTTGATTTGGTTCCCAGATTTCGCTTTTGTCCCAATTCCATATCTAGCTGGAGAGAGGTGTCAGGGGCTCAATGATCCATTATGCTCCCCTACATTTATTGGGGTGTTCTTGCACCAGGGCATTACTGGAGGCTAGAGGACTTTTCTGGATGTGGGGTGGGGGCAAGGAGTGCGAAGGACTTGTAGCTATCTATTTTCTATATATTCTCTGTATAATTTTCACCTGTAAGCACAATAGCATTTATAAACAGAATGGGAAAACATTTTTATCAAGACTCTCTACTTTTCTCATTTGTCAGAAGGAACATTTTACGGCTGCTTTCTCCAAACTTTCAGAGTAAATCAGTAGCTAAACGAGGACTTTGTCACTAACCTCAGAAATGATGATGGAGTTGCGAATTTTGTCTTGTTAAAATAAATTTCTATTGAAGCTTCCTTTTCACTCCAATTTTTGGATTTTGTGGTCTCCCATCTATTCTTTCAATCCCAATAGGGAGCTTATTATTTGGCAGTTTCCTCTGAAACATTATGGTTCTGGAAGTTGACTCTGGATTGATCTCCGCTGATCCTGTCAGCAGGGACCGTGGGACCAGCCTGTCTCCCATTAAGACCTATTCTTCGACTAAACCAAATTCCCTGAGGAAGCTGGGCTGAGCTAGCTGGGACCACATGTGATGTTATAGGGTGGTATCAGGCAGGCAGACTTCTGATGGCCCATTCAGTTTCAGTAGATGCCTGGATTTTCTACTGGCACTGAGCCAGAGGCTGCTAGACTCAGAGGTGCCTCTAACCTCACTTGGTGACTTCATTTTCAAAACCGAACCTGAGAAACTGGCAATCTGTCATATCTAGACTCAGAAGCAATGGGCCACAATATCTTGTCTGTATAAGGCGCTCATGCTTCTTTGCCACATTATTTGATAATGGTTTCATGTCATGAATGCACAAGTAGAGAGATCTTATGGAATGCCGTTTCTGAACCAGATAAAGCTATTTGCAATTTAGAAAATATATTGGCATGAATAAGGACAGGCATATATTTGCTGTCACCCTTCTCTAAAGGTGGAAGAATAACCTGGTGTAGAGGATGATGGAATCGGAGTTAAGAGATGTAGGTCCTTGTCATGCTGGCAAGAACTAAGTGAGGCACTGGACTTCTTTGTGCCAAGGATTCATGGAAAATGCCATGGGAGTCATTCTCTGGTTAACAGAGGTCAAATGAGGATCTGAGTAAAAACTGTGATGTCTGTTGCCTTTATAGGCAAAATGAATAGGTTAAGGTAGTGACTGTGAAGTCCAGGGGAAGTGATGATGCTGAAAGGTAATACGTAAAGTGATGGTGGGAAGATGAATATCAGCATAGATGAAGAGTGGGAACCAGCAGTTCTTTAGCAGTTTTGTTCAGGTGATGGTCGTGGGCTTGGTGATTGATCAGGTGTGTTCTAGAGTACGGCAGGAAGATGCAGAGATACTATTTAAAAATGTAGGAGTAATGAACGTCCGAAAAGGAAGAAAAATGAACTTACAATGCCAAATTGAGAAAAATATAAAATGATAAATATATTAGGGTTCTCTAGAGGACAGAACTAATAGGATAGATGTATGTGTGAAAGGGAGTTTATTAAGGAGTATTGACTCACGTGAGCACAAGTTGAAGTCCCACAATAGGCCGTCTGCAAGCTGAGGAGCAGGGAACCAGTCCAAGTCCCAAACCTCAGAAGTAGGGAAGCCAACAGTGCAGCCTTCAGTCTGTGGCCAAAGGCCCAAGAGCCCCTGGAAAACCACTGGTGTGTAAGTCCAGGAGTCAAAAAGCTGAAGAACATGGAGTCTGATGTTCCAGGGCAGGAAGCATCCAGCATGAGAGAAAGATGAAGGCTGGAAGACTCAGCAAGTCTGTGCTTCCATCTTCTCTGCCTGCTATATTCTAGCCACGCTGGCAATTGATTAGATGGTGCCCACTCTGATTGAGGGTGGGTCTGCCTTGTTCAGTCCACTGACTCAAATGTTAATCTCCTTTGGCAACACTCTCACAGACACACAGGAACAATACTTTGCATCCTTCAATCCAATCAAATTGACACTATTAACCATCGCAGTAAAGGTTCTTCTAATAGAATATTGCCTCCATTATGTCTGCTCAAGTATCAGGAAGTAAAAGTTGAGGCCACAAGGAGAGGACCACCCAAGCAGAGTCTTTGCAGTGGAGAAGCCAGTTCACAGAGCAACTCAAAGGGCTATTTCAGACAAGGTTCAAGTAGCAATTCCTCGGTAATTCCAATTTCCTTGTCACAGTGGATCACACTTTTTTTTTTTTTCCTTGAGACTGAGTCTCACTGTGTCACCCAGGTTGGAGTGTAGTGGTATGATCTTGGCTCACTGCAACTTCTGCCTCCCGGGTTCAAGCAATTCTCCCTTCCTCAGCTTCCTGAGTCGCTGGGATTACAGGTGCCTGCCACCACACTCGGCTAATTTTTGTATTTTTTAGTAGAGACGGGGTTTTGCCATGTTGGCCAGGCTGGTCTTGAGCTCCTGACCTCAGGTGATCCGCCTGCCTCGGCCTCCCAAAGTGCTGGGATGAGTCACTGTGTCCAGCCCACATCATCTTATGTTGCTGAGATTTATGCCATAAACTTGAGTGCAATTTTTGACTCATTATTTGTTTTAAGGAACTATATGTGAAGCTGGTTTCTCTACCCCAGCTTCTGGTGGTTTAACACAATGATAGAGCACAAGGACATTGGAGTCAGATGACTGGATTCAAATTCTAGCTCTGCCCCTTACTAGCCGTGTGACTTTGGGCAAGTTTCTTTCGCTCTCTCAATGCCTTTTTTTAGTCCTTTGCAAAAGGAAGATAATAATAGTACCTACCTCATAGGGATGTTGCAAAGATTTAAGAGACAGAAAATATCTAGTTCATAATAAGTGTTCAATATATGTTAGCTACTGTTATTATCAGTATTAGATTCACAGGGTTCCTTTAGCACTAACTGTTGTAGTAGAAGCATCATAAATTGAACACTGGGACAAACCTGGACTTGAATAGTGACTTTTGCACTTATCACTTGGGTGACCACGGGTAAGCCATTCAACTTTTTTGAGTTTCAGTTGTACCCACCTGCAAAATGGTGCTCATGGTACTTGCATGCAGCACTCTCGGGGCTTTAAGAATGGCTCATATGTGCAAAACATGAGGCACAGTGCCTGGTTTGTGATGGCTTTCTCATAAATAATAGCTACTATCATTATTGTTGCCATTTTTCTCTTGTATATAAACATAGGCTTAACATTACTCATGGGTAAGAAACATAACTGAGATTCAAGGGCTATCATTTCCTGTCCCAAGGTTAGTATTTATATTGAGCTTCTATTTATTTGCACTACTGGCTCAAACTTCTTGTCCTTTCGTGACTTTGGCTTTTGGTATCTCTTCTGATCTTTTAAATCTTGATCCTTCTAGGCTCATCTAGATATTCTGACTTCTTGTTGAGGCCCTGCCAGTTCATCCTTGATCCAAACAGCATAGCACCTACGTGGATTTAATCTTAGCTCCAGTATTTACGTTAAGCATATGACTTAACTTTTCTGAGCCTCAACCATCTTTCAAATGGTCATTCTAATAATGATCTTACTAGATCTTTGTGAGGCCTAAATAAGATAAAGTATGATAAAGTACCTATCTATATCCACCATTCAGATGGTGCTCTGTGTTAAATTGGTTGCCCTGGAAACAGACTCTGAGGCAGAGATTTATATGTAGATTTTTGGGGGCAGTGGTCTCTGGAACAACATCTATAAGAAAGTGAGGGTCAGCTGGGCGCGGTGGCTCACGCTTGTAATCCCAGCACTTTGGGAGGCCGAGGCGGGCGGATCACGAGGTCAGGAGATCGAGACCACGGTGAAACCCCGTCTCTACTAAAAATACAAAAAATTAGCCGGGCGTGGTGGCGGGCGCCTGTAGTCCCAGCTACTCGGAAAGGCTGAGGCAGGAGAATGGCGTGAACCCGGGAGGCGGAACTTGCAGTGAGCTGAGATCGCGCCACTGCACTCCAGCCTGGGCGACAGAGCGAGACTCCGTCTCAAAAAAAAAAAAAAAAAAGAAAGTGAGGGTTGCAGGATTAGGCAGAGGGGAAAGTTGAATTGCAGTGCAATTGCAAATGAGGCTTCAGCCAAACCCAAGGGAAGAGTCCAATTGGGCTGATCCTTTAGGATTATCCCAAGGGGGGCCCAGATTTTGTTACTGCATCATCCAGTTATTGGATGAGGGCTACCTAAGGTGGATGGTTGAGTGTGTAGCTCCCTTTGACCATGGGCAGTTCCTGGAGAGGGGTGCAGCTATGAGCTGTTAGTAGGCAGCACTTCTGATAGCTGCAGGATTGAGTGCCTCTGTCCTGAAGGGGATCTGGGCACACAGCACAGCATCCACTATATGCTCAGTAATTTTGAATTGCTTCTCTTCAATTCTTTGGCATCCGTTTCCTTTTTTTCGTTGTAGCTCTAAGTTTCACCCTGAATATCACTTGTCTTTTTCTCTAGAGAGTCCCCAATTCCGATGTATCTCCTTTTGAGTTGAAATAGTTTATTTTATGATTTTCATCTTTCTTACCTTGGGAGGTAGTTGCAGCAGGGGTTGAGGGGTGAATTAGGGAAACCAGTTATTCATCTCTCATTGTCCAATGAATAAAGACTTAAAGTGGAGGTGGTATCTTTCCTTTTTAAATTTAATGGCCACCTCTGAACATTTGATGTTGGATCTACTCAGTTTTGTGATGAACAGATTTGTAAGGCTGTGTCTATGCTAAACGTGAAAGAATGCTGTGATCAGTTAATGGTGTATAAGCATGTATAGGCCTAGTCTACTCTCACAACAGAGGACAATTCTGTAACCCCAGGTGTGTGGGAGTTTTTCCTCCCACACACCAGTCAAGCAATTCTGCGGCAGATTCTCCAGCAGATACCACCTGGGTGTCCTCTAATTCAATTCGATTCCGACAGTATCTACCTGGAGAGAGTGTCACATCCCACAGGTTGAGGACACAGCCCCACAAGACTTTCCCCCACTTCAGATGCCAGTCACAAGTAATTAGTTGTTACTGACACTTCTGACCAACCACACTTCTCAAGTTCAATTAATTTGCTAGAGTGGCTCACAGAACCAAGACAAGTACTTTACTTTTGTTAACTCATTCATTATAAAGGATATTACAAATGATACAGATTAACAGATGCATAGGACAAGGTATGGGAAAAGGAGCAAATAGCTTCCGTGCCCTCCATGGGCATGCCACCCTCCAGAACCCTCCATGTGTTCAGCCATCTGGAAGCTCTTTGAGGGCCTGTTCTTTTGAGGTTTTTTGGAGCCTTCACTATGTAGGCATGATTGGTCAAATCATTGCCTATTAGCGATCAACTTAACCTTCAGCCCCTTTCTCCTCCCTATAGGTTAGGGAATAGGGCTGAAAGTCTCAACTCTCTAATCGTGCCTTTATTTTTCTTGTGACCAGCTCCCATCCTGAAGCCACCCAGGGACCCCCAGCCACCAGGCATCTCATTAATATACAGAAGAGGCTCATATCACTCAAGAGATTACAAGGATTTTAGAAGCTGTATGTAATGAAACAGGATGAAGACCAAATATATAAAAATCCCATTATACATCACAATGTCACATGATGTCTGCTATGGGAGTGGGTTAAGAGACTGGTGGTGCTCATGCTCCATTTTTGTCGTTTTAAATATAGAGCTTTGTCTTCCCTTTCAATGTTAAATATAAAAATGCTTTGGCTTTTTCTGGTCTTCTGGGGTAAATTTCTATACCAACGTTCACAGCTTATTTGCCCCTTTAAAGATAATTAAGCCATATGCCTACAATTGTTTCTCAGGTCACCTTAATCACTTCTACAGCTTCGTCTCCTGGAAAACTTTCCTTAAATAATTAAGAGTTCATTAAGAAAATTGGGCTACTTTCACAAATGCCTTTTTTAAAAAAAATTAATTTTAACTGTTCTGTTGTAGCAACCTGCTAGATCAACACAAATGCTTTTATATTTGCCTTCCTGTTAAATCGGGACTCACCTTTTGTGACTATATTACATTAATGCATGTTTGTTTTATGGATTTGTTTAGTGTATCCCCTAAGGAACATTCTTTCTGTGCCATCCTTGCCTGTCTTCGATTGTGTAAGGTCCCAGAAGGCAAATACTATGTCTTTTAAAATTGTATTGTACAGTGCTGTGCACAAATGAACAATTAATTCTCAGGAAACTGACAGTGGGAAAAGGCACAAAGGAACTGATAATATCTTAAATGATTTAAATGATGTCTTTAATGCATTGGTTATCCCCCATTTTTTTTTCTAATAAAAGCTGTCAGAAAGAAACAAGATAATGTTCAAAGTATATTGAGTTTCTCTGAACTAAAGTTCTGGTTAAATTAAAATTATTATTAAAAGATCAGTCTTAGGTGTTTCTGTCTATATCCACAAGCTGTTATTGTTGGATGCTTGTACCAGGCTCTTTAAATTGTCCTCATGAGCTTAAAAGCCTGAAGAATAGCAATGGTGGCATTGGGGAAGGTAGAGGATCCATACTTGATGTGGGTCAAGGGTGGTTAAACTTTCTGTAAAGGGCTACACAATATGAATATTTTCAGCTCTGTAGGCCATAAGGTCTATGTCACAACTAGTCAACTCTACTGTTGTAGCATGGAAGCACCTGTAGACAATACGTAAATAAATCATGGTGGTATTCTAATGAAACTTTATCTTCAAAAAGAGAGGAGGGTCAGGTTTAGCCTGTGGGCTATGATGGCTAACACCTGATCCAGGTGATTAGCGTAGATTCCCCCGATTACTCCTGCACTGATTCTGAAATACATCACTAAATTGAACCAATGGCAAGAGAGACACAATTGAAAAGTCAAAAATGTGAAAACAGTTTTAATGACTTATATTCACAACATTTGTTGCCTTGTTTGGTTACTCCTGGGCATGGTGCTCAGGAATGCTCAATAAAGAGTAGGTTCCCCTGGGACAGTTCCTAGTTCCCAGGGTCCTGGGTACTCCCATTTTTAAGATCCTGGTCACCAAGTGGTCACAGTATGGTCTCCTTCACTTAATAACTGCCAGATGTGGGGAATCCACTGGTTTTCTCTGCACCTAACCACATTTTTCTTTCCTGGATTAAGCAGATCGTGATATCTTCCCTACTGACTTTAAGGGTTGTTATAATGGCTGAGTGAAATGTTGCTCAAGCACACACTTAGTCACACATTCCTATTTAAAAAGAAAATATTAAGTTTGCTTGACCCACTGTACTTGGTTGATTTTTTTTTCTCGGCAGATTTGTATGTCTGTGTTTGAGTGATATTAAATATCCAAATATAGTTAAATAATTGAATGATTCTTAAGCTTTGCTTCACAGTGGACTCACCTGCAGCATTTTTAAAAATGCTGATGCCTTGGTAACACCTCAGATTAACCGAATCTGAATCTCTGTGAGGGGGACCCAGCATTAATATACTTTTAAAACTACCCAAGTGTATCATTTTCTGTTGCTACTGAAACAAATTACCACAAATTTAGTAGCTTAAAATAACACAAATTTATTATCTCACGGTGTTGTAGGTTATACATCTGACACAGGTCTCATCTGAGCTATAGTCAAGGTGCTAGCAAGGCTGCATTCCTTTCTGGAGGCTCTAGGGCAAGCTGGTCCAACCCGCAGGCCACATGCAGTCCAGGAAAACTTTGAATGTGGCCCAACACAAATTTGTAAACTTTCTTAAAACATTATGAGATTTTTTTTTATGCTATTTTCTTTTTAGCTCATTAGCTATCATTAGCGTTAGTGTATTTTATGTGTGGTCCAAGACAATTCTTCTTCTTCCAGTGTGGCCCAGGGAAGCCAAAAGATTGGACACCTGTGCTCTAGAAGATAATGCATTCCTTTGCCTTTTGCAGACTCTAAAGAGGCCACCCATGGTCTTTGGTTCATGGCCCCCTTCCTTTTCAAAGTCAGCAACAGCAGATCAAACTCCCCTTTTATCTCATCACTATGACCTTTGACTCAACTCGTTTTTCTTCCTTTCCCCCTTTTAAGGACTGTTACATTGGGCCCATCTGGATGATCCAAGTTAGTACCTCTGTTTTAAGATCAGCTGATCTTAAACCTTAATTCCATCTGCCATGTAGCCTAACATACTCACAGGTTCTGGGGAGTACGATGTGTACAGCTTTGGGAGCCCATTATCCTACCTACCACATCAGGTTTTTACTACTCTGAAAGGGAAAAGTGTATGAGCCCTAACTAGTAGAAGCAAATTATTCCCACATGTGTTCTGTTGACGGCTAGTGCATAAGCATTCATTCCTTCATTGATTCATTGTTTCAATAAATGGTGATTTCCTTTTGTGTTCTTGGCATTGATTCTAGAGATACAATAATAAACATTGTGGTGAAGGTCTAATGAAAAGAAAAATGTATTTAAATAGAGAAAATACAGGTGCCTTGGGTCCTCCTAGAAAGGGTCCTTTCCCAATTTTGAGACCAGGCTTGGATTTGTGGAAGAAGTGATGTGGGAATTACATATGTATAGAATATAGAATAAAAATAGCCTTAGTAGCTCTTCCAGACACTTAATGCATTATTTTTAATCCTTACTGCAAACTTGAATAGTGCATACTATTACTGCCATTTTGCAGATTTGGAAACTGAGTCTCATGAAGGTGAAATAATAATAATAGTTATTGTATTATTCTATGAAATCACGTGTGTAGTTCTATACTAGGGAATTTTAGAATGGCCATCATTCCTTTAAACACTGAGCTAATATTTTGCTGTCTTCCAATTTCAAATGTCTTTCTGAAGAAAAAAAAAGAACAGAAATCTGATTCATCCTCTATGGTTTTAACTGACACATAGCCACATAAATGTTTAGCCTTGTGGCTTGTTTTCTGTCTGAACCAGAAGAGTACCATGTTCTCAATGGAGGCTTAGTCAGTATGGATTTTATTGGGCATAACAGGACTCCCAGCATACAGTCACTGTGTTACCACTGTCAACATTACAGTTCATCCCAGTATCAAAGTGACTGGACATGAGGATCTGGTGCCTTCTGGATTTAAGCAGTGAAGGGTCATTTGAAGATTTCAGTGCCTGCCGCTCTTTTGAAAAGTGAGTAGGAGAACCCAGTTTAGTGTTCTTAGACTTACTTAGCTCCTCCTTTCCATCTTAGGCCTAACATATCCACTTGGGGTGCTTCTACCATGAATCTGTTTTTATTGAGTCATTTGACTTTCACAAGTAGCCAGATTTAGTTTCTCTGTGACAAGAACATAGATAATGCTTCCTAGACTAGTCATTTCTTGTCTATCATATCTACAATCACTGAAGGAAAAACCTACAGTGTATAGAATATCGGGATACCTTGGAAATTTCTAAAAGAGGCTTTAAAGAATTTCTTTGAGTTGCTTCATTCTAGGCATTGATGCTTGAAATATAAAGATAAATAGGAAGGCCACGGTTTAGTGATAAAATGCAGATAATTAAATGAAGGAAATAAAGGTGCATTGTGATGTATTAAGAAAGGGCTTTAGGCCAAATTTTAAGACCAGCTAAGGATTTCTGGAGGAAGTGATGCTCAACGGTGATGTAAGGATTAGGTAAGTAGAGAATGTTGGATAATAACTGCCTGAATGCCTACTCTGGGCAGTTAATAAATTATCTTTAATTCTCACAAAACCGTGCACAGTGGTTACTGTTACCACTATGTTGCAGATGAGGCTCCTACAGAGCAAGTAACTTTTAAGGTCTCATAAAGAAAATGACAAAACTGGAATTGGGCTGGGAAAAGACTAAGCTTCAGTACTAATATAATGGCCATTAGCCGTGTATTTAAATGTAAATTACTGTGGCTGTTTAAATTATTGGATAGTTAGACTTTTTTTTAATTAAAAAATTAAAGATAGTCTAGGTGCCTACATGGTATGGATATGTTACTAACCCAAAAAAGTTCTAGAACACCTTTAAATATTTTCTAAATACACTAGAGCAATACTGTTCAATAAAACTTTATGCAATGAAGGAACTGTTCTTTAATCTGCACTACTGAATATGGTGGCAACTAGCCACATGCGACTGTTGAGTACCTGAATGAAGTGTAAAGAAGGAGCATAACAGGACTCCCAGCATACAGTCACTGTGTTACCACTGTCAACATTACAGTTCATCCAGGTATCAAAGTGACTAGATATGAGGATCTGGTGCCTTCTGGATTTAAGCAGTGAAGGGTCATTTGAAGATCTCACTTCTTTATGCTTCATTACACTTCATTCAGGTACTCAACAGTCACATATGGCTAGTTGCCACCATACTGCGTAGCGCAGATTGGTGTTCTAGAACTTTTTTGGGTTAGTAACGTATCAGTACCATGTAGGCACCTAGACTATCAGAGCCAGAAGCAGACTTTATTTCTATATGAGTAGCTCTGTTCTATCCTTACTAGTCACAAGGTAGATAACAAAAGATTCAAAAAGAGGCTTCCCCAGCCTGTTCTACTAATACGTGGAGAGTGGGACAAGAATTTGGGGGCTCATGTGGTTAGTATTTTCAGGGGACCACATGTTTCTTGTGCAGGAAATGCAAGTGGTGACCTTAGCATGGGGATAACAGAGGGCTATTTTAGCAAAGGGAAGCACTACTGCTATGTATTGAGAGAGTACCTAATAAATCAGTTAAACGTGTCAAATTGGAAATAATTAAGATAGTTTTCAAGTGATAGGTAAGCATCAATTTATAGATAAACTAGTAATATACTAAAAGAAGTTATTCTTATAAGAATATTCATTAATACAGATCCTTAATATTAATATTCATTAATACAGATCCTTAAAATACTCCAATGTCATTTCTCTCATCTTAGTGGAAGTTTACCTTTCCATAGTGCTCTCTACTTATCTAAGGAACTTTATAAGTTTTAAATCCTATCATCTTCAAAGTCATCCTGTAAAGAAGGATGGACAAGTATTATGATCAGCAATGATCAGGTGAGGGAAATAGGGTACTCAGAGGTTTACTTTTCTGTTCAAAGTAGGTGATCTGGGGTTGATTCCACATCTGTTGGCACCTAATCTTTGGATATTTCCAACAGCCCCAAAAAGGAAAGGAAGCAACCTCGCTTATTTAAGGAAAATTAATCTATAATTACTATTTTTTCCCATTGTTTCAAAAGTTCACCCCCAAACACTTCGTATTAATGAAGTTTTACTGCTCTCCAGAAGATGTTGACTCATGCTGGATTGAAGAGAATCCAGTAGGCAGTTTGTGGAGTCATTCAGTACATATACATGACTTTTTGTCTCAATGTTGGAGCCATAGGAGACAATGAATAGTTGCTGTTTAATCACCTGGTAAGGACTAAGTAGTAACCAAGTGTAGGCACCTAAAGTGGATCTTACTTTGCTTATTACTGAGAAACACTCATAGTTTCTATCACTGTTACAGACCGTTAAAGTGGAATGGGTTTGTTATTGATGGGCTATGTAGCAATTCCAGTGTGATAGATACCAGCAAGCACACATGGAGTGAACTGTCTTGCCCTAGTCTACAAATAGAGATCAATGACTATTTTATTTGCTCAACCCTGCCTCCAGTCCATGGCTGTGGCCTCCATCATGAAGTAGCTGGAATGATTAATGATCTATTGGAGGTATTAATGCCTCTTGTTTTGGTACTCTAATGATAGAAGCAGATTGGAGCCAAGCTTTTAGAGTGGGTTTGAGATTGAAAGATATTTGAAAAGCAGGTGATTGGTCCAACACTTCCACTTCTTTCAATTTAACCATAAATCAGTTGTGAGTGATTTTTTCACTGTAATTTTTCATAGGTTTTGAACTTCGGTAATGAGCATCCCTGTCTCGTAGTGAAACTGTGATTTTCCTAGATCTTGTTGGAAAGAAGATGAAGATTTATGAAGGGGGATGGAAGGAAATATATTGCATTTCTTTTTATCCTCTGCTTGGTATTTTTCTCTTCCTCTGCTGTACTTCAACCCCTATAAGTCTCAACTTTCATGCATGCCACACATGGCATATAGTATTTGGAAACGGGAAAGCTGCAGTGTGTCTTGACCTACTTTCCAGTGACTGTACAATTACAAATAAGAAGTTGATGCTATATAAAGTAGTACTACATTCTTCACTGAAAAGAACATATGGAGAAGCAAAGAGTGCATTTGCCCAAGCAGCACCAATTTTTAAAACTCATTTGCTGAATTTGTTGACTTAATTTTTTTTTTTTTTTTTTTTAAGTTGAGGATGCCTCAAGGCATTGCTATCACCCAAGAAGCTACCGTGAGGACTGTGGAAAAAATTCTGAGGAACCCTAGGTGAAGAGATAGGTTTAAATTGGAATCAGTTTGACAGTTTTTCCTTCCCTAACTAGAACTGCAGCTTACCCCACTGTGGGTAATGTAATACATCTGTGCCTGATGAAAATCTGGCTTGCAAATTGTGGAAAAGCACAGGATTTTTTACATTTGTATAATTTTTATTTTTTAAAGTATTTTATTATCTGGGAAGTAGATTGGCAGCAAAGGGCATCTTAAAATAGATTGTTTATAGACACTCAGATGCAGCAAATGCACGTTTACCTTTATACCATAGCACATGGAAAATTCCACCAGGTCTCTTAGGGTATTCAATTTTTGTAGCTGCAACACCAAAGCCCTATGTATTTGAGTAATGTATTACATTTATCATTTATTTAAAATATGAGGTTCATATATTAACAGCTTTGTATTCCAAATAGAATGAATGGAAAGAATGATTCCCTTCTGTATTAGGTTTCTCCAGAGAAGCAGAACCAATAGAATGTATTTAGAGATATATAGAAAGAGATTTATTATGAGGGACTGGCTTATGCAATTAGGGAGGCTGAGAAATTCTATAATCGGCCATCTGCAAGTGGAGGCCCAGGAGAGCTGGGGGTATAGTTTCAATCCAAACCCTAAGGCCTGAGAACCAGGGGAGCCAATAGTATAGATCCCAGTCCATGTCTGAAGACCTGAGAACCAGAAGTGCTGATGTCTGAAGGCAAGGAGAAGAAGGAGGTCCCAGCTCAAGCAGAGAAATTTTTTTTCTTTATTTTTAAGTTTTATTTTATGTTCCAGGATACATGTGCAGAACATGCAGGTTGGTTACATAGGTATATGTGTGGCATGGTGGTTTGCTGCACCTATTGACCTGTCCTCTAAGTTCCCTCCCCTCGTCCCTCATCCCACAACAGGCCCTGGTGTGTATTGTTCCCCACACTGTGTCCATGTGTTTTTATTGTTCAACTCCCACTTATGAGTGAGAACATGTGGTGTTTGGTTTTCTGTTCCTGTGTTAGTTTGCTGAGGATGGTGGCTTCCAGCTTCATCCATGTCCCTGCAAAGGACATGATCTCATTCCTTTTTATGGCTGCATAGTGTTCCATGGTGTATGGGTACCACATTTTCTTTATCCAGACTATCACTGATGGGCATTTGGGTTGATTCCATGACTTTGCCATTGTAAATAGTGCTGCAGTAAACATATGTGTGCATGTGTCTTTATAGTAGAATGATTTATATTCCTCTGGGTATATACCCAGTAATGGGATTGCTGGATCAAATGGTACTTCTGGTTCTAGATCCTTGAGGAATCACCACACTGTCTTCCACAATGGTTGAACGAATTTACCTTCAGAGGGAATTTTTTTTGTTCTATTCAGACCCTCAATGATGCCTGCTCACACTGAGGAGACTAATCTTCTTTACTCAATCTACCTATTCAAATGCTAATCTCTTCCAGAAACACCCTCACAGACACATCCAGAAATAATGCTTACCTGCTATGTTGGCATCCATTAGCCCAGTCAAGTTGACACATAAGATTAATCATCACACCTTTCTTCTTGCCTTCCAGCCTGCCTGCCTACTTTTCTTCTTAAAATATCTACTGAGCCATTATTACGTACCAAAACAGTAAGTTAGTCTTAGGTGGCTGGGTAGTGGGAGGGAAAGGTAATATTAAAAATAAGATTCAGTCCCTGCCATCAAAGACCTTTCACTTTAGTTGGGGGGAGTAGACAGCATAGGTTTTTATTATTTTTGCAGACAACAGAGTCCATTTTGAGCCAAAAAAGAAAGAAAAAACTTGTTTTGAGGGCATTGGGTAGCTAGCAAAGTCTTTGGAAGGCCTAGGAAACCAGTTTTTTTTGGTTTGTTTTTAAGAGATAGGGGTATCTCTATGTCCTTTAGGCTGGAGTTCAGTGGTGCAATCATAGCTCGCTCCAGCTTGGAAGTCCTGGGCTTTCCTTCTACCTCAGCCTTCCAAAGTGTTGGGATCACTGCACCTGGCCTGGAAACTGGGTTTAAATGCCACATAGCCAGATACAAGAGCAGCCAGGAGAAATGCCAAACCACCTCTCCAAGGGAAGTCCCACTGCTTTACAGTATTGAGCAGAACCCTCTGCCAGAGCTGCCACAAAAGAAGAAATTCCTTTAACACCACACTTGCAAGAAGAACTAATGTCCCCAAGTGAATCTTTGTGTGTTTTGAGTGACCTTGTGTTGCCTTTTTTTTTTTCTTTTTTTCATCTCCAACCTCTTACAGTTCTACCTACTTAGCAAACATAGGACACATCTGCTTTCTTATCTGCAAAAAAGTCCAGGGAGTGTAATTGTTGGCTTTCCAGTTTCTATTACATAGGAAGTTACATCAGGTGGGTTGAAATGCATATGGAGGGAATGATCCCATAGTATCCACCTTAGGGAGACAGGTTAGCAGATAACTAGAATAAATTGTGTGTTATGCTGGAGTAGATAATAGTTCTGTGGGAACACCCAGTGAAGGCACCTGTCTCAAAAGGAAGGAAGGGTATTCAGGGAAGCATCTTGGAGTAGGGCTACACTTGCTGAATCTTGAAGGGTTTCAGGATTTTATTAGTTTGGATAGGATAAGATAGGTACACGTTATAGAAGCAAACAGCTTCAAAATCTCAGTGGTTAACACATTCACACAAAACTCCTGCAAAGTCCGTGCTCTTGGGGGCACTGGGTACAAATTTGTACAGCCTGGTGGCAAAATGAAAACACTGGGCCCCTTTTCTAAAACTTGCGAGACAGTGACAGCAGAGCATTAAGCCAAGCACAGAGCCCATCTGAGTGCAGGGTCCTGGGTGATCACATAGGTTACATGCCCATGATGCTGGCCCTAGGTGAGGGTCTAGGAGACTCTCCAGAGAAGCTTTCTTCTACTTGGTAATTCAGTAATTCATGCAGCTTCAGTCTGTGGCTCTGCCATCTCAACACAACCTCTTCCACATTTGCCAAAACTGGGCAAGAGAGAGACTAGAGGGCCACACAAGGCATTTCACTGCCTCAACCCAGAAGTGATGCGTCTTACTTCTGCTCACATTTCATTGGCTAGAATTGATCATGTGGCCTTGACTGACTACCAGGTGGCTAGGAAGTGGAGACTCCTGCATGCCTAAGAAGGAGAAGGCAGGTTATGATGAATCAGCATCATCTACCCAATGGATCAAAGAAAAGGGAATGTTATAAACAATGTATTTGTTATTTGAAAATACTATTTGTATTTGAATATTAATAAATTTAGAGTGGCTTAAAAATTCAAGAAGCATGTTTGCTTTTTGCCAATCTACTCATTTTGAATAGAACAATTTCAAAATTAAATTTTTTTTTTTTTTTTGCTAAATCCAAGTGACACTCGAATAATTAGCAGTAACTAGTGAAAAACTCTGAGGGAGTAATAAGTAATGAAAAATGTTTGGAAAAAGGAAACATGTTTCTATTTTAGTATGTATATATCTTGTCTTAAGGTACAAATTGCACTTTATTGAAAACAATGTATATGAAAAACAATCAAATAAAAATATTCTCTTGAATTTTTAAACTTTTTTTTAACCAACGAATATACTCAAATATATGTGCTCAGACAGGAAAATAGTATCAGTGAAATGATTCTAAAGAGTTTACCTGCTTCTATCAAGTGTTCTGAATTATCTTTATCTGTTGTGTACTCAAGTGTATTCACATATAAAATCCACTTCTAAAATTGGGAAATAGGTGTTCAAAAGAGCTCACCCTTGTGTCACTGATGCCGTGTGTCTATTACTCTGACACTTTTATCCATGAATTAAAACAAAATTGCCAAGTCCAATAATGTGGTACAGACAATAAAAGGAGCTTAGATAAGAGATAAATAAATGTGGTTCATGACAGACATGTCAGGGTATCTATTGACAGGTATATTTCTTTTTTTCCAATGAACTCCTATTACTTGTTGTATACATTTAATTTGCACTCCTTTAATTTTATTCCTTTAAATTCAATGTTGCTCTTTTTGCCACTTCCACTACAGTATTGAACTACTATTAGAATGCTTTCTTTCTGATGTTGTACTGTGCTTTATTGGAAAGAAAACTGGACTTAGAACAAATCATTGGATTTGTTCTGAAGTAGAGCCCAAACACTTACCAATTATGCAAATTCATATTTTTATCCATAAAATGGGAGTTATGATGATCATAACAAACGTGGTGTTAAGGTGATCACTAATTGCTTTTCTAACTCAGTGAAGGGAAGGAATTTACACTCTAAAGTCTGAATCAGGAGTCAGCAAACTATATTCCACAGGTACACCTACTTAGCAAAACGTAGGACATTGCCTGGCAAATTTGGCTCCTCACTCATTTTTTGTTTTCCACTCATTTTGTTTTTTAATAGGAACACAGACATGCCTTTCATCTATGTAATGTCTATGGCTACTTTCCTGCTCCGACAGCAAAGTTGAGTAGTAGTTGTGACAGGCACTGTGTGGCCCACGAAGTCTAAAGTATTTACTGCCTGGCCCTTTATGGAAAAAATTTTCAAATCGCTGATCTAGAGAGTCACCAAATACCTGTTTTGATTTAAGAAAATGTAGGAATACTGCCTTAAAGGGATGTGAGGTGGCCTTTAAAAAAAATCTTTGTACTCTATACTAGACCTAGAAAATCTCCAAGGACAGCCTAACCCAGCTTTCAGCTGCTGAAAGAGGTGTAACATTTATCTTTCACTCTTGAAGTGCTACCTACAGGGCCACTGCTGGCAGAGGTCATTATGCAAATGCAGACTCATCTCTCCGTGATACTACATGTGAGGCATTTGCACAAATGTAGATTGTAGTAAGGCCTAAATATAATGTATATACTTCAGTCACTTTAATGAAATTGGTCAGGCATCTGGACATTTTTCACTGTGTTTACCAAGAACTGTGAAATAGAGAATTGAGCAATTTTCTCATCAATTTGATCAATGTCGAATGGCAACCTGGATGCCTTTAGTCTATTTTTTAAAATGCCTTTTTTTCTCTCAATTGCTAGAATTTATTTATTTATTTTACTAAATGGCCCAGTTAATTACTTCAATTTTCCAATCTATCTTACCATTGAAGGCTAAGACTGTTTGAATTTTACATGTGGTTGGTACAATTGAGGTCTGTACCTAAAGTGTAAGATTTTCAGTGTAGGATTCATGTTTGTTTATCCACCTTCTTGCTTGGTCCTTTTGATCCGTAACCTAGACTGTTCAAATCTCACCTTTGAATCAATCAAGTAGATTATGGAAACACAAAAGGAAAGGAGGAGAGAGATTGGAATGAAAAACCAACAACTGACGAATTTGGAGAAACTGTGCCCTAGTGGCAAAGGAGAAGGGTTTTGAAGGAGACAGCGAGGTACTGGAAGACCATAGGTTGATGCTTTGGAAATAGTTAAGTAGGGCATGAGGGGAAGCAGAAACAGCCAACACTTTAGAAGACAGATCAATGAATAAGAGGAAATACTTTAAAAAGGATAAGCAGCCAATAAAGTTATATTCGAGAGTAACCAATCTGAGAAAATAAAACTGGTTCTGAATTCCAAAATTGTCGTGATTTGAAGGGGGAATCTTGAGCAGGCTTCATCCAGTCCTACCTCGACCAAGTGGGGGAAATTTTCTCATCAGGCTACTGCCTGTTCAAGAACTCTCTTATCATCAGGGATTGGTATCTTCCTTGTTATATAAAGAATTGCCTATGAGCAGTTGGGCAGATGGGGTGAGCAGCAAACTTTCAGAACAAGTGGACATCAACAGGTAATATATTGGTCACTGTGGACTGAAGGGCTTTGGTGATATCAAAGAAATATATCTGGATGACATGATCTTACAGCCCCTAGCCATGGATGGTACTTGCTTTAGGAGAGAATACTGATTTCTTGTTCTCATACCTTCCTGTTTATATAGCCTTTCTCCTTCCTTCCTCTTTTTCTACTCATTTGTACAAATGGTTTGTACATTTTGAAGAATGGCTTTTGAACTTAGTAGTATAGTGTTTTTGCAGTCTTTTTTTTCTGGTTTCCCCAAGAGTGACTCATGCATTCTGAAAAAGAGGACTTTGGGTCTGAGGAAGGAACTCTGTGGGAGGAATAATACTTTAAAATACTATAACCTGCTAAAAGTGGTTATTAGCTTTGGTGAGTTAGAGTATACTGGTGACTTTAAACATTGAAGATGAAGGGAGCCATATTTTAGGACCAAGATTCAAAGAGCATTCAGAAGGATTTTCTTTTTGGTTGATTAGTTGGTAAGTTATTTTTAGATAAGAAGTTATAAGTGAGTACAGAAAGGCACTAGAACATTACAGAATGATGGGGAAAATCCACACAGATCCAAGTCTCAGGCACTACAAGTTCAGGAGGCATCTTTCACAATTAAAGCTGAGAACCTATGACTAACAGAGGAGAAGAGCATTAACCAGTGTCCGATTAGGTCAGGTTCTGAGGAGCAAGATGGACAGAGGTTATTGAAAGTCATAGGCTGGGAGTAGAAATAAATTCCTGCAGAGGAAGTTTTGCAAATGACTGACATGTTTCAAAAGCCCAGGCATCACCCCGTCTCTACTAAAAATACAAAAAATTAGTCGGGCGTGGTGGTGGGCGCCTGTAGTCCCAGCTACTCGGAGAGGCTGAGGCAGGAGAATGGCGTGAACCCGGGAGGCGGAGCTTGCAGTGAGCCGAGATTGCGCCACTGCACTCCAGCCTGGGCGACAGAGCAAGACTCCGTCTCAAAAAAAAAAAAAAAAGCCCAGGCCTCTTATAAGTGACCTTTTTTAATCGTAAGAGGCTTTCAAATATTTGGTGAGTAAATGCCTGAGGAAGTAGTAGTTAACTTGGATCTTGAAAAACGTATAGGTTAGCATGTCAGCATAAAGGGAATATGAGGTCATTCTAATTAAGAGGAGTTACCTGAAGTAGGATAAAAATGGTATATGTCTGGCATATTCTGAAGACTCTTAGCGAACTGATATATTAAAATGAATGTATTCCAAAAGTTGATGTGAGATCTGAGGGTCTTATTGTAGCTTTGGGTATGTGTGTATGTGGGTGTGTGTATGCTTTCCATTGAGTGCAAGTATATAAACTGTTCACCAAGCTAGGTTATAAACTGGAAGGCTCAGCCTACATATTTTATCTAAAGAATCATAACTCCTTTAGTGTAGTTTTAACAAAATCTTTTAATTCTTTTTTTTTTTTTTTGAGACGGAGTCTTGCTCTGCTGCCCAGGCTGGAGTGCAGTAGCATGATCTCGGCTCACTGCAACCTCTGCCTCCTGGGTTTAAGCAATTCTCCTGCCTCAGCCTCCCAAGGAGCTGGGACTATAGGCGCCTGCCGCTACGCCTGACTAATTTTTTTTTTTTTTGTATTTTTTAGTAGAGACAGGGTTTCACTGTGTTGCCCAGGCTGGTTTTGAACTCCTGAGCTCAGGCAATCCGCCCACCTCGGCCTCCCAGAGTGCTAGGATTACAGGTGTGCGCCACTGTGCCAGCCAACAAAATATTTTAATTCTTTGTTTTCTTTCACTCACCTAACTAAAGACTTTCTTGGCCTAGATGTGTGCAAGTTTTAATGTACTCATGAATCACTTGAGGGTTGTTAAAAATGCAGATTCTGATTCAGAAGGTTTAGCAGAGACACGAGGCCTGAGATCTACATTTCTTACAAGCTCCCAGGTGGTGCTGGTGATGCTGCTGCTGCTGCTGGTCTGGGGATTGTACTTTGAGTAGAAATTACTAAATGGAAGTGGAAAGAGTTTGGTAGTAAAAAGGGGTTTAGTTTTATCATCGTAATGGCTTGTGTGGTTGAATTCTGGCTCTGAGACCTGTGAGCTATATGATTTGGACATGTTATTTAAGCTGTTTGAGTCTCATTTCTTTATCTGAAAAATAGGGATAATGATACCACCTTCAGAAGCATCATTCTAATAGATACATTTCTCCTAGGTCTATCTCATTCACTGTTTTATCTTTGGTAGCTAGAATACCTGGCACATCACAAATGCTTCATAAGCACTTATTGAATGAATGAATTGAATGAATTAATGAAAAAATAGGTTTATGAATCTTACGATGTAAATAGAATATACAGCAAAGGATCTCGCCCTAAGAGACATTTTCATAAATGTTGATCGCTTCCCTATCTCCTTTGCCCTCTGAAATAAAAAGCCAAATTTGGATGCATGTTTCAAACTGCTGAAGCAACAACATATAAAACAGGTACTGTCTTTGTGATATCTCAATGAAATAACAATTACACTTCAGATAATAGAAATTTGATTGATCGATGAGAGAGTAGTTTCATAATGTTATTATTATGTATAAATGGACAAGGGTAAATTGGGCAATCACTTCTCATACACCGATCATCTAAATATATACATATGTCTGATCTGTTGCTGGAGCACTGGAAGGGAATTCATTGTAAGAAAACGTGAACCTTTTTAGAATTCTTTGGATTCAGAAGACACTGGAACCAGGTACACCGCTGATATTGGGAATAAAATTTGACAAGCCTGGATTACCTACTCATAGACTCCCTACTTTCTCCAAATGTCTAAATTTGAGTTTAGCGAACTTGGTCCTTTCAAAGTGCAACAGCCCTGGAATATCAAAAGTTAAACTAGTATGCTTTAATAAGTATTGTTAGCTGGTTTATAGTGAGGAAAGAGATTAAGCTACTAAACTAAAATACCAACTATGGGTCAGGAACTGAAGTAGATAGTGGAGGGATGGGGTGAGGAAGGCAGAGCCAATTTTTGCCCTCATGAACCTTATTCTCAAGAGCAGAGCAGGGAGACCCAGGAAAACAGGAAGAGACCAACAGCTGTATTGTTTGATTGGCTTTCAGAAATGTGTTCCCTGAGATGAGTTGTCCTTTGTTCGTTAAATGGGCTTAAGACCATTTCTGGTGGGGTTTTTGCTGTTATATTAACTGCTGTATCATCAGCACTTATAACAGTGAAGATTATATGGTAGGTTTTCAATAAATATTTGTTTAGCGATGAAAAACTTTGCAGGAAAGTACTCTTAGTAAATTCATGTTAACGATGACTGAGAACTTACAGTTCTATGCACACCCAGAACAAATATATATTATCATTTCTGCCTTGTATGTAAACAATATGTAGGTTTTAGCCATAATTAATTCATTAATTAAGGTTAAAAAAAGAAACACCCCTAAACTATGAAACTATCTTTTTGCTAAGGCACTTGAATAGGAGCAGCAAAAAATTAACAGAAAATAGTGCTACTGACAGTTCTCCATATTGAGAATTTTCTTCTTGACTTAGTACTTTTAATTTTTGTAGTAGCTGCCACTGCCATTAGTGACGGTTATATTTTTTGTGTTTATTGAAGTTGACAATAGATTGAGTTTGTGTATTTATTTTGTTCCTAAAGCTGATTATTATTAAGTGTATTTTTTAAAGCATGGTTTGCTCTTCTATAAACCTTCTGGGGACACCACCACTCTCACTTTCTTAAGTACAGGATTATCAACAATGTTGCTACTTACTAATTTGGTCTAGTCCTTATGCCATAGAGCATTCATTTCCAAAGCAGGAGGTACCATAATACCATAATGTCAATAAAAAACATGTCTGCTCTAAAAAAAAAGGAAGGCAGATATGCAGTTTGTAAGCCATGTGACTAGTAGATCTCTATAATTATGATTACAATTAAGATCATTTTAATAGGGAGGTAAAGAAGTGATATGGTTTGGCTGTGTCCCCACTCAGATCTCATCTTGAATTGTAGTTCTCATAATCCCCACAGGACATGGGAGGGACCAGGTAGAGATAATTGAATCATGGGGGCAGTTTTCCCCATGCTGTTCTTGTGATAGTAAGTTCTCACGAGATCTGATAGTTTTATAAGGGGCTTTCCCCCCACTTCGCTCTGCACTTCTTGCTGCGGCCATGTGAAGAAGAATGTGTTTGCCTGCCCTTCTGCCGTGATTATAAGTTTCCTGAGGCCTCCCCAGCCCTGCAGAACTGTGAATCAATTAAACCTCTTTCCTTTATAAATCACCCAGTCTCGGGTATATAGTTATCAGCAGCGTGAGAATGGACTAATAAAAGAAGGTTGCATCTTACAGTGTGGTAGTGAAGGCTCTTATTTTGGGCTCACCTCTGGCTGGTAGGGAATTAGTATCCACACAAGCAGGTCAGGCTTATTAAATCTTAAGCAAGAAATCTTGGGCAATTCCTGCAGTTATGATGATGAGTGAGCCCGCGAAATGTCTGGGTAATCAGGTAGATGGGATGGCTCACTAATTCCAAACACAGCCAACCATACTGAGATTAGGAGTACTTACACATATAAACCACATCAGTTGTTGTATTGTCACTTTATGTATGCGTTTTTTACATAACTGGGATAAATGTTTAAAAATGGTAGAGGAGGAGAGGGATAAAACAAAAAACAGCCAAAACAAGTATTTTTTTGTCCTGGAGTGATAGTTATATAGTAGTATTGTCTCAAGAAGTCAGTCTTTTCTCATTAGGAAAAGTGAAGGTGAGAAATAACTGCTCTTACCATTTAATAAGTGAAGTAAGTGTGAGCAGAAATGACACACAGAGTTTTATAAAAACTTAATGTGTGGCCCTGAGTGATGGGATCTGTATCTGGGAGGCAAAGGGTGGAGACTAAAGGGGCCAAGTAGACCCAAATGGAGAAAATGACCTTGAGAGTAGGTGCAAAATAAAATAGAACAACAACAACAGCAGCAAAAAAACCATGGGCATGAAACCAGTATGGAGGAGAAGAGACATTCCCCTAGGCAAATGAAGCCTATCTCCCTGTAATGTTCAAATATGTAAAATAGAAAGATGAAAGGGAGGAGGTAAAAGGAGAGAGTCCTCTGCTTCGACTAGCCACGCGTCTGTTATTGGGCAAGGTATGTGATCTGCTGGAATTCAGAGTCATTTTCTATTAAGTGAGGTAAAAGGACTATAATGAGTGATTTTTATACTGTCCTGTGTAGATTTTAGAGGTGCTAGAAAGGGGCCTTCTCAGGGAGTAGGTTTGGTTCCAAAGTGGTTGAAAACCAATGATCCTAGGATGATCTCTGGATCTAACAAATTAGCATTTTTTTGATTTTTATCATCTCTTTAATAGGGAAAGATTGATGATGAAATACAAAATAACACTTCCATTTTATGCTTCTAATTAACTGAAAAACTTACTGTACTTGCTTAGTAATCTGTGTGTAGTGTAATTTGATGATTTGAAATAAACATTGGTGTTTCCAAAGTCTTTTTACCCTCATACATGTCTTGATTGGAATAGAAGTCCCTGAATTCATTTTTACTCATTGAACCACTAAGTTCCTGTAACAAATGTCCAGGATAAAATAGAAATTGGACTAAGGTCCTGAAAAATTGTTACACAGGTTATGTCTTCAATAAGTTACCTGTTATATATAAATGATCCTAATTAAGACAGGCTATGAGCTCAGTGCTGGCATTAGACTTTGTTTGGGTAATATTTTCACTTTGCTCTCTTATCTCCAGCAACGTAAAGATAGTTTAATAGATCAGCACTCATAAAGAGGTGCCAACATATCATAGGCTTATGGACAAAATGATATGAATCCTCATAGTGGCACTTTATGAGAAAAGGAGAAGGTAATAAGATAGGAAGGGCTAAGTAGAAGAGAAAAAAGGGCAGGGTGATGGTAGAAGAGACAATTAATTCCTTCGGAGCTGATTTTAGGATGCATCAATGACTATACCCTAATGAGAAAGGATGCAGAGAAAGAGGAATCTATATGGCAGGCAAAAATAAGATATGGATCAAAAACCCTTTTCTATATGTTCATAATGCTGACTCACAGGATCAAAGACTTTCTGAGTGGTGAATTGGCCTTCTGGGTACAATGAAGGACACAGTAGAAACCTCATCCCAACTCATTCATGATGAAGAGTGCCTTTTTAGAAAAATTTTCAGATCATGAGGCAGAAAAATGACCAGAATAGTCTAATTTAATTCCTATTATTTTATTTTTGCCAATGTTATTTGAGTAGAAAACTGCTTTAAAAAATCTTGTAGGAAACAGCTTATTTTAGATTTATGGCTCACTATCTTGGTAAACTGTTTGGTATATAGATATTGCTGGACCTTTTCCTCTTAAAATACCTGACAATATTGGGGAAACAAATAAATAACCGACAAACATAATTACTTTATGAAGTATATTCTGATAAGCAGCTGCCACCAGACAGAAAGATTCACTATAAAGGCTTTCTTTGCTCCTCGATCCCTCAGCACCTTGAATTTGCAGTAGCTGCATCTCATTATCCTATCTCTGTTACTTTCAGGATAGGTTTGCATTGATAGTATTCTGACAAAGGTCAGTAACTATCTCGAATAATGTGTTACTTCCTCCATATTTAAAAAAAAAGATGCCAAAGGCACTTATTGAATTGTTTTCATCTGGCAGGTAATGGAGATTGGTATTTAACCTGTTGTTATGCCCAGAAATAGTTAATCCCATTATTGTAAACAAAATGAGGCTAGTAGCCTTATTTATGGAAATATATTTTAAAAGAGGAAACAGTTGGGGCTGGAGAACACTTTCTCAAGCTTTTAAATGCAATTATTAGATTCTCAACTTGGAAAGCTAGAATGAAAATTTTCTCTTCTTTTTTTTTTTTTTTTTGAGACGGAGTCTCGCTCTGTCGCCCAGGCTGGAGTGCAGTGGCGCAATCTCGGCTCACTGCAAGCTCCGCCTCCCGGGTTCACGCCATTCTCCTGCCTCAGCCTCTCCGAGTAGCTGGGACTACAGGCGCCCGCCACCACGCCCGGCTAATTTTTTGTATTTTTTAGTAGAGACAGGGTTTCACTGTGGTCTCGATCTCCTGACCTCGTGATCCGCCCGCCTCGGCCTCCCAAAGTGCTGGGATTACAAGCGTGAGCCACCGCGCCCAGCCTTTCTCTTCTAAATGTAGGTTAAACACATTATTTTGTGCATTATTATCTGTATAGGAACAATGATAAGATCAATATATTTTGATGCCGAAGGGTTCCCCCTAAGCATGTACCTTCTCTGACTCATTCAGCTAAGCATTTTGAAAACCCCAAATCTTATTCCAGAGTAATTTGTCAGCCATATGCCAAAAAAAAATATGTGTAAGCTGTCGAAATTATCACCCATGGAGATACTTTTAAACCCTGAAGAAAATAAACAGATACAGTTATAAATGACATGGTCACCTCTTTATTCTGTTTTTTCCCTTCACTGTTTTTTCTACTGTTATCAATAAAGTAAGTTACACTTCTGTGACTTCCTAGTCTTCCAACAATTTAAAAGAGTCTTAGGATTATTTTTGGCATTTTAGGGCTTAATACACATGACTAATGATGTCTTTTTTTAACACAGGAATTGTTTTGCTGCTTGAGAGCTCTAATGTACTTAAAATTGATAGAAATAACTAATCTACTTGGGGTGACAAGTTAGAGTGTATAGTGTATTAATTGTATGCTCAAATGTTCTTTTCTTTCTTTCTTTCTTTTTTTTTTTTTTGAGACGGAGTCTAGCTCTGTCGCCCAGGCTGAAGAGTGCAGTGGCGTGATCTCGGCTCACTTCAAGCTCCGCCTTCCGGATTCAGGCCATTTTCCTGCCTCAGCCTCCTGAGTAGCTGGGACTACAGGTGCCTGCCACCACGCCTGGCTAATTTTTTGTATATTTAGTGGAGACGGGGTTTCACCGTGTTAGCCAGGATGGTCTCGATCTCCTTAACTGGTGATCCACCCTCCTCGACCTCCCAAAGTGCTGAGATTACAGGTGTGAGCCACCACGCCCGGCCTCAAATTTTCTTTTCAAAACATGCAAAGATTTTATTTTCCATCACAGAATAAAGAATTTACAGTTGGGTTCCCTGGACTGGAATTTTCACCTCTTGGAATGTATGTATAGTATCTTGTATTAGGTGCATTTCACAGTGTAACTGTCTTCTTTTCAGCATCAACACTCAATGAGAATGAGGTCAACCATCACAGCTGTAAACAGCCTGATTCTATGAATTGGAAACTTCCATCAAAAGGCTATAACACTGATTCATAGCTTATTTTTTCACCCTCGCTCCAGTTATTTAATTTATCTTACCATTACCATAAATGTTTCTGGCCTTATCATTGAAGACTTTTGTCCTCTTAACTGAACTGTAGCATTTGTTTCATTACTTTTCCTGTCCTACTTTGATTTCCAGAAAATTGCATAGATTTCTTTGCTGTGATTTTTTCCCCACTCACCCTAACCTCCTAGAATGCTGCCTGCTAGTCTTCCTGAATCCAACCTTCCCTTCGTTCTCATCCTTTGTCTAAAGCCTTCTCTGACAAGTTTGGAGACCACTTTGACTATATCATCAATTGAACTAAAGAAGGTATTTTCAGAATTCATAGAGTATTGTCTTGTCATATTTCTCTATGTTTATATCTCGTGTATAGTCTAGATTCCTGAGCTCCTTAAAGGTGACTTCACTACCATAATTTGTATATATCTTTCTCAAACAGTACATATAGTTGCATATAGTAGTTGAAGCAGTGAGGCAAATTGAAAATTAATAATTTAAATCGATCTCCTTGCCTTTATATTAGTCTGATACCCTAAATCAGAAGATTGTAAGCCTATTGAGGGAAGTTCCTATTCAACTTTCATTCTCCAGCACCTTGAGCCTATCATATGGTAAGCATCCAACATTGTCTGTTGAGTTGAACTGAATCATCTCTAGTAACCGGATATAGCATACTTGTTTTAAAGATGTTTGGAAAAGAAGAGATATCACATAGCAGTCCTTGATAACTTGGCTTCTTACCATTCTTTGTATTTAACTTAAGTTATCCTAGCTGAGCCTGACAATGAGATAGCTTCTATTTTGGCTTAGCCAAAATTTTGGACATTGATGATGACTTGACTTAAATCACTACCTCTGATGAACCTTATGTTATTCATGTATGCAGACTTCCAATTTTATTTTAAATATGTTAAAATTTAAAAAAATTATCCCAGGATATTTTAAATTATAAGATTGGAACATATCCACTGAGAGTTTTAAGCATAGCTTTTAATACTGAAGGTTTAAATGTATTACGTAGGTACGTTTCCAAATTTCTCATTCTAAGTCTCAGCTTTATCTAAAGAATGCTGAAATCACAAGTAGAAAATGAATAAAAGTGAAGTCATTGCCCTTTGACCGATCAGCCTGCCAACACCTCTATTTTGTCTGTGGTAACTGGTTGTTAGACAGCCTCAGTTCGCCCCCTCTAGTGGCAGTTCCCTGATCTACCACCTAAAGCCCTTTTGGTGTATGGTTTTGTTGTATGGTTAAAGCCCTTTTGGTATATGGTTAATGACCTATGAACAAGCTGTCTAGACATAGCATTAAAAGTAATAAAATGCCATCTTCATTTGCTGTGTTATCAGCAGGGACATTCCAAAAGTCTGTGTGAAAAAAAATCCACCAACAGAAGACCAACACTGAAATTTCCAGATGACTAGATTTTAATTTCCATTTTCTGAAATATAAATACTGAGATAAAATATACTGGTATTAAAACGTCCTCAAAAAAGTAGAGGCTAGGAAAGCTAGAATACACAAAATGCCTTTCTTCCACCCCTAGTAGTAGTTTCAACAGTCTCCATAACCTAAGCACTAAATGCCCTTCCCCTGTACCTCAGACCTGAGAAATTTGTTGGACATAGTATAGAGCCTGGATTTTACACTCAAGTAAATATGCCCTGTGTGTTCCCAAAAAGGCCAATATTTATATATCAAGCTCACCAAGTTAAATTTACTTTCCCACATTAAGCCTACATGATGAATGGCTTTATCTTGCTTATTACAGCCTGTTAAATCATAAATCCTTAGGAAGGAGAAAGAGGAAAATAGTAACTTGAAAGAAAAAAGCCTCTGAGGGACAAACCATTACTTTTTAAGGTGGTTATACTGCATCACATTTGCTAACAACAATATGTAAAATACATTGGAAACCTATTTGCTCTTATTTTCTTTCCATTTTAATTTCTGTTGTTAACAACAACAACAAAAAGGAATATCTGACTAACCTGATATTTCCATTTCCCTATTTTGTTACATACATAATATAGTGTTCCTTGAACCTATTTTACTTATATTCTAATTTGTTAGGTGAATAAAAGAATGCATGAATAAACATGAGTATTAAAGCATTTTCATATCCTGGTTGGAATGCCCATTCCACTTATTGAAATTTTAGCCCCCATTTCTGTTTTAAGAAAATTCTCTATTTCTCAGAAAGGCTTTCTCTTGTCTTTGGTTGGAGGTGTTCTTTCCTTCTACCACACTTTGTATTTTGCTTGGATTACTATTTTAATCTGCTTTGTATCAAAGGCATTTAAGTAATATTCATATCAGTAAAGTATTGTGTTCAATTCTCAACTACACACTTAGTGCTTTTGTACGTTTCTTTCTTTATATTCCACAAAGTAGAACATAGGACATTAGGAAGGTAGGGTAGTGTCAGGGTGACCCTATAATTTACTGCCCAAATCGGACACTTTTGAGATAGAAGGGAGTGGTATTAGTCATTACGCTGGACAATAGGCAAAGCCAGGACCCTCCTGGGAAAACCAGACGTATGGTATCCCTAAGAAGCATGAAATATTGAAACATGAATGAGAATTGTGCATCAGGCACTGTGTTCAGGTCTGTTTTCTTATACCTTAGAGTAAAATAGACTTTAGTGGTATCTTGTGATTAAATTGTGCTTTGTGTAGATAATAGGGTTAAACATTTAGACAGGAGAATAAACATATATGGCAAATTATTAGATGGTTCAGTCTTCAATTCTGGCAGGTGAGAATAAAAATAAAATAGGTAGTGTCTATCGTTTAGGTTTATTCTGTATACTGGTGGCATACGTAAAATAATTGTTTAAAGCTTAGCATTATGGTTGTGTACGTATATGTCTCCATTTCTAGAAGATGAACTACTTCAAGGCAGAAAATGCACCTGATTTATATTTGTATCTCTTTATATTTCCTTATACGTGCATAGTCAACCACTGTAGGCTATGAAATTGTACTGAATCTTGAAAGAGATCTGCTGGTTAAACCTGTGTTTAATGGAAGCTCTTCTATAAAATTCACTAATAGAACTAATTCTTTACTTATGAGAAACCTATTCTTTTTAAAAGAAACCATCCCATTTTTGAGTTGCCATATTTGTGGGAAAATACCGCCTTAATTTAAATGAAAATACATGTTGTTATAATTTTGATTTGATGTATTGTTTGAGTACTCACCACAAACAAGGCATTTTTAGTTTACCTGCTAGTCTTCATTTGACCTTCTGGATCTACCCAGAATAAATCTAAATCCCCTTCCTTTCAAATAGTTGAAGTCTACTATTACGGTCTCCTGAGTTTTTTCTTACAAAGCCTATCTTTCTCAGGTTTTTAAATCCTTTTTCTTATGACTTATTTTTCAGACTAATTGCTATTCAGTTCGTCTTTGAAAGAATCCTACTTTGAAAGTCTCCCTTAAAAAGGAATACTCAGTTCAGAGCAAAATCTTCTAGCTGAGGTCTGGGCAATGTATAGGAGTTGGTTACCAAGGCTGCCCTGTAGTTATGGATATTGTGTGCTCTGTGAGAGTGCCTGAAAAAGGAGGAAAAGGTATGCTAACTTCTAGCCTGCACTCCAACCCACCAAGTCACATGCCTTGGCTCAGGGTTTTGTCTTTGCACAGGAAGGGCCTCCATTTTTTTTTTTTTTTTTTTTTTTTAGCAGAAAGGCATCATATGAGTTTGTCAATATAAAATCTATTACTCTGACTGATTCTCACCTTGCTTAGCTCTTAGACTCTGAACATCTTTATAATACAGCTTAAGATTTCGTATGCTGTTTTGGCAATCATATCACATCATTTTGGCAATCATATCATTTGTGCAATATCATGACCCTGTAGCTAACTAAAGTTCCCGGGTCTTATTTATATGACCTTCTGTTAATCCAAATTTCTCCTATTGTACCTGACATTGATATATGTCATTGAAAAGGATAACAACTTTTTGCAATTTGTACAGATCTTCCACATTGACTTGAGGTCATTAATTCTCTTTGAAAATATTTTTTTTCATCCAGCCATTAGTCCATCTTACTCTTAGTCATTTCTCTATCTTCTTTAAAAGAATATGTTGAAACAGTAAAATCTTTCACTGAGCTTATCGTTTATGTTTATAGTACTTTCCTGAGTTGACCAGGCTTAGCAACTATATCTAGGCAAACCAATGCTAATTTTGATAATCACTTCTTTTGAAGCATCTACGATTTATTTAATATGCATATTAAAATTGTATTGAGGCTTGATATCAAGGTCAGCAATTTCTGGAGTCTGTGTGTTTTTTTTTTTCGGTTTCTCATTTCCCATTTATTTTGAAAACCAGAACATTCATTTCTTTCCGAGCACGTGGCATCTTTCCTATTCTCTTTAAATCTTCATGGGGATTCTGTGAAGATGACTGCATTTATCACTCATTTTGTCCACCTATCCCTCTTAACTCCTCTCTGGAGCATCACAATAACCAATGTAAGAAGACTAGAGGAATCTTGGGGTATGTATGTGATTCCACATTCCCCAGAGAGTTCTAGGAAGAAAGCAGGTACAAAGCTTCCTTCTCAAACATACTGGTCAAGAATCAAGAAGTAAGCAACAGAAAAGACTTGCTTTACCTTAATTATTGGGTGGGTCGAGATAATGACTTTTGAGATTTTGTTAGGAGCCCACACCTTCCTGCCTGCTGCTTTTGCTCTTTGCAGGGTTGCCTATCCTGCTGGATCAATTTAAATGTAGTGTTTTACTACATGGGGAGGCTGAATGTCTTCCAGTCATCACATGTAAAAGAGGAATGTTACCTGTACAATAAAAAACTTGATATTAGAAAGGAACCATTCCCACCTCCCAGGAGAAGAACCAGCTCATTCACAGCTGGCCTAACAACATAAGATATACCCCTTCTATTGACTCATGGGTTCCCTCTGCGTGAGAACATCCAACAGCTTAATCTCTGCAAGTTACTGTGGGAGCACTCAACAGTGATAAGAAAAGCAAAATTTCAGGTCTGAGAGGAAGACTAAGCAGACTAATTCAGTCAGGATATACTAGACTTTGCTGCAATAACAAATGACCCCAAAAACTAAATAGTTTAAAATAAGATTAATTCTCACTCAGGGTCCATGTTCACTGTTCACCAAGGGTTGCCTGGAGGGCTCTTCTCCATGGCATTAGCATCCTTACTGCAGATTCAGAGTGATAGAAAAGCCACTTACTGGAACAATGGTGGGTGCTCTGACAGAGAGAAAATAATATTTTGACATATGCACTGGCTCTTAAAGCTTCTGCCCTGAAGTTACATGCAACACATATCTCACATTTTAATGGCAAAATCAAGTCACTCTTAACTTCACATGTGTAAGAAGTGCAATGTCACTATGTTCATGAAAAGAGAAAGAACTAAAATTATGTAAACAGCCAAATGAAGCAGTTGAAAATGTTTTTCTATGGATATAGAAATAATAGAATTGACACATGGAAACTTTACCAACAAAGTAAGATGATTTAAAGGACATGCAATTAGAATTCTTACATTCTAGAATTAATTAAAAGTGCTTTGCAAATTTAAAAATTCAATAGACAATTTAAAGGAAAATAGTGTCTTCTGAGATTCCTGGAAGATCAAATATATGGATTATCTCACAGCATAGAGCAAAAATACAAAGGAGCAAACATTTGAGTGAAAAATATAAGGGACAGACGATAGTTCCAAGACACTTAAATTGCAAATAAAAAAATTTTCCAGGAGGAAAAAAGAAGCAGATTGAGGAGCAACAATAATTAAAACAAACAAACAAACAAGAAAAGCTCTTTGATATAAAGAAAGACTTGAAATTTCTGTTTGAAAACTTTCAAGGTCCAGAAATGTTCCCTGAAGAAAAAAATTGTGTGTACACAGATATATATATGTATATATGTATGCACACTCATATATCTAACATATTTATACACATGTGTACATAAACGTGTGAATACATATATAATTTATAGATATGTTGGTGTGTATACACTGGAGTTACACATACATAGGATATGTCTGTATATGTGTTGGGGGATATATATATATGCAAGAGTATACATAGATAGACATATCTATTTTCTGGTGAAATCCTTGAAGGACAAAGAGACCAAGAAATTTTCTAAGCTTCCAGAGAGAAAATATATTTCATTTAGGGAAAGAGAATCAGACCAGCACTATCTAGAACAATGGAATATACAGGAGTTATTGAGGGGAAGAGGAGCAGCCTGAAATCCCATCTGATATTTCACTTACCTGAATGGGAAAACTTCAGAGGGCATGCCATTCTTTTTTTTTCTTCATCTTTTATTTTAAGTTTAGGGATGTGCAGGTTTGTTACATAGGTAAACATGTACCATGGTGGTTTGCTGAATAGATAATTCCATCACCTACAAATTAAGCCCAGCACCCATTTGCTATTCTCCCTAATACTTTCCCTCCCCTCATGTCCCCCTTCCTACAGGCCCCAGTGTGTGTTATTCCCCACCTCATGTGTCCATGTGTTCTCATCATTCACCTCCCACTTATAAGAGAGAACATGCAGCACTTGGTTTTCTGTTCCTGTGCTAGTTTGCTGAGGATAATGGCTTCCGACTCCATCCGTGTCCCTGCAAAGTACATGATCTCATTCCTTTTTATGGCTGCATAGTATTTCATGGTATTTAATGGCTTCCATCTCCATCCATGTCCCTGCAAAGTACATGATCTCATTCCTTTTTATGGCTGCATAATGTTTCATGGTGCATATCTGTCACATTTTATTTATCCAGTCTATCATTGATGGGCTTTTAGGTTGATTCCATGTCTTTCCTATTGCAAATAGTGCTGCAGTGAACATACACGTGCATGTATCTTTATAATAGAACGATTTATGTTCTTTTGGGTACATACTGAATAATGGGATTGCTGGGTCAAATGGTATTTCTGGTTCAAGGTCTTTGAGGAATCACCACACTGTCTTCCACAGTGGTTGAACTAATTTACATTCCCGCCAACAGTATAAAAGTGTTTCTATTTCTCCACAGTCTTGCCAGCATTTGTTGTTTCTTGACTTTTTAATAGTAGCTGTTCTGACTGGCATGACATGGTATCTCATTGTGGTTTTCTTTTTTTGGTTATGTCTCTGCCAGGTTTTGGTATCAGGATGATGTTGGCCTCATAGAATGAGTTAGAGAGGAGTCTCTCCTTTTCTATATTTTGGAATAGTTTCAGTAGGCATGGTACTACCTCTTCTTTGTATCTCTGGTAGAATTCAGCTGTAATCCATCTGGTCCTGGGATCCCTTTTATTTATTTTTTTTGAGACGGAGTCTTTCTCTGTCCCCCAGGCTGGAGTGCAGTGGTGCGATCTCGGCTCACTGCAAGCTCCGCCTCCCAGGTTCACGCCATTCTCTTGCCTCAGCCTCCCGAGTAGCTGAGACTACAGGCGCCTGCCACCACGCCCGGCTAATTTTTTGTATTTTTAGTAGAGACGGGGTTTCACCATGTTAGCCAGGATGGTCTCGATCTCCTGACCTTGTGATCCACCCACCTCGGCCTCCCAAAGTGCTGGGATTACAGGCTTGAGCCACCGTGCCCGGCCTTTTTTTTTTCCTTTTTGGTTGGTGGGCTATTTATTCCTGCATCAATTTTAGAACTTGTTATTGTTCTATTCAGGGATTTAATTTCTTCCTGGATCAGTCTTGGGAGGGTTTATGTATCCCAGAATTTATCCATTTCATCTATATTTTCTAATTTATATAGAGGTGTTTATAGTAGGTTTGATGGCTGTTTGTATTTCTATGTGGTCAGTGTTTATATCCCCCTTTTTATTTCTGATTGTGTTTATTTGAATCTTCTATCTTTTCTTCTTTATTATTCTAGCTACAGGTCTATCTATTTTATTAATTTTTTCAATTTTTTTTGAGGCAGAGTCTCGCTTTGTTGCCCAGGCTGGAGTGCAGTGGCGCTATCTCGGCTCACTGCAAGCTCCGCCTCCTGGGTTCACGCCATTCTCCTGCCTCAGCCTCCCGAGTAGCTGGGACTACAGGCACCTGCCACCACGCCCGGCTAATTTTTTTTGTATTTTTGATAAAGACGGGGTTTCACCATGTTAGCCAGGATGGTCTCGATCTCCTGACCTTGTGATCCCACCCTCCTCGGCCTCCCAAAGTGCTGGGATTACAGGCGTGAGCCACCGCGCCCGGCCTCATTGATTTTTTAAAGGATTTTTTGTATCTCTAATATTGGTTATTTCTTGTCTTTTGCTAGCTTTGGGCTTGGTTTACTTTTGGTCCTCTAGTTTTTTTAGTTGTCATGTTAGGTTGTTAACTTGTGATCTTTCTAGCTTTTTGATGTGGGTATTTAATGCTATAAATTTCCCTCTTAACACTGCTTTAGCTGCATCCCAATGATTCTAGTACATTGTCTCTTTGTTCTCATTAGTTTCAAAGACTTGATTTCTGCCTTAATTTCATTATTTACCCAGGAGTCATTCAGGAGCAAGTTGTTCAATTTCTTTGTACTTGTGTGGTTTTGAGTGCATTTCTCAATCTAGAGTTCTAATTTGATTGCACTGTCGTCTGAGAGACTGTTGGTTGTGATTTCAGTTCTTTTGCATTTGCTGAGGAGTGTTTTACTTCCAATTACGTGATCAACTTCAGAGTAAGTGCTGTGTGGTGATGTGATGAATGTATATTCTGTTGTTTTGGGGTGGAAAGTTCTCTATATATTTACCATGTCCACTTGATCCAGAGCTGAGTTCAGATCCTGAATATCTTTGTTAATTTTCTGTCTCAATGACCTATCTAATATTGTCAGTGGAGTGTTAAAGTCTCCCACTATTATTCTGTGGAAGTCAAAGTCTGTTTGTAGGTCTCCAAGAACTTGCTTTATGAATTTGAGTACTCCTGTATTGAGTGCATATATATTTAGAATAGTTAACTCTTCTTGTTGAATTGAACCCTTTAACATTATGTAATGCCCTTGTCTTTTTTGATCTTTGTTGGTTTAATATCTCTTTTGTCAGAAACTAGGATTGCAACCCTTGCTTTTTTTCTGCTTTCCACTTGCTTGGCAAATTTTCTTCCATGCCTTTATTTTGAGCCTGTATGTGTCTTTGCATGTAAGATGGGTCTCTTAAAGACAGCATACTGATGGATCTTGGCTCTCTATCCAGCTTGCCAGTCTTTGTCCTTTAATTGGACATTTAGCCCATTGACATTAAAAGTTAGCATTGTTATGTGTGAATTTGATCCTGTCATCATGGTGCTAGCTGGTCATATTGTAGACTTGTTTATGTGGTTGCATTATTGTGTTACTACTGGTCTGTGTACTTAAGTGTGTTTTTGTAGTGGTAACAATTTTTCCTTCCCGTATTTAGTACTTCCTTCAAGAGCTCTTGGAAGGCAAGCCTGTTGCTGATGAATTCCCTCAGCATTTCTTTGTCTGAAACGTTTCTTATTTATCCTTTGCTTATGAAGCTTAGTTTGGCCAGATATGAAATTCTGAGTTGGAAATTCTTCTTCTTTTTTTTTTCAATAATGTTGAATATTGGTCCCCAATCTATTCTGGCTTGTAGAGTTTCCACTGAGAGGTCCAGTGTTAGTTTGATGGGCTTTCTTTGTAGGTGACCTGACCTTTCTCTCTGGCTGCCCTTAACATTTTTTCTTTCATTTTGACCTTGGAGAATCTGATTATTACATTTCTTGGGGTTGATCTTCTCGTGGAGTATCATACTGGGGTTCTGTGGATTTCCTGACTTTGAATGTTGGCCTGTCTTGCTAGGTTGGGGAAGTTCTCCTGGATGATACTCTGAAGTATGTTTTCCAACGTGGTTCCATTCTCCCCGTCTCATTCAGGTACCCCAGTCAATCATAAGTTTGGTCTCTTAACATAATCCCGTATTTCTTGGAGGTTTTTTTTTTTTATTCCTTTTCATTATTTTTTCTGTGTTCTTGTCTGCTTGTCTTATTTCAGAAAGATGGTCTTCAAGCTCTGAGATTCTTTCCTCTGCTTGGTCTATGCTGCTATTGATACTTGTGATTGCATTGTGAAATTCTTGTGTTTTTTACCTTCATCAGGTTGGTTATATTTCTCTCTAAACTGGCTGTTCTGGCTATCAGCTCCTGTATTACCTCATCATGTTTCTTGGCTTCTTTGCATTGAGTTAGAACGTGCTCCTTTAGCTCAGCAAAGTTTGTTATTACCCTCCTTCTGAAGCCTAATTCTGTCAATTCAGCCATCTCAGCCTCAGCCCAGTTCTGTGCCCTTGCTGGAGAAGTGTTGCAGTCATTTGGAGGAGAACAGGCTCTCTGGCTTTTTGAGTTTTCAGCGTTTTTGCATTGATTCTTTCTCATCTTTGTGGGCTTATCTACCTTCAATATTTGAGGTTGCTGACCTTTGAATGAGGTTTTTGTAGGGTCTTTTTTGTTGATGTTGTTGTTTCTGTTTGTTTGTTTTTCTTTTAACAGTCAGGCCACTCTTCCATAGGGCTGCTGCAGTTTGCTGGGGTCTGCTTCAGACCCTAGTTGCCTCCATTCTTCCCATGCCTGGAGGTATCACCAGTGAAGCCTTCAAAACAGCAAAGATGGCACCCTACTCCTTTTTCTGGAATCTCCGTCCCAGGTGGGCACTGACCTGTTGCCAGCCTGAGTATACCTGTAGGTGGTGGCTGGAGACCTATGTTGGGAGGTCTCATCCCATCAAGAGGAATGGGATCAGGGACCTGCTTAAAGAAGCAGTCTGGCTGCTTTTTGTTAGAGCAGGTGTGCTGTGTTGTGGGGGACTCTTCCTCATCCAGAGTGTTTGGATTCTCCAATGCCAGCAGGCTGGAACAGCTGAGTCTACCAAACCACAGAGGTGGTGGCCACCCCTCCCTCCGGGAACTCGCTCCTGTCTCAAGCCTCCAGCCTGTTGCTGTTGATTGGCTGGAATTCCAAGTTAGAGGGTCTCAACTTGTGAGGTGCTATAGAAGTGGGGCCTGCAGAACAATGCTTCTTGGCTCCCTGGATTCAGCCCCCTTCCTAGGGATATATACGGAAAGAACTCCTGCCTTGCTGGGGATCCCAGGGCCACAGTATGTAAAACTCTTGGGTCTCTGTGCATGCCTGAGCAGGGGCTCTGCTGAGACTCCACACAGCTCTGTGTATCAGACTCCAGGTCCTGATGGTGTGAGCTCATGAGGGGTCTCCTGATCCACAGGTTGCAAAGATCCTTGGAAGAAGCATGGTTTCTCCAGCAGGGTTGCAAAATCACTCACCACTTCCTTTGGCTGGGGGTAGGGTTCCTTTGGCTCCATGCCACTTCTGGGTGGGCTGTTGGCCCACCATGCTTTTCTTTGTCCTCCATGGGTTGAGTCAGTGTGTGTAGTCACTCCCAATGGGAGAACTTAAACACTTCAGTTTAAGGTGCTAAATTCACTTGCCACTTTCATTCCTCTCTCTGAGTGCCACAGACCTTAGCTGCTTCTAATCGGCCATCTTGGCCGCTCTCTCTGCCATTGTTATACTCTGTCTGTGAAAACATTTGATGAACTAATATAACTAATTGAAAATTGAACCAAAGTAGACATTTCCGGATAGAGGAGACAGTACAATGAGGAGAGATGAACAGAAAATTTCACAATACATAGTTAAATATTTATTCATCATAATAGCCCCATAAATTTGGTATTCTTTGCCCAACTTATAGATGAGAAACTGAGACTTAAAGCTGCCTGGCGTTCAGAGTGTAAGAGCTAGGATTCAAACTAAAGCTCTTTGTGTGCAGAGTCCAAGCTCTTAACCACTTAATCATCTTACTTTTCTTGAAGCCTTTGATACGGGGAGAACTGCTTAAATCAAATACAAAACCCAAGAACCACAAAAAAAAGATAAACACATTTTTTTGCTGAAAATGTTTGGCAAAAGATATAAAGACAAAGTCTAAAGATCAAAAATAGAGTAGGGAAAATATTTGTAACAAATGACAGAACAAAAGTTCATATAATATATAATTCATCTGATCAGACTAAGTGATAAAAAGTAAATGAGTAAAGTTGAAAAATAAGCAAAGTACATGAACAGGCAGTTCACAGAAGAGAAATGCAAATTGCTGGTACCTTTATGGGGAAAAAAAAAAGATCCCCTATCTCATTTGTAATCTGGGTGTCACAAATTAAAACAATAATGGACACATTTTTTTATCTGTTTCATTGGTTAAAATAAAAGGCAGGTAGAACATTCATCATGTGACTGGTGAGGACTCAGTTTAAATATATATATATATATATATATACACACACATATTCATATTCTTATAATCATAGCATAAATTTTTACAGTATGAAAAAATAACCTGGTGGCATCTATGAAAATTAAAATTGTACACATCCAGAAAACCCTCTGGGAAACAATTCTTCAGAAGTCACAGCATATTATATTAAAACATTGGTGTACTGGTAAATGCTTTACCAGTTGCTCTCCAGAACGAAGGAGAAGGAGGAGGAGAGAAATGAAAGGAAGGAGGAGGATGAGGGAGGAAGGAAGGGAAGGAAAAAAGGAAGGAAGGAAGGAAGGAAGGAAGGAAGGAAGGAAGGAAGAAAATCTCATTGTAGTACTTACCACTGTCCATGCTGTAAATACTCCCATTATGGTCAAGTCCAGGTTACTAATGTGCCATCCCTAAATGCAGAATTGGGGAGAGATGCACACAATTGGCTGTACTAAGTCTATGTGAGTGGGCTCCAGCACGCCACTGCATTAAAATATGTGCATAAGGACCTCTATTGCAACATTATCGTGATCCCATAACTATGTCTTCTGTAGTCTCTCTATATGGTTAGAATTGTTAAAAAAAAAAGCACTTAATATTTGTGTAGTTTATGAAATTCTTGTAAAAGTTTTAAAGAATAAAATTCACTACATGTTTTACAGTTACCCCATAAAATATTTCAGTATTTTAGAATCTGATTTATTTGGTCCTGGAGTCTCAAACTCAATGAGTCAAGTGCTCTATTACTATTTCCTCATCATCTCTTAGACATTGTAAAGAAATCTGACAGCTCTATTAATAAAATGAATCTTTAGCACTTCAAGGTTGCCAAAGGAGTGATAGATAACTTCTTTACTAACCTTGGAGGATGCGTGTGTGACTGTATTAAGGAAGCTGTCAGGTTTCCTTTCTGTTTTAAAGGCACTAGAATTCAAGTTCCATGAGGTCAAAAGACCATGTTTGCCTTATGCACCAACGTTTTTTTCCAGATGCTGGCGCAATTCCTAGCATTTAGGCATTAATAAATAATTTAAGTAATCAGCCAGTAAAATAAATAAGTGAATATTCTCTTTGTTAAGTTTGGCCCTTTTTGTTTGAAAACCATCCTGATAGAGAAAATGACTGCAAAAGAGTGGTCTGGTTTTTTCTTCTATGAACATTAACTGTGCTACAATTAGCTAACCTATCTTTTGTTTTTCTTTCTGGAGTGAGCTTTAAAAAAGGACTCATAGAAGAAAAGGCACTTTTATTTCTTCACAATTTTATCAAAAGTCCTTAGTTCTTTCTCTGCTTTAGCCTTCCTGAGTCTTTGTATGCATTCTTTACCTTGGACATTTTTTCTTTCTTTGTGAAGAGTCTTTTAAAATAGAAGCCTATGAGAGATCTGCCTGTGCAGCCACTTGGTTAGTATTACTTTCTCACAGTCCTTTCTTTTAAGGTTCATTTTGATCTTTATGATAATATGATAATATCCCCCTTTAAGAATCTCCTGCCTCATTTGAGCCACTTTCCTTTTAAATTTGTCAAGCTGCTTTCCTGGTTCTACTTGTTTTGGTTTGATAAGCAAACCAAAAATCTTTCAGGATCCTGAGCCTACCAGACATAGGTATCTTAGAGATGGGACAGCTTTCCCTAATTTTTTATATCTATCTTTGTTTCTCCACCTCAAAAGCCCTTAGGCTGTCATATATGGGACAGACATTGCATTGTCTCTTCACAGTTCATGATTGATGTAGTATTTGCCGAATGCTCACTACATGTCTGTCTGAGTCAGTATTGCCTATTACAAAGTTCTAGGGAAAAAAAATGTCAAAATATCTAATACAGTGCAGTTCCTTTGGGCACTTAAATAATATGTGTGTATGTGTGTGTTGTGTACTGTGTAAGGAAAATATTTACATTTTTTAAAGGAAGAAAGTCTGAAATAGATTGATGTTTAGGTAATTCCAAGTCCTTTTAAAATGGTGTAGTATCTGAGCTGTATTTGAGTCAGCTAATCAGGGCAGCAGCTGTGGAGGCTTGTAGACTGAACTTTAGGGTAATACACGCAGCAACTCCTTAAACTTGCAGAACTACTTTCCAAATTAGAAACTAACCTGCAGAGGTGTCATAAAATTTGTCGTATCTCTAGACTACCTGTTTTTTCCTTTTTGCAAAGACAATAAAGAGAAGGGCAATCAGGAAACTTGGAAAGAGAAAGAGGGAATAGTCTGTACTAAATAGCAGGCAGACAAGAGAGATGTATTTTTCTGTTAGTGTGAATGTTAGAGAAAGTGAAAACTTAAATATAAGAAAGATCACATAGAGTTTAGACACTCATAATGCTGGACAGATGGCTTTGAGCAAAGCGTGTCACCCAACACACGCACACACACACATACACACACAGCAAAAAACTTAAGGATAGCATGAGGATTCATTAGTTGTGTGTTTGTGATCATGCTTAGATTGCGAAGTGACAAATAACAGTGTAAGGTTTGTGGATGTGCCACCTACTTGTATCTAGCTGTTTGAATTTCTTTTGCTATTGTTCCTTCTATTGTTTTGGTAAATATAAAGAAAGGTAATTGTTTTAATAAAGAGCTCCATTTTATGAAAAAATCCTTTCCTAAGTGAATGAGTAGGTAATGAATTACCTAAGGAATGATTGTGCTATTTACATCTCTATTTTGGTCCATAAAGCCGTTGTTAAGCCACTACTGTTCAGCTTGCAACCGAATATCTGAATTGTAACTACATTTTAGGAAGAAATAAATCGCCTCATTATGTAAAGTCATGCCTATAAAATGACAGTAAACTTCATTGTAATTAACTTTTATACTCTGATTAGGAACATATAAACCTGTCAGAGAATTTTTATCCTGAAATCTGTGACCTAAACATTTCATTGAGCTCAGGGGACAGAACTGGAATCTCTGAAGAATATGGGTTACTCTCTTCTTCATCCATATAAAATGGACATACAGTAGTCTCCCTTTATCTGCAGGGGATACATTATAAGACCCCCAGTGGATGCCTGGAACTGCAGATAGTAACAAATCCTATACAGTATATACTATGATTTTTCCTATATGTATATACTTATGATAAAGTTTAATTTATGAAGTAGGCACAGTAAGAGATTAACAACAACAAGTAACCATAAAATAGAACAATCATAACAAAATGCTGTAATAAAAGTTATATAAATGTGGTCTTTCTCTCCAAATATTGTACTACCCACCCATTTTTTGGATTGCAGTTGGCAGTGGGTAACTGAAACCATGGAAAGCTAAACCACAAATAATGGGGGACCACTGTGCTCTTTGTCCCTTGCCAAATTTTCAAGAGAATATAAAGAATAAAGTCTTTAAAGCTCTACAGAACATATATAAATAATCATTTTAATTTAACACTCTCCTTGAGCAGACAAATACGCCCTGTGATTTGACAGGTTCCTTTTTGTATCCATTATCTCTGATGGTAATGCATAAATCGCACTCTAACCAGCTCATATGTTAATATCTTCGATAGGATGCTTGATAGATCTCGCAGCCTGGATGGATGTGATTTCTAACCAGCTTTATATTCTAGTTGTGTAACATACTAGAAGGGCAAGAGCAATCCAGTTTGGGCTTTTCACTTTGCCAGGTATAGTAATGAGTTCATCTCTACTTTCTCCTGGGAAAGCACTGAGAATTTTAAAATATAAAGATGTTTTAAAATAATGATCAGACATAAATTTGAGCCATAATTTAACAAGATATTATTAGGATGCTTACTAAGTGCAGGACATTTTACTATGTGTTTGGTAGGAGAAATGTTTCCAAATGCCAACAATACTCATTCCGTTTTCTGAAGGAGCTTAAAATATCATCAAGAAAGTAAAGACTTTAAAGTTGCTTAGTGTGGTTATTTCTACAGTTTTGAATAGTAACTAAGGACGTACCTGGATGGAGGTATAAATGGCCACCTGAGATTGCCATTTGTTGAATCAATGGACCTGAATGGGTTGGATCAGTGGCTGACTCCTAGTTAGTATTAATTAAGTCTTCAAACAAATGGAAAACTTAGAAAACATGAGAGAAGTAGCAGAATGAGATAACTCTCTGAGAGAACAAGACTTTCTAAGGTTGCTCGAAGCGCCTGCTCTGCAGCTGGTTAAATGGGGGTGAAGTACATGTTTAATATAGACTTTCTAATTAGACAGATCTCACCATAGGTGGTCATGGAGCCTGGATGGGGACATGAGAGAAAATAAGGGGGGACTGTAGAGTGTTAGGTCCTTAAGGGGGACAAGATATGGAGAACTGAAGAGAACAAAAGATATGGAATGCAGATGAATGAGAGGTAAGTAGGAATGAGAGGTAGTAAGCAATCAACAAATTATTAAAGATAGGGCCCTATTTTCTGGCCCATATTAAGTAAACTACATGTTTTTGGAACTTTCAGTTTTGTTGATTCTTTATAATCCTGTCTCTCACCTTGTTTTCTAAACATTTATGAAGTTTTGCTTTCAAAGTTAGATTCCTGAGTGTTTTACCTAGACATTATTGATATATATATATGCCCTGTTTACCTAAACAGTGGTTTGGGATAACTTTATCTATTTAAATAGGATAGCATTCTTTTTCTGTGGATGTCAAACATATTATTGGAATCATGAAGGATGTCGGTTTCAGTGCTGTTATAGGAAAGATAACAAAACTCTAATTTTATATAATGAATCAGAATGCAGGCCATTTCATACAGTAGGTTTTCTAAAAATAAAAATTAGTTAATCCTTTGAATTTTATGGAAAAGTACAAACTTTTTTTGGACTTTATATAATGGAGAAAATCTGCCAATATTTTTCTTCCCTGTTCCTCTCCTACTTTATCAATAAATTAAGATACAATCATATCAACTTTGTGAATCACTAACAACACAAATGATCCCAGCCTATTGATTAGTATTGAATATACTGATGAAACCAATACAAAGTAAGAGCACTTTGTGAGCCAAGAGTTTAGTTGAAACTAGAACTTCATGGATAATTTTGCCAGTCAGAAGTCAGGAGACCTGTTTCTTGATTCTGAGTTTGCTACACGCAACCGGAGCTATTGATAAACCGTCTTTCTCTCTAGGTCTCTGTATCTGTGTCTGTAAAATTTAGAACTAAAAATTTGTTGGTTACAATAATAATAATAACAAATATTTATTGAGCTCTTACTCTCTGTCAGGCACTGTGCTAAGTCTTTTGTTTGTATTATCCCACTTAATTCAAACAATAGCTTCTTTGACATAAAATTATTATTATCCCAAATTTTCAGCTGTGAAAACAGAGATGCAAAGTGGACTATGGTGTAATATACTAGGCAGTGTACTGAGTGCTGTTCTTGTATCATTGCCCACTTTGATATAATCCTCACAATAACCTTGAGGTCTACCTCCATTTTAGAGGGTAGGAAATGAAGACTCCAGGAAGGCAAGTGATTTGCCCACCTTTTCTTCATAAGAGCACAACAGATCTAGCACAGATGTACAAGTTTCTTGACTCCTAGGCTGACATTTTTCCACTATACACTGCTTACATTAAAACCATTGAAATCTGACATTTTCCATGTCTATAATTTTATCTACAGAAGAAGCCTAGGAATTTGGCAACTCGCAAGCTGAATCTGGCCCATAGCTGTGTCTTGTTTGCCTGCACAGTAATTTAAAAAGTTTGTCATTGCCAATATTTTAATGTTAGGAAGCTTCCCATAAACAATCTTGATTTTTGTCTTCTCTTGAAAAAATAGGAAGTTCCGGCCCCTTGTAGCCTCATAGCAAGTGATCGCTGGAACTGAGTCCCACACTCTTAGGTTTCACACTGTGCCCACCCAGCCCTCTTCATTTGCCTGGGGCCCTCCAGGGCCTTTGTGTTCGTATGACTTGTGGGCTAAATTGAATAATTCTATTTCTTCAAAAATCAAGGCATTTGAAGGTTTGCAGCACAGCACAGCAAGCTGGTTATTCTACTTGGCTTCTTTCTCATGACGTGTATGGGAATGAAAGTCATAGTGGTGTGGTTGGTTTATCTTTCACAGGGCTTTTACACGCTGAACATTTCTCCAATGTAAGTGACATTTCAAATTCAAGAAGGCAAGCCCAGTCATAATTGGCACTGTTCCTGTTCGAGTTTGATGTTGGCACCTCATGTGTTTGCCCTGGTTGAGTAATCTGTTTACATCTCGGTAGGCCACACACAGACAAATGTGAACTCTGTTTATATTCATTTCCTCCCTGGGAACTTGGTTCCTGTGAGTCGCAGCTTTGGAAGGCCAAAGATTGGAAATTTGCTGGTATAGACTTGGAAGCAAAAACTTTACGTGAACCCGTTTTGGGAGCTAACCTGAGTAACCTTCTTTGGGCTCCAGCAAAGGGGACTTTCCCATTGACAGGCTCAATTGATTAGAACAATAGTATGAATGCCATGCCTGAATATAAGATGATCAATGTAATCAAGACACTCAGTAATCCCATGTTACAGATGAGACAATTGAAACCCAGAATAGAGTTAGCTAGATGAGTGCCTATTATATATCATAAATATGTCTTAGTAATGAGCAGAATTCTCTCTTATTTCCTGGGCGTCTCTCCCAAACATGTAACAACCAGCTCCACTCCCAGCATTCCCAAAGAAAGACAGACTCACCCCTGCCAAACTTCACTCTCTCTGCCTTCTCCATTTCATGTGAGCATCAGTATCCAAAGGTTCAAGAGGGATAGGATTAAAGTTTAGAAGACCAAAAACTCCTGGGTCTGGCCTCAGTCTTACCCTGTGGGTCAACGGCCTCCTAAGGCCTTCTTCCCCAGTTGTGATAATCTGGCAAAATCCTTGCAGTATTGGCATCAGTAAGCTGTATCTTAAATAACATCTTACATTTAAGACTTTGTTGAGAGCCTCCATTCTTCAAATATAGAGCTAGGAATGCTGGAAGTCATTTAGAGAAAATTGTCTCCCTTTACTCTCCTTTCCTCATCTCCTCCTACCTCCAGCAGTAGGTTACCGGTAAAATTAGGAGAGGAGTAAATGGAAAAAAACGGGAAGGTCTCCAGGAGGTGAATCATTGGCACCATTTTTATCAGGAATACTTGTCTGGAACCTATTTTTGGAAGCCTTGGGATACCTAATCCTGGTTTGGCAGAACTACAAAATATCTCCTTGCAGAGACCATCTAATTTTTCATTCAGAAAATATAGTCACCTTAGTCTCCAGCATTCTGCTGGGCATTATGAAGCTTACAAAAAGAGCATGCAGAAGGGATGGCCTCAGCTTTCAGGGAGTACATACTCCAGTTGCAAAGTCAGAAATGTGTACAACAGCGTTTATGTAAGAGCCTTAGTCTTCTTTGAAGCATCATCAGCATCATAAAAACACTTAACATGATAAATATTCCCGTATCCATTCCTCATTAGTAACACCTAGAGCTTCTCAAGGACAAATGTATTTTTGAGGTAAAAGAAAAGGGATGATATAAAACTAAGGTGAAGAGATGTGAAGCTGCCTTAGGAGTAGAGACTGGGCAGATGTAGAAGTAACTTTATAAAAGGTAGTCTTTAATATTCAACTACTTTAGATATTAGTGAGACTACCAAGGGGCAATGTTTAATATTTTAACTTACTACAGGTTAAATAGCCAGTGATAACTTCTATGCAAACTTGAGCACAATTTGGGATAGTATGGTATGTTTTAATGCGACTCTTAAGACAGTGCTGAAGTCTTCCGTATGTATGGGTAATATTGTTGGCAACACAAGATATCATTTTTATGTGATAATGGCACTCCTACATGTAAAATTCCCAGAGAGTGAATCAGCCTTATGGAATGTGTTTCCTGTTTTCTATTTTGCCACAGTATTCTTTCAGTAGACATGTAGCTTTGAAGGTGAGTATAATTAAACATTCCTTGGTATTGCATCTCTCATGCACATATGAGAAAATTCAGTGGCAAATTTCTTCTCTAAAGAATGTGCAAAACCCTTTTGAATTGACCAGCTCTTCTAGTACTTTACTCTGAAACTTGGTTGCTCTGGCTGTTGTGTCTATTTTCAATACATTGTATGTAAATGATGATTTATTGTCTAAGTGAGTTTATCTGACTGTCAGATGAAGCATTCTGCGTGGATGGAGGTGGAAGTTAGAGGAAGGTCATGAGAATATGTTCTGTGTGCCTTCACATTTGGTGCTTAGAGGTCTCTGGTTATTATTGTGCTTCCCTTCCATGCCCTTCTTAATTCTGGCTTTTATCCCAGCCATTGTGACAGCTGTTTGTAATTCTGTTTGCAGTTCATTTCTGGATGAATTACTCATTGCTCTGTCTGCTTGTCATTGTTGTGGCCTCTTCAAGTTCCCATGTGATGGGAGAACAAAGCAGTCTGGGCTCTGTAAAGGACTCGACTTTCTATTCAAATTGGAATTATTTTTAGAAAGCTTCTGTAGAATCTAAAGTTTCCTCAATCAGCAGGACTCATATAAAGCCATATGTTGGTGTGCTTTCCTCAGAAAAAGCCTTAGGAAAGTTCTTTTAGAATCTCACAGCTTGTGGGAGGCTGCATTCTGTGGGCAGGCCTGCCCCATGCACCTGGAGTCATGGCAAGGTTTCTGTGAGGTGCTGAGTGTGTGAGGTCTTCGGTGGTAATTTGCTCTTGAGGCACTAGACTCAACCAACAAGGGCCAAAACTATATTACAGTGAACTCTGTTAGCAGCCAAGTTGAGGATGCAGAGTGACCTGTTTAATCAATACTTTATCTGGATTGTCAGTTGTAAAAGGCTTAGAAATAATGCAACAAAATACTCAGCTCTGAAATAACACCGAGCGTCATTTCACCTTGTTTGATTCAGAAGGTCCTTTAGAATCTTTGTGTCCTGTGGGAGCTAGTTAATAAAGATTCCAGGTTTAGAATGTTTGATAAATTAGCCTTTATTCTAGTTAGGAAAGGAAATAGACAAGAGGAAATGCCATAAAGTCCTCCTGGCCCAAGAGGGAGATGAGAGGCCTAAGCAAAAATAAGGGTATTTGTGGTTAGTGGCATTAGTATTACTCATCGTTCACCGCTATTAAATACCCCATAAATATTTCACTTCTGGACTATAAGGTGGGCCAAAGTAGGACCTCTTCTTTACCTATATTTGACCCTCACCTATTAGCACCCTGTTCTGTAATACGCTTTGAGATACTTAATAAGTCTATTGATTTGCAGCAAAGGCCCAGGGTTTTCAGGAAAGATCTCCCAGAAATGGGCCTCACATTGGTCTGTCTAGCTCATTTAGCACAGTTCACCCCAAACTGGACTGTCACTCAGAAACAGGTCAAGAGAACGTATCTGATTACACAGGATTTCATTTCTCAGTGGCCTGGAGGGCATAGCATGTGCCACAGGACTGATGTTCTGACTTGGTGCCCTGTCTCAGGGCCAGCTCCCATTTTAGGCTTCCAGATTCATCCTTCAAAGGGTTGGAAACAGCATCACAATTTTTTTTGTCTCAGGAGATTTCTCACCCTTGACAAGCCCGCAGGACAAACAGACCTGACCTCCATGGCCCCTTGTCTGTCAGCCCTGGTTAAATGAATATTCACTCTGCAGAGCATCACACCAGGCATCGTGGAAAATTATAGAAGAAGGGGGTGCTGCACCCCTGGCCTTTGAGCATCTTACCAACTTACAGGAAAGACAAAACCAGCACACAACAAAATATATAAAAACTTAAATGTCAGCTGGATATATATATATATATATATAGTTATTTATAAATTCAATTGACATAGCCTGGAAATACATATTTATGTATACATATATCTGTATGTACATAAAGTTAAGGCATTTCTGAAATAACTGAAGTGACTAGAATTAGAAAAAGGTAGTTTTCTATTGGCTTAGTTTTAGTCCCCCAGAAGTGACCCTGAGAAAAGGACTTGAGAGCAAGTAGTTTATTTGGGAGGTATAGTAAATGCCAGTAAGAAGAGAGGGAAAGAATGACAGGAAAAGTAAGGCAGACAACAAAGGGTATGATATGGAACCAGCTATGACTGTGCACAGCTAGAGCTAAAGCCTACGGAAAAATTCTGGGAAATAATTTAGAACATTTGCCCTGGACTCCTATCAGCAACTGGTTGAGGACTCCTCTCAGGGTAAGTTAATACCCAGATATTCATAGATCACCATACCGGGACAGAATAGTTTCTCGAGAAACAAAATAAAACAAACCTCATGCAAAGAGATGCAGTTAAAGGCAGTTTCCAGGCTGGTTTTGGTAAGACCTGAGGGATACAGTAAGGGACCAACATTCTCTGCTACATTCACACATATTAGTGAGAAAAATGGTTTGGAAAGGAGAAAGGGATTTGAACATTTAGGAAGCCAGTGTCTATAAAGACCCAAAAGTAATGATAGATGACATTCAAACCAGTACAATAGGCTTCCTTATGCAAGTTCCTCAAAGGAGTAGGCCTCAAGTGGCATAGGGAAAAAGATCTCAGAGACCAGTTGAACCAGACAGAAAACGAGGAGCAATTTGAGGTACAAGGATTCAGATTGTGATGGCTGCCCTAAGTTAGGATTCCCTGTGACCCACTAGACATGTTTCAGCTGCAAACCATATTGGGAATAGTGGGTAGGTTAGCCACACTGTGGGTTATGAAGCATTTACTTTATCTGTGGCATGAAGTCCTGACACAGCACAGGAAACATTTCAGAAGAATGAGAGCTGAGTGCTATTGGAGATGGAATGGGTCAGCATGTCCTTCCTTCAACTCACCTAGGTCAAAGAGGTGGGCAGTTGCCAACAAGCACTGGAGGTTTTATACTAGGTCTCCTGTATTTTTAAAGGATAAGACTGACAGCACTGGGATGGTGGGCATAGGGCTCATCATGATTAGTAGTACCTCTAAAGTGGATCTGATGTAATATAGTCTTCTCTTGAATTGCATTGTATGTATAGATCTTCTCTAAGGAGCTGGTAGATGGGAAGTTAAGACTGGCAAAGGCAGAAACACTGCAGAGGGCTCTTGTTCATCTGACACTGGTTAGTTATTGACATATTGCTACAGAAGGCCTGTAGCCTAGGCTTTAGCAAATGCCTCCTACAAGGACTCCTGTATGTCTGTCTTTGTTAATGGAAATGTCTATGTGTTTTATGTAACTTTTAGCTGCCCTGGCAGATGTGCCCAGGAATGAGCTCTCTGAGAATGCATCTCAGGGTTAATTATTCTTTAATATGTAAAATCATACTGATATGGTTTGGAAGGGTCTCCACCCAAATCTCATCTTGAATTGTAGTTCCCATAATCCCCACGTGTTGTGAGAAGGACCCAGTGGGAAGTAATTGAATCTTGGGGGCAGTTACCCCCTTGCTGTTCTCTTGATAATGAATGAGTTCTCTTGAGATCTGATGGTTTTATAAGGGGCTTTTCCCCACTTTGCTTGGCATTTCTGACTCCTGCTGCCATGTGAAGGAAAGTGTGTTTGCTTCCCCTTCTGGGATCATTTTAAGTTTCCTGAGGCCTCCCCAGCCATGTGCAACTGTGAGTCAACTGAACTCCTTTCCTTCATAAATTATCTAGTCTTGGATATTTCTTCATAGCAATGTGAGAACAGACTAATACAGTAAATTGGTACTACAGAGAGTAGATGTTGCTATAAAGATACCCAAAAATGTGGAAGCTACTTTGGAATTGGGCGACAGGCAGAGTTTGGAACAGTTTGGAGGACTCAGAGGAAGACAGGAATATGTGGAAAAGTTTGGAACTTCCTAGAAACTGCTTGAATGGCTTTGACCAAAATGCTGATAATGATATGGGCAATGAAGTCTAGGCTGAATTGGTCTCAGATGGAGATGAAAAATCTTGGGAACTGGAGCAAAGGTTACTCTTCGTAGCTTTAGCAAAGAGACTGGTGGCATTTTACACCTGCCCTAGAGATCTGTGGAACTTTGAACTTGAGAGAAATGATCTGAAATAGGAATGTGCATTTAAAAGGAAAGCAGAGCATAAAAGTTTGAAAAATTTGAGCTGATAATGCAATAGAAAAAATCTATTTTCTTGAGAGAAAGTCAAGCTGGCTGTAGAAATTTGAACAAGTAATGAGGAACCAAATGTTAATCACCAAGACAATAGGAAAAATGTCTCCAGGGCGTATTAGAGATCTTTATGGCAGCCGCTCCCATCATAGGCCCAGAGGCTATTGAATAGGAGCCTACATGAAATGATCTCTAAAATATAGTAAACTTTCACTATCCAATATGCTAGTACAAGTTTACTGTACCTGCACACGTGGCTATTTAAGCTTAAATTAATTAAGATTAAATATAATTTAAAATTTAGTTTCTTAATCATAGTAGCTTCATTTCAGGAACTCAAAGCTACCAGTGGCTAGTGACTTCTATATTAGACAGTACAGAACATTTCCATCATGGCCTGAAGCTCTGCAATAGAACTATAGTGAATGAGCAAAGCGTAACTCAAAAACCTCATTCCCAACACATAAACAAGTCTACAAAATAACCGGCTAGCATCATGATGACAGGATCAAGTCCATATATAGCAATACTACTAACCTTAAATGTAAATGGGCTAAATGCTCCAATTGAAAGACACAAAATGGCAATTTAAATAAAGAACCAGGACCCATCAGTGTGCTGTCTTTAAGAGACCTATCTCACATGCAAAGACACACATAGGCTCCAAAATAAAGGAATGGAGGAAAATTTATGAAGCAAATGGAGAACAGAAGAAAGCAAGGACTGCCATCCGAATTTCTGGCAAAACAGACTTTAAACTACCAAAGATCAAAAAAGGCAAGGGCATTACATAATGGTAAAGGGTTCAATTCAACAAGAAGAACTAACTATCCTAAATATATATGCACCCAACACAGGAGCACTCAGATTTACAAAGTAAGTTCTTAGAGACCTTCAAAGAGATTTAGACTCCCACACAGTAGTAGTGGGAGACTTTAACGCCCCACTGACAGTATTAGACCGATCACAGAGACAGAAAATTAACAAAGATATTCAGGACCAAAACTCAGCTCTCCATTAAGTGGACCTGATAGATATCTACAGAACTCTTCACCTCAAAAAAACAGAACATACATTCTTCTCATCACTGCATGACACTTACTCTAAAACTGACCACATAATCAGAAGTAAAGCTCTCCTCAGCAAATGTAAAAGAACTGAAATCATAACAAACCATCTCTCAGACCACAGTGCAATCAAATTATAACTCAAGATTAAGTAACTTGCTCAAAACTGTACAACTATGTGGACATTGAACAACCTGCTCCTGAATGACTCCTAGGTAAATAATGAAATTAAGGCAGAAATAAAGAAGTTCTTTGAAACTACTGAGAACAGAGATACAATGTACCATGATCTCTGGATGCAGCCAAGGCAGTGTTAAGAGGGAAATTTATAGCTCTAAATGCCCACATCCAAAAGCTAGAAAGATCTCAAGTTAACAACCTAAAATCACTTAAAACAACTAGAGAACCAAGAGCGAACAAATCACAAAGCTAGAAAAAAAAAAAAACAAGAAATAACCAAGATCAGAGCTGAACTGAAGGATATAGAGACATGAAAAACCCTTCAAAAAATCAATGAATCCAGGAGCTGGGTTTTGGAAAAAATATTAATAAAATAGATAGACCCCTAGCTAGACTAATAAAGAAGAAAAGAAAGAAAAATCAAATAAACACAGTCAGAAATGATAAGGGGGATCTCCCCACTGACCGCACAGAAATACAAACAGTCATCAAAAAATACTATAAACACCTCTATGCACATAAACTAGAAAATCTAGAAGAAATGGATAAATTCCTGGACATATACATCCTCTCAAGACTGAACCAGGAAGAAATTGAATCCCTGAATAGACCAATAATGAGTTCTGAAAATTGAGGCAGTAATAAATAGGCTATCGACTGAAAAAAGCCCAGGGCCAATGGATTCACAGCTGAATTCTGCCAGAGGTACAAAGAAGAGCTGATACCATTCCTATAGAAACTATTCCGAAACACTGAAAAGGAGGGACTCCTCTCTAACTCATTCTATGAGGCCAGCATCATCCTAATACCAAAACCTGCCAGAAATACGACAAAAAAATAGAAAACTTTAGGCCAATATCCTTAATGAATATCGATGTGAAAATTGTCGACAAAATCCTAGCAAACTGAATCCAGCAACACATCAAAAAGCTTATCCACCACAATCCAGTAGGCTTCATCCGAGGGTTGCAAGGTTAGTTCAACATAGGCAAATCAATAAATATGACTCATCACATAAACAGAACTAAAGACAAAAACCACGATTATCTAAATAAATGCATAAAAGGCCTTTGATAAAAATTAACATCTCTTCATTTTAAAAACTCTTAATAAACTATGTATTGAAAGAACGTACCTCTAAATAATAAGAGCCATATATGACAAACCCACAGTCAATATCATACTGAATGGGCAAAAGCTGGAAGCATTCCCCCTGAAAACCAGTACAAGACAAGGTTGCCCTATCTCACCACTCCTTTTCAAGATAGTATTGGAAGTTCTGGCCAGGGGAATCAGGCAAGAGAAAGAAATAAAGGGCATTCAAACAGGAAGAGAGGAAGCCAAACTACCTTTGTTTACAGATGATATGATCCTATATCTGGAAAACCCCATCTTCTCAGCCCAAGAGCTTCTTAAGATGATAAGCAACTTCAGCAAACTCTCAGGATACAAAAGTCAATGTGAAAGAGTCACTAGCATTTCTATACACCAACAACAGATAAGCCAAGAGCCAAATCACAGGTGAACTTCCATTTACAACTGCTGCAAAAAGAATAAAATTCCTAGGAATACAGCTAACAAGGGAATTGAAGGACCTCTTCAAGGAGAACTAAAAACCGCTCCTTAAAGAAATCAGAGAGGACAGAACAAATGCAAAATCATTAATTCCATGTTCATGGATAGGAAGAATTAATATTGTGAAAATGGCCATGCTGCCCGAAGCACTTTATAGATTCAATGCTATTCCCATTAAACTACCATTGACATTCTTCACAAAAATAGAAAAAAACTATTTGGAAATGCATACAGAACTAAAAAGAGCCTAAATAGTCAAGGCAATTCTAAGCAAAAAGAACAAAGATGAAGGCATCACAGTACCCGACTTCAAAGTATATTACAGGGGTGCAGTAACCAAAACAGCATGGTACTGGTATAAGAACAGACACATAGACCAATGGAACAGAATAGAGAACCCAGAAGTAAGACTACATACCTATAACCATCTGATCTTCGACAAACCTGACAAAAACAAGCAATGGGGAAAGGATTTCCTATTCAATAAACAGTGCTGGGAGAACTGGCTAGCCATATGCAGAAAATTGAAATTGGACCCCTTCCTTACACTATATACGAAAATCAACTCAAGATCAATTAAAGAGTTCAATGTAAAATCCACAACTATAAAAACCCTAGATGAAAACCTAGGCAGTACAATTCAGGTCATAGGCACAGGCTAAGATTTCATGATGAAGACATCAAAAGCAATTGCAACAGAAGGAAAAATTGACAAATGTGATGTAATTAAACTAAAGAGCTTCTGCACAGCAAAAGAAATCATCAATAAATTAAACAGATAACCTACAGAATGGGAGAAAATTTTGCAACATATCCATCTCATAAACATCTAATATCCAGCATATATAAGGAACTTAAACAAATTTACAAGAAGATAACAACCTCATTAAAAGCGGGCAAAGGAAACGAACAGATACTTCTCAAAAAAAAAAAAAAAAGACATACATGTGGCCAACTAACATATGAAAAAAAAGCTCAATATCACTGATCATTAGAGAAATGCAAATCAAAACCACAATGAGATGCCATCTCACACCAGTCAGAATGGCTATTATTATTAGGTTGGTGCAAAAGTAATTGTGGCTTTTGTCATCAAAATTAATGGCCAAAAACCACAATTACTTTTGCACCAACCTTATAAAAAGTCAAAAAACAACACATGCTGGCAATGTTGTGGAGAAAAACGAAATGCTTTTACACTGTTGGTGGGAGTGTAAATTAGTTAAATCATTATAGAAGACAGTGTGGCAATTCCTGAAAGACCTAGAAGCAGAAATATCTTTCAACCCAGCAATCCCATTACTGAGTATATACCCAAAGTAATATAAATTGTTGTATTATAAAGATACATGTGCATGTATAGTCATTGCTGCACTATTCACAATAGCACAGACATGGAATCAGCCTAAATGCCCATCAGTGATAGACTAGATAAAGAAAATGTGGCACATATACCCCATGGAATACTATGCAGCCATAAAAAGGAACGAGATCATTTCCTTCGTGGGGGAATGGATGGATATGGAAGCTGTTATCCTCAGCAAACTATCATAGGAACAGAAAACCGAATACCCTGTGTTTTCACTTATAAGTGGGAGCTGAAAGATGACAACACATGGACACATGAGGGAGGGAAACACACACTGGGGCCTGTTGGAGAGTGGAGGGTGGGAGGAGGTAGAACATCAGGTAGAATAGCTAACAGACGCTGGGCTTAATACCTTGGTGATGGGATGATCTGTGCAGTAAACCAAAGTGGCACACTTTTACCTTTGTAACAAACCTGCATATCCTGCATACGTATCCCTGAACTTAAAATAAAAGTTAGAAAAAAAAAACCTAGTCTCCAAACCTAGCTCTGCACTTTATTAGTTGTGCATCCATAGGGAGATTACTTAACATCTCTGTGCCTCCGTTGCTCTATCTGTGAAACAGGGATAGTCAAGATAGCACATCACAGGGTTCAGGTGAGAATTAAATGCAACATTATTTATAAAGTTATTAATGCATTATCTGGCACATTGTGAATTCTCAATACGTGTTCCTAAAATGGGAGAGCATCTCTGTCTTAGTCCTTTTGTGTTGCTATAAAGGAATACTCAAGAATGGTTAATTTATGAAGAAAAAGAGGTTTATTTAGATCACAATTCTCATGGCTGGAAGGTTAAAGATTGGACATCTTCATCTGGTAAGGGCCTCAGGCTGCTTTCACTCATAGTGGAAGGCAAAGGGGAGCCACATGTGCAGAGTGAGAGAGGAAGCAAGGGAGAGGGAAAGGTGCCAGGCCCTTTTAAACAACCAGCTCTTTCAGCAGCTAGCAGAGTGACGACTCAGCCCAAAAGAGGGCAGTAATCTACTCATGAAGGATCTGCTCTCTTGACCCATACACCTCACACCAGGACCCATCTCCAACATTGGTTTCAACATGAGGTTTGGAGGGTACAAATATCCAAATCACTGTAGTCTCTTGGCTTCAACATTATGTGAGTTTCTAAACGCTGTGCCATATCTGTTTTCTCCCTGATGTTGATAATTTATATTTATAGTACCCCATGGAGGCAGGGAATCCTACAATAACTCACAAGGTCATTTATACAACGCATACCATGTGCCAGGGTCTAATGTCAGCACTGAACACATATTTATTTCATCTTCCACACAAGCCTATGTGGTAGGTATTCTACACAAAAGCCTCCACATTTCTATACCTGCCATATTTTGTGACTTATCTTGATAAGTCCTGTGGGAGTGGGGAGGGGAGAATAAGGATGAAAGAGTAAGATTCTGCCCTTAAGGCAGAGGGTAGAGAAACAAATAATTGTAGAGGGTATATTATCTCAGGCTATTTTGCGTGCATTATTTAATTTCAAGCAACAACTCTGTGAGATAGGTGATATTCCCATTATATAGATGTGGAAATAAACTAAAGAGGTTTTATAACTAGCTCAACATTGCACAGCTAGTTCATTGTGAGAAATGGGATTCTAACTTGGGCCTAATTCCAAATCCCGTACACTTTTCACTGCATCTTGATGTCTGTTAATAGGAAAGATAATATGCATATATAAATATAAGGTATAAATAAAATAATATAGATAAATTGTCCTAGGAGTTAAGGGGAGTAAGGGATTACTCCTACCCAAGAGGGTCATGAGAACCTTCATTGAAGAGAGATCATTTGAGATAGGACCTAAAAGTGAGCAGGATGTGGGCTGGTGGGATTGGGGGAAGGAGATTCCAGGTAGAGGGAAGAGCACAAGCAAAGGCTGTGATAGGATCAGGATAACATGTGGAGTTGGTAGTGATGGACCAAGGAGGGGGACTTGCCTGGGTGGGATGCAGTATCTTTCACCAACATTGTTTAGAATTGCCAAAGTGTGGTCATAGCAAAGAGCAGTCTGACTCTTAGTTTTATTACTGCCTTTAAATTCTACAGATAATTTGCCTGCTTTATTATGTGTATCCAGGACAGAGCACTCCTATCAACCTCTATCCTTTGGTATGCCTTTGGGTTTGTTGGAATAAGTTTCTCTTGAATTCTGTTCTCTATATGTCTTTCTTGGTAGCACTCCAATTTCTACGATTTCTAGCCTGTGTTATTCCCAGCCTGTGTTATTTCTGGCTTGTATTCTTCACTATGTGATTTTTACCCTGTGTTCCAGGAAGACAGGTTCTTTCAGGGTCAAAGAGGTAGCCCTAGGCTTTCTATAGGTTTTGGAAAAGAAGGGTCATAAGTGGAGCCAGGTGTCTCTCATATTCCAGGTCTGGAGTTCTTCTGTCTGAGGCAGGAAGCCTGGCTGAAATAAAAACTTTCTTCAGGATCTGAGTGATACCCTAAAGTCCACAAGCAATGCTAGATTGGACTAAATGACATGGGCCATGGCACTGGAAGAATCTTCTTAGAACTTTAGTTACGTGGTGGGAAGTTAAAAGTGGGCTGACTTGAACATTGAAACCGTTAAAGGGAAGACCATGTGACTGATACCCTCCCTACCCTCATCCACTGGCCTTTCCTTGATTACCACCCTGGGGCAAAAGAAGAAGGAGGATCTCCTGCTAATTTTCAACTGCGTTTTGCTCTCTGTTATGTAGCATTTCAGTGACATCATCCACTCAGGAGAGTTGGGGCGAGGCTGGCTGAGGTTCTCAAGGAGCTGAGTTTTGAGTTCAGGTGCTCGTATAGCAGTGGAATGATGCCTCCTGACCTTTCAGACCTTTGAGACCTCTGGGCGGTCTTAGAAATCACTTCAAGCCTCCAGTCCAGGATACGACTGCCTAGGGGAATTCCAGGGAAAGGTGGCAGGTAGAGTATCCTTTCTGAGTTTTATTCTCTCGTCCTCCTTTCCCTTCTTTCTATGTGTCTGTGTTGCTCCGTTGTGTCTCCTCCTCGAGATTCCAAAGAATATTGATGCCAAGGTATTCATTTTATGTTCTTGTCAACAGAGATGCCATGGACTACAAGATGATGAATACCACTATGAGCTCACTACAAGATCTCAAAGATTTCAAGCCACTGGCTGTTCCAAAGCATAAAGCCACCCTTCTGGAGCAGCGGCGGGAGGCAGGCTGGGAGGAGGTAAGGAATCATCCACTCTTCCCTCTGCCCCTTGACTCCATCAGCCTTTAGCTGTCAGATTTTTTGGGCTCATGCCTGATGGGCTTTTTCCCGTGTGTTCTTCCACAGGCTCGGAGTTTTGGCCAGACGATGGACCGCCTCCTTAGGTGTCCAGGGAGCTGCTAAAACATAGTGAGGAAGATGCTGCTGATCCAAAGGATAAAAACACAGAAACTAGAACCAAGAGGCACCTAAAGTGGACTCAGGCCCAGCATCCCTGCAGACTGACTTTCTCTGAGCTATAGTTCTGCATTGGACTGTTTTTCGTTTGCTATCACCTGCCCAACACACAATCCTGGATGCTTTTGACTGGTTGGATTTCTTTTTTTTTTCTTGCCTTTTCTTTTTTTTTCCTTGACCTTGGGAATTATAAACAAGAAATTGCTTTAAAAAGTATTATTCTGTGCTAAAATTAGCCTTGTTTATGAACAAGTTTTATCCCTAGGGATTTCCTGAATTGCAATCCCAGGTTACCTTGTAAATGGGGCTGTGTTGTTTGATTTGTATAGTACTGATCTGTGGGTTAAAATACATTTCCTTTCTTTTGTTTCATTCTTTTTTTAAAAGTTTGGATCCAGGTAATGGCCTGAGTCACATTTGCTTAGCAACTGAAGCGATCTCAATGTGTTATCGCTTAGAGTTGAAACATAATCAAACATACGTTATACCTGGGGCTCTTGCACACTATTTGGTATATATATTACACTACAAAGAAACACAAACCTTGTAGGTTGAAATTTAATTCCTGTTTGATCCTGCAGCTAGAATGCTAAAGAAATTGCAAATATCAAAAGTGGCTTCAAATACCTTAAATATAAGCTAGTCAGCAGTAAGTGGATGGTGCCAGAATACCATATTCTAAGACAAAGCAGGAATTAGAGATCAACTGACCTCATCCATAATGTTGCTCAGGTCTGTCTGTGGATCTGTCCATTTTGGAGTAAAGAACAAGGCATGCTTCTGTGATTGTGTTTATGAAAACTGTAGTATTTCAGATTTATGTTTTGTAATTGTGCCTGCCTTGCAATAAAACATCTTCAGTTGACTCAGCAATAAGGTCTCTGTCAATTTCCTGCAAAACTGTGTCCTTATTGGCTTTCTAAAAAAGTCCAGTGTAGACCTATCAGTGGTGACCTGCTAGACATTTCAGCTGGATCTAGCATTATTGCACTTTCAGAAATAGCACTAGAGCTGTCCATTGTGTACACATGGGGTCAGAGTTGTATGGTCAGATTCTCAATTCTTCGTATTACCATCAGCTACAGAAATATCTAGTCACAGCCTAACCCTGTTACATATATGTGCTGCCATCTGCCACTGTGTTCTAACTCTGGAGTCCCTATTTATTTCTGAGATTTTAGGACGAGCCAAAAATCCTCTGGACCTCAGTGTCCTCATATACAAAATGGGGATAATGATACTTCCTATGATTGCGGTGATAAGTGCCTGTAAAAGGACATCACGTGGATGGTACTTTGCACATTGTAATTTCATTGGGATGTGGCAATATTCAATAAATGGTGGTTATTTTATTTGTTAACAAAGAATTGAATGAATTTCTAAATCTGTTACAGTTGACCTTTAGTTGAGAACACTGAGTAACTTCTGAATAGTTTCTTAGTCCTCTTTACTTAAAGCCCTTGGAAAAACATGAATATTCATGAGACGGAAGTCCAGAGCGGAGAATCTGCTGCTGCCTTCCTTGGCCACATAACCAAATACCTCAATTCCTTCGTTCCTCCTTCTGAAAAATAGGGCAGATATTTTACCTCCTTCACAGAGATGACACTATCCTATTCTCAGAAAATGATATACTGTACACCTAACTGTATGAGACACCACCTTTTCCACTTATTTGCATCATCAAGTCCATGTCATCCAAAGGGAGGTGAGTATCCCTCTAAATACTGACAAGAAGAGCTCATTAACTAAGAAGAATAATTCAGACCATCAACAACCAAATCAAACTGGATCTGTCACTTTAGTGGAAAGCACTTTTGAGAAAACCCTGGTATTCTCTACCACCACACCTGGGATTTCAGGGTGATGAAAATGTGCAGCAAAGACAAGAGCTAAGATATTTCATTTTGGACTGGGTGGCAAATGGAACAGTCGTTCCCTGATTGCCATGGTACAGATTATTGTCCCACAGACTTTATCCCTGGACTTCAAGACATGCAGAGTAGAAAGAACATTTTCTACTTTCTACCCTGAAGTCATTAAAATGACAATAATAATTGCAATAGCAAGGCCGGGCGCGGTGGCTCACGCTTGTAATCCCAGCACTTTGGGAGGCCGAGGCGGGCGGATCACGAGGTCAGGAGATCGAGACCACGGTGAAACCCCGTCTCTACTAAAAATACAAAAAATTAGCCGGGCGTGGTGGCGGGCGCCTGTAGTCCCAGCTACTCGGAGAGGCTGAGGCAGGAGAATGGCGTGAACCTGGGAGGCGGAGCTTGCAGTGAGCCGAGATTGCGCCACTGCACTCCAGCCTGGCGACAGAGCGAGACTCCGTCTCAAAAAATAAAAATAAAAAAAATAAATAATTGCAATAGCAAGTTAACAGTTATTGAGCACTTACTATAGACTGGGAATTAGGCAAAACATTACAAGCACTCGCTCGTTTAATCATCACAGTGATTATATGAGTAGGTACTCTCGTTACCCCCATTGCCTACATGAGAAACTGAAGCATGAAGTGGTTAGGTAACTGAGCCAGACCACGCAGTTGGTGAGGGGCATAGCTGGATGAATCAGTCAGCTTGTCCTGACTCCAGAGCTTGGGCTCCTCACTGCCATGCTCAGCTGCTTCCTCACCTGGGCTTCAGTCCTTGTCTGATTGCTTACTGGCTTGTGAATTTAAACCTCATCTTTGGAACTTCACCGTCCTTATTTGTGATTTTGGTCTGTTCTCATTCTCTCTCACCTCCTTCCCACAATTATTGCCTATGCTCTTGGAAGAATGTGTTCCACCTAACATGAAAAGTAAATATTTTATTTTTTTAATAATATTTTTAAAATTAAATTCACTTCTAAATGGGATCCAGGTTAAGCCTACCTTATGCTGAATTCTACTTTCTATTTAGCAGTTTGAGGTTTCAGCGTATCATATCCAGAGAAAGTCCTAATGCTTGTGAATGTTGAGCCCAAAAGCTATATGACGGGTAACTGAGAGAGTACCAAACTAAAAGAGAAACAATATTAGATTCTTGAGCAAAAAAAATGCCGACTCTAAGCTTAGTTCCCAAAGTCTTGATCAAAGGATGTCACTTATGTCAGACTGAAATAACCTCTTTCCAGTTCCCTCCAACAGCTTATCCAGAGGGTGGTAATATGGTGTATCTGTTTGAAGGACCACTGGAATTGAAAGCAGGTTACATATTTCCAAGCAAGTTGTAGCAGCTGCAATTGGCAGACTGTCTAATTTTTTAAAGGCTTCCTTTAACTGGGGCACCTTTGTACATCACAGGCCAGAAGTGCTAGGGCATGTATTCCTTGCCCCACCTAAGACTAGCCCTCAACCAATGACTGAAGACAGTTGGAATGTAAATACCCCAGCCCCCTCACCCCTTGGCGGACTGAAGGAGGCATGTTCTATAGTGGCTCTGAGTTCTTCTGTGAGGTGATGCTCCAGTTGCCCATGGTGTTAACTAGTTGCTAACCTACTTTTGTTGGCCACCTTTCATTCTCTATCTCACACTGTTCTCAACTCTTAACCATTGCTTCCTAGAATCACTCCCCCAATAAGTAATTTGCACAAACATGCCTATCTTAGAGTCTGTGTCTGGGAGAAGCCCACGCAAATTCAAAGTTCTGGTGCTGGTCAATTATAGATATAATAATGCACCAGAGGAAATACAACAGTATCATTCAAGACTAAATAGTCTCTTTCTTTGTCCTTCTACTGATATTTTGCTAATATCAAAGGGGTTAAGAACAGGAAGGGGGGGCCTTATAAACCTGAGACTCAGTTGCCAGAGAACAATTTCCTTCTTGCAAAATAGGCACCTTCAGAAGTTATGAGATACTTTGGGCCAGGCGCGGTGGCTCACGCCTGTAATCCTAGCACTTTGGGAGGCAGAGGGGCGGATCACGAGGTCAGAAGATGGAGACCATCCTGGCTAACACAGTGAAACCCCGTCTCTACCAAAAATACAAAAAATTAGCTGGGCATGGTAGTGGGCGCCTATAGTTCCAGCTACTCTGGAGGCTGAGGCAGGAGAATGGGATGAACCTGGGAGGCAGAGCTTGCAGTGAGCCAATATCATGCCACCGCACTCCAGCCTGGGGACAGAGTGAGATTCCGTCTCAAAAAAATAAAAAATAAAAAATAAAAAAAGTTATGAGATACTTTTTCTTTAAATGAAAGACTTAACTAACGTGATATTAATACCAGGCAAGAATCACCTGATGGCAAATCAAATTACAATTCACAGGCTAGAACAAGTAATTAAATATAAGGGGGTAATGGGAAAAGGAGACAGTCACAATCCCAAAGCCCCTCTCTCACCTCTCAAGGACTCCTATTTGCCTTTGAATCACTTCTGCTTCAATTAACATTGATTGAGCTTGCCTAGAGTGCCCGGCTCTTGTCAAATCCCATTACAGGAGATTCCAAGATGCTATCTGTCGCAAACCTTTGTTGTACTGGGACGTTTTTGTGGGAATATTGAATATTGTGTGGAGTAGCTAACACATTGATCAGGGATGTAATACAAGAGGTTTGCTTTTTCTAGTATGGCAGTTATTATAAATGGGATTTCATTTTGCCATTATTATTTTCAACTAGAACCAATTCTCTAAGTTCAAGTTATGGTGCTCTAAAAAGCATGTCAGACTGACCCACTACTGCTTTTAGAAATAAACATTGAAAATGTCAGCCCTGTAAAGTGAGAAAGTGTGACTGAATCTTCGTTATAGACATCACACACTGAATTTACTTCTTTTGTTGGAAGGAGACGCACCAAGAAACATGTTTTCTACATGGGGTTCTCAGAAAAGGCGTCTCTGTTTATTTTACTGGAGATGTAAAAGGAATTAATAGTATTTATCAGTCTGCCTTAACTCTTTTCGTCTCACTCTTGCAAAGGTCTTGAAGGGTGGGGCTGTATTTTATGCATCTTTGTTTTCACTATGTGACTGACAACAGAGCTTTCTTCGTATTAGGTATCTACTCCATTTTTACTTGAAATAATTAAACTAGATAAGGGAAACTGTTTATTTTATAGATTTCCTATGGAATTTTAAGCCATTAGTAGTGTGCACCCAGCCTTATGCTTACTGGAGAAGGAAAGGAAAATCAAAATCCCATCCTTGGATGTATGCTTAGATGTTCAGGGGCTAGATTCCTATGAGGAAAAAAAATCAGAGAATAACATTGTTTCTAGGATGTTTTTATGACCAAGAGCATTTTATGCAGGGAAATACTATTATAGGTACCTTTTTAATGCTTGCATTTTAATCTTATTAATTTTTAATTTTTAGAAAAACATTTAAATGCTCTTGCTACTAATAAAACTCATCTTATGAATGGAATCATCTTAGATATTTAAATGCTGATTACAAATTTAATTAGACAAATTCTCCTAAGTATTTTAATAAAATACTTACCAATTTCATTAAGTTTCACAAACTTTAAAAGTAGATGGCACCCACATGTGCATGCACAAACACAATCAAAATCACAGTCACAATGGGATTCAAAATTTTTATTTCTACACTTAAGCTATTAAGTAGTATTTGTACAATGGATTTATGTCTCCATTATTCACAAACTTATTTTATACCTTCCTTGTTTTTTTATACTTATTGTTTATACTTTCCCAGGTTTCAGTCATCTTGGAGACTTGAAAGAAAAAGAAGGCAGTCTTGGCCCCATTGGTTTGGCAGATTCTGGATTATGAACCACATGATTTTTGGTTGATACATGGGATTTTACTGGATCCCTGCAAAGCTGATACAGCCAGTCCTGGGCCGGTGTTTTCCGGCTTGAGTTTTTTTCTGAGAGTTAAATTTCAGTTGCTATGTCAATGGCTGTTGGAAGCTCTTGTCTTATACCAGAAACATGGAACCTCTTCTGAAGGTTCCCATGTCCATCAAATCTTAGTTCCGGGCAGTAAGCCTTTACTTCATGATGCTTTAGTTTCTCAGTATTTTTGATAAATACTGTGGTTTCATTATCCAAGAGATGAAGGGATGAGTCTGGGCAGCATATTCTCTTCTTGTGATCACTGCATCATATGTCAGTTTCCAACACACCACTGGAATTTTTCTCCTGACTGTTATGAATGACCGTAGGAGCTGATAACTCATCTGGTCTACCAAGATAAATCCACAAGTTTTCTTGAGTTATTTGTCTTAACATTCACTGTAGATTTTTTTCCCTATTTCTTGAGAAAAATATAGATATTGAAACATATGTCAAATAAAGAAACTGAACATCTGTACGTCAATTTTCTAACATACTTATTAAAAATATTTTAAAAATAATTATATCTTTCTTTTTGTTTTTCAATGACCTCTTTGTACATCTACTGTTTCATTGTTAAGTACTTTTATGGACTGAAGTGGAGGCTTTTCACAGACATAAGTTATTCCAATAAACTATATTCTTGTTCAAATTATTATACTATGAGCACCCCCATAAGCTGTCTCCATTGTCTTTTCAGCATTACTTCTGAGACATTTTTGAAAGTTTCTTCCTTAAAAGCGACGAGATTTTCCATCTCCATATTGTTTGCTCTTTATTGTTAGCTAAGGTTTTCGTCCCTGAGAAGCCCTGACTCCTAATAATAAAGAGTAGCACTAGGATTGTGTATTAGCTTTATCCTCAGGAATATGGTGATAGTCACAATATTACTTCTTTTCGTCACTTTAATGGAAGTGCTTGAAGAAAATATTCAGTCGTGTCCCGCATAATGATGTTTTATATATATGATGGTTGTCCCATAAAATTGTAATTAGACTGAACAATTCCTATTGCCTGGTGATGCTATAGCCATCATAAGGTTTTAGCACAATGCATTACTCATGTGTTTGTGGTGATGCCAGTGCAAACTAACCTACTCCTCAAGAAGAGCCTGGGGCAGGTTCTTCAGGAGGTATTCCAGAAGAAGGCATTGTTATCATAGGAGACGACAGTTCCTTGCTTGTTACTGCCCCTGAAGACCTTCCAGTGGGACAAGATGTGGAGCTGGAAGACAGTGATATTGATAATCCTAACCTGTATAGGACTAGACTAGTGTGTGTGTGTGTGTGTGTGTGTGTGTGTGTGTGTCTTAATTTTTTTAAAAAAGGTTGAAAAAGAAAAAAATAATTTAACAATTTGAAACAGAAAAACTTTAAGAGTAAGGATATAAAGAAGGAAAACACTTTTGTTCAGCTTTACAATGTGTTTTAAGCTATTACACAAGAGTAAAAGGTTAAAAAATTAAAACATTTATAAAGCAAATAGTTAGAGTAAGCTAAAGTTTATTATTATTGAAGAACAAAAATGATTTAAAATAAATTTAGTGTAGCCTAAGTGTACAGTGTTTATAAAAGTCACAGTAGTGTACAATAATATCCTAGGCCCACATTCATTCACTACTCATTGACACCCAGAACAACTTCCAGTCCTTCAAGCTCTAATTATGGTAAGTGCCCTAACAGTTGTACTATGTTTAATCATTTACACCTTATTTTTACTTTTCTATGTTTAGATACACAAGTAACTTTCCATTACAATTACCAACAGTATTTAGTACTATATAGTTCAAACCTATACAATAACATGCTATATATGTTCGTAGTCTAGGATCAATAATCTATGCCATGTAGCCTAGATGTATAGTAGGCTATACCATCTAGATTTGTATAATTATGCTCTATGGTAGCACAATGACAATCACCTAAGGACATATTTCTCAGAACATAGCCCTGTCATTAAAAGACACATGACTGTATTTTACGATCAAAAATTTTCATTAACATTTCTTAACATGAGTGGTAATTTTTTACGTGTTCTAAGTATTTATCTAATATTAGTGTGAACATTTATTTTCCTATACTATGCCCTCTTGGATCATTAAACTGGAATCACATTCTTATTTATTAGCCTTATGTGTTTTATTATCACCATTTTGTAGTTCTTTTATTGACAAACATAAGACACCGTCCAATTGGAGAAAGCCATGAGATACACTAGAAAGATCAGTTTTATCATCTGTAAATTATATGAACTGATGAGATTTAGGATAGAGATTTTCATCTTACGAGTGATTAAATGCTCCTTGGAATTTTTATCAGTGGTCTAAGGCAATGGTTCTCAAAGCACGATCACCAGGAGGGAGTGTTAAAAGACAATTGTTGTGCCTACCCCAAGAATTATTACTAAATCAGAGGTGGGGGCTGGAAAATTTGCATGTCTTACAAGTTCCCAGGTGAGACTGATGTTGCTGGCAGTGAGACCACACTCTGAGAACCAATGATCTAAGGAACATAAAATGAGGCTTGTTGGCTATGTAAAAATAGCCTTTGTTGCCTTTAACTTTGAAGCCATTAATCAGGCTGAAGATTAAGTAAGAAAAAGAAAAAGTAACAACTTCTAAAAAGACAAGTTTTTGGGCTATAAAAATTGATATTATTTTGAATCTTGCGTATTCCATCATGTCTACACTTTCCTCATAGTTTCCATTCTCTTCCAGCAACTGACTTCTTAGCAGCTATATATCTCATGCAGAGACTCAGAAACGGAAGTGCAGAGTGGTAAAAAAAAAAAACCTTAATAAAAGCTGCACAGAATTCTGTAATTCAGGTAGAAAACTCCCTTCATGTAAATAAACACTAATGAAATTGCTTCCAAAAAATTCTTTGGAGGAAGGGAAAAATAATTCACACAATCAAAGGAATTTTATGCCTTTAAAACCAGATCCTAAATCTGAATTTTATTTTTTAAGTTTGAAATGTACATCTTGTTTCCCTTTATATGACCTGTTACAGAAGGAAGTCTATCTTCCTAAATGTTTAAGCAAGTGGTAGGTGTGCTGTCACTTCAAGATGAGTAACAAATAGGCATAATAAATGGATGTTGTGGGTGACGTTAATAAGACATTTTCGATCCTGCAGGAAGAGTCATGCTGGAAGATAAATAGATGCATTTATTTATACTATTGTTAGGAACTTGAACATTTAACCCACAGAGCAGGTGTTCAATCTATTTTGGAAACATCTGAAAAAAACCTTTTGTTTTCTTGTTCCTCTGTCTGACCCCAGAAGGTAGATGTTCCTAAAGGTTCTGCTTTTTGTCTTTGTCTGTTGATCTCTTTATTTTTCTCCTAGTGAACTCTTCTACAGTTTAAATCATTATTTCTATAGGGATTGATTCCGCAATCCAAACTCCCTTCAAAGTTGAATCTTCATTTTTAACTACCTATAGTACATCTCTGTCTGGATGTACTTCAGGCAACTCAAATCACCTGCTTGTAAAAGAACGGAGTTCTTCCTCTTCCCAACCCAGCTTATCCGTTTTGTTTTTCCTTTTCCTGAGTATCAGTCACATTATTTGCTTCACAAAAATTTCTCTTTTATCATCCTACACATCCACATGATTAAGCCTCCAGTGTGTCTCTCTGACATTAATATCTTTGTTTCATCTTCTGACAAAACTATATCTTAGGCAACTAATGTTGCCATTCAAATTATTGTTATAGGCTTTTAACAGATTTCCTCCTTTTCAGTCTCTCTGCACCGCAATCCATCTTAAATAGCATTGCAACAAAAATATTCTCTGGTATAGAAGCTTTCATGATTCCCACTATGTAATGAGATATGTTCAAGCCCTCTTTATCCTGTTATTCCAGAACTTCCAATATATAGCCCCAACTTTCTTTCTCATTTTTCTCTCCCGCTATTCACTGATGAACCCTCTCACTCACTCCATTGACATAATCTCAATCTTCCAACATGTCTTTAAATTTAATCATTTGTTTGTGTTATTCTTATTTTCTTTTCGTTCTTTAATTTTTGTTTTGTTTTGAGACAGGGTCTCATTCTGTCACCCAGGCTGGAGTGAAGTGGTGTGATCTTGGCTCATTGTAACCACCATCTCCCAGGTTCAAGTGATTCTCATGCTTCAGCTTCCTGAATAGCTTGGATTACAGGTGTGCACCACCACACCTGGCTAGTTTTTGTAGTTTTTTAGTAGAGATGGGATTTCTTATCATGTTGGTCAGGCGGGTCTCAAACTCCTGACCTCAGGTGATCTGCCAAACCTTGGTCTCCCCAAGTGCTGAATTACAGGTGTGAGCCACCATGCCTAGACTCCTCTTTTGTGTGTGTGTCATTTTCTTCTTTCTTTACCTATTGAAATCCAACAGAATCTTCAAAGATGCATAAGAATTTCTTCTTCTCTGTAGAATGTTGCTTGATTCAGCCCAACTGATATTAGCTTTTCTTTCTTTTCTCCCACATTACTGTGTGGAGCTTTCACATTCTGACTTGTGCCTTATCCCTAGTGGTTCTGATGGTGTAGAACATTATTTGTTGGATGCTGGACTCCCAAATCCTGTTATGCATCTATGTGGGGAAATACCAAGATGGACACACTCCTAGCAAATGAATGCTGTTTATAATTCATCAAATATTTCAGGGCCCTATCATGGCCAAGCACAGTGCCAGGCATTGGACTCACACTAAATCTGGACTCTTAGAGCTTATGTTCTATAGGAGGGACAAAGACAATAAATAAACCAACATATTATTATTGTGTATATAAATAAACCAACAGATTGTTATTTGTGCTAATAAGAATACAAGACAGTGATGTTAAAGAGAGTTGTGGGTGTGAAATATATGTAGTTAGGGAAGGTTTCTCTGAGAAGGTGATATTTAAAGTGAGACTTGAAGAATGAGAAAAAGCCAGCCAGGCAGAGGTCTCTGGGAAAGTGTTCTAAACTGAAGAACAGCACATGCAAATCCATGAGACAGGAATGAGCTTTGTATGTTTAAGGATGAGATAAAATTTGACCACTGGGATTGTCTAAATCCCATAAATGAAAGTTGTATGAGAGGAAATCTGAGAAATTAGATCATGTTGGGACTTACAGACTATCAGATAGAGTTTAGATTTTATTCTAAGCATTGTCTTAGTCCTTTCATGTTGCTATAACAAAATACCATAGAATGGGCAATTTATAAACAACAGAAATTTATTTCTTACAGTTCTGGAGGTTGTTAAGTCCAAGATCAAGACACCAGCAGGTTTGGCATCTGGTGAGGGCCCAGTCTCCACTTTCAAGATTGTGCCTTGTTCCTGTATCCTCCAGACACCTGTATCCATGTATCCTCACATGGTGGAAAAAACACATGGGCAAGAGAGTGCTCTTTGTAATTTCAAGCACTTTTATAAAAGTGTGACTCCCATTCATGAGGGCAGAGCTTTCATGACTTAATCACCTCCCAAAGGCCACCCCTCTTAATATCGTTGCATTGGGGATTAAGTTTCCGCATAGTTTTGGTGGGGAAACCATTATTTAAACCATAGCAGCAAGATGAGAAAACATTAAATAAGTTTAAAGCAGAAAAATGCCTGTGGGTATGAAGTTACAGTGGCACAAGAGAAAAAGCAAGCAGACTGTTTGTTTTCCTAAGGTGTTGACTCCAAAGTGATATTTGGAAACTAAGTTGGGTGAGCTGACCAGCCTATAGTTAGGTCTCAAAAATGCCTTTTCCTCTGTGGTCTAGATTAAAAGCAAGTTAAACAACCTCTTTCGCTTCCTTCCCCATCGGCCACAAACTACCTTGGCATTTGATCTTTTGAATTCTACGGCCAAAAAAAAAAAAAAGACAGTAAAGAATAAACTGAAAGATAAAGAGCTCAAGGACTGTTTTACTTTACCAGTAGCATGAGAAAACTTTCAAAAGAGAGACATTCTAAAAAGACAGGAAATCCAAAAGGTGCAGTTTACGTGGACCTTATAGTTTTAAATGTCTTTGCTCATAACACTGTACCTTTCATGACTACAGCAAAGCTCCATGCTCTAGCAACGAGGCCAAATAATGATGTTGACCTGTGCCCCGTGTCAGCATCTTGTGTCAAACATAGACAAAAGAGGTCTTGAGTTCTTCACAGAGCTATTCAATTTCTTTTCTAAGAATGACAGGTATATAATACAATGGGTACACAATATAAATTTTCTAAATTGAGCCAATTTTTTCTACCATTATTATAAAGAACACAACTGCTCTTGACACAGACACAAACACTCACACATTTCAAAGAGAAGTCCATTAAAAACAACAGAACTGGGGAGAACAGTGGGACATTATTTAACACCAGATTCAGGGATTACTGGGAATGTTAAGCCAATTATTATTTTAAGCCAATGTATTTAATCAGAGACTTAGAGCTAATCACACTCTAGATTTTTACAATATTAGTAGAATTCTCTTCCTGCTGTCTTTTGTGCTCAGCCATTTTTTTCTATAAGTGACTGACCTTTTTGTGCAACTCACTGGAATAATCCCTTTAAAAAATGTTAAAGGATAAACACTATCTGGAAGCTTTTTGATACTTTTAGGATCCTTTAAATCCTTTAGAACTTCTGCATAACATTTTAGGCTTTACTTGGTCTGACTCTTGTGACTGCTGGGACTTTCTATGTGACTAAGTAATCAGATAAGATTATTAATTTGTTGATAAATGACAGTAACTTAATATACGATTTTTCTCAGATTAAAAATTTTAATTTAGCCATTATGGCCTTAAAACACAGAATAGTTAATGAATCATAGTATTATTTGACATAGTATATGTGTATTTTGCCTCAAATATATGCTAGAATCAAACATAAATGGGTAATAGTCTATGACTTTAAAAGACCACAGTCTGAACTCCAGTAAAGTCTCAGGGAGGAAATTTTAAGAATTGTCATTGACCACTTAATTCCCTCCGTAGAGTTTTTCCAAGTGGTGATCCATCTTCCCTTAGAAATCCTCAGTGCCACTATACTTGTTATCACTCATGGCAATCAATGCCATCTCTGGAGATCTCATCCTTATGGTCAGGTGAAAATCTATGTCTTGATGAGTTTATCCATGGATCGTATTTCTAACTTAGGAAATTCAAATGTCTACAAAGGCTTGGCAGATAATTTACGTGAGTTAGGCAAGCCAGGTATTAAAATTTAAAAGTTCAAGTATTATAAAAAATGGCATATGGCATGTGACCAGAACATGGTGAAGATAATAGTTGTGTGGTAGGGACTGTGGTCAAAACTGAAGAGCATGCTGTCTTTCACTCTCATTTATTGTTTCTTTGAAGAAATGTGGGCCAAATATTATAATTTTTTCAAGAAAACCAGAATTTGGCAGCTTTATGTGGTATCTTCTGATTTTTAAATTGGCAACTGATTCAAAACCTTTAAGACATTCTGGGGGACAACATTTTGAGAGACAAGCACATATCTACAGCTAGATTTGGCCTATAGGCTATTAATTTTTAAAACTTTTCTAAACGCCACAGGTATAAGAAATAAACTTATATTCTCCTTCACTTGAAAGATTCTATGGTTAATACTACTCGTCAACTTGATTGGATTGAGGGATGCCTAGATATCTGGTAAAGTATTGGTTTGGGGCATCTTTGTGAGGGTGTTGCCAGAGGAAATTAACATTTAAGTTGGTAGCCTGAGAGAGGAAGACCCGCCCTTAATGTGGATAGACACCATCCAATCAGTTGCCAGCAGGGCTAGAACAAAGCAGGTGGAAGAATATGGGATAAGTTCTTGCTGAGTCTTATGGGTAATTTCCTTCTTCCTGTGCCAGATGCTTGATTCTGCTCCTCCTGCCCTTGGACATCAGTCTGCAGATTCTTTAGCCTTTGGACTCTGGGACTTGCATTAGCAGCTTCTTTGGGACTCTGGACCTTTGGCCACAGACTGAAGGCTACAATGTTTGCTTCTCTGGTTTTGATGCTTTCAGACATGGACTGAACCACTATCAGCTTCTCTCTTTCCCCAGCTTGCAGGTGGCCTAGTACAGAAAATTGGTACTGGGAGGTAGGGCATTGCTATTAAGATGCCTAAAAATATGGACTTGACTTTGGAACTGGGAAATGGGCAGAGGTTGGAAGAGTTTAGAGTCCTCAGAAGAAGACAGGAAGATGAAAGAAAGTTTGGAACTTCTTAAGAGACTGGTTAAATGGTTGTGACCAAATTGATGATAGTGATAGGGACAATGAAATCCAGGTTTCAGATGGAAATGAGGAACTTATTGGGAGCTGGAGAAAAGGTTTCACATGTTATTCCTTAGCAAAGAGCTTAGCTGCATTCTGTTCATGCCCTGGGGATCTATGGAAGTTTGTACTTCATAGTGAAGATTTAGGGTATCTGATGGTAAAAAACTTCAAAGCAGCAAAGCATTCAAGATGTAGCCTGGGCACAGTGGCTCACACCTGTAATCCCAGCACTTTGGGAGGCCGAGGGGGGGGTGGATCACCTGAGGTCAGGAGTTCAAGACCAGGCTGGCTAACATGGCAAAACCCCATCTCTACTAAAAATACAAAAATTAGCCAGGTGTGGTGGCACACACCTGTAGTCCCAGCTACTCAGGAGGCTGAGGCAGGAGAATTGCTTGAACCTGAGTGGTGGAGGTTGCAGTAAGCCAAGATTGTGCCACAACACTCAGGCCTGGGCAGCAGAGTGAGTCTCCATCTTAAAAAAAAAAAAAAAAAAAAAAAAAAAATATGTGGCCTGGCTTCTTCTAACAGCCTATACTCAGATGTAGGAGCAAAGAAATGACTTAAAGTTGGAACTTATATTTAAAAAGAAAAAAGATACAAAAATTTGGAAAACCTGCAGCCTAGCCAGGTGGCAGAGAAAGGAAAAGCTTTTTCAGGAGAGAAATTCAAGCAGGCTGAGGAGCAACCACTTGCTGAAAACATTTGCATAACTAAAAGGGAGCCAAGTGCTAAAAGCCAAGACAATGGGAAAAAGGCCTGGAAGACATTTTGGAGAACTTCATGCTGGCTCCTCCCATCATAGGCCCCAAGGCATAGGAGGGAAGAATGGTTTCCTGGACCAGGCCTGTCAGGACACTGATGCCTGCATCTCAGCTACTCTGGTTCCAGACCTGGTTCAAAGGGCCCAAGATACTGTTCATGCTGCCACACTGGAGATTGCAAGCTGCCATAAGCCTTGCTAGCTTCCACGTGTTGTTAAGCCTATGGGCACACAGAATGCAAGAGTAAAAGAGCTTGGCACCGTCTGTCTAGATTTCAGAAGATGTGTGGAAAAGACTGTGTGTCCAGACAGAAGCGTGCTGCAGGGGTGGACTCCCAACTTGGAGTCCCCAGTGGGACACTGCCTGGTGGAGATGTGAGAAGGGGGCCACTGTCCCTAGATCCCAGAGTGTTAGAGCCTCTCTGCCTGTGTCCACAGTTCTGTGCCAGGTCTTACGATAGCAGCTGTAGGGGCTGCATCTTGCAATGCCACAGGCATAGAGCTACCCAAGTGGGCAAAGAGCCCACTTCTTGCACCAGTGTTCCTTGTATGTGGGACATGCAGTCAAACAAGATTAGAGCTTTAAGATTTAATGACTGCCTTGTTGGCTTTCAAACTTGCATGGGGCCTGTAGCCCCTTTATTTTGACTGGTTTCTCCCTTTTGGAATGGGAATGTTTACCTAATGCCTATACCCAGATTGTATCTTGGAAGAAATTATCTTGTTATTTATTTCACACTCTCATAGATGGAAGAAATTTGCCTTGTCTCAGACAAGACTTTGGATTTTGGACTTTTGACTTTTGAATTGACAAGAATGAATTAAGACTTTGGGGGACTGTTAGGAAGGCATGATTGTATTTTGCAATGTAAGAAAGACTTGAGATTTGGGGGGGGCAGGGATGGAATAACATAGTTTGGATGTTTGTCCCCACCCAAATCTCATATTGAAATGTAATCCCCAAGGCTGGACATGGGCCCTAGTGAGAGGTATTTTTATCATGGGGGTGAATGCATCATGAATGGCTTGGGCTGTCCCCTCGGTGTTAAGTGAGCTCTCATTCTGAGTTCACACAAGATCTGGTCATTTAAAAATGTGTACCTCCTCCCCACCCCCGATACACACACACTGTCTCTCTTGCTTGCTCCTGCCTTCGCCATGTGATGTGCCTGCTCCCTGTTCAAGGGTGATATTTGGAAAACATTTGCCAAACTGTGTTTCCTACCTGTATAAAGAGATACTCTTCCAAAAGACTGTCAGAGCACCAGTATAAACCCAACTCTTACTGAATAGTGGAAATTTCAGACTGAGATGGAAAATATTTAGGGAAAGATTTCCCCAAATCACTCACCAATTGTATCTACATATGACTTTAATTAGATAAAATGCCTAGTCCAGTGTCGTCTTCTTACGTGAATGTCCAGTAAATGTTTATGTCTGTTGCTGGTTGTTCTCCATTTAACTCCCCACCTAGACCCACTATCTGCCCTTATGCCCCTGATTTGGAATACTGAAGGCTGACTCCTCTGCACTGCATTATATGGGTTCCCATGCCACATGGCTTCCAGTAGGGTATGGCCAAGGAAAGACACCAGAAATATATCAGAGAGCAGAAGGAGAGAGGAGCCAGACTATTTACTCTATGTTCCCTCCCTGCTTTAGATTTCCATCTCTAATAGTAGCTGCATCTCTGTATGATTTCAGATTCTACTAGAGAGCCTGTCTGCCATAAGTCTCTGGTAGAATCTGAGATCATACAGAGAGATAGAAACACAGCTCTCATGGAGCCCCTGAAATGTTCATTTTAACCTGTTATTTCTTTGACTCCAAAGATGGTAACGGAGTCCCAATGTTGCTAATGTCTGAGTGCCTCAGCTCTTGCCAAGTACCTTTGTCTCTTGGTTAGAAATGTTTGTGGCGAATTGTTTATTCTGCAGTGTTCTCTGGGAGGTACATTCTCCTTGCCTTTCTCCTTAGCCCTTATAATGCCATTTCTCCATTTGTCTCTGTGTCAATGATAGGAACTTGTCTCTAATGAAAGGTGTTTAAATATGTGGCTAGTAATATTCAGTCATATTTTTCAGTTTCACGGTCTTGATGAGTGTCAGGATCTTCTTTGAGAAGTCACTCTCTGTAAAACCATGTTTAAAATTACAAAAAACTACCCTGTTGATCCACAGAGCACAAGAACATGTTAATTACTGTGTAGAGGTAGCCTGCTATCTCCAGCATGCTCAAGTGAAGCCTCTGAGCCTCCAGAAGCCTTAGCTCTTTCTATTTTCTGAACCAGATTGACCACCTGGGATGTGTTGGAAGCTTTATTCTCACCAGCAGGATAGGTGTGGAATTCGTCTTACTCTTCTGACCCCTGTTTTCAGTGAGCTTCAAGAGATGCCTATGAAACCCAAGCTTAACAACAATTTCTACACTATGGGTCTTCCCCTTATATTTTCAGTCATGCCTTGGAGACATTTTCCAGATTACACAAACTTATCAGAACCATAGCACTGCCAACCTACCTAATCTCAAGTATTTTGATCTGGGTGAATTTTTGATTCATGTTTCTTAGAGTACTTTGGAATTTGGTCCTCTGACCACCTACCATCTTAGTCTCACTGGCTTAGGCCACATCCAATCTCTTATTGTTTTTCACTTTTTCTTATGTTCTCATATTAAGAATCCAGTATGGCTTGGGGAGGAATCTGAATGAGTTATGAAAGTGTAATATAATAGGTCACCTTTTGCAAACAAAAATTTTGTGAGTATTAAATGTTAAGGACCAATAAACATAGCACTACAGACAGTCGTATATCTGTAAAATCCACTAACAAGTAATTAGGGAGGGATGAATAGAGGTTTTACATGTAGAAATTCAGAACATCTCTTAGCAAAATCCATTTCAAAACAATATGGGTTGTAAAATCTTCACTAATAATTTTAATATGGTCTTATCTTTAAGGCACTTTCTAAGTACTAATTCCCCCAGCATGTGTCGAAGTATGTATCATTACCAAAAGTGTGTGCCAGACTACTTTTAAAACAAATTAGTATAGTGAATAAGTATTCTTTTTTACCATAATATTTAAATTGGATTTTTGGTTATCATTTAAAACTACATAATCAAAGTAATTAAAGTTTTATTCATTGTTTTAAGATGGAATAGGTTATATGTAGACATTGTATAATGTTGTAGTCTATGCCCATTTCTTTTATGTTGTATATTCCCAAATGGTGATTCCTTAGAGCAGCTAGTTGCTCAACCAGCAACAATTTTGTCCTCCATGGGCTGTTTGGCCATGCCTGGAGACATTTTTGATTGTCACAACTTGGGTGAGTGTGTGTGTGTGTGTTACTGATATCTAATGGGTTAGAGCTCAGGGATGCAGCGAAATATCCTCCAATGCAGAGGACAACCCTCCACAACAAAGAGTGATCCAGTTCAAAATGCCAATAATGCTGAGGTTCAGAAACCTTACTCCAGAGAGGAAAAGGTTCCGATTCGCTGATTCTGCAGCCTATCCGCCCCTGACCCTCTCTAACCTCCAGACTAGGACTACTACAGCTTACAACCTCAGGTCATTTCAACTAAAGGAAATTTTTACTCAGAATTTCTTCAGTTTTACTAAGTAGTTGCTATGCATATGATGCTGTCTGCACAACAGAATAAAGAACTACAAAAGAGAATGAAGAACTGAAGTATTCTTCAGGATCTCTTAATCAAAACATATGTGATTTGAGAGAGGAAACTGTTATTTCCTCTCTCAAATTGGGGAGAGAGTAGGTGAAACTGAAATTTTAAAAGCTTTTTCTATTCTTCTTTGTTGCTGAACACAATATCTGCGCAGATAGCCTTTTTGTTTAACTGAGACAGTGACTATGAGACTCATTGAATGAGGGTAATTTGTTCAGTATAACAGAGTTGGGTGTTGGCTCTCTGGGTAGGATGGCCTAAGGCTGAGATATCAGGAAAATAAGAAAGCTAGAAAAGGTGTAAAAATCTAAAGGAAGAGGAAGAGCACCAAGCCATATAGTTGGGAATAAAGAAAGATTTGAAAACAATGACTAGTGGGAGATTTCTCTTCGAATTAAGGACTCTAAATGGCTTTTTTAAAACAGGTATGTCTAATAATCAGTGATGGTTATTTGTTTTTTCTATAATATAAAGCCCCTTTATAACTTTAAAACTTTAGTAAACTCATCTATATGCACAGGCACATTCACGCACACCTTGTGAGTGGTTTCTGGTAATGTCAAAGAAAAGGAGCTGAATTCTCTGGATGAATCAGTGTAGCATAAAGATAAGTCTACTTGGGATGATCAGGTTTCAACAGATTTAACCTAAGGACCTAGAGCTAAATGCAAGGAAACTGTAAATTCCTGACAAGTTGCAGTAATCTTGCAGTAAAACTCCTCCCAAGTTTTACAGTAATCTTGGGAAAGTTAAATGAATTACTATAGAATGGAGGGTGTAGGTGATACAAATACAAATATTTGTAGGTGATACAAATAATGTAGGTGATACAAACAAATTTTAGTGAGATTTCAAAGAATGAGATTACTTCAGCTGATTCTCGGCAATACATAATATATTAGAAAATGCTTGATTTTACATAACGGAAATCTAAGTTGAATTGGTTTATGAAAAAAGGGAATTTACTGGCCTAGATAACTGGGAAGCCCAAGGGGTTGCATCTTAGGGTGCCAACACAGTCAACAAGACTCTGACTCTCTTTATCATGTGGCTGTCTCTGAGACAACTTCCTTTTCACAATAATTCTTTTCATGTGGCAGCAGAGATGTTGCTGCTTACTCCAGGTTTCCGAGCACTTTGGTTATAACTATCTGAAAAGAAGAAGGTACTTCTTTTTCCCAGCATTTACATAAATCTCTCCAAAAGGACACATTAATAATATTATTTGGGTAATGTTTTCTATTTCAGATCAATTTCTGTGTCTAGGGGCTGGCCATGCTGGGTCATGTGCTTACTCTGTTTGCTGGGAAATCACAATCATGTGACTGGAAGGCTGGTGGAGGGCCTGTTCCCGAAAGGCAAAGTTACTAAAGAGACAAAAATGTAATGGATGTCCAGTGAACACAAATCGCTCAGATTACTTGATGACGTTGATACTACAATTTCATTAAAGTAATTCTGTTTTTAGTATCTTGAGTGTTGTAGAGCCAAATATATCTGCACTGAAACATAGATTCTTTCTTTTGATAGAATCCCATAATTGGATAAAATTTTCCCCTTTCATATGTTTCAATCTGTGATTCTTTACTTTTACTATGCATCATCATCACCTGTAGGGGTTTAAAAAGAACAGATGCTAGACTCTATTTCAAAATATTCTGATTTAATTACTTGAGAGTAGAGCCTAGGCACTGGAATTTTCAGACACCCTTATTACTTGGGGTTAAGTGGTGGTGTCCTAGGATTCTTATGTTAACATGCAGATGATTCTGAAAGATGTAAAGACATTTAGTCATTAACACCATCTGAATTTGATGCACATGTTTTCCATTGGAACAAGTATATGAGCAGAGTGTTGGCCAAATAAAAATAGAATAGAGGACAGATAAATGTTGAAGAGGTAGAGTGTGAGGGTAAAGTTTTGACGTGGAACTGTACTGCAGAGAACAATAGTCCTGGGAGTGGTGGCACACTGCAGGGGAGGAACCCATAGGGCAGCCGATTAGATCTGGGAGGGCATTCATGCTCCAGCGTTCTTTTGACCAGCTTCTTACCTCATATCCCAGTTCTTAAAACAGGCTTGTCAAAATATCTTGCATTGCACTAAAATAAGTAAGTCTTTATGCCCCAACCTTTCTCGTTCACCAAATGGAACTGCTTCAGGAAAAGTGTCACCTTGGGCAAGGCATCTCTTTGCAACTAAGGCAGCTATTGAAGGTATTAACAGTTCATGCAGCTTGGCAGCAGTTCTTTTCTTAATGGGGCATAAGGGCATATATTGTTGACTCCGATATGCTAATATCCTGTTAAAGATTTTTGCATATGAGTTCATGAGAGATACTACTACTTTTCTCCCCCTCCCTTTTCCTTCTCTTTTCCCTCATCTCCTCCTTCTTCCGTTTCCCCTTCTCCTTTTATCTTTGTCTGCTTCTAGTATCAGGGTAACACTGGCCTCATAAAATGAGTTGGGAAGTATTCCCTCCTCTTCCATTTTTTAGAAGAGATTTTGTAAAATATCTGTAAATGCTTCTTCAAATATTTGGTAGAATGCCCAAATAAAACCCTCTGGCCCTGGAGATTTATCACTTGGGAGCTTTTTAATTATAAACTCAAGTTCTTTGATGGCTATAGACCTATTCACATTGTCTATTTAATATTGGTTGAATTTTGGTAGATTTTAGTTTTCAAGTAATTGGTCTATTTCTTCTAATATTCCCTTATTATCTTTTTAACACTGCAGGATCTGTAGTGATATCCCTTATTTCATTCAAGATATTGATAATTTATGCCTTATTTCTTTTTAATTTTTGTCAGTGTTACTAAAATGTTATCAGCTGAACCAGCTTTTTTGTTCATTGATTTTCTCTCTCTCTTTTTTGTTTTCAATTCCATTCATTTCTATTTTCATCATTTTTTTCTTTCACTTGTTATGGGCTTCTTTTCTCATCTTGTAAGTTGTTTTCTTCTTTGTGTTGTTCTGTTTCTCCAAAATTTTTGAGTGTCTATCATGATTTTTATGTTTAGAAAAACAGCTTAAGGAATAATACCAATAATATTATCTAGGAACTGAGAATAATGGAGAGTAAGAGCTATGTACCTGAGAAGAAATTTGGAAAACTGACTTCTTCCTGGAACTTCAAAGCCATTATACCAATCACCAAATGTTACAATTAAAAAAAAATTTTTGAGGTAGTAACTTAGATTAGACTTTTCTAAATAGAAACTAGATTAGATTAGATTAGATTAGGGAGTTTTCCTTGCTTCCAATGTAAGCATTTAGTGCTATAAGTTTCTCTCCCAGTACTGCTTTAGCTGTGTGCCATAAAATGTAATTTTATGTTTTTATGTAATGTTGTATTTTTGTTTTTATTGAGGTCTATGTACTTTTAATTTTTTGAGAGTTTTTCTGCTTTAACTTGTGGATTATTTGTGTTGCTTAATTTTCATGTTTTTAGAGAATTTTCAGTTGTCTTTCCATGATTGATTTCTAATTTGATTACATTATAGTCAGAGAGCACACTCTGTATGATTTCAATTCTTTTAAATTTGTTGAGTTTTTTAGTGACCTTCATATGTTTTATCTTGGTGAATGTTCCATATGTACTTGAAAAAAATGCAAATTCTGCTGTTGTTGGGTGAAGTGTTCTGTGTCAGGTAGATGCTGTTAGTTGAGAGTGTTGTTCATATATTCTATATTCTTGCTGATTTTGTGTCTAGTAATTCTATCAGTTGCTCAGAGTGGATACTGAGCAATTTTTCAGTAAAAAATGCATATTTGGACATGCACACAAATGTTTGCACACTTTCTAGATTTCCCATTGTTCTTAGAAGGACAGTAGTCTCTGGGTAAAACACTGGTTTTGATAGAACTTTTCTCACTCTTTCCTGCCAACAGAGATTGTCTGATTAAGTCTTTAAATGTGTTCATAACTATGAGGGAAAAGAAGACTTCATCACAGATAACTGATGTAATGATGTTGCCAATTTGCATGTTATACTTCACAGTTTTGTTCATGCTTGGGCATTACCTCTTTAATATTAATAACAGCATAGCTTATCCATGAGTTGTGACTAGGGATTGTGATAACCATAAAGGGTATAAACATCCCTCCGAGTATAGGAATGTTGTTTAGGCATCACAGGTGTTGCTCCAAGTATCAATTATCAGTTATAATGTAACAGGTACAAAGTGTATGTCCAGGATCTTGGTATGTATCAACTCCATTGAAGTTAATAAATGTCAGGTAAATCAACTAATCAAGTGGTTAGGAAATAAAGATAAGGTCTATATCAGTTAAATATTCTGTATAATAACCCATTCCAAAACTTTGGGGCTTAAAACAATAAGCATTTATCATGGCTTAGAAGTCTGTGGTTCAGCTGGATGGTTCTTCTGGTCACAGCCGAAATAACTCAGGTGTCTGAGGTAAGTTGCGTGTTCGGTAGGAGGCTCCACTGATACTGCCCGGACTCTCTCATATATTTGAAGAGTTGGCTGAACATTTACTAGTCACTGATATTGTTCTTAACTAGGACAATGTGGATCTCCACAGTCTCTCAAATCTTCCAGTGAGTTAACCCAGGCTTATTTTGTGACAGTGGTGAGGATTTTGAGATTGAGAGTGCAAACATGTAAAGCCCTTAACACTCAGAACTGACACACTGTCACTCCTGCCATATTCTTTTGGGCAAAGGCCAGCCCAGATTAAAAAGGAATGAGCACACAAACTCCCCATCTTGATGCAAGGAGCTGCCAAGTCACATTGCAATGAAAGATGCAGTATGATCATTAATGTAATCAATCTTCTACAAGGCCCTTTTTGCAGTCACTCTTGCCCAGATACCTTAAGCTAGTATATTTGGAAGTAATTTGGCTTTCAATTACTTAAGCCTCCTCTTAAAAGCTTTCTACTACTTAAAATGATAAAGAACTCTGTGAGGTTTTGCTCTGTGTCTTAAGTAAATTGGATGCTATTTTCTTTACTTTAGATAATTTTTGTCATCATATTTTAATAGGAATAAGACTACAAAACGAAAGGGAGGAAAGGCAAGAGGAATAGATGGACATATGGAGAGAGGGAAAGAGGAAGGCAGAAAGAGAGAGAGAAAACAGCTTATTATTATAAAATTCAGATGCTTAATATGGATTTCCAGGACACTTGCAATAGTTGTTTATTCTGTTAGACAGAATGCCCCCACCTTGTTATTTTAAGATAATCCTGTCAAATGCAGTGGCTCTGTTGGGTGCCATTGAAATTGTTATTCAGCTTGCCAGAATCCTTCATGTTTGCAAAGTACTTTATAATCTCCATTATTTTTGTTTTTTGATGTGTAGCTTGGCATTTTTACTCTTGTTTTATAGCAGAGTAATGGTGGTTAAACTTTCCCCCTACTGCCATCCCTTTTATATTATCATAGGGCCAGAATGGCCAATGAGAGGTCATGAAACAAAGAAACCTTGGGGCGGGGGCGGGTAGAGGGGTGTTTCGTTTGGGCTCCACAGAAGAAAAGGTCTGGATACTCTGAAATGCTGTTTGGGACTCTCATTTCAATGATTTGTCACTTTTTCCTCCTTCTTTGTGTATAACTCTAATTTCTTACAATTTCTTCTTGTTTAGTCTTAAGGTCATGTCTCAGTATCCTCCTAAGAACACCATTAACAAAATAGATATTGCCATAGGGCTCTGATTGGAAAGGGAAACATTTTCTAAAAATGTTAGAAATTTCTAGTGATAATTTCTTAATGCAAAAATCAATGTAAGGGGCAGAGCAAAACAGTATATATAGGTCAGATAAATCAGGTTGAAAAACTAGTGTTCATTCATGTAGTTATTCAGTGAATCAAATACCTTCTATGTGCCATGCACTGTTCAAGGCCTTCAGGTGATAAATAAGACACATTCCCTTTCTCAAGAGCTCACATTCCAGTCCAGAGGAAACAGATTAGTAAATAGATAAATTACTCTATTCTGTCACAAGCAAACAATGAGTTACTATACATTCTGTCATCCACGTTGTTTTTAACTGCACACTCTGAGGACAGACAGGGGTTTCAGATATTTGGGCCTATTCAGATTTTCCATTTGCTCTGGTTAGACGTCTTGGGTCCTCCTTGCATGGAGCCCCCGTCGGCTTTTTAGGCCAAAATTTTCTGTTGAGCTGTAACTTCTCTAGTTTAGGACCTAGTAGTGGATTTGTCAGAGTTTACCATAGTAAAGAATAAAATTATTCACAGTTTCTAAAAAAAAAAAAAAAAAACAAAACACTATTTTAAGAGGAATGGAAGAGCATGCCTTTGAGGAGTGACCTACCAAAAGTTTTAGTATTTATTTATTTATTTTTTTTTTTTTTTTTTTTTTTTTTTTGAGACGGAGTCTTGCTCTGTCGCCCAGGCTGGAGTGCAGTGGCACAATCTCGGCTCACTGCAAGCTCCGCCTCCTGGGTTCACGCCATTCTCCTGCCTCAGCCTCTCCGAGTAGCTGGGACTACAGGCGCCCGCCACCACGCCCGGCTAATTTTTTTGTATTTTTAGTAGAGACGGGGTTTCACCGTGGTCTCGATCTCCTGACCTCGTGATCCGCCCGCCTCGGCCTCCCAAAGTGCTGGGATTACAAGCGTGAGCCACCGCGCCCGGCCAAGTTTTAGTATTTATAAATCAGGTGTCCACTGATAAAAGAAAATGGACAATTTGGTAATAACCTGGCTTAACTGGGCAGTTGGCAGGGAGTGGACTGGGATGGAATGGGGTTGGATATTTGTGGACTGGGGTAGGATGGGGTTAGCTATTTCTGGCAGGGGGTAGACTGGGATGGGATGGGGTTGGGTATTTCAGGTTCTAACTGAAGTAAAGTTTCGGATGGAGAAGTCTTAATAAATGACACAGTTCTTTCATAAAATTTTTATCATGTACTTTGTGACTATGAAAAGCCTGTCATTAAGACAGTACTTAAAACAGTAAAATAATACATGAGCAGAGATTAGGTCAAATCATTAATCAAGTTTGCTAACTCTGCCCAAGAAAACCCTGCAAATGGTAACACAGAAATATAAAGCAGAGATGGTCATTATCAAGTAGGGATACTTGATATTAGTTCCTTTATGAAACAAAGGAAAAACTTATAGAGGAAAGTTAGTGCTTTGGATGAATTTAAGTGGAAAAAAGAAACCACTCAAAACCATATCTTATATCACTTCATAAAGAGATCTACTTGGGATGCTTTGTGAAAATATGTTCACTCATCATCTTGTCTCCATCATTTGGAAGGATGATGGTCAGTACCTGGGATTAAAGTTTTGCCAGTGGGGACACTGATTGGGGGGTTTCTCAGACCCCATTTACTACACAGCTAAGAGGTGTAGGGTATATATAAAAAACAACATTTAGGATTTACATGTTTGTAATTCTAAATTATATTACTTAAAATATTAGATATTACCATACTCTGAAGACAGTGTGAGCTCTAATTTGTTGGCCTATGCTAGAGAGTGGTCCAATTTCTGAGTGTATCAGTCAGGATTGGCTAGGTTATGCTACTGTAACAGCAGTCTTCCAATTTCAAGAGTTAACACGAAAAATATTAATCTTTGCCTCTCTTTTGTCATGGAGAAAAGAAGGTATTGTAGTTTTTCTGTGGGAGTCTTTCCAATCCTCTAAAGATAGTTAACATGCAAAAATAAAATTTAGCAGAATTGCAAAAATATGTTTTCATTTCAGCTTCCATTTTGGCAATGTTAGTGCTAGATATAGGAAGGTACTTTTGGTTCTCCTCCAAAATAGAAGGCACATTCCTTTGACAAGCTTTTCCATTCTTGTACTTGAGCTGAATGAGGTTAGAAAATAGAAAACTGTTTTATTTATTGCATCTAATAATAATTAAAGAGGATCTTGCAGCTTTTCTTGAAAAAAGTTAAAAATAAAGTTATGGGAGATTAAACTTCATACAAGCAAAGCATGTGACCATAAAAAAAATGACTTGCTCCTAGTAGTACTCGTCAGCTCAGAAATTGCTGTGTCATTTTTTTATTACATTGTAATATTTAGAAACTCTTAATATTTTACTATATTGTAATGTAGTGAATAATTTGTCCTGGTACAGTTGACACAAGTCATATAGCTTAATGTGTTAATTGAAATAAACTTGTTTGTACATCAGGTTGAGCATCTCATTCCCCACCCTCAAAATCTTTGTGAACCCTGCTGCAATGAGTCGGAGTTAATCCAGGATTTCCCAACCTTAGCACTATTGACATTTTGGGGAACATAATTCTTTGTTGCAGGGAGCTTTCTTGTACACTGTAAGATGGTTAGTAGCATACCTTGACTTTAGAAACTAGATGCCAGGAATAACTCTATCTCTTGGCCCCATTTGGGACAACTAAAAATGTCTGCAAATAGTGGTAAATTTATCCTTGGTGGAAACTCCATCCTCTCTCCCACCCCCTCAAGTTTGAGAACCAGGGATGGGTATGTAACTGGGTTGAAGGTATCCAAAATATAACCTATTAAATTTTATTTTTTGATGGGATTTTCATTGATAAAGAACAGTTAGAATTTTTAATTACAGGTGTAACAGGGTAGTTCTTTTTAAAATACATTTAATTTCCCAATTCCATGTAGCAATTGTTTGTAGTGAAGGTGATATAATTCATAGAATATCACAGCTGGAAAGGACCTGATAATTCATGTATTTCACCCCCCCTTTTTGACAAATGAGGAAATTGAGGCTCAGAGAGGTGATTTGCCCAGGAAGAGGCAGCCCATTGACATTGACAGCACAAGATAAAAGTGCTGTCTTTCTAATGCACTTTGAAAGAATGTTTAGACCTAATGATTTTCTCTGCTGTGTAATCTTATGCTGATACAGTTTCTACAGAAACAGGATCACAGTGTGTCAAAATAACCTGACACCATTCTTAAAGAGGCTCTGGAAAAAACAAAAAAAAAAAGAAAAAGAAACAGGGAAAACCAACATGGTTTTCATCAAAAGTCTATTCTTGCAGCCACTTCATCTGGATCCAGTGACAGTGGTCACAGGGCTGCTGCTCCCTCCCACTGGGGTTTTGAATCCATCTGCCCCATGCAGGTTTTTTTTAAGCAAACAAAGTTGTGGCTTGGATTATTAATGCTACTTTTTATGAAGTGTTTAGCAGACACTATATTATTATGCATTTGCTGTGCACTTTAATGCTGTGAGCTGCACTATTGTAATATTCACCTGAGAAAAAATAGGCCCCAAGACCCAACAGGAGGAAAAGAAGTAGAGAGTTGACCCTACAAGAGAAATAAATCTAACATCTTAGAGGTAAATATATGTTTGGTACATTCACATTAGAGATAATAACATAAAATCATAGAATTAAGAAATAGAGGCCAGATGCGGTGGCTCACGCCTGTAATCCCAGCACTTTGGGAGGCTGAGGTGGGCAGGTCATGAGATCAGGAGCTTGAGACCAGCCTGGCTAACATGGTGAAACCCCGTCTCTACTAAAAATACAAAAATTAGCCGGATGTGGTGGCAGGTGCCCGTAATCCCAGCTACTCTGGAGGCTGAGGCACGAGAATTGCTTGAACCTGGGAGGCAGATGTTGCAGTGAGCCGAGATTGTACCACTGCACTCCAGCCTGGGCAACAGAGCAAGACTCCATCTCAAAAAAAAAAAAAAAGAAAAAGAAAAATGGAAAAGAAATATACATTTCAATCCCCCTGTCCCCTTTCCATGCCATGACAGACATTATTAACCCATCATTGCACCCTTGATGGACACAGGCTCATTATCCTTCTCTTGACAGCACTCTAGGAAGTCACCACATTGATTGGCATTGGCAAGTAAATCTATCTGTAATATAGACACACTTTCCACCTTATCGATAAAACTGGGCTTCATTTTTAAAAGAGTAATTACCCCAAATCATGCAACTAGTCATTAAAAGTATGAGGAACTATAGTTTGCCTTTTTTTTTTTTTTTTTCACTCTCTGGCTGTTATTTTCACAGGTTTTAACCATGCTAGGAGGTTATGCTGGCAATTCTTTAGGACACAGATTGCTTTCCATGGAGAGGACATATGATTGGGAAATCACCATGGGCCAAGTACCTGTCAGGGCAACAAACTGGAGAAATTTACGGTTGCATATGGAGTCAACTGGTTAGCCCCAGAGGATAGGAATGGCTTTGTCCTAAGGAACCTGATGATCTGGGGTGACTCTGCAACAACCTTACTTTGATGAACAATGCTAATTTCCAAGTCTATGGACTGCACTACTAGGATTTCATAAATAGGATAGATTATTAAAAAATGTTCAGGGCTTCTCTCTTGATCATGTGGAGCCCTTTCTTTGAAAGAGACAGATTTCTTATTAGGGTTCTCCAGAGAAATAGAACTGATAGGATATATATATATTATATATATAATATATATATCCTATTATATATAATAAATCATATATATATTATTATAAGTTGGCTCAAGCAATTACAGAGGCTAAGTTTGCTAATCTGCTGGCTGCAAGCCGGAGACCCAGGAAAGTCAGTAGTGTAGTTCTAAGGCCTGAGAACTGGAGAGCCAGTGGTGAAAATTCCAGTCTGTGTCTAAAAACCTAAGAATCCGAAGTGCTGAGAGCAAAAGATTGATATCCCAGCTCAAGCAATCAGGTAGGAAGGGACAGGGGTAAAGTACTCCTTCCTCTGCCTTTTTACTCTCTTCAGGCCCTTAGCATTAGTCCATCAGTTCAAATGCTAAGCTCATTGAGAAACATCCCCACAGACACGCCTACAAACGAGGCTTAATCTGGGCACCCCATGGCACAGTCAAATTGACACAAAAATTAACTATCACAGTTATCACATCTAATAGGGCAGGGAGTATTGCAAGGACATTCACAAGAAGTCAGATAACCAAGACTAAGAAAGTAGAGGAATCAGAGTGTTCTGGTTCCTTGGAAATGGTAGAGGCCTTGTCGGGAGGTTTCTGGAGTCTTTATGCCCACGCCATGAAGCTCTCTCAGCACCAGTGCCTTTGCATGGTTGCTTTGGTCTGTTTTGTCATCAACTGCCCCATTCTTTCTCTCTGTTCTGGAAACCATTTCTGTGCCACATTGTTTTACCTATTTACAGTTTCTCTTCCTTTATAAATCTAGACTGCCATAATTCCTCATAGCTCTTATTAATCCTCTCTCTGTGTTTCATTTGATTTTCCTTTTTCATTCTTGAGTACCTCATGCTCTCAGAATTTCCAGGTTCAAATTTTGAAGAAAGGGAATCTGATTCCCCTAGCTATCCTGTAATTTAAGAGTTCTCAGTTTGCTCCCCTGACCAACAGCATCAATATCATCCAGGAACTCCTTAGGAATGCAAATTATTAGGTCCCACCCCAGACCTATTGAATCAGGAACTCTGGGGTGAGGCCCTAGCGATCTATTTATCAAGCCTTCAGGTGATTGTAATGCACATTGAAGTTTGAGAACCACAGTATCCTAGGCCTATGCAATGGCTACTCATAGTGAGGTCCCCACCTCTGGTCCAGTGAACCATTGAGGTGGTATGGGGTTAGGTGGAGAAAAAAGAGAGAGCAGAAAATGACATAATATAAAACATGGTCACCCAGGGTTGTCTTTGGTGGCTATAGATGAAGCAGGAGCGAAGTTTGACATTCTGGTATATCTTCTAATACAGCACATAATTTAGAAGTAAAATCCTATCTTAATTTTATTTTATCTCTGCTACTTGGAATCTTTCTGACCATAGTCAAATCACTTTTCCTATGTAGCCTCACTGTCTTAGCCTGTTTTCTGTTGCCTATAACAGAGTACATGAAAGTGAGTAATTTATAAAGAAAAGGAATTTCTTTCTTTTTTTTTTTATTTATTTAGTTTTTTGAGACGGAGTGTCACTCCTGTTGCCCAGGCTGGAGTGCATTGGTACAATCTCGGCTCACGGCAACCTCTGCCTCCTAGATTCAAGCAATTCTCCTGCCTCAGCCTCCTGAGTAGCTGGGATTACATGCACCTGCCACCAGGCTCAGCTAATTTTTTGTATTTTTAGTAGAGACGGGGTTTCAGTATGTTGGCCAGGCTGCTCTCAAACTCCTGACCTCAGGCGATCCACCCACCTCAGCCTCCCAAACTGCTGGGATTACAGGCATGAGCCACTGCACCTGACCAGGAATTTATTTCTTATGGAATAATGGAGGCTGAGAAATCCAAGGTCAAGGGCCACATCTGGTGAGGGTTCCTTTACTGGTGGGAACTCTCTGCAGAGTCCCAAGGCAGTGCAGGCCATCACATGGTGAAGGGGCTGAGTGTGCTAGCTCAGGTATCTCTTCCTCTTGTAAAGTTACCAGTCCCATTCCTGTGAAAACCCACTGATCCATTAATCCATGAATGGAATCATTCATTAATGAGGGCTCTGCCCTCATGACCCAATCACCTTTTAAAGGCCTCACCTCTCAATAATGCCACACTGGGAGTTAAGTGTTAGTGTAAGTTTTAGAAGGGACAAACATTCAAACCACATCACTCGCTTTATTTATAGGTAAAGGTAGACAGTGATACTCATGCCTGGGAATCTGTACAAAGCAAATTATGAAGATAACTAATATTTAAATACACTTTGCAGCTTAAAGCACACTTACATGTTTTTCAATTTGTCTCTGAGTTAAACATACGTAAAAGTACTTGTAAACTTCAATCTGCTGTAGAACTTTATCTGTTATGGTTACTTTTTTTTCCCAGGAAGGCTTGAGGAGGAAAGATATTTCCTGTAGTCCAGACTGGCCCACACATGCAGTGACCATGGACTTGTCCTGTGAATCTTATACTGCAGGATCTGATCTTGTAAAGATAATTAGAATCTTGATTCTAACGCTTGGGTAAGCCTGAATCAAGGCAGTATATAATGCCCAGTTATTTGAGTTTACTTAGGAACTGGTTTTTCTTTTGCAAAATGTACATTAACCACATGCATTTTTCAGAGAACCTTGTGTACCTTAAAGTCATTACTTTGGGAACTTACCAAAATTTTATTCACAGTCTGATTTTAAACTCCATAAATGAGTATCTTTATGCTCTGAGTTCCCAAGGTATTTACAGCTGTCTCCCTTGGGTCAGTAGTTCTCAAGATGTGGTCCTTGAACTGGCAGCATGAACATCACCTGGGGCCTGTTAGAAATGCAAGTTCTCAGGATTCACCCCAGACCTAGTGAAGCAGACACTTTGGCGTGAGAATCAGCAACCTGACTTTTTTTTTTTTTTTTTTTTTTTCTTGAGACGGAGTCTCGCTCTGTCACCAGGTTGGAGTGCAGTGGCACGATCTCAGCTCACTGCAATCTCCACCTCCCGGGTTCAAGTGATTCCCCTGCCTCAGCCCCCAGCAAACTGACTTTTAACAAGCCTTCCAGGTAATTCTGGTGATGCTAATGTTTAAGAGTCATTGACACAAATCTTCTTAGTGGTGCTATTTTTTGAAAGCAGAGGGCTGTGCCCTTGATTCTTTCCATTATCTTCTACATAGTGCCTTGTACATAGAAAGTACTTAATATCCACGGGCAAATTTCTGCAATGGTGGGATAAGATGTGGGTAGTGCCAAAGTGAGGGGTTCCAGCCTTCAATCCAAGCCATGAATTGCTGCTTAACAGTTGCTAGTGCCCTTGGAAAGTTCTGGTGTCAATGTGTCAAAGTTGGGACATTTAAAATTGGTTACTTCCAATGAGGCTTCTTGTTTTAGGGATTCTTGATCAATGAATGAAAAGCCACCCCCTCTAATCTACTTGAACCCTAAAACCTGACCTTTTATCTTCTCTCAGTCTCTGTCACTTGTGTCTCATTGTGAACAAATGCACCTATATTTTCACACTTGCCACTAAACATTCTCTTCACTCTTCTTATCTAAATGGAACCCTGGTTTTCCTTGGTGCTGCTTCTTGCCTCACAGCATTCTTCCACAGAAGCTGCTCCTTCTTTCCTGGCTCCTCACTGCCACCTTCACATCTTTCCACATTTAGGTAAACATTAAAGACTGCTTCAGAGTGCATCCTATCCTCCCAGCAGCCATTATCTACCACACTAAAAGTCTTCTGTGCTAAGCAGACCTGTAACACTGGAACTGGTTCTAATCCTCAACCTCATCTCAAATCTTGACATCTTCCTAGAAGCTTTCAGTGTCCCCATCCCCTCTCTTACCTTTTTCCTATTTTGAAAGCCTCAAGCCAACACAGTCCATGATCACAGAGTAAATGCTCAGTAATTCCTTATTGGGTCATATTGAAGGACTTTTTAAGGATAGTTTAGAGTCCTACATGAGACGAGTTTAAGTGTTCTCAAACAAGGCCATGGAATAGACTGAATTCTAAAACAATGCCTTCGTCTGTTGATTTGGGGCTAAGTCTGGGTCTTTTTCTGTACCGAGGATTATTTCTCAAGCTCCCATATTTACCCTTCTCACTGTTCTCAGAGGAATTTTTCAGACAGATTCTGAAACTATTATTTTTTCTTATTAAATCTCAGACAAAAATATCATAAAAGTTCAGAATTAGAAAATGTTCCATATAATTGGAATGTCACCATAATTCCAATGATGACGTTGGCTGTTGTTTTGAGATACTTATTGTTTACCCATTATAGAAGTCTGCTATTTATAAATAGTTTTTTTCAATCAGTTTTTTCTTTATACCAAATGTCCTTTGGCATTCAATAAGATGATTATGTAATTCTTCTTCCTTCGTCTAATGATGTAATGCATTTTGTTGACAGATTTTCTAATATTAAACTTCTATTACATCTCTGGGATAAACTCTAGTTGATCATAGAGGATAAAAAATTATTAATGTATTGATTCCATTTTACTATAGTTTCTGCATATGGATTTGTCTTTTAATGTTAAAGAGATTCCATTTTAAACTATACTTTTTCACAGGGAAACATCTTTTCAACTTTTTGTATATTGTGTTTTTAAAAATTTATGCTCATGATTTAAAAATGCAAACAGTACAGAAAGATATAAAATTAAAATGGAAACTTTTCCCATTTGAACTACGCCCTATCTCTACCCCCACCAACATAAAAACAACTTCTAATGAATCTTTCTAGAATTTTTTACACACACAAAAGGATATTAAATTATGTGTAATCCATTTAATACCAATGAAGCCATTCATTTTATATATACTGTTATTTTAATGAATATATTATAAAGATCTTTTCACTTTGCCAAAATGACTAAGAGGTGCATAATATCTCCTTGCATGACATAGCATTATTTATTTAACTAGTCTCTTATTGATGACCATTTGGGTTGTCCAGATTTTCAGTATTATAAATAAACTGTAACACATGTCTTCACACACACACATCTATGTCTTATAGACAAAATTATTAGAATTGGGATTGCTAACTCTTAACATGATGGATATCCCCAAGTTGCTCTTTAAAGAAGTTCAACCAACTTGCACTAAGAAGTGATTTGTTCTTGACATAGAAAGCAAGTCGATGTTTGACACTGTTGGGTGATAGTCTTAATTAAGGTTGGGAGAGCTCAGGTCCAGCCTCCATCAAGCTCCTTGGCTGGCACCTGGAAGGCTTGTCTTTAAAACTCTTCTTGGCTGCTTTCCCCTACAAGCTCTGTCTACCTTTTCTCTCCAGGATCATAATGGAAAAAATTAGCTTTTATTTCTACTAATCTTATGGAAGAACTCTGCCTCTGAGAGCTTTTAATTTTAAAATTCTCCTTCACAACCTCAAATAAATTTTAAGCTCTTTAACTTTTAGAGGGAAAAGCATTTCCGGAAAACATTAATGAAAAACTGGTAGCAAAAATTCACATTCAGTGCCCGTACAGTTGTGCTTTTAATAAAATCTAACAAAGTGCCCCCAAGTTGCTCTGAATTGCAGTCTCTTTTCTTGCTCCCCAGAGGACAGTGTCACCAGGCAGCCTTTACCCTGCTAACTTCTGCCTGTTTTCCTGTCTCTGTTAACAATTAGGATGTTTCTTTTCTCTTTCACTTTGCCCCACTGTGCCCTCACTGCTCTGTTGACATGCTTTTTGTCTCCTCTTTTATCCTAGCCATTCCCTGTGGCTTTCTTTTATGAGTGAGACACAGCCAGCCTCTTCCCCTCCTGGTGAAATTTACCCAGGCCATGTGTCCAACTGTTCAACCATGGATACAAGAGCTATGGCCAGGGCGTTTATAAAGTGAGTGGAGCATGTATCTATTTTTAACCTTAAACTTCAGATTTTTCCATTTTAGTCCTGCGGTGTCTCATTTCAGCTGTTATATTTTGCTTACATGTCTGTGTCAGGTTGGTCAGGTTTCTGGGGCTACCCAAGAAGCATAGTCATAACAGCTTCAGTAACTACTATCCATAGACTGCCATGGTGGGAGAGGCAACATTAAGCTCTGAGTCAGACAGTCCTGCTTTGAATCTCAGCCCTTTCTCTCATTAGCTTGTGATGTAACCTAACCTTATCTTCACCTCAGTTTCCTCAGCACCACAATGGGAATAGTTATAGTATAGCTATCTCATAGCCTCATCAGAAGCATTATGTGAAAAAAAATGTATGGAAAGTGCTTAATAGTACCTTGTACAGAGAGCTCAGAAATTCCAAAAATGGCTGTTACTATTATTGTTGATGATGTTATTTACAAATGTCTCTTTTTTATATTTTTAAAATTCTCACAAAATTTGTGAGAGGGAGGAAACTGAGACCATGAGGTAAGTTAAATGGCTGCCCAAGTCACTATATATCTTTCTCTTTTAAGTATAGTCTTTCATCTCTTCTCTCAAGTTTATGGATTTTATTGTTGAGATTAACATTTATAAATGAAAGTCTAATTGAAAAGAAATATGTATTTGTATGTGTGTGTATTTTTTTTCAGTATACAAACTGCCTTCTCAAAGGGGACGAAATCACCCTTAGAGTCCTATTTCACACTGAAATTCCCAGAAAGTGATTATAAATTGCCTATATCAACAACCTGTGTATATTGACACAGAAATATTTTTCCATTTTCTTCCAGCTTCTCCTTACCATGAACTAGGTCACTGTGTTGCTCTGTTTCCCAAGTATGGCATACCTATGCCTTCTCTAGTCTAACACTGATATTTCCTCCATCATGTCTTCACTGATTTCTCCTTTGTGAACGTTTCAAAATTAGAATACTGTCCTTCACACATTTAATTCAAACCCTAGACCAGAATAAAAAGTTATAAATTCTAATGGATCTCTTATAATCCCAAATGGCAGCAAGCTTGGTCTATATTATTGAATAATATTTGCATGTGATTTATACAGAATGGTCCATCATTTTCAATTTTTTTTTTTTTTGTGGAAAAGCTTAATTAGAACTTCTTTCCTTCCTTTCTGTTTTGATTTTCCCTCTTATTATTTTCATTATGCCCATCCTAGACTTTGCTCTTCTCAGAAGCTCCTAGCAGAATGAATTTCAAGAGATGCCTTGAACCATATGAAGTACATGCTTAGGATCTAGCTACTGTTTGTTGAGATATTGCTATATTCCAAATAGTGTACCACATTTCCTTTACCCTCACACCAATACTGTGAAATAGTCATTTTTATGCTTTTTTCTTTAAAAATTGGAGAAAACTATGGGAGAGTAATGTTTAAGATAACAAGAAAGAGGTAGGTACACTGACTTTATTCAAAATACAAATCTCATTAGGGTTGAGCAGAAGTACAAAAATAAGTGGATCTCATTTTTATGTCATAAAGGATGCACAGCAGTTTCACAGACAGGCTCAGGGGCACATTGCTATCCTTTCCTGTCTACTCCCAGTCTCAAGGGAGCCCTTTTTTTCTTCCCCTGACACTGATTATCTCTTCCTAGGGCTTTTGTGACCAAAGTGCTCCTAAGCTTATGGAAGCGCCTTAGACCAGTGTGAGAACTTGGTGGTTTAGAAATAAAATGGACAATATCAGCTAGATGTAGGGCTGGATCAAGGTTCCAGAGTAAAGAGGACATGACCAGGGCACCAAACCTGGCCTCAAAGGTAAAGTGATAATGGGAAAATACTACCTGGTAAGCTAATATAGCAAAACTTCCTAAGAGGGTTGAATATGAGCCACGATCAATGCAAAGATGGAGAACACAATCAAAGCAAAGGTGGAGAACACAATCAAGGCAAAGATAGAGAACAAGGGTAGGGATACTCAATAGGTCATGACGAATTCCTTCAGCACATCTGGGGAGCTTGGGACCCCACCTGAAGTCATTGAATCTTGCTACTGTGAGTTACCTCTGTTCTCCTTTTCCAGCTTTTTCACTAAGTCCTTGTAGGGAAAAGAATACCCACTGGACACTGACTTTTCCTTGCATCACGTACCTTAGAGAGACAGAGATGGGAAGAGCATGGATGTTAGACTCCAACAGAACTGGGTTCCAGTCATATCACTTGGTTACAATACAACTCTGAAATATTTGCTTCTGTATTTTTAGCTTATTTTTCTTCTCAGCCAAATGAGGATAACATCTAGTCTAGTTATTGTGAGTACCGGAGCTAATATCCTACATAATTATCAACTGATGAATGTCAACTCTAGGTTAACATGGATGGAAAGATTAGACACAATGAAAAACTGAGATAAATGTAAAGGTAGTACTCATTAATATGATACAGAAAGAAGTCAGCACATTCAGGAATAGAGAAGAGAGACTGACATCTCTCAATTCCAGGTAGAGTTATTTGTTTCTGGCTTACTGCTAGCATGGCATCAGCAGTAGGCATGCAGTTGAGGAGAACAAGTGAGAATGGGTGAGCTAGATCTTGCTGCCTGCCTCCACATCCAGTCTATGTACCCAAGACTTCAACAGTTCTGTACTTACATTAATCAGGACTGGTGCCAGGCACCACTTCCCCAGACTCAGGATCATAAAATTTTTACCAATGGCCACAGAAAAGGGGAAGAGAACAGTGCCCTCAGGCACTATTGTAGCCCTCACATGTGGGCTTGAACCTCTCCAGGCCTATTTCATGCATTTTCCTTACTTAGAGCTGCCAAACTGTAATGAGAGTCAATAACCCACTTGCCCCTGGTGTCATGTCAATAGGCCCTTAGGCTCGGGGCCTGTTATACATTAGTGTAGAACACCTGTTACTGAGTACTTATAACATCATAGTAGTTATCATCATTGTCGTCATCATTATCATCACTATTATTATTTGTGTCTCCCTTTTTCTTATTGCATGACCATTGGCCTCTTAGTGACTCATTCATCAAACGTTTTTTGAGTGTTTACTATACACTATGTACCACATAAGGCACTGGTGATCCACTGTTGAAAAAGATACTTACAGCACCTGCCCTCATGGACCTAAGAAGATCATTTTTCATGCAATGTGATAATTGTCATAATGGAGGAATTACAGGGTGTTTTGGGAAGACCAAAATGGAGCACTTGACTCAGATTTAGAAAAAGTTTCCAAAAAAACAAGAGCCAAATTTGGAAACTGGGCATTTCTCTTATTTACTTATTCAATTATTTACCTTTACTCATTCAACAAATAGTTGTTAGACAGAGCTTTCCAGTAAAAATATACATGAGCCACATATGTAATTTAAAAGTTTCTAACAAATTCTAATGTGAAATTGGCCAATATTAAGAAAAATAAAAATAAGTTTTAGTAACATATTTTAATCTAATATATTCAAAATATTATCATATTAACATGTAATCAACATAAAAATATTGCAGCATTGTATACTTTATTGTGCTCGGTCTTTAAAATCAAGTGTGTATTTTACATGTACAGCACACTTCCATTCAGACTTGGCATATTTCACATGAGTAGTCACTTATGACGAGTGGGCTTCCATATCAGTGTGGTAGGTACCAGGCACTGTACTAGGTGCTAAGGATATAGTAATGTGTGCAATAAACACAGTCCCTGTTCTAATTAAGCACATAAGCTGCTCATGAGTAGTTGTTATCTAGGTACAAAGGGACTTGCAGAGGAGGAGAGAATGTTTGGGTCGGAGAATCAACATGTGCCGAAGTCCAGAGGTGAAAGAGCATGGTGAGTTTTGGAATGGAATAAAGTTCGGATAAAGAGGGAAAGTAAAGTAATTAGTAAAAGAAGAAATGACAGAAGTAACTGGAAGTCAGATAATGAAGGCCCTTAAGCCATATTTAAAAATTTAGACTTGGTCTTAAAGCCAACAGGGAGCACTGGAGGGTTTTCAGTAGGTGAGTGACTTAATCAGATTTGCATTTATGTAAGATGATTCTTCCTCTGTCCTGTAGAATGGATTGACGTAGGTCAAGATCAAAAGCACGGAGATCATTTAGGCCACTTTCACAATAAATGTGCTGAGATGATGTTGGCCCAGACTAAAGTTGAGGAGAAGTAATGAGAGACAGTCTTAGAGAATGCACAGGACTTGATTATGGCTGATTATAATGAGTGTTCAGGGAAGGAGTCACTCATGATGTCCAGGCTTCTGGACGTGTCTGGAATGTGTCACCAAGACATTCACTGTGAGAAATAGTACAGAAGAAGGGGGTGAATGATGCTGAGAATGGGAAGATGAGGAGGTTAAATCCAGCTTTGGACAAGGTGAATTTAAATACAGATGTACACTCAGAAGGTATAATTGAAGAAAGTTTAATAAAGAGTCTTTTAACAAAGTTGTGGTCAGGGTAAAAAGAAACCTACAGTGGATAGTGAAGTGCTGTAATATCAGCAATGATGGAAAGTCGTTACCACTATCTATAGGTCTAAGATCAAAGAGAAGTGATGGTTTTCAAAGTTTATTGTAGCAATAGGAAAGAGCCACCCAACAAGAGATGGGGCCTTAGGTAGAGTATTGTGGACTTGTCAAAGCATAGGAAACCAGGAGAATAAAAATCTCAACCTCTCTTCTCCCCTCCTCTGAGCACCTGCCGGTGACTCTCACTAAACGCACCTAGAATTCAGAAGGCTGAGAAACCAGATTGTTAAAATCCATAGAGTGAGTCTCCTGGGGCCAACAGCAGAGAGAAGAGGGGTGAGGAGTGTGTCTGGGGAGACAAATAAAAATTAAACAGCTCAAAGTACCTCCAAGCCATCCAAATAGAAAAATATAATAGGTTAGCGCCTATGTGAGTTTTGTACTCAAAGGGATAGGTTGGACTAAAAAAAGTCAATAACCTAAAGTGGAAATGCAATCCATGAAAGTGGATGGCATATCCTAGGAAGGGGTGTAAAATTAGGACAGAGCCCAGAGGACCACTAGTATCTATGGTAGGAACCCTTTCCTGAATGGAAATTATTTTTCGTCTGTTGGTCTTTGGAAGAATGATTAGGAACCTGCATTGTGCTTTGGTCTGTTAATTTTTTAAAGGCCCTTTTAGTTATGACTCAAACTGCTTGCAAGTCATTGACTTCACAAAATTGGCCAGTCAATGATTATTTTTAATGCTTTTTGCTGTGCGGTTTTCAGGCTTTCCATCATTATTTCTTTAAATGCCTAATCACTTCCCCTGGGACCAACTTGCTTCCTGCTAATGATGTGTACATGCTGAATCTATGTTCTCTTTCTTTCTTTCTCCCTCTTCTTTCTTCTTTCTCTCTTTCTTTCTCTCTCTTTCTCTCTTTCTTTCTTTCTTTCCTTCTTCTTTCTTTCTCTTTCTTTCTCTCTCTTTCTTTCTTTCTTTCTTTCTTTCTTTCTTTCTTTCTTTCTTTCTTTCTTTCTTTCTTTCTTTCTCATCCCAACATCTAGTTTCCCACCTCAAACTGGCAGGTAAACAGGAAAGACATGGGTCTTCAGCCACTAGAACTCCCTAACAAAAAATGAAGATGGAAAACATAAATTTTGAGAAAGAAATTCTATGAGAGATGCATATTTTATTGAAGAGAGGACAAAAACAGAAGGAATGACAGATAAGGGCAACCCTTAACAGCTTGTTGCCAACTGAATTTGATGCTAGAAATTCAATGGAAAGAAGTAGAGGCAAGAAATTTGTACAAGAGAAATGGCCTTTGGCAGTGAGATTGAGGGAATTTGCCATGCAAATAAGTTAGCCCAAACCCTTTGTGTGTATTTTTGTGCTGGGGGGGTGGTCCTAGTATTGCTGCGATATTTGAGTAATAGATCAATAAATAATACTAAAAGCACAGTCTAGTCACCTGGGGATGGAAAGACGACAACACCTAAGGGAAGAGTTCAGGACTTAAGTTAGGGGTTTTTCAACAAGCATCTAGTGACCTACAGGAAAGTGGGCATCACAGCCTGAGCAGAAGCCTAGTGAGTTAGGCTTACTGTAATCAGTTGGTGGATATTAGAGAGTGAGGCTGTAGCCTGATGCTCACACAGGTGCCTGGACACCAGGTCACAATGGGCACTCTGGGTGTAAGTTTCCATTTCATCTTTTGAACTATTAAGGGCACAATCTGGCTGAATACCAGAAGCTTCGTTACATTAACAAGTGGAAATAATCTGTTGCCCTCATACCATCCCTTCTAAAACCGTTACTTATGCTGTAATAAAGGTAAGTGGAGTGTGGTGGGAGCACTAGGGATTGCTACTAACTGAGCCTGGTAGAACCTTGAAAGACGAGGAGGATTTGGTTTGGCACAGAGGGGAAAGGTTACAGGTGAAGTGATGACCTATGGAACAGAATACTAGTGTGTGTAGGTATTGATGAGGAAAATTCGTCTTTATAAAAAAACAGAACTTTGCATCACTTATCCTAGAAGTTAAAATCTCAAAAAAACCAATAAATCTTAATGTAGCTCTTCAATTGTTTAGTAATAAAATGGCACAACATTGTTCAAACATATTATGAGCATCTCATTAGCTTTCTTGCATTTGCTAACTCACAACTATATTATAGTCTACAATAATGGGATGTTTAGGGAGTTATAGAAACTCATAGGAGGGACATGGAATCCAGGCTTGAGGAGCCAATGGCAGTTTCCCAGGAAAGTGACAAGGTAAATGCAAAAGGTGAGAGTAAAAGGTAGCCAGGTGAAGATAATGAAGAGGCGATAGGGAAGAGTTTTTCAATCAAAAATGAGGTAGATATTATGCATGATCTCAATTCTTCTCTGTCCAGATAAATCAGGTCTGCTGCCATGTAACTTTACAGTGCCCCCTCACCCAGACTCTAGCCATGTGACTTGCTCTGGCTAATGAAATATTAATGGACATGATGCAAACAGAGGTGTGAATAAGCAATTTTGCATTTCTGCTTGTCCTCTTCTTGCACTCTTCCATCATCATAAGAACATGCCCGGGTGAGAATGCTGTAGGATGAGAGACATGAAGCAGAGCCTAGTTATTCCAGTCATCCAGCTGAGGGCATCCTAGACCAGCCAATCTTTAGACGTGTGGCTGAGTCTAGCCTAGATCAGCAGAGCCACCTAGGCACCTACCTCAGATGTATGAGCAGTGAACACTTATTGTTGCATGCCATTAATGTTTTGTGGTTGCTTATTATGCAGCATTATTACGGCAATAGATAACTAATACAAAAATATGAAGCCCAAGAATGAATGGAGTACTTAAATCACTGAAAGGAGTACAAGCAGTAACCATTCCCATCGGTTATCTTTTTTCACCATTTGAAGGCCTCTTTAGCCAGAAGAAATATATATATAATCTTATATATATATATTGTCTCTAGACTTCTCTGAAACAGTTTAAAAACAGTTCCTATTGTGTGATCAATACCAATAGAAGGACTATTGAAGAATCTTGAGGCATATTCTGATGTGGGTCCTATTGACCTTATCAAGGAAATTGAAGCTGGCTTTGCAGAGTCTTACAACCAAAGAGCTCAGGGTAGTGATAGAGGAAAAGTTTAATAGATTACTTATTTAGTATCACTGAATAAAGATTTATAAACAATCAATCATATTCCCTTTTGTTATTTCTCCAAAATTAGAATAAATCTTGATATTGCTGGGACTATCACATTTGCCATTTAAACATAAAAATCTATCAAGTGGCTGGGGCCTATGAAAAATAAGCCAAGTAATAACTTGCTCCTATGTTAACACTTTTCTTCATAATCAAAAGTGTGAACCTAATGGTCTAGCCCAGTGGTTCTTATGCTCTGGCATGCATTAGAAATACCTAAAGGGCTTGATAAGACAATATTGGTGGACCCCATCCCCAGAGTTTCTTATTTAGGAGGTCTTGGGAAGTCCCAAGAATTTGCATTTCTAACAAGTTCCCAAATGATGCTAATTATGCTTGTTGATGATTGCACTGTGAGAACCACTGGAACCACTGCCTCAGTAACTTTAATGGCTAATTATGTGTCAGCTTGGCTAGGCCACGGTACCCAGTTGCTTGGCCAAACACCATTCTAGGTGTTGTTGTGAAGGTTTTTTTTTTTTTAATGTGATTAGCATTTGAATTGGTAGACTTTGAGTAAAGCAGATTAGCCTCCATAGTGTGGGAGGGCCTCAACCAATCAGTTGAAGGTCTTAAGAGCAAAGGCCGAGGTTTTTAGAAAAAGGAATTTTGCTTCAAGACTGAAACATAGAATTCCTGCCTAAGTTTCCGAACTGCTGGTCTGCATTTTAGACTTGGCATTGCAACAACTCTTAACCTGAATTTCCAGCCTGCCAGCCTGCCCACAAATTCTGCACTCACCAGCCCCACAATCATGTAAGTTTCTAAAAATCAATCTCTCCCATCTCTCTTCCCTTCTCCCTCCTCCTCTCCCTTCTACATACTCAGGTAATTAATTCAGGTATATCTATATATTCAGGTAAATTATTTCTTTTTCTCTCTATGTATATAGACTAGAGAGAGCAAGAGAGGAAAGAGAGAGAGAGATCTCCTATTGGTTCTTTTTCTCAAGAGAACTGAATACAGTGACACTGCAATGAAGTCTCCTTAAAAAAAAAAAAAAAAAAAAAAAAAAAGAAAGGAAAGAAAAAGCCAGAACTTTGCACCTGTTGTCTCTTTATCCAGAATGCCTTTCCTCATTTTTTTTACCATTTGAAGGCCTCTTTAGCCAGAAGACCCATTTCAAATACTCCACATTTGATAAAACTTTCCTGACTCCCTCTGGACCGTTTCCTTGTTCTGTAGCCCGTATTAGGGTAGCATTATAAGCTCTTAACCAAAGAGGATGACGTTCTAGAGGCCTGGGCATCATTTTAACCTTATCAACATCATAAAATTCTTCATAAGTCCTGGCCCATAGTTGGTATTTTATAAATATTTTTAATGTATAAATGAGTGAATTAATGACTTCTGTTTTTATTGAAATTCACTAATGCCTTTATAGACCATAAAGAACTACCAACTAGCCTTAAGAAATGATATAAATGCAGATGTATATTTTTCACCTTACAAGCATACTGAAAACATATGAATACAATAGCTACCAGATAAATAAGCTTTTACAGTGAGAATTGAACAGTACTCTGATTTGTGCATGGGTATCAGTCGTATAAATGTATTAGGTTCTTTCATTGATTCCAATAAGCAATTATTCAGAGCCTACTTTGTGGCTGGCACTGTGTCAGGTGATGTATACATTACTTATCATTCATTATGGCACTTTTCCTCAATGTTTTTAAGACATTTTAACAAGGACTCTTAAGACAATATATCTTCACACATCTAGAAAATTGGATGTTTTTCTTATATTTTAGAAATTAAAAGAAAATTAAGCAAATGGCACTAGAATTAGAAAGAATGAGCAATTCATTAGGCAATAAGAATATTAACTAGAAATTGGGAAACTAGTTCTTATTTTAATATGCACTTGAGCTTAATTGGCTAAGTTTTGAATAAGGGGTGATGAGTTGAGTTGTTAATACAAATCACACACCTTTTATATACTTAATAAAATCCAAGAGTTGGAATGCATTTGCATTGCAGACAATTTATCTGAAGGAGTCAGTGAGTTGGGTAATAGAAAGGGATAATAGGAAATCAGTGGCTGAGAAACCTATGAAGTAAATTAACGTGTGCCTTACTTTATTAATTTATAACAATAATGTAATGGATAAATCAGTGAAGAGTGCTTTGAGAGAAATGAATGAAGGGAAGAGTTCCCCCTTTTTGCAATTTCTTGGAATCATTTCCTCTGCAGAGGAAATGTTGGCCAGAGGTAAATAATGTCTTGCTCTTGACAAAGAGGAAAAAAAGTGTAATGTAGCAGAATCTGTGCATGCTCTGTTCATATCCCATGGGCCTTAGGACTTCAGAGAACTTCTGTTGACTTCCAAATGCTAGTATTTGAATCTTCCTGCCTGAGGATGTTTTTTCCCAAAGCCTCTAGGCTGGCAGTGCTCAGAAAATGACTTATTCACTGGTCCTCAGCAGCCCGCTACCAATGGCTGACAGGAGTTGGTATATTAACACGCCAGCTTCCTAGTTCCTTGGGTGATATAACTCTTAAGCATTATTTTGCGCAGTTTTCTAGAGTTTGCAGTCAGGATTCAGCTCATTTATCCATAAGTGAAGCTGGCTTGTGGGCTGCTTTCTCTTCCCTGTTGTCACTTCCCCACTTTCTTAGTAATGCCTCTTGCATCTCTCACAGAAAATCCTCGCAGTTGAATCCTTGCTTGGGGTGGGCTTCTGGGAAAACCCTAAGACATGTACAAAGACTGCTGACCCTTTGTGGCTGTTGTTCTTTGTGGTTCTGGAGAGGGGCCTGATTTTTCAGGTTCAGTCCTGGCTTGGAAGTACTAGCTATGGAATCCCATTAGCCAACACTGAAGGCTTCAGAGTTTGGAGGAGCTGATGTGGGTAAGAATCTGCTTACAGAGGAGGATCTTGGACAGATGAGTGTCTTCTAAGACGGTTTAGCTGAACTCTTCATTGCTGTTCTCTCTCCCCATCAGTTGTGTCATGCAGCCTGCTCATCAACATACACATGTGGAAGACAGATTAGCACTGCTTAGACTGAGCTTTGTTCATTTTCCATTGCCAGTCTGCATTTGAGAGAGTAAACATTTGTCTCGGTAACTCTAAAAGCCAGCATTTTTCTCCTTGTACTCCTGCATTGCTAGGCTTAATTAGCACTTTGCACAGACTTCATAATGCCTTTTGGCTATACTCTATCTCTGTTCCATTTTGAGAGAGATTGTTCCTTTTGAAAACTGTGTATGTTTCTGTGTGGAGGGAGTTTGTACAATATGAATATTTCCCTCAGCCAGCATCTCCCACCTTAACTACTATAAATAGTCTTACTTGTCTCCTGCTTCCTCTCTTAAACCACAGGGGTCTATTCTCCAACTAGCAGCCAGAATGGGCTGTTAAAATATAAATTTGTTCTTGACCTTTTTCTGTAAAACCCTCCAAAGGCATTCTTATGCTCTTCCTATAAAATCCAAACTTTGCCCTCATGTTATAAGGTCCCACTCACTCATCTCTTTCAGATCTTTGCTCAAATGTCACCTTCTCAGAAAGGCCGCTCTGGGCCTTGCGAGTTCATCCTTAGCATTCCCTGTCTCCCTTCTCTGCTTTCTTGTTTTTTATAGCACTTATCATTGTGCTATTAACTGCATGTTTTGCTTCTTTGTTGATTATATCACTATTACAGTGCTTCCTTCATGTGGTGAAACACATTTGAGATTCTTTCATGTTGTGCATCTCCGTAATTCATTCCTTTGCATTGGTGGGTAGTATTTCATTGTGTCGACATACCTAAATGTATACATTTGCCAGCTGAAAGACTTCTGGATCATTTCTAGTTTATGGGGCTTATGAATAAATTTGCCATAAATATTTGCATCCAGGTTTTTGTGTGAATATATTTTTATTTCTCTGGGGTGAATACCTAGGAGTGAGATCACTAATTCGTATGGTAAGTATATGTTCAAGTGGTTGTACCATTTTGCACTCTCACCAACAATGCATGAGAGTTAGTTCTAGGTGTCCTAAATCTTTGCCAGCATTTGGTATTGTAGGTTTATGAGCATGAGGGGTTGATGGTGGACTTCAAAAGAAGATTCATTATTATATTTAATCAGAATTTCCAGGTGGGGCTCAAGTGCAGGTTTTTCTTTCTTTCTTTGGTCTAAGAGCTGTACCATTTAAAAATTATTATTTAGTTTATTTTTTAGAAAAGTTTTAGGTTGAGCAGAAAAAAAAGTGCAGAAAGTACAAGGTTTCCATTTTCCTTTCTGTCCTCTGTGCGGTTTTGTCTATTATTAACATCTTAGATTGGTGTGGTGTATTAGTTATAACTGATGAAAGACTATTGATGTATTATTATTAACTAAGGTTCACAGTTTACATTAGGGTTCGCTCTTTGTGTTGTACAGTTCTATGGGTTTAATGCATAATGCCCTGTACCTACCATTACAATATCATACAGAATAATCTCACCACTGTGAAAATCCTGTGCTCCACCTATTCATCCTTCTCCCCTACTCACCCTGAAATCCTGGAAACAACTAATCTTTTTTGTTCAGTATAGTTTTGCTTTTACAGGATATTGTACTGTTGGCATTATAGTATGTGGTCTTTTTAGACTGCCTCTTTTCATCTAGCAACAGGCATTGAAGTTTCCTCAAGTCTTTTCTAAGAGTTTCTCAGGAAATTGTAACATGCAGCTATGTTTGAGAAGTCCCAAATTAGAATACAAGCTCCCAGAGGATCCTTCTCTTCTTCAAACATGTTTTGTGCATTTGTGTACCCTCAAAGCCTAGAACAGAGCCTGGCATATAATAGGCTCACAATAAATCTCAAATGAGTGAATGAGTGAATGGTAAGGTCAAACCAGGTTTACAGAAACCTGAACATTCCTCACATTTGATCAATAAGCTCTGAAATTGGGTTCAGACCAAACAATACATTACATTGATCATTCTTGACTGCAGTTCGCCACTTCCTATTTGCTGTACCCATTGCTTGGTCACTCTTTAAACTCCAACATACATTGAGCTTCCCTCCATAATGCCTTTATCGCCTTCATTTGGAAACCTTCTCCTTCACTCTGCTTTTTAAGTCCTTCCAGAATTTCTATAACTAATTCATCTTTGATCACTTGCAAAAGACCTACCAAATCATTTCAAACTCTTTTCTGAACTCTTAAAATAATTGCTGTTTTTAGATTCATTGGACGTTGTGACGTGCTACTTGTTTTTTCTAGACGTTTGCTCTTGTGAACTGCTTTTTGAACTTGACTGTGTTATTTTCATGTGTTTCTCCCTGGTGCCCCAACTAGAATCTAAGTGCCCTAAAGACAGATATTACATCCTTACTCATGTTATTCAGTCTTGAGTCTCTCCTAGCACTTAGCATTGTCTCAAGCTTGATAAATATTTATTTATTTATTTATTTATTTATTTATTTATTTATTTATTTATTCTAGTTCAGGAAATGATGAACTATGGGGAATGAGAATGATGTAAAGGAAATAGTGTAGGTCCAGGCAGCCAGAAATTGTAATACTAGTCATTTAGCCTCTTTAGACCTCAGTTTCCTCATTTGCATAATTATTTGTACTAAAGTCTCTAATTTCTTCTCTATTTGTACCATTCTGTGTTTTGATTACCCATAGCAACAATAGGGTAATTGGACAAATGACATAATTGGCCTAAACGGACATAGCTGCTGTTAGGATTAAACATCAATCTTTGATAACAACAAACAAACAGGAATAAAGCTGTTAATTTGACATCAGTTCTAATTTTTATGTTTACATTGGGTTATTTTCTTTGCACCTACACTCTGTCCTTCACCTGGAATACCTGCTTTCCCTCTACACTTTCTCAGTAGGTACATTGAAGTTCCACTTCATATAGCCTTTTATGGTTTGTATCTTTTTCATTTGTTTGCTTTTCCACTGTTTTTGTATTTCCCCCCTGCTATCTAGTAGCTCCATGAGAAAGAAACCATATAGATCATCTTCATCATTATGTTGGTGCCTGATATGTAATAGGCCTTCAATAAATATCTGTTAAATGAAGATATGATCTGAAAAAAAGTATTTTATTAACAAATAAGTGCTGGAAACACTGCATATTCTACTTTTCCTTCTTGGAATGTCACAGTCCTACATGCAGGAAATCTGTTTACTTTTATCACTCTAGGATTTGCCAGGCTTATTTGATCATGGGCCTCCCCTCATCCCCCACCTTTTTTATTTTGCTTGGAACATCTAATTATGCAGCAATCACACCTACATTATGAAAAAGTAGTTGCTCTCTGGTATCAAACTACTCCCATATGTCCAGCATTATTCTTTTTTTTTTTTTTTTTGAGACGGAGTCTCGCTCTGTTGCCCAGGCTGGAGTGCAGTGGCGCAATCTCGGCTCACTGCAACCTCTGGCTCCCGGGTTCATGCCATTCTCCTGCCTCAGCCTCCCAAGTAGCTGGGACTACAGGTGCCTGCCTCCACGCCCGGCTAATTTTTTGTATTTTTAGTAGAAACGGGGTTTCACCATGTTAGCCAAGATGGTCTCGATCTCCTGACCTCGTGATCCACCCGCCTCGGCCTCCTAAAGTGCTGGGATTACAGGCGTGAGCCACCGCGCCTGGCCTGTCCAGCATTATTCTAAGTGCTTTATAAATATGATAACCAGAACAATCCTATTTTCACTCTTTTTACTTGAGATTTTTGAAGGAGGAAACAGAAGCTTAGAGACTTAAACTATCTTCCTAAGCCACACAGTTCCTTGAGGAATCGGTATACAGATAGCTCAATGTGAGAACTGCTAGTCTAATGAAATTCACAGGTTCTGGAGCAAGACAGACCTACATTTGAATCTGAATGGAGTGGGTTCTGGAATGGATCACTGCTTTCTAAATGTGGGTCTGGGCCTCACTATCTTTTTCTGTAGAATGATGATTATATTAATTGCAAAGACTGACTTAGAAACTAGATGAAATAATGTATGTAAGGAAGTTAACATTGTACATGATAAATGCTTAGGAAATTCTAGTTACTATGAGCAGAGAGGCTGACACTAAATAGTATCTGATAAGCATTATTTACCTTTTCTGACACTTTGATTTTTCATCTTGGAGCCTTTCGTGATTTGGTTTACCTTGAAACTTCTAAGAGTAGTGTATTAGTTAGGTTGGGCTAAAAACTGTAACAAACACCTTTGGACTATTATAACCCTACTTGGTAAAAGTTTATGTCTCAGAGAAGTCCAAAGTGAATTTCCTTGATTGGGAAGTTCTCTTTAAGGTGTGACTCAAGTCCTCCACTGTGTCCTCTTCCTGAGTATGGAGAAAAAGAGAGGAGTTTTAAAAAATTATGAATATTACATTTATTTATTGCCCAGTTGTTAAAACATTGGCCATGGATGAATGTTCAGAATCTCCCTGTACTTTCTAGTTATATTTAGGTCATTGAACATCCAGGAGTAAAATTTCCAGTGTCCTATAATTAGCAAAATTCTAAGCATGATTTGAAAGTAATTAGTGTTCCTATCTATACCTAGAACCTATGGCAGGTGGTCAGTTTGAAGTGGGAAATGGTGGATACAGTCCTTAAGCCTTCTTTACCATCTACATCCCTTTTTACCATTCTTAATTTTTTAAAAACAAAATAAAATAACTTTTTATGTTAAGTACATAATTTGATAAATTTTCTCAAAATAAAACACTTGGAAACCACGGTCTGCACTGAGAAATTGAACTTTACCAACAAGCCTGAGAGCTCCCTCAAACCTCCTTCCAAACAGTATTCCACTCCCCACAGTAATGCCTCCTTGACCAATATCAACATTTAATCTCGAGTGTTTTCATATTTATGTCAGTAAAATCATACAATCTGTGTTCTTTTGTTCCTAGCTTCTTTTCACCCTACGTATCTGTAAAGTTCATCCATATTTTTGCAGATAGCAATAATTTTCTCACTTCCATTGCTGTATAGTATTAAGTTGTGTAAATACGCCACCACTTCATTTTATTATTGAAATAAATTTGAGTTCGTTCCAGTTTTCTAGTTTTGGGTCACTCTGAAGTGTTGCTATACGTGTTTTTGTACTGTTCCTTGGTGCACATCTGTACATATTTTATATGTATCTACCTAGAAATGGAATGGCTAGGTAATGGCATATGTATATATTCAGCTTTAGTAGATACTGGGAAAAAGTTTTCCAAAGTTGTTTTACAATTTTATGTCTATAAAAATTCTATTTGCTCCACATCTTTGCCAACACTTGGCATTGCTTTTTTTTTTTTAATTAGCTATTCTGGTTGGCTGTGTTGTGATATATTGTGGTTTAATTCATATTTTCATGATAACTTATGGGATTCAGCATTATTTTCTGTTTATTGGCTATTTGGACATCATCTTTCTCAAAGGGTATGTTTAAGGTGTTGTTTGCCTATTTTTCTATTAGATTGACTATCATTTTATTGACTTGTGGGAATCTTCTGGTTATAGGACCTTTGTCAACTATATGTATTACAAATATCTTCTGGGAATGCATGGCTTGCCTTTTGCATTTTAAAGTTGTCTTTGAGGAGTGGAAGTTCTTAGTTTTAATGTAGTTTAACCTACAAAACTCTTTCTTTATGATTAGTGCTTTTTGTATCCTTTTAAATAAATATTTACCTATGCCAATGTCATGAAAATATTATCCTATGTTATCATCTAGAAGTGAAACAGGAGGAGTTCCCTTATACCCCTCACAGGGCATGCGACAGAGGTGTGGCTTGCTTCTCTGGTGCCCTGCTGCTCAAACCTCTAGTGGAAGCATGCAGATGGGCAGGTTGTGGGGAACGTTTTTGGGCTCCGACCCCATAGCAGCATCTAGGGTTGAGTGTTTACAGCTCCCAAAGGCCCAGTGAGTGTATGTTACAGTGTGCTCTTTCAGCTTAGCCATCCACAGGTGGCTTGTTTTAATCAGCTCAAATAGACCCTTTGCCTTTTCACAAGGACAGAGGGCTTTCTGTATCCCAGGTTCTTGCCCTAGTGTACCAGAAAAATCAGGTCCCATGTGAGCTTGGAGGATGGGTGCAAGGTTTTATTGAGTGGTGGCAGTAGCTCTCAGTGAGGTAGATAGGGAGCCAGAAGGGGGATGGAGTGGGAAGGTGGTCTTCCCCTGGAGTCGGGCCACCCAGCTACTGCACTCTGCTCCAACCATCCCCAACCAAATTCTGCATCATCCCACCTCAGTGGCCTGCTGGTGTCTGTTAATGTGCTCTTCTGCTCCTCTTGATGTCCAGCTGCTTGTGTCCGTGGCCTCTATGGTCTTGGGTTTTTATGGGCACAGGATGGGGCATGGTGGGCTAGAGTGGTCTTGGAAAACGCAACATTTGGGTGTGAAAACAGAAGTTCCTGTTCTCACTTAGGTCCGTGGACACAGGTCCGAGGGTGGAGCCCTTGCCAGGGACCCTGCCCTTCCCTACTCAGCACATCCCTGCCCCTCTCCCATATCATTTCCCTGCTCTTAAGAGGTACATCTAACTGCCATTAGAATATGGATGACAAATGGTCTTAGCTACTTCCTGCTTACAGGGGGCATTTTTTGGGGGGGGCGGGGGGGATGGCAGTCATATTCCTTCCAGAGGGGGTTCCTGGCAAAGGGTAGCCATTATGCGAGGCTCTGGTTGCCTGGCCATTTGGAATTTGATGGCCTCTAAGTGTGAGAGAAAAAAAAAGCCAGAAAATACAAGTCTTATAAAGTTAAGTATGCAGGGGTTAAATATGTGCATTATACAAGGAAAGAATTCAGGGCCAAATATTACAGAGATAAGAAGTGAAATATACTCACAACAACATTGTACCCAGAGCTGTTTCATCCTGGTGAAGAAATTAAACCTTTTATGGGAGTGGTTAAACTTTAGAAGACAGATAACTGTTCTTGCCATATCTGTAGCAGTTAATAGGTGCACTCTGGGAATTCTGGGGTTTGTGGGCTTTCCTAGCAGCCATTAAAGCTTCTGTCTCTTTCCTGTATTTCCTGTCTCTCTATTATAAAAGACCATGGTGGCCACTTTCAGGAGGTCTTCTAATGTACTATCTCGTCCCAGGGCCCATTTCTGCAACTTCCTTCTGATATCAGGGGCTGCCTGAGTAATTAATTTATCCTTCAGAATTAGTTGTCCCTCGACTGAATCAGGGGATAGCAAGGTGTGCTTTATCAAGGCATCTCTTTAGCTTTTCCAGGAAGGCAGTGGGATTTTCATCAAAGTCCTGGTCAATCATGGACAACTGAGCTTGTTTCTAGTTCTAAATAAGCCTTCCGTTATGTACACCTGAAAGTGTCTCCTCTTTCAGTCTCCCGTTTCATCATTGGGATCCCATTGAGGTCATTCAGGGTACCATTTCTCTCCAGTTGGATAATTTTCACCCTCTTCTTCCCTGATGCTGTATGTGACTCAAAGCTCATCCCCAAATCTCTCTGCTGCTTGCAGAGTGGCCTGCTTCTCAGTGTCTATCAGGGTCTGATTCAAAACTAACATAACATCTCTCCAGGAGTGCCCAAATATTTGGGTGAAATTCTGGAAAGCCTCTATATATCTGTCAGGGTCATGTGAAAACTTGCCAAGATCCCCCTTAATTTGCTTTAAGTTCTGCAGAGAGAAGGGGACCTGGACCTTACTGGGGCCAAATTCACCAGGCATCTGTCGGAGGGGCTTGTTTAGGATGAGGATTTCTAGGAGGAGGCAAGTGGGAGGCTGAAGCTGGATAGGAAGATCGGGATGGACCCAGAGGAGCAGGGCTGGAGGGAACTGGGTCCTCTGCTGGGAGTGCCTCTGGGACTCATATCTTTCATTCGCTGGGCTTGCTCCTTGCAGCCTTCCCTGAGATGGCAAACAGGAGGGCTATCCTACACTGTCGACAAAGATCTGGATTGCCTTGCAAGGTATAGAAAGCCTGCACATATGGGGCCTCAGACTATCTGTCTTCATCTACAGAAAAGTTCCAACTGCTGGATGGTATCAAAATGAATGGTTCCTTCCTGAGGCCAAGTCAGTCCTTGCTGTAAATTACAATTGGTACTCAAACCCTTCCATCCCCATAGCCGTGTCTAGGGTTGAGTGTTTACAGCTCCCAAAGCCCCAGTGGGAGTGTGTTACAGGGTGCTCTTTCAGTTTTGCCATCTACAGGCCATTTGTTTTAATCAGCTCAATTAGACCCCTCCTTTATCGCAAGGACTGAGGGCTTTCTGTATCCCACATTCTTGCCCTAGTGTACTGGAAAAATCAGATCACATGTGGGCTTGTAGGATGAGTGCAAGGTTTTATTGAGTGGTGGCAGTGGCTCTCAGTGAGGTGGATAGCGAGCTAGAAGGTGGGAAGGTGGTCTTCCTTATGGAGTCAGGCCGCTTAGCGTTTGGACTCTCCTCCAACTAACCCCAATCACATTCTGTATCATCCCAACTTGATGGCCTGCCGGTGATGGCTGGAGTCTGTTGGTGTGCTCTTCTGCTCCTCTTGACGTCCAGTCACTTGTGTGTGTGCCTGCTACAGTCCCAGGCTTTTATGAGCACAGGATGTGAGTGTGGCAGGCCAGAGTGGTCTTGGAAAATACAACATTTGGGCACAAAAACAGGAGTGACTGTTCTCACTTAGGTCTGTGGGCACAGGCCTGAGGGTGGAGCCCTTACCAGGACCCCATCCTTCTCTACCCAGTACTTCCCTGGCCCTCTCCCATATCAGAAACTATAGTTTTTCAAAATTTTATATTAGCTTTGTGATCCATTTAAAATTAATTTCTGTGTATGGTGTGGGATAGGGATTGAGGTTCATTTTTTATTTTCACATGGATATCTGATGACACAGCACCATTTAATAAAAAGTGCATCTATTCACAATGTGCTACAGTTGTAAGTTTGCCAAAAATCAAATGACCATATATGTGTGGATTTGTTTCTGGAAGCTGTATTTATTTCAAATGTCTGGTTCTCTCCCCTTGATTCAATAAGCCTTGAAATCTAGAAACATTTGTGTTCTCATTTTCTTCTGCTTCAAGGTCATCTTTTATTCTTGAATCTTATGATTTCCAAGTAAATTTTAAAATAAACTTATACATTTCTGTGGCAGAAATCCTACAAGAATTTTCTTTGTGATTTCCTTGAATCTACAGGTCAATTTAGAAAGATTTAATAAGTTTACAATGTTAAGTATTCTAACTCAGATTATGATATAACCGTCTTTAGAATTTCTTCAGTTGCATTCATTATTAAAAACTTTTAATATAACATAACATACATATATAAATATGCATAAACATAACTCAATTGCAATTTTGCTGACAATTTTTTACTCTCACTATTAACAGTTTTCTCCAGCTGTATTTCACATCTTTTCTCAGACTTAGTAATAACTATTTTTTGTTACTATTGTAAAGTATATTTTATTTTATTTTTTAATGATTTATTGCTTATATGCAGAAATAGAATTAATTTTTGTTTCTTAACATTGTGTACAATAAGTTTGTTGAATTCACTTGTTAATTTTAATGATATATCTGTAAATTGAAAAGAAATTATGAATTCGATCCTGTTCTATAATTTTATTTCTATTTTTTAATCTTGATAACTTTCATTTTCTTTTCTTTTTTTATTTCTTCGATTAGGGCTTTCAGTATGATGTTGAAGAAAAATGCTGATAGCTGATATCCTTGTCTCAGTCCTAATATCAGAGGATTAGGGTTTCAGTAATTCAGCATTAAGTATATTTGTAGTATAATAATAATAACTATTACTACCTAGAAAACCTTTATATATTAAGGGAGTTTTTATTTCTATCTAGCTGTTTTCAAAAAAAATCATGAATGAATGTTGAAAGTTATTAAATGCTTTTTCCTTAACTATTGAGTGCATTATATAGATTTTTTTCTTTGCGATTGTTAATGTAATACATTATACCAAATATTAATATGAACTAAATATTAAACAAACCTCATTCCTTGGATAAACCCAACTTAGTCATAATGTATTGTCCATTTCAGACATTGCTAAATTGGATAAGGAATATTTTGTGGTTGACTTTTTAAAATCATGTTCATGAGAGATTGGCCTGTGATTTATCTTCGTTTTAATTCCTAATCAGGTTTATAAAATACATTGAAAAGATATTTTCTATTATATAAAATTTTGATTAATTTTGATATTGTTCTTAGTTAAATCGTTGGAACAATTCACTTTAGAAATTATCTGGGCCAGTAATGTTCTTTGCCAGAATATTTTTAGACACTGATTGAATTACTTTAATAAATACAAGACTCTTTTCAGATATTCTATTTCTTCTAAAGTTGGAGAAAGTTTCTTGTTAGTTTGGTAAGTTTTATTTTTCACAAATATAATTTTTGCCTACATTTTCTACATTTCAGCTTAGTGGTGTAAATTTTTTCAGAGTATCACCTGTTTTCTCTAAATATCTGTAAGATCTATAATGATACCATTTACTTATTTTTTTCTTGATTAGTCTATATAAATAATCTACTTTTAGTTTTGTTGCTTTTTTAATATTGTAGGTTTATTTTTATTAATTTATTATTTTAAAATATTTTTTCAAATTTTTTCTTGTTTTTTTTCCTTGTCATAACATATATACACTAAAGTACACTAATTTTAAGTGTGTAATCTGATGAATTTCTACATATTTATGCACCCACAAACTCACCAACCAGGTCAAGTTAATACACAGAAGGTTTCTTCTTGGCCATTTCTAGTCATTTTCAACCCTCTCATGTTTTTCTTTATTATTACTTCTATCAACCAATTAATTGTTGATCATAAAAGGTACCTGTTCTAGAATTCCATGTAAACTGAATCATACAGATTCTTTTGCGTCTGACTTCCTTTGCTCAGTATATTGTGAGATTCATCCATTGTAGTGAATATAGCAATAATTTTTAAAAATTTCCCTGAGGTATTCCATTGTATGGCCATAGGCATACATCAGAGATATTGCAGGATCAGTTCCAGAATACCACAGTAAATCAAATACTGCAATAAAGTGAGCCAAATGAATTCTTTGGTTCTCAGTACATGTAAAAGTTATACATACACTATACTGTAGTTAATTAAGAATGCAATAGCATTATGTCTAAAACGTGTACTTATCTTAATTTAAAATATTTTTTATTTATTTTTTATTTCCATAGGTTAATGGGAACAGGTGGTGTTTGATTATATGAATAAGTTCTTTAGTGGTGATTTCTGAGATTTTGGTGCACTCATCACCCAAGCAGTATACACTGCACCCAATTTGTAGTCTTTTATCCCTCACCCTCTTCCTACCCTCTCTTTCTGAGTCCCCAAAGACCATTGCGTCATTCTTATTTCTTTATATCTTCATAGCTTAGCTCCCAGTCAGGAGTGAGAACAATGTTTGGTTTTCCATTCCTGAGTTATTTTACATTGCTAAGAAATGCCAACAATCATCTGAGCCTTCAGTAAGTGATAATCTTTTTGCTGGAGGAGGGTCTTGCCTTGACGTGGAGGTCTACTGACTTATCAGAGCTGTGGTTACTAAAGGTTGTGGTGACGGTGGCAATTTCTTAAAATAAGACAGCATTGAAGTGTGCAATATTGAATGACTCTTCCTTTCACAAAAGGTTCCTCTATAACATGCAATGCGGTGTGATAGAATTTTACCCACAGTAGAACTTCTTTCGAAATTGGAGTCAATACTCTCCAACATTGTCACTGCTTTATCCACTAAGTTTATGTAACATTCTAAATCACTTGTTATAATTTAAACAATGTCCATTGCATAATTTATAAGAAGTTAATTCCATGTCAAAAAACCTATAGGAAGCAATTCCTCACCCATTTAAGTTTGATCATGAAATTACAGCAAATAGTCACATCTTCAGGTTCTACTTCTAGTTCTCTTGCTATTTCCATCTCATCTGTAGTTATTTTCCCCATTGAAATCTTGAACCCTCAAAGTCATCTGTAAGGGTTAGAATGAACTTCTTCCACATTGCTGTTAATGTTGACGTTTTGATTCCCTCCCATGATTCACACATGTTCTTAATGGCGTCTAGAATGGTGAAGTCTTTTTAGAAGGTTTTCAATTTACTTTTCCCAGATCCATCAAGGGAATCACTGTCTGTGGCAGCTGTAGCCTCAGAAAATGTATTTCTTAAATAATAAGACTTGAAAATTGAAATTACTCTTGGATCTATGGGCTGCAGACTGGATGCTGTGTTAGCCAGAATGAAAACAACGTTAATCTCCTTGTACATAGTCATCGGAATTCTTGGGTGACTAGGTACACTATCAATAAGCAGTACTATTTTGAAAGGATCTTTTTTTTCTGCAAAGTAGGTCTCAACATTTGACTGTTAAAATACACAGTAAATCATATTGTAAACAGAGATACTGTTTTCAAGGCTTCGTTTTTCCATTTATAGACCATAGGCTGTGTAGATTTAGCATACTTCTGAAGAGCTCTAGAGTTTTCATAATGGTAAATGAGCATTGGCTTTAACTTAAAGAAGTCACCATCTGCATTGGCCCCTAACAAAAGGGTCAGCCTGTCCTTTGAAGCTTTGAAGTCAGCCATTAACTTCTCTCTAGCTATGAAAGTCTTAGATGATATCTTCTTCCATTATTAGGCTGTTATGTTTACATAAAAAAAATCTGTTGTTTAGTGTAACCACCTTCATCATTATCTTAGCTAGATCTTCTGGATAATTTGCTGCAGCTTCTATATAAGCTCTTGCTACTTCACCTTGTACTTTTATGTTATGGAGATGGTTTCTTTCCCTAAACCTTGTGAAACCAACCTCTGCTCATTTTAAACTTTTCTTCTGCAGCTTCTTCACATCTCTTAGGCTTCATAGAATTGAAGAGATATAGTGCCTTGCTCTGGATTAGGCTTTGGCTTAAGGGAATGTTGTGGCAATCTTGATCGTCTGTCCAGACCATGAAAACTTTCTCCACATCGGCAATAAGGCTGTCTCACTTTCTTATCATTCACATGTTTACTGGAGTAGCCACTTTTAATTTTCTTCAAGAATTTTTCCTTTGTATTCACAGCTTGCCTGTTTGGCACAAGAGACCTAGCTTTCAGCCCATCTTTGTTTTCAACATGCCTACCTCTCTAAGCTTAATTGTTTCTAGCTTTTGATTCAAAGTGAGAGACATGCAACTTTTGCTTTCACTTGAACACTTAGAGGCTATTGTAGGGTTATTAAATGGCCAAATTTCTATGTTGTTGTGTCTCAGGGATAGGCCTGAAGAGGAGATAGATAGGGAATGGCTGGTTTGTGGAGTAGTTAAACACACACACACACACACACACACACACCATTTGTTATTAAGTTTGTCATAGTATGGGCATGGTTTGTGGGGTCCCAAAACAATTACAATAGAAAAAGCAAAGATCACTAATCACAGATCACCATAACCATAATATAATCATAAAAAGTGTGAAATATTACAAGAATTGCCAAAATATGACACAGATTTGAGGTAAGAACATGTTGAAAAAAGGCGCCAAAACACTTGCTTAATGCAGGATTGCCACAAATCTTCAATTTGTAAAAAAAAAAAAAAAAAAAAAAGTCCGAAAAGTGCAATAAAACAAAGTGCGGTAAAGCACAATGTATACCTGTATACCATGACTCACTCACTGATCTATTCCTTTTTTATGAGTATTTTTTTCTAGTGTGATGCTGTTATGAATCCAGGTGTCATGAACATTCTTGTACATGTCTTACAGAGGACATATGTACTCATTTCTTTGAGGTCTATACCTTGAAATAAGATTACCGGGACATAATTTAGGATTATTTGTAGCTTTATTTGATATTGCTAAACAGTTTTTGAAAGTGATTGAGACAATTTATGCTTCTAACAATGTATCAGAGTTACAATTGCTTTGCAATCTTGCCTGTATTTGGTTTTAAAAGTATTTTTATTTTTAGCATTCAGGTGATTTGAAGTTGTATCAAGATACAAAATTATGATTTTAAATTAACCAATGAGTAATGATATTAAGTATACAATTTCATGCTTATTGGCCATATAGATATTCTGTTTTATAAAGAGCATGTTCATGTGTTTAACTGTTTCTAATTGGGTTGTCATTTTATTATTAATTTTAGTAAAAGCCATTCTTTTTATTTTCCAGATGTAAATTTTCAGCAGATGACTGTATTGTAAATATTTTCTCCCAATTTTTAGCTTGTCTTTTTAATTCTCTTAATAGGATAATTTGATGGACATATATTTTTAATTTTAATTATATCTGATTTGTCTTCTTTTTTCCCTGTCTATGATTAGTGTTTTATATGTCCAGGTTAGAAAGTATTTGCCAACTGACAACATTATGAAGGTCTTTTTCTATGCATTTTTTGGTAGGATATTCCTTATTTCACTTTTCCATTTAGATATATAATCTATCCTGAATAAATTTATGGTATGAATTAGGTGTACAGGTTTATTTTCTTCCCAAGTTAATGTCCAGTTGCTTTAGCACAATTTATTGACAAGACTATCATTTCTCCACTTGATTCCTGTAACACCTTTGTTGGAAATCGTATATGTGTAATTTATTTCTCAACTTCCTATCTGTCTCAACTTCCTATTCTGGATAGATCTATATGTCTATCCTTGCACTTGTACCACATTATCTTATTAAAAGTGGCATTGTAGTTCTTATAATAAATCTTATAATTTGGTAATTTAAGTTCTCTAACTTTGCTTTGATCTTCAAAATTATTGTGATTTTTCTGGGTTTATCTGCCTTTTAATTTTATTTTAGTGAAATTTTTGCAGATATACTCTCAGTTTTTGTTTATTGTGATATGTATTATTTCACTTTAACTTTTGAGTTATATTTTCACTGGTATAGAATTCTAAGTTGACATTTTTTTCAGCACGTTAAAGATGTCACTTCATTGTTTTCTTGCTCTCATCATTTTAGTTGGGAAGTCAGCTGCCAGTCGTATTGCTACTCATTTGATAGTGATGCATCTTTTATTCTCTGGTTACTTTTAAGATTTTGTTTTGCTTTAGTTCAGTTTTACCATGATGTGCCTATGTGTGGTTTTCATTGTATTAATCTACCTTGAGCTAATTGAGCTTCTTTTACCTGTGGTTGACATCTTTCATTTGTCCTGGAAAGTTTTGGGTCATTATTTCTTCAAAAATTGCTTCTACTTCACTCTTACTCCCTCCACTACTAGGAGCCCAGTTACATGTGTTATATATTTCCACTCTGTTCCACATGTCTTTTATATGCTTTTTGTGCATCTCATTCTTAATCCTCTGTCTTAGTCTGGATATTATTTACTGACCTAACTTTAAGATTACTAATCCTTTCTTTAATGTGCCTATTCTGTTGTAAAATTATCATATTTTAAATTTCATTAATTACATTATTTTTAAAAATCTAAAATTCCCTTAATTTTTCATAGAATCAAATTCACTGGTAAAATTTGTTTGTCTTTATTTTCTTCAGCATATTAATCAGTTATTTTAAAGTCTGTGTCTGATAGCTTTGGATTACCTTTAGGTCTGTTTCTGTTCAGTGCTTTTCCTCTTCTGTCTCTTGATATGCCTGGAAATTCTAAACTGAATGCCAGACATTGTGTTTAATAAATGTTAGAGACTATGAATGATGTTATGTCTCTTCAGAGAGGGTTTTGTTTAGCATCTGGATAAAGGATTAGGGTTGATTTGAAGTTATGTTTTAGTCCTTGTAAGATCTAGTTCATTTCTGCTTCATTCTAACTGTGGTGTATAATCCTGTGGAGATTATGCACCTATGTGGGTGCTGAACTCCTGATTATATGCCCCCAATGTGATGTAAGGTCAATAGGTCTGCTAAACTTCTCAGTTTTTTAGCAGCTGATTTTTTCTCTGTTTCTCCATATTTGGTCTATTTGTCACACACCTTAATAGGTGGTTAGATGGATAAAAGTGGTATAGAAGCCAAAATTACCTCAGTGATTTTTTTTTGTCAGTAGCATCATGACCCTTCAAGTTTCATCTGCCTTGCTAACTCTTCAGTACCTTCAAATATCTCTGATGCTTTCAAACAGATGTTTTTATTTTGTGTTTCATTTTGGCATTTTATCTAATTTTTCTAGTTGTTCTTAGTAGCAGCATTGGTCTGACAAAAGCTGGTGCATTAGAGCCAGAAGTGGAGGATTTAGGGGGTCAGATCTAGAAACAGTGTATATCACATTCTTCTAAGACATGAAATACAGTCACCTGTTGTGTCCAGAAGGAAAATAAAACATTTTAGTGAAAATATAGCATTTTATTTTCCTGTTATAAGCAGTTAGTTTTGGGTTTACTATATACTTTGTAGGTTTCAATCGGATCTTTATGCATTTTTAGCCAAATTTTAAGCTAACACTTAAAACATAGTAAAAGATTCATAAAAAACTCTGTATATGTATTTTAAATCTAAATACTTATTTTTTTGGTTCTGAGCACTATGCTAGGCACATTTAAACCTGTTCTATTCTTGAATCCTCACATATATCTTACAAAACAAGTGTTACTATTTTCTACATTTTTCCAAATGTAAGAATTTTTTTCAACCTCTGAGACTAAAGCTATTGTTTAATTTTTGTTTTCTGATGCAGACTAAAGGCTGATTAATTTATTCTGTAACTTTTTAATTATCATATGTTGTTATAACATATAGGTGCAAGAAGATATAGTAATTGAAACCAAGAGCTCTGGAACTAGGCTGTTAGGTTTTAATTTAATCTTCCCCACTTCCTGATGGTTCAGCCAGCAGGCAATCTACTTCATTTCTCTGTGCTTCAGTTTCCTCTTTTGTAAAATAGATCTAATAATATATTGTTGTACTAAATGCATTAATCTTTGAAGAGAGCCTAGAAAAGTACCTAGTACATAATGATCACTCAATAATTATTAACTATTAACATTATGTGGAAGAAGAAGAGTCCAAAGCTATTCTACAGCAGATTTACAAAATGTTTTATAGTTTTATAACAGCTGCACTAGAATGTAAGTTCCATGAGTTTAGGGAGTTAATCCCTCAGTATGAAGTATGGTACTTGGTACCAACTAAGAGTATAAGATATTGAATTTCAAATTATGAAAGAAGACTTTGGTTCCCTTTTTTCACCTGTGCTTGTCAGTTACAGCTAATAATGTCTGTCGTATATTTTGCCCTCTTTCGTTTGCCCACGTTTTTTTGCAAAGAAAGTTTTTTCTTAAGATAAAAGTTCTAAATTGTTCTGAATATATAAATTACCATCTTATCTTTCTTGAACTGGAGATCACTGCAGAACACGTTTAAAATGTTGGAAGGATTATACATAACTTGGATGAATAAGTAGTCGATATTTTTTTCTAACTTGATAAAAAATTTATGCATTTACTCTCACAAACAACTTGTGCTGTGACTTGTGTTTCACAATTTATGTACTTGATATCATGTACCTTTGATGGTTCTTATCTGTTTCTGACAGATTTTTTATTTTTTTCAGAAGGAAGAAAGGCATACATTTCTGTACTTGTATTCATTTTGTTTTTCTTGTGGTAGTATCTCACTTTTCATTCCAAAAAAAAGTTATCTGTCAATCAATGTTTACTAAGCATTTATTGCATCTCTGTGTGCACTTTCCTACCTTAAGTTCTGTCTGACAATTGGAGAAAGGCTGTGTAATGAAAAAGAGAAGAATCTTAAATTGTTAGAACTTAACATATTCAAAAGCACTTTGGGAATAATTGAGGTATTATTTTCTTGTTCTTGTCTGTGGTATTAATTTCCTAGGACTGCTATAACAAGTTGCCACAAACGGGGTGGTTTCAAGTAACAGAAATTTATTCTATCTCAGTTTTGGAGGCCAGAAATCGAAAACCAAGGTGTCGGTGAGACTGGTTCCTTTTGGAGGTTCTGAGGGAGAATCCATTCCATGTCTGCTTCCTAGCTTCTGGTGGCTGCCAACAACCCTTATTGTGGTTTGACTCATGGATATATCACCCTAATCACTGCCTCCAAATTCGCATCACCTTCTCCTGTGTTTCTCCTTTACTATTTGTATCCTTTCTTATAAGGACACTTGTCATTGGATTTAGAGTCCACTTAGGTAAGCCAGGATGATCTCATCTCAAGATCTTTAATTTAATCACATCTGCAAAGACCCTTTTGCCAAATAAGGTCCCATTCACAGATTTCAGCTGGACATAGGTGTTTTGGGGGACTGCTGTTCGGCCCACTATATTTGATCCTTACTTTGTTACTTTTCCTTGAATATTATCCTTTTTCAGATTTACAGAATATCTGCCTTATATCTCTTGTTCTTCCCAAAGCCTATTTGAGTGTTCTATCCAGTAATGCCATCTTAATAATAATGTATTAAAGAAATGGATGGCAAAAATGAAAATATAGAGGATTAAAACAAGTTCATGGCATGTAATAACATAGTTTGAGTCTAGTGATAAGACTGACAAATAGAAAAAAATCACAGCATGAAATGAGAGTGTAAGTACTATGATATGGCTAACTGCATATAGCTAAGTGCGTATGAAAAGTCACTCTAGACCAGGGGGAGTCAGAAAGGCTTTCTGGGGAAGGGGATGTAGGAAATAAACATTGAAGGTTTGAGTAGGAAGTTTCTTGGTGAGGTCAATGAAAAAGAGCATTCTAGGCACAGAAGAGAACACATGCAGAGATTTCCCGTGTGCAGTCTCCTGGGACCAATAGGAAGTATTTGGTGTCACTGGAAGATATAGTGCCTGGGATGGACGTATGACTGGGGGTTGTTTGCAGGGTAAATTGCAAGAGATAATGCAGGAGTTGCATGAGGGCTATATCATGAAGGACCTTGTGGACTCTACTGTCTTAGTCTGTTCATAGATTAAAACATATCATAGACTTTCTATCATAGACTGAGAGGCTTATAATAGTAGCATATCTTAGACTGATAGCATATCATAGACTGAGTAGCTTATAAACAACATAAATTTATCTCTCCCAGTTCTAGAAGCTAGGAAGTACAGTGTCATGGTGCCAGCACATTCAGTGTCTGCTGAGAGCCCATTTCCTGGTTCATAGACAGCACTTTCCCATTGTGTCCATGCATGGTCAAAGAGGTGAAGGCACTCTTTGGTGTCTCTTTTAAAAAGGCATGTCTTATTCATTTCAGGCTGCTAAAACAAAATATCAGAAACTTGGTGGTTTATAAACAATAGTAATTTATTATACTTCAAGAGCCTGAGAACTTTAAGATCAAGCCACAGGCAAATTAGGTGTCTGGTAATTACAGGTCCTCTTCCTCATAGATGATGCCTTCTAGCTGTGTCCTCACATGGCAAAAGGGGCTGGCTAACTCTCTGGAGCCTCTTTTATGAGAACACTAATCCCATTGATGAAGGATCCACCTTCTTGGCCTAATCACCTCCTAGAAGCTCCACCTTCTAAAATTATTACCTTGGGGGTTAGAATTTCAACATATAGATTTGGGGAGAACACAAATGGTTAGCCCATTGCATCTACCAAGGAGTTTGTATTTATTCATAAAAAATAATGAGAATCATTGAAGTGGTATTTAAGACATCACCAGATTAAAGTTTTACAAAAACCTCACTGGCAGTAGTTTAAGAAGGGGATCAGATGTTGGTAAATCAGGAAACAGTTGGTATATTTTAAATTTTTGAGGTAATCCAGGTGAAAAATGATGGAGTGATGAGCCTCAATTAAGATTGTCTAGGAATAGGATGGGGGAGTTTCATTTGAGACTTGTTAAATTGATATAGGATTGTTGGGACATGGTGGCAGATTGGAGTTAGACCATATGGAACAGAGAGGAGTTAAGGATAATTTTCAGGTGTCTGGTTTGTTTGACTCTAATAGATAGGTAATGATATTATTCATGGCGGATGAGGACAGAGGGGGACCGGTATGTATGTTAATCTTCTGAGCCTCATTTCCCTAATCTGTAAAATAACTCTGCCCTTTCCATCTCTGAGAACCATTTTTAAGACTCTTCGTCTGGGTTCTGCAGAGAAACAGAACCAGTAGAGATAGCTGGATAGATAGCTGGATGGATGGATAGATGAATGCATGGATGGATAGATAGATAGAAAGACAGATGATAAGGGGTTTATTAGAGAAATTGGCTCATATAATTATAAAGGCTGAGAAGTCCCACAATATACCACCTGCAAGCTGGAGAACCAGGGAATCAGTAACATGGCTCAGTCCAAGTCTGAAGGCCTGAGAACCTGGTGAGCTGCTGGTGCAAGTCCTGGAGTCCAAAGCCCAGGGAGCCTAGAGTTCAGATGTCCAAAGGCATGAGAAAAGGATGTCCCTGTTCCAGGAGGTGGGACAGGGGTAGGGGAGAAGAGAGAGAGGGGGAATTCGAGTTTCCTCTGCCCTTTTGTTCTATCCGGACCCTCAACTGACTGGATGGTGCCCACGCACATTGGGTAAGGGCAGATTTTCCTTATTCAGTCCACTGATTCAAATGCCAATCTCTTTTGGAAACAAACTCACATACATACCCAGATATAATGCTTTTCCAGCTATAGTTATCTAGGTATCCCTTAATCCAGTCAAGTTAATACCTAAAATTAACTATCATAAGGACCAAATAATGTAAAGTACTTAAAAATGATTTTAAATTATAAAGCAATTTCTAAAATTGTTTTTTATGATTAGTTTACATTTAACCAGGTTGTATAATTAAAACAAAACCAAAATTAAAGAAGTATATAACTGCAAGAGGGCAAAAAACATTGTTTTTAATAGAAGGAACAAAATCTTTGGAGATGGCGAGAAACATGTCTATGCAATCCAGGCTCTTTTTCTCTTCTCTGTTTTTCCATCCCACACACTGACTTCATCATGTCATATGCTCAAGAAAAAAATCCACAATTATTCTCTAATGCTTATTGGTTTAAGCCCAGACCCTTTTTCTCCTGTTCAAAGTTTATTAGCGCCTTGCAACTTTATCAAGTGACCTTTCCACTTTCAATCCTGGCATACACATGTTCCTTGTCCCCTCATATACAGTGAGTGAACTCAGTAATCCATGGTTAAAATCATGGAAAACACGTCAGCCTTCTCATCTGTTAAGCAGGTGTAATTATATCTATCTTACAGGACTGATAACTAGATAAAATTAAATATACATGACATTTATGTAAATTGCTACATCCTATACCTGACAAAGAATAAAGGCTCACTGAATAGTATTTTATTATGCTTTTTATTTACTAATGTGAACTCCCTGCAGATAGATCCATTTGGCCCTTAGAAATCTTTCTCTCCTGCTCTCTAATTTTACAAATTACTCAAGCCCATGATGGACTCTGATCTCTGCATTCAACCTTCCCTGTGTCTCCAGACCACCTGCTTTCTTCTGTTCTACTCCTGTCTTTTTGAATTTCTGTAACTTGTAGGGTCTGTCTCACATTTAATACTGGATTATTGAAACATTTGCTCTACGTTCAGTTTGTCTCTTTAAAGTAGATTTCAAATTCCTCAAGTGATGTATCTAGCACAATGTAAGACACCCTCAAGACACAACAAAAGAGGTGATTTGAGAATCCGTGTGTCTTTTTGGGCTTCAGTTTTCAACATCTCTTCTTTGGGGGCGTCTTGTTAAAGTTCTTATTTTCTAGTTCTCTCTTTGTATATCAAAATCAATCTTCATGCTCTAAAGGAAGAAAAATAAGTAAAAAACTGAGGTGGAAATTTGAACTCTTTTTAGCCTTGGTGTCAAAACTGAGGAGAATGTAGGTTTTAGTATATTTTTATCTTCTTAGGCTTATTTTCCTTCATTCTCTGACAATTTAAAAATTGCAATAATAATCACATTGTTCCCTAACTGTTCTAGGTAGAACCAAAGCCAAGATTATTTTATTTAACTATCAGGAAGGAGCTGTAGGGAGACACCTATAAAACATCCTTGCTTTCTTAATAAGAATGAAGATTACCTTACAGCTGAAGGATAATTAGCCTCAGGCAGTGGATGCCTTGTCCAGACTACAGTAAAGGGTTTCGGCAAGATGCCTGGAGCAACACGGAACATGAGCACTAAGGGACTGCTTAAGATGGAAGTATATTTATGGGATAACCCTTTAACTTCTTTTAAAATTCTATTTTTGGAAACTAGAAGTTGTGTAACTTGGGGAAAAGACTCAGACAGGCATTCTTTTGAATACATTCTCTGGTACTTAAAAAAGGGCAAATTTACTTAATCTCTTCAAACCCAGTTTCTTCTCTGTTAAATGGGAATGAAAAAAGAAAACATTTGACACCTTTCCATGTAGGCATTTGGAGAGTTATAATAATAAAACAACAATCTGATTCTTAGCTCTTTGAGCAACTGTAAATTACTTATAAGCTATTTGGCAACTCTTCCAACTTTCTACCAAAGCGTAATTTTTAAAAAATTTAAACATTGCTCTCATGTCAAAGATTTATTTAACTCATTAATGAAGGAACCAGCAGGATGTTAAAGCTGGTTCAAAGAGAATTTGTAAAACTGAGGATATTTAGGTTCTGAAGGAAAGACTGCTAGGATAAATTGCTAGATTTAGATATAATTGTTTTTTCACTTCCTACAGGGCAATAAAGCTAACTTTTGGAGTAACCATGTTCAGATATAATTTGCATTTCTATCAGACAACATGTAAAATTAACATATAACTTCAAAGATTTTGAGTCCTAATCAATGGTAATTGGTTAATCAAACAAAGCTACATTATCCTAGAAAATTAAATCATCTTGGAGAAGACCCGTTAGATAATATTCCTATGGCAATGAAAGGACAAACAGTCATTATTTTATCTTATTCACAAATTTTTAATATATATTTTCACATAACATTTTTTTTTCATGGGTCTCACTCTGTCACCCAGGCTGGAGTGCAGTGGTGTGATCATGACTCTCTGCAGCCATGACTGCCCAGACTCAAGCAATCCTCCTACCTCAGCCTCCTAGGTAGCAGAGGCTACAGGTGCATACCACCACATCAGGCTAATTTTTAAGAAATTATTTATAGAGATGGGGTATCACTATGTCTCTTACCTGGTACTCCCGGGCTCAAATGATCCTCCCACCTCCGCCTCCCAAAGTGCTAGGATTACAGGCATGAGCCACCGCACCTAGCCAACATTACCTTTTTATTTTCAATATTTTCTATCATTTTCACTCCTTGCTAATACCTTCAGTTCACCTACTATTTACTTTTTTTAACTTCTCTTTGTCCCTGTAAGTCTACCTGTTCCTAACTCCCTCTTTCCCATCAGCCATTTATTGCCCAATTATATCCACATTCTCTGGCCTTTTTTCTTCCTCTTCAAGCCATTGTTTGAGTCTGCCTTGGTTCTTATGCTAAAACTAGATTTAAACCAAGTTGACTGTGTACAACTATCAGCTTCCTTTTAGTATGAGAGATATTAAGATTTACCCTTTCCCTCTGAGTAACTCTACGTGGAATAAGAAAAGAAAATCTCAAGCAGAATTCTTCCACACACCTGAAATCTAAAACAAGTGGGCATAGAGTTCTATACACTCCATGAAGTCCTGGCTCTGCCCTTTTGTCTGCTCCAAAATCACTTCAGATGAAAGTTTCGCTTAAGGCAAATGTGCACTAGTCTGTGGCACACATTTTCTAACCAATTTTATTTTTAGCATCAAGTGATCAAGAATGTTCGGAACCTGCATTCCAGAACCAATTAGGAATCAGATTTAGGGAGCCGTTACTATGGGTGGAAAGCATACTAGACTTTTATTCTCTGTTCATGTAAAAGAAGGAATGTATCTGTTATATTCTAGCCCATCCTTGCATCTTGAACATTATCATTTTTCACCAATGAACACCCAGATCTAACGTCATGCTTATTAACAAGCCACTGATTTCACCAATGAAAATCCACTGATAATATTCATTATGCTAATTGAGAAACCTCTGGTGTTGATCAGTGACAATGCTAACTGAGGCTTTGTAGATGCTATCTCTTATGTGTGGTTTTCTGAAGAATGTCAAGCAACCACCTCTGTAGTGTATCTCCAATAAGGGAAACTGTCCTCCGTGGACTTGTTACACTCATTTACATTACACGATCCAGGTTAGAAGCAGTTTAAAATAAAATACAATCTACAAAACAACCTGGACTTAGCCTGTGTCTGAGTGGAGATATCACAACCTGTACTGTCTGTAGAGGGCAGAGGTAACATGGCACTTGTGGGAGAAGATGTTTCCTGTCACTGAGCTCTGGAAGCTGGGACAGTAGCAAAACTTCTTTGGGAATATAGAACCCAGTCACCTCGGCTGTGGGGAATTGAGCAAGGACAGTGCTGGAGACTCTGAACTTCTCCCTGGTGGGTTGGGATATCCCTGAGGATGAGACCCCATTGTCCAACAATCACAGTGGCTACAGTAACTGGGAAAATATGAGGCAGTGAAGTAAAGCATCTTGACTTATTAAAAAGAAAGTATATATTTTTACATTGCTAATTTCTTTGGGGCACTAGCGTCTGGCAGAGCTTCTAGGAAAAACAAAGACCAAAAGCAATGCTGGTTTAAATTCAACTGTAACTGTGTCAGGTTTTACATTATGATAAAATCTTAGCCTCTTTACAAGGAGGTTAAATCCCTAGTTGATTTGAAGTGAATTTAGTTTCTCCAAGATGAGCAAGACGAGACAAAAACATGACCCATTTCTTTTCTCCTCAGAGTTCAAGTTCTTGCTATATTTTTTCCTCTTCCCTCTGTCTTAAGAAGTTTTCTCACAGCTATCAGTGCAGAGAGATGCTCTTGCTCCTTGGGGAGTAGAAAGATTCATGGCTTCCTCCGACACAAAAGGCCCTGGATTATTTTAGGCAAAGAGAGCAGCCTGGAGTGATTCATTGGGCAGTGCTCATGTTGAGCCCTGGCCAGAGCTTTTACCTATTTGTGACAATATAATTTCATTTGCTTTTAGAGATGCCACTTTATGTCCCCTCTGTCAGACTAACTCAGAAATATGTCAACCAGGAAAAACTTACAACTGCTCCTAGCAGTCTGCACTGCATATAGCCAAGTGGCAGAAGACAGAAATGGCATTTGATTTTGATTCTTCTCTTCTGAAATGAACGGTTGCAACAATTGCTGAAACTCTCTAAATTTGTGAATTCATGCAATACTATGATCTGCATGTAAGGATTTATCTCCTAGAATTGGGAACACAGTTTGTGTTCTAGTTTTAGAATCAATTTTTTGCTGCATAGAAGGTAAAGAACAGTTGTTTATTCCTGTGTTTACATTGCCCAGGTTTCATCTTACTTTATTTTCCTTTTTTCTCTTTATATTCATTTCCTATGTTTTTATTTTTAATTTTTCAGGGACTTTATACATACAAGTGATTTTAATGCAAACATCATGAGCCCCCACGGATGCCCCCTGTAGTCTTATAAAATCATGATATTTTTGCCAGATGCTGATTCCATTTCTTTGCCTTTTTTTTAGAGAGAACCATTAACATAATTTGTATTATGTTAATAATAAAAACCATTCTTTTTATTATGTTAATAATAAAACCATTATTTTTATTATGTTAATAATAAAACCATTATTTTTATTCCCACGCATGTGTTTATATTTTAATACATAATTTTAGATCCATAAGTGTGCAATAGTTTTGGCTGTATACCAAACCTGTATGGTTTATGAATATTATAACTGCTGTATAATTTTCTTTTGTACAATTTTGCCATAATTTATTTCTCTTTTCTCTTGGGATATTTCCAATATTTTGTCACGACAAACAAAGCTGCAAAACCCATTCTTGTCCATGTTTCCATGTGTAAGGGTTGTCTAGGGGGTTCCCTTCTAAAAGGGAATTGCTAAAATTTTTTGATATTATATCTTCAACTTAACTAGATATTGCCAAATTGCTTTCCGAAGGAAAATGTTGGAGTTCTTCATACATTCTGGGTAGAACAATATTGTCAGTTATATGAAGAGCAAATATATTTTCCAGTCTCTTGCATGCATGTCTTTTTCTTTGGTCCACAGTTGTTGTTAAAGTAATTTTGATTTTATTTAAAAATATAAACAATTCCTTTATGTTTTGTGCATTCTGTGTCTTATTCTAAAAATGCTTTCATTTTACATGGTCATGAGGATGTCACCCTCTCCCTCATCCTCTGATTCCTTTGTGTGAGCACTTTATGGATTGCCTTATGTTATACGAGCACTACCTGGTTCAATCCATGCTAATCTGGATCCAAATGTAGATGTAGCACCTTCTTAATGAATCTTCCTGCACAAATGCATTAGTGATCAAAGTACTAAAGATTTTGTAGTAGCGACAAAGGAAGAGTTCACATCTTCCACTCCATTAGATAAATCAGTCTTTTCTGTTATCTGATTCTGTTCTGTCCCTTTGTTATATCTTGACCTAACCAGCACTTTCGCTAGCAGAATTAGCTGCTTATTTCTTCCTTTGGGGAGCAAAAATAACTCCTCTCTTTGCTTCATGGTAAACTTTTCCACCTATTTTGCTATAAAATATTGTTAACAGTTGACTTATAACTTAACAAGTAACAAGCATACAAAAGTAAAATCTCAATCATAGTGGGTCTTTCACTAAAATAATTTCTCATAATCATTAATTCAGTTAATCAATTAATATTTATTAAACATCAACTAAGTGCCAAGCATTGTACAAGTCACTGAATGAACAAAACATATCCCAGGTGGAAAAGATAGAGAAAGGGATTCTGAGAAGGCTTCTCTGAGGAGGTGACATTTCAGGTGAGATGGGAAGAACAGGAAACTAGCCATTTCATAGTACAAAAAAATGTTTAACAGGCTAAATGACAAATGCAAAAGCCAAATGAAGTGAAAAAGAGCTTAGCATATAGGAAGAACTAAAAGGATATCAATTATGGCTAAAAGGAATTATAGAAGGAGAAAAATGATATGAGATATAGATAGCGAGTGGTAGGGGTGAAATAATTTACTATCTTTTAGGTCTTCATAAAAAGGCTAATGATTTCATTTGCATTTTTTAGTATAACATTGGCTGTATATGGTAGATAGATTGATGATACACAAGAGTAGAAGGAAACAATTAGAAGTTACTGCTAGGATCCAGATGAGATTTGATGATGGCCAAGATTAGTATGGTAACAGTAGAAAGGTGAAATAATACTTTTTAGAGGAAGAAATGGCAGAATTTACAGAAGAAACAAATTAAGAGAGTAAGGAAGAAAATAGAATCAAAGATGGTACCCAGTATTGTGACATGATTAAGAGTTGGATGATAAACTGACATATTGGAGACTGCCCTGGAATACATTCTAGGTAGAACAAAGATGATGGTGGTCAGGAGTTTTATCTTAGGCATATCACTTACAGACGCTTATAGGCATCTAAGTGTAGACCCTGAGTAAGCAGTTGGATCTAGATCTAGCTCAGAGAAGACGTAAATTTAGGAATTTCAACTAGTAGTAAAAGACAATGTTTTCTATTTCATGATAGAGCAATAGATATACAGATAGGAAAATGAATGAGAGAAGACCTTACTTTAGTTGTAGCCTAAGATATAGATTCCAGTGACCACAAGCCATGGCCTTGAACTTCTATGCATGGATCTTGGACAGATTTTTGTCTCAGAACGCCCAAGAAAAGTGAAAGATGGCAATTTTCCACTTGGTCCCTTTAACAAGTTTCATTTTTCCTTTAGGTGTCTGTTCTTTATCAGAATTTTCAGAGTTAAGGGCTAGAAAGCACTGCACCAATGTATTATCAAAGCAAGGAGACCAAAACCTGGCAGAGATACAACAAAAAAAGAAAAGTTCAGGCCAATATTTTTGATGAACATCTATGCAAAAATCCTCAACAAAATACTGTCAAACGAATCTAACGGCACACCAAAAAGCTTGTGCACCACTCTCAGGTAGGCTTCATCCCCAGGATGCAAGGTTGGTTCAACATATGCAAATAAAGAAATGTGATTCATCATATAAACAGAACTAAAGACAAAAACCACATGATTATCTCAATAGATGCAGAAAAGATTTGCAATAAAACTTAACATCCCTTAATGTTAAAAATTCCCAATACACTAGGTGTTGAAACAACATACCTTAAATAATAATAGAGCCATATATGACAAAGCCACAGCCAACATCTACTGAATGGGCAAAAGCTGGAAGTGTTCCCCTTGAAAACCAGCACAAGACATGGATGCCCTCTCTCACCACTCCTATTTAACATAGTATTGGAAGTCCTGGCCAGAGCAATCAGGCAAGAGAAAGAAGTAAAGGGCATTCAAATAGGAAGAGAGGAAATCAAACTATTCCTGTTTGCAGATGACATGATTGTATATTTAGAAAACACCATAGTCTCAGCCCAAAAGCTTCTTAAGCTGATAAGCAACTTTAGCAAAGTCTCAGGATACAAAATCAATATGCAAAAATAGCTAGCATTTCTACATATTAACAGGCATGCCAAGAGCCAAATAACAAATGAATTCCCATTCACAATTGCCACAAAATGAATAAAATAACTAGGAAAACAGCTAACAAGGGAAGTGAAAGATCTCTTCAAGGAGAACTACAAACCATTGCTCAAAGAAATCAGAGATGATACAAAGAAATGGAAAAACATTCCATGCTCATGGATAGGAAGAATCAATATCATTAAAATGGCCATGCTGCCCAAAGCAATTTATAGATTCAATGCTATTCCCAATAAACTACCATTGATATTTGTCACAGAATTAGAAAAATCTCTTTTAAAATTCATGCGGAGCCCAAAAAGAGCCTGACTAGCCAAGGCAATCCTAAGCAAAAAGAACAAAGCTGGAGGCATCATGCCACACAACTTCATACTATACTACAGGGCTACAGCAAACAAAACAGCATGGTACTTGTACAAGAGCAGACACATAGACAAATGGAATAGAATAGGGAACTCAGAAATAAGATTGTACACCTATAACTATCTGATCTTCAACAAACCTGACAAAAACAAGCAATGGGGAAAGGATTCCCTATCCAATAAATGGTGCTAAAATAACTGGTTAGCCATATGTAGCAGAATGAAACTGGACCCCTTCCTTACATCATATTAGAAAATTAACCCAAATGGGTTAAAGACTTAAATATAAAACCCAAAACTATAAAAATCCTGGAAGACAACTTAGGCAATACCATTCAGGACATAGGCATGGGCAAATTTTTCATGATGAAGGTGTCAAAAGCAATTGCAACACAAGCAAAAAGGGACAAATGGGATCTAATTAAACTAAAGACCTTCTGCACAGCAAAATGAACTATCAAGAGAATAAACAGACAATCTACAGAATGGGAGAAAATTTTTACAAACTATGCATCTGACAAAGGTCTAATACTTAGCATTTATATGGAACTTAAATTTACAATAAAAAAAATGATCCCATTAAAAATTGGGCAAAAGACATGAACAGACGCTTTTCAAAAGAAGACATACATGTGGCCAATAAGCATATGAAAAAAAGCTCAACATCGCTAATCGTTAGAGAAATGCAAATCAAAACCACAATGAGATACCATCTCACACCAGTCAGAATGGCTATTATTAAAAGGTCAAAAAATAACAGATGCTGGCAAAATTGTGGAGAAAAAGGAATGCTTATACACTATCGGTGAGAGTGTAAATTAGTTCAACCATTGTGGAAGACAATATGGCAATTCCTCAAAGACCTAAAGCCAGAAATACCATTTGACCCAGGAATTCCATCACTGGGTATATACCCAAAGGAGTATAAATTGTTCTATTATAAAGACACATGCATATGTTATGTTCATTGCAGCACTATTCACAATAGCAAAGACATAGAATTAACCCAAGTGCTTATCAATGATAGACTGGATACAGCAAATGGGGTACATATACACTATGGAATACTATGCACCCATAAAAAAGAATGAGATCATGTCCTTTGCAGGGACATGAATGGAGCTGGAGGCCATTATTCTTAGCAGACTAATGGAGGTATGGAAAACCAGATACCACAGGTTCTCATTTATAAGTTGGAGCTAAATGTTAAGAATTCATGGACATGTAGAGGAGAACAACACACACTGGAGCCTATCAGAGGGTTGGGGGTGGGAGGAGGCAGAGGATCAGAAACACTAACTAATGGATACTAAGCTTAATACCTGGGTGATGAAATAATTGGTACAACAAACTCCCATGGCACACGTTTACCTATGTAACAAACCTTCATATCCTGAACATGTACCCCTGAACTTAAAAGTTAAAAAAAAGCAATGAGATGATTGCACACATTGAAGGAAAATTGGATTATATCATATGAGGTTTATTGAGAGATTTGTATTATAAAATGTAATTATCAACGGGTAACAAAACTGACGTGCTGGTGTTTGAGCAACATTAATAGTTATAAAACTTTTTCTTGGTTTTCTGTTGATACTACCAAAGTAGATTTATTGATCATTTCTATGTAACTGATAAGGTATTTGATACTCCAGCGGGTTGTATTTAGTTTTTCTTACTGCAGGTAAAATGATGAATATTCAAGCTTCTTTTTTAAAAAAAGATAATTAATTTCTGGCTTTACTGAGGGATGTTTGAGGTTATTTGGCTAAATCTTCTGTATGGCCACGGATGGATGTACATATCTTATACTTTATTTTCAATGCTTATTCCACTTATATTTGCCTTCAGCTGCTACTTGCAGGCAAAATTCTAGGCTCAGTCATCCAGTCTTACTGATGACAAGTATACTTACTAGTCAGAAAATACTGGGTGCCAACTATGAACCAGCTGCTATGGTACCCATGAGAATTACCAGAAAACTAGTTCATCATTCCTGAATTGAAGAAGCTTACAGTCCAGAAAAGAAATAGATTTGTAATTACCTATATACACTGCAATATAGAATGGAAAAATAGTTATAATAGATTTTAAAAAACATGCTATGTCATTTCCAGGAAACAATGACCACTTGGGTTTACACAATCTCCCTAGTGAGATGAATGAAAACCAATAAAAAACAAACAAAGAAACAAACAAAACACCAAACAAACTAGCAAACAAGCTGGTAGATCATTAGTAGAGTAAAACAAAGAAAGGGAAATAACTGAGTGCCCTAAATTTCCCCAAGTGGCAGCCAAAAACAGAATCAAAATACTGTAGTACGGCATGGCATGTCTCTAAACCACAGATCCAAAAGTTAACATGCAATATTGGTGAGTATATTAATCATGGTAGGCAAATTGTTAAAACATGCAACGTTAAAGCCTCAGTTTTTAAGATACTACAGCTTTCTTTCTTACTCATTTCATAGTTCAAAATGGTTATTCACGTGAGGTAGTTTCTAGGTTCTTTCCTTCTGGATCCTTCCTCCTCTAGGCCCTCCGTGTCCTTTACATTAAGGGAAGAAAGGTAGAAAAGCATACGTGAGAAGTTTTTATGGAATAGGCTTATATGTGGTAGATATCACCTGGTCAGAAGTCCTCAGTGACATGCCCAACTTTACCTGCAAGGGAGGCTGGAAAATGTAATCTGTATGTGTGCAGAGAAGGAGAGGCAAGGGTTTTGATAAATATAGCAGTCTCTGCCACAGAGAGTCTACAAAATCCCTGAAATTCCCATTAGTCATCCCCAAACTGGAGAGAAGTGAAACAACAGACATTTTCTTCCCTTCTCTCTCTATTGATTAGAGGCGAGAATTTAAGTTACTCACATTCAATGTCACACAGGTATCATGTTTCAGAGCCAGGTTTCAAATCCAGGCAGCCAGTTCCAAAATCTGCTCTCAACCTTTATGCTATATTACCAATATCCACAGGAGCCACTTACCAAAGAACAGAGGATGATGGCCTATGGATTGGACAGATCTTGTAAAAGCTGAACATTGTATTTCTAACATTTCTTCAGGATAGATTCTTAAATGTACAAATATTGGGTCATTGGATATAATGTCCAGTCGCTTTCCTGAAAAGTTGCTCTGATTTATGTCCCCACTCTGATTTATGCAAGTGCTTCCCTCATCACATTATTACCAACATGGAGTACTAAGATTTACTTCATCTTTGCCAGTTATATAGGTAGATTAGGAAGCATTTATTCTGACTGTAGGATTGGAGAAATTTTCACAGAAAATGTGGCATCCAAGTTCATCAATGAGGGCACAGCCAAAGCAAAGTGGAATGGCCTGGAAGACTACGGGCTATTTGGGGAAGGCAAGGTAGCCTGAGCTAGCCCCGGTGTAGACGGCTACATTATTGAGCCCTCACACTGTGATATGATTCTAGAGAACAATGAAAACCAGGGTGAAATATAATGACTTTGTCATAATCAGTTTAGAGGTGAGAGGCAATTATAATCTGAAAGAAAGTAGCCCCAAAATAAGCTTTGAGTGAGGCGTTTCCCTATGAGAGGTACATATCTTATACACGTATACTTATATATATTATATATGATATATATATGCACACACACACATATATACACATACACCTTCCTTCCCTTGTTACCACCCTTTTCATACTATCATTTTCAAACAAGTAACCATTTTGTTTTAAAAACTACTGATTGGGTTCATATAGGATTGTGTGTATCGGTGTAAAATAAATTCACTAATGGGATGACAGGTGTGAGGGTTTTCAGCTTTGAAATACATCCAACTAGGGACATTTGCATTCTATGAGAAGTCTATGCTAATATAACATTCACACTCAGAGAAGAAGTTTAAATTGCAAATTTTGAAAAGCTTGAAGTCAGTAAATAATATTTTTGGGAGAGGAGTAGTGGTGCCAAGACAATATCAGTGAGGAAGGCTAAATGGAAGGAATGTTTGCCAGGTGTGAATTCTCTGCTGGAGCTGAAATCACCTGTGAAGCCTGGGACTGGCAATGAATTTTGCTCCTTTCTGACAGGGGATTGCAAACTTTAAAGTACATTAGTATCACCTGGAGGGCTTGTAAAACCAAATTGCTCAGCCTCACCTCCAGAGCTACTGACTCAAGAGGGTTGGGGTCAGGCCCGAGAATTTCCATTTCTAAGAAATTCCCAGGTGATGCCTGTTCCAGGAACTACATTTTGAGAACCATTGCTCTAAAAAAATGCTAATATAAACTTGCTTGTTAGAGAAGGTGGCAGAGAATAACTAAATAATCACAATGAAAGATTTTGCCTGTTGAAGTTCAGTCTGGCTAATGTTTCTCCATAGCTTTGAAAGGTTGCTTTATTTCTTGGAAGGACATGATGCAAGGAAGGAGCAGGGACAAGAGGTAGGTGGAGATATTTTCCTCACCCTCCCAGGGACCTGATCCTAACTCTTTCCTTTTCCTAACTGCCCCTTTGGAAGGAGAGAAATCCGACGTCTCCTAGGCTGCTGCAGCCACTGCTGAGAGCAGCATCTTATGCCAGTTTCCCCTGGCGGCTTCCCAGCCAGCCAGCCGCTCACCCTCCGTGATGATGTCAGCACTTGCTGCTTCATCACACCTGGCTGAAGGAATCAGATAAGCTCCACGGGAAGAGGCCCGAGGAATGAGCACAGTCTTGACAGGTGAACCAAAGAGGCTTTTGTTTTCCGGGCTGGGGCTGGCTGCCAGGTTGTGGATTTCTGTCAGTCAGCTGGCTGCTACACTTCTTTGCTTCTCTATTTTCCCGAAAAAGAAACCATTAGTGATTTGCAAAGCTGCTCCAGCGGATGTAGGGTTTCAATGTGAGACCGAGATGGGGTTAGAATGGGGAAGCCTTCTCTCTACTTTGGCTAGAAGCCTCTGACAGGAGTGGGGCTTATTAATAATTGCAGCCAAGGGGGTATGTAGACAGTTGTGCACTCTGGTAGTGAGTGGGTCCTGCCTGGAAGCTTCTGATAGAATTCCTGAGTGATGCTTTTCCAGTTTCAGTGTGGGCTATGTCCTGAAGAATGGGCTGGGAAGCAGCTTTACATTCAGCCCCTCGAGGCAGGTCACTCATCTGGGTTTGTTGCCCTGTCTGATGCTCCCCTACTTGGGACACCGGTGAGTTTTGTGCCCACTGTTATTGCTGCTCTGTATGTCTGGTGAAAATCATAAAGATATGTTTAAGAGTTAGAATATTTAAAGAAAATCCGTCCAGAGAATTTTTATCCAATCCTACTCATGTCGGATCAGCCAAGGTGGCAATGGGCTAACCTCAGCATCAGGCTGCTTCTCTCTCCATGTAGTTTGTTGGGCGTGGGGGATGAGGAACTGTGTGTGTGTGTGTGTGTGTGAGTGTGTGTGTGTGTGTGTGTGTGTTGTGGGGGTGGCTTCCTCTCTGGATATATTTATTCACAGATCAAAATCTTTGTAAAGGGAGTTTTTTTGTTTTTGGGTTTGTGTGTGTGTGGTTTTTTTTTTTTTTTTACAACATTACAATTGTTTACAGGTCTAGAGAATGGTCCTAAGAATCATTTCCTTAGGTAGAAGGGATGGGAGGGCAAGATAATACATTCTTTCTGTGGTACAAGATTGAGAAATGACCCCAGTGACTCACTGAGTTACCTGGAAAACTAGCTGAGACTGGGGGGCTTTCTTTTTTTCAGCAGCAAGGGGCAACCCAAGCTCAGCTTACCCCAGGACTTGTGGCTTTCTCTCCTCTCAGGGAGAATGAAACTCTCATGGCCCCAAGGCTTTCAGGTGCTGGGCAGAGAGTGCTTCCAAATACCTTCTGAAAATAGCTGGCGCCCAAGTCTACAATGAGTGGTACCAAAACGGTCTGATCATTCCTCCACAGACAGAGCTGCTTTGATGCTTACTCTATAACAAGGCTTCTCAACTGTGGTACTTTTGGTATTTTGGGCCAGGTAATGTTTTGTTATGGAGGGCTGTCCTGTGCACTGTAGGATGTTTAACAGCATCCTGGCCTCAACTCGATGTTAGTAGCAACCCTCGTCCCCAGTTACAACAACCAAAAGTGTCTTCAGATATCACCAGATGTCACTTGGGGATTAAAATTGTCTGTAGTTGAGAATCACTGACTTATAAGAAGGGAGGTGCAGCATGGGTGGGAATCTTCCACTGGAACAAAAACCCATTACTGTGTGACCAGGTGATTGCCCAGGACCCAGCATACCTCCCCATAGGAGGATGGAACTTACGCCTTCTCTTCACTCACTGACCACATGTCTTAATCATGGTTTGTCCAAAATCAGATCCCAAGATGTAGATTCACATAATTTACTTGGGAGAACAAGGAAGCATAAGTGAAAGAATGAAAGTAAGATTGGAACCAGGAAAGTTAATGCAATATATTTTAATGAGTAGATTACTTCAGATAGATGAGGCTTGATGCCTCTCAGTAATGTTTGAGGAACAGTGTAGAATGCACTTCAAAAACGTCCCTCCAAGAATGCAATAGTTGAGGATTATCCACTCACTCTCACCCTGAAATTGGTAGAGGCTGTCCCTGAAGACATGCAGGTTGTTCCTAGTTGATACCCAGCAAGCTCAGGTGGCGCTGCAAGAAAGTCCTCAAGAAGACTTGAAGAAAGATGGCAGGTGCTTAAGGTTGGAAGCTCTCAGAATGCTGCAAACTGTCTGCTTTAGCTATAAGTGAGTTTAGGTGTGTTGAGAGGATCAGTTGGTTGGAACTTCAACAGCTTTCTCTATATTCTTTGTGAGTTTCCTCTTTCCTCAATATAGTGTGTTCCTTAACCCATAGCATGTGATATTGAGGAATTTGTCCCAATTTCTGGTGCATGACAACAAGATCCACATAGGGACCTTACTTGAAGGATACTGATTGCTATTATGTGGGCTAAAAGGAAAGATTTCTGAATAGCCCTTGGTTAAAGAAAGCAAAAACTATAAGGAGAAGAGAGAAGCAGCTCAGTGCTTTCTGAAAATGCCGGAGTATCTGAAGGTTTGCTTTGCAGATGGCCCTGAAAGTGTTAAAATTAATGTTTATCCTTTTCCATGTTGTCTGTCTTTACAAGGGATTTGTGATTTATCAGGGACATGCCTGTGTTAAAGAGCATGTGGAACATCCCTGAGACTTAGTATGCAGACAGCATGCTTCCTAGGTACTCTGAATTCTAGCAAGTCTGATGAAAGATGGGAATTAGAGTTATTGCTGTTTTCTCTGAATAAGGGAATTGAGATGCAATGTGGAGTGTGTACAGGGATTTCAAAGACCTTAACTGGTTTTATGAGAGGCCACAATAGCCCAGGATTATTGTTCTTGCCTATGGGCGGACAGGTTTGAATGCCAGCTGGAGTAGTTTGAATTAGATAGGACTAGCCATAAGCTTCTGAAGCTTGCCTAGTAAGGAAGTGACATGATGAAAATGGTGGTGGAGGACTTCATTCTCACAGCTGTTGGAGGGCAATTATTCACAATTACTTTAGTGGCTGACTGGCTGGGTGAGAGGCAAGAGAGGCTGGAGTGGGAGAGACCCACCAAGAAGCTGTTATAATAATACAGGATAAGATGGTGAAGATTGTAGAATCAAATTGAAATCCGGATAAGAATTTCAATATTCTAGAGGTCCTTTCTAGATCTAAAAATAGTAAGGCAATCCTAGGCTGTCCTAATATTAATGTAGAAAGTGTATTCTGAGAAGTCTCCCTATAAATCTTGGAATTATCTCATGTTGTAGCTGGAAGGATCTAGGGTCATCTACTCCAGTAGTGGCTAATTTGAATGTCTTTTGAGGCCAGACAGGTAAGGTAAATGTGTGGAGCCGGTATGTCTTTAATGTATATACCCACATTTTGTGGACGCGGAATGTTGGGTGCCGTGCAGCATTATGGTGGAACCAGCTCACAAGAGCTGATTGTTAGATTTTCAGAAAATGTGTAAGTTGGTTGACATCACAGTGATAACTTGAAATTAAACCTAGCAGGAGTATTTACACCATTGAAATGGGCAAATACTACAAATCAGAGCTCCCCATCTCCCAGGACCTTGTTGTTAGACGTTTGTCAGCAGCACGCCGCTGGTACTGCAACAAACAAGAGCCACATGCCCAGGCACTTCAACCTGGAAGGTCTGGTGGGAACAAGGGCTATTTCCAGAGGTTCTAATTCCAAGAATCAAACACTTCATTTTATGCATGATGTAATGCAGGCCTAGGTGGGAGTGTGGCATATTTGAGTAAATCACGAAGACCAGAGTAGAAGGAACAAAGAGACAGATCCCTCAGTCAAACAGCATGCTATTCAAACAGGTATCCATTCTCTATGCATTGCTTTAAGATAATTGGACAAAAGATACTCCACAAATATGAAAAAAAGAGGCATGGCATTCTTTAGCATGTAACATCTCTTTTATGTTAGTTATTGGGTTAGGTGTGTATGGCCAAAGAACTGATGAGATCAGGGACTACCAAGTAACAGGGGAATATTTGCTACTTCTCTAATCAGTTACTTTCACTAAGAAGCAAATACAAAAGCAAATATAAGAAAAATTAGACACGCTGAGATTTGACTCTTAGATGGGTATTGCAATTCTTAAGCTCCCCCTATACCCGTGGAAAGAAACAGGTGCTTTCTGTGATCCCTCTTAATTTAAACCTTGGGAGACAATTTTGCATGACTGACACAGATGGCTTATGCTTACATTGCCTCAATACTATTTCAATAGGTTGTTTTCTCTTTTCCATTAAAAAAAAATTTAGAACTTCATATCATTCTAGACAACTCACAGGCAACTGGGAAAGAATCCTAAATTTAGCTAATTTCATAAAAAAGGATCTAAAGTACACTTCAGCAGCTTCATATCTGCTGAGTAGTAAAAGAAGTCTCTCCTAATTGACTGTTGTTCATGGAGATGGTTCTGAGGAAAAAAATAACAATTAAGCTAAAAGCTACCTTTGTGTCATAAATCTAAGTACCTTGACAAAGATGACTTATTTTAAATTCATTGCAAAGAACTTTTGCAAAATTATATAGGATTTTGAAAGGCTTTCTTTATACATAGAACAATATAATCAAGTAGTTAATTTATTTCTCTTAACTTGGAAACTTTAATTAAGGTTTCCTGTTCTATAACCTTGTCAGATCACTGTCCTGGCTTGGTCTTAAAATAAGTTTTATGGCCTTGTTGACCTTCATTTACCTTAGAAATAGAAACAAGTCAACCTTCTTTCCCTCAAAGTGAGAGGAGAAAAGCTCTGTACATCTTAAAATACTGCAAACTTACTGGGCTGGTGGCTTGGAATTTAGTAGTTTTTTAGTGTTCTCTTAGAAATGTGTGCTAGCTCATTAACCACTGCTCATGCCCTCTTTAATTGCTCTTTATCTTCACACCATTACAAGTTTTGCTCTTTCTAAAACCAGTTTAACACAGGAGGCCATCAGAAAGGAGTTATTTTATTGACTAGAAACCGGAGCTGTACTATTTATAGATCGGATGAAGGCAAGCCTTAAGGGATGGCTACACGTTCCTCACCTGGTCTCCTCTCTTCTAAGAACTTTGCAGGATTGCACTTCTCAGCCCCTTGGTGACAAGGTTGAAGCCCTAGGAGCAGTTCTAAACCAATGAGCTGTGGTATCTGCCGACTGGCAATGTTCTGATTCATAGCTGATCTATCAGCAGGACTCGGAGTGAGTGACTTTGGTAACAGAGCGTCCCCACCCCCTCCTCTGGTGCCCCACATGGATGTGTAGTATAAGCAAGAAATGAACTTATTTTAAGCCACTGAGATTTGGGCACTAGCTGTTACTGTACTGTAACCTAGCCTGTCCTGAGTGATACCCAGCAGTCCTGTGATTCTGAGAGAGGTGACTCAAAGTCGAGAGAAGTGCCTTGTACCCCTGAGTGCTTTGTTGTTCTCCGAGTTATCTGATGACTGGGGTGTGAAAGCTCAGAAAGACCTTCAGTCATGCAGAGAATTTATAGTCAGTTTTAATGATTAATTCTTAAACCCTACCACCATAACCACTATGACTATTCTTTTCTCTTTCTGTTTTCTCAAATTGACTTTTGCACTAAGACTTGATGGGTGAGAAGAAGCCAGATTGTTTGTATTTTGGATGGGGGTAAGGTTTTCAAGTTTAAAAAGCTAGTGCAAAGGCCCAGAGGCGAGAAAGAGCTTGACATGTTAATCTCAATGGAAGGGTACAAAGTATCCTATAATGGATTCTGTGGGTTCCCTCCACCCCAGGTTCTATCTCCAGCACAGTGCACTCAGTGATTGTCGGCTGCTAATGGCTCACAGCAGCCACCTTCTTTGGAGCATTGCTCTCCACAACTGGGAGGCACCAAAACCAGGAGCTTCTTACTCCTTCCCTCCCCCTTCTCAGCGGGGGGAGCCCACAGCTAATGACTGACTGCCTTGGGGAACAAAATGCTGTACCATTGCCTCCAGGGAGGATACTTCTGCTTTGTAATGTATGTCCTAGAGCATCTCCTCACTCTCAAACAGGCAAATCTGGATCCTACCTGAGGCTTCTGTCTCCTTTACAGTAGCAAGCAGTAAGTAATAAAGCAACTGTCATAGTCTATTACTGCTGCTGTAACAGAATACCTGAGATGGTTAATTTATAAAGAACAGACATAGATTGCTCACAGTTTTAAAGGCTGGGAGGTCCAAGATAAAGGTGCCAGCAGGTTTCTGTCCGGTGAGGGCCCAGTCTCTGTCTCCCAGATGGTGCCTTGAATGCTGCCTCTTCTGGAGGGGAGAAAAACTGTTCCTCATGTGTCAGAAGAGCAAAAGTGGAGCAATGTTGTGTCCGGACACGATGGAAAGTAGAAGAAAACAAACCCACTCCCACAAACCCTTTTTATACTGGGATGAATCCATTCACAAGGGTGGAGCCCGCATGACCTAAACACCTCCCATTAAGCCCCACCCATGAACATGGGTGTATTGGGGATTAAATTTCAATGTGAGTTTTGGAGGGGAAAAAAACATTCAAACCATAGCACAATCCTTGTTTAGCCCCTTTCTCTTTTCTATCCTGCTTTCCTCATCCCATGATACATTCGTTTCTTCAACACGTTATATGCATCCAGGTCTCTGTCTCATGCTCTGCTTCTAGAGAACTCAACAGAACACAGGTACTGTGATAGGAAAGGGTACTGTGAGCAAAATATGTGAAGAAACACTGCATGCTATTAACTTTTCTTAGAAGTTCCTCATAACTAATGGGGCATTAAATCCTCTTAAGTCCTGCAACAGAGAAATTTGTTTAACCTTGAATAATCTATTTAACTTTGAGACTTTAAAGAGCTCTGATATGGAATCAGGGATCTCAGCTTCAGACCCCTGCTTTGCAATTACTAGTTGTGTAATCTCATACAAGGTCCCTAATCCTGTTGAACTTCCCTTTCCTCTCAGTAAAATGATATTATATTCATTGCTAGTGAAAAAGTAAATATGTAAAATAAAATAGCCACTTTGTAAAATAGTTTGGCAGGTTTTTTTTTTTTGTAAAGTTAAACATAAATTTATAAACCACCAATACTCCTAGGTTTCCTCCCAAGACAAATGACAATGTATGTCAACACAGACATACACACAGGATTCATAGCATTATTTATAATGGAACAAAAATGGAGACAACCTAAATGTCTACCAGCTGTGGTATAGCCCCATAGTGCAATACTATTCAGCAATAAAAAGGAAAGAACTACTGATGCGTGCTACAGCACAAACCTCAAAAACATTATGCTATGGGTACAAAGACAGAAATAGAAGACAACAGAGCATGTGATTCCATTTGTACAAAATTCCTAAATCAGAGGTTGCCTGGGCTTTGGGTTAGTAGTGGGGGTTGACTGCAAATGAGCACAGGGAAACTTTTGGGGGTGATGGAAATGTTTTAAAATTGGATAGCGGAGATGGTTGTGTAACTTTATAAACTTAATGACCATCAGTTGAATTTTGTATTTACAACGGCTGATATGGTATGCATGCCACACCTCAATGAAACTGCTACGACACGCTCTGAGAGAGTACTTTCTTGTTCTGACCTGCCTTAAAAATATATTTTTTGTAGGTATAGGAATTTGCCTAATAAAAAATAGTTTTAAGGAAAAGGAAGGAGGACTGTAATAGTTACCTGGTGGGATTACTGTGAGGATCGCCTGAGATAAGCACTCAGTATTTGATACATGTTAACTATTGTTGTTTTGTTATTGTAATTTCTGTTGTAGTTGAGCCAGCATTTCCTCACTTATTTTTTTTTTTTGTGGAACGTTATTTTTTTAATTTTTTTTTATTATACTTTAAGTTTTAGGGAACATGTGCACAACGTGCAGGTTTGTTACATATGTATACATGTGCCATGTTGGTGTGCTGCACCCATTAACTCGTCATTTAACATTAGGTATATCTCCTCACTTATTTTTGAGAGCAAAACTTATTTCTCTAGGAATATAAATATGATAATGGGATATTTTGGGATCTGTTATCTAAGACATTTTACGCATTGGCTTTTTTTCCTTTTTACCACTGTGGTTTATTTTGTTTGTTTGTTTTCCTTGTAACTTACCTGGGGTATGTTGAATTGAAGAAAAGCTTTTTTATTTCCTACGTACAGACAGACTGCAAAACATGCTTTTTCAGTATTTTGGATGCAATAAAATATTAGTTTGTGGGTTCTAGTAAGGACACAGAGTTCTACAACAGGTATTCCGTTCTGATAAAATTCATATTATTTTTGAGGAATTGAATACAGTATGTTAAGCCAAATGTCTGTGAAAAACAAATACATATTTTCCCTTTACATCTTTTAGACATTACACCGAAAATCTCACCTAGGTGACCTTGTGTTTTTAAAGGCAAATACAACTGCTGGTGTATTATTGTTTTTGGCTTAGCCAGAAATTATTGTTAATTTTGCCCCCCAAAAGGCAGATTACTAAAATACATTAGTGTTTTGGGCATGTGCAGTATAGAACAATTTGGACCAATTTAAGCCGTCAGAGTAAGATTGCACCCAAACAGAAGTGCTTGTAGAAATGAATTGACGACTCCAGTAGTTTTAAATCAATGCATGCTGGGCAATCAGACTCACTTATCGCTCCCTAAAATGACCTGCTTAAAGGAAATTGAAGCACTGTTATAGTTGAGATAGCTGTGCAATCCACATGCTCAAAGTGGTGATCACCTTCAAATTTAAGCACTTAATTTAAGAGCTCCAATAATTTTAAATTGCTATGTGCCGCAAAGAGTGACAGACGGTTACCGGAGTGCGCCAGTATTTTTAAAACACTTCTGTTCAGTGTAATATATTTCTGTGGAAAGGTTCACAGCAAGTTGAAACAAATTTCCAAATTAACATTGAAAAATGAAAAGCGACATAGTGACAAACTTCAGGTTGGTTTTCTTTTTTTCTTTTCCTTTTTCTTTTCCCCCAGCCAAGAGAAAGGAGTAAGCCTAGTCACTCCTCTTTCCTTTGTATTGAAAAGCCACAGGGATTTGTCAGGAGCTAAAAATAAGTCTGTCTTTTTAAGTATGGAACCCCCTGGCGAAGCCACACTTGGCAGCAGAATAGCTCTGTAGAGAGGACCAGGGAGAATGGCCCTTGGAGCCAAAGGGAGAGAGACAGCTTGCATTAATCCAGCTGGGCTCTGAAAATCCCTGCTTGAGTTTTGAAGCACTAGGGGAGGAAACCGGAACCTGGACCCAGGGTAGTGAAATTTACATGGTGCAATCCGGATGGCTCAGGGAACCAGGGGCTGTGTCTGGAAGTGCCTCTGTGTCACCTGTCTCTCCTCTCCTGCCCTGAATTTCCTCTACATGTCAGGTCGTTGGCCCTGCCCTGGGCTCACCCCGCCCCCTGGAAGTTCTGTTCATTGGGCTGGGCATGCCTCTCCCCTCTTTCTTCTTGTTCCTCCTATCTTCCTTTGATGTGAAGTCCCTCTGCTTTCCTGGATATCTAAATTACCAGTTAGGGCTCAGCATTCGTTCCTTTCCTTCCCTGCCTCCACATTTATTTCTCTCCATCCCATCCTTACAATATCCTTCTAAATTTCTAATAGGGTCTAATTTTTCTTCTGCAATTGGATTCACAGCCAATAGCCTCTTTTAAACTCTTCATTAAAAACTGAAACATTTTAGAAATCTATTTTGATACACTTTTCATACAATAAAACATACCCATTTTTGTTGCGTAGGTTTTGTTGTTGTTTTGGAAAAATTTGCATCTAAGTAACCATCACTACAATCAAGATGTAGAATATTTGTCACCTCAAATGTTCCTTCATCTCCCTTTGTGGTCAGTTCCTCTGACCCTGGCCCTAGGAAACCACTGATCTGTTTTCTGTCACTGCAAATTAATTGTGCTTCATTCTTCACTAATAAAATGGTGATTAGAACTTCCACTCTACAGGTTGTCCTGCGACTGAGGGGGGACCTAGTGTGTCTCAGCAACACGGTCCCTACCCCCTGGGGACTGGGGGAAGAGCCTTAAATAGCCTCCTACAGGCCTGAATTTCTTTTGAAGTTTTTTGTTTAAGTTAAAAATGTTACGCTATTTCTCATTTTGTTGAATTTACATCCATGTTTGTTGTAACTTAAAAATTATATTCCAAATCACCAACCAGTAAAAAAAAAAAAATGCCCCTGGAAGATGCACTATATTTACTCAGTGGTTTCCAGCATGGTCTGACTTACTGATACTCCGCCTGCAATGAGGGACTATCTAGGAGCTAACTCAGTTTGGGGAGATACTTAAAATATTCCTCCTAGCCAGTCCTGCCACGGAGCTGTCACTCAGGATCCTCATTCTCTTATTAAGTTCAGTCATAAACAAATGTTGATTTAGTAGTGTGGGCCTTCTCAAAACAGTACTTGGGGAGGAACATGGTTCAAGAAAACTTTCATTTGGCAATACACATCCAAGGCAGAAATGGACTCATCTGTAGGCCTTACACGCTTAGAGGCTACCTTTACATATGGAATTCTTGACTGCATTTATAGGGTTTATTCAATATTATTATTATTAGTCTATATATATTGAATTTCTTGTATATGCCAGGCACTGTTCTAAGTGCACCATTGCTTTTTGCATTTAATTTACAAGATTCTGCAAAGTAGAAACTGAAATCTTCATATTGTTGATGAAGAAACTGGCCCCTCAGAGGTATTTATCCCAAGTTACTAAAACTTGCGCAAGTACCACAGCAAGTAAATTTGCAATTATAGCCACACTAAACCCCAAACTTATTCATCAGTAGCATCTCTGTATTAAAACACATCTGATGCCAAAATAAAAGGTGGACGTCCAATGAACTATTATCTCAGATTTAGTAGGTCTTTCCATTGTTGAATGAGATGCTTTTGCCAGGAGTCTGTGATGATGATGATGATGGTGTGTGTGTGTGTGTGTGTGTGTGTGTGTCTGTGTCTGTCTGTCTGTCGTCTTCTCCCCTCTACTACCCTACTTCACCTCCCTTTCCTGTCCTGGTTCAGAACTGGAAAGGATGGTTCCCTCTGGAAAGTCAGCTCTCTGGGGTTGACAAATGGCTTTGATCTTCTATGTGAAAAGGGTCTCAGAAGAGAAATTGGTGAATGATATGCTATGGGGCTGTGCTGGAGGGCATCAGTCACTTGGGCTGCCTGGACACCTGTGACTAGGGCTGAAAGGGGTTATGGATTCCAGCTAAAACAGGGAGGAGTGGATAGCAAGACTTGATTTGAGAGGCTTGTATTCTGTTGCAGCCAAGTCGCACAGAAATAGACAGGGCCTGGCTGCTGTGGGATGCAGGGATGAGGGCACAGCATGTCCTTGGTTCTAGGGAAGGATTCGGTTCCAAATGGAAGCTAAACATCTTGCCTCCTGTCTCCCTGGCAGCCCCCTCCGATCCCCATAGAGGAAGGGCGACTTTTCATTTGGAACAATGCTAATGGAGTCATTCGGGTCAGTGTCTCCGAGATAAAATCTGTCACTCCCTTCTACAGGCTCATTATTTCTACCTTCAGGCGGCAAGGAGGCAGGAGGCAGCAGAACACAAGAGGTTAGGGCTATTCTCTCTCAGGGCGCGGTTTCTCTCGCTCCCTCTCTCTCTTTCTCTCTCTATATGTGTGTGTGTGTGCGCGCGCACATGACTGTGGTCTTAAAGGTGTGATGAATTACGGGCAAACCTTTTGTCTTAAACAGGGTGTCAGTGTTTACATTCTGTACATAAATTTTATTTGCCTGAAAGTCTGCCCCCAACCTACTTCTGTATATGCTTTAGTATAGCCATTTAACAACAACAACAATAACAAAAGAATAAGCTGCACACAGGGCCGGACTTGGCCTGAAATTACATCCCACATAGCTCTAATTGTTCAGTAATTTAAACAGAGAGTGGCATTATGTTGACTCGGCGACTTAAAATTATGCTAAAGCAGGATTTTGCCAGCTGGATCCTTGGCCTCGTTCAGGAACATACTTAGCTGTGTGCAACAGGGACCACTAATCCATGAGGATAGAGAAAACGAAAATTTTTAAAAAGGCAGAGTATTCTCCAAACCAGTAAACCATCACCAATCAAAGTGCCAGGACTTTAGGATAAGTAGAGACCCTGTGGTTACTTAGGTAGTGTTAGCAATTTGTACTTGTATGAGAGAAAGGGCACCTGTGAGCTCAGCTGTCATTCGAAGGTGAGATGACACCTTCATTTAACAGCAAGGACAGGGGCATGCATGCTGGATTTTTCTCTCCAGTCCCTGAACAGATAAAACCTTTTCTAAAAACCTGGCTCAGTTCTGCACCTTCCTGAACAGTATCCTAGGGAAATATTGGCAATTAAGTGCCCTGTTTTCATGGGCCTCTAATTTTTCTCAGCGATTCAAATTTTAATGCCCATAGGGTTTCCCAGCTGAAGGCTGACTGGGGACTTTACTGAAGTATTTTTCTTTGTCCTTATAAAGGGGGGAAGCTACTTTAGTTTCCATCATATAAATTCATGTGACTGGCCATGTGGCTGCTTTAATGACCATCATCTAAGACCCTGTGGCTGTTTTAATAGCCACATGCCCCAATGCTCCACTCCTTACAGTCAGAGCTGATTTTTGAAAAGTGTGAATCTGGACTCTGTGTTGCCAGGTCTTCACAATTTTCATTCTGGATTATAATCTAAAAGTTCCCAATATTTAAATATAAGGCAACCAACTGACCAACCAAAAAAAAAAATACAACAACCAGGGAAGCTCCAGAGAGCTAGGACATTTATAGAGGCTGATAAATGATTTCTCCAGGGCAACTCTGTCAGGATATAACACCGCTATGGACCGGATAGGGCTGGTGGATCACTCGTCTTGACACCTGTTCTCTACAGTCTTTCCGTAATTTAGACTAAGGCTAAAATGTGTGTCTTGCCTCCTCTGAAAGGGAACTGTTGTAGGTGACAGGGATACTGCACTTAGCATTAGAATTGCTTTTGGTCAGGTCGAGCTTTGGGACCTGAGTGATTGTAAGCAAGTTGTTTCTCTACTCCACGCTTTGCTTACTTGCCTTGTCAGTGAAACATGAATGAATGTTGGCCTTGTCCCTTCCTTGATGTTTTTATCCGGATAAAATGAGGAATGGATATGAAAGCACCATACTTGGTGAACTCTTGAGCACTACAGAGGATGATATCCTGGGCTGGTGGCCAAAGATTGGGGTTGTGCGATGATGAATTTGTAACTAACCAGCTGTGAGATCTGGTCAAGTTATGTGATCATTCTGGGATTCAGGCTTCTTATTTGTAAAGACCAGATTTTCTGAAGGGAAGCGGTAAAGTGAATAAGAGAAGGCAAACCTGAAATCAGGTTGTAGCTCTGGCAGTTATTTACTGTGAGATCTGGCTCCGTCAAGTGATCCCTTGCTATTCATTGTGGTCCGGTGGCATCAGCATCTCCTGGAGCTTGTGAGCAATGCAGAGTTTCAGGCTGCACCCCATATTTGCTGAATCAGAATCTATTCCCTAAACAATTTGTAAGCTCATTAAACATTGAGAAGCATTGACTTAAGCTAGTGGAAGTCAAAATGTAGTCCTGGATGAGCAACATTATCATCTGGGAACTTGTTAAAAAAAAAACTTCTCAGAGCCCCTCTTAGACCTACTGAATCAGCAGTCTGAAGATAGGGACCAGGAGTCTGTGGTTTAATAAAGCCTTTAGGTGATCCTGATGTACCCTGGTGAAGCCTATTTTCGCTTCCATTACCTCCTCATCTCTAATGTAATTGCGTGAATAAATCTACCATTGGGGCATTTTAAGGCTGAAAAAAATACATGGCATAGTATATTATAGTAGAATGGAATGTACTATAATATAATGTGTGTGTGTATATATATATATATATATAAAAAGAGAAAATCATGTATGATGAGCAGAACATAATGTGCAGTATAGATTGGCAAATAAATTGGATACAAGGTAATTGGTAATGGTCTATATCAGTTATGGTTTCAAGCTAACAGAAGCAAACCCTGGCTAACTCAAGCAAAATGAAATTTATGGACAGATATATTGTAGATTATATCATTAAAATTTAAAAAATGAGCCTTCATGCTTGGAAAAGGCAACAACCAGGGAAGCTCCAGGGATCTAGGACAGTTATAGCATCTGATAAATGGTCTTTCCAGGACACCTCTGTCAGGATGAATCACCTCTAGTTGCCTTTGGGGCCATTCTATTCAAGATCCAAATTTTTGGTAAGGAAACTGCCTGGCAGGCTTGGGTCATCTGGAGGACAAGGCCCCTGAATTGCTATGTAGTGAGGGTGGAGGAGATTCTCAAAGGAATCTGCTGTTGTTATAAAAAAAAAAAAAAAAAAAAATGTGAGAATGGGAACTAGGCAAGCCACTCAACAGATGCTCATTACAGATATTTCTAGCTCCAATATTCTGAGTCTAACATTCTGCATGGACCTCAGGCCTGGCACAGCGATGGGAAATCCTGGAGCAGCAAGCTAAAAGGTAGGGCTGGTGCTTTCGGGAAACCTCCTGGCTGTTTCCTTCTATGCACAGCTGTGGGACTTTTTTCTTATCCAGACTGGAATAGTTTTCCTTTGGGTGATCAAAGGAGTTATATGTGCCCAGAACTATGTGTGCTTTCACAAACACAACTGTGGGTCATGTGTGTCCCTGCTCATGCCGTGAAGCATGAGGTTTTCCTTGAGAAAGGGCGACTCCTGCCTGCTCACTAACAAAGCCAAGAAGTATACAGCAGAATATGTTAGGGTGTCACATTGGGCATCTTCCTTTTTCTCCCGTAGTTTTATAAGTGATTATAAAGACAAGCCCATGCCCGAATTTTGCCATACTGGCTCTGTGCACTATTTGTTTTTATGAACAATTCGCTCATGTCAGAAAAATGGCTATGCATTGCTCGGGCTCTGGCCCTGTTATTTTTTTCTCCTCTTGATTCTACCAGTTAATCACAAAAAACAACCCTTCTGAATGTGGGGTTTTCCCCTGGTATGTGTCTGTGCTATGGAAACAGTAGCTCATAATGGCCAGTCTGTGAGGGGAGGTTGGTGTGGATGCTGGCTTATTTAATGTGCATGTGAGGGAAGAAGAGGTTTCAAAGGCCTTTTAAAAGGATTGTGCTGATATCTTAAGAATCATTTGGTGCCTCATGATATTTGCTAATCAAATCACAGAAAACCTGGAGAGGCTGTGAGGTTCAGTGGTTACAGTACCCACCTGCCCATCAAGCAGGCTTGTCCCAGCATTAACCATTAACCGTCCTTTTCACACATCCTGGGGTAACTTGCTCTTTCTTTCATTTCAACTTATAATAGAGACATCAATAATTATCCCACAAAGTTGTAATTAAAATAGTCAGCAGAACAAGGCCAAAATAGCCAATATCAATAAGAAAATTAACTGGTTTTAGATCTGAAAGAGCATCGAGTCCCTGATTGCAATATTAGAGATAAGTTCATGTTTGCAGGAGTAGGAAGGCTTGTGAAGTGCTCTGGTGAGAAGAACAGATAACAATGGCATCATCTTTTATAGAAGGGGTTGTATTCTAGTGTCCTAATGGAAGGTAGAAATTGCATACAATTAAGATAACCTTTAGAAATCTCTGAAATATTACATGGGGTTTTGTATGTACACATATGCAGCAATATAATATGCAGTGTAAATAATATATAACATTATATAATGTTTACATTATAATAATTATGTAATGTGCATATATAATGTGTAATAGATATTATACTTTATATGTAATATGTTATATAACATATGTAGTACATTATAAATATAGTAGTCCCCCTTATCCACCCGGGATACATTCCAAAAGCTCTGTTGGATACCTGAAACCATAAGTAATACCAAACCATATATATATACTGTTTTCTCCTATACATATATACCTATAGTGAAGTTTAATTTGTAAATTTGGCACAGTAAGAGATTAACAATAATAACTAGTAATAAAATAGAACAATTAAAACAATATACTATAATAAAAATTATGTGAATGTGGTCTCTCTCTCAAAATATCTTATTGTATGTAATATTTCCAGATTTTGGTTGACAGTGGATGGGGGTGGGAGTGAAGACACAAATAAGGGGAAACTGATGTACTTGTGTATTATACACACAAGTAAATATATTCTTGTGTTTATAATATATAAATCTAATACATATACACCTATATATAACATATTGTATATATTATATAAATATATACTATATATTTATAATGTATTACCTATATAATATACAATTGATATTACTTAAGTTTATATTATATATGAACTTTACAAGTTTATAATGCCATAAACATACATATGTAGCACTTGCATTTGAATACATGTTCAAAATATAATTTCACAGAATTTTAATTATGTAAGCAAACCTGCTTATATTTGAATTCCCAGAAGTTATGGCACATGTCATTATCTTCTTTTTATCTTAAGCCTTACTTGTAGAGTAGAAAGTGCCTTCTCTTGGCTCCATTTGGAATTCCCTCATTTTATCCTGGTATATAGGTATAGTCTAAGCTCAGCATTTGGTGCTATGCTGGCTTTTCTGCCCAAATGCTATGAATTTAAGCTGTGCATAAATATAAAACATGGGGTCATGTTTGAAGTCTGGTTCTTTACCAATCTTAATTTAGACCTGAGTAATTTGGGAGCACAAGAAGCCAAAGAAATTTTTAATCTGCTATAAGTGTCTTCAAGAATGGCAATTGTTAAGTATCCATTCAAAGAAAAATTGAGTATTCCTGGCAGATGGATGATATTTTAAATCCTCATAATTTATTTACTCTTATTTTAACCATCATAAAAATTTTAGTGTATCAATTATACACAAAACTGAATATTAAAAGCCAGAGAAGAAACACACTGGCATGTATTTATTTCGAGCCCAGTCACCTCAAATTATAAACAAGTTCTATACTATGTCTGCACAAATGCACATGTGTATTACATAGCCAAGTATTATGTAAATCAATTATTGCTGCACACACTATTTTCCTACAAACTCCAATGTGATTTTCATAAACAACTGTTTCTCAAACATGATGTTTAGAATTTCCCTCCCCAATGATCTCTGTTTATGAACATATTATATACCTTTTCTTTCCATTGTAGTTATAAAGCAAAGGAGGCTACCTTGCAAAGTACATTTCTTCCTGTCCTTCTTGCAGAAGATAATACACTAGTGGCATTTTCTGATTTTTTTGGAATTTTTTTTTTATTTTTTGCTCAGTTTTGCACTGGATAGACTATAAAGAATTAAAATTTGTTTCGGGGTATTTTTTTTTGGAATCTATCTTTTTTTAGACTCATAACTTGCGTTTGGTCATTGAAAAAGTAAACATTTGAAAGAAAAAGAAAAAGATCTGGAAATATGGAGAGACAAGTTGTGTTTCAAATGAAGTTTTCCACTCAGTTCTCTCTACCACCTGCCACAGAGCATTTTAAGGAAACTCAGCTGACAGCAGAATAAGTGCCTCCCAAAGATCCCAAATATGCACAATGTCTTCCTTTATGACAGAACTCTCTTAATTGTCTTTCAGGTTGTTCAAAATGACAGGAATAAAACAGAAAACAAGAGTTTTGTGTGGAATAAGTATAGAGTTCATCATAGCTATTAAAAATTCTAATGACATGAAAGCCAATTATTGTGAATTCAGGTGGTTATTCTGAATGTACTTAGGTACATGACAGCTGAGGTAAACATTTTGGCCCCAGACAGCTCCATTAATTAATTACTACTTAGGATTCTAAAGCTTGCTTAGCTGCTTCAAGAGCTGTGTGGAATACTTACAAGATACATACTCAAGGCAAGTCCAGACAGACAAACCAGCTACTTAATAGCATTTTTCCACATACTTGTTTGACTTCTACATATTAAAGCTCTGTATAAAATATTAAAAATAATTTATACCACCTTCCATTTTTCTCTATAGAGAAATGTATATAGAAAAATCTATAACAATTTAAAATGAAAAAAAAAATAGTGTGTCTGAAGAGGGCAGTCTTTCCACAATTTCTTGGAATTGACTCCACTTAAATACACATTACACTGAGAAGCTAATTTTTTTTTTTTTCATTTAATGCTTGTGACTGCTTTTACATGTGCCAGTCCTAAATCTTATTCTCCAAAAATTAGGCTGAATTCTCCACTTCATGTCCCTCCACCATGTTTTTTTTTTTTTTCAATTTCAATTATGTAGGTGGCAACAATATTCTTCCAAACAGAAGTCTGTATTTGAAATAATTAACTTTCCCCCAGCTGACTAATGAGTATTTTAAGGGTATACAGTTGCTTTTTTAGATGAAGTTTTATAGAAGTTGTTCCTTCTTTTAATAATTGTAAAATTTTTAGTTTTTTGGGGGGAAAAATTGACATACTTTTCAAACTTTCCTACAGCATTTATGCCCACAAGGATTAGCTATATGATCATTTTCAAGAAAAGTCATATATGTGCTCTCTCTGACATACTCCATTCAGTCATAGAGCAAGACTTTAAATGTTTCCTACCTGTAAGCACACCCACCTTGAGAAGCATGCACACTGAGGGCAGCTTGTACCTGACAGTTACCATGGAGGATGATTCATTGGCAGAGCCGTGGCTATGCTCTCCTCGGTACCTACAGCCAAATGGTCAAGTTGGAGCCTTGTTACAACTGCCAGTGGTTGGGTAGCTCATTGCAACTGAGGGGGAATCCGTTGCTACTTTTGCAGAGGAAACGTTGGTCCTCCCACTTTGTTTTATGATGAAGGTAAAGAGGCAAGAGGAAATCCCAGGATGACAGTGGAGGGCTGCGCAGTGTCTCTGGACATGTTCTTATAGAGAAAATCTTGGGAGTTTCATGTCTCTCTCTGATTAGGGATAGAAAGAAGGATCTCTAATTTTATGAGGTGTTAATTAAACCATACTTAAAATTCAGCAAATGCCTCTACCACTTTCAATCTTTGAAAAGCTTTGTGGATTATAGTGCATTGGTAGCATTTAAGTCCAGGGAGGTCTGACTCTTCTGAGAATTCATATGGCTTTCAGGAAAACGTGATTGTGTTGGAATCCTGGTTAGGGGCAGCTCCATTCCCAGAAACTGTGTTCTAGCTAGGCTGTGGCCAGATCCTTCCCATTTAACATTGTCCTCTGTATGACAGCAATATTATGAAAACACCTTGAAAATATGTAATGTGACATATGAATATTTAAAGACTCATGTATTCCTGGAAAGTTGGACTTTAGTTCGACCTTCTCAATTTATAGATGAGTAGAAATGACTTGATTAATCCCACATAATTAGTCTCAGATCTAAAAGAAACAAAACGTTCCAGGATTTCTTCTCATATACCTTATATGGTAGGCAGCCTCCAAGATGGCCTCCAATACCTGCCTCCTGGTATTAATACCTTGTTGTAGTCAACTCCCACATTGTACCAGGATTGGTTTTCTTGGCAACAATTGCCTGTAATCATGGGTGACTAATGAGGAAATTCAAGATTTATTTTGTTTAAAAGAACACTGACAATGCCTGACACCACTACGTGTGTTTTACAAGTTTCCAAAACACTTGCTAGAAAATCTTCAATCCACAAATCCAGCCAGTGGAATCAACTTTGAGTCTGGTTTTTGTTTATTTATAATTTTTTGGAGACAGAGTCTCACTCTGTTGCTCAGGCTGGAGGGAAAGTGGCACCGTCATGGCTCATACCAGCCTCAGATTCCTGGGCTCAAGAAGTCCTATCTCCTCAGCCTCCTGAGTAGCTGGAACTATAGGTGTGCACCACTATGCCCAGCTAATATTATTTTTTTTTTTGTAGAGAAAGCGTCTTGCTATGTTGCTCAGGGTGGTTTCAAACTCCTGGCCTCAAGTAATCCTCTCACCGTGGCCTTCCAAAGTGCTGAAATTATATGCATAGGCCACTGTGACCATCCCAGCTTTGAGTTTTAAATTCTAGATATGCTAGTGTCTTGACATTTTCTGGAGGTAGTGATCCAATATGGTGATTTTTACATCACAAGTTCCAAAAGTAGTGACCAATTCTCAAGTGGGACTAGACCTAGGAAAATGTGGCAAGCAGTCACTCAATCAATCCTCCATAAACAAGTCACAAACCAAACACTTTTTAAGTTTTCTGTCTTTGGAACTATCCTCTTTAAGAAAGTTAAGGTATTACTTAAAGTGTTCATTGATACTCCAAGTTCCAAACCAGTACTCTGAAGATTTAGGGTCAAATTGTTCAGACTGATATGTTCAGGCTAATACGTACTACAAATTAGATAACTCACTTACTCAGGTGTGTTCTAAGGAAGACCGGTTCCCTGAGATGTTTAATAGGTATTCAATAAGTAAATAAGTTGAGATAAAGAGGAAAGAAGATAAGTAAATAGGTTCACTGGACAAATAACATTGGGAAACTGGGTTTAACACATTGATCCATGAATAGGTCTTTGAATCAGAAATTCTCAGTGCCTTTTATATGCTAAAATGTCCAGAAATTCCTCAAGAGAGCAGTGTCCTCTGTGTTAGCTTTCCTGCTTTCCTCATATGCCAATATACAAGAGAGAGATAAGAACACTATATAAACAGCAACCTGTGGGCCAGATCTGACCCAAGAATGATTTTGCAAATAAAGTTTTATTGGAATACAGCCACACTCATTCGTTTGCATATTGTCTATGGCTGCAAATCTAAGTAATTGTGAAAGAGAACATATGGCTCATAAAGCCTAAAATATTTACTCTAGGCCCCCTTAAAGAAAAATTTTGCTAAGTCCTGAATTGGAATGTTTAGAAAGTGTAGTATTGCCTGAAACTGACCAAAGAACCATATTTCAGTCATCCATTCTGTGGGTCCAATTTCTGTATAACACAGTTTGGGAAACGGTGAGTCAGCTCAAGCTTTCCTTATGGATGCTGTGTATGCCCCACTTGCTCTTGTTAGCTTGAAAACAGGAGTTCCTACACTGCCCTGCTATGGAGCTGGTAGAGGAGGATTTCTGATTCTCTGAGACACGGTCTGGCAGATAGAGCCCTGTAGCTAAAGTGAGTCAGTTCATTTTTGTAAGATGCAGCAAGATCAAGTTGAGTTAATAACAGGAAGCTTATTTATTTACTGATCATCCTGTTCGCTCTTTTTAGTTTTGTGCAGAAAGGGAGCTGGAGGTTATCTTGTGCTCATGTCTTCGGGGACTTATGGCTGGTTCTGTCTCCTTGAAGAAAGTGACTGTGAGACATGTTAAATAACAATATGAAAATTCAGGGAATTAATTTTTCTCAAAAGACCTAAAGGGTGAAAAAATCCTGAAACTCTTGTTTTCTATGTTTCAAAAGAATAATGTCTTTCTCTCCCATAGGAATGATTCACTGGATGCTATATGCTTTCTACAGACTTTTACTTGTACCATAGTTAAAGGTGAATAGTGTTTCTGCTAATAAGGTGCATGAGTTTTCTATTGCTGTAGATAACAAATTACCTTGAGAATTAGCAGCCTTAAGCAACATTATCTTACAGAGTTTCTGAGTGTAGATTGGGTAGGTGGCTCCAGCCCAGTGTCCCTTTTACAGCTACAGTCAAGCCATTAGCTAGTGCTACGGTCCCAGAAGACTTGATGGGCTAGAGTATCAGCTTTTAAGCCCACGCATGTGGTTGTTTATAGGAGGCTTCAATTCCTCATCATATGGGACTCCTCATAGGGTGACCCATGTTGTAGCTTTTCCCAGAGTAAATGATAGAGAGCATACCCAAGGTGAAAACCTTAGTCTCTTCTATCCTGGTCTAGGAAATGACATACTATTATTTTTACAGTATTTTATTGGTCAAATAATATGGGAGGGGCCTACAGAGAGGTGTGAATATCAGAAAGCAGGGGTCATTGGAGGGCACCTTAGAGCCTGGCTCCAACATTCTGGTTGTTTAAAGCAGTCTCTGTGATGAAACCTCTTAGCCTTTACCTCTCTGGCTTAGGACACTGAAAGCCCAAGGCTAGCAAGTTGGGCCTAACGTCTTACCGGTGCCTAAAGTCAACCCTGCACATGTAAGACCATTGATAGCCCACAGGGCACCTTTTTGTAAATGAGAAAAAGGTACCCTTCCCAAGATATTTTACTTCCAATGGTTGGACAATTGTCCTAATATGCCAATTTTATTATAGCAAGGCACTTTACATCTGCTGGAAGAGTGTTGTAATATACCAATGTATAATTTTTTTATGTTGTGAATGGCTCCCTCATGCAGTATACAACATGCACAGCCTGCGTATGCTATGGTGTTGGCATATGGATTCTAGCTAACTGTACATTTAAAAGAGCTAAGTACAATTGCTGCCTCATCTTGACCACAGTCTTTCTAGAATCTTCCAAATGGGCTTGATCTCTCACAGTGCACCCGTAACGCTTAAGAATTACAGCAATCATATGCTCTTAGTAATTACATATTCTTCCTTATAGTAGAGGTATGTATGTGTTAACCTCCCTCACTTAACTGTAACTTCTCTGAGGGTAAGAACTGAGTCTCTTCATTCATTATTTCATTCATCTCATATATACTGAGACACTGTTACTGGTAAAAGTGATGGTTAAAAAAAGGGTAACCCTGGTCTCCTGGTACTTAGATTCTCATGTAGGACATGAACAATGTCAAATAAAACAAATACACGAACAAGATAATTTCTAATAGTGATAGGTTCTGTTAAAAAATTATGACAGAGTAAGGAGATAAAGGCTGATGACATTAGGCTTACTTGTTCTTTGGGGTGGAGTGGGAGGAGGAAGAGGAGGAGGAGGTAAAAACCTCTCGGAGGAGAACCCCAGCATCCTTGTAACCCCTGTTGCTAACAGAGTACCTTGCAGATACTAGATATAGAACAGAATTGTTGTAAAGTTAAAGTGAAGTGGGGTTCAAAGAACAAGCAAATAAAAACTCTGCAAGGAACATTTGCATTTCAGTAAATATGTGCCATATTTTAACTCCTAGAGGAAGATGGAGTCTCTATTATTCCACATCTGTTTTTTATAAGCAAAACACAAAGGCTTGGTTAGGTCTCCTTAAATAAGACTCATTTATTTCTCCTCTCTCACTGGAAAATAAATAAAACCAAGAGGCAAAGCCTACTGAACATAGTTACCAAATCAATCTTTACTGGTTAATTGTATTGAGATTTTCTCCCTTTTATATTTGTGCTGAGGCTAGCTTAGATTTATTTTATTTTGCATTTTTTATTGGAATGAGGCACAATGAGTAACTTGTCCAATTGCAGATTTCAGAAGGAGGAACATGGAGATTTCGGAGGCAGTCCAGAGGAGGGCAGTGAAATGGCTGAAAGGCTGGAAACTAGGGCTCGCTGAGAAAGGTTAAATAAAACGGATTGATTTAATCATGAAAAAAATGCCAAAGGATGCTTGGCATTAAAAAGAGATAAAGAATATGTGAGCTGCTTGTCATAGCTTTAATGATCTGGGGCTTTATTAAAACTGGAAAGATTTAGGTCAGCTTTTATGTAGCATGTCTTTCCCAATTGTTGGAAGAGTCTCCATAGTGTTAAGAATGTGATGGAACTCCTTGGCTTAGTGAAATGAATCTAGAGTTCTTGCGTTTCATAACTGAGCTCAATAATTTATTATTAAAATGAGGGAAATTAGTTCATAATTGTGTTTGTAAAGGATGGGGAGGGTAAAGAACGTTTCTCACATATCTCCTGGACACTAACTACATAGGCTCTCAATACATGCTGAAGATTTATTGGTATAGCAACATATATTGGAATACTTGTTCCAGAATATCACAGCTATAATGAGGAAATCTTGCCATTCTTTTAATAGCAAATCTGATAAAGAAAGTCCAGAACTTCACTTCACCTTCTTTTTATCTGTTTCCTTTTTCTTAGTTTGCCTAGTATGAGTACTTGTGGCTTGTGTAGCTACTTATTATTTAGGTGAGCATGGGTAGAGTCTTACTACTTACAGTTAACAAAGTCTCTTACCCTGGAAGAATAATTTTTAAGTCAGCTATCCATATCTTGCTTATTAAAAATGTCACTGCTGTCTAGGTCATTTGCTCTTTTGGTCTCGTTTCTTGCATGATTCACTTCATTGGAGTTGGAAATATGTTTTTCCAGCTGAAATTAAAATCCCAAAACTTATGTGTGCCATCCAGAGTTCAGTTTGCCTGAGCAAACCATGTTGGATCCTGGATCATATTTGTCAATGTCTTTTTATGCTAAGATGTTAAATGCAGATGTTCAGTTGGCGCTTTTCAACACTATTTATTGGTTTTTCATTTTTCTTTCTTCAAATATGCTCAAGGCTTAATGTAGTAATACCAGGAAAAGCTCCAATTACTGAAAAATGTACATGTTCCCAAGGTTCCTTATCTTATGGTGATTGGCAACTAGATTTGGGAGAAGCTGGCCAAGCAAAGGACAGTTGTGGGATGGAGTACAGCGGCTGCCTGGTTGGCTGGCAGTCTCGCTGCAGCAGCTGGCATTGTTCCTCAACTCTAAGTTGCCATTGAATTTGGTCTGTGTTCCAGACTTCTGCACAACACTTCCTCTTTTTCTTTTGTTTAACATAACAGCCTGTTAAAAAGGATCTTCCTAATAGCACTCTGCGTGCTTTGTCATCAAAATGTTCTACACTGTCTTACTCCTGTATTCCCTCTATGATATAAAGCACTTGGATTTCCACAAGCTTTACCAGCCCGAGGAAGGGAAAGAGAACATTCAAAGTGTGTAAACGTTTTAGTCTCAATATGTCTTTGATTTCTAGTTCCTGCTAGCTTTTGTAGATCATTTAGTTCCTTCAAAGTTATTCCACAGTATTCCTGAGACTTCTCATGCAGTACAGTATGTGCCCATTAACCAACACTGTAGACTTTAAAATGGTAACTGTCATTTTCCTTATTTCTTATCCTAGCAACTTTAGCAAATGATATTTTCTAAGAAGCCATATTACAGAGCTCCCCATGCTAATATTTTGAAGTCTAGGCCAATGGTGCTTACACTTGCTAAGAAATTACAGAAGCTATGGGGGCTCTCCAGCTTCACCATTTTTAATGCATACTTGCCCTCAAGAATGCCATTTCCATCACCACTGTCCCTGTTAAAGCTGTCTCCTGTTGATATGTGCCAAAGGTAAATAGGGTTGTTTACTGAAGCTGTTAATTAATTAGTTTGATGTTCACTGGGAACTTACTAAATTCCAGGCACAGGCATGCCTGGTTACAGGAGAAAATAAGACCCAGCCCCAGCTGGCACTCCCACCTCTTACCTTAGGTTTGTGAATGTGTACTCTAAAGAGGGAGCTGCATTTAGAAGGCAATTCTAAGACAGTGTGATAAGAATTTTGATAAGGGGTAAGCCCAGATGTGTTGGAAACAGATGAGAAGGGCAGCAGCCATTCTTGATATTAGGGGTTTTCCCAGGGAGGTGGAGTGGGCTGGGGTATCTAAACTAAAGCCCTTGCTCAAGCATTTAATTGGGTTGTGGTTCAAGGTTCAATCTATATCAGTAGATTAAAAATCAGATTCTTTTTTCCCAAGTGACTTCTCACAATTTCCTGAAATACCTCTCTGGAGTTTGAGTGTTCAATTTATCTGCTTAGAGGAAATTGTTATCAATAATATCCCTGGGACCTTGTCCTTCAGTGAATACATGTGGCTGTAGAAGGATGTGTTGGGATTATTCTGGAATTTTTCTTTTTTTTTTTTTTTTTGAGACAGAGTTTTGCTCTTGCTGCCCAGGCTGGAGTGCAATGGCACGATCTCGGCTCACCGCAACATCCTCCTCCCAGGTTCAAGCGATTCTCCTGCCTCAGCCCCCCAAGAAGCTGGGATTACAGGCACGCACCACCACGCCCGGCTAATTTTGTATTTTTAGTAGAGATGAGGTTTCTCCATGTTAGTTAGGCTGGTCTTGAGCTCCCAACCTCAGGTGATCCGCCCACCTCGGCCTCCCAAAGTGCTGGGATTACAGGTGTGAGCCACTGCGCCCGGCCTTGGAATTTTTATTTGCTCCTAAAATTTAGTGTGAATCAGTTGAAGAGCCTCTTAAAAATGCAAATTGCTGGATCCTACTCCCAGAGATTTGTAAATTCCTGGGGTCAGATAATTTGCATTTTCAACCAGCATGGCTCATTATTCTGATCTGGGCACTGCTCTTTGATTAACCACTGGCTGCTAAGAACACTAGTAGGAGTAAAATTAGGATATAAACAATTTCTTAGCTAGTTTGTCAGTTAATTTTATTTTTGTCTAAGCTGACACCCAAACCACATATTATGGGTAGTTTTTTTTTTTTTTTCAAAAACACATCAAAGAAACCCAATCAGATATTATGATTTGTGATATGAGGTTGACTTTTTTAATAGTCACTTCCATGACAGACACCACATAATTCTGAACATTATGTCCTTAAATTTATAATTAATGTTGGTCAGTTATTTTGTTGTTGAACTCCTGCCTTTTACATTTATACTTAGCACTAGAAAGGACATGAAGTGTGTGAATGATGGTAGATGCAATTACCATTATAAAGTGGATAATACTTGAGTCAATGCTGAAATTCAGTGTGACCTTTAGGAAAATGTTACGTGTGGGCATGGAAGTATTGTGACGCTTCTTAGGAGAGACAGAAGTGCATTTCATATTGAGTTATTATTGCAATCAAATCCACAAGTGCCCATTTTTTGCCCTTCGCATTTCAAGATTACTTGATAACTTGGATCATATGCTGCAGGCCACACATCTCACTTTTCTTTAAAATATATTTTGAATGTCAGCACTTGTATCTTGACTTTGATTATCATAACTTTATTTTGATTTTTAAAAAAGCCAAAGCTTTGCTTTTCTTATAGTGAAGGTAAAATAGTTACAATTTCAAAAATCCATATTGTGGCTTTAAACAATGATGAGATATGTTCTGAAAACATAATGCCTCAACAATTAGTCTGATAGTGAATTCCAAAATCTTATGGTTTAGGCAGACTTAGAGAGTCTTTGCTAAAGCCCAGATTATTGGGCTGGAAAACCAGCTCACAGTCTCTTTCTAAAAATTCAGGGAAGCTGGAATATGTTAAACTATCCAGTTAAGGGGCTATTTTGAATTATTAACATTTTCTAGTTAACTTAGGTTTAAGAACACATTACTTTGGTGTTTTTAAAAACAATATTGAAAGGAATCTAATCTTTCCATGGAAATTCAGTGTTGCCACTGTATTAGTAATCATTTAAACACTCTAAAAGTGTAGAATCATTAAATCGTACAGATTTGGGGCTGGGTTAATTAGCCTAAGGACAATTTAATTTAACCTTATTTCACAATTAGGAAAATGAATATCAGAGAAGGTACACGATCATTTAGTGGCAGAGTCTGATACATCTGAAGTTCACTCCTATTGTGTCTCGCTAATGAAATATGGTTAAGCTTTTGGTTTAACTTTTAGCTACTACCTTGTTAGTTCTTCCTTTATCCGTATTAAAAACCAAAATACTTTCTCACACTTCGTGCTAGGGTCCAATCTGATTAGCCTCAGTGGCAAAGGGAGGGATTGGGAAGGCCTGAGAGTTAAACCCAGCCCTGCCTTCTCAGATGGGCAGATGCTAGAGGAAAGTCGAATCGAGCCGGCAGAACACAGCATTTACCCACCATGCCAACCTCTCTGTGGCAGAGTTTCAGGAAAGCTGTGAGAATCAGCAAAGGCCAGCACAGAATTACATAGGAATCCTGAAAGGCAGATGGAACGCAGTGATGGTGAATACAAAAATTGGCAGTACACTACTGGTCTATTGATCATTTTCCAAGCACACCAAGCGCTTTCACATCTTCATGCCTCTGTCATTCTGTTCTTTATGCCTAAAGCACCCACAAGTTTCTGATGAATCAAATTCCTATAATTTGACTTTTAGTTTGAATGAGAGAGGAGAGTATATCATTAAACTCTGCAAGTAACAGAAAATATGATTATGGTCATTTACACAAGGAGGATTTAGGCAAAAGTAGCAGCCTGAAGCTTTGCTTCAGCTGGTCAACAAGATTAGGGGCAGCCTGTCTGCTCTGCTCTTAGCTTTTTCCTCATGGTTACAGAATGATTGCTCTAGCTCTGTGTAGCATATCTGCATTTAGAGAGGGAGAATAATGATGGGATGGCACATGCCTTCTCCTTTCCCTTTTCACCAGGAAAACAAAGAGTTTTCTAGAACTCCCCCCAGAAGAATTATACTCATGTCTCATTGGCCAGAGCTGTGCCATGTTACCATTCCTAGAGAGAAGGAATGCTGAGAAAGTGAGTAGTCAGCTTTCTGGTCTCTATGATGGAAGCAGACACCGAAAAATGGTGTCAAGAAGGGTTTTAGATGAGCTTGCCTATATGAGCTTGTGGCATTGTACAAGCCCACAGAGGTGATAGCAATGATGTGGTCAGGTCTTTCCTAAGATGAAGGATCTCTTTATAACAAAAATAACTGAATCTCAAACAACCTCGTTTATTAACTTGCACATTTGTATACCAGTTTTGTTTCAAGTGGAAACTTACAAAAATGTGGCTTATTTTCTGCTTGTTGAATTAATCCCCCCCCCCTTTTTTTTTTTTTTTGAAAGGGAGTCTTGTTCTGTTGCCCAGGCTGGAGTGCAGTGGCACAGTCTCGGCTCACTGCAACCTCTGCCTCGCGGGTTCAAGCAATTCTCCTACCTCAGCCACCTGAGTAGCTGGGACTACAGGCATGTGTCACTATGCTCAGCTAATTTTTTGTATTTTTAGTTGAGATGGGGTTTCATTGTGTTAGCCAGGATGGTCTCAATCTCCTGACTTTGTGATCCACCTGCCTTGGCCTCCCAAAGTGAATTAATACTTTATATGTGCAAAGATCTTTACCAAGTGCTTCATGTATATTATATTTGAGCCTCACAATAATCCTGTGATATAAAAATTATTATTCCGGCGGGGCACAGTGGCTCACACTTATAATCCCAGCACTTTGGGGGCCCAAGGCGGGCGGATCATGAGTTCAGGAGATAAAGACCATACTGGCCAACATGGTGAAACCCCATCTCCACTAAAATAATACAATAACAACAACAACAAACAGGCGTGGTGGCGTGCACCTGTATTCCCAGCAACTTGGGAAGCTGAGGCAGGGGAATCGATTGAACCCTAAAGGCAGAGGTTGCAGTGGGCAGAGATCGGAGATTGTACCACTGTACTCTAGCCTGGCGATAGAGTGAGTCTCCATCGTAAAAAAAATTAAATAATAGATACATAAAATTATTACTCCAGTGTCATAGAAGAAAAAACTGACACAGAGAGAGCTTGGGTGACTTGTACCACATAAAATAACTTATACAAACTGAGAGTTGGATGCATGTATTTTGACTCTAGTATCCATATTACTATATTTGCTGAGGAGAATGTTTTAAAAGAAATAAAAGGGAAAGATTAAGTTCAGACAGAATTTAAGATGTGTTCATTGTTGGAACTGTGGACACTGAGTAAATAATTTGTTTAGAGAAACATAAAGTGTATTCCGCTTGTGTGACAGCAGGAATTTTTTTTTCTCCTTAGAGAACTTCAGCCAACAAGTCTTCAGGTGCTCCTTCCTGTAGCAGATGGTCCAGTTCACAGCCACATCAGGTAATAGGCTCTTTTTAAGAAACTTGACATGCCTGTTTTCCTTGAAGTGCACTTGAACTGTCTTTCTTTCTTTCTTTCTTTCTTTCTTTCTTTCTTTCTTTCTTTCTTTCCTTCCTTCCTTCCTTCCTTCCTTCCTTCCTTCCTTCCTTCCTTCCTTCCTTCCTTCCTTCCTTCTTTCTTTCTTTCTTCTTTTTTTCTTTCTTTTTTTCTTTCTTTTCTTTCTTTCTCTTTCTTTTTCTTTCTTTCTTTCTCTTTCTTTCTTTCCTTCCTTCCTTCCTTCCTTCCTCCCTCCTTCCCTCCCTCCTTCCTTCCTTTCTTTCTTTCCTTTCTTTCTCTCTCTCTCTTTCTTTCCTTCCTTCTTTCCATCCATCCATCCTTCCTTCCTCCTTCCCTCCCTTCTTTCTTTCTTTTTCTCTTTTTCTCTTTCTTTCTTTCTTTCTTCTTTCTTTTTCTTTCTCTTTTTCTTTCTCTCTGTCTCTCTCTCTTTCTCTCTTTCTTTTGCTGGGCAAGTATGGAAGTTTTGAGCTCTTGTCTATTCTCACCTCAAATGTGGCCTCTCTTGACAAAGGGCTGTGCTGTTCATTCATCATCTGCAACAAGTTTAAGGTCAGGGCTGTGAACGTGATGGTGACAGGAAGGTAGGAGCTTGGAAGATGCTGAGGTTCCACGTTCAAAGCCCTCCACAGTGAATAACATAGATAAAATTAATCCAGCAAATATTGAAAGTTAATTTTGCCTTGTTTTCCTTTGACAAAAAATTTTCTCTTCTTTTTATTCCGGAAAATTGTGTATGCACCCATGTGTATTTGCATGGAACTGTGTGGTACATGGTGTCTCTCTCTGTGAGTTTATGTACCAATATATTAAGAAAAGGCACTAATTTTATGAAGAATTACTTTTTTGCCTAGTTACTCAGGCTCATTAACAACCTCTACTCAGGTCAATTAATACTGAATGTTATTTGCCTAAAGGGTGAGTTAAGCCAGCAGAGTGATGTTATATCTCTCTGTGTAAAGAAAACCAGATCTTTTCTGTTAGTGAGCATTTTTATAGGCGACACACTGTGACCATGTGGGCTTCTGAGTGGTCTTCTGCTTTTTGAAGCCACATGATGAGAGAACACTAACTTTGGACTCTAAAAGCTGAGTAGGATGTACATTCAAATCACCTACTAGTTATGAGACCAAGAAGAAAACAACTCTCATTTGTCTTTTGGTTAGAATTATCTCTAACCAAGTGACTTTTCAAGTCACTTCAGCTTCTGCAGTAATTGTAAGAAGGCACATTATAAATAATTTATATTTACTCCCCACTCATTAACTTTTGTCAAAATTTAGCATTGGTGCTAACTTACTCCAATGGCAGCATGATATAAGAACTCTTTCTGTATGCTCTTTTTAAACTTTTTTCTTTTTGCAATTATAAATTGCCATTTGTCAATAAAACAATGGTAAAGAAAATTAATGAGAAGAATAAATTCTACCACTATGCAATATTTTATCTTAGTACCTATTTTGACACTGAATTGGTTGGTAAAAAGAAGAAGTTGACGTGATGGCTCTGCCTCCATTGGCATCAACTTTGTGTGGATGCTGTAGGTTCTGGTAATTTAAAAGGATGTATTGCTTGATGACTGTGAACTGAAAAAGTGGGTGGCACAAACGAGGGGCAGCGGCCCCAGTAAACAGAAATTGCTTTGACTATCCAGGTTTCATTTACTTCTTACAGAGCAGACATAACCTGAAAATGCACAGCTGGTTATGAATTAGTAGTATTTCTGATTTCTATTCTCAGACTTTCTAGGGACTGAATTGAGCAAGTCACTACTCATCTCTGAACCCACTCTGAAAAAGTCCTGGGAGATACTTTAATTTAATCTTTATGATCTAAGAAAAGTGAGACCTAGAGATTATACTGTTCAAGATTATATGAATTCAGTTGTTCTAGAATTCTATGTTCTTTTCTTAGAACTTATTTAAGTTTACAAGTCAATAATATCCTTTTAGGAACTTCCCAGTGAGATAAACTAATGTTATCTTTTTGTGAATCTGTGCTGGTCCTGGATGCAATGAAATGAGAAAGGTGAAGACAGGGTAGTCCTTAATAAAATTACCTTTATTTTTATAAAAGTATAAATATATGGGATAGTATTTGTGTCATTTTAAATATCCTAGGCAAATTAAAGTGTTGACCATTTTATGTACATTTTCCAATGTTTTCTCTTTGAATACTTACAGGTCTGTGAAATTCAAGAGTGGAATAGGTACTAAAAGTGGGTTTCCTTTTTACCCTCTCCCATATTGGAAGACCTGTGGTTCTATTGGGGGACTTTCAACCTTAGTTGTGCCTTTTTCATTGTGGGACATAATTGGGTGGGATATTCAAATGCTACTCTGTCTGAAACTAATACTGGTGTCCTCTTTTTGGTATTGAGGGTTCCCTTTTATTCTAAACAAAAGAAGTGGTATGGTTCTTTATATTCCTTTAGTTTCCTTGGCCATTGCCTATTGTGCTGGACCTTTGCTCTTTTGCTTGCAGATCCATTCAATGACCATCCCTTGACATCTACCTTCCCAAGCTCCCCTGCTAACTGACTGCCAAATAGGTTTTCCCAATGGGAGACCTTAGTGGGACTTAGGAAAGAGATACAAAGGACAAAACCAGGATATTTATTTCCCTCTCTGTCTGCTTTTGGGTAGTATCTCTCTACGGTCTGGGTAGACCAGCTCCTGTGAGACAACCCTGTTTTCTAGCCCTTAGAGGCAATCCCCTTTGTCCCCTCAGCCCTAAGGGAGGCAGCAGCTTCCTTCACCTGTTGACTTTTTAGCTCTCACAACACACTTGTAACTAGTTCCCTGTATTAAATTCCTTCTCTTGGACTGCCTGGTATGGTCTGTTTTTCTGACAGCTTTTCAGCTGTTTTCTGAATGATACACCTACTGTTGTATATGCACTTCATTCTTTTGTTCTTGTAACAGTGGCGTTTATTTTAGAAATGTGTGAATATTTACGGGATCACAGCCTTGCAGCTGCTGAAAACTCTGAGATTTATTCTTCTGAGCTGGCCTGGTGGGTAGTAATCCTTTTACCCCCTATTCCACACAGAATAATTATTCTTCTTTGTTACTCATACTCTAATCCGTTCCTTTTAAATTTGTGTTTATTAGAAGAATCTTTATCTTTTGTGTTTGCAATAAATAAGCTTATTGGCTTCAGTCTTTGAAAATTACCTACACAAATTCTTAGCCTAAGGTTGAAAACATAACTGCCAACTCAATCCCAGATTCCAGCTGCTATGTTCTCCTTTGACTTTTGGCATCTGCAGAATGTTTTTTTTTTTTTAATTGAGTCATGGATTTTTTAAAAAACATTTACAAGATTTTATTACAGAAATTTTAGGTGTACAATAAAGAAAGTAAAACTGAGTAATGAGTTCTCATGTATCCATCATCCATTTTGAGCAAACATTAATATATTGCTGTCCTTGTTTTTTTGTTTTTTTCTCTTATTAATATAGTTGTAATATATTAGGGGTACATGTGATATTTTGATACATGTGTACAATGTATAATAATCAAATCAGGATAATTAGGATATCCATCACCTCAAATATTTAGTTTTTCTTTGTGTTGAGAGCATTACAATTCTTTCTTCTAGCTATTTTGAAATACACAATAAGTTATAATTTCCCTACTGTACTATCAAATGCTAGAACTTATTCCTTATATCCAACTTCATTTTTATACCCATTAACCAACTTCTCTTCAGCATTCACCTCCTTTTTTTCCTTCCCAGCTTCTGGTAATCACCATCCTACTCTCTACCTTCATGAGATCCACATTTTTAGCTCCCACATATGAGTAAGAACATAAGAACATGTGATATTGGTTGTTTCATGCCTGGCTTATTTCACTTAACATAATGACAACCAATTTTATCCATATTGCTGAGTCATGGATTTATATTCACCAGAGTTCAAGTGGATCTTGTCCTATTTGTTTGTAGAATACTGGTTGTAAACCTCAGATAGGTACAACATAGATATAGTAATGAGTAAATCAGTACACAGGCAGATACCTGCCTGTTTATAGCAGTGTGCTGGTATGAGAATTAATAAAATCACCATACCTTCATATTCATTATCATCATAGCTAACATTTATTGAACATTTACTATGTGATGTCTGCTAATTTCTTTGCATGCACTCTCTCATTTAATCTTCCCAATATCTCTATAATAAATATGCAGTATTTTACAGATGAGAGAACTGACTTAATTAATTTGTCCAATGACACAGAGTTAGTTCTGTCAGATTACGGTGCCCTAGTCTACTAAATGGTAGGCAATATTACCTCTCTAAAGATTTTAGAGTAATTTAAGGCCATTGAAAACCATTTTAACCAATAGTTATGTTTCGAGCTAATCAGAACACAACATTGTCGTATTTCAAATACTATTTCTACTTTGAAATTATTTTTGCATGATTTTCTTTGTTGAAAAAAGCTTATATTTACTTGCACACTATTTACAAATAGATAACTTTCAAAACATAGACTTTACCATACTTATTAATACATTTTGTTTTAAAATGTACCTTTTGGTGCTTTGTTTGAAATGATTTGAAAACACATTTGTAAGAAAGTGTTATTTTTTCGCTTGTTTTGCATTTTGTCAGGAATGCATCTTAAAGTTTTATATGCTTACAAATATCTGCGCCAAATAATCATTAAGCACCACACTTTGAATAAAGAAAACCGACAAGTGAGTGTGGTGACTGGCTGAAAAATAAACTGACGAATTGAAATTATGATAAGTTTTTTATACATATTGTATACTTCTCTGTAGAAATGTCTCTGATGTCCTATCATCCCTCTTATATTCAGAAAATTTCTTATGAATATTAAATACTTTAGCTTACTATACTTTAGAATTTAAAAGTTTTTTTCTTTAGATAATTGGCATCAATCCAAGCACTGTGTTCTTAAAACCCTCAGTGTAAATTTTGGTAAATAATGATCAATCTATTGATTGACAACTCTTTAGCTCTTTAGAAAACTTTTGTTTAGAATAGTCTTTGATAGGTGAGAACCTTAAAATTTATCTCATTAAAATGGAAAACCAGTGATTTTTTTTTAAAAGACCGTAATGTGTTAAAGAGTAGCAATTGACTCAAGAAAACTCAACTAGATATTCCAGTGTCATTATTTTCTAGTAGTAGATAGAATTGACAGAATTCAAGGCTGATAGCAGAAGTTTTAGGCATCTAAAAGGATTAGTGTTAAACTAGGGAAAAAGAGAGGATTCTACTGTTTTTACTGTGTTTGTATAGTAAGAGAAAGGGGAATGTGGCCTGCTGATAAAAGGCTACTGTGAATATTTTTCCTGGATTTTCTTATATATTATTTTTATACCTATGTATCTTATACTCACCATGGAGTAGAAGCTTATGAAGTTATTTGATGAATGAATGAATGAGTGGATTATATGAAATAACAGCAGGAATAGCATACAAAAAGGGGAACCTCAAATCCATATTTATTTTTCTTTCCTCAAATCATTAGTCTACATTTTCTTCATAACCAAGGCTTACATGAAAGCTGATAAATATGAATTGATCGAGGTAAAATCACTATCATCACTTCAAGCATTGCTGTAGGAAAAGTAGAGGCTGCCAGAAAACAGAGTAGTTTATACTCTCAATCATTGGTCAATCATGATGTTTTGCATTTATAATATCCATGTTATGCATTTGGGATTCATGTGGTGGCCATGAGATTTCAATGATGAAACATTAATATTGCGATTATGTGTATGATTGCTTGTTGCTGTGGTATCCATAGAGATTAATGTGAACTTCCAGTTTGTTCTGGTTCAGGATTCTGAGCAAAATTGACCACTTTCATCTGTGTGTGAGTTTGTTGATCTGTATGTTTGCAATTTAAGTAGACAGAAAAAAATTTGTGTCTGTATCTGTACCTAAATCTTTATAATACCCACTAGTCAAAGACCATCAGGAACATACATATGTTTAACCAAGTTTAGGATTATTACTTCCTGCTATGGTCTGAATGTGCTCCTCCTAACCTGTAAACTTATCCCTAATGTGATAGTATTATGAGATGGGGCCATTGGGAGGTAAGTCATGAGGGCTCTGCCCTTTATAAGGGTAAGATTAGCACTCTTATAAAAGGGCTTGAGGGCATGGTTTGTCCCCTTCCATTCCTTCCATCATGTGAGGACATGGCGTTCATCCCCTCTGGAGTACACGGCAACAAGGCACCATCTTGAAAGCAGACATTGTCTGCTTTCAGACAATGTCTGCTAGACCCTAAGCAGACATTGAACCTACTGGGCCTTAGCAATCATGGTCTTCCAGCTTCCAAAACTATGAGAAAATAAATTTCTGCTCTTTATAAATTACTAACTCAGGTATTTTGTTGTAACAGCACACATGAATTTAGACAGAAACTGGTAGCAAGAAGTGGGGTATCTCTGTAACAAATACCCGAAAGGACACTTGCTTTATTGCCTGCTGTTGCTGGAGTAAAGGAGACAGCACACCACGGAAATCATGGGCATCTGAATAGGAGGGTGCTGTTGGGAGGGGCTTCTTATGGGATTTGGGTCTGGGTTAGGTGATTTTGGTGAGATTGGAGGAAGCAGTTTTTTTTCTGGATCGAGTGCTGTTAGGAAGTGGGGATAATTCTATGATTGTTATTTTTTCTTTTTTAAAAAATTTCAATAGTTTTTGGGGTATAAGTGGTTCTTGGTTATGTGGATGACTTGTAATAGGGGTGAGGTCTGAGATTTTTGCACACCCATCACGTGAGTAGTGTACCTTGTACCTAATACGTAGTTTTTTATCCCTCATTACCTCCCGCCCTCTCTCCAAATCTCCAGTTGTCCGTTATACCACTCCATATGCCTTTGCATACCCATACCTTAGCTAAAACTTATATGATTATCTTGATAGTTTTATCCAGAAGGGAAGAGAAATGGAGCAAGGCTAAATATGTAAGTGGTGAAGAAGCAACAGTCACTAGTGTTACCTGTGTGAAGATAATGTTTGATCAGTTTTGTAATTTGGACAGTGATCTTTTTTTTCTATCTACTTAGCCATAATGAGAGAGTAGTCTCATTTTTGTTTTGTTCAGTTACAAGTATGAAGTAACCTCATGAAATCTGATGTTGATGTTCAGTGAAATATTTTTGTTAAGGGGCTAGCTCCAAGCCCTCTACTTTAGACAGCTATTTTATATACATACACTCGATTTATATAGTTGTATATAAAAAGAGGAAGGTCCACAGTGCCCTTCCTGATACTTGCATTTATGTATTTGAGAATCTGACCAGAATAACAAAATGACATTTTTTTAAAATTTTTAATTTTTCTGGATACCTAGTAGGTGCATATATTTATGGGATACATGAGATATTTTGATACAGGCATACAATGCATAATAATCACATCAGGGTAAATGAGGTATCCATTACTTCTGGCATTTATCCTTTGTGTTATAAACAATCCAATCATACTCTTTCATTATTTTTAAATGTATAATAAATTATTAACTGTAGTCACCCTGTTGTGCTCTCTAATACTAAATCTTATTTATTCTAACTACATTTTTTGTATCCATTAACCACTCCCAATTCCCCTCACCCACACTAGCCTTCCCAGCTTCAGGTAACCATCATTCTCTATATCCATGAGCTCAATTGTTTTCATTTTTTGTAGCTCCCACAAATGAGAATATATGAAGTTTTTCTTTCTATGCCTGGCTTGTTTCACTTAACATAATGACCTCCAGTTGCATACATGTGGTTGCAAATGACTGGATCTCATTCCTATTTATGGCTGAATAGACCTCCATTGTTTAATGTGCCATATTTTCTTTATCCATTCATGTGTTGATGTACACTTAGGTTGTTTCCGGGTCTTGGCTATTGTGTATAGTGCTGCAATAAATGTAGGAATGCAGATATCTCTTTGATAAACTAATTTCCTTTCTTTGGAGTATATACCTAGCAGTGAAATTCCTGGATCACATGGTATTTCTATTTTTAGTTTTATAAGGAGCCTCCAAACCATTCTCCATAGTGGTTGTACTAATTTACATTCCCACCAACAGTATATGAGGGTTCCCTTTTCTCCGCACCCTCACCAGCATTTGTTATTGTCTGTTTTTTGGATAAAAGCCATTTTATCTTGGGTAAGATGATCTTATTATAGTTTTGATTTGCATGTCTGTGATGATTAATGACACCAAGCACCTTTTCATATGCCCATTTGCAATTTGTGTGTCTTTTTTTGGGAAATATCTATTCAGGTATTTTGGCAATTTTTACTTGGATTATTATATTTTTTCCTATAGAGATGTTTGAGCTGCTTATATATTCTGGTTATTAATCCCTTGTCAGATGGATAGTTTGCACATATTTTTCCCTATTCTATGGGTTGTTGCTTTACTTTGTTGTTACTTTTGCTATGCAAAAGCTTTTTTAACTTGATGTGGTCCCATTTGTCATTTTTTTTTTGGTTGTCTACACTTGTGAGGTGTTACTCAAGACGCTTTTGCACAGTCCAATGTCCCGGAGAGTTTCTCTGATGTTTTCTTTTAGTAGTTTCATAGTTTGAGATTTTATATATGTCTTAAATCCATATTGATCTGGTTTTCATATATGATAAGAGATAGAGGTCATTTACTGGATTTACTTATTAGTTCTAATAGTTTTTTTGGTGGTTTTTAGGTTATTTCACATGTAAGATCCAATCATATGCAAACAAGTATAATATGACTTTGTCTTTTCCAGTTGTGGAATGGCCTTTATTTCTCTCTTTTGTCTGATTGCTTTAGCTAGAACTTCCAGTACTATGTTGAATAACAGTGGTGAAAGTGGGCATCCTTGTCTTATTCTGGAAAGGCTTTGATTTTTTGTCTTAGAGGAAAGGTTTTCAGTTTTTCCCCATTCAGTATGATACAAGATTTGTGGGGCTTTCATATATGGCTTTCATTGCATTGTGGTATAGTCCTTCTACACCCAGTGTTTTGAGGGCTTTTTTTGTTTTTTACCGTGAAGTGTTGTTGAATTTTATCAAATGCTTTTTCAACATCAATTGAAATGATCATATAATTTTCATCACTTATTCTGTTGATATGATGTATCACATTGATTGATTTGTGTATAATGAATTATCCTTGCATCCCAGGAATAAATCCCACTTGGTCATGATGAATGTTCTTTTTAATGTATTGTTGAATTTGGTTTGCTAGCATTTTGTTGAGGATTTTTGCATCAATATTCATCAGGAATATTGGTTTGTAATTTTCTGTTTTTGATGTGTCTTTGGTTTCGGTGTTATGGTAATTCTAGCCTTGCAGAATGAGTTTGAAAGTATTCCATCCTCCTCTACTTTTTGGAAGGTTTGAATAGAATTGGCGTCAGCTCTTCTTTAAATGTTTGGTAAAATTCAGCAGTGAAGCCATTGGGTCCTGGGCTTTTCTTTGCTGGGAGACTTCTTATTACAGCCTTGAACTCATTATTATTATTGGTCTCATCAGGTTTTAGATTCCTTTGTGGTTCAATCTTGGTAGGTTGTATGTGTCTAGAAACTTAACAGTTTCTCCTAGGTTTTCCAATGTATTGGCATATAGTGGCTCATAGCAGCCTCTAACGATCCTTTGAATTTCTGTAGTGGTACAGAAATTTCTGTAGTGAGATTGTAATGTTTGTCTGTCTGCCTCTCTCTCTCTCTCTCTCTCTCTCTCTCTCTCGATGGGGTCTTGCTCTGTTGCCCAGTCTGGAGTGCAATGACGCAATCTTGGCTCACTGCAACCTCCGCCTCCTGGGTTCAAGCGATTCTCCTGCCTCAGCCTCCCAAGTAGCTGATATTACAGGTGTGTCTGCCAGCACGCCTGGCTAATTTTTGTATTTTTTGTAGAGACGGAGTTTCACCATGTTGGTCAGGCTGGTCTCGAACTCCTGACCTCAAGCCATCCACCCGCCTCACCCTCCCAAAGAGCTGGGATTACAGGCCTGAGCCACTGCACTTGGCAGTAATGCCTCTTTTAAATCTCTGATTTGGTTTATTTGGGTCTTCTTTCTTTGTTTCTTAGTCTGGCTAAAGCTTTGTTGTTTTTGTTTATCCTTTTTAAAAACTTATATTTTGTTGATATTTTGTATTTTTCATTTCAAATTCATTTATTTCTACTCTGATGTTTATTATTTTTTTCTTCTACTAAAATGGGGTTTGGTTTGCTCTTGCTTTTCTAATTCTTTAAGATGCATCATTAGGTTGTTTATTTGAATTTTTTCCTACTTTTTGATGTAGGCATTTCTTGCTATAAGCTTTCCTCTTACTACTACTTTGCTGTATTCTATAGGTTTTGGTATGTTGTCTTTCCATTATCATTTGTTTTAAGACATTTTTTTCAATTTGTTTCTTAATTTCTTCATTGACCCACTCGTCATTCAGGAGATATTGTTTAATTTCCATGTGTTTTTATAATTTCCAAAATTCATCCTGTTATTGATTACTATTTTATTCCACTGTGGTCAGAGAAGACATTTGACATACTTTCAATTTTCTTGATGTTTTAAGACATCTTTGTGGCCTAACATATGTTCTATCCTTGAGGATGATCCATGTGCTGAGAAAAAGCATGTGTGTTCTGCAGCCATTGGATGAAATGTTCTGTAAATACCTATTATTAAGTATATTTGACATTGAGCAAAGGACAGTCTAGATTACCTGTTTAATGCTGAAAGTGGGGTGTTGAAGTCTCCAGCTATTATTGTATTGAGGTCTATCTCTCTTTAGCTGTAATAATATTGGCTTTATATATTGGGGTGCTCCAGTGTTAGGTACATACATACTTATAATTGTTATATCCTCTTGCTGAATTGCCTTTATCATGGTATCATGACCTTTTTTGTCTCTTTGTATAGTTTTTGTCTTGAAATCTATTTTTTTGGGTATGCATGTAGCTACTCCTGATCTTTTTTGGTTTTCATTGGCATGGACTATCTTTTTTCTATCCCTTTATTTTGTGTCTGTGTGTGTCTTTACAGTTGAAGTATGTCTCCCGTAGGCAATGGATCATTGGGTCTTGTATTTTTATCCATCTAGCCAGTCTATGTCTTTTGGTTGGAGAGTTGAGTCCATTTACATTCAATGTTATTATTGACAAGTAAGGACTTACTTCTGTCATTTTGTTATTTGTTTTCTGGTTGTTTTATGGTCTTGTCTTCTTTCCTTCCTTTCTTCCTTTCAGTCAAGGTGATTTATTCAGGTGGTATGTTTTAATTATGTGCATTTTATTTTTTGTGTATTTGTTGTGTGTTTTTTGATTTGAGGTTACCGTGAGGCTTTCAAGTATTTTATAACCTGTTATTTTAAACTGATGACAACTTAACACTGCCTGCATAAACCAATAAACAAAGAAAAAATTAATAACTCTATAACTTTATCCCCTTTTTAAATTTTTGTTATTTTTGTTTATACCTTATTTTACTGTCTTGAATAATTGTTATAGGTACTTATTTTGATATATTTATCTTTTAGTTTTTCTACTCAATATATGAATAGTTTACATACCACAATCACATTGTTATTATATTCTGTACTTATTCTTACCAGTGAGTTTTGCACTGATAATTTTTTATTGCTCGTTAATATCATTTTCTTTGAGATTGAAGGACTCTCTCTAGCATTTTTTGTAGGATTGGTCTGGTGTTGATGAAATCCCTCAGCTTTTGTCTGTCTGGGAAACTCTATTTCTTCTTCGTGTTGGAAGGATATTTTCACTGGATATACTATCCTAGAATAAAAGTTTTTCTTCTTTAACACTTTAAATATGTCATGTCACTTTCTCCTGGTCTGCAAGGTTTCAACTGAGAAGTCTGCTGTCAGACATATTGGAGGTTCTTTATATGTGATTTGTTTATTTTCTCTTGCTGGTTTTTGGATCCTTTCTTTATCCTTGACCTTTGTGAGTTTATTAAATATCCTGAGGTAGTTTTTGGGTTAAATCTACTTAGTGTTCTATAACCTCCTAGTACTTGAATATTGATAACTTTCTTTGCATTTGGGAAGTTCTCTGTTATTATCCCTTTGAATAAACTTTCTGTCATGATCTTTCTCTCTAGCTTCTCCTTAAGGCCAATAACTCTTAGGTTTGCCCTTTTGAGGCTGTGTTCTAGATTTTGTAGGCATGCTTCCTTGTGTTTTATTCTTCTGCTTTTTTCTCTCTATGGATTTTCAAATACCCTGTTCTCAAGTTCACTAATTTTTCTTCTGCTTGATCAATTCTGTTGTTGCGAGACTCTGATGCATTCTGCAGTATGTCAGTTGCATTTTGTAGCTCCAGAATTTCTGCTTGATTCTTGTCGATTATTTTAATCTCTTTGTTAAATTTATCTGATCAGGTTCTAAATTCCTTTCTGTGTTATCTTGGATTTTATTGAGTGCCCTCAAAACAACTATTTTGGATTCTCTGTCTGAAAGGTCACATATCTCTGTCTCTTTGGGATTGGTCCCTGGTGCCTTATTTTGTTCATTTGGTGAGGTCATGTTTTTCTGGATGGTCTTGATGCTTGTGGATATTCATGGGCACCTGGGTATTGAAGAGTAAAGTATTTATTGCAGTTTTCACAGTCTGGGCTTGTTTGTACCCATCCATTTTGGGAAGGCTTTCCAGATATCCCAAGGAACTTGGGTGTTATTATGTAAGTCTTGGTTATTATCTAAGTCTTGGATGTTATTATCCAAGCCATGTCTGCTTTAGAGGGAAGCTAAAGCTCAGTAATGCTGTGGCTCTTGCAGACTCATAGAGGTAATACCCTGTGGTCTTGGGTAAGATCCAGAAGACTTCCCTGGATCACCAGGAAGAGACCCGTGGTCTCTTTCCTTTTCCCCAAGTAAATGAAGTCTCTCTCTCTCTCTCTCTGTGCTGAGATGCCTGGAGCTTGGGGATGGGTGACACAAGCAACTCTGTGGCCACCATCACTGGGACGCTGCTGGGTCAGAACCAAAGCCAGCATAGTACTGGGTCTTACCCAAGGATTGCAGTGACCACTACCTGGCTATCACCTATGTTCACTCAAGGCTCAAGGGCTGTACAACCTGCAGGTGGCAAATCCAACCGGGCTTGTATCCTTTCCTTCAGAGTGTTGTGTTCCCTCTGGCTTCGGGTGGATCTGTGGATGCCATCTAGAAGCCAGGACCTGGAGTTGGGAACTGTAGGAATCTACCTGGTGCTCTATTCTACTGAGGCTGAGCTGGCACCCAAACTACAAGACAATGTCCTTCCCACTATTTCTTCTCCTTTTCTCAAGCAGAGAAGTCTCTCCCCATGACCAGCACTGCCCTAGACATATGTTGAGTGTATCTAGTTTACATCCTGGCTTCATAAATATAGAGATAAGCAGAGACATGAAATACCAATTCTTACGCATTTGCAAACCATCACATTCTATCTATAGTTTGGTTTAGAGGATTAGGAGGAAAGAAACTGTGGCAAAACAAATTTGCTGTAATATGAAACATTAAACATTTCGACTTGCATTTGAAAATCAGTTATTTTGAGTGTAGGAAATTAGGGTCTGAGTTAATGAAATGTCTGATTAATGATACTTGTATCCAACAATGGCACCTTAATGAAATATGCCTCCTAGTACTCACATCTTTGTATATTTTCCTCTCTTTGGAGCTCATGTGGCCCTGTGATTCACTTTTGACAAGTAGAGTACAGTGGAGGTGACACTAAGACTTCCTAGCCTAGGTGCTAAGCAGCCTTGCAGTATGGGTCTTGTGCTCTTGAAATGTTCCCTCTAGTAGAAACTGTGTAGCATGTGGAAGCCCAACTATCCCGATAATGCCATGTTGTGTGGAAGCGCAAGCTAGTCTTGTGGAGAGGCCATGTGGAAAGAGAGATACCTAGCCGGGCTCCATCCTTGTCATCCATCCCAGCAGAGGTGTTAGATATTTGAGAGATGATGTCTTCAGATGATTCCAACCCCAGCTGCCATCTGACTGCAACCCACAAAAAAACCCCAAAGCTACCCACTTTAGCCTAGTAGGTAGTTTGTTATGTAGGAATAGAAAACTGAAACAATGGATCATTCTCAAATAAACATTACTATTGTCTGTAGTCACAGCTAGGAAAGTGTTGTCAGTTACAAGTCAGCTATGCTGGTTTGAATGCAGTTAATATTCATTTGCACTAATTATGTCCCTTATATAAAAATGAATACTTTTTAGTGCTTGAAAAAGTTAGACAGAAAATTCACCCTGTAATCTTCTTTTCATTATTCATTTGCTGACAAATATTTTCAGACACATCAGTGCCATTTAAAGTTTTATTCAGTGTTCACTCAGATTTTAGGATACGTGAGCTGCACTTTTCTTGCAGTGTTTTCCAAAGAAATGGGTGGGCTATAGTGGAAACAGTAATACTCATTAAACATGCCATTGGTCCTGTGGATTACTCTCTCCTTTCATTCAGATGAGACTACATGACACATTTTGGTCAATGAAATGATAGTGACATATCACTTTTGGTCTGAGGCAATCAAAAGCCTATGTGTAATTCTCTAGCCTATTGCCTAACAAATAGATAAAGCAAACCATATATCCCAGATGGTACAATTATAAGATGGTGGGGTCTCTATTAGCCCAGTTTCCTGGGTGGGTGAGGAGAGCAGAGAACCTTGTTAATCTGACAGGCAAGCAGCATAAGCCAAAGACAAACCTTTTTTTTTCTTAAGCCACTGAGATTTGGGGTTAAATTGTATCTGTAGCATAGTCTAACCTCTGTGGCTTTAGTGTCTCCATAACACCTACTCCAAGGCACTCAAAATAAACCTGAAATCTAAATAAAAATAGTGTGATATTTATGGAAACAGAACTTTAAAACAGAATTTCTGATTTGTTCTCTAAGTAGATTTATATTCCTATGTTCTTCAGTAAAGTTCTAACAATAGCATTGTTTATTTATGGGTAATTTGAGAATACTTGATACTTAAGTCATTCTCAAATTGTTTTTCATTTTTGACAATAATTTCATAGCAAATTGTTAATAAAATTATTAGGGAATTTAAAAATATCAAATCAATGTAATATTAGTGAAATCATCTAAGTATTTTTTTTAGAGAGAACAGTATAATGAACCCTATGTACCTATCAACCTAACTGCAAGAGTTTACGAAAACATGGGCGGTTTTTCAGTTTTGTCTACCTAAAATTTTATTCTGTGTTGATCATCTTTTACGAAGATAAGACAGTAACTACTATCTTCTCTACACCTCCAAAAATAGGTCAGAATTTTCTATGAACACATGTGCTTCATAGTTATGATGGTAGCTTCTTCTGTATTTATTTCCAACTTTTCCCTGTGGAAATAAGTTTGGAATCTTTTCTAGAATGGCTTATTTACAGGGTAGCTGTTTCTCATGGTTTGACCAGAAAAGTCCAAGTTTATAACTGTTGTCTTGTGGTAGCTCTTAAGAGGCCCCCTTTTATTCTCAAAAGTATCCTAATTTGGATGACAAATTATATAGCCACCATTGTTATTAAACAGGTGTGCCCATTCCCCTTTTGCTTTCTTCTGTCTCTTAGAGCTGAATTCTTGCCTTGCAAGGCCCAGGCAAGACTAGACCAGTCGTAATATGCAAATCCTTATCCCAACATCAGTCTGTGGGTGTTTGAAATACCTTCAGTGCCTGAATCCATAATGGCCTACCCAGAAGCAGCTATATAATTTGGAGGCCCTGTGAAAAATGTTAAAAAAAATGATTGAGAATTTCAAGATGCTGACAGCAAAGCACTGAACTAAGTGTGGGGTCCTTCTATACAGAGGCCCCTGTGTGACAGCAGAGGTGGCACACCCATGAAGCTAGCCTTGGGCTTACCACTCCTTCTCACCACTTTCCACACTCCACCTAGTTCCCTATGTGGTTCATTTCCAGGATTGCATTTCTGCACTAAACCATCTGCTGTGGTCTTCCTGGTCACCTTATTCCTTAAACCCTCTGTGGGTCTGAACGCTTGCCTATCTCACCATGGTCATCATCTAATGAGTACTTATTATGGCTAATGAGTGGCAGATAGAATTCCAACACAGGTTTGCTTAGTTTCAAAGCAAATTCTCATAACCTTTCTGCTGTTCTGACTCTTAACGCTCGTAGCCTAGTGAACTCTTGGCAGAATTCTCTTCCTTGTTTAGGATTTCAAGAAACGGGATTTAGTCATCCTACAGCAGATGTCCAGGGGACAACATGCAGTTTTGCTGTTCTCCATGTTCTCAACAATTACCGGAATTTATCTTTGACATATGCACTGGTTCCATTGTGCCTTCTCTCTGACCATGTTTTTTCTCCCTAATTAAGGACTGTGCTTTGGGACTGTGGAAAATGAAACAAGCTAGGAGTTAGCTTTCAAGAGTTTTATTTCCCTAGGAATACACTCATAATTATAAATGCCCTGTTAGAGAATTAAGGTGAGTGTCTTACATACAGCGACTTCCCCTGCTCACATCAGGCAGAAGGAATGTTAGAAAAGAAAGGCAATGATCACCAGGCAGTTGTTCTTAGCAATTTGTGGGTCAATGGAGATGGACATGGTGCCCTTCTTCTCTGGCTGCTGATTGCTGCCTGGAGAAGCAACAGTGGCTTCGTTGGCTTTGTTGCTGTATTGTGAAGTGGTCTCTCCTGTATCACTATTGCTGGCTTCTTAGTGGAGTTTCATAGACCCATTTATCTTTTTTATGGCCAAGAAATCAATGAGTGTGTGTCATTTTGGAATTTGGAAAATGAGATATAGGATTCAGTCTCATAATGATATGATTAGTCTAAAGAATATTTAGCTCCACAGTAAGACATTTTTATAAGATAAAGATATTTTATTTTGCATAAGGTGCATGTGTACACGAAATATTTGACACTGGGGGAAAATGATGAGAGTAATGGGCTTCTTATTTTGGATGTGAAAGCCTAGGAATTCTCAACACAATAATGGTTACAAACTTGGACTCTGGAGATATGCAAAGCTAGATTCATATCCCAGTTTTGTTACTGGCTTGATCTTGGGCATGCTGCCGATTTTTTTATGCGCATTTCCTTATCTGTAAAACGGGAAAAATGATTTTATCTGATTCATAGATTATCGTGAGTATTAAATGATAAAATACATAAAAAACAGCCAAACCTCTAACAATTTAGTTTTCTGTGTAAAGCATGCCATGATGATAGCTAAGTTATTTCCACAACTCATAGGTATGTGTGGGCAATTTAATTGTACTTCTGTGCTTATGAGGTATAGTTTGAACCATTGCTGTTGCCTGAAAAAACTAATGCTTTTATGTAGACACTCAGATTTAGACCAGCATTCATTTGCCACCATTTGAGATTGGGTTGGAATCAAATTATTAATCCAGGCGAAGATGACTTGTTTTGATGTATACGTCAAATTAACTTAACACTCAGTACAAAGGTTATATTAGGTCCAGCCACTTTCCCTAGAGTGTCTCCAGACTAGTGAATGCCTAGATAACAATCAGGGATATTTATCTTTGTAACTGAGAAAAGATCCTAATTATTGGCAGCTTTTAAAGTAACTTAAAAAAATCAGTTGATGCTCAGGGTATCTAGAGGAAACCCTCTACCTCAATATTTATCCTTCTTAGAGACGATATTAACTGAGTTGTCACTTCTCTCCATGGCTAAGCTGAACATTACAACTATTATAAGCTTTAACTTATATAAAGCATATTAAATTGCATCTATCGCTCACATTAAACATTTCATTTTTCTATAAGAATTTGGAAACAATTTTCATTACTTTGCTTTCAGAAATCATTTGACTATAAGGGCAAATACAATTTATGAGGGGCTATCATTTCTTAACAATTATTATGTATACATGAGCATTCTTGCAAAGTGAATGCTTTTGATGCACTGGGGTACTAGTATACACCTGAAGAAAAGCTCTAGTATCAAAAAATACCATCAAAAAATACTTGTGTGACATTTGTTGAGATGAGCAACGGGCATTTTTCTAGTGTTTTCCCTTTCCTTCCTTTGCTAAAGCTAGCCTTCTGCTGTATCTCCTCCAAGCTCTTAAAATTTCCTGCTCTGTTTTGTTGGCATCACACATGCCAGTACCCATGGTGCATTTTATTGCTGCAGCTGTTTCACATGCCTATTTTTGTCAGCACAGAGGTTATTCTCAGAAGTGACAGCTTAAAATAATTCACCTGGTATAGTCTTCTTGGACATCTGAAACCTGAATTATTTTCATAACACCGGAGGACATTGAGAAGCCTGTTTCACCACTTGTGGTGTCTTTAGCAGCAAGTCAACATTAAAATTCAAGTTTTCTCTTTGCATGCAAGAAATCATTTATTCATTCCCATATTTGTCTGTTCATCCAGCAAGCATTTATCAAAACTCTGGTAGTGAGCTAGTTGCTGCGAAGGTCACACGAAGATCACTGGACAGCTGTCTCTTGGAAATACCATGGGGAAATCATGGTTTTCAGCACTGGCATGTCAAAGTCATAAATTAGCCTAAGCATTCACAACTTTCCAATGGAGTAGGCTAAGGCATCATTCTTTTTTTTTTTTTTTTTTCAGCCACACATAAGACAGGTAGAGCAGTTAAAAGTTTGGTAGTAGCATTGCACTTTGGGTGACACGTGGCCTGGGTTCAAAATTTGGCAAGCAATTTACAAGGCTGGCTGATTTGGGAAGTAACCTATACATGGAGTACATTTGTGGGTGATTTTTGAGAGTCTGCTGACTTTTGGTTCTGGTGTCTGTGAAATGAAGTTGTGAAATGAGGGTGTGTACTATTGTGGAGTTTAATGAGACCATGCGTGTGTGACTAGTTAATTGAAACTGATGAGGAAACTAATAATACGCTTATTATTCTCACATTGCTGTCTTCTTACAGATTCTGTTATATTTCCCTCTTCTGTTTCTTGAGGAGAGATTCTCTAACTTTTCACTGCTTCTAGCAATAAGAACAATATTATTTTCAGGCATTAAAAAGTTTTAGGTTAGTTTAAAATTTACATAAACAACCAAGAGTGGGAAAAATTGAAGTACATGTATGTATGGAAAATAACCCATATCCAGAGTATATAACGAACTTCTAATCAGTGGGAATAGAAAACAATCCAATAGAAAAATGAGCAAAAGACTTGAACAGACACTTCACAGAAGATGGTATCCTGGTGGATAATAAATCTATGAAAAGGTGCTTAAATTCATTAAAATCAACAGAAAAATGCAAACAAAAATTATTAAAATGATGAGGTGCCCATTTATAGTATAGGAAAGAAAAAAACTTCTCTACCATTTTGGGTTCAGTGGCTGGGGCCTGTAAATTGAACTAAAAAAGAAAGATTTAACAACAGAAAGGTTTATCTCATGTGTACATGGGAACTTCACAGAAAAAAAATGAAAGCGCAAAGAAGTGGTAGGACTTGAGAGCTTGTATATCATTTTAACGATAGGGAATAAATTGTATTAAAGTGAGTAGACAAAGAAAAGGGGTTTGGGCTTTTAGGAGACATAAATTGTGGGAAAGCAAATACATGAGAGAGAGAAGCTCATAGAATATGACGTTATTTTGTAAGGTGTGTTTATGCAGACTGTTTTTGGTGCTGGTGTTCCCTCTCCTATGAGTATTTTCCTCTTCCTGGTACAAGACACTTAAAAAAGGATATTTATGCCTTATTTTTAAGCATAAAGAAAGACGGCAGAGAGTCTTCCTGTGTCTGCTGTTTCTCAGTTGCCTTCAGCTGAAAATAATCTTCATGCCAAAGTGGCAATAATTTGGGATGGCATATTGTGATCCCTTTCAATAACTGCCAGAAGAGCTAAAATAAAAAGACAGCAAATACCATGTATTGAAGAGAATGTGGAGCAAAAGGAACTTTCAACTATTGCTGATGGGAATATAAATTTTTTCCCAACCACATGGAAAATTCTTTGTCAGTATCTCTTGAATCTAGACCAAGCATATGCCATGACCTAGAAAATCCACTCATAGGCATATACCCAACAGAAACACATGCATGTATTCACAGAAGGCATGCTTTGGAATGTTTATAAAAGTACTACACATAGTAACTCCAAACTGGAAACTGTCCAAATTCCCATACATTCAAATGTTATATGACCATGTAAATCAGTGATTTACAACTCTAGGCAGAAACATGAATAAATGTTATAAGTAAAGTGTTGAGTAAAAGAGGCTAGTCCGCAAAAGACTACATATTCAATTCTTCCAGTTATTCAAAGCGCAGAAACAGAGAAAACTAATGTATAATATTAGAAGTAATATTTTTGAGGGAGTAATAATTGGAAGAGGGCAAGAAGGAAGCTCTGCTTTGTTTCGTAAGATACTGGTTATATATTACGTTCAGTTGGTGAAAATTTATCAAGCTACATTTATCATATGTGCACTTTTCTATATATCATGCTCCCTTTTCCCCCTGAAAAGATGTTCTGTAATTTGATTTTACTTGTTTTCACCTTGTTTTTCCACATCTCCTCCCCATTCTTTTTACATTCCCGTTATTATTATGACTCCTCTAAGCTTTGGGCTTCTGTAATCCAGAAGCCCAAGGAAACCTAAGCTAGAGCAAGCTTTTCTCTGTCCTCTGCTCTTCCAGCCATGTTCTGTACATCTAGACATAGCTCCCTCTCTATCTCCAGTCCCTGGCCCCTACAAGCCACTTTGCGGATTCCTGGACATACCACACACCAGGTATGTGGCTCTGTTTGTGCTCCACAGTCTTCCAGCCTGCCTGACCCCAATGAATTTATGACATGAGTTTGCACAAAACTTTTGAGAAAAATTAAAAGTCTAACTCATGATCCAATTAGCTATAACCAGAATGTAAACATTTTTTTACTTCAAAAGGCCTGAGTTTTTCAACAGATAAATAGTATAGAAAGGGATGGTGTGGGATCAATGGATTAAAAGGGATTTACAAGGAACGTCAGAGTAATACAAATGGAATAACAAAACTATCATGTCTATGGATACACATTTAAATGATAAAACTATAAAAAATAAAGAGAAAACAATTACTATGCAGTCAGGATAATCGTTACTTATTGGATATTTGGGGAAGGAAAGTGGTGATTGAAACAGAGCATATGGATGGAGCTTCCAGGGCAGGTGGGAAAATTACTGTTTTCTTAAACCTGGGAATGGATACAAGGGTGTCTGCCTTAGAAAAATTTAGTAAACCTTGTGTTTATTTTGTGATTTATATACCTGTGTTTTATTTTGCAAGATGTCAAGTAACTTTTTTAAATGGTAAAATTATGACTCTCATAGAGATATAAAATAAACGTGTCAAAAATTTTATTGACATTCATTAATTAGACAAGCAGGAAAGCTGTTACAACTGGTTCAAAGGAGAAATCAAAGAAGCACAAACTTATATGGAATAAGGGAATATTGAAATAGATTTATAAATGGTTTGAAAAACTGCCTTCCACAATGGAGGAGGGAAATCAATTACAATTCTACCAGGCAAAATTTACTTTCCTGTCTACAGACAAGAATTATTTGTGTTACTATCCATTTCCTGCAAGTTAACCTTAGCTCTAGAGCATTGTCAAATAACCTATTCATAGACAAAGGTACATATCCCCGTAGGATCAAATAATATCGGCACTTCCAGCATTGTATTGACACAATATCCAGTAATCTCTTTTGCCTATTAAAAAGTCTTAATTTTCTTTATGAATAAAAAAGATTTTTAAAATGAAGTAAAACAAATGTAACTCACAGTATTTGCTACATTTCTGCCTATCCTGTGCCCTTGGGTGCCTTTTCAGCTTCTAAACTGCAAGAATTGGGGTAAACTGCTAGGCTGTTAAGAATGTAGAGGGATGAACACAAACAATCACAAGATGATAGTTTTTAATGAGTTATATAATCCCATTGAATTAGTTAATTAATTCTTTTGTTTGTAAGCAATCACATTTAATCTTGACTCAGGCATAAATAAATATAAACAAAGCAATGACTTAAATATCCGAAAGACTACTGGTCCATCTCAGGTAACTGAAGAAGTTGAATAACCTGGCTTTTGAAAGAGCATGTACTAGGAAAGCTCAGGAAGCCTCTTTCCTTAGAACATACCCATTAGCGGGACTCAACTTCGAAAACTAAAATTCACCGGGCACAGTGGTTCACGCATGTAATTCCAGCACTTTGAGAGGCTGAGGCAGGTGGATCACGAGGTCAGGAGTTCAAGACTAGCCTAGCCAACATAGTGAAACTGTGTCTCTACTAAAAATATAAAAATTAGCCGGGCATGGTGGCATGTGCCTGTAGTCCGGGAGGCTGAGGGAGGAGAATCCCTTGAACCCGGGAGGTGTCGGTTGCGGTGAGCCGAGATCCCACTGCATCCCAGCTTGGGCAACCAACAGAGTGAGACTTCGTCTGGAAAAAAAAAAAAAAAAAAAACAAATTCTCCCAGTTTTTCCATTCTAGAATTCAGTGTCTTGGGAGATTGTATCTGCTTGGTTTACCTTTTCCCAGAAGGGAGAGGTGCTAGGTCATATGACACAGAAAAGACCCTTTGAGGTCTCTTCCCTCTTCGGCTGTTTATGGAGAAAGGCAATTCAATGTGAGTTAAGGAGTTGACCCAAGAATATTGTATTCACTATCTTGACTTTTCATCTCACTCTTTAAGCTAGATCTCAGTTGTTGAGAAAATTATATCCCTGGTTTCAGACTTTCCCATTCCTTAATCTTAAGGAATTATAATTCTGTTTCTATTCCTTAATCCTATTTTCCACATGAATATTCTCTTTTAAAAGGAACAACAACAATAAATCCCAAACAGAGTTCCAGTTCCTTGACTGCCAGTACCAAATAGTAAATCTCTTCAAATATTTAGATGTATGTGGAATAAACAGGTTTACCTTATCAGTAAAGCCAGATGATACTCCCAAATAGCTCTATACTTTCGGTCCTCACAATTCTTAAAATTTCCTATAGATTTATTTTTTAAATTTTCCCAGTCTTTTTATCTCTCTCCATCTATTTCCTTCCTCACTCCTTCCTTTTTTTCTTTCCTATTATCAAGGATTTCAGTGGCTACTATGAACTAGACAGTAGGCTATGTGCTGAAAAAGGATGGAAAAGCCATAAAGTGGAGATGTCAATACCGCTTTAAGAACGATAGGCTACAAAGCTGATTAGCTGCATACTTTCATTCTTTGTCATCACTACCTGAAGGCAAAAGGCCTTTTTTTGGGAGCATGTGCTAAAGATAAAATTACTCTTCCTAGTTCCTTCTGGCAAATGGTCACCAAAAAATACATTCAAGAGCCAGTGTCTTTTGTGTGCAATATATAGGATATTAAAAGTTAAGGTAAACAAAGGTCAAAGATTATGCTAGTTGGAGTCTCCAGTTTCCTGGTTCCTTAAAATGTAGTTAAGATTGGGCCAATTTTTTGGAAGTCCAAATCTCTTCTCAAATATTCTGTTATTTGTGCTCCTTTTAGGTGGGAATGGGAATTTTTGTTCTCTACCCTGAGGTTGACACAAATGTGGACTTTCTTGATCCTCCCTCCTAAAGAACTACAGATCAAGAGCTTGTATTAGATTTTTAAGGGGCCTAGAGAAGGGTTATGTTTGATGTCATAGAGCAATGATTAGGGCATATTAATAAAATTCCATTTAAAATGTATTTTTTCCTACCTTCCCATTATCATGTAGTTTTGCAAGTCTAGCATCTTGCTTGCTCCTCCACAGGCCAAGGTAAAAGCCTGTGCTTATAATTTTTTGTGGTCTTGATTTCTACCAACCTATATGCCCACAGGTTTGCATATTTTCTATCCCAGTGCTGGTATTTTCCCAAATATATTTTTTCTTAGGTGGACTCTTGGCGCCCACTTTTGTAGTAAATTTTTGATGTTCATTATACTTAGGAAAAGTAGCCAAATCCCACTTTGGAGACAAGTGGTTTTGATCCTAGCTTATCTCCATTCTGCAAAAGCATCACCCTCACAAGACATATCCAAGGGAAACAGAGAAACCGAATTTTATTAAATAAGACCTGGCCCAAATTTTCTCAATGATTATTAAAACTATAGGATTAAGAATGCAGCAACAAAAAATCATTGAAAAGTGAAAGGCAAAGTCTCTATGTGGCTTTTTTCTTCATGTCCTCTAAAGAGTGATCTTGTATCTTTTGCATTTCCAGTAACTGCCTCTTCTTGAAATGCCCTCCTAGATGCCCTTCTCTGCCTAGAAACATTTTTCTTTATTGTTTAGATGTTTTTTTCTTCATCATGAGTAATCTTTAAAGAGTAGCTACAGAAAGTTAATCACTGTCTACCTTGATTCCTTCTAGCACTTCGTCTCTTGAATGAAGCAATAGTTCAAGGTAGTACAATTTGAGTTTGTGTGACTACTTTTCCTACTAGACTGAATTCTTTGATATTTGAGACTGAGCCTGGTCATACGATTTGTTCTGAAGCAAAGCGTGTTTCTTAATGTGATTGGTAAATAAAGAAAATGATGTCAGAATAATAGGAAGCTGTGTTGATTCATATGTGAGTTTGCCCATCATGCTAATGTTTCGAAATTACCAGTATGTAAGCTTTCTTAAAATTAAAGAGGAAAATTTAGCAGTATATAACAATCTTAAGAAAGTGAAAAATCTTGCCGATGTGCCTTCCTTTAGTGAAAGAAATGGTTGTTGATTTAGTGACGTTAAGAACTGCACATTTTTCACTATGCTACATTTTTAGAAGAGACTGCAAGTGCCAATGCAGATGTTGCAAAAGCATTTTCTCCTGTGATTTTTAAAAAATGAGGAATGTAAAAGCATACTATTGTACTGTAGTTTTAATTTTGATGAAACTGGCCTCTATTAGAAGCAAACATCTTTAAGGACCTACATCTGAGAAAAAGCACTACCTCCAATATATAGAGCTTGCAAAAGATAATAGGTTCCAATCATGGTAGAGATTTAATACTGCCAGTGTTTTTTTTAAATTATTATACTTTAAGTTCTGTGATGCACGTGCAGAACGTGCAGGTTTGTTACATAGGTATACATGTGCCATGGTAGTTTGCTGCACCCATCGACCCATCAACTACATTAGGTATTTCTCCTAATACTATCCCTCCCCTAGCCCCCAACCCACTGACAGGCCCTGGTGTGTGATGTTCCCCTCCCTGTGGCCATATGTTCTAATTGTTCAACTCCCACTTATGAATGAGAACATGTGGTATTTGGTTTTCTGTTCCTGTGTTAGTTTGCTGAGAATGATGGTTTCCAGCTTAATCCATGCCCCTGCAAAGAACCTGAACTCATTCTTTTTTGTGGCTGCATAGTATTCCATGGTGTATATGTGCCACATTTTCTTTATCCAGTCTATCATTGAGGGGCATTTGAGTTGGTTCCAAGTCTTTGCAATTGTGAATAGTGCTGCAGTAAACATACATGTGCATGTGTCTTTATAGTAGAATGATTTATAACCTTTTGAGTATATACCCAGTAATGGGATTGCTGGGTCAAATGGTATTTCTGGTTCTAGATCCTTGAGGAATCGCCATACTGTCTTCCACAGTGGTTGAACCACAATGGTCCACCAACGGTGCAAATGCATTCCTATTTCTCCACATCCTCTCCAGCATCTGTTGTTTCCTGACTTTTTAATGATCTCCCTTCTAACTGGTGTGAGATGATATCTCATTGTGGTTTTGATTTGCATTTCTCTAATCAGTGATGATGAGCTTTTTTCCATATGTTTGTTGGCCACATAAATATCTTCTTTGGAGAAGTGTCTGCTCATATCCTTCACCCACTTTTTGATAGGGTTGTTTTTTTCTTGCAAATTTGTTTAAGTTCCTTGTAGATTATGGATATTAGCCCTTTGTCAGATGGATAGATTGCAAAATTTTTCTCTCATTCTACAGGTTGCCTGTTCACTCTGATGATAGTTTCTTTTGCTGTGCAGAAGCTCTTTAGTTTAACTAGATCCCATTTGTCAATTTTGGCTTTTGTTGCCATTGCTTTTGGTGTTTTAGTCATGAAATCTTTGCCTATGCCTATGTTATTAATGATGTTGCCTAGGTTTCTTCTAGGGTTTTTGTGGTTTTAGGTCTTAACGTTTAAGTCTTTAGTCCATCTTGAGTTAATTTTTGTATAAGGTGTAAGGAAGGGATCCAGTTTCAGTTTTCTGCATGTGGCTAGCCAGTTTTCCCAACACCAATTATTAAATAGGGAATCTTTTCCCCATTGCTTGTTTTTGTCAGGTTTGTCAAAGATCAGATGGTTGTAGATGTGTGGTGTTATTTCTGAGGCCTCTGTTCTGTTCCACTGGTCTATATATCTGTTTTGGTACCAGTACCATGCTGTTTTGGTTAATGTAGCCTTGTAGTGTGGTTTGAAGTCAGGAAGCATGATGCCTCCAGCTTTGTTCTTTTTGCTTAAGACTGTCTTGGCTATGTGGGCTCTTTTTTGGTTCCATTTGAAATTTAAAGTAGTTTTTTCTAATTCTGTGAAGAAAGTCAATGGTAGCTTGATGGGGATAGCATTGAATCTATAAATTACTTTGGACAGTATGGCCATTTTCATGATATTGATTCTTCCTATCCATGAGCATGTAATGTTTTCCCATTTGTTTTTGTCCTCTCTTATTTCCTTGAGCAGTGGTTTGTACTTCTCCTTGAAGAGGTCCTTCACATCCCTTGCAATTTGTATCCCTACGTGTTTTCTTTTCTTTTCTTTTTTTTTTGAGACGGAGTCTTGCCCTATCGCCCAGGCTGGAGTGCAATGGCGCAATCTCGGCTCACTGCAAGCTCCGCCTCCCGGGTTCACGCCATTCTCCTGCCTCAGCCTCTCCGAGTAGCTGGGACTACAGGCGCCTGCCACCACGCCCGGCTAATTTTTTGTATTTTTAGTAGAGATGGGGTTTCACTGTGGTCTCGATCTCCTGACCTCGTGATCCGCCCACCTCGGCCTCCCAAAGTGCTGGGATTACAAGCGTGAGCCACCGCGCCCGGCCGGTGTTTTATTTTCTTTGTAGCAATTGTTAATGGGAGTTCACTCATGATTTGGCTGTTTGTCTATTATTGGTTATAAGAATGCTTTTGATTTTTGCACACTGATTTTGTATCCTGAGACTTTGCTGAAGTAGCTTACCAGCTTAAGGAGATTTTTGGCTGAGACAATGGGATTTTCCAAATATACAATCATGTCATCTGCAAACAGAGATAATTTCACTTCCTCTCTTCCTATTTGAGTACCCTTTATTTCTTTCTCTTGACTGATTGCCCTTACTGCCAGTGTTTTTTAAATTAAAATTGTTATTTGTGTATTAAAGTTTTAGTTTAAAGTTTTGTAGGTTTTGATTGGCTTATTCCAAAGCAGGTTTTTCCCACAAAAGCTGTTATTTTTTCCATGTAGGATAAAACATTTTTCAAAGTATATTTGATATAATAGCAGAAATGCATGTATCTGCAATTTCTGGCAAGATTAAAGTTCTCAAAAATATTTACTAAATGGGAACAAATTATAACTATTAGTATTGTATTCTTTGAACTTTTTGTCTGAGCATCTCTTAGTCATAGCTGAACTCAACTTCTCACTGGTTTCTGAAATATTATCCACCTTGACAGTCCCAACTTCCTTTTGAAATAAACCATTTCTGTTCCTTATTATGTTTTATTCTCTTCCCAGTCAAAATTCTTAATTCCCTGTATGTCTGTGTTTCCCGTTAGACTGAGTAAAGCTGAGTCATGTGCCTGGTAAGCACTCCACAAATGCAAGTGGTTGAATGAAGTATTCAATGTTGAATGAATGTATCACTTTCCAACCTAGAAATAGAGATAGAAAAATGGCAAGATTTATCCATCAACAACCTTCTATGGTCCTGCAGTGAAGCTTCTTCTAATAATGTCTAGAATTTACATGGCACATGTATACATATGTAACAAACCTGCACGTTATGCACATGTACCCTAAAACTTAAAGTATAATGATAAAAAATAATAATAAAAACAACTGACGTTGGCAAAAAAGAATTTATTAAGCAATAAATATGGGCTAATGTCTTACTATAATCCTTGGATTCACTGTATGAAGGAAGTCCTTTTTTTTTTTTTTTTTTTTTTTTTTTGAGACAGAGTCTCACTCTGTTGCCAGGCAAGAGTGCCATGGCACGATCTCAGCTCACTGCAACCTCCACTCCCCGGGTTCAAGTGATTCTCCTGCCTCAGACTCCCGAGTAGCTGGGCATACAGGTGTGCACCACCATGCCCAGCTAATTTTTCTATTTTTAGTAGAGACGGGGTTTCATCATGTTGACCAAGATAGTCTCGACCTCTTGACCTTGTGATCCACCCGCCTTGGCCTTCCAAAGTGCTGGGATTACAGGCATGAGCCATTGTGCCCAGCCAAGGAAGTACTTTTATTATCCCCATTTCATAGACGAGGAAACCAAAACTGAAAGAGATTAAAGTATTGCTCAATATCAACCTGCTAGATGACAGAGCTGGAGTTTAAATGTCTAGGAAATCTGCCTTCAGAGCCTAGCCCTTAGCCAGCATGCTATAATACCTCCAAGTTACAACAAAATGATTTCACTGTCAATGTAATGCAAAGGTACACGCATGTGTTTGTATGCACAATTGTGTGAATGCTGTGTTTCATCATAACTGAAGATATTAAAGGATCCATTAGTCCAGTATGCTGCCCTCATTGAATGTAACTGAAGACTCCCTCTATGGAAGAACCAGAAGATGTATTTTAACTATGTACAGACTTAAAGACTTCTTCTGTCCATAATTTATTCAGAGTTGTAGTTTGCAATCCTTAATCAGCCTAACCAATGGAACCACCCCACCTTTTTAGAACTTAAAAAACCCTGACTTCCCTGCCTTTTGTCCTCACCATTCTGTGAATGTCTTTTCTGTTTTGTGTTCTCCTTCCTGGCCTGGTAATAAACTCAAAAAACAACTCCTTCTCCTCCTCCTCCTCCTCCTCCATTTCTTTCTTTTACGCTTTTGGTGGCCTTTGGTTTATTCTTTGAAAGCAGTGCTGTGGGAGACTGTTACAGAAGTCCATTTACCAACATTGGATCCCAAACTCCAGCTTTTGAAACTGTGTGTTCTTTCAACCTCAGACAAATAATTAGACAAATCCACCTTCAAAAATATCATAAACCTGTATTGATTAAGACTTGGGGATAATTATATAAATTAGTGACAGGATGGCAAAAAATTACTTAATGTAGAGTTCATGTTCTATATAGAAATGTATGTTAATAGAAAGCAGGTCAGAGGCCAGGCACGGTGGCTCACGTCTGTAATCCCAGCACTTTGGGAGGCTGAGGCAGGAGGATCATGAGGTCAGGAGATCGAGGCCATCTGGGCTAACATGGTGCTACTTTATGCTCTACTAAAAAATACAAAAATTAGCCAGGCGTGGTGGCATGTGCCTGTAGTCCCAGCTACTGGGGAGACTGAGGCAGGAGAATCACTTGAACCTGGGAGGTGGAGATTGAAGTAAGCCAAGATTGTGCCACTGCACTCCAGGCTGGGTGACAGAGCCAGACTCCGTCTCAAAAAAAAAAAAAAAAAAAAAAAACCAGTAAGACTTTACCTACTGGAAGCACTTTAGGAGCCTGTTCTGAATAATAAAGGAAGACTCAGATAGTTTATCAATGGTTTATAAGTTATTTGTTCTCCGAAGTGTGGTGGGGCTGAGCATATTTGAAAATAAGTTGTTCTCTTAAGTAAGCAAAGATAAACTACTCCAAAGTTATTTCCCAATATATAACCCCCAAGTTATCTGGGTTATTCCAATCATTTGCAGAGCCAACTTTTTATGCATATGCTTCTATTTATTTTTTTCCCAAATAATTGCAAACTCAATATTAGAGAGTCTCATTCTTAAGGTATACCTTGCAAGTTATACAGAAAGTGGAGATTGTGTATATGAGTTTTTGAGGGAGGGCAAGCATGTAGGAACACACGTGTATGCATATATAATAGTAAAGATTGCTGCATTCTGTAAAAAGTGTTCTTGTATATAAGAATTAAAATGAAGAAACCTGAGGAAATAACATGCTTATGTAACTCCCCTCTGCACCTTTCAAAGAGGTCATTTTTTGTGTTTATTTTCTTTGTAGATCTGTATTGATTGTCTTGTGATAGTATTGAAAATTTTTCAAGCAGTTTGACTGAATAAATGAGGAAAAAAGAGTGGGAATAAGGACAAGTGGGTATAGTCTGTGATTTTGAAGGAAACCAGAAGGAAACTTTAAAGATTTTTCTCTAATTTCAGATGTAGAAGGAAATGGTACCCTTTACAATTTGTTATCCTTAGAAGCTGATAGTTCAGAGTTTTTTCCCCCTTTTAAATTGGATAATTTATGAATGAATGCTCCCAAAAGAATTTTAAAATCAAAAGAGAAAATATGTTTCTTGAAAGTTGTTTTGTCACCAGTACTTTTTAGCCTAAATATTTTTTCAACTCTGATAATTACTTGATTTTAAAATTCCATATGCTGAAAGTCAAGAATATGCAAATGTCCATGGGAGAAATGAACATGGTGAGGGTCTCTTGAGGGCAGTAATTCAGTTGCGTTTCTCATGGATGTAGATCATTACTTTCAATTATGCTTATATGCTTCAGTTTCAGTATTTGGGTGAGTTTGGAAAAGAGAAAAACAGTGCTCGCCCTGGCTCTTCTGATCATCGTGTGCTATGTCTGGTGGTATGTGTATGCCCAATCTGACTTTATTCTTAGGACAACCCTGAGAAGAAGGCAGATCCTCATTTTACACATGGAGATGAAAAGGCAAAGAAAGGTTAGGGAACCTAACACATTCACAACAAATTTAAACAGTATGACTCCTTCAAACTCCTTCCACGATAGCAGCAGTTCTCAAATTGGAATAAACATTAGAATAATCAGTTCGAGGGTTTATGAAATACAGATTGTCAGACCCCATCCTCAGACTTTCTGATTCAATAGATCTGTGGTGAGGCTGATAATTGGCAGTTCTAATTCATTCCCAGGTGATAACAATGTGGCTATTCAACACCAGTGCATACCGTACCATAGGATCTCTAAACCTCTATCAGTAATGCCCTGCCAATAAAAAGTGAATATTCAGTGCCTGAGTGAAATAATAAAAACCATGTCCTGTTATACTTTTTGCTCCTCACATACGGATACATGTACCCTCTGGGAATGAGACGGTTTGCCTAGGGTTGTCAAAGCTACAGGGTAAACATGATGCATTCTCAGAAAGTGCCAGTTTGCCTTGATGGTAAATAGTTCAGCATGCTATTTTTATATTAAAACAAATACACGGCTATGTTATGGAATAGAATACAAATTCACATGGATTTCTAAAATAAAGCTCTAGGTTTCAAAGAAATTTTGCCCTTCAGGTAGACTGCTTTAGGCTATGCTTCAAGTCTCAGAGGGTACCTGTTTGCTTTCCTCTGGCAGTAGGTAGGTTTAGCTAAGAGAAAAAAAAAAGCTATTTTACATCGATATTAAATACCTTCTTGAACTGAGAGTTTCTGTCTCCAGATTCAGATTCTATTCTCCTCCCTGACCTTATAGTGAATGCTCCTCAGGGTTTAGCCTTCAGGACCAGGAACATCAACCTTTTTCTGAGGATATATAGAAACTCTGGCATTAGAGATAACACTTCTGTTTAACTCTGAATACTAGAAACTACGAATACAGAGGAAAAAAAAAAAACCTACAAATACAGCAAATACAGTCCTAGGTTTTGGTACGCATTAGTTCCTAAGTCAGGTACCCATCATCCTAGGCTGTGTTGTCCATTTGAAGTGAGTGGTCCTATTCTTTTTATTCCAAGCATGAGTATAGGGCCCTTTCTTTAGGTCTCCAATCTATGCCCTCACTTACAAGATCTCTCTTTACTCTGGAGAAGAGTATGGCATACTATGTCCTGTGGGCCAAATCAGACATGCCACCTGTTTTTATATGGTTTGCAAGCTTAGAATGATTTTATAATTTAAAATGGTTGGAAAAAAATCAAAACAGGAATTATGTTTCACAGCACATGAAAATTGTTAGGGGTTCAAATTTCTATTATAAGAAATTCTGCTTGCATAAGTAAAGTTTTCTTGAAAAATGGCCTCATTTATTCAGTTTTTTACTGTCTAAGGTATCTTTCATGCTATCAAGTCAGGGGTGAATAGTTGTGACAGAGACCTTGTAGCCCACAAAGCCAAAAATATTTGCTTTTCAGCTATTTACAAAAGAAGTTTACAGATCACTGTTCTACAGGAGGCAGATGTATTTTGGCCTTTAGAGAACCTGTGCTGTCTTAGATCCAGACTCAAACCAGTTCCTCTCACAGAATAGGTTCTCCCATTGTCTGTCCTTCCTCCAAGGAAAGCGTGGGTAACTAGTAGTTGTTTGAATGACTGTTAACACTTACCCAAAAAATCCCAACCTTAATGTGTCCTGAAGTTAGGGTTTCTAGACTCAAGGCTTTTTGAGATGAGGGAGCGAAAAGTACCTTTTATTTATTTCTATGCCAGTATTTTTTAAAATCCTAGATTAATATGTCAGTAAATTTTCTTGCACAGATTCTTAAAGCCTTTGCAAGAAAAGGCTCTGAAAAACTAGAGATATGTATGAGGGTGTGCCCTTTATCCCACTGATATAGGAAAGTAAGCACATAAAGAACCATGTGAATCTTCCTTGGTGGTGATGGTAGCAATGGTGTCACCTTTTGACCTTTTCTTTCTCCAAGGAGAAATATACTTATTCACTCAAAAGTCTGTATCTCCATCCTGTATTCTTCCGAGAATATAGGGCCTGAGTCAGGGCTTGCATGCAGCTAGTTTATTATGAGAGGTGATCGAGGGAACAGGTGTAGGGGACCCAGAAGAGAAATACAGAAAGGGAGGAAAAAGCTATGGAAAGGGTACATTTTTTTTAGTTTCTTCCTTTTCTTTCTTAAAAAACTAGCTTTATGGAGATATAATTTATATACTCTAACACTCCTCCATTTAAGGTATAGAATTCAATGGGTTGATATATATATATATATATATATGTGTATACATATAACATATATACGCAAGTGTATATATATAACATATATATGCATGAGTGTATATATATAACATATATATGCATGTGTGTATATATATATATATAAAACATATGTATGTATTCAGAGTTGTACAATGAATAACCACAATCAAGTTTTAGAATATTAATAACCTTTAAAAGAAACCCCATTGCCACGAAGTTACTTTCTATTTCTCCCTCAATCCTTTCCTAGATACTGTAACCATGAATATATTTTCTATCTTTATGGATTTGCCTATTCCAGATATTTATGTAAATAAAGTCCCATGAGACGGCCTTCTTTCACTTAGCATATTTTCAAGTTTCATCCATGTTGTAGCAAGTATCAGATTTTCCTATCTTTTTATTGCCAAATACCATTCACTTGTATGAACAAAGTACGTTTTATTTATCCTCAAGTTAGTGGACATGGGAATTGTTTCTAATTTTTGGCTATTTTGAATAATGCTGCAAGGAACATTAGCATACAAGTTTTTTTTTTTTATAGACATATGGTTTTAATTCTCTTGGGTATATACCTAAAATGGAATTGCTAGGTCATATGGCAACTTTATTTTTAACCTGTTGAGGAATAGTCAAACTGTTTTCCAAAGTGGCTGTACCATTTTACCATCCAACTAGCAATGTATGAGGTTTCAATTTCTTTATATCTTCAGGAACACTTATTACCTACCTTTTAAATTTTAGCCATTGTGTTCATCCATTTTGCCTTGCCATAAAGGAATACCTGAGACTAGGTAATTTACAGAGAAAAGAAGTTTATTTGGCTCACAGTTCTGCAGGCTGTACAAGCATGGCACCAGCATCTGCTTGAATTCTAGTAAGGCCTTAGGAAGCTTTTACTCTTTTTGGAAGGCAAAGGGAGAAGAAGCATGTCACACGCCAAGAGAGGGAGCAAGAAAGGGAGGAGGAGGTGCCAGGCTCTTAAAAACAGCTCTTACATGAACTGGCAGAGTGAGAACTCACTCATTACTGCTGGGAGGGCACCAAGCCAGTTATGAGGGATCTGTCCCCATGACCCAAACATCTCCCACCAGGCCCCACCTCTTACACTGGGAGTCACATTTCAACATGAGATTTGGAGGGGACAAACATCGAAGCTATGTCAGGCATCCTCACTGGTGTGAAGTGGTATCACATGGTTTTGCCATTCCCTGCTGGCTAATGATATTGAGTATCATTTCACATGCTTATTGACCATTTGTATATATTTGGAGAAATACATATTCAAATCATTTTCCCTTTTGTAATTTGGGTTGTCTTTTTATTGAATTATAAGTGCTTTATATATTTTAGATATAAGTACTTTATCAAATATGAGTTGTAAATATTTTCTCTTACTCTTTTTTTTTTTTTTTTTTTTTTTGAGATTGAGTCTGGTTCTGTCACCCAGGCTGCAGTGCAGTGGCGCAATCTCGGCTCACTGCAAGCTCACACCATTCTCCTGCCTCAGCCTCCCGAGTAGCTGGGACTACAGGTGCCCGCCACCATGCCTGGCTAATTTTTGTATTTTTAGTAGAGACGGAGTTTCACTCTGTTAGCCAGGATGGTCTCGATCTCCTGACCTTGTGATACGCCTGCCTCGGCCTCCCAAAATGCTGGTATTAAAGGCGTGAGCCACCCCACCCGGCTGCTTGTTCACCTTCTTGATATATCCTTGAAGCACAAAGTTTTAAATTTTTATGAAGGCCAATTTATCTATTTTTCTTCTGTCACTTGTGCTTTTGGTGTTAAATCTAAGAAGGCTTTGCCTAACCCAAGGTCATGAAGCTGTACTCCTAAATTTTCTTTTAAGAGTTTTATAGTTTCAGGCCTTACATTTAGGTAGGTCTGCAATCCATTTTGGATTAATATTTGTGCATGGTGTGTAAGGAAGAGATTCAACTTTAATCTTTTAAATATGTATCTCCTGATGTCCCAGAAAGATTTGTTAACATACTCTTCTTTCTTTTATAGAATTGTCTTGGCACCCTTGTCAAGAATCAATTGATCATAAATATGAGTACATATTTCTGGGCTCTCAATTTTATTCCATTGATTTATATGTTCATGTTTATGCCCGTATCACACTATCTTCATTATTATAGTTTGGTAGGAAGTTTTGAAATTGAGAAGTTTGGGTCCTTCATCTTTTATTTCATCTTTTGTAAGATTGTTTTGGCTATTCTGTGATGCTGGAATTTCCATATGAATTTTAGGATCAGACTATTAATTTCTTCTGTAAAGAAGCCAGCTGGCATTTGGATAGGAATTGTGTTGATTCTGTAGATTGCTTTGGTGAATATTGTGATTTTAACAATATTAAATCTTCTGACCCATGAACATGTATGTTTTTCCAGTTATTTAGCCTTTCTTTAATTTCTTTGAACAGTGTTTTATCATTTTCAAAGTATAAGTTTTACAATGCTTTTGTGAAAATATTCTAAAGTATTTTATTCTTTTTGATGCTGTTGTCAATGGAACTGTTTTCTTAATTTTATTTTCAGATTGTACATTGCTAAGTATAGAAATATGACTGTATTTTGCAGCATATCAATATTATACTATGTGACTTTACTGAACTTGTTTCAAATTATTTTATTTTCTTGCCTAATTGCCTTGCCTTTGACCTCCAGTACAATATGGAATAGAAATGGGGACAGTGTAATCCTTGTGTTGTTCTTAAAAGAAAAGCTCTCCAATCAGATGTAGGTTTGGTCTTTTCACATAGTCCCATATTTCTTGGAGGCTTTGTTTGTTTCTTTTTATTCTTTTTTCTCTAAACTTCCCTTCTCACTTCATTTCATTCATTTCATCTTCCATCACTGATACCCTTTCTTCCAGTTGATTGCTTCAGCTACTGAGGCTTCTGCATTCTTCACATAGTTCTCGAAACTTGGCTTTCAGCTCCATCAGCTCCTTTAAGCACTTCTCTGCATTGGTTATTTTAGTTAAACATTCGTCTAATTTTTTTTCAAAGTGTTTTTTTTTTTTTTTTTTTTGAGACGGGGTCTTGCTCTGTTGCCCAGGCTGGAGTGCAGTGGCACGATCTCGGCTCACTGCAAGCTCCGCCTCCCGGGTTCACGCCATTCTCCTGCCTCAGCCTCTCCGAGTAGCTGGGACTACAGGCGCCCGCCACCACGGCCGGCTAATTTTTTGTATTTTTAGTAGAGACAGGGTTTCACCGTGGTCTCGATCTCCTGACCTCATGATCCACCCACCTCGGCCTCCCAAAGTGCTGGGATTACAAGCATGAGCCACTGCGCCCAACCTCAAAGTTTTTAACTTCTTTGCCATTGGTTTGAATTTCCTCCCGTAGCTCGGAGTAGTTTGATCGTCTGAAGCCTTCTTCTCTCAACTCGTCAAAGTCATTCTCCATCCAGCTTTGTTCCGTTGCTGGTGAGGAACTGCATGCCTTTGGAGAAGGAGAGGTGCTCTGCTTTTTAGAGTTTCCAGTTTTTCTGCTCTGTTTTCTCCCCATCTTTTTAGTTTTTTCTACTTTTGGTCTTTGATGATGGTGATGTACAGATGGGTTTTTGGTGTGGGTGTCCTTTCTGTTTGTTAGTTTTCCTTCCAACAGACAGGACCCTCAATGCAGGTCTGTTGGAGTTTGCTAGAGGTCCATTCCAGACCCTGTTTGGCTGGGTGTCAGCAGCGGTGGCTGCAGAACAGCGGATTTTCATGGACCGCAAATTCAGCTGTCTGATCGTTCCTCTGGAAGTTTTGTCTCAGAGGAATACCCGGCCGAGTGAGGTATCAGTCTGTCCCTACTGGGGGGTGCCTCCCAGTTAGGCTGCTCAGGGGTCAGAGACCCACTTTAGGAGGCAGTCTGCCCATTCTCAGATCTCCAGCTGTGTGCTGGGAGAACAACTACTCTCTTCAAAGTGTCTGACAGGGACATTAAAGTCTGCAGAGGTTACTGCTGACTTTTTGTTTGTCTGTGCCCTGCCCCCAGAGGTGGAGCCTACAGAGGCAGGCAGGCCTCCTTGAGCTGTGGTGGGCTCCACCCAGTTCGAGCTTCCTGGCTGCTTTGTTCACCTAAGCAAGCCTGGGCAATGGCGGGTGCCCCTCCCCCAGCCTCGCTGCCGCCTTGCGGTTTGAACTCAGACTGCTGTGCTAGCAATCAACGAGACTCTGTGGGCCTAGGACCCTCTAAGCCAGGTGCGGGACACAATCTCCTGGTGTGCCATTTTCCAAGCCCATTGGAAAAGCGCAGTATTAGGGTGAAAGTGACCCGATTTTCCAGGTGCCATCTGTCACTCCTTTCTTTGACTCGGAAAGGGAACTCCCTGACCCCTTGCACTTCCCGAGTGAGGCAGTGCCTCGCTCTGCTTCGGCTCGTGCATGGTGCGCTGCACCGACTGTCCTGCACCTACTGTTTGGCACACCCTAGTGAGATGAACCCGGTACCTCAGATGGAAATGCAGAAATCACCTGTCTTCTGCATCGCTCACGCTGGGAGCTGTAGACCAGAGCTGTTCCTATACAGCCATCTTGGCTCCACTTAATTTTTTTTTTTTTTTTTTTTTTTTTGAGACTGAATCTTGCTCTGTTGCCCAGGCTGGAATGCAGTGGCGCGATCTTGGCTCACTGCAAGCTCCGCCTCCTGGGTTCACGCCATTCTCCTGCCTCAGCCTGCCAGGTAGCTGAGACTACAGGCGCCTGCCACCATGCCCGGCTAATTTTTTTTTGTATTTTTAGTAGAGATGAGGTTTCACCGTGTTAGCCAGGATGGTCTCAAATCTCCTGACCTCATGATCCACCTGCCTCAGCCTCCCAAAGTGGTGGGATTACAGGCGTGAGGAAGAAGTTGAATCTCTGAATAGACCAGTAACAGGCTCTGAAATTGTGGCAATAATCAATAGCTTACCAACCAAAAAGAGTCCAGGACTGGATGGATTCACTGCCGAATTCTACCAAAAGTAAAAGGAGGAACTGGTACCATTCCTTCTGAAACTATTCCAATCAATAGAAAAAGAGGGAATCCTCCCTAACTCATTTTATGAGGCCAGCATCATCCTGATACCAAAGCCTGGCAGAGACACAACAAAAAAAAAGAGAATTTTAGACCAATATCCCTGATGAACATCGATGCAAAAATCCTCAGTAAAATACTGGCAAACCGAGTCCATCAGCACATCAAAAAGCTTATGCACCATGATCAAGTGGGCTTCATCCCTGGGATGCAAGGCTGGTTCAACATACGCAAATCAATAAGTGTAATCCAGCATATAAGTGGAACCAAAGACAAAAACTGCATGATTATCTCAATAGATGCAGAAAAGGCCTTTGACAAAATTCAACAACACTTCATGCTAAAAACTCTCAATAAATTAGGTATTGATGGGACGTATCTCAAAATAATAAGAGCTATCTATGACAAACCCACAACCAATATCATACTGAATGGGCAAAAACTGGAAGCATTCCCTGTGAAAACTGGCACAAGACAGGGATGCCCTCTCTCACCACTCCTATTCAACATAGTGTTGGAAGTTCTGGCCAGGGCAATTAGGCAGGAGAAGGAAATAAAGGATATTCAATTAGGAAAAGAGGAAGTCAAATTATCCCTGTTTGCAGGTGACATGATTGTATATCTAGAAAACCCCATTGTCTCAGCCCAAAATCTCCTCAAGCTGATAAGCAACTTCAGCAAAGTCTCAGGATACAAAATTAATGTACAAAAATCACAAGCATTCTTGTACACCAATAACAGACAAACAGAGAGCAAAATCATGAGTGAACTCCCATTCACAATTGCTTCAAAGAGAATAAAATACCTAGGAATCCAAGTTACAAGGGACATGAAGGACCTCTTCAAGGAGAACTACAAACCACTGCTCAATGAAATAAAAGATGATACAAACAAATGGAAGAACATTCCATGCTCATGGGTTGGAAGAATCAATATCGTGAAAATGGCCATACTGCCCAAGGTAATTTATAGATTCAATGCCATCCCCATCAAGCTACCAATGACTTTCTTCACAGAATTGGAAAAAACGACTTTAAAGTTCATATGGAACCAAAAAAAAGCCCGCATTGCCAAGTCAATCCTAAGCCAAAAGAAAAGAGCTGGAGGCATCATGCTACCTGACTTCAAACTATACTACAAGGCTACAGTAACCAAAACAGCATGGTACTGGTACCACAACAGAGACATAGATCAATGGAACAGAACAGAGCCCTCAGAAATAATGCCGCATATCTACAACTATCTAATTTTTGACCAACCTGACAAAAACAAGAAATGGGGAAAGAATTCCCTATTTAATAAATGGTGCTGGGAAAACTGGCTAGCCATATGTAGAAAGCTGAAACTGGATCCCTTCCTTACACCTTATACAAAAATTAATTCAAGATGGATTAAAGACTTACATGTTAGACCTAAAACCATAAAAACCCTAGAAGAAAACCTAGGCAATACCATTCAGGACATAGGCATGGGCAACGACTTCATGTCTAAAGCACCAAAAGCAATGACAACAAAAGGCAAAATTGACAAATGGGATCTAATTAAACTAAAGGGCTTCTGCACAGCAAAAGAAACTACCATCAGAGTGAACAGGCAACCCACAAAATGGGAGAAAATTTTCACAACCTACTCATCTGACAAAGGGCTAATATCCAGAATCTACAATGAACTCAAACAAATTTACAAGAAAAAAGCAAAGAACCCCATCAAAAAGTGGGTGAAGGACATGAACAGACACTTCTCAAAGGAAGACATTTATGCAGCCAAAAAACACATGAAAAAATGTTCGTCATCACTGGCAATCAGAGAAATGCAAATCAAAACCACAATGAGATACCATCTCACACCAGTTAGAATGGCCATCATTAAAAAGTCAGGAAACAACAGGTGCTGGAGAGGATGTGGAGAAATAGGAACACTTTTACACTGTTGGTGGGACTGTAAACTAGTTCAACCATTGTGGAAGTCAGTGTGGAGATTCCTCAGGGATCTAGAACTAGAAATACCATTTGACCCAGCCATCCCATTACTGGGTATATACCCAAAGGATTATAAATCATGCTGCTATAAAGACACATGCACACATATGTTTATTGCGGCACTATTCACAATAGCAAAGACTTGGAACCAACCCAAATGTGCAACAACGATAGACTGGATTAAGAAAATGTGGCACATATACACCATGGAATACTATGCAGCCATAAAAAATGACGAGTTCATGCCCTTTGTAGGAACATGGATGAAACTGGAAACCATCATTCTCAGCAAACTATTGCGAGGACAAAAAACCAAATACCGCATGTTCTCACTCATAGGTGGGAATTGAACAATGAGAACACATGGACACAGGAAGGGGAACATCACACACCAGGGACTGTTGTGGGGTGTGGGGAGGGGGGAGGGACAGCATTAGGAGAGATACCTAATGTTAAATGATGAGTTAATGGGTGCAGCACACCAACATGGCACATATATACATATGTAACCTGCATGTTGTACACATGTACCCTAAAACTTAAAGTATAATAAGAATTAGAAAAAAAAAAACAAAAGCTCTCGTTTTCCACCATTAAGTTGGATGGTAGCTATAGATTTTTTTATATTAATTGATGTACTTTATCAGGTTGATAAAGTTCCCTTCCATTCCTAATTTTTTGAAGCTTTTAATCCAGAAAGAGTCTTGGATTTTGTCACATGCCTTTTCTGCATCTATTGGAATGATCATATTTTTTCACCTCCTTTTTCTTTTCTCCATTGATTTATTGTATCATGTTGACTCGTTTTGAGATGTTAAACTAAACACAGATTTTTGAGATATATCCTACTTATGATCTGTAGTAACTTTTATATGTTGTTAGATTTGATTTGACAGTATTTTGTTGAGAATGTTGGCATCTGTATTTATAAGAGATATTGGCACTTTTTCTGTTTTTGTGATGTGTTTCCTGGTTTTGGTATCAGTATAATAACTGGCCCCATAGATTGCCTTAAGGAGTAGTCTCTCTTCTTCTCATTTTTGGAAGAGATTGTGAAGGATTGATATTATTGCTTCTTTAAATATTTGGTAGTTTTATAAGTTAAATAATCTGGAAGGGCACATTCTTGAGTTGAACAGTGATGCAAGCCAACTTGGCTGGATTTGATCATATCCCTCTGAAAGCTCAAGTGTACCATATTTCAGAATTGCCCACCAAAGGGCCAGAAAATGGGAGCATTTATCCACTCACCAGTCCCACTCCCTATTGTTCAATAGTTTCCTTGTAAAATGTTAGCTCCCTTGTATATTCAGGATTTCCTTGTGTGAGTGCCAAGTGAATTCTTGTAGATACAAAGTGCAAAAAACTGCAGTGCAGCTTAAGTGAGGTGCTGTTATGTATAATAGCATGAAGCTTGTTATGGCACCAATGGCTGGAATAAATGGTTGGAGCAAAAATGTGAATTAGGGTACGAGAGTCCCCATTTATCTACGGGCAATACATTCTAAGAACTGAGTGGCTGCCTGAAACAACAGAGAGTAAGAAGCTTTATATATTTTGTGCTTTTTGACCTGAAAACTGAGATGGTTACTAAATGACTAACAGGTGGGCAGTATATACAGTGTGGATACATTGGACAAAGTAATGATTCATGTGTTCAGTAGGATGAAGTGGGATGGCATGAAATTTCATTATGTTCCTCAGAATGGTGTACAATATTACACTTACTGTTTATTTCTGGAATTTTTCAATTAATTTTTTCAGACTGAAGATAAGGGAGAACTACTGTAATGCGTTCACTGAAGCACTTCAGTCTGCTTGTGCCCTTCGTTATGTTTGATCAGTCATGAAGACTGCAACATTTGTGGTTACCTCCCAAATCCACAAAGGAATAAAACAAGAGGTTGGTGGGACAAGATTCAACTTCTACAGCTCTTTCTGAGATCATAATTAACTATTCATCTCGTTTCTTTACCTCTAATTCCACATTTCCTTCACCTTCATTCAGCACTTCAGTGCAGATAATATGCTGGCCTTGTAGGGTAACTCAAAACTTCATCACTATGGAATATGACTACTTGATTGTTTTGCCTTTGTTGAACTGTGGTTTCTGCAATTCTCCACTTACAGTTATTACTCAGCATAGAAACACTAAGTGATGCCTCAGACAGTCCCCTAGGTACCATTAGATACTCATTCCTCCCTGGTGTTGTATAGAGACAGCCCTGTCTCCTTAAGCTTACAGGGTCATTTATGGCTGCCAATATAACTCATTTCCTTTCTTGATGTCTTACTGTCATGAGGAATCCCAAATGGCAGGGTAATAATTGCAGATTCAAGTTCAGTGGAGTCTAATCCAACAAAGCCTAAAGTTTTAGGGATGTAAAGAACAACTCTAAACACTAGAAACTGGTATTGATAATAAGCATTGTCTATCTACTTTTTCCCCTTGTTATTTTGGCCAGTTGACCCTAGCTTTTAGGGAAAAACCACCATGTGTATCAGCTATTACTTCCATGTAAAATTTCAGAGCTCATTTTCCCAAACTCATTGGATATTGTCCTGAAATGGATCTTATCTAAACTTATCAATTATGCCATTAGATTGACTGCTTTTGAATGATATAATACATGTAGGATTAGTGCATCAAGTGATCAAATGCCCATCAATGTACCTGCATTACCATAAAATAGGTCCCTTAGTTGGTGATCATTACTGAGATATGATGCTATAAATGAGGAGTTCTGGAAGTCTTTGAATAGTGGTGCTGACAGGAAATGCAGACCAGGAAGACACTCCCATATCTGGAGCATATGTCCATTCCATTAAGTGAAATTCCAAGTAGAACTTGTCTAATAGTAAGTTGCTCAATCTGCCAGTAAGTGGCTGGCCGGTTTCCACAGTGCCATTGTGAAAGTTCAGCATCAGAACCTTGGCAGGTTGAACCCTCAGCAGTGGCCTTGGTAAGAGGATTCCCACTGTCTTTCACCCATTTATAAGCTTTATTCCTGCTACTTTGTTCAAGGCCCCTTTTTGTAAGCACTGGGTTTAGTGCTTACTTTATAGTGAGCTATAATATAAAACATAAGTAGCAGCATGTTTTGTATCCTTTCCAATAGATTGCCCCATCCCTACATTTCTTTGTCTCTGATCTTTTCATCTTATTCTTTGTAGGCAGCTGACCAGCAAGATAAGTCATTCAGCAATGTCTAGATTTTAATGTTACCCTACACTTTAGGTCATTTCTTCTTCCACACAATGTGAATGACTTCATGTACTCTTCTTATCTTTGCTCACTGGAAGGATTTTCCTTCACCATTTTCCCTCAAGGTCAGCTATGACTGGGACTGCTGTGCTGCAGCGTTGTCAGCTAACTCCAACATGTAGAGCTGCTCCATCGGAGAACTAGGCCTAAGTATTTTTCTCCTCTAACAGTTGGTCATAGAATCTCTGCCCCCACCCCTCCCCGCCCCGAGACCATACTTATGAATTGAGAAAGAGGTACAGTTCAGGTAGAGGTACAATTCGGGTAGAGGTAGGATCTCCAGGAGCCTGGACCACTTCTTTATCTAAGTTACTTATGCCTTCAAGACCTGCTTGGGCCTTATCCTGAACATCCTATTTCCATTATCTGGTGGGTTGCTGCTGTAGCCGTCCAATATTGTGATTTGGAGGATCTGATAATATCAGCTCCAAATGGGTAATTCCAGATACATAGTTATTTGGTGTCTTTTGATCAGGCTCTTAAACTCTACTAGGGCTCCTTAGCAGTATAAGAACTGTTTTTCAAATGATGACTAGTTTTCTCCTGCAGAAAGCATGGCTTTAGAACACAAGGGATATGCACTTGACTCTTCTACTGAGGCTTGTCAGGGATAATGCCCTGTATTCATATTCAATATGGATGCCTATAGCATCAATATGTGTCCAGAATTTGATGGGTTCTTGGTCTCACTGATTTCAAGAATGAAGCCGTGGACCCTTGCAGTGAGTGTTAACAGTTCTTGAAGATGTTGTGTCCGGAGTTCGTTCCTTCTGATGTTCAGACATGTTCCGAGTTTCTTCCTTCTGGTGGGTTCGTGGTCTCGCTGGCCTCAGGAATGAAGCTGCAGACCTTTGCAGTGAGTGTTACAGCTCATAAAGGCAATGCAGACCCAAAGAGTGAGCAGCAGCAAGATTTATTGCAAAGAGCAAAAGAACAAAGCTTCCACACTGTGGAAGGAGACCCCAGCGGGTTGCCATTGCTGGCTCAGGCAGCCTACTTTTATTCCCTTATCTGGCCCCACCCACATCCTGCTGATTGGTCCATTTTACAGATAGCTGATTGGTCTGTTTTACAGAGAGATGATTGGTCCATTTTGACAGGGTGCTGATTGGTGTGTTTACCATCCCTGAGCTAGACATAAAGGTTCTCCAAGTCCCCCACCAGATTAGCTAGACAAAGAGCACTTATTGGTGCATTTACAAACCTTGAACTAGCCACAGGGTGCTGATTGGTGTGTTTACAAACCTTGAGCTAGACACAGAGTGCTGATTGGTGTATTTACAATCCCTTAGCTAGACATAAAGGTTCTCCAAGTCCCCACTAGACTCAGGAGCCCAGCTGGCTTCATCTAGTGGATCCTGCACCAAGGCTGCCAGCCAGTCCCGTGCCATGCACCTGCACTCCTCAGCCCTTGGGCAGTCGATGGGACCAAGCGCCACAGAGCAGGAGGTGGCGCTCTTCAGGGAGGCTCAGGCTGTGCAGTAGCCCACGGCAGGGGGGAGCCTCGGGCATGGCGGGCTACAGGTCCCGAACCCTGCACCCCGCGGGGAGGCAGCTGAGGTCTGGCAAAAATTTGAGTGCAACGCCAGCAGGCCAGCACTGCTGTGGGACCCGGAGCACACTCTGCAGCTGCTGGCCCAGGTGCTAAGCCCATCACTGCCAAGGACCGGCAGTGCCAGCTGGCTGCTCCAAGTGCGGAGTCCTCTGAGCTCACGCCCACCTGGAACTTGCGCTGGCCCATGAGCACTGCGCGCAGCACTGATTCCTGCCCACGCCTCTCCCTCCACACCTCCCCACAAGCAGAGGGAGCCAGCTCCGGCCTTGGCCAGCCCAGAGAGGGGCTCCCACAGTGCAGCAGTGGGCTGAAGGGCTCCTCAAGTGTGGCCAGAGTGGGCACTGAGGCCAAGGAGGCGCCGAGAGTGAGTGAGGGCTGCCAGCACGCTGTCATCTCTCAATTACATCTGTTGGGTCATATGGTCTTAATGGCAGGACACCTTTCACTGTACCTGGAACTGCTGCAGAATCTTCTCTTGCTTTGAGCACCACTGAAAACTGGCATCTTTCTGAATCACCTGATAAATGGCTCACATCAATATCCCCAAGTGTGGTAAATGCTTTACAATTCAAACAGGTCCACCAAATACTGTACATCATTTTCAGAGCTGTGGCATACAAGGTGCAACAGCTTGTTCTCTACTTAGGAGAGGATATCCTTACATGCCGCAGACTAGTAGGCATCTATCCTGCTCCTAGTAATAGTATGGTCTGGTCGCTGTAGTCACAGATCTTTGCAGGTCAAGATACCCAGGTTGCTACTTTGGCTTTGCTTTCTCTCACAACAATTTCATCCCTCTTGCCTCAGTCTGTTAAGTAATGCCATATGACCTCTGTTTTGTGGAACCCCATTGTCCTTATTGAAACTATAAATCCAAGATCTGTGTCAGCACCTCCAACTGTTAACTCTATCTTGCAAAGTATAACACTCAGGAGCTTTATATAGAAGCTGCTGTTCTCCTCAGTGTGTAGCTTCTGAGCTACCAGCTGACCCTGTCACCTGAGTTTATCTTTATGCCCATCTAGGGGTGGTAAGAGACACACATTAAGATGCACATCCAAGCTGCTATAAAAAAAATCTTAGAATGAATATAAACAACAGATATTTATTTCACACAGTTCTGAAGGCAGGGAAGTGCAAGATCAAGGTGTCTGCAGATTCATTGTCTGATAAGGACTCTGCATCATAGATGGTGCCTCTAGCTGTGTCCTCACATGGCAGAAGGGAAAAACAAGCTCCCTCAAGCCTCTTATAATGTCATTAATCCCATTCATGAGGATAGAGCCCTCATCACCTAATCACCTCCAAAAGGCACTCCTCTTAATAGTATTGCATTGGAGATTAGTTTTCAACATATGAATTTTGGGGGACATAAACATTTAGACCATAGCAGGTATCATAAGCTTTTTGAATCTTCTACTAGAATCCTTTACTGAAATGCCTGCAAGCCACTGGGAGCCAGTTGGGGATGGTAGCCGCATCCCAATTCTCCAATATGCCATAGTATGGCTTCCCTGTGCTCTGAAAATGTACAGTACTTTGGGAAATCTCCTGCTGTCAGAAATCTCCAGATTAGAAACAAGTCAAGCCATCTACTTTTCTTGTCTCTTGGGATTAAATCCAAGAGGAATGAAGGTGACACTAGTTATTTAGTGGGTCTCATTCTCTCTTATTTTTCTAAGATTTTCTCCCTCTTCTTACCCAGCTCAGAGCTTATTTAGCTCACATTTGGGGCATATGCGTGGATGTATGGTAGCCGTTACTGGTGTTCACTAATACTTAGTTCTGTTCTCCTTCTGGACGTATGGGAAATGGAACTTTCCAGTCTCTATGCAGTTAGGCAGAACTGTTTGACTAGTTCTGGCCCATGGCCTGTGGTCAGATATGACGCATGCCACATTTGAGCTAAGCTAGTTGTATTAATCTGCTTGGGCTGCCATAATAAAATACCACAGACTGGGTGGCTTAAACAACAGACATTTTATTTTCTCATAGGTGTGATGAAAAGTGCCAGCAAATTTAGTTTCTGGTAAAGACATTTTTTCTTGGCTTGTAAACAGCCACCTTCTTGCTTTGTCCTCACATGGCCTTTCCTCTGAGCATGTGGAAAGAGAACAAGAGATCCGATGTCTCTTTCTTATAAGAGTACCATTCCTATAAGATTAGTATTACATCCTTATGCTTTATTTAACTGTAATTGTCACTGGTAAAGTGAGTTTTTTCCCCCACTTTGTATTGGTCACAAAGAAAGACCATGCAATTAGAAAAAGCAATACGATTTTATTCCCTGGCCAGATAATGGAGAAAGGGAGCACTCATTCTAGATGCCCCGTCTCCCCAAACAACAGAAGGCATATGGGGTTTTTAAGGATAAGGCGTGGGGCAGGAGAGGAATGTTAGCATGTGCAGGGTGGGACCCCAGATGTGTAAGCACAGTTCATAAACATGTCTTCATACATCACATGTACACAGAATGGAGGATATTTTAGGGAACAAAATTTTAGCATTATAATTGTATGTTAATGATCTGAAGACAATCAGGGATTGTGGTTCCAGTTTGCACCAGTTTCTCAGCATCTTATTTTCCTCTGGCATCTGGTCAGGGCTCAAGAGGCTCTGGTGCCATTCTGGGCCATCTGGTTTCTTTAAGCAGCTGTGCCTCTAGATAAAGAACTAAAGAAAAACAGTAAGTAAAAGGAAATTTCCCAGTTACCTCTACAGGTCTTCCCTACTAAAATAATTACCTCCCTGACAGTCAGTCCTATCTCCAAATATAGTTCATACAGGTCAATACTTGAAAGGACCTTAAAGAGCCAATGGGACCACGGGGAACTTGGCTGAGTAAGAAACAACATATATTATGTTGTGGAAATTTGGGGGTTATTAGTGTAGCACAGCCTATCCTATCCTGACTAATACGGGGGAAAATACCTGCTGGTATGTATTTGCTTCATAATTCTGTCTCATGATTATCAAAGGGTCCTTTAAATCTAGGAGATTTTATTTCCATCTTTCTGTATATGAGTGATCTCCGGGAAACAAGACATACGTTTTGAAGTTTCAGTTAATCGTGTTGTCATGAATTAATACTTCTATATGTCACCCTGAATTCCCATCTTTCCTTTTTCCATGCAGGGGTTGGTTTAGTGTTTCTAATTATTTTAAAATAATTGGTAATATTTTGCATGTTCCTTCCCCCACATCGTCATATAGTTTTCATAAAGATCGTTTTATTGGCTCCACAAATATTTCAGTCTGAGAGATGAAAGTAAAATTTGCAGCCGACTGAAAGGACCGTCTTTTGGCCAAGGGGACCCCAAAGTAACCTTGAGTTCTCAGCCACAAGGACAGGTGGTCAGACATGCTTTGTTATACGCCCTCCCTGGCTAACCACCATTAGCCTTTCTTTCTTAAGAAAGTGGCCCCTTCAGGACTCCACACTGGCATAAACCAACTACCTGACACGGCCTCTCCTTTTTCATCTAATAATTGACCACAAACCACAGAGTTGTCCTGGCCAGACTACGGAGACTGCACAGTAAACGTTTTCATGTCTTCTGCTTCGTGTTTTTATGTCAGAGCCTGAAAACTCCACCCTTGGATCATGCTAATGCCGCCATTTTTTGTACATGGGATACATAAAGGGACATGAAGCTCAACTGCTCATGTACCTGTTTCTCCTTTCATAAATATTCATGATTCCTCCTATAGCTTATTAAATACATCCATTGGCCACCCTTCTCAGCATAAATTCCTGTTCCCTTTGCCCCTCCCTTTGTCCCTACGGTGTCTGTTTCTGGCTTCTGGCCGAAGGCTATGCTTGTCAGAATGGCCTGTCAGAATGGCCACCCAGCAGGCTGCAACTTTTTATGAGAAATAAAGCTCTCCTTCCCAAATTTATGAACCTCATTCATCTTCAGTTGATAAGTTCAAAGGCTGAGATACTCTAATTTTAGAGACATTCAAGTTATTATTTTGTGTGTAATTTTGTTTCCTAATCAAAAGTCTTTATATCATTTATATTGAAAGCAATGCCTCTTCTGGGGTGAATTATCAGAGTTAAAAAATATACTTTTTAAAAATAAACGTGAAATGATAATGTTATGTTCAGATTTATTAAGCAATTTTATCTTTAATATCTCAAATTATAGCGTTTTGTACACTTTCTCTAGCACTGGCTCTAAGGTAGCTTTATATGCTACTTTCACGTACGCAGAGCTTTCTCATAGAATGACTTGTGTTGAACAAATAACTAAAATTCCTACCCTAAGGACCTGGAGTCTACAGGCAAGTCACCTAATACAAGAGAAAGAATAAAAGAGCAAGCATTGTATGTGGGTTGGGGTTACGATATCTGGAATGATCAGCAGGAGCAAAGCTATGCTTTCATCCCAGTGACACACAATTGATGCAATGGTACAATGATTTACCATGTAAAATGAGACATTTAGCAACAAAACAGGCCATGAAGAAGCCACCTGTGAGTCATTACAGTCGGCATTTTCCTCTTAAGGATGGCCTCAACCTTGTAGCAAGGAGTGACAAAGAAATGGTTTACCCTTCAGGAGATCTTAGGCATTCAGGCATGACTTAGGCTAAGTTATTTTTTAATGCTTTTATGTGGTACCTGAAGGGAGCACAGGAGGATAAAGAAACAAATACAGTCAGCTTTCTGTCGCCACTGATGACAATACCATCTCCAATTATAGCCCTCCAAGAGATCTCTAAAATTGTATTTCTGAAGTGGTCATTTATTAAAAGCTTAAGACTCTTCTGATAAATAAACTGGGATGTTCTGTCATACTCCTTACAGGGCCAAAGGAGGCTGTTTTTGTGCTCAATGTAAGAGCAAGGAAGGTGCGGGAAGATGAGGGGGATGAGGCGCAGGAGTACAGGGCTGTAATTCAGCTTGGTGAGTAATGAAATGGCAGGCTGGACGGCAACTTCATTATCTGCGGCTCTGTGGATCCATCCATCTGTAGGACGTGAAAGCTCAGAGAAATAGCAGGAGGCATGCAGTGGGAAAGGGAGTGACATGGGATGGTTGAGTGGAAGGTCTTGGGAGTTAGAAAAATTTAAGTTTCAATTCTGGACTTAGCCATTACTAACTGAGAGTTTGGGGCAGTTTACTTAATTTCTCTAAATCTCATTTTTTCTTATCAGTAAAATGGGAATAAGAATAATGTTCTACATAAGTTTTTTAAATATATTCTATGAAATAATTTGGATGAAGTACTGAGCATAATGCCTGACAATAATAACAGTAATAATAACAGCCATTCACTTCCGGGACCATCTGCTAAGTGCTTTATATATTATCATATAAAATCTTCCATTTCTAGTTGATATGGTTTGGCTCTGTGTACCCATCCAAATCTCATGACGAATTGTAATCCCCACTTGTTGAAGGAGGGTCTTGGTGGGAGGTGATTGAATCATGGGGGTGGACACATCCCCCTTGCTGTCCTCGTGATAGAGTTCTCATGAGATCTTGTTGTTTAAAAGTGTGAAGCGCTTCCCCCTTCACTTTCTCTCTCCTGCTCCGCCTTGTGAAGATTGTTCTTGCTTCCCCTTTGCCTTCTGCCATGATTGTAAGTTTTCTGAGGCCTTCCCAAACATGCCTTCTGTACAGCCTGTGGGACTGTGAGTCGCATAAACCTCTTTCATTCATAAATTACCCAGTCTCAGGTAGTTCTTTATAGCAGTGTGAGAACAGACTAACACACCAGCCTAAAAAATCCTCTCAAGATAGCACAGCCTTTGTAGGGGAGAAAAATGAAGCAACATGAAGTTCGGTAACTTGTTCAGGGACACACAGGTGGTAAGTGGGGTACCCTAGATTCAAACCCAGTTTATTTAGTTATAAAACTAGCCTTTCTTTTACTGTACCACACTGCAAATAGGCTGAATAAATATTCGATACAGTCAGGTAAGAGAGATATTCAAGTGAGATATTGATAAAAATATCTTTCCTACGACCCCTGTGGTTGGAAGAATGCAGAAAGATGCTTATTTTGTGTGTTGGCCACTTGAGTGGATTACAGTCTAGCAGATGATTTGAGGAAGTATTAACTAATTAATAGTGGGTGTTTCAATGTATAGAGTCAGATAACAAAAATATGTACCATCTTTCTCAAGTATGCCAAGATTAGTTGAGACAATACATACATGAATGACAAAATGCCAGATATCATGATATGGCTAATGATAACTATTGTGATAGATAGAGATTCTATAATTTCAACCAGTTTTTCTTTTTTTTTTTTTTTTGAGACAGAGTCTTGCTCTGTCGCCCAGGCTGGAGTGCAGTGGCGCAATCTCGGCTCACTGCAAGTTCCGCCTCCCGGGTTTGTGCCACTCTCCTGCCTCAGTCTCCCGACTAGCTCAGTAGCTGGGACTACAGGTGCCCTCCACAATGCCCGGCTATTTTTTTTGTATTTTTAGTAGAGACAGTGTTTCACCATGTTAGACAGGATGGTCTTGATCTCCTGACCTCGTTATCTGCCCGCCTCGGCCTCCCAAAGTGCTGGGATTACAGACGTGAGCCGCTGCGCCCGGCCAATTTCAACCAGTTTTTCTAGAATCTGATATACTGAGCCACTTTAGTCCTTTAAGGCCTATGTGGTAACATCAGACAACTGGATAAAATATTTTATATGAGGGTTATTTGCTTCTAAATGCCAACCGTCCAAGGTGGTGGTATAATCTTTACTTAGAAATTAAGGGATTGTCATGCTAGTTATGATGCTACTCAGAGGCTGAGGGGCATACAGGCAAGAGTTAGTTAACATGATTTCTAGGCATGGCTCTGCTATTCATTAATTGTGTTCATAGTCATCAATAAGTTATGTATTGGACACTGGATCTAAACTTAACAAAGACCCAGTCCTTGCACCAAAGCTAATAGAAAAAGAAGAAAAACTCATAAGCAAATAACAAAAGCTCTAGCTATGAAAGAGTGTGGTCTATTTCAATTTACAAGGATGAGGTGAATTACGTATCTGGGAAACAATAAAAGGATTTTAATGGCACCATTCACTTTCACACACAGTTTGAAGTGTGTGTGTGTGTGCATTATATTCGTAGGTAGTGGGTAGGAAAAAAAAGAGCTATGCCTGCCCTCAAAGACTTCATAGAGGAGAATCGTGTATTTAAAAAGATAAATTGCCATAGAGTGGTTTGGATGAAATAATAGAACCTTGGAGATTAGATTGAGAAGGAGAATTATTGGTCAGAATATTATATTAGTGGAGTTGTGAACCAAAGAAATTAACTGTGGATAACTTAAGCAGAAAAATAAGTTACTCAGTCTACATTAGGTAACTCACTGAATTGCCTAGAAGGTAGAAAAATCAGGTTGGCAAAATATGCAGAAGTAAATGAAAAGTAGATACCCAAAATTAAATCTTGCCAGTCAATCAGTCTGCAGAAGATGCCTTTGCTATTACCATTGAATATCAGTGCACCATCTTGAACCCTCCCTACCTCTGGCACTGAATGCTGCTCATAACCCAATCTGGACTCAATGCCTTTGACAGGTACATATTTTTTTTTTTATTTGAGAAGGAGTCTTGCTCTGTCACTCAGGCTGCAGTGCAGTGGCGTGATCTCGGCTCACTGCAACTTCTGCCTCCCAGGTTCAAGCAATTCTCCTGCCTCAGTCTCCTGATAGTTGGGACCACAGGCATGCGCCACCATGCCCAGCTAATTTTTGTATCCTTAGTAGAGATGGGGTTTCACCATGTTGGCTAGGCTGGTCTTGAACTTCTGACCTCAGGTAATCCACCTGCCTTGGCCTCCCAAAGTGCTGGGATTACAGGCATGAACCACTGCGCCTGGCCGACAGGTACGTCTTTTTCATAAAAGGTAGGTCCATGTTTTCTCCATAGTTACGAAGTAGGCTGGGAAATTATGTCTTTTGTCAGTTTCTATAAATGGAGCAGGTTCTATTTCCTACTAATATTTATTGTCAATCAATTCCACAAAGGTAGAAAGGGTCTTCTGAAATTGGCCAGCCAAAAATACATGTTGCATATAATAAAAGGTCATATTTTCATCTTTGCTGGTTTTCCTGCACCTATTAGTAAATAGATGTTTTATTATTCCATGTTTATGGAAAAATATATGTAAAGCTGCCATTACATTCTATACTAATTAATTGAAAGGAAATCCTCTATCTGTGCTTCCATAGATGTGCATTTGTTCCCTATTTCTTCCTAAGCCAAGGATAAGACACTCACACAAGCTACTGACTCAAAATATGGCTCTTTACCAAAGAACTAATAAGCACAGGCAGGGTCCTTTTGTTTCTTTTCTTTTTTTCTTCTTCATTTTTTTTTTTTTTTTTTTGAGTAATTGCTTTCCCTATTTCTTTCTTACCAATTCAGCCAACACACTTTATCTCAAGGAAATTACATTTGCTCACATAGGTGTGTGAATAAGCAGAATGACAGGAGTTTGTTTCAGCTGGAATTAGATGGATATTGCAATTACTTGGGGAGAGAACGTTTCCCTAAATTCAGCAATGAATCCTTCTCAGATCAAAACAAGGATTACTTGAAAGGTGGCTCTTGTGCCTTAATACATATTGTGTTTTGGGAGCATGTAACTACTACTTACTCTGTGGTAAAATATTTTTTTGGTTTTGGGAAAAACAAATATATCTTCACAATGATAGTGAGAACAGAAAGGCTGAGTTTTCTGGTCAAAGAAAGGGGATTAGGAGCTTTTCTAGTGATGTGATCCAGACTGAAAAAGGAATGTTGTGGATGTTTTTGTGGCTTGAAAGAATATTCAACCAAGAGCCTTCATTTAGGATTATAACTAGAGCCTCGTTTCCTGGCCATGTTCTGCCAGGCTCTCAGGTACTGTTTCTTTGGATTTCTCTTGATATCCCATACTTCACTTTGCTCTACAAGCTATCTCAGTTTTTAGTTTGCTTGTTTATATAATGGTTAATAAACTTCTTGAGGGCAAAGAATGGGTACTTTCTGTCTAGAACTCTTAGTTCTTATTGTAGCTCTAGCATCTGGTTAAATCAGAAGCGAGAACATTGAAAGGATGAATGACTTGAACACCGAGAGCTCAATAATATCATGGAATTAAAGCCAGTATTTCTTTTTTATTTATATTTTAGAATCTATACAGTAGTCCTCCCTTATCTGTGATTTCACTTTAAGAAGTTTCAGTTTCCTGTAGTCAAAGTCCAAAAAATGTTAAATGGGAAATTCCAGAAATAAACAATTCGTAAGTTTTAAATGGCTCACTGTTCTGAATAATGTGTTGAAATCTTGTGCTGTCCCAGTCCATCCCGCCTGGGACGTAACTCATCCCTTTGGCCAACATATCTATGCTCTTGTATATGTTACCTCTCTGAGTCACTCAGTAACCATCTCTTATCGGATCGACTGTCTCAGTATTGTAGTCTTGTGTTCAAGTAATTCTTATTTTACTTAATAATGGTCCTAAAGTTCAAGAGTAGAAATGCTGGCATATTGTTATAAAGTACTATTTTATTATTAGTTATTGTTAATCTCTTACTGTGTCTAATTTATAAATTATACCTTATCATAGGTTACATATAGGATAAAACGTAGTATATATAGGGTTCAATAGCATCTGAGGTTTCAAGAATCCACTGGAAGTCTTGGAATGTATCTTCTTCAGGTAAGTGGGGACTATGGGATGGATGTCAGTCGAATAATAGATTTTGAGGTATTTTTTGTTACTTGTTTGCTTTCTTATATAATTTTCTTCAAGAATTTCTACAGAGTGTATATATATATATATAATTTTTATAATTAGAAATAAACTGCAAAAGTAAAAAATATACTTTTTAAAAATGTAAACAATACCTTTTAAAAAAGAAATACTGAGATTTTTAAAAGCAAAAATTTAAAATTCCTTAAGGATTTCGGTTTTGGAATAAGTTTCTCCCTCAACCTTCTTCACTGTCAAATCGTAACATAGTTGTATTCACATGAAAGGAAGGCGGAATGAGCATGCTGGAAATATGGTGTAATACTAACAAATGACATGAGAAAGACAGAAATCTTTATTTTTATTTTTCGTTTGACATTTTTTGCCCAACTGGAAAGTAGAATAAAGGTTAATAAGAATATATGGAAGGCCAGGAAAGGAAAGACCACATTAAGAAGATACCTATATATGTCAAATAATTTCAAATATCAAGCCCAGATAAACTACACTCTGGAGAGGAGACAAACTTCAAGAGCAGAGATGACAAAGTAAGCATAAGCTTCTAGAAAAGCTTATACTAGGCCATTTACAAAAAAGAGAGGGAGAGAGAAATGGATTATGAATGTGACAGATTTGTAAATTTGACAACAATTTCTGGGCAAAATAAACAAGTCAGGAAACACATGGTTTTGAGTTCATAGAAAAAGGGCAACCACTAAATTTCAGAATGTATTTTAAAAGGCTAGGCATACAAGTTACTCTTGATTCCTTTTTTTGGGTAGGGTTCTAGACTTTGGGATTAGGTGATTTAAAAAGCAAAAGCAAAGTCTTTTCAAATTTGAGCAAGTCATTGAACAGTTTTTACTGATTTCTTGCTGACAAATTGGAGAGCTGTGAATAAAGAATGTGGGTCATGAGATTTTACCCGGAAAGTGGCATACGAATGCCCAGCCTCACAGTCCTGTATTTGTCCCTGTCCCTTTTAAAATGCTGCACAACAACTTGGATGTGGGCTGAAAAGTTACACAAATGCTTTGAAATGGAGGATCACATAATAAATATAGAATTCAAGACAAATTTAGACTGGTTGGAATAAACAGCTAAAACCAAGACAACTTTAACATAGACAAATTCAAATTCAATTGTTTAGGTTAAAAAAAACAACAGAAATAGGAAGACTACTTTGGACCCATCTTAATATAAACATGAGCAAATTTTTATACAAAGCAAATCTCTTTACGAGCCAACAGAGTGATGTAGCTATTAAAACATTCTGATACCCTTTTGGATTGCATTAATAGTGTGTTAATGTCAAGTCCACAGGAGCCAGTGTTCCTATCCTATATTGTTTTTCTCAGTTCACACCAGAGTGTGGTATTGAGTAGATGTTCACTGATTCAAGAAAAGGGTGACTGGAGAATTTACATACAACTAACAAAAATCTCTGATGGTACTGGGGATATTTGTCTTAAGGGAGAAAGATTTTAGGGACACCCTGATAATAATCTTTCTATATTTAAAAGGCTTTTATGTAGAAAAAAGAATAGATTAATTTTGTGTTGTTCCAACAGGTAATAGAAATTGTTAAAAGGATGGGGAATTCAATTCAGCATAAAGAACTTTTTAACTATTAGAATTGTGTGAAATTAGAGTAGAAAGCCTTAGGAGGCAATGAACACCTGTGATTTTGAATATTCAGGTGTGTAACTGACAATGCTCTATGTAGGGATTTTTACATGGTGGTAATATTGAGTTGAATTAGGCAATCTAATGACTTCTAAGCCTAAGGTGTTATGAGGTTATAGGTTCTGTTTGTCTTTACTTTTTAACTCCAAAGGCAAACTTTTAGTATCTTAAAATCACCCTTCTTATATTATAAGATGTCTGGGTGAAGATAGTAAACAGAGCTATTTAGGGAAGTCTAAATGTATTTGGCTTGCTATTCTTTGACAAATCTTAGCTGAAATTGACATTAACCATGACATACATATGTTATCGTGCTCTATCTCTGTTTATGATTGTTGCTTTGTACTGCTGTCATTCTTCAGAAGTTTCTTTCTTTTAACTTTCCTTAGAATTAGCTTTAGTGATGAATAAAACTTCAAATTTGTACAGTTTAATATGCTTTTAAATAACTAGAGTAAGATTTTTATATTCTCATTTTAGGTATTATGCAGACTGTAAATGCAAATTTTTACAGCCTAGGTGTGTAGGCAGTGGGCAAGTTTACAATCTGCATTAATACTGTAATTTCAGCTACATTTATTGAACACCTACCCGTTGTGGGACAAACTTGTGATCACTTCGTGTGCTTTATCTCATTTAATCTTTACAAAAATCCTGTCACATAGATAACACTCTCATGTTATCAAAGCTTTAGAGAATTTATTTATCCATAGTGATTCAGAGCAAAAGCTTTATAGCACTGTACCTCATATTACCAAGAGAGTAGAAAGATTTATTTTGAATATGCAAGAATCTGCCATTCCTTTCCACTTTTTCCCTTTTCCAACCTAGGGTGAGAGACCTTGAAAATTCCCTTTTATACTTTTCTTTTTTCCCCTACCAGCTACACATAAAAAACAAAACAAAACAGAAAAACAAAAAATAAATTTCTGCAATCATTTCTTCTACCCATCCTATTAACAAGTTTTAGTCCTAAACAGTCCAAAAGTTGTGTTTTTTTTTTTTTTAATGTTCTACTTAGTTGAGGCTAAACTGTGCCATGTCCCAAACCATCATCCTTCCAGTGTTCTTAAAATGTCTCCAAGTTTCGCTTAAGACAATCAATCAACTGGGACCATTCATTGGAGTCCACAGTGGGTAGATCCCTGACCTAGTTCCCATGGAGAGTAACCAAAGAAAAAGAAGACTGCCAGCTCACTGAAACACAAAGAGACATAAGAACACATTCAGAGGGATACATGGAGCAGGGATGAATTAATCGAACGTTAGGGGGTCAACCAGCTAATCTGTTGTATTTCTATGGGACATTGACTACCATAGCTGGGTGTATTATTAGAAGTTTTTCAATGAAAAATATTATAAAAGGCATTCTGCAGTGATAGCAGATTCCCTGACTTTGTATTTGTCCTTACCATGCAGGATTAGTCATTGATTTCAGCAACAAGGAGCACATACAGTATCTTTACCTGTTGTTGATTGCCTCTCTCTTGCTCACTGCACAGACCATAGGAGGCAGCGAGGTCACGTAGTGGGATATGTTAATCCAACCAAATATCTACATACACAGCCAAGCTTATTGAGACACAGCTGTGACATTCCTGGAACAATTTTTTAATCCTGTTCTTGTTTATATGAGTGAATTTGCTTTCCTTATGGATCAATCCTTTGAGAGCAACTCTCATTGGATGCCCTATTGGAAAGGGACCAGATATGGTATCTAAATCATTAGTTCTTTATTAGTTTGGGAACCATAAAAAATACTTTAGACAATGAAAACTTCTCTCTTTCTTGCTCTCTATCTCTCTTCCTGCTTTTCTCCTTCAAGTATATGCACACTCATACTATTCCTCAATTAAAATGGCGTTTGGTGTGAATAAATAACTTCTAAAATCATAGAATGGGAGAAGTCCTCTCTATCCTAGAATTCCAGGGAGAATAATTATAAAAAAATTATTTTAGTGCATGAGTACTCTGAATTTCAACTGAAATATCTTTAGCTAGAAGTCCCATGCATGTTCAGAGAGATGATTATCTGATTGGATACAGGGCTTGGCAGAAATCACTTTTCAGTTCAGACATGGGATGGCGACAGAGTCTCATTACACTAATTTTATTTACAGGGCAGCCTGGTTTCCTGTGCTGTGAGCTGGGTGCTTATTCAGCTGCCTTGGCTTCGGTGGGCTTGCCGCACAGCGTATTTTTGTTTCCGAACTATTTTGGCCCTGGAAGGATGTCTGGCTTCGTTTCACTTTCAGAACTCTGATGAAAGCCACAGAAGTTTCCAGGGAGCCAGAGCAGGCTACTTGTGGGGCCCTTCCTCCTACAGTGTAAATGGCTACTGGAGGGTGACTTATAATCTGGGAAGAGCCCCTGTATCTGGAGACTTTTACCTTTGCAGAGGAAAGAAATTCTCACTATAGGTAGCATTGACCTCCCTGTTCTGCATCTTCAAGGCAGGACTTAAATCCCGGAGGGCCTTACATCTGCTACTTTACTTATTAGTATGGGTAGATGTGGGGTCTTATTATAACCTCCTCTCCCAACCCAGGATACTCCGTGTTAGTACTTACTACAAAGGGTATGAGAAAAATGGAACAAGAATCTCAATTTGACTTTGAGGGTGCTATTATTGTTTTTGCTCCACGTGTTCATTCAAATACTAATATACTCACACATTAACAGGGTACCTACACACACATTCTCTCATGTATGCATCACAACACATGGCTGAAGGAGGGAGAGATGGTGATGATATATGCCTATTTTAAAGAAGGCTCAGAGGGGCCAAGTAGTTTATGCAGGTCACACAGCTCAGAGTGCTAGAGCTGGAGTTTAAACAGAAGTCTGACAAATGATCATTGATTACCTTTTTTGTGACTCAGAAATGGTCTTAGCCAAAATTAATATGTTTGTTATGTTAATCTTCAGAAATTATTAGTCACAATAAACATTGTTCACGTTTTGAAAACAATTATAGAATCGCATTTACTCAGATCACAAGATGGTACTGATGATTACCGAGAAATCAAATCATAACTAAATTTAAGTTTACATGTTAACAAGGAAAATTAAACATCCTTTCAAAATGTTTGCAGCAGATAAAGTTATATTTTATGTTAGGTGTAGCTGCATTGAATATGCTGTAAATGAAAGGGATTGAGTTCTGCTAACATAAAAGTGGGGGGGCTTACAAGCGTTGGTTGGTTCTGAAAGCTGATGCATTTTCAGTTTAGAACTGTGCAAATGTACTTATTTATGCATGTATAGGCCATGAGGTGTAACCAGAGCTAGTCCCAAACTAACTGAGACCATCAGCTCCCTTTACCAAGCCCATGCTATCTCTGAGTGTATTAAGGGCTTTGGTTATTTTGTAATTACTCATCACTAACAAATAGCTTGTAAGGTACCATTTGCCTGATGAAGACATGCAGAACCAGAAAGTAAGACATTATTTTAGAAACAGACAAATGAATTGGAATGTAGGCCTAACTCAAAAGCCCATGCTTGTCACCTAAATCTCCCAGAGATAGAGCCCCAGGCGTTTAGCAAGATCTCTTGCTCCGAAAAGCTGCCTCCATGTGCCTTCTAAGCCTAGAGCTTCTTAAGTATTGCAATTACCAGGAAGTAAGGGAGATCAGAGCCTTCTACTCTCATTCCACATTCCTAAAGTTGACAAACTCAGATTGCAATTGAAATATATTTGAAATGTCAGGTGTTTAAATTTGTTTTAGTGCAAGTTTGATGAAATAGGAACTTTAAACAATTATATATATCTTTCAGGACAGAAAAAAGAAAAGAAAAAGTATTTGCTTCAGTGGCTTGCTAAAGGCTTCTCTTATCTTGAAAGACCTGGGTAATTGCCTCAATTTTCCACTTCTCTTTTCACATCCAGATATGGCCTCATTTTTTTTGAGAGTTTTTTCTACCAACTGGTTCCACTATATTTGAAGTTTTCAATTGTCTCAAGTAGAATGTAATAAGGTCTTTTTCTTAGGTACCTCTTGTAAAAGTATTTTAGAAGATTATTAGAATATGCATACTTGAGTTGGCAGTGTTAGCAAATATTCACATCCCTTCAATGGCAGTAGCTTTGTGGGATGATAGAAATTGTGCAGTGAATTAGGACTATAATCAGCCATTAACATTAAACACCAGGTATAAATGTCATTCTTCTGTTTCACCACCACCTCTAAAAAAAAAAGTTACATTGCATTTTGAACTACATGCTTCCCACCTGTGAGTTTAAAATTTTAATGATCTAAAATTTTCTTAGATACTCAAAATTAAGTTTTATTTTTCTAGATTTTTAAGGTTGAAAAATCGAAACAAGATATTTTAGAATCAATTTCTTCAGCAGCTGAAATTGTTTTCTGTAACATTTTGCTCAAAAACAATTTCCATAGTGGAATCATCAACCAGAAAATCAGGACCGATATGGAAAATGCTATAGCCAGATGGGGACCACAGTTTGGTAGCAAAGTGTTTGGAATATAAAGAAGAAATAGTCTGTAAATTTCATAATGGGGAAATTGGATGAGAAGTTCAAATTTATCATCTCAACTTTGTGATTGATCCAAAGGCAACTCTTGGCACTTGAGTCCTACTTGGTCTTCCTTGTGCAACTAGATTTCCTGACTTAAGGGAACCCAGCTGGTATATGGGAAAAGTTATAGTTACAGTCATGGTTCAAATGTACTACTAAGTTTACCTAACTTCTAATTACTTTCTTAAATTACCTTAGCAGGTTCAGTACTTAGAAATGGGCTTTTATGTGGAGATTATCTTAACATCTAGAAAATAATGAAAGACTATATTATATCCTTATATGAATAATATATTCAAATATTCATTTATATTTGATGCCCACAGATTTTAGCTTATAGCACTCCAACAAAGAGCCAAGAAAATAAGCCTTTTTCTTAGAGTCCAGAGGCAGCGAGTGAACCTTTGTAAAACTGGTGAAAAGTACTCCTGTATCTTTTTCTCGTTATTCAAAAAGTCATAAGCAAGATTTGAAAATGTAGTATGGGGGGCGGTGAGCAGAACAGTTTGTGTCCTGCCTTCAGAGGTAGTAACTAGTTTTTGGTGAGTCCTGAAGCTCACCAGTGAGAAAGTAGTGATTAACTAATTACTCCTCGTCTTCTAAATGCAAAACTGAGGTCTTAGCCAGGAAAGCAGATGAAGAAATGGTGGGTCTGTCTTGCCCTCTCATTTCTTTGGCATTGGTTGTCTATCCATCAATCCATTCATTCAATCATTTGACAATTGAGTGCTTATTTTATTCCAGGAATAGTGTTAATTGCTTTGGACAAAACAGTGAACAAGATTGAAGAAGTTCTGTTCTCCATGGAGCAAAATGGGCAGTTGCAATAAAGTATGCCAAGCCCATGGTAAAATTATGTAAACTGATGAGGGTGGATGTAGCAAGAACACCTAATTCAGACGTGGGACAGCGGTAGGGTGTTACGAGGCTTCCCTGAGCAAGTGGTGTTCATTCTGAAACATGTAGAGCTGGCCAGGAAAAAGGAGATGTGCTCATTAAGATGGGGTTTTGTCTTCCTTCACGTATTTTTCTAAAACACGAGATGCAGAGAAAAGAAGAATGCTCCAGAAGAACCATCCTCTGAGAGTGTCAGCTTATCTCCACCAGGGGATAAACTGCCACCCAACGACATTTATTTTTATGTGGATATGAACATTGGGACTTACCAGTTGAATCCACACAGACTTACTGCTAAGTTTACAGCTACCTTTAATTGTGACTATTTCTACTGTGGGATATTCAACTAATCCATCTTTGTCTGGATTGGCTCAGTGAGAATTGAACTCAGAGTGGTGTCGGTAAAGGATGATGTCACCTTAATTATTAGCCTTGTGTTCAGGACAGTAAGAATTTATTCATTCTGATCTGCATGGTCCTGAAGTCACTGAAAAGTCAGGGCTTCTAAAAGTTTAATGTAATCCTTAGAATAGAATGTTAAAGTTTCTTTGCACTTGTCATTGGTTGACACTTTTAAAATATGTTCTAAAGTGTTTAGGCTCAGTTGGATTGGGAAGTTTAGATGGAATCATAAATTCTGCAAATGTCTACTTTTTTATCTTTGCATGAAAACTCGATAAAAAGTATTACATAGTAGTAAAGAAGTCAGCATGAAAAGCAGATTATCTATTTTTGAATTTGTAATTTTCTATCACCTAAGAAATTGTGTGAATTCCTATTTTATATTTGTATTCACTTATTTAGGTTTTCCATTACGTTAGGTGAGAGACTACATTCAGTAAGTCCCAATCTTCTGCTCAAACAAGCTGAACAACTCACAGAACTTTCTGGGTTGAATATCTCATCAGCTTTTCAGCCACATGAAAGGAAAGGAAACAAGTCCTTATTGAAATTGTTCATCATGAAAAAATAATTGCTTAAAAGTCCCGTAGCAAAATCCTAGAAATATTGTTGAATATGTTGTGAATAATGGTAGACGTTAAAACTAGGGCCAAAATTTAACCTGCTTTTTCAGTAATAGTGTATATAAAATGTTACTAAGTGGTTTCATGAAAAATATATTTGCTGTGGTCCAACCTAAAAGTATATATATTAAGCCCCCACTCTGCTCACAGCACTGCAGCTTTCACTGTTACTCTTCCACCTCTCTGGGTCATTGAGAGCTTGACGTCTTCAGGTGTGGTCATCTCTTCATTTGGTGTAGTGATGGCATTTCTCTGTCAGAATTTTATTTTTTTCTTATAACATTTTCCCCAGTTTTTTAACATTCCATCAAAAAATATATAAAGTTATCACAGAAAATCAGGAAAATAAGTTATCTGTATTTGCATTATATAGTTATAACAAATTGTTGTTACACTTTGCTGTTTTGTTCTCTTTTCACTCATATTTTTTCCTATCTCTAAATTAGAATTCAAATACATAGGTAATAATCTGATTTGTAAATGATCTCCATATCCTAAGCATTTTCAGATTAATTGCATATTTGGGGGTTATGTAATTTTCAGATTTTTAGCTGACTAATGTTCACCATATGAATGAAATTATTTAGGCTATCCTATATTGTTAATATTAGTTAATGTAGAGGCTAAGCAGCTGTAATAAAGAGAATTGAGCATTAGTTACCCAGATGTGATAGAAGTTTATTTCTCTCCCTTGATATAGCACAAAGATTAGCAGGAGGCCTGGCTCTGATAGGTAGCACCGCTCTGGAAAGTCACCTACAAATCCAGATTTCTTTATTTACTCTCTTCCATCTCCAAGGAGGTTGTCCTTTTCTGTGCAGTTGGAATCATTTCACGAGCACCATGTCCTTGTCTTTTATGTGATAGGCAAGCTGCTGCCTTATAAAAATGTCATCTGATGAAACCTGGGAAGGATAGCGGGGGTGGTGTTACAAGATGAAGAAGGAGAAATTGGAAAGTGCTGAGCAATTAATATCAGCCATGGCATCTAGATATTTCCCCCAATTTTTTATTATTAATAACATATAGAATTCCCTTTACATGTACATGTACATGTTTGATAACTGACTTGGGATAAATGTGCAATATTAGGTGAAAATGTAATATACCTTTATATTATCTATATTCTCTGATTGCTTTTCGGAAAGGTTCCATGCTAATTATTATGGTTTATTTTAATCTCTGGTAATTGTTTAGTTTAAAATGATATTTTATCATGGTATCCATTCGCATTTCTTTCGTTACTAGCACATATAAGTATTTTTCAGGATTATCAAACATTTGTATGTATTTTGTGACTTGCCTATTGACATTCTTGACCATTTTTTCTAAGAATTTTTTTGCTGATTTGTCAAATTTGAATTACCCTTTGTCATATATATAGCATATATTTTCTTAGTTTATCATTTTTCTTTTAATTATTTTTGTGTTTTAAAGCATACTTTTTGTATAGTTGGATTGTTTCTGTTTTCCTTTATGTCATGTTTTGCTTTCTTTTTTGCTTAGTAAGACTTATGCAAAGGAATTGAGATAAATAATTGCCATTTTTCTTTTTCTTAAATTTTTTATTATTATACTTTAAGTTTTAGGGTACATGTGCACAACGTGCAGGTTTGTTACATATGTATACATGTGCCATGTTGGTGTCCTGCACCCATTAACTCGTCATTTAGCATTAGGTATATCTCCTAATGCTATCCCTCCCCCCTCCCCACCCCACAACAGTCCCCGGTGTGTGATGTTCCCCTTCCTGTGTCCCTGTGTTCTCATTGTTCAATTCCCACCTATGAGTGAGAACATGCAGTGTTTGGTTTTTTGTCCTTGCAATAGTTTGCTGAGAATGATGGTTTCCAGTTTCATCCATGTCCCTACAAAGGACATGAACTCATCATTTTATGGCTGTATAGTATTCCATGGTGTATATGTGCCACATTTTCTTAATCCAGTCTATCGTTGTTGGACATTTAGGTTAGTTCCAAGTCTTTGCTATTGTGAATAGTGCCACAATAAACATACATGTGCATGTGTCTTTCTAGCAGCATGATTTATAATCCTTTGGGTATGTATCCAGTAATGGGATGGCTGGGTCAAATGGTATTTCTAGATCCCTGAGGAATCGCCACACTGACTTCCTTTTAATTGTTATTTTGCTTTTTTCCTACAGCTATGTTTTAAGTTTCCATGTGAGTGAGAACCAAAAAATATTTCTCTCTTTTTTGTTTTTCACTGAATTTAGTCAGCAATTTTTTATGGGTTGTTGAGTACACACCAGGCATTCTTCTAAGTAGATATTGTAGACCTAAAACCTGTGCTTGTACATCTGGTTTAGTCACTGATGAATTCTATCTTTTTCTTAATGTGTGAAGTATCATTTTTCAAATGTATAAATCTTTATATAATTGTCTCTTGGTAGCCACAGGAGATTGGTTCCAGGACCTTCTCCAAGTATACCAAAATCCATGCATACTCAAGTCCCTCAGTTGGCCCTGTGGAACCCACATATGTACCTACAAAAAGTCAACCCTCCATATATGCAAGTTTTGCATTCCACGAGTACCATATTTTCTATCTGTTTGGTTGAAAAAAATCCACGTATAAGTAGACCTGTGCAATTCAAGCTTATGTTATTTAAGGATCAAGTGAATATTTTAGACCTGATTTTGACTTTCTCTTCTCTCACATTCTGTTATTTTTTACTCCAGTATCAGTTTTAATTAAGGTTGGGGGTAATATGTTATAGTTAATGCAAAAGCAAACAAAACTTAAGACTCAATGAAAAATTCTCACCTAAATTCCTGGTATGCTAGTGATAAACGTAATATTATTTTGTTACATAATTCAGTGGAAGCTGTTAGAAAGCAAGGCAAAATAAGAAAATATGTATTATTATTTTGTTTTAAGTACATTTCATTACTCAATTATTAGAATAGCCTTTTTAAAATTGAAATAATTAGGTTTTGCAATGTACTTTGCCCCATCTTCAAAATATGATAGGACCCCAGATAATGAGGTATAACAAAAAATTTAATGTGATTTGTTGAGTGAAATATTTAAGTTAAGGTTGGTATAGTTAGGTGTGGCACAGTGAAAGGCACTCAGCCTGGAGTGTCAAAAGGATTAAGTTTATTATACACAGATCCCAGAGAAGAGAGCAACATGCATCACAGGGCCAACCAGAAAGAGGTAGGTGTCCAGTATATGTGCATTCAATTATTAGGTAGAGAGCAAGAGGGAGGGACTTTTGGGGGGAAGGCTTTATTGGGGTCCAGGGCATTACCTGGGTGGGTTTCTGGCAACAGGCTTGAACTGGTTAGCCTGAAGTCTTAATTTGAGGCTCAGCACAGAACTAGGGTATTACTTTACCATGTTTACCAGGTTTAAGGCAAAAGGCAAAAAGTAAAGTGGTCAAGAGGTTCAGGGTATGGGGCCTTGTCTATCTAGAACAGAAAAATGGGAACTGGATAGAGTACTGCCTTTAAATGTAGGTCAAAGAAAACAAGCCAGGGACAGGACAAAGAGACAGAAGCCGAAACAGTATTAATATGAATCATAATCAGAATTATGACAAATAATAATAGTTTATGAGCAGTAATCTCAGTAATTGGGACAACTGCTATTGCTCACAAATATTCTTGTCTGCTTTCATTGTCAAATATTTTTATACTGTTGAGTTGCTACATGAGTGAGTTGTGATGCGTTACATATATGTTATTAAATATTTACCCTCATTAGTTGGTAACTGTGGTTTCATTCTAGTGCTTTATGTAGTTATTGTTTTCAGTGTTCTTAGACTATATACATATATTACATAGACTGCCTGTGTATTAATACATACTTCCCTGTTAAAAATTAAAGCTTGGTACATAATTTTAATATCGTTATTATACTTGTTGCCAAGGTATTTGAATGCATCTCTTATTTGTCCAAGTATTTCAATTTGTTGTCAATTTTATCTACTATCATCAGTGACTGTATTCTGTGTTGTTATACTACATTGCAGTCATATTTTCAACCAAATACTGCAAAGTCTAAAGATCTCAAAGAAATGAACTACTAGCAATTAGAGCTACATGATCTTGGATAGGTAGATATTGTGTGATTCTTCTTTCTGCCACATTTGTATCTACACGTTAGGACAGATTTTCTGATAGTTAATTCTCTAGCTTTCAAAATATTAGTAATTTAAAGGCAATAATTTTTATAACCTAAGCCATATCAGTTAGATCTGAACCACAGACTTATCAATGGAACCCATTTCTCTGTTTGGTGGTATGTGAGTAATGCAACTGAATCATATTTATGTTTCACCTTAATACCATCATTGTGTCATGAATTTGCCATTTTGGGTGATATGCCAGGAAATGTTTTCTATTCACTAGTTACATTTAAAAAACTTTTTAAAAAATTGTGATTTGCCATTAGCAATTACAGATGACTATGGCAAAACCAGATCCCAATCACGCAATCTTAACACAGTTTCCATATTGTATCAGGTCATCACAGTAATCCTGTGAAAAAGTGGAAATCCATCACAATGTTTTGTAATTTGAAGACACTGGGAGGGTTAGAGATGCTGAGTCACAGCCGAAGTGGCACTGCTGTCCATGTCAAACACATTGTTGAGTTCTAGCCTCTGATTATAAGTTTCGGATTCTTTTCAGTGTATATAATAAAAAGATAAAAATTAAAAAAAACACTTCATAATAGGTTGTTGACTTAATCTTATGGAGTATTATTTATCAAAAATACTCATTTGAATTGATAACATTTCATAATTATATGCTTTACTTAGTAAATGAAATTGGTTACAATAAAATATGAAAATATGTTCATTTTGTATTGAACATTGGCATTCCTTTAGGGTTTGTTTTACTTTTACTCTGCTTTTGAGTTTATAATTTTAATCTATTACAAGTAAAACATTTGTCTAAACATTTTTGTTGAATTTGTTAAATTCTTTTATTTAAAGTTACTAACTTAGTGATTATTAATTTGAGTTCATATGGAAAATTTGGAAATACATTAAAGAAAATTCATAATAGGTAATCCCAGCATCTGGAGATGACAAATATTGAAGGGTGTGTGTGTGTGTGTGTGTGTGTGTGTGTGCGTATGTGTGTATACACACATATATTCACTTATATCCTTACAGGAAAAAGTATATACATGGTTTTTTTTTTAAATAAAATTGACAGTGTACTCTTTATTTAGATTATACTCTTATATAGTATGTTAAAACTATTTCCCATATTCTTTGATAGCATGATTTTAAAATTTGTATTATCTCAATTTAAACAAATGATATCCATTCCTTCACCTCTATTTTCATTGACTTGCTGTGACTACCTTCTTCCTATTTCTGTAGTAGTGTGGGAATTATACACTTTATTTTTATTCCTGTGTAGGGATGTCCTTAATGTTGTATTTTTGATTATTTTTCCTAAGCATATAAGAAACATCTTACTTTAAAACTTGTTATCTACAATTATTACTACAATAGGAAAGAAAAATTAACCTTTAATGAAGACAAATGTTGGTTAATGCTATAGACTTTGTCTCACTAAACAAAATAAACTGGTGATAATAATAATAGGCCTTTTAAGTCCACAGACATCAGTGAGAAATGCTATGGTAGAATAACTTTAGAAGACAGATTGCCAAAGAATGGGCCCTGCTGCTCAATAAAACGTGGTGACCCTATGTAAGTTTTAAGCCTGAGCCATGCAATAGAACACCTGTGGTGCTTCAAGGATGTTTTGAGAACAGACCTCATCTTGTGGTTTCCCAGAAATAAGCATTCTGGGATAGCCAAAAATCATGGTCTAAGAACATTACTAATACTACACCCACCACCCTGCAAATCTCATAATGAAGAATTTAGGTCCATGAGAATTTCTGGCTAGGTGTCTGAAGATGGGAGATTAGGTGGTACTGCTTCTCCCATCTATTCCGACCATACACAAAACATAAGACTTTGTCCTTCTTCAAGTATTTGGCCCTGAATGTTCAGTTTAATTGTCTTTCATGAGTAAGTTAAGGAAGATTGTGGGAACATTTTTCTTTTGGCTTGTAACTCCCTAACAACCTCCAAGTCCAGAAAACCCTCGTGATCATCTTTAAATTAAATAAATATTTGAATTTAAATCAAGAATAAAGAAAAAGAAATACATTGGTGTCTCTATTATAAGATGGTAAATTGAGAACGTTTTTCCATCTTTTCTTCCTGGAGGAGAATATGGGATAGGATAAACTCCAGATATTGTTTATAATAAACTGCAGCTTTCGAAGTAGGCTATTACTATTGACTTATTTCAATCTAGATTATTACTATTTAGTATGAAGTTTCATACATTATTTTGATATTTGTTTATAATTTTTTGCCCTATTGTGAACAATTATTTTCACCTGGGATAGAAGTCTCTTTCATTAATTTCTCAGATGTGATTTTAGTTTTTGATTTTTTCCCTCTATCTGATCTCACTTATGCTAGATCTTGCTATAATTGCTCAAAATTTCTGGCCTGTAGATAGCATTCTTACCTGGTTTCCAGGGCCAGAGTAACATTTTCCCCATTTTTGGTCTCTGATACTAATTTCAGTAGGAATTGGGGATAGAGAAGCTGAAAAATATGGATTCAATTTACTATAATGAACTAGGCCCTGAAAACATGACTTTATTGACTGTACCCTTTTCTGGTGTGAGAGTAGATCCTAATCTATTTATATTTAATATTATTTCTATTTTTTACATTCAATTTGTTTCTAAATTTTGCTTTAATTAATATTAAAACAAATTAATTTTTTATCTATAACTTTATCTGTATATCTCAAAAGTTTTCTATGTTTTGTATTTATTTCCTCTTAACTCTAGGAAACTCAATAATACACCATTTTGAGACAGCTTATAAAGTGATACCAAAAAACAAGATAAAGGGAGAATAATGGTGGCTAGTTTTAGATCAGAAAACTAATCTGTTGGAAGTGTACTTGTCTCCTGCTCTCTTGCCTCTGTGTAATTCAAACTGAGAACTGTGGAGAAGGACTTACTAAAAGGTGTAAATTTCAGTAAGACATTTGTATTTCTGAATGCCTGTAGTGTGTTTCATTTCAGAAGCTTACAAGAATCAAATCTTTAGCTTATAAAGGAGACATTGTGTGAGTTAAATTCAAATAATATTTATTAAATATTTATTATGTGCCAAACAGTATACCTAATAAAAATGAGACAGGAAATAAAATAGATAAGACAAGATTCTTGTTCTCGGGCCTATAGTGGTTTCATGGAAAAGCAAAGACATGCAGTTCTGAAACTTCATAAGTATCAAAATGTGTTAGCGAAAATCTATCTGTACAATTTAAAAAATTGACAAATGAGTAAGAAGTATTGGTGGCTGATTGAAATGGACACTGATCAATTGTTTGAAGGATGGGTTGTGGTCATTACTATACCAAGTTAATGGATTCTGGGATGGCTTTGTACAGCCTCTTTTATTCTTATTATATTTACTTTCAATTACTCAAGTAACAACTGCGTATATTTTCACAAAATTCAAAAAATAAATATTTAGAGTAAAATGGATAGGGTTTTGTTTTCTCACTTCCCTCTCTGGAAGTAAACACTTTGTATATACTTCAAAAATATTTATCTACATAGAAATACGTGGTTATATATTGTGTTTTTTAGTAATTCTGGAAATTGAACCACATTGTATGTTTTTTTCTGCAAGCACCTTGTTTTTTTAACTTAATAAATCTGGAGGGTCTTTCATGTCAGTAACTATAGATCTATGCTAATCTTTTAACTGAAAATTACAATTTTATGAGCTAAATAAACGAGTGTTTTTGGGAAAGTTGGTTACTCAGCAGTATAGAAAGAGACCATCTGATGGGAATTGGGATTTTGCAAGACTCTTAGCCTCAATTTATCATCTTCGATATGATGTCTTATACACATTTTTATGTGTGTGTGTGTGTATGTGTATATATATATATATACACATTATACACACACAAGCATATCGTATATATGCTCTTCTCTTGTTTATTAGCACCTTTTTAATAACTAGGTGTTAAGTAGACTGTCAAGGATTAGAGTTGGAAGGAAGAATAAATCATTCCTCTCTTATGTGATTCGTTTTCCTAGGTACATTGCAAAAAGTCTGATAAAAGTGAGATTAGGGCCCCCAAAACTGTGATCTGGACCATTTTTCATGGCATAAGTATTATCCCTGCCACAAATCATATATTTGTAAGAGTCTATGTGGTCGTAAGTGAGGCAGAGACAGGAGTTTGTGGAGTACAGACAGCTGTTAGTCAGAGAGTGTTAGAAGATTTTGTACCTGCTGGTAGCAATTTTGATCTTTTTTCCTCTGCCTACTTTATAAAGCTTTTTTTTCTTTTTTAATTCGTCCTTCCTCTCTCAAGCTTTCTCACTTAACCCACAAAAGAGCTTGATTCACAGTTGTTTCTGTCCACCTGATCCTACCCCAAATGGAACAGATGAGCCTGGCTGACAAGTGAGTTTTACTTGTGTCTGCAGCATCAGCTCATAACCCTTAGGGTATTTTGCAGTCAAATTTTAGTCATATTTATGTGTTGGAACCTAGCTACCCTGAAAAGAGATCCATAATGGAACCAGACATGCTTTATTACATGGCAAGTATTCCAGGGAATACTAATGGTGGAAGGTAATGCACTGAATCAGAAAAGGAGGGTTTTCCCCAAACTTTGGTACCGAGTGGTTCCTTTTAAAGTTGAAGATGTGCTCCACGGAGAGGTAATAAAGTCATCTCTCAAGGACTGATACTTTTCTATTTCCAAACTCCTTTCCTCAGGGTATAATAATCAAAAGCAGAGGCCTGCCTTGCTGGACTTCACATTTTTCCTTTTACGGAAAACATTCAGCACTTTCTTGATGGCTTCATAAGCAAACAGTCCTTGAGCCATGACCTGAAGAATTTAGCTGGATGAATTTTTAAAATTAATGAATATTCAACTGCTTTATTCAAGGTTTACAAGAAGAGTGAAAAAAAATTCAGGGGAGTATTCATATCACTATGGAAACCTCGCCATACTGAGTGAGGGCTGGGAAAAAGAGTCAATGACAGCCAGAAGTCCATTGAAAGAATCTGGGGGACTGCATCTTCCTCATAACCACATTAAGGATTGTGGATTCATCTGCTCTGATGGTTAATCTCCTCTCACCACTCAATTTCTCTTCTCTCTGGGCTGTTCTCATCTCCATCTTAATTCCAGGTTACATGTTTCTTAAGCGTTTTCTTTTGCTGCTTAGAGATGTGTGTCATGTCTAAGCACTGAGGGTTAAGCAAATGTTACTCTTGCCATCTGAAACTGGCCCTGGTTATGGGCAGCATTGAGATCAGAGGGCTAATCTCCACCCCTAGTAACCTTCCGCTGAGGCCTACCTGGCTGCTGGTGTTTTGTGTTACCATCCAACAGTCTCCACCATCTCCACAGTTGTGAGATCACTCAGCTTCTTGGAATAGTTTGCCAGTCAAGAGCCAACCTTACCCCTCTATGAGCATCTAGTGGTGAAAGTGGATGATGGTTACTCTCAACTCATCATCCTAAGAACCAGTGACTGTGCCAAGCATTAGAAGTGCACTCAAAAGAATTTAAAATATTCAGAAATTTACTAACAAGAAGTTGATCCTTCTTTACGCCTGAATAGGAGATGGCTAAGAAGAAATAAGAAAGGCATCGAAGGTGAAAATGACAGGAAAAGGAAGCTTTTAGAGAAGAGTAATTTCTTCTTTTATCCACCACTTTGAGAAAAATCATAAAAACAGCAATTTCCTTTTGAGGATAGAAACTGCTAATTGTACCAGAATCTCTGCATTCATGATTTTAAATATGTCTGAAATTCTGTTATGCTCTTTTACTTTTAAGAGAAGGAAGACACAGACCGTTTAATACCTTAATTTCAAGAAAATCAAACTATTCTGGAAACAAATTTGGATTCTTGCATTTGAAGAATGAAGTAAAGTGAAATCCCTTCATCATCCCCAGCATCATTTCCTATAACTTCCTGGAATTTACTAGTATTTGCAATTAGAGGCTTAGTTCCCATCTTTAGTTTCAGAGCCAGTTCTCTTTGAAGGATGAAGCTCTTCTTTCTGCCCTCCACTGTGGTGGGAGGGGTGCATTAAGCCCCCTTTCCAAGTATACTGCCCTGAGAATGAGAGTCATGAGGCTCACCAGAAACAAACCTGAGACTCATTAAGGCAGAATCTCAGTAATTCTCACTGTCCTGCAATGACCCAGTTCCGATCATAGGATTCTATAGCATAAAGGTACTTTGTTGGCTAGCCTCTGTAGAACTTTCCTTCTTTCTCATACCTGTCCTGAGTTCCTCTGTAAAGATTGTAGTCTTCAGAGTCTCCTTATTGCTGTAGCCTGGTTTCACTTTGCTCTTAACAGAGGCCCTTTTGGCAAATGATCTAGACACTTCCCATAACTCAGCTACCTGTCTGGTTTTCTGAAGTTTAGTCATTTCCTCTGTTTTCAGACATTGAGCCTGGTCCAACTTCTGGGACCCCTTGCAACGTATTAGACTAGAGGTTGCAAACTCACATAGAGACCTCTGAATGGAGAGGGCTGGGTAAAAACCAAGGTGGACTGGAAAGAGCATGCTTCATTTAAAGGAGGTAGTCACAAGTCATATCTAGCTGATAGCTGCAATTTCAAGAGAAAAAAAATTATATGAATTTTGGTGTGAAATTTCCTGATTTGAAAATGTTTGTGGCCAGGCATAGCAGCTCACTCTGGTAATCCCAGCACTTTGGGAGACCAAGGCAGGTGGATTGCTTGAGCCCAGGAGTTTGAGACCAGCTGCAGCAACATGGTGAAACCCCATATCTACCAAAAAATATAAAAAATAGGAGGGTGTGGTGAGGCATGCCTGTAGTCCCAGCTACGTAGGAGGCTGAGGTAGGAGGATCGCTTGGGCCTGGGAGGAGGAGGTTGCAGTGAGCCATGATTATACCACTGCACTCCAGCCTGGGCAATAGAGTGAAATCCTGTCTCAAAAAATATATTCACAACTAATTCTTTTTATTTTTGAAATAACATGTGTGCCAAATAAACTACTTCTGCAGCCTTACCTATGACACCTGACCTATGACTATATATGTGCGATTCCTATTTCAGACCATGTTCTTAAATGCTGGAATAACCCATGTGTCTGTGCTTTTGTCTAGGTGGATAAACCTGTGCTGTCAGTCTGTAAGCCCAGGACATCACCTCACTATGTATTTTAGCCAAATAGGTGGCTGGTCTCCAGGACCATCCTGCTTCCCCTGTATTTTCCATTTGTTGTGTATTGGGTATCAACATATTTCCCAAGGAGCATTTCCTTGGCAAATGTGATTTTTCCAGCCCAGGAAATTATTATTAAACAACTCATGTTTACTAAGTACTGTGATGTTGCTTTAGGATATAAATATCAAATACCTATAACACATTGCCCTTGTTCTCTAGCTGTACAGAGGACACAACCTAAAGTTACCCTCCAATAAGTAATATCTTTGCGTAATCTGCTCCCCTTGATAATAGGCAAAACCTATGACTGACTTGCTGCTAAGCAGTAGAATATAGCAAAGGTGATGGGATGTCAGTTTCTTGATTACATTAAGTTAAATGGCAGAGGTGGGGGGTATCATAATGCCATGATTGCATTATGTTATAGAAGAGGCCCTTTTAGCAGACTGGAAAAGAAAATCTCCTACTGGCTTTGAGGAAGCAAACCATCATCCTGTGAACTTTCTACACAAAGAGCCATGTAGCAAGGAAATGTGGGCAACCTTTAAGACTGCTAGTAAGAAGTTGAAGGCCCTAGTCATGCAATTGCAAGGAAAAGAATTCCTCCGAAAACTTGAATGAGCCTCAAAGTAGACTTTTTTCTGAGTTAAGCCTTCAAATGAGACTACAACCCTGGTCAATACTTTGAGTACCACCTGTGAGAACTTGAGCCAGAGGAACCAGCTAAGCTGTACCTGGACTCTTGTCCCATGAAAACTCTGAGATGATAAGTGTGTGTGGTTTTAAAGCATTAAATATGTGGTGATTTGTTATGCAGCAATATAAAATACAAGCAGTTTAGAGCCTGCCATGGAAAATGCGATAGCCCATATGACATATAAGACAAGCTGGAGAAACATTTACTTGCTTGAATTCATTTTAGGAAAAGTACTTGTTTGGGGGGAATAAAAGTAGAGAGACTTTGTTGACTGAGCCCCAGGGCTGCCCCCAGGCTACTGTACAACCAAAAAGATGATGGTGTTTTTTTTTTTTATCAAGAGAAAGATGTATGCTTATGGGTATTCCAGAGATCATCAAGATTTTGAGTGCTTCTCCCCCTGACACATGCTCCCTTGAAGTTTGCATCTCCCTCTTGCTTTGCTCTGATCTGTATCACACAGGGAAGATGGCTCTTTGAATCGGCTTCTTGCTGGATACCACTATTAGGAGGCACTGGAAGGAGGTTGGAGTGGAAGGGTGATAGGGGAATAAGAGAAATCAGGGACTGTCTTCTGGTCTTTCTCGAGGTCTGGTGGCATCTGAGGCATGAGACGCGGTTCCAATTCTCAAGGGAATGGCCTTCTGTCATTTCTAGAACTTCACTGAGACTTATGGTAGCCACTAATACATATGTAGTTATAAGTAGCTATACAATGTTAAACTTTTAAAGTTCAGTTCTTCAATCACATTACTCACATATCACTGGAGGCTACCATGTTGGCTGAAGCAGATATAGATCATTTACATCACTAGAAAAAGTTTTATTGGACAGTACTGTGTTAAAGAGTAATCTGGTCCATGGGCTCTGGTAACACTCCCTCCTCTCTGCCATTGTAGCCTACAGGTCAGTGTGGTTGCTTGATGCTATTAATTGCTATGTTATCTCATTGTCCTCCCTGTTCTCAGCATTTCTATCACCTGTGTAACAAATTCCCTGCATTAAGAGTCCCTATGTCCTAAATAATCAACTGATTTCTTTCCTTGTCAAACTTTCATTGAGACATCAGAAGAGGAAAGAATAGGATAATCAACATTCCTATATTAGCTACCTATTGTTATATAACAAATTTCTCCCAAACTTAGAAGATTAAAACAACAGTTTATTGTTTCATAGTTTCTGTGACTCAAAAATCTGGGTAGCTTGGCCAGGTGCAGTGGCTCACACCTGTAGTCTCAGCACTTTGGGAGGCCAAAGCAGGCAGATAACCTGAGGCCAGAAGTTTGAGACCAGCCTGGCTAACATGGTGAAACACTGTCTCTACTAAAAATACAAACTTTAGCCAGGCATGCTGGCAGACATCTGTAATCCCAGCTACTTGGGAGGCTGAGGCAGGAGAATCGCTTGAACCTGGGAGGTAGAAGTTGCAGTGAGCCAAAATTGTGCCACTGCACTCCAGCCTGGGTGAGAAAGTGAGACTCTGTCTCAAAAAAAAAATAAATAAATAATAATAATAATAATAATAATCTGTGTAGCTAGGTGGTTCTAGCTCAAGGTCTTTAATAACATTGCAGTCAAGATTTTAGGAAAAGCTGCAGTCTTATTTGAAGGCTCAACTGCAGGAGGATTTGCTTCCAAGATCACACATGTGGTTGTTTTCAGGCTTCAGTTCCACACTGGCTGCTGGCTGGAACTCCTTGCCATTTGGACTTCTCAATTGATTGCATGAGTGTTGTGTCACATGGCACTGGATTACTGCAAAACAAGTAATCAAAAAGGGAAAGAAGGAACAGTAAGAGGGAGGTAGAGAGAGATTAAAAAAGAAACTGATAGTGAGAAAATGTTTTAAGTGGAAGATGTCATAATCTAAATTTAGAAATAACATGCCATCATTTCGACTGCATTTTATTGACTATAGAGATCAATTCTGGTATAGTGTAGAGGAATACACACAATGAGAAAGCCAGGAGACAGAAATCATTAGGGGCCATCCTGGTTACTACCTGCCAGAAGTGCTTGAGAGGGGTGAGTGGGTTTAATGTATAGAGAGATTGTTTAGCCTCTCCATGACTTAAATTGTGAAGGGAAGAAACCACATCGCAAAAGGGTAAAAGGATGTCTTGGTATAGAGGAATTTTATGGGAAAACACTAACATTTCTGTGATGCTATGTCACTTTTGAACTGTATGCAGCATTCAGAAGACTATTTGATTACTGTTTCCATTTAAATCTAGGACATGTTAAAAAAATCTAAAGATGTTACAGAATGGTACTTTGGAAAATAATTTGAAATCATTAGCCCACTTAAAAATCAAGATTTGGGGCAAATGTCTTAACATTTAGAAGGAATTTTAAAAACATATTTAATAAACGGTGCTGGGAAAACTGGCTAGCCATATGTAGAAAGCTGAAACTGGATCCCTTCCTTACACCTTATACAAAAATTAATTCAAGATGGATTAAAGACTTAAATGTTAGACCTAAAACCATTAAAATCCTACAAGAAAACGTAGGCAATACCATTCAGGACATAGGCGTGGGCAAGGACTTCATGTCTAAAACACCAAAAGCAATGGCAACAAAAGCCAAAATTGACAAATGGGATCTCATTAAACTAAAGAGCTTCTGCACAGCAAAAGAAACTACCATCAGAGTGAACAGGCAACCTACAGAATGGGAGAAAGTTTTTGCAACCTACTCATCTGACAAAGGGCTAATATCCAGAATCTACAATGAACTCAAACAAATTTACAAGAAAAAAACAACCCCATCAAAAAGTGGGCAAAGGACATGAACAGACACTTCTCAAAAGAAGACATTTATGCAGCCAAAAAACACATGAAAAAATGCTCATCATCACTGGCCATCAGAGAAATGCAAATCAAAACCACAATGAGATACCATCTCACAGCAGTTAGAATGGCCATCATTAAAATGTCAGGAAACAACAGGTGCTGGAGAGGATGTGGAGAAATAGGAACACTTTTACACTGTTGGTGAGACTGTAAACTAGTTCAACCATTGTGGAAGTCAGTGTGGCGATTCCTCAGGGATCTAGAACTAGAAATACCATTTGACCCAGCCATCCCATTACTGGGTATATACCCAAAGGACTATAAATCATGCTGCTATAAAGACACATGCACACGTATGTTTATTGTGGCACTATTCACAATAGCAAAGAGTTGGAACCAACCCAAATGTCCAACTACAATAGACTGGATTAAGAAAATGTGGCACATATACACCATGGAATCCTATGCAGCCATAAAAAAATGATGAGTTCATGTCCTTTGTAGGGACACGGATGAAACTGGAAAACATCATTCTCAGTAAACTATCGCAAGGACAAAAAACCAAACACCGCATGTTCTCACTCATAGGTGGGAATTGAACAATGAGAACTCATGGACACAGGAAGGGGAACATCACACTCTGGGGACTGTTGTGGGGTGGGGGGAGGGGGAGGGACAGCATTAGGAGATATACCTAATGCTAAATGCCGAGTTAATGGGTGCAGCAAAACAACATGGCACACGGATACGTATGTAACAAACCTGCACATTGTGCGCATGTACCCTAAAACCTAAAGTATAATAATAAAAAAAGACAAAAAAAACATATATATGGCTAGTGCAAAGTTTATTATAAACTTTTGGGTAGGCTGGTTCAGGGTTTGCATTCTTGCTTGATGGTTTAGTAGTGGATGCTCAGTAAGCTTCAGGTTGCTCTTGGCTACATAAAAGTTTTCTGCAAGGAAAGATTTAGAAAGCACAAATCTTTATCTGTCAGCTGACAGATTATGAAGTCAGGCACCTGCGTGGATGAGTTAGGATGAAAGGAGAGAGCAGCTTCATTTCAACTCTAGCCTGTGGTAAGGAGAAGGGGTGGGCTGTTGAATGCCAGCTTGTGCTTTTCTGATGAATATAAACCTAAAGAAGAAAGTGGCATTGATACCCATGTGTTCAGCTGTAGCACATGCAGTCCTTGTCACTTCATGAATGAGAGACATCTCATCTTCTCCGCAGTCAGTTATGTTTATGTTTAGCTGAACACAGCCTGCCTGGAAAATGGCCCAGTTCAAGAAAATTGTCATTTTGAAGAAAAACTTACTATACACTATTCACAATAAAGAAGGGAATTTCTAAGAAGCATTTTTATCTTCTTGAAAGAAGAAAGTGACAGAGAATGAGAAAGAAAGGGAATTGTGGCTGAAGTAAGCCCGGGATGTATTTTTTCAAAACCTAACGAACTTTAGTGAATAGCTTTTTTTAAGAAAAGAAAAAAATTAAATGGAAATGCATTTTTATGTTTGAAAGTTTCAAGCTGTAAAAATAAACCCTGGAAGTAGATTGCCTGGAGTAACATTTAATTGAACACTGTACAGTAAATTAGCATAATTTAATGAGGATCAGTTTTAGGTCCTAGAAACTGCAATAGGTAGGAATATTCATTTTGTCTTATATTTTAAAATTCCACTATCTCATATCCAAACTGTAGTTTTAGAAAATAAAAACTAAACAAAGTATTACCAAGAAGAAGGCAATTTATTAGGGAGATCATGTATTGCTACTGGGATTTGAGGAGGGTCTTACTTCAAATACTAAAAGTCAGAAGAATGCTTTTTGTAAAACAAAATATATTGAAAGATGAGTAGAATTTTTAAGCCTGAAACAGAAGGGTTATCTAGTATTATATTAATACTTCCCTAGGCCGTGGCTTAACTAGAATTTCAAGGAGAGCTCTTCCTTCCTTCCTCTTTTCCTCCCTCTCTTTATCCCTTTTTCTCATCTTCATTTATTTGTTCTTGATCTCTTTCTAAACAGGAAGACTACTGTACATCATAGTTGAGAGGTAAAGTTAAAAGAAGACAACCAGTCATACATACAAAAAGCCTTCCTGGAACATAACTACGTTATTCTTGTTTTACCCCTGCCTATAATTCACCAAGCACCTGTCCTCAGTATTACTCAATATGCATCATTTGTTTTGCCTAAGGAACCACCTGCACTCAAGAGTCACAGTAGACTAGAATACATTCACTGGGGGAAAAAAAAAGTTCTCAGACAACTAGGATCCAAAGAAACCTCTCTGATGGGATTTTTTAAAAGTGAAATGAGAGAACTCAAATCACTTTACAGAGGGAGCAATGTGATAGAATTGTTAGACTGTGAATTTGGGGAATTGCAAGTGGGTCTTTATTGTGGGTGCATTCTTAGCACTAAGAAGGATGCCTGAAACATAGTTGAGCCTCACTAAACGTGTGTTGAATAAAATTATGGATGATGCTTTGCACCATGTGTGTGGTTTACATGAGTAAAAAATTAATACATCTTCATATGTCTTTCCTTAGTTGTAATAAATTTTAGAAGTAGAGATTTGTCTTTCTGACTCCAAAGATTAAATTCCTGGAAATCCCATAGTGGGAAAAGTAATGGTTGAGAAACTTCAAATTGGAAAGAAATCAAGGATGTGAGAGATTTATATGCAAAAACTGTAATGATGAAACAAATTGAAGACACAAATAAATGGGAAAATATTCCATGTTCATGGATGGGAAAAATTAATATTACTAAAATGTCCATGCTGCCCAAAGCAGTATACAGATTTAACACAATCTCTTTCAAAATTGCATTGACATTTACAGAAATAGAAAAAAAATCCAAAAATGTGCATGGAACCAGAAAAAGACCCACAATTTCCAGAGCAATACTAAAAAAATGAAAAAGTTGGAGGCATCACGCTTCCAGATTTAAAATTATACTATAACGCTATAGTGATAAAACAGCATAATACTGGCATAGAAACAGAAACGCAAACCAATAAAACAGAACAAAAGCCCAGAAATAAGTCCAAACTTATGCAGTCAACTAATTTTTTACAAGGGCACCAAAAGGACACAAAAACAATAAATGGTGCTGGGAAAACTGAATTTCCACCTGCAAAAGAATAAAATTAGACTTTTATCTCATACCACACACAAAAATTAACTCGAAATGGGTAAAATACCTAAATTTAAGATCTGAAACTATAAAACTCCTAGAAAGAAATAGGGGAAAATATTCTTGATATTAGCTTGACAATGATTTTTTTAGATATCACACCAAAAGGTCAGGCTACAAAAACAAAAATAACTAGGACTACATCAAACTAAAAAGCTTCTGCGTATCAAAGGAAACAACCAATAAAATGAAAAAGCAGTCTACAGACTTGGAAATCATAACTTCAATCTACATATTTGAAAGGGGTTAATATCTAAGATTGATAAGGAACTCTTACAGCTCAATAGCAGAAAAATAACTCTATTTAAAAATGGGCAAAAGACTCAAACAGATATTTATCCTATTAAGTAAAACAAGATTGACACAGAAGTTAAAGGAAATAGGATTTATTTGGGAAACAAAGAATCAGAACTCAGGTCCACTGAGTAAGGACAGTCCTGAATTGTGTCCTGCAAGGGAAGCACAAGTGAGGTATTTAATGGGGGATTTTTGTGAAAAGTTATTTTCAGAGGTGGTTCATTGGCATGGCAGAAATCTTAAATTGTAAACTATTCTGATTGGTTAGTTAATATACTCTCTGCTGAGAGACACTGAAGGCCAGAGGATACTGACTTTAGTTGTTATTCGTCTATTACAAGCTTGTCCCACCTGCAGCCTTGGGGCCACATGTGGCCCAGGACAGCTTTGAATGCAGACCAACACAAATTTGTAAACTTTCTTGAAACATTATGAGATTTCCTAGGATTTCTTTTTAAGCTCATTAGCTATTTTTAGCGTATTTTACGTGTGGCCCAAGACAATTCTTCCGATGTGGGCCAGGGAAGCCAAAAGATTGGACACCCGGTCTAGTGAAGATCTTGTGGTTTGACCTTTAGCAGGTGTTAGTTCAATCTTCCCACAATCTCCTGACTCCACTTAAAAGCATTAGCCTTAATTACTTCGTTTTCTTTCACACTCAAAAGAAGAGGTAAAAATGGCCAACAGGTATATGAAAAGGTGCTCAACATTACTAATTAAGAAAATACAAGTTAAAAGTACCATGATGTATCACCTCACACCAGTAAAGATGACTATTAAAAAGACAAGAGATAACAAGTGTTGACAGGGGTGTGGAGAAAAAGGAATGCTAGTCCACTGTTGGGAAGGTATATTGGTGCAGCTGTTGTGGACAAGAGTATGAAGCCTCCTTAAAAAATTAAAATTAAAACTACCTTATGACCCAGTGATCCCTGTTCAGGGTATATACCCAAAGGGGATGAAATCACCACCTCAAAAAGATATCTACACTCCATGTTTATGGCAGAATTATTCACAATAGACAAGATATGGAAACAACCTAATTGTTCATGGATGGATGAATTAATGAAGAAATATTCAGCCTTTGAAAAAGGAGGTCCTGCCATTTGCCACAACATGGATGGACCTGGAGGACATCATTCTAAGTGAAATAAGCCAGACACAGAAAGAAAACTATTGTGTGATCTCACTTATACGTAGAATTTGTAAAAGAGCTCAAATACCCATATATAATGACACAGTGGTTACCATGGGTAGGGGAATGGGAGTAGGGAGAGGCAATGGGGAGATACAGGTCAAAGGGTACAAAATAGCAGATATGTAGGAGGACCAAATCTAGACATCTAATGTATAGCATGAAAACTAAAGTTAATTATAAGTATTAGGGATTTTGGTTCAATGGATTTTAGCTGTCCTTATCAGAAAAAAGTATGAGATGATATCTTAATCTGCTTCACTGTGGTAACTATTTTAGTGTCTGCATTTATATCCTAATATGTAAATCTCAAATATGCACAATATTTATTTTAAAAAAAGGAATCAAGATTTTTTTTTTTTTTTTTTGAGACGGAGTAGCCAGGCTAGGGTGCAGTGAAGTGATCTTGGCTCACTGCAACCTCTGCCTCCTGGGTTCAAGTGATTCTCCTGCCTCAGCCTCCCAAATAGCTGAAACTACACGCATGCACCACCACACCCAGCTAATTTTTGTATTTTTAGTAGAGATGGGGTTTCATTATGTTGCTCAGGACAGTCTTGATCTCTTGACCTCATGATCCACCCACCCCAGCCTCCCAAAGTGCTGCTGGGATTACAGGTGTGAGCCACCGTGCCTGGCCAAAATGGGCACATTTTAAGGTGTTTTCTCCCCCTAGTGTCTAGAATATCTCCTAAATATTGAATGCCTTTTGGATTTCTTTGGAAGTTTATAGCACAAATGTTTTTGGCTACCTCTTTCTATGTCCCTCCTGTAGCCTCTCCTTGGCCTTTAAGATGCAGAATAATGCAGTTGTTGAGATCTTCCTGATATAAATTTATGCCAGGTATACACATCAGCAACAATTGTACATATCACTGCTTTCCTCCTTTAAACAAGTTTAAGGACTTAGTTCTCAGTCCTGGGTTTCACTTCACCGCATGATGCTTTGTGCAATAGTTAGCAAGCATTTTAGGGGACTGGCTAAGCAAAGTTTCCAAAAATAAGAGAAATTTAGGGGCAACGAAATCCTCCAAAATTTTGAAATTAAAAACATCCTCAAAACCCAAGAAGAAACTAGTTTAATTTTGTCAAACATTATACCTAATATATATAGGGTATAAAGTTGTTGTTTTGAATTACACATATCATAAGCAGCTTATAAAATTCTTTTTAGTAAGTATCAGTCCCTAAAATCTTAATATGACCCGGATTTAACCTCATCTTTCCTGTCTTTTCTCTTTCCAGATTTTATTAGCAAAATTTCTCCACTGATTCTGACTTTTGAGTTACCTCCTTTTTCCTCTGTAAACACTGCTTTTTTCTATTTTTTCTAGTTATCCAAAACTGGAGTAATTGGCAAATCACTTGCACTGGAACTCAAATTCTTGTGGGTTTGCTGAGAAAAGGTTATACAGAAGTAAAACCACATATACTTGAATTTTGCATAAGGGGAACTCCAGGCCAGGGAAAGATTGTGGTTTTGTAGGACGATCACTCTCACCCTCAAAAAGCCAAGGGCATCTTTTCTTTAAAAGAGTTCCCGTTTTGTTTATGTGGGAAATTGTCCAGGGCACAGCAAGTCTCTGGCAGGACTTTGCTGGCCTTTTGCTTTCTAACTGGCTGTTGTAAGCAAAAACAGCCCTCCAGAGTCTCTGTGTTTTGGTGACATGTGCAGCTGCAGTTTGCAGGGGAGGAAAGGGGCAGGAAAGAAAAAGGAGGATATCCTAATTCGTTTCCCACCTGATGTTCTAAAATGTTGAGATTGGGTCCTTACAGCCAGGGGTCATGAACCTAAATAAAGCACAGGGTAGCCAGCAGTGCTGGAATATCCACTCCACTTTCCTTAATTCAGCCTATAAAACACAAGTATTCTGAAGTCTGTCCATGGATTTTGATTTCCTGCAGTCTGAGCTCTACTGAGAGAGAGGTGGTGGAGCTCCTTCCTCTCTGTGGTGTCTCCAGCACCCTATAAATCAGCAGCTGGCTTACAATGTGTGCCTTTATATCCCATGGCCAAATCTCTACTAGCTACTTAAGGATACATTTTTGGGTCTTTGAGATGAGAAACTTCACAGCAGATGAGTGAATTTTAAGGATCCTATCGGTGTAAAATATATTAGGATTTGAATTAGAATATAATGGGGGTTCAGAACCTGGAGTCTAGTCTGACTGCCTGGGTTTCACATTTCAGTACTTACTAGCTGTTGGATCATAGCTACGTTTTTGTTTGTTTGTTTGTTTTTGAGACAGAGTCTGTGTCACCCAGGCTGGAGCACAGTGGTGCAGTTAAGGCTCACAGCAACCTCAAACTCCTGGGCTCAAGTGATCATCCCCTACCTCAGCCACCTGAGTGGCTGGGACTACGGGCATGTACCACCATGTCAGGCTAATTTTTGTATTTTTTGTAGAGACAGGGTTTCACCATGTTGCCTAGGCTGGTCTCGAACTCTTGGGCTCGAGCAATTGGCCTGCCTCAGCCTCCCAAAGTACTGGGATTACAGGTGTGAGCCACCATGGCCAGTTTTTTTTGAAAAAGCTTTCCAAGCCTCTATTTCCTCTTCTACAAAATGGTACTAATAATAGCACCTATCTCTTGGGTTTTTGTGAGGTTTAAAAACACGATTGTTGCAAAGCTTTGGGAACAGTGCTTGGCAATAATAAACAGTAAATTGAAGTGCTATTGTGCTTGTGGTGGTTCATAATATTGCTATTAATTATTATTATTAATTATTACTGAGACGGAGTTTCACTCTTGTTGACCAAGCTGGAGTGCAATGGTGTAATCTCGGCTCACTGTAACCTCTGCCTCCCAGGTTCAAGCAATTCTCCTGCCTCCTGAGTAGCTGGGACTACAGGCGCACGCCACCATGCCTGGCCAATTTTTCATATTTTTAGTAGAGACAGGGTTTTGCCATGTTGGCCAGGCTTGTCTCAAACTCTTGACCTCAGGTGATCTGCTCACCTCGGCCTCGCAAAATGCTGGGTTTACAGACATGAGCCTCTGCGCCTGGCCTGCTATTATTATTATTATTCTATTGGCATAACATAGATTAGGTTGTCTAGGAGTAGATCCTGAGACAGGAATTCTGGCGCAGGTATTTATTGAGGAATTACTCTCAAGTGAAACCTGTAAGGAGTGAGAGAATTAACATTGGACAAGGAAGAAACTAGGCAAAAACATAGTTTTAGCAGAGGCCTCACTTCAGCCTGATCCCACGGGGACATCTTGAGTAAGAAATACAGCAAAAGTTGTCCCACTGTGAGACAAGGTAACCAAATTTGTACCCCTGAAACAATTACTCATTGGTTTTAGGTTGCCCCAAGTGCAGAGAGCATAATTCTCAGCACCTTCTGAGGGGTGGGGATGGCCTGGAAGTGGATCTGAGTAAATTAGCTAGAAATAGTAATTAATTAGGAACCAGCAGAAAAAGTCTATGGGTGCATCTCATTGATATAAATATTCCTATTGAAATAATCATGTGCATGTGTGCCAGAAACCAGAGCACCAAAAGCACACAGGAAAAGCTGAAGGGAGAATCTTTTACAGACTTGCTTTGGGCTTTTTGGAAGGAGATTAAATATACTCAGTTTGGATTTTTATTAGTATTTAGAATTTGCAACTTAAGGCTCTTGAACAGCCTCACTGAATCAGAATTGGTGAATGGCATCTGGACTGGGAACTCTGGTAGAATGATGTATTTGCCTCTATTCCCTTGCTTCTTGTTGCTGTTGCTCAGAAATCATGCACAGTGGGTTGTTTTAAGGTAGAGTATGCATCATAGTTCCCAGAGTTTGAAACCTGCTATTTTGAGGCATGAGGCTGTTTTCTTTGCTTTGTTTGCTCTCTTTAGGAATGAAAAAAATTGGATAGTGAGGAGATCAGAACCTGTCACAATTCTGAAAGTGACTGGAATATAAAATAAAATTTTCAAGACTCCTCCCTACCTACTGCTTTGGAACCTCCTTCCTCCTTCACCTTCACAAGCCATTCATTGAAAGAGACACTTTCATTGTACACCATGCTGGGCTTAGTTCTTCCATTAAATTCCTTCCCTGTGCTGCTTAGAATTGAGGTAGAAAAAAATGTTTCCTTTGCCCTATGAATGTTTGACTCAGCTGAGGAAAGCCCTTTAATTAATGCTTAAATTTTGTAATTAATGCGCTCTACTTAAAAGACCAGTTTAACCTTGGATTCCTGACTCTGGAATTAATGGAAACTTTTGAGCAAAATCTTTTTCAGCCAGAATCTTCCTTATCCATATGTGGCTTGTCCACTTTGTAGGCCTTTCTTTATTTAAATTCCAGACTACCCCCACCCACTGCATCTTGATCACTGCTTTCCACTGGTAGTTGGTGACTATTCACAGCGTGCCAAGTAGTTTTAATATAAGCCCAAGCCATGACCAATGAAGAAAGGAAGTCAGATAAGATAGGAGAAAGCCTCAGTGTTTTCCTAAACAAATATAAAAGGTATGTTTAAGTACATTATGTTTTAGAATATCCACGCCATTGCTTCTTCCCTATTGGTATGTGTTTTCAAGAGTTGGTTGTAGCAAAAGTAGACAAATAGGATTGTATCAAATTAAAAAGCTTCTACGCAGCAATAAAAATGATTAACAGAGGAGACAACCTATGAAACAAAGTATTTGCAAAGCATACCTCTAAGATTAATATCCAATTAATTGTCGAATTATTGGGAATAGTCGAGGTGAAAACCTCAGTATCCATCAACTGATGAATGGATAAAGAAAATGTACACACACACACACACACACACACACACACACACACACACACACACACACACACTGGATTTCTATTCAGCCTTAAAAACAAAGGAAATCTTATCCTGTCATTTAGGACAACATGGAAGTAACTGGAAGACATTATGCAAAATGAAAGAAGCCAAGCACAAAAAGACAAACACTGTATTATCTCATATGTGGAATCAAGAAAAAGTTGAAATCACAAGAGCAGAGAGGATAATGATGGTTGCCAGAGTCTGGGGAGTGGAGGAAATTGAGAAATGTTGAAACAATAAAAGATTTTAAAAATTGGTTTTAAATGCTCTACTGGCCGTTGGTGAGTTAATGATTCACAAAATACCATCAGAGAACTCAAGACTTTAAAAAAACACACTATGTGGAAGCTTTTAGTATGTGTATGATTTTTTAAATGAACTTTTATAATAGTTTTTGATTTGTGTAAAAGTTGCAAAGAAGTTTTCCGTATACCCCATACTCAGTTACCCTATTATTAACATCTTACATTAGTATGGCATTTTTTAATGTTAATGAATTATTATTTTTAGATGATTATTATCTAAAGTCTATGTTTTATTAGGATTGTTTCCAATGTAATGCCCTCTTTTTTATCCCAGAATCCCCATTTAGAAGACCACATTACATTTAGTTATCATGTCTCCTTAGGTTTAGACTGTGGTAATTTCTCAGACTCTTCTAGTTTTTGACGACCTTGACAGTTTTGAGGATTAGTAGTAGATATTTTGCAGAAGTCCCTTCAACTGGGTTTTGTCTTATTTTTGTTTTCACGATTAAGGTTTTGGATTCTTGGTGGAAAGATCACGAGGAAAAACGCATTCTCATCACATCATATCAAGAGTATATCCTATCAACATGGGTTCTCTGATGATGTTAAATTCAATCACCTGCCTGAGGCAGGTTTTCCACTATAAAATTACTCTTCCTCTCTACCCCAACACCTTTCCATACTATACTCTTTAAAAGGAAGTTACTATGTGCAGCCAACATTTGGAGGTCTTGGGGAAAGGGTGTTGTGCTCCACCAACTGGAGAAGGGGGTATCTATATAAATTACTTGGAATTCTTCTGCATGGATATTAGTCTGTTCTTTTCCATTTATTATTTACTTATTTTTTCATTTATTCTGGTTTAGACTAATGGATATTTATACATTGAGCTATAACCCAGTATTATATTTTTTCATTTGTTGCTCAAGTTATTCCAGCTTTGGCCATTGTGGCCACTTTTAGTTGTTGACTGCTGTGCTCCTTTGACATACCCCCATCATTTTGTTTTCTGAGCACTTCCTTACTTTCTGGCACTACAGGGAACTGCAGGCTTATTTTAGATACTCCCTGCCGTACAATCAGCTATTTCTTTAAGGAGCCCTGGTTCCTTTTATTGGAGAATGGTATTAGAAACTAAGATCTGGGCACTAGAGGTTCTCATTCCTGCCAGGATGTCATTTTTTAGGCCATTTCAGTCTACTGGGCTTGAGAAAAAAATACACACACACACTGGCATAAATACATAGATCTAAAATTATTTCTGTTAATCCATTTGTTCCTGTATGTAGTAGCTAAATGTGAGCATATATGGATGTAATACTCAGTATTACATGGTTTATTTTAACTTCTTCTCCTTGCTTGTCTGTAAATTCCCATTCCAACAGTGAAAATCTCGGCTCCCACCATCCACCCCTAATTTTATGTTCAATCCAATATACATGTACAGTGGTTTCAGAATTGGTAACACATATTCACATGAGAAACAACTTTACCAACTAGAGTATTGTTACTATGTGAAGTTCCTTTTACTTTAACCTCATAGTCTTCACTCATTTCCAGATAAGCACCTATTTTTCCCCCACTCCCTTCAGTGTGGTTGTCATACATTTGCTATATAGTTAGACTCTTTTTCATGGCCTGAATTACATGTTGGACACCCAGATTTTTTCTTTTTACCTTCTTGTAAAGACCTCAAATATTTCTGAGAATTACCTGATATTATCACCACAAAATTGAATATAGCAATGATGCAAGCAAATGAGAGTCATAAATTGACAAATATTGAGGAGAGAATACAACTTAGAATAAAAAGCAAACAAATAAACAAGCAGTTTCAAAGTCCTAGCTTTGCATGACTCCAAGCTAGCTGTGTCCTTTGGCAAGTTACCAAAGTCCCCCAGGCCTTCAGTTTCTTACCTCTACAATTGGGTGCAGTTTCTCTGGATTGTTATGAGGATTAAATCAGAAAAGGAATATGAGAGTATAAATGGTATAATATATTTTAAAGTGGAATTATTAAATGAAATAAAGGCAAATTCCAAACTTCTGGCAAATAAAATTTGGGTCAATAATATGGCTTTCATATATCTGGCTTATGTATGGTAGTTCTCCAACATTTGAATGAAAGGATGGTGTGTAAACATATTACCATTTATATTTCCAGGGGAACCCAAGGGACCACTTGGGGGTTTTGGTCCTATTAGATGCTTTGTTGGCCTCTCTAACAAATATTTAGAGAGGTAAGATTTAAGAGTTTAAATGTTACACAAAGCCATTTGGACCTTTTTGGTTACTTCTACTTTGATGTACCTAGAAGTAACTCTTTTTTTGCACTCTATGGCAACCTAATTTGTGTTTACCATGTCTCTGGGATATTAATTCTTCTCCAATAATTAAAAAACATAATGTAATTCAGAGACACAGGGACTGGACATGCGTTTTGGATGCAACGCTTACTGGATTGGAAGGATATATGAACTTGAAGAATCTACTATATCAGTGTAGCCAAGGTGAGCAAAGTAGAGCCAGTGAAGAAAAAAAATGGACAGTCTCTCCTTAGGGCTACATATGTACATTGCACATTTTCAGGGGCACCATTCCTATATATTAGTGTGAATGGAGTCCCCAGAATGGGCCAACATGCATGACATCTCTGGAGATGAAGTCTGTTTTCTTGTTGATATAAGGAAGAAAATACATTTAAAAAGCACACATACACATACACACACACACACACACACACACACACACGCACACACAGACTATCATGCTTCCTATGATTTGACTATTGATAATTCTATAGTATATTTTATACTGCTTCATGGAACATTTTGTGTCTCTTTTTTTAAAAAAAACATCTTAATGATTATGTGAACATTTTTGAAAGATGATACTTCTGTAGAATGCGCTACTGCCAACTCCCAAGGGTATTCCTGATTTATGATCTAAGCCTGAGTTTCCTCTTCATAAAATCAACTAAAGAGGATGAAATAAATAATGTATAATAAAGTATTTGGTAAAGAGCAACATGATTGGCATCAATGACCTGTGCTGACCCCACTTCCCATTCAGTGTTATTCATACACTTCACAAATACCCAAATTCATCTTACCTACATCTCTCTCTATTCCTTTCATGTGTTTGACTTCTCCCCATGCAGTGTTTTATTGTAAATACCTGTTGTACTTTGATAACTACATTAAAATGAAAGCAATGTTTGTAGCAATTTATTTATACAGCTTTTTACTTTCTTTCATCTCAGCTGAATTCATAAATAAAAATGTCTTCTCTTTCAAGCAGTTGCCTATAAAGATATGCATTTTTAAGAAAACCTGCAAAAGAATATGCTATCTTTATGATTTATTAAAAGAAGATAATTGAGGAGTTAAAAAATACCTTTCAGCCTACAATCATGAACTAAAGAGGGAAAATGTGTCGACTGGTATATATGCCAAGAATTGCTAGAAAATTATAGTTTTATTACTCAAGATCCTTTTCAGACAAATGGAGACAAATATTCCCTGTACTTTAACTGTGATTTATTTTACAAGTAAAGCTCTATCTATGCAGCATAACTTAAAGTTAGGATTTGAATTAGATTGCCAGTTGTACCCAAGCCAAGCAATTCAAACCGTGAAGTGAAACTTTAAGTTGAATTCTCCAGCTTGTATTAAGATGGAAGGCTTCTATACTGAGACCTTTCTATTAAAAATTCAGGAAACACTTTTCTTCAGCTATTTTCCATCCTGGGTTTTCTGAAATAGACCATCTCCATTTCAGTACTCCTTCCCATTTTCCCCATATATATATCCTTTCCGATCAGAATATATGTTCCTATTTCTTGTTCAGCAAATGTAAGTGCCATGTATGTTGTAAAATCTAGCTTTTCTACATCTTAGTTCACTTTTAGAGACCACCCTTTTAGCAAGATTCATCATTTCAGTAGTTTGGAAACAATAGCTCACTTATTAAGGTAGCCACTTGTGATGGGAAATAGCATGGAATAGTGCAGGGTTTTCTAAACTGTGTTTCTCTGGGACATAGTTTCACAAAACGTTAATGAAAGTTTTATAGAGCATGGATTATTTGACTAGATACATGTAAGAATATTGAATTGAACAAAATTAAACAGTTTCTTTTTTGACAGGAATTCCCAGAACTTTTGATAAGCACTTATGCATTGTGAATCTCAAGATTAATTTATAATTTCAGTCTTTCCACAATTGTTATGTATGTGGAACTCCCATTTTTATTACACAAAATTTTATTCTCCCATTTATTTATTGCTGCATCACATAACATTCCCTGATTTAAAACAATTTATTACTATCTGTCATAGTTCAGGCTTCACTGGGTTCAAATGGGTGGTTCTAGCATGGATTCTTTTTTGCAGTTGCAATCAGATAGACTGAGGATGAGTTATCTAAAGATGTAACTAGCCTGGATATTTATATGAATGGCAGTAGATGGTGGCTATTGCCTAAGACCTCAGATGAGGTTATCAGCAGGAACACTTACCTACGTCTGTTTTCATGCTTTTGGCTTCTCTTACGTTCTGTGAAGGAGCATTCTTGGAGTCCCAGGGGAAAGCTCCATGGCTTCCAATAATCCAGCCTTGCAAGTCCCAGAACATCATTTTTGACACAATTGTTTGATCAAGCAAGGCCCAAAACCACCCTAGATTCAATAGGAGGGGAATTAGAATCTACATTTTGATAGAGACATGTGGACATTCAGGAAGGAAAATAATTCATGGTGGCCGACTCTGCAGATTATCCACCAGACTTTAACACCTCATGAGGCACTGAAATTCTGTAGAAAAGTTAGGGTAGTGGTGAATAGAAGTGTGTTGGAGAGATTGGTGTACAAGAATTCCCCATCAGGGACACATACTCTGTCATGGACATTGTTTAAAATTGTAGGTGTATGGTAATAACAAAAACATGCCAGCTTTTAGATAATTTTATTCTCATTTTAAAATTCCCTACAGAAGGGGTTGCCAGGTGAAGAATAAGATGCCCAGTTAAATTTGAATTTCAGATAAACAGCAAATAATTTTTTAGATGTGGTATGTCTCACATATAGGACATACTTATACCAAAAAAATGGTTATTTATGTGAAATTCAAATTGACCTTTTGTATTTTTATTTGTTACATCTGGCAACACTGCCTACAGATAACATATTATTTTATTGTTAGTGTTATTATTAGACTCCTCCTTCTGCCCCCCTTAACATTGCTACACCATTGAGTTTGTGGAGAAAAAAAAAATGATATAGCAAAAAGAACTTAGGTTTTAAAACCAGGGAGATCTGATTTCAGATCCTAGCTTTGCCATGTACCAGCCTTATAACTGTAAATTATTGAAACTCAGCAAGCCTAAGTTTCATCATCTGTTGGGACTAGTCATAACTACCTGGCAGAATTACTAGGTGCTTAGATGAGATGACTTGTATAAACACCTAAACCTGTGATTGAGGTATAACAGGCATGGAGCCAAAGTTAATCTTGATTCCTGTTGCCCTGCTAAAACTGAGGCAAGAGGAAAATTCTGCTTAGTTTCCTGGGTAGTGTTTATTTGATGAAGGATGTCAACTGGTAGAGATCTAGGTGGGTCTTTTAATTCTTGCAGGTGAATGGAGTAAGTAAGATGTCATCTTGGGAGTTGAAAGTTTGATGGGAAGAAAGATATGTTTAAAATGATGATGACAGCTATGCTGTCAACACTGTGATCATCCCATAAGGTCTATTATGTAATCCTCTGAATTACTTACTCAACAATATTTTTATTTTGATTTTATTTGCTTGCATAGCCATACTTTTATGTAGATTGTTACCCAAAATCTGTTATAGTATAATTCATTATAGGGTAAATTCCATATCTATTATTCTGATTAACCACACCAAGAAAAATTTGGGACAAGTGAAATCTGAATTAATACAGTAAAAGCAGTTTCTCTTGGATAAACCTCGAATATGCAGGGAAATATTTAATGAACACATACTGTGACAAACACTGTGGAATTCTCTCTGAAATAGGTTGTGGTTAGCTCCGTATTTATAGCCAGGGAAATTGAGTCTCAAATTGGCCTGAAAAGAGTTACAAGGCAAATAAAGGCAAATAAACTCCTCCCGTCCAACCCATCTGTAACACCCCTTGTTTAGGTCACCAATAGCATTCATGTCACTGAATGCGATGGACATTTCTCAGTTCTGATATTTACTGGCCTTTCAGCTGTATTCCACAGTGTTTACCATGACTCCCCTGTTTGAAAGACTCTGTTCTGTTCTCAGTAATACGTCACTCTCCTGAGTCCCTCCATCTTCTCTGGCTTTTCTTTTATATTTCTTGGAGGCTTGTCTTTTTCATTAGGTATGTTTTGAAGTTCCTCAAGACTGAGCCTGAAGTATCTTCTCTTCTGTTTTTTCTCTTTTACCTTGAGGGGAAAAGAAAAGTGATAGGTGATTTATTTATTTATTTATTTATTGCCTATCACTAGGTTCATGGCTGTGGTTCTTAAAGGTTAATGAGACAATTATATAAATTTATTTAATATAAGTTTTATATGACATGAGAAGCTTCAGAAATGGGGAGCCAAGGAAACAGGGAAAGCTGTGCATTTTTATGTTAGGTTTGACAAAGAAGTCAATAGTAATGGAGAAGTATGATTGGACAAAGGGAATACCATTTAATGATAATACACCAGCTTCACAAGGCATATTTGTTCAGATTCTTCTCTATGTCCCTGTTTCTTCAGAGATAGGGATGTTCCTTTTCTCCAGGTATGGGGGGGTATCTTTTGAATGATGGTCTTATGACCTGCTTCAGGTGAGAAGGAAGGGAGAGGATCAGAGAGTGACCTTCCTAGGTTTTATGGCTTACTTCAAGGGAGAAGGGTGATAGGAAGGTGGAAGAGACTTCCTTGCTTCTTCTGTTTTCTCAAATACCAAGGTACCATATTTTGGGGTACTATATACTGTTCCCCATCTTATCTCAATCACATGTACAGCTTCAGTTAGCGCTTACCACAGTTCTCCGGGTCTCACACATCGCTCCACTGCCCACACCAGGGTTACACCTTTATTTTCATTGGTTTGCTTATTTCTTAATATCTTCATGTCTGCTTTTACTTACTGTCAGATCCTTAGGGCCTTGCATTTAGTGATCATTTAACATAGACTTGAGGATTGAAAGAATACATGAATGAATGAACCCAGATTACTGTGACCTGAAACCTCTTTTTTTCACTCCCTACTCTGCATCCCAAAGAACTTTAGGCATCAAAAAATCCCAGAACTTCATTTTGTACACAAGGAGGCTGAAATTCAGAGAAACCTAAAAAGTTTGGCAAAGTCACACAGCACTCAGAAGCTGGGTCTAGTACTCTGCTCTCTCAAAGATTGGGGCTGTGTGCCTCTCTATAGATTTGATCCCAGCTCACCTGAATGACTGAACATGTTCACAAGAATGATAGTTTTCCTTTTCTGGTAATGGAAAAGTGGTCTTTAGCAATTGGATTAGCATATGTTCATTCTGTAATTCATCTCTGCCCTTTAGATGTAGCCAGAATCTGAGATATGTACCTGTATCACTTTCCCAGCACTTTCCTTTATTGGCTTGTCTTTTACAATGACTCAGCATTTTTCATCATGCCTTGTTTTCCTCTCTTTACTGTATCTGAGAAAAATAGCCCTTTAATAATAAAATATGATAGTTCATCCAAACTTAATAAAATTCTTAGAAATTCCATATGTCAAAGGTTTGAAGTTCTGTGTTGAAATGCCAAAAATATTAGTAAAATCCTATATAGCTAATAGCTTTTTCTAAAACCCCAAAAAAGGTTTCTCTGTTTCCATGCTAGAGTGTGCACATATATGCTGTGGTTGGTGGTGTGGTGAGTGGTACTTTTTTTATTGACTGACAGAATAAATAGAGTATAAAGCCAAAATAATCCACAGCAGATGACTAAAAGCATGTTAAACTTAGCTAAGAGTAAAGGTACTTGTCATTTTTAAACTTTCCTTTTGCTTCCTCTTTTTTTCTAGTGGTGGTGGAGGGTGTGGCAGGGTAATGTGGATTGCCAAAGCAAGCAAGAGGGAAAGGAAAAACATAGCATACATGAGAAACGTTAGGAAAAGAATTGAACAGTATTTCCATTCTGTTACGGAGTTACATAATTATTGACTGATGGAACTGAAAAAACCCTTAGAAACTATCCTTCTTACTCCTTCAATTTTACAGATTAAAATTGCAAAGTCCAGAGAGGTTATGTGATTTATCCAGGGTCACACAATTATTTAATGAAAGAGTTGAGTTGAGGTCATTTGATGTTGGTTTGTCCTGTAACATTCAGCTTACTTATTATATTCTCTGTGATATCTTTTATCAGTTCACCCAGTCCATTGTGCCCCACCGTACCAGTATTGCCATAGCAACCTGTATTTCCTGTGCACTATGTGGTGTCATATGTGCCTCTTGTCTGCGTCAGATTTTGAGCTCCATGAATTCTGCGATTGCACTGTTCATGTGTCAAGGAGGAAGAAGGCAAGAGGGTTATTAAAATGTCCTCTTGTGTGGTGAGGATTGCTACACTTTTTCCAAATATAGGCCTCTTTGCCCATCCCTACCTATAAATTTCCCAGATAGCTCTTTTGTTTTCCTGTGGTACTTTCATCTTACCTGATGTCTAAGACCCAGCCTGTCTCACTGGTAATGTTTTGCTACCGGACCTGTCATCCTTACCTGTGTCTGTTACTCATGAGTTGAGCCAGGGAAGGCTATTTAGTCTTGTTGAGGACCAGTTTTCTTTAGTCTGGGTATACAAATGGGTATACCAACAGCTGTATTTTAAGACATTCATTCAGACTATGCAAAAGGGGAAGAAGGAAGTCTTTCTTTCTGTGCGTATGCCCATTTCACAGACAAAAGAAAACTGCTCCTCAACAAGACTAAATAGCTTATCATTTGTCATTTTTCTCTTGGGTCCTCATAGAGACTGGGCTGAATTGGCGAGGCAGTAAATAAAGTGGACTACTTGCTTCCTTACAAACTTGCTGAGTAGTTTTAGTTGTTGTTGTCATGATTATGGCTGTTTTACTTTTGATTCCTAAGATTTTTATGCTTTTGCTCATCTAGAATTTATTATCTAGGATTTCCTAATGATAAGATGGATTACATTGATCAATTTTTGAATGCTGAATTCTCTTTGCATACCTGGAATAAATTCTACATGGTTGTGGTTTATATTTCCTTTTATATCAATACTTTTAAAAATTCATTTGCTAATTTTTGGAGGAATTTTGCAGCCATGTTCATGATAGATATTAGCCTCCAATATCAGCCAACACCATTAAAATTAGACCAGTTAATAATCCTACAATGCCACTAAGTGTTCAAATAAAAGAAAGAGTTGCATATCTCTCATTTTAAATCAACTGCTAGAAATGATTATTCTTAGTGAGGAGTGTGTGTCACAAACCAAAATAGGATGAAAGCTAGGCCTCTTGTGCCAGACAGTTAGCCAAGTTGTGAATACAAAGAAAAAGTTCTTGAAGGAAACTGAAAATGCTACTTCAGTAGCAACAAAGCCTGGATGACGGCACATTTGTTTACAGAATGGTTGACTGCATATTTTAATTCCACTGTTGAGACCTTCTGCTGAGAAAAAAAAATCCTTTCAAAATAGTACTGCTCATTGACAATGTACCTGTCATCCAAGAGCTCTGATGGAGATGTACAAGATTAATGCTGTTTTCATAGCTGCTAACACAACATGAACACATGAATGATAAGAAAGTGAAAAGTTTTGTTGCTGATATGAAGAAAACTTTAGTGATCTGGATAGAACATCAAACCGGCCACAACATTCCCTTATGCCAAAACTTAATCCAGAGCAAGGCCCTAACTCCCTTCAATTCTATGAATGTTGAAAAAGATGAGGAAGCTGTAGAAGAAAACCTTAAAACAAGCAGAGGTTGGATCATGCAGTTTTAAAAAAGAAGCCATCTCTATAACATAAAAGTTCAAGGTGAAGTAGCAAGTGCTAATGGAAAGGATGCAACAAGTTATTCAGAAGGTCTAGCTAAGATAATCCATTTTCCAGGTAGACAAAACAGCCTTCTATTAGAAGATGTCATCTAAGACTTTCATAGCTAGAGAGGAGAAGTTAATGTCTGGCTTCAAAGCTTCAAAGGGTAGGCTGACTCTTGGAGCTATTGCAGCTGATGACTTTAAGTTGAAGCCAGTGCTCATTACCATTTTGAAAATCCTAGATCCCTTCTAAGAATTATGCTAAAACTACACTGCCCACGCTCTTTAAATGAAACAACAAAGCCTGGTGTACAAGATTAATGCTTGCTTGAAGGCTCAGATGATTATTAACATATTTTTAGCAATATGCACTTTTGACACAATGCTACTGAAGACTTAATAGATTATGGTGTAGTGTAGAACTAACTGTATCTACAGTAAAAACAACATAAAAATTCTATATGACTCACTTCATTGTGATATTCTCTTCATTGAGGTGGTCTGGAACTGGACCTGCCATATCTCTGATGATCATCTGTATCTAATTTGTGTTTACCTATTGATGTAGACAAGTTTGGGTTATGTTTCCATACGGGCTTTTCAGTGCCATCTTAATCAGAGGCTTTGTTAGGCAGTTTATATGTGTTGTTCATTCAGTCTTCACAAGAGCTTTATGGGTCAGATATTCCTACTAACATGTTACAGATGAGGAAACAGAGTGTCAAATCTTGTTTTGTAATAAAGAGGAAGAGTATTATCCATTTTATGGGTACTCTCCTGTGCTTTAAAATAGTTCTTGATTGCTTTCCTAATCTCCTTATACATATAGAGACCTATGCTGTGTTAGCTGTATAATCTGAAAGAAAGAGATCATTTGGTAGAAACAAAATGAAATGGCTTAATGTTGGCAGGGTGTTAACTTTCAATGCCACTGAAATTCAAATGGTAGTGGTGCCTCTAGTTTTATTACTCCTAAGTAATTTTTAATTAAGTGTTGATTCCATGCACAGCTGGTTGCATCACACAGACATGCTCCATGCCCTCCTTTGGTTCTGGTTCCCAGGGATAGCAGGCAGGGATTCCCTTGTTCAGCAGCATGACTGCAGTGGGGTAAATACATCTTGGTTCTTGGTTTTATTTCCACAGCTAAATTACATGTACAGTATCCTGATGAGAGGATATTGGGCTGTCACTTGCTAAAGAGAGAAGCACAAGTAATTATGTGAACCTTGTTTGACATTTATAAGCAACCTGGTCAATTCTGAGAAACGAACAAGATAGCAGACACTTCCATGAAAGGTGGCTGATTGATAGTCTAGCCAAAATATGATACCTGGCAATTTATGGCAATTTTCTCTAACAGGAGTAGATATTGAATTTGTTTCAAAAATGCCTCAAGAGTCTTTATCCTATCAAGGCATTACTACTTTCTGCAAAGCACACGCTAGAAGAAAAAAATGCTTCAGACCAGAAAATAAGGATATTGTGTGTCTCTGTGTATGCATGCATACAGATGTATATGTGTGTGCATGTTGTAGGAGGAAGGACTTAATTTAGTGTGCTATGGAATTCATGTAGACAGATTGGTGAGATTACATTTTATTGCTTTGTGGAGGTCGCAAAATTATTCCCACTGCAGAATTTGTTAAAAGAGAAGGAGAGAGTGATTTAAAGAAATGTATTTGATTTTGATAAGTAACTCATGGGTAATTCCCTCTACAATATTTTAAACAAATATGCCATTAAAAGCCTGCATCTTAATCTCTTTGCACAACTTCTTTTATCTTATTACCAGTTTAAATTATAGAATAGCAATCACCTATTTTAAAATTCTCTCCATCATTTTAACTGCAAAGTCAGAAAAAGAGTGCTTATTACTTCACTGGTCTGCTAGCATGATGTGAGAGAAGAAGGTATGTTCTTTCCAATAAACATCTGAGAGAATCAGGATATGTTTTAATTCTGTTTCTGCCATAAATTAATGTATAACTTTTGGAAATCATGTGCCCTCTCAATGTCTAAATTCCTGTGTTTTAAAGTAGGAACTAAAATACTTATCAAACTTACATTAAAGGGTTGAAATGGTGATAAAGTGAGATAGTGTATTTGAAATTATAGAGACGTTTTGGATTTTGCAAGACTTTCTTGCCCACTTTGCACTGATGTGGCATAGTTTACAAATATGAATTTTGGTTCTAAAATTTCTAGAAATTCTATCCGGATATGGACAAATGATTGACGTAGCAGTATGTTCTATGAATACTATGCCTTGCCTTCACCTGCTAAGTTTCCTACATTTTAACACATAGAACTGAGCAGTAAGAATATGGTAACATATGTGCATATATGTATTGGCAGAGGTGAGGTGAGCTAAATTTGAAGACAGAATGTAGAACAAATAATACCTTAGAACTATGGATGTCACTCATGTAGGATGATATTGCTCTTGACCCACTCATGGTTAGTCAAAGATGGTTGAAGGTTTTTTTTTTTAATTATCAAAATGACTGGATTAGAGTGATGGGGGCAGCATAATCACTAATGATAAGAAAACACAGTGGTCCTGCTTGTTAAGTTAAAAACACTTTAATTGTATAGACATATAATTTAGTAAAATGGATAATTTTGATTTTTGAACAATATTATGTTTTCTAAGCTTTTTTTTCCTCTTCTAGACTGGTAAGAACAGGGTGACCTAGTACTTAGTTTTGTTGAGATAAAATTGACATGTAAGATTCATCCTTTTAAAGTGTACAATTGAGTGCCTTTTATTATACATGTATAAAAATTATGTATTGTACAAAATTGTACAAACACCAACTTCCTCTAATTTGTTTTTGTAATCCCCAAAGAAACTCCATATCCACCAGTAGCCACTCCCTGTTCCTCCCCACTCTTTACCTAGCAACCACTAATCTACATTTTGTCTTTCTGGATTTGCCTATCTTGAAAATTTCGTATAAATGGAATCATACAACATGTGCCCTTTTGTGTCTGGCTTCTTTCACTTAGCAGTGTTTTCAAGGTTCATCTATGTTGTATTATGTATCATTAGGTCATTCCTTCTTATGGCTGAATAATTTCTACTGTATAGATATACTATATTTTGTTTATCCATTCCTCAGTTGATGGACATTTGAATTGTTTTCATTTTTTGGCTATTATGAATAATGCTTCTATAAATACTTGTGTTCAGGGTTATGTGTGAATACTTTTTAAATTTGTAGACTTCATTTTTTTCGGATTAATTTTTTAGATTTACAGAAAACTTGAGCTGGCAGTACAAAGAGTTCTATATATTACCTCTCCCCACTCACCTGTCACTGTCCACAGTTTCCCCTATTATTAACTTCTTGTACTGGTCTGTTACATTATTTGTAATTCATGAAGCAATATTGAAACAATATTATTAACCATAGTCCATAGTTTACATTAGGTTTCATTCTTGGTGCTGTATAGTTCTATGGATTTTGGTCAAATTCATAATATCAGGTCTCTAACCTAAATTATAATATATAGAATAATAATTGTAAGATCCTAAAAATCTGCATCTCTTCATCCTTCTCTCCAGTCCCCCAAACCCCTGGCAATCACTGATCTTTTTACTGTCTCCATAGTTTTGCCTTTTCCACAATGTCATATAGTTGGCATCATATAGTTTGTAGCATTTTTAGGCTGGCTTCTTTCACTCAGTAGTGTGTGTTTAAAATTCCTCTATGTCTTTTTCTGGCTTGATAGCTCATTTCCTTTTATTGTCGAATAATATTTCATTATAACATATTGAAACTATTGAAGGATATCTTGATTATTTCAATTTTTGATAATTATTAATGAAGCTGCTGTAAACATTCTTGTTCAGGTTTTTGTGTGAACAAAAGTTTTCAAGTCATTTGGGTTACTTAGGAGTGCAATTGTTGAATCGTATGGTAAGATTATGCGTAGCTTTTTGAAAAAACTGCCAAATGTTCTTCCTCAGTGCCTCTATTATTTTGCATTCTTACCAGCAAAGAATGAATGTGTCTATTGCTCCATATCTCACCAGCATTTGGTGGTGTACATGTTTTAGATTTTAGCCATTCTAATAGGTGTGAGGTGGAATCTCATTATTATAGTTTGCAATTCTCTAACTGCAGCAGGGAGGCATGGGAGGGGCTGTACACTCTATGGAGCCGGTGGGAGCTCCACCCCTTCTGAGTTGGGGCAGGAGCTCCCAGGTGCCTCTGCAGCTGCCCAAAGTGCAGCTGCACACCCAGGCTTCCTGTTCTGCCAGCAGGCAGGTGCTCTGACCTCCTGGGTGGGGCTATAGCCACCCAAACTGCAGTTGTGGATGCAGACCTCCCTGCCATCTTGGTGGGGGCCAGGAGCAGGCAAGAACTGCCCTCCTGGGTGCAACTGCCGCCACTGTATCCCAGGCTGCAGACTCCACGGAGCAGGCAGTAGTTGGGGACAAGCAGGCATGCTGCCCCTTTGGGGTTGGCTAGGTGGGAGCTCCCCAGGTGCAGCTGTAGCCTCAGCATCCTCCCAGTCACAGGACTTAGGCATCTATGCAGCCTCCATCCTTGGGGCCCAGGAAGGACCCCGTCCCATTTCTGCAGGGTCCAGGGTGTCTGCTCCCACTGCCTGGCCTCTCTTCTTTCCCACTGCCATCTCCAAGCGGGTATGGGGCCAAGCAGCTGGGGCCTTGAATGGCAGCTGGAGGCAGAGTCCTGGGCAGAAGGGGCGGGTCCCCAGTAAGGCCCTACCTTCAGGCCAGGGAGGGCCTGAAGGTGGGGGCTGGGCTGCCAGTCCCGTGCATGGCAGTGGAGACTGGTGGTGTCTGATCCGGACCCAACCATGGACCAATCAGCAGGTACTGCCTTCCCTCTGACATCCATAAAAGCCTTGGGCTCAGCCAGAGCAGAGTAGAGGATAAACAGACAACAGGGTGTCCAGCTGCAGAGAGGAGCTACCCTCTCTGCTAATAGCTGGAGACATTGAGAGGACCAGCTGCAGAGAGGAGCTACCCTTTCTGCTGAGAGCCTCAGAGACCTGCAGAGAGGTCTGAATGACCTGCCTGCAGATAGGAGCTACCTTTTCCAGGCCCTCCTCACTGCTGAGAGCAGCAGATGTCGTGAAGACCAGTGAGCAGAGAGGAGCTATCCTCTCCAGGGCCTCCTCTCTGATGAGAGCTGAACACTTGATGGGAGGACCTGCTTGCCTACAGAGGGGAGCTACCCACCTTGGGTCTCCTCTGAGCTATTCTAGCACTAAATAAAGCCATTTGGTGAGATGTCTGTTCATATATTTTGCCCATGTCTTAGTTTATTATCTTTGCTTGTTTTCTTGTTCAGTTTTAAATGCACATGTTTTTAATTTGGAGGGGTATATACCTAGGAATGGAATTGCTGAGTCATATGTTAATTCTATGTTTAACTTTTTGAGAAACTATAAAACTGTTTTTCAAAGCAATTCCTTCTCCTGCCTGATTGCCCTGGCCAGAACTTCCAACACTATGTTGAATAGGAGTGGTGAGAGAGGGCATCCCTGTCTTGTGCCAGTTTTCAAAGAGAATGCTTCCGGTTTTTGTCCATTCAGTACGATATTGGCTCTGAGTTTGTCATAGATAGCTGTTACTATGTTGAGATACGTCCCATCAATACCTAATTCATTGAGAGTTTTTAGCATGAAGCATTGCTGAATTTTGTCAAAAGCCTTTTCTGCATCTATTGAGATAATCATATGGTTTTTGTCTTTGGTTCTGTTTATATGCTGGATTACATTTATTGATTTGCATATGTTGAACCAGCCTTGCATCCCAGGGATGAAGCCCACTTGATCATGATGGATAAGCTTTTTGATGTGTCGCTGGATTCGGTTTGCCAGTATTTTATTGAGGATTTTTGCATCAATGTTCATCACCGATATTGGTCTAAAATTCTCTTTTTTTGTTGTGTCTCTGCCAGGCTTTGGTATCAGGATGATGCTGGCCTCATAAAATGAGTTAGGGAGGATTCCCTCTTTTTCTATTGATTGGAATAGTTTCAGAAAGAATAGTACCAGCTCCTCCTTGTACCTCTGGTAGAATTTGGCTTATCCACCATGATCAAGTGGGCTTCATCCCTGGGATGCAAGGCTGGTTCAACATATGCAAATCAATAAATGTAATCCAGCATATAAACAGAACCAAAGACAAAAACCACATGATTATCTCAATAGATGCAGAAAAGGCCTTTGACAAAATTCAGCAATGCTTCATGCTAAAAACTCTCAATGAATTAGGTATTGATGGGACGTATCTCAACATAATAAGAGCTATCTATGGCAAACCCAGAGCCAATATCATACTGAATGGACAAAAACCAGAAGCATTCCCTTTGAAAACTGGCACAAGACAGGGATGCCCTCTCTCACCACTCCTATTCAACATAGTGTTGGAAGTTCTGGCCAGGGCAATCAGGCAGGAGAAGGAAATAAAAGGCATTCAATTATGAAAAGAGGAAGTCAAATTGTCCCTGTTTGCAGATGACATGATTGTATATCTAGAAAACCCCACTGTCTCAGCCCAAAATCTCCTTAAGCTGATAAGCAACTTCAGCAAAGTCTCAGGTTACAAAATCAATGTGCAAAAATCACAAGCATTCTTATACACCAATAACAGACAAACAGAGAGCCAAATCATGAGTGAACTCCCATTCATAGTTGCTTCAAAGAGAATAAAATACCTAGGAATCCAACTTACAAGGGACGTGAAAGACCTCTTCAAGGAAAACTACAAACCACTGCTCAACAAAATAAAAGAGGATACAAACAAATACAAACAAATGGAAGAACATTCCATGCTCATGGGTAGGAAGAATCAATATCGTGAAAACGGCCACCCTGCCCAAAGTAATTTGTAGATTCAATGCCATCCCCATCAAGCTACCAATGACTTTCTTCACAGAATTGGAAAAAACTACTTTAAAGTTCATATGGAACCAAAAAAGAGCCCGCATTGCCAAGTGAATCCTAAGCCAAAAGAACAGAGCTGGAGGCATCATGCTACCTGACTTCAAACTATACTACAAGACTACAGTAACCAAAACAGCATGGTACTGGTACCAAAACAGAGATTTAGACCAATGGAACAGAACAGAGCCCTCAGAAATAATGCTGCATATCTACAACTATCTGATCTTTGACAAACCTGACATAAAGAAGCAATGGGGAAAGGTTTCCCTATTTAATAAATGGTGCTAGGAAAACTGACTAGCCATATGTAGAAAGCTGAAACTCGATCCCTTCCTTATGCCTTATACAAAAATTAATTCAAGATGGATCAAAGACTTATATGTTAGACCTAAAACCATAAGAACCATAGAAGAAAACCTAGGCAATACCATTCAGGACATAGGCATGGGCAAGGACTTCATGTCTAAAACACCAAAAGCAATGGCAACAAAAGCCAAAATTGACAAATGGGATCTAATTAAACTAAGGAGCTTCTGCACAGCAAAAGAAACTACCATCAGAGTGAACAGGAAACCTACAGAATGGGAGAAAATTTTTGCAACTTACTCATCTGACAAAGGGCAAATATCCAGAATCTACAATGAACTCAAACAAATTTACAAGAAAAAAACAACCCCATCAAAAAGTGGGTGAAGGATATGAACAGACACTTCTCAAAAGAAGACATTTATGGAGCCAAAAAACACTGAAAAAAATGCTCATCATCACTGGCCATCAGAGAAATGCAAATCAAAACCACAATGAGATACCATCTCACACCAGTTAGAATGGCAATCATTAAAAAGTCAGGAAACAACAGGTGCTGGGGTGCTGGAGAGGATGTGGAGAAATAGGAACACTTTTACACTGTTGGTGGGACTGTAAACTAGTTCAACCATTGTGGAAGTCAGTGTGGCAATTCCTCAGGGATCTAGAACTGGAAATACCATTTGACCCAGCCATCCCATTACTGGGTATATACCCAAAGGATTATAAATCATGCTGCTATAAAGACACATGCACACATATGTTTATTGTGGCACTATTCACAATAGCAAAGACTTGGAACCAACCCAAATGTCCAACAACGATAGACTAGATTAAGAAAATGTGGCACATATACACCATGGAATACTATGCAGCCATAAAAAAGGATGAGTTCATGTCCTTTGTAGGGACATGGATGAAGCTGGAAACCATCATTCTCAGCAAACTATCGCAAGGACAAAAAACCAAACACCGCATGTTCTCACTCATAGGTGGGAATTGAACAATGAGAATACATGGACATAGGAATGTCTGGTCATCTTTGGTGAGTGCTTGCAGAAAGCAAATGAGCTCTAGTCTCTTTCTCTTCCTCTAAGCACACTAATTCCATGATGGAGGTTCCACCCTTATGAACTGATTACCTATTAAAGGCCTTACCTCCTAATACCATTACATTGAGCATTGTGGTTTCAATGTATGAATTTTGCATGAGACACAAACATTTGGTACATATCTACTGATCTATACAGATTTATAATTATTGTTTTATGCACTCTTTATCAGATAGAAAAAAAGGAAGTGTAAAAAGATATAAATTTATATTATCTTTTCTGTTTGTATAGTTACCTTTACTGGTACTTTTTTTTTTTTTTTTTTTGAAATGGAGTCTTGCTCTGTCACCCAGGCTGGAGTGCAGTGGCGCAATCTCGGCTCACTGCAGGCTCCGTCTCCCGGATTCACGCCATTCTCCTGCCTCAGCCTCCTGAGTAGCTGGGACTAGAGGCACCTGCCACCACGCCCAGCTAAGTTTTTTGTTTTTTGTATTTTTAGTAGAGACGGGGTTTCACTGTTAGCCAGGATGGTCTCAGATCTTCTGACCTCGTGTTCCGCCCGCCTCGGCCTCCCAAAGTGCTAGGATTACAGGCATGAGCCACCATGCCTGGCCTACTGGTACTCTTTATTTCCATCATGTGAGTTTAAGTTACTGTCTAGGGACCTTTCATTTCATTCTTAAGGACTTCCTTTGGTATTTCTTGTAGATCACATCTGCTAGTGACTAGTTCTCTCAGTTTTTGTTTACCTGGTAATGTATCAATTTTTCTTTCATTTTTGAATGATATTTTTGCGGCTATAAAATTCTTGATTAACAGTCATTTTCTTTTACTTCTTTGAATATTGTATCCCACTACTTTATAGCTTCCATGGGTTCTGATGAGAAATCAGCTGTTAACCTTATTGAGGATTTTTTTGTACATAATGAGTTAATACTCTGCTGCTTTTAAGATTTTCTGTCTTCATAGCTGATAGTTGGATTGTGTATGTGTTTGAGTCTTTAAGTTCTTCCTACTTGGAGTTAGTCAAGGTTCTTAAAGGTGTAGGTTAATATTTTCCATCAAATTTGGAAGTTTTTAGACACTATTTTTTCAAAATTTTTTCTGTTATTTTATCTTTTCCCACTTCTTTTGTGCCCCTCCTCTCACTTATCCTGCCTCCACTGTCTATCTTTCCACTTTCTACCTCCATGTGTTCAAGTATTTTAGTTCCCACATATAAGCGAGAATATGCCAATATTTGTCTTTTTTTTTTGCCTGGCATATTTCACTTAACATAATGATTCTAAGTTCCAATCATGTTGCTGCAAATGACATGATTTCATTCTTTTTTATGGCCAAATAGTATTCCATTGTGTGTGTGTATGCATACATATATACATCACATTTTCTATATTAATCTATTGATGAACACAAGTTGATTCCATATCTTTGCTATTGTGAACAGTGCTGCAAGATACTTGAGTGAAGTTTCACTTTGATGTATTGATTTCTTTTGCTTTGGGTAGTGATATAATGTGCATATTAGTTCCCACCCAAATCTCATGTTGAATTGTAATACCAAATGGTGGAGGTGGGCCTGATTGGAGGTGTTTGGATCATGGGGGTGGATCCCTCATGGCTTAGTGCTGTCTCTGTGATAGTGAGTTCTCATGAGATCTGGTGGTTTAAAAGTGTGTGGCACCTCCCCCCACATTCCCTCTTTCTTGCTCCTGCTTTTGCCATTTGACATGTTTGCTCCAACTTCATTTCTGCCATGAGTAAAAAGATCCCTGAGGCCTACCCAGAAGCTAAGAAGATGCTGGTGTCATGCTTTTATACCCTGCAGAACCACAAGCCAATTAAACTTCTTTTCTTTATACATTATTCAGTCTCAGGTAATTCTTCATAGCAGTGCAAGAATAGCCTGACATAGGTAGATACCTAGTAGTCAGATTGCTGGATTGAATGGTAATTCCATTTTCAGTTTTTGGAGAAATCTCCATACCATTTTGAATAGTGGCTGTACTAGCTTACATCTCATGAGCAGTGTATAAGAATGTTCTTATCTCCTCATTCTTGCCAACACCTTATTTTCTGTCTTTTAAATAATAGCTATTCTGACTAAGATGGCATCTCATTGAGGTTTAGATTTGCATTTTTGTGATGACTAGTTATGTTGAGAATTTTTTCGTAAACCTATTGGTCATTTGCATGGTTTTTTTTTTTTTTTTTTTGAGAAATGTCTATTCAGGTCCTTTGCTCCCTTTTAAATGGGATTGTTTGTTTTTCTTTCCATATTGAGGTGTTTGAGTTCCTCGTATATTCTAGATATTAACCCCCTGTTGGATGAATAGTTTGAAACTGTTTTCTCCTGTTCAACAGATTGTTCATTCTGTTAATTGTTTCCTTTTCTATATTAATTATTTTTAGCTTAATATAGTCTCATTTGCCTGTTTTTGTTTTGTTTCCTGTGCTTTTGAGGTCTTAGTCATAAATTCTTTGCCTAGACTCATGTCCAGGAAAGGTTTCCCGAGGTTTACTTGAGTATTTTTATGGTTTTGTGTCTTATGTTTAAGTCTTTAATCCATCTTGAGTTGATTTTTATATATGGTGAGAGATAGAGCGTCGAGTTTCATTCTTTAGCATGTGGCCATCCAGTTGTCCTGGCACTATCTATTGAAGAAGGTATCCTTTCTTCCAATGTAAGGTTTCGTTGGCTTTGTTGAAGAAAAGTTGGCTAAAAATATGAGGCATTTTTCTCTCAGGTTCTCTTTTCTGTTCCCTTTGTCTATATTTTTTATTTTTATATGAATATCATGTTTTGGTTAGTATAGCCCTGTAATGTATTTTGAAGTCAGATAGTGTGATTCCTGCAGCTTTGTTCTCTTTGCTCAGGATTGCTTTGGCTATTCAGCCTCTTTCATTGTTCCATATGAATTTTTGGATTGTTTTATGTAATTCTGTGAAGAATGATGTTGGTATTTTGATACAAATTGCATTGAATCTACAGATTGCTTTGGGCCGTATGGTTATTTTATTGATATTAATTATTTTGACCCATGAGCATGGGAAGTTTTTCCATTTGTTTGTGTCATATTCAATTTCTTTCATCAGTGTTTTGTGGTTTTCCTTGTAGAGACCTTTTATCTCCTGTGTAAAATTTATTCTCAGCTATTTTATTTTATTTTTTTTTGGAGCTACTGTAAATGGTAATGCATTCTTAATTTCCTTCTTGGCTAGATCATTATTGATATATATATATATATATATATATATATATATATATATATATAGACAGTACTGGTTACTGATTTTTGTGCATTGATTTTATATCCTGTAACTTTATTAAATTTGTTTATCAAATGTAAGGGGTTTTGGTGGAGTCTTTATATTTTTCTAGATAAAAGGTCAGATCATTAGCCAAAAGGGGTAATCTGACTTAGTTCCCACTTTAGATGCATTTTATTTATTTATTTATTTTTGTCCGATTGCTCTGGCTAGGACTTCCAGTATTATATTGAATAGGAATGGTGAAAGTGGGCATTCTTATCTTGTTCCACTTTGTAGAGAAAGGCTCTCAACCTTTCCGTATTCAATATGAGTTGTAGGCTTGGCATATATTGATTTTATTATTTTGAGATATGTTCCTTCTTATACCTAGTTTGTTGAGAGGTTTTATCATGAAGGGATGTTGAATTTTTTAAAAAATGCTTTCTCTAGATCTGTTAAGATGAACATATGGCTATTGTCCTTCAATCAGTTGATGTGACATATCATTGTTACTGATTTTCATATGTTGAGCCATCTTTGCGTCTCTGGTATAAATCCCACTTGATCATCTTGTATTAACTTTTTGATGTTTTAATGGATTTAGTTTGCTAGTATTTTGTTGAGGATTTTTTGCATCTGTGTTCATCAGGGATATTGATTTTTAGTTTTCTTTTTTGTGTGTGTGCTTGTGTGGTTTGGGTATCAGGATAAGGCTTTATAGAATGAGTCAGGAAGAATTGCTCTTTGATTTTTTGGAGTATTTTCAGAAGGATTGGTATTCTTCTTTGTACATTTGGTCAGATTTAGCTGTAGATCTATCTGGTCCTGGCCTTTTTTTTTTTTTTTTTTTTGGTGGGAGAATTTTTATTACTAATTTAACTACTTGTTATTGTTCTATTCAGGTTTTCTGTTTCTTTCTGATTCAATCCTGATATGTTGTACATTTCCAAGAATGTATACATTTCCTCTTGATTTTCCCATTTGTCAGTTCCTAGTAGTCTCTAATGATCTTTTGTATTTCTGTGTTATCAGTTGTAATGTGTACTTTTTCATTTCTGATTTCATTTATTTGGGTCTTCTCTCTTCTTTTTTTGATTAGTCTAACAATAGTTTATTAATTTTGTTTCTCATTTGTATTTTTCTAGTCTCTATTTTGTTCCAGTCTTATCTTTGTTTATTTTTTGCTTCAAATTTGGGTTTAGTTTGTTCTTACTTTTTTAGTTACTTGAAGTACCTTGTTACATTGTTAATTTGTAATCTTTCTACTTTTTTGATGTAGGCAGTTAATACTGTAAACATCCTTTTAGCACTGCTTTTGCTGTATCTTGCAGGTTTGGGGATGTATTTCTATTTTCACTTGTTTCAAGAAAATTTTTCGTTTTATCTTAATTTCTTCATTGACCCAATCTTTATTCAGGAGCATGTTCTTTAATTTCTATGTATTTGTATAGTGTCCAAAGTTTCTCTTGGTATTGATTTCTAGTTTTATTCCGTTGTGGTCTGAGAAGATACTTAATATGACTTTAATTTTTTAAAGATTTGTTGAGACTTGCTTTGTGGCCTGATATATGGTCTATCATAAAGAAGGTTCCAGTGCTCAGGAAAAGAATGTATGTTCCGCGGTTCTTGAATACAATATTCTGTAAATGTCTGTTAGGCCCATTTGGCCTAAAGTCTAGTTAAATCCAATGTTTCTGTATTAATCTGCTGTTAGATGATCTGCCTAATGCTGAGAGTGAGATGTTGAACTCCCTGACTATTACTATACTGTAGTCTCTCTCTTTAGATGTAGTAATATTTGTTTTAAAACCCATTCAGCCATTCTGTACTTTTAAGTGGAGAATATAGTTTGTTTACATTCAAGATTATTGGTATGTGAGGCTTTACTCCTGTCATACTCTTCATTGTTTTCTGGTTGTTTTGCATATTGTTTCTTTTTTCTCTTATTGATTGTTGTTGTGATTTGACATATTTCTGTAGTGGTACCATTTCAGTCCTTTCTCTTCTTCCTTTGTTTAATTGCTTTCCCAGTGAGTTTTATAATTTCTTGTGTTTTCATGATGATAAATGCCATCTTTTTGCTTCCAGGCTCAGTACTCTCTTGAGCATTTCTTGTGGGGCTGGTCTAGTGGTAACAAATTTTCTCAATATTTGCTTTTCTGAGAAATACTTTATTCTCCTTCATTTAAGAAGGGTAATTTCACTGGATGTAGTATTTTTGATGAACTTTTTTCTTCTAGCGCTTCAAATATATCTTCTCATTCCCTTCTGATGTGTAAGATTTCTGCTGAGAAATCTGCTGTTAGTCTATTGGGCTTCCTTTATCAGTGACTAACTGATTTTCTCCTGCTGTTTATAGGATTTGCTCTTTGTAGATAACTTTATAGACAGTCTGAGTATAATGTGCCATGGAGAATATCTTGTTTCTTGTATCTGCCTAGAAATCGTTGAGCCTGTTGTATCTGAATGTTGAAATCTCTTGCTATACTTGGGAATTTTTAATCTATTATTTCATTAAATAGGTTTCTAATCCTTTCTTTTCCTCTTCAATCTCAGGGCAACCAATAATTTGAATATTTGATTGCTTTATGTTGTCTCTAATCTCATGAAGGCTTTGTTCTTTATTATTATTTTGTTCCTTATTTTTTTCCTTACTGAATTATTTCAGAAGACTTGTCTTTAAGTTCTGAGATTTTTTATTCTACCTGATCTAGTCTATTGTTAAACATTTCAAATGGATTTTATATTTCTTTTAATGAATTCTTCACTTCTAGAATTTCTTTTTTTTAAGTATCTGTCTTTTGGTAAGTTTTTTATTCATATTCTGAATCATTTTTTTTCGATTTCTTTGTAGTGTTTTTCAGAATTGTCTTGTATCTCACTAAACTTCTTAAATATTTTGAATTTTTATGTATGATTTCAAAATTTTCTTCTTGATATCTATTGCTTGAGAATTATTATGTTCCTTTGGAGGTATCATATTTCCTTACATGTCTGTTTCCTTAGTCCTTATGGTGATATCTGCACATCTGGTGTAGTAGTAATTTCTTCTATTTTTAAATTTATTTTCATAGGGGAGAACTTTTTCTGAAAGGTGTTATCTATGATATTGGTTGGATAGGGTACTTTGACTTTAATTCTTCTTGTGTGCTGTAGTGTAGTCTCTGTAAGATTTATTTGGCTGTAAACAGCATTAGTACCATCTATGATTTTCTTGGTGGGTTAGAGTGTAGTTATTAGTGAAAGCTGTGATAAAGTTGTGCTGGGGATTGGGAGCCAGGTAGGCCAGTCTTAAGTCCACAGTGTTGAGCAGTATACTGAGTGTGCACACCTTTGTGCCCCAGGATGGTATACATTGGCACCTGTGTTGGTGTATAACAATGGCTAATTATTGGGCCTCCAAGTGGCTTGCTTGGATACCAGTAGCGGCAACATTGGCCTGGGTAGGTTCTCAGGCCCCTGGGCAGTAGGCGTGGTGTAAGCAATAGCTGTAGCAGTGCTAGGATGATTCTCTGGGTCCTGGATGGTGTGCACTGATGTCGGCAGTAGCTGTGATGGGCTGGGCTAGCCAGTCTGCAGGAGTGCAGATGGTACCTGCAGGCAGGTATCAACTGAGGTGCTAGTGGCTGGGAGTTGAGGCCCAACCTCAGGCCTCTGAGAGAAGTGTTTAGGTGTCCCAGGTGGTGGATTTGGCTGGGCAGGACCCCAGTGTGTGTGCTGTATCTTGAGGGATTACAAAGCCAGATTGAATGGGCTTATGCTCAGGCCCCCCAGTCGTGAGAGCAGAGTGCTCAGGTGAGGTATGGAATCAACCACACTGAGGCCCTGTCACTGGAGAGGGTGAGACTGACCTCAGTGGTCACAATCTGGAGCAGCAGCTGGTGGAGAATGTGTATCTCTCTCATGCCCCAGTCCAAAGGGGCTTACCCCCTAGCCTTGGTGGCAGTAGCCCATGCCTACCTCACCCCAGTTTACATTCCCCTCCCTAAGTGCAGGAAGCTCAACTCAGCTGGCAACCAAGTCTCAGGAGTAACTCATAACCTGCTTATGCCTTGGTATCCATCCACGCAGCATTCATTTTTCCAGCATTGGCATATCTCACTCACTTCTTAACTCAGCTGTGAGAGATCTTCCACACCCAGCAGTGACAGCCTAAGTTTCTATAATGCCTTAGCCCTGGTGCTGCTGGACTCCAGGAGAGTGTGCAGTCTCCCAAAGACTATTTGAAAATGGCACCCTGCTGTAGCTGCTTAGCCCTTAGAAAATGTGTGGAAGCTCAGCATGAATTCCCTCCCTGGAGCAGTTCCATCCCACCATCTCCCACGCTCCTGGCAGCTCCCTATGTTAGTTTTAGGCACTGGGTTCTCCCATAGCCAGTATTGTGTGATTTCATGGTTGGGATGTGGGCTGCTGGAAGTCTCTCACCCACCCATTCCCCATATTAGGAAGTCATTTCAGGCTTCCAGCCTATCCAAGCCTGAAAGACTGCCTCTGTCCCTTCCTTTCCCCTGCTTTTGGTGTTTCCTGCCACTTCTCTGTTGAATTCCAGCATTCTCTCTTGAATAATGTATTTAAAGTATGACTGTCTGTATACCATGTTGGTTCTTGTAAGTGGAGGAAGTGGGCATGAAATCTTATAGTCATCCATCTTGAAACCCAAAGGGAAAGAAAATTCTTTACCCAACTTTTTCACAGCAAAATTTTGAACATTTTTCAACTGCTCTATTTGCTATGTTCGTTGCTATTGCTTTTCTGAGCTTCTGCAGTTTCCTGAAGGGGTCATGCTCCCTTTTCCACATAGTTGTTGGGACATACTGTTTCATTTCCCTGAAAATTATTTCAGATTCTCCTTTTGCTGTCTTTCTATGGATAAAAGCTTCTAGTCCTTGAAGCAATTCTTTACATACCTTTAAAATAATTTTTTTCTATTTGTTATAGGAAAGCAGCTGTTCTTTCCACATTTCTTTCATGGTATTAGGCTGTTTCTTGGTGCCTTGTTGCTACAAATATTTCCCACCCTCTTTTGGCACATAATGATCATATTACTTTAGAAAAGAAAAATATAGAGAGAATATAAATACTTGTCTGTCTCACAAATGTTAGGAGGTTTTATTGACTTTATAATTCCTGCCAATTTGAGGGTACCAAGCTCTTCCCAAATTCATTCTTAATTCATAATTTAAAAATCTCCTTCTAGATTAGGCCTTCTCCTTCCCCATCACTATAACAACTATGTCTCATACCATGCAGCAAAGACATTGTCGGGGAAAAAAGAGAAATGAGCCCTTGATCCAATATTCCACTCTAATTTAAGAAAATTCTCTCCTTGAAAGTCTTCTGAAATCTTAACACTTTCCCATACCCATGGAAAAGAACTACGTGGATCTGTGTGCTCTTGACACTTTGAAATTAATGGAATCTTTTACTTCTATCAACATAGATTAAATGAATATCATATTTATATAAACCCACTTATCAAGGGAAAAAGTGAAAGTTAAAAAATTTTATAATTTACTCTCTGGTGGCCCTGTTTAATCAAAAGTGTATGGAGGGTGTTTGTTGGCTATAATAGTGCCTAAATCTGAAGAAATAGAAATATTAACTAAAAGATATTTGATTCTATGTCATCATCATATATGCAGAAATTCCAGTTACAATCTGTGTTTATAACACACATTGGTCAGTTAGAGTTGCTATCCTAAGTAAATATCAAAATGAAGGAAATCAGTGATGCACAAATGATCCCAGTGAATAGAATGAGTCAGACATCAAAGACCTGACCCTGTAGTTGGTAGTATTGAAATGGAGAAGAAGTCTGACCAAATACAAGTATAGTTATCTGATAAATATGGTGCTGGAGTTTCAGAGAGATCAAAATCACTTCCCAGGGTAGATGGAAAATGAGAAAGATGGAAGTGAGAAGTTCCAGAGAAAAAGAAAATAAGGCTAGTTATTTAACTTTCTTGTTAGAGTTTTTATTTCACATCAACGTCCTTACAATATGGGATGCCACATGTGAATGTGTTGTAGACACTCAGAATTGTAACAAGCACTGCCCCAAGAATGAATATACACAGAGTTGTTTCCTGTGTTAGACTAGGTTAGGCTATGCTGTGGTAACAAACAAATCCTAAAATATCACTGATGTGACATAGTAAAAGATCGTCATCCATATTACAGTACCATGTATTTCAGCTCTCTTGAGTATAGCTGTCTTTCATGTGATGACTCAGGGACCTAGAATTTTTCTGTGTTAAAGCTATATCATGTGGAACAAATGACTTCCACTAAAACCATTAGAAGAAAAGAGAAGCTTGCAGAACACACAACATATTTTAAAGTATTTTACATCTCCTCTAGCCATGTGTCATAGACCAAAACTCAGTGAGGTGGCCCCAGCCTACCTATAGCAGTGGTTGGTACTTTACCTGTGTGCTCTGGAAGAAGACATGGAGTCATTATCTCTGCCTCAGATTTCAAGATTTTGAGGAAACAATGAAGCATTGGCATGTGAAACGTGTGAAAGTCCGTGGAAAGGATTCATTGCCAAAATAAAAAAATGTGTTGATGAAAATGTTGATGAAATATGGAAAGCAGAATAAACTAACAGTAGAGTTTCAAAGGCTATGTTAGCACTACATATTCTTGATAGAGTTGTGAACTTCTTGAACTAATAAATATGCCAAGCTTAACATAGAGAAGCCTGATATGTTTATTAGTTCAAGAAGTTTTTAAATCTTCTTTTATGTAAATAAAAAAGAATAATTTGGGCATATGCTATTAGCATTCCCATATTAACATCTAATGCATTTTGACCATAGGATTTCCATCTACTGTTGTTACCACGTTTTAAATGTCTGGTCTGAGATTTCATCCTCTGTAAGAGGATTGGACGTAGTCTCTAAGGTGACTTACATTTCTGCCATTCAGTGATTCAATGTTTTTTCCTCTTTTGTGTGTATATGTGTGTGGGGGCATTATTTAATGGTAGATTTGATATAAACTTTGTAACTTACAGGAGAATTTTTCTTTGAGAAGAAAATTGTTCAGGCTAGAAGTGACTGTTTTACAATCCAGTGTGCATTGTTCAACAGAATTGAATTTTTAAAGATTCTATTTGCCATCTGGTATTTCCTTTACTCAAATGATCATATGTACATATTTTTTATTATATTGACATGCCAATTATTTTTCTCCTGAGTAACTTTTTCAAAAGACAACTCACATTCTGAGATTTCTAAAACCCTGCTTACTGTAGTTTTCATTGTATTTCTTTCTTGAAATATTATTACTCTCTTGGGTTTAGAGCTTGTTAAAAATGGTATTTTGCAAAAGTACAAATCAAAGGATATTATTCTATAAAGTGTGAGGGCATATTTTTAACCAAAGTTTAATCTAGCTTGTGGATATGATTTTTAGAATGTGTGTTCTCTCTTATTAGTTGTTCTGTGAACAGACATACATGGTGGGATCTGGTTCTGTATTTTATTATTTCTGTGACCTCTTAAATAAGCTACTTACCTTTATGCATTCATTTTGTCATCTGTAAAGTATTAATGATAATCATTAATACTTTAATTTTATTTCTTTTTTTTTTTTTTTGAGACAGATTCTCGCTTTGTTGCCCAGGCTGGAGTGCAGTGGTGCGATCTCAGCTCACTGCAAGCTCCGTCTCCCAGGTTCATGCCATTCTCCTGCCTCAGCCTCCCAAGTAGCTGAGACTACAGGTACCCGCCACCAAGCCCAGCTAATTTTTTTGTATTTTTAGTAGAGACGGGGTTTCACTGTGTTAGCCAAGATGGTCTCGATCTTCTGACCTCGTGATCCTCCCGCCTTGGCCTCCCAAAGTGCTGGGATTACAGGCGTGAGCCACCGCGCCCAGCCTTTTAATTTTATTTCATCAGCAATTAATAGAATCATAATTTAATCTTATTTATTAATTCCTCCTCCCCCCCAAAAAAGAAAAACTCTTTTAGTGGAAATGGAAACTAGGTCAATTTCTTCCATTATATTATTAAACTTAGCCTAGTTTTCAAGGGCAGGGTGTGAGGACACAATTGTTTCTGTTGCTATCTGGAATGAGTATTAAGCATTACCATTCTCTTGAAGATCTAGTTATAATGATATCTGTGTTTAATTATGTATTTTGTGTATGAATCACTGCTTAGCATAGTGCCAGGCACATAAGTACTTAATGTCTAAATGCTGAATAAGCGAGGATATTTATGCAATGAAATTATAGGCCCCTACTAATAAAGAAGTCATAATAAAGAAGAACTTTGTTGGATGTTTTTCTAGGATACATAAGCATATTACCTGAAGATTCACTATGTAAATTTAAAAATTCAGCAATTTTATAACCATAGTGCATCCAACTAGGAAGCAAACGATCAAGTTCCATGTCGATACACTCCAATAGAGCATCATTTAAAGAAAAAAGAATGGTGAAAATGATTGACTTCAGGTAAGCAAAAGAAACGTAGAGCTAAAACCAAAATATTTTCTCCAAAACATCAAAGAGATTTCTGTCTGATGTATGGAGGATACCTAGAAATTCAGAAGAAATGACAAAAGAACTTCTCTCTTAGAAATAGGAGTAGCAAGGCATTACTGAAAAACAAAGGGGCAAATGAAAGGTGATAATAAAGTAATTAGTGGTCAAATTTAAATCTTACATCATAAGTGCATTTCATCCCTTGCAGGATAAATATAGGCTGAATCTGGGAGAAATACACATTTTTCGTCACAGATCACAACCACAGAAGGTAAAAAAGGAGAAAGATAGAAATTCTTAAGAAATAAAAAGCAAACGAGATAAGTAAGGACCAACTCAAGTAAGTCTTACAGATAGAAATTTCCTTACTATCTCCTTCTTTCTGCCTTTTCCCTTGGCCTCAGACGTGAAGGCTTTCAAAGTGAGTAACTTCTGAGGCCAGATTTTGTTTGTTTTCTTTTCTCTTATTTTCTTTTCTTTCCTTTCACTTATTTTGCTTGAGACTCAGACATTTCAATTTTATGGCAGGATGAATTTTTTTGGGGTGCACCACCCTTACCCCAAACCCATAAAACCCCTTCAGTTTCTCTTCCTTCTTACCCCTGCACCTGTTTTTATCATCATATTCCTTCCATCTTCTTGCCTGAGTCTTGACAAGTTGTTTTCTTGTCTTTTTTCTCCTCTCTCCTTTGTTTCCCTCCATTCTCTTCCTTTTTTCTTTTTTTCCTTCTCTTCCCACTTTTCCCTCTTTTTTAATCTGCAATTCTTCTTCCTCATTGTTCTACTTTCTCCTCATTTTCTTCCTCCTTCTCCTCTTCCCCACCCATAAGTCTATTATCATAATTGGGCTCCAGCTGTGAAGCTTTTGGAACTCATACATTTTTCTCCATGCCAAGCATACCATTTTAAGCCTTTGGACAAGATTAGTTCATATTTCTGTAAGATTAGAAGAACCTTGTATAAATTTCCTAGGGCTGGCATAGCAAAGTACCACAGATTTGGAACAACAAAGCTATATTGTTCTGGAAGCTAGATATACAGTTCTGGAAGCTAGAAATCAAGGTGTCAGCAGGACCATGCCCCTCTGAAGGCATTAGGGCAGGACCCCTTCCATGCCTCTCCTAGCTTCTGGTAGCCTCGGGTATTCCTTGACATGTAGTTGACCATCTTATCCCTGAGTCTCTTTATGTTGTCTTCCCTCTGTGCCTGTCTGTGTCAAATTCCCCCTTTTTATAAGGACACTGTCAGACTGGATTAAGATCTACTTTAATGTCTCATTTTAACCTGATTTCCTTAACTCTATTTCCAAATGAATTCAAATTCTAAAGTACTGGAAGTTAGGACTTCATTTATTTTTTTAGGGGGACATTCATCATTAAGTCCACATGTGAATTTTATGGTTGTTCATTGGATTGGTAATAGCTCAAACCATATAGAAAATGATTGAGAAATGGAAAAGATTTTAAGAACTATTCTTAGAATATCATCATTATTGACATTAGAGGGGGTGGACATTTGTTTACAATTGAACCTAAGCATTGAATAGGTTATATTCTTCTCTTTAGTTAAATAAAATCACTTAATAAATGAACGTTTAGTATTTAAGCTACTGTTTAATCTTTACCTTAGTTTTTCTGCTGAAGAAAACTTTTGTAACTCAGTTTTCAATAAATAATAAACATTCCTGAAAACAGGACTTACTTAGAGTTAATGAAACCTAAATATAATGAGTTCATTTTGCCCCTGTTAAGTCAGAGGCATATCTGTGTGTGCTATTTTAATCTTTACTGTGAATGATTTTATTACTTTACCCATTTTCATAAAGAGATGACCATTTCCAAGGAAACATTAGGAATCATAAAACCCACAAAATGCATACCTTAATCCTATTTTGTTATGATAGTTTCAAATAGATAGATTTTTGGAAAGCCTCAAAGAGTAGAGTTCTTGATTCTCATACTGTGGTATGGTAAACAAGTATAAAATCTGTGAGCATAGTTTTTCTCTAATCAAATCAAAGTAGGGAAAAAGCAAGGTCTCTGAATGGGAATGGAAGCTCTAGCAGTGGGTGACTTACAACTTCAGAAGAACACTGAGGTCTCAAATGCAAAGCATGGGAGACACTGGAGGCTATTTTTGGCAATATGAGTGCTGTCTGTATTCCAGCGACATAGTGGTCACTTGGGATGAGAGATTAATAAGTGGTAATAAGACTTAGATATCAGAAAAATCCATTAAAAAGCCCCCTGCATGCCTTACTTGAACTAACTCTCAGGCCTGAGGCCTTAGTTCACATAACTCTTAAATGGTTACCTTGTAGTAAACTTTTCGTATCCTCTCCTATAGCTGGTGAGTTGGGCAGTATTTGAAGTGTATGTGACTGAGGCAGTGGTCTTTCATCAGGTCCATGCTGGCCCACATTTTTAGTCTTCCTGGCACTAGAGCTATTAATAAAATGGCAGCTGTGTAGAATAAAGTAATAGTAATGCTGATGTATTTTGTATTTTGATGCCATCGTTGAAGCCGTCTTTTCATCACCTGGCAACTCTACAAATCAGTGTCACCCCCACCCCACCAATCCCCCAAAGGAATGCACTTGGCTCAAAGCAACAATCCGTTTTCTCCCCCTAACACTCTGGTCAGAATCAGAAGTATGACGTTATAATATCAGTTTGGTGGTGGTGTTTTTAAAAGTAAAGTAGGAACTATATTTTGAAAAGGTTGGGTAAAGTAATATGCGGGTGGTCCTCAAGTCTCTGTTTATGGCTTTTTTGTGTATCTTTTTCTGTAAGAGCTGAGAGATTTTAATAGATAATAGGGAATTAAATAGAATCATCACCTAATAAGCATGATGTGTGCTGTCACTGTTAATTCAAACATAATGAACAATGACTGAATAATGTTGCATAGAGAGGTCTGCCATATGCTCATTCTAGATGACTGTGGCAGGATGCTTCCTTAAATCTGGATACTATGAGCTAGCCAACAGCACTCCAAATAATCAGATTTTCTGCTACTCTCAGACTCTCGTAGGGATTTTGACATTTTCAGTTAGTCGAATCATAATAATGAGTTCAGATCCTAAAGGGCTTTATAGATATGTATGCAGTGGAAGAAAAGGAAGGGGGGTGGGGAGACGAGGAGAGAAGGAGGGGAAGTCAAAAGAGGGAAGAAAATGAAATTTGAATGCTGTTTTCCTTATACCATGAGAAACACCTTCTGAATTAGAAACAGTCTGTTTTCCACACCTTCTCCCATCTAAAATTATATTAAATTCTGCTCTGTATAAAGCTGGGATACTAATGGCATATAGTATATTTAAGTGGACATTTCTCTCTGTATAACATTCTAATATCTAATTAAGGCCCAAATTACAATGTGTTCTGATGTGTAAGTAAAGCCAAATTGATTCTTCAGTTTTATTCCACAAAATTAATTGATGGATTTATCACACTCATTGACTGGATAATATTTGGTCTGAACAAACTGAAGGACTGCAAAATTAGTTCTAGTTTAATTGAAAGGGCTAGGTGTCTCACCCCAGGGAGGATACACGGGAAAGTCCTTTTTTCTGGAAAAGGACTTTAGACTTTAGAAACCCATATAATCTGAAACAAGTCTAATGTCCTTTCTAAAGGACATTAGACTTGTTATTGGAATGTCACATTTGTTACTTAAATCCTTGAATAAGAATCTGAAGATCTCTGAAACGTGCTTCTTCATTTATATTGTGGGAATATGGTGCAAATTATGAGATTATATAAATTTATGTACTTTATGAACTATAAAATGCTATAGAGCTCTGCTACTCCAAGTGTGATTTGTGGACTAGCAGCATTGGCATTACGTGGGAGCTTGTGAGAAAGGCAGAATCTCAGGACCAAGACCAGATCCACTAAAAGAGAATCTGAATTTCAACCAGATCTCTAGGTGATTCATATGCATATTAAAACTTGACCGTTTCTTCGCTATGTATGTATTAACTTTGAGTATATTGTCATATATTATATAAATCTTTGAATAACCTAAACTATTTATTGGACATGATCTTTAGAGAAGAGAGATTATGGCAAATTAGCATCCTCCAAAAAAAAGTCTGAACCAAGAAAAAACATGCAAACCCCATCCCCAAAGAAAATCCAGAAAGAATCCTTATATATCTCTCCAATGTATCTCCTTGAATAAATACACAGTAAGTCTAAACACATTAATCTTTTATTTTAACCTGTGTGTGGCACGAATATTATTAATTGGCGTGATGACCATGAAAGTTCACAGTGGTCTGTAAGTCTGAGTTATATTAATGTTATAATGGTAAAGAAGAAAATGCGTTTATAGATTTATAAAAGATTTTCATCCACAAGAGTTGAAATGCATTCTTTCATTATAAAATGAATGTTCTTAAATAATAAGAAGTTTTAAACCCTAATCCTTGAACATTCTGGTAATTGAAGCCTTTCAATGAACTTTCTTTTTGTTACACCAACAGCAGCAGCAGTAGCATTCTCTTGTACTGGTAGAGTATGGCTGAAGTATCATGGAAAGTTTCAATTCCAAACAGACATAGATGCTGGTATTTTTATTCTTTTTCCAAAGGAGATTTTGTTAACTGAGAGGAAAGGAAACAAAGTCAGAGAAAACGTTCTTTGTTTAAATGTTTTTTAACATTTAAACATTTAATGAGAAGTTTGGAGAAAATATAACCCGTTTATTTCACATATCACTTTGATACCTACTTTTCTTTTGAACTGAAACTGTATTTTAGTAGGTTTCATGAAGTGTAGTGCATGTGTAGCAACAATAATGCACAGTCTGAAACAAATAAGATTTGAAAGTAACCTGGTTAAAAAGCAAGTAGCAAAGCTTGTCATTTTCAATCACTGATTTAGATAAACAGTTCTTTAAATCCAGGACTAAAACTCAAGTATGACTCACATTTAATCTGTAAAATATGAAGTAAATTAGAGACTTACTGACCATTAAACTTATCTTAAGAGAAAAGATATATACACTGCAATGCTTTCAGATCTGAAATAAGTGGTTTAATCAAATCTGTAGTATCGCTAAAGATTTCTGGGTTGGTTCTGAGTTTTGACTATCCTACTTACTTTTCTATACATGGAATAGCTGATTCTCCTATCTTTCTTTCTCAAACTCTCTGCTGTTCCTATTGCCAATTAGGAATGATTTCAGTTGCAAGTAACAGAACAGGGACTTAAACAAAAGGACATTTAATTATCTCACGAAACATGAATCCAAAAGTGGGCATTTGGTTGTAAAGTCTCAGTGATGTCACCAATGACCCAGGCTCTTTCTAACTCTTCATTTAGCTATTCTTAGTGTGTTGGTGTCTTCTTTTCTTAGCTGTAAAATGGCTGTCCCATTTCTGAGCATCATATATTCACAATAAGACTCCTATCAGAAAAGATGTGAGTAAGTGGCAGGGATGACTCACTTCACTACCTCTACCTTTATCAGGGAGGTAAGTCTTTTTCAGAAACTACCCTATAGCATTTCATTATGTCTCCTTGTCCCCTAACTGGTCATTGCTACTTTTAGCTGCAAGAGAGGAAGAGAAAGCAAGCATTTGGCTTTTTTAAATCCTCATTTGTTGGGGACAGGCAAGAAGAAAACAGTTTGGGAATCGTTTATGGGTACATCACTGCAAATATCTGACACTCTCCTAGGCGGCAATTTAATTGGCCTAATTCAGAAGTTTTCTAGATATCATCTACTTTTGAGAATGTTCTGTATCATTACATCAAACTCTAAAGTGCATATGAATCACTTGGAGATCTTGCTGAAAGATTATATGATACAGTAGAACTAAGGTGGGGCCTGAGAAATTGCATTTATAAAAGCTCTCAGGTGATGCCAATGCTGCTCAATCATAGAACCATAGTTTGAGTAGTAAAGTTATATATTCTGTCTGTTCTATCATATTTTAAAAACTTTGGTCTCAATATAATTATGCCTACCCACATTCTCATCCCTTCATTCCTTCTGTAATTTTCTGTATAGTGTTATGTTTTTTCTTTATCATTTTTATTTTTTCACTTGTCCTCAGTCACTTTTAATGAGATAATGCATGTGAAGGTGCTTAGCACACATAAATATTAGCTACAAATTCCTTTCATGTTTTCTCTCTTTTTCTACTCTTTCTTAATTTATGAAGGATTGTTTACTTTCTCCCTTTATATTCCTCTTTTAAAATTCCATTTATGGCTGGATGTGGTGGCTCATGCTTGTAATCCTAGAATTTTGGGAGGCTGAGGCAGGCAAATCACTTGAGGCCAGGAGTTTGAGACCAGCCTGGCCAACATGGCAAAACCCCATCTCTACTAAAAATACAAAAATTAGCAAGATGTGGTGGCGTTCCTCTAGTTCCAGCTACCAGAGAGGCTAAGGCACAAGAATTACCTGAGCCTTGGGAACCAGAGGTTGCAGCGAGCCAAGATCATGCCACTGCACTCCGACCTGGGCAACAGAGTGAGACTCCATCTCAAAATAAACAAAATAAAATTCCGTTTGTGAGGGAAAACGTTAACTATCTAAATTAACAAATGTAAATTTAGTTGCAGTGATAGTCTCGTGTCAAAGAAAAGACAAATCTCGTGTAAAAACAAATAGTAAGAGAGAGTAATTTCTTGGCCATCTCTTACACTGATGGAAAGGCTGAGCATATGTTTAATGAATTGTCACAGAATTCCCTGTCCAGATGGACACTGCTTTCTCAAATTAAACTTGTTATTCCTTAATTACAGTGTCACAGGAAATAAAGCACTATCTCTCAGGCAATATTATTGTTTTCCTGTTTTGTTTAATTATAAGCGTAGAACAGAATTACTTACAACTATGCCTCTTTGCAAGATTTCAGTTACACTGAAGGCTAAACAGACTTTTGTGAATCAATGAGGCATCATTTATACTCATGATTTCATTGGAAAATACATTGTGACTCTAGTCAGCCAGCTTACATGTATACATTTAAGTGTCTTATCTTATTCCTTGAAGACAGCTTCTAGCTTGCAAGCAGTGATGTCCAATAGAGCTTCCTGCAATTATGGCAATATGCTATCCACATTGTCCCATGGGGCAGCCACTGGCCACATGTGACACATAGCTAGTCCAAATAAAAAAATGGATTTTTAGATTTTATCTTAGTTATTGCACATTTAAATTTATATGTTTGTGACTGGTGACTGTCATATCAGACAGCTCTAGCAGCACTGAAAGGTTGTGGGTTTTGTTTTGACCATTGTTACTGATTGGTTCTGGAGGTGAACACCTCCTTCTTGTGTACACTTATTGTCTAAGAGTCCATTTAGCTTTATAGAAAAAAAATTGTGAAATATAAATGGGGCTAACCTCACTAATTTTAGATTTATATATAGTAAAAAATGCATATAAATATTTTGGCTACTGGAGGATACAGCTTTGATAGAAATTCTTGTGACAGGATAAAGCAAAGAAATAGGAGCTAGTAATAATATTTGAACAATAATTCTCTTTTCTGGGTTGAAGAATTTGTTGAATTTTATAGTTTTATGTCCATCTGAGTGTAAATTATTGCATTTCCATTAATATGTCATCATCTAATTAGTGTCCATAACATAAATTATCGATTTCCATTAATATGTCATCATCTAATTAGTGTCCATAACATAAATTATCAACATGACTTTTTATTACCATCATTAATTCATTCATTTATTATGCATACTACACCAACTTTCAAAAGGAACAGGAGCTGATTCATTCATGTCATCACTTGGCTTTGCTTGAGTCAGTTCCAGTTCCTTTTGAAAGCTGGTGTAGTATTTGTCAGAATATTTGTAACACACCTTGAATATGACTTCTTACAGAGTAAAAATGCTAAGCTGTAAACCTCGTAGTATTTATATTTTAATACCTGTCCTCATCTTATTTCCCTTAGTCTTAGTTTCCATTTAATGAGTTTTTTTTCAAGTACTTACATTTTTTTAATCTCTTAGAAAGCTTAAAAACTATGTTAAATTCTAGTAAATATATTTATTTACTTTAAGGTAGGGTAAAAATCCACCATTAAAAGTAAATAAATATATTGAGATAAATACTTTTTGGAGTTCATTTGATGGAATTGAGTATATATTTACATTTATATATTACATACATATTTATATGTTTATATGTATAATATACATATTTATATGTTTATATGTATAATATACATATTTATATGTTTATATGTATATATTTATAACCCTTTGGAATTATTTTGGAGCTATTTATCAAAAATGATACATGATACATGAATGAACATTTGACCTAGCTATTCTAATTCGTGGTATTTTTCCTAGGGAAATAATCAAATGATATAGAAAGATATGTAAAATCATGTGCATTATATTTTTATTTTTAACAATAATATATAAAACAAAATAACATAAATGTGCATCAGTAACATATTGGATTAGTAAATCATACATGTAAGTTTGAATATTAAGTATTATTAAATGATCACATATATATTTTTTGACACTGAAAAATGGTGATACGTAAAGAAAATCAGGTTACAAAATAGTAGTATGTGTAGAAAAAATCTTGTTTGGTTTAAAAGACTGTGAATATTTATATTTGCATTAAAACATAGTGCTATATTTTAATGGTGGTTATCATTGTATGGTAGGATTAAGAATGATTTTAAACTTCTTTGTTATTTTTCCCCTTAAGTGTTAACAATGTCTATATACAAGCCTGATCATCAACTGGTATATTTTCTTTTCTTTTATTCATTTATTTTTTTTGAGACAGAGTTTCACTCTTGTTGCCCAGACTGGAGTGCAATGGTGTGATCTCAGCTCACTGCAGCCTTTGCCTCCCAGGTTCAAGCGATTCTCCTGCCTCAGCCTCCCAAGTAGCTGGGATTACAGATGCCTGCCACCATGCCTGGCTAATTTTTTGTATGTTTAGTAAAGACGGGGTTTCACCATATTGGTCAGGCTGGTCTCAAACTTCTGACCTTAAGTGATCCACCTGCCTCAGCCTCCCAAAGTGCTGGGATTACAGGCGTGAGCCACCACGCCCAGCCCAGCTGGTATATTTTCTTACAGCCATACCAATGGTTAAAATATGGAACTATTTCCATATTGTTTGAAAAATAGCCAATATTCTGAGTCCCTCAACAAGCATGACCCTGTCTCTGCTGCCCTGACACCTAGACCCCTCCTCCCAGACTGCCTATATCCCAACTAATGATTTCTTTCCTAAGTCATGACTGTATTATTACACACTAATTCAAGTTCTAAATAATGGCTGTATATAATCAAAATGGTTCCAGTTTTAGAAAGAGTATCTTCCAAATTAATAAAACATTTTAAAGGGTGTTGTGTTGTATTTCATTGGAAGTGACAGGGTCTGTCTTAAACAAGGATATTTATTAGGTACCATAACTGGAAGTCGAGTCGGATGATGGACTTGGTTATGATTAGAAGCTTAATGATACGTCAGAAACAGAGAATATCCTATCTTGCTTCTCTGCCATCGTAATGCTGGCTTCGCTCATGGTTCCAAGGTGGCTGCTAGTGGCTTTTAAGGGTAGTTATTTTCTTATTTTTTTCCAGCAGGAAAAAGGGGGAGAAAAATCCCTCTTTCTCAAATATGACCTGTAACAGTGTATCATGCCTAGGGTATTATCAGTAGAATGCCTGGACTTACTGCCTGAGACTAATCAAGGTCTGTTGTCTGGGTATGGGTCTCTATTCTCTGAATCATGTGAGGGTGTGGTGTATACCTGAAAAAACTGAGTTTCTCATTGTGAGGAAAAAAATTGTGGGATAAATGCTTTATAGGCAAACAGTGATGTCCATTTCAGCTACTTATAGATTTGGTTGTCCAGACATTTCACTCTGGTGGAAACTATTATTTCTTTATAGTGTACGCATACACACACAAAGTCTAAAGCAAATAATACCATTATATAAGAGTGAATGGATTGTAGCATTTAAGATCAATACGACTACTTTATTTTCAATAAATAAATGTTATAATCAGTTGAAATGTATTCATTTGACTTATAAATCACCTTCACTACTACAAGCCTAGGATTATGATACCAGTGGGATTACACACACATACATACACACACAGTTGTAGCTGACCTTGAGAAAAACATTTGTGTGCAAGCAGCATATTTATGAAGTGCAGGAATCAGTAACAGGGGCATGGGAAATAATTACAGCAAAGAAAGGGTAGCCAAAGTGAGTTATTAAGCATGCCACTGTTATAGGCATTGGAGCAAGGAGACTTGGAGAAATTGTATAATATACAGTGCCTCTGAATTATCCCACTTGAGAGAGGGAGCTGGGGAATTTATACACCAACTCCCATCATTTACTTGTTGAGGGCTTGCTCCCAGGGGTTTTAATTCTCCATCACTTCTAGTTTGGTACATATACAGGCCCAGGAAGCTTCTGAGATTCTGCGGGGAGAACTCTTGGCACACATGCAGATTCTGGCAGTTAGAAGTCATAAAAGCAGCTTGACTTGATGGGATCTGAGGGATATGGGTGTGGCTCTGAAGTGTCCATTACATTCACATGCATGCATGCATTCATATGATAGGCATATATATATTTGTGAGATTGCATATGTATATGTATGACAGTTATAGTTACTATTATATTTTACAGTACACAAATGAGAAAACTGAGGCACAAAGGCATTAACCTGCTCATAATTGCACAGTTAGTAATTAGCACAATGGGAATTCAACTTCAGGTTGCTGGTATCTGGTCCTTTGCCTTTTAATTACTACCCTCTTGGAATCAGGATACCATATTTTTTCCCCTCAGTGAAACTGTTTTACAGCATTAGATTATTTTAAAGGGCCTTGTTACCACTATTTTCACTTTCTTGCATGTCACAGTGGGCCTTGGGGCAAATGTCACACTGCCCTCTGGCGTAGGTTATCCTGTACAGAATCCAGGCCTTTTATGGCCAATGTTTACATTGAATTTGAATTTTCATTAATTGATAACCTTTTAAGGACAGCATCTCTTTGAGCTAATGCAATCAGGAAATTAATTTCAAATGATTGTGGTACTGCGTCACTGAGGCCCCAGAGTCCTAACAAAGGTTAGGAAATGCAGACAGTGACTCTCAGCATGAGTTGTCTTGCACAGAAAACATGTAAAAATTTAGAAACCCAGTCAAGCACATATTGTTTATTTCTGCTTTAATATATATTCTCCTATAAACAAGCCAGGTGCCTGGGAGCATCTGCTTTATTTGACTGTTATACATTTTTTATTTGACACTTCAGTATTTCCTTTGGTATTGTTGTCTAATACACTTCATTATCTTAAAGTGTATTATTTCCTGAGTTTGACAGCATATTTAGCATTGTACAATATGTAAGAAGGGAAAGCCCCATTCTGAGTGCTGGTGGTTATCATCCTTCGAGCTCCATTTTGGTGTGCTGAGAGTAATTGCCACTAAATGGAAGTGTACGTGGATGGGTTTGATAAATGGGTGAGTTGGAAAATGAAAGTTGAGGGGGCCCATCTGTGTCTTGTCTGAATAGCTCCTTTACCAATGTTCTCTTTGAATAACACGAAAGTCCAGTGAAGATCTCCTCCCCACTTCCCTCCTCCTCTTTCTCCTCATCATAATAAACATGATTATTTCTACATTGTAGAGGGAGTGATTAGGAGAGTGGGTTTTGTGCTCAGACTACTTGTGCTCAAGCCCCAACTGCTTCATGTATTTATTTATTTTACTTTTATATTAAGGTATGTGTGCTGGGTGGAGCTGGCTTGCACCACCTTGCAACAACTGATTTTGCAAATCTCTTCCAAGTTCATGTTCAGTCATGTCATGTTGGTAGCTTGAAATACTTATGTATACATCACTGACTAGTTCAAGATGTTGAGTATTGCTACAAAAATGTCTTCTCATGTCCCTCCCTGGGCTAAACCATTCCCATATAAGGTTATCCCTATTTTGACTTCTATAAATGTCAGTTAATTTTGCATTTATTGAAATTTGTGTAAGGAAACATCAGCATGTCTTCTTTTGAACCTGATTTCTTTTATTCAAGAACATGTCATTGAGTCATGCATGTTTCTGTATGTAACTGTGCTTAACTTCTTTTTTGGTATAAAGCGTGCTGTTTAACATGTTATATGATAGTCCATAACCACATGTGACTGTTGAGTTCTTGAAGTATGGCTAGTGAAACTGAGCAACTAAATTTTTAACCAGGGAACTAAATTTCACAGCACATTGAATTGAGATGTGCTCTAAGTGTAAAATACACATCAGATTTTGAAGAGAGTATGTAAAACCGGATGTAAAATATCTTCATATTTTTTATATTGATCACTTATTAAAATCATGCAACTGATAATATTTTGATTTATTGCGTTAAATAAAATATATTACTAAAAATGGTTTCACCATATATTAACTTGGGCTATGTAACAAATTACCACAAACTTGGTGGCTTAGAACAACAGGAATTTATTCTCTCATTTTTCTGGAGACCATACGTCTGAAATCAAGATGTCAGGACGGTTAGTTCCTTCTGGAGGTTCTGAGAGAGAATCCATCTCATGCCTCACTCCTAGCTTCAGGTGGTTGTTGCAATTCTTGGAGTTGCTTGATTTGTAGACATATCACTCCAGTTTCTGCCTCCATCTTCACATGGTCTTCTGTGTCTTTTCCTTTTCTATCCCTTATAAAGACACTTTTTATTGGATTTCAGGCCCACCATAATCCAGGACGATCTCATCTTGAGGTCCTCACCTGTGTACCAAAGACACATTCCAAATAAAATTCTATTCTGAAGTTTGTATGTGAATCTTTCTGGGAGTGGCATTTTTCAATGTACTACACACATGCTTTTCATTTGTTTTTTACTTTATTTAATGTGACTACTAGAATGTTTAATATTACATATGTGGCTTGCATTGTGTCTCTATTAAACAGTGCTGCTAGATGGTATCCCATCAGGTGAGTATACTTTAATATACCTATTCATCAGTATGAGATCATTTTTAGCTGTCATCTCTTCAAATCTTTCTCCTCTTTTCATCTAGGGCTTCAAGCACATGTGTGGTAAAACGTTTTTATGTCTTGTGTGTTTCCTTTATTCTTAAATTTCCAGGCCAGGTGCAGTGGCTCACACCTGTAATCCCAGCACTTTGGGAGGCCGAGGTGGTCAGATTACTTGAGGTCAGGAGTTTGAGACCAGCCTGGCCTACATGGTAAAATCCTGTCTCCACTAAAAATATAAAAATTAGCCTTGTCTGAATAGCTCCTTTACCAATGTTCTTTTTGAATAACACAAAAGTCCCCCCCGCCTTTGACCTCCCAAAGTGCTGGGATTACAGGTGTGAGCCATCACACCCAGCCATTTCTAGATGTTTCTGTATGCTTTATTGGGCGTAGCGGTTCACATCTGTAATCCCAGCCACCTGGGAGGCTGAGGCAGGAGAATCGCTTGAACCTGAGAGGCGGAGGTTGCAGTGAGCCAAGATCGCACCACTGCACTCTAGCCTGGGTGACAGAGTGAGACTTGGTCTCAAAAAGAAAAAAAAAAAAAATTAAATTTCCATCCTTTTGTCCTCTGACCCATCATCCAGTTTAATAAGGCTCTCTTCTATTGTGTCCAATCTTCAGCCAAACTCAGTCACTGATTTCCTAATTTCAGTGATTTTATTTTCCATGTTTAGGGTTTTTGTTTTTTATGCACAGATTCCAGTTCTCTAGTAAAAAAATTTTGATTTTGCTGTTGATTTTCTTGACATATTAATCAGTTATTTTGGTGTTCGTATCTGAGTCTGTTGTCTTTTTATTTTCCCCTTGGTCTTGCATTTGTAATACTTAATAATGGTTTATTAAATATTTAGCACATATTTGAAACACTGTAGAGGCACAGGATGACAATATCCTCCTGAGAGGGTAATTTGATATGTGGCACAGGGACATCGCCTCAGCCCAGCTGGCAGCTGAGCTAACTCAAGGCTGGGCTGTAGTTTTTATACGTCTCAGTCTGCCTTTGCTTTAAGTCCTCCTATGTTTTAGCTCTTCAGGTATTCTACTTGAGAACCCGAGGTGTTTACTAGGGCCTTTTCCTATGGCATATTTTAAATTTCATTTTTATCTTCCTAGCAGGATATGACTATTAATAACTCTTCCATACCACTAGCCAGTTCCTTTCTACTAGATTCTTAGCATTTTATCTAATACCACTTAAGAACTGGTAAATACCTCAAAACAAAAACTCATGCTGAGGATTGGAATCACTTCTGTTTAGACACTTGGCCCCTCAACTTCTCTCTAATTTGGCAGCACCAAATCAATTTTTGTATCAGCAGCTACATGAGATTATCAAAAGCTCTGCTGGCTTCTCTGCCATTTAGGTGCATCTGCCAGGCTTGTTAGCTTCTCATTTTGTACCAAGAACTGGCACATGACCCAAGGGGAGAACCGGTGTATAGAAAGCTGGGCTCAGCTTGAGGATTGTCCTTTCCATTATCTTTGCCTCTACAGTCCTGGCTTCCTTGGAAGATCCTACATCCCAAGAACAGATGTTTTGCTTTGTTCTTGTCTTTCCTAGTTCTCACTGAGAGCTTTGTCTTTACTCCATCAGAAGAGGAAGTTGCAAGATAGCATTTTAAGCAGAACTCAGACGCAGTTTTATTAAAATTTAATTTCATTCACAAGCATCGTATCCTATTCTTTCCCTCACTGAAACCCCTAAATTATATGCTTTGAAATATAAATAGGAAGCTCCTTTCCTGCCCTGAGTCATCAGCCTGATGACTATCGTGAGAGTTCAGTATAATGTATAGTGGAAACAAGTCTCCAAGGCAAGCTTTACTAGAAACTAGAGTTGTGTGCTAGGTTAACTCATGTCACTTTGCTTCACGCTGGGATGTCTTCTTTTATACACTGGGTTCACTTTCTAATTGGCTCTGCCTACCCAGGTTGCACTTTAAAGCCCTGAGCCTGGCTCACTCTATTACATCTAATCTCTAAACTGGCCTAATTCCTTGCCACAAATTTCGGTTTTATTCTCTAATGTTATGTTACCGTCCCTAAATCTTCTTCACTTTTGCCATGCTAACAGGCCAGATTAGGATATATGACTTTAACTTACCACAAGATCCTCCCAATACTGCTTTACTCAATGGCCTTGGGTAGATTCCAGTTCTGATTTGGGACGGAACTATCTGATTTTGCCACACCTCAGTTTGTGCCAATAAAGAAAGCTTTTGAGAGCTGCATTTCATACTCTGGTACAGGTGGAAAATAAGTTTCAATCTATGTGTTAGTGCAAATTGGAGATGGACTCCTTGGTTGTTGAAAGAATGTTATAGCAGATGGATCATAGGTATCTCAAATATAGAAGGGGCGATACAGATTACACTTGTGAATTTTGGATGAGAAATGTTCCTTTTAGATTTCACCTAAGGAAGGATGAAGAAAATAGTTATATCAAGTATCTGTTATATACTAGGTGTTTCTTTTCTTTCCTTTTCTTTTTTTTTTTTTTTTTTTTTTTGAGATGAAGTCTCACTCCATCACCTAGGCTGGAGTCCAATGGCACAATCTCGGTTCACTGCAACCTCTGCCTCCTGGGTTCAAGTGATTCTCATGCCTCAGCCTCCTCAGTAGCTGGGACTCTATAGGCATGCGCTACCACACCTGGCTAATTTTTGTATTTTTAGTGGAAACAGGGTTTTGCCATGTTGCCCAGGCTGATCTCAAACTCCTGGACTCAAGCAATCCCCCCCTCTTTGGCCTCCCAAAGTGCTGGGATTACAGGTGTGAGCCATCACACCCGGGCATTTCTACATGTTTCTGTATGCTTTATCCCACTGCTGTCAGGTAATTGAATATCCAAGGATGTCTGATGTCTTAGCAGTAGAAGAATCTAATTAGCAAATACTCTCCTTGGCATGGAACTGAACGTAATTTCATAACAAATGAATATTTGTATTACTATAGTCAACATATATAAATGCCTGCGGATTTTCATCGTCATGCAAAAATGCTTTTTATGCCCAATGCTAAATTTATTGAGGTATAACTTAAATATGGTGTATACACAGACTCTAAGTATGAACATTGATCAATTTTGGCAAAGGAATATACCCATGTTACCCATTCTCTGGCAAGATGAAGACCATTTCTGTCATCCCAGAGAGTTTCCTTGTGCCTTTCCCAGTCAAGTCTCCCCTACCCAGAAACAAATACTTATCTTATTTCTATCATAATAGTTTTGTCTCGTGTAGAATTTTATACAAATAGGATTTTATGTACTATTTTGTTTCTGGAGCCTTTTTCTCAGAATAATGTTGAGACTCATGATGTTATCTGTATCAGTAGTTTATTTGTTATTATTACTAAGTAGTGTTCTATAATATGAATATACTGCTAATTACCTATTTTCCTGTTAATGGGCATCTGAACTTTTTCATATTTTGGCTATTATAAATAAATCTTCTGTAAAGATTTGTATATGAGGCTTTCTTTTGTCAACATAGGTTCTCATTTATCTTAAATACCTATAAATGAGATTCCTGGGTTATGGAATATGTCTATTTAACTTTTAAAGAAATGCCTGTACTAATGATACTCCACATCTTCAGGTCTATTTTGTCTACTATTCATATAGATTATTCCTATATTGATTGTATGGAATATATTTTTCCTTCCTTTTATATCAAAACCTGTCTGTATTTTTAAAGGGCATTTCTTATAAACAAGATATATAGTGGATCTTTCATTTCAATCTATTCTGACAATCTCTTCTTTTTAACTAGGATATTTAGTCAAACCCAATGCAATGTAGACATTAATATGTTTGGATTTAAGGCTACCATCTTGGTATCTAGATTATACTTGTCTCACCTGTTCTGTATTTTCTGAGATGAATCGAGTAATTTTTAGTACCCTCTTTTTTATCTCCTCTATTGGCCTTTTAATTATGCACTCTGGTCTTTTTTTAGTGCATGCTCAAGAGAAAGAGGCAGCAAACTACATCCTGCAGGCCATATCCAGCCCTAGTTCTTTATACACAAAGTTTCACTGGAACAGTTATGCCTATTTATTTACAAACTACGTATGGCTGCTTTTGGACTACTATAGTACAGCTAAGTAGCTGTGACAAAGACTAAACAGCCTGTAGAGTCTAAAACATTTACTAATTAACCCTTTACAGAAGAAGTATGTGAGCCCCTGCTCTAGAGATGAAAAATATATGCATTTTCACTCTCTATAGCCTACCTCAGAAAACATCCCACTACTCCACCAACAATATATGAACCTTGCAATAATATATTTCTAATTACCAAACTCCTGCACTTTGTGTCCTTTTGTCACATGTCGTACCTCTACATATGCTATAAACCCCACAGTACATTTTTTGTTTTTGTTGTTTTTTGAGACCATCTCACGCTGTCACCCAAGCTAGAGTGAAGTGGCAGGATCTCTCCTCACTGCAAACTCTGCCTCCTGGGTTCAAGTGATTCTTGTGCCTCAGCCTCCGAGTAGCTGGGATTGCAAACATGCAGCACCACACCCAGCTAATTTTTGTATTTTTAGTAGAGACGGGGTTTCACCATGTTGGTTAGACTGGTCTCAAACTCTTGGCCTCAAGTGATCTGCCTGCCCGCCCACCTCAGCCTCCCAAAGTACTAAGATTACAGGCATGAGCCATCACACCGGGCCCCACAGTCATTTTTAACAATTCTACTTTAAATAGCCTGAATTTCACTTTAAATACTCTTTTAAATAAAAGACGTAATCTTGTGAAGTAGGTCTGCTGGAGATAAATTATTTCAGCTTTTGTCTGTCTGAAAATATCTTTGTCTTTCATTTTTAAAAGATATTTTAACTGGATATAAAATTCTAGTTTGACAGTTTTTTCTTTTGGTACTTTAAAAATGTCTTCTCAGGCTGGGCACAGTGGCTCACGCCTGTAATCCTAGCACTTTGTGAGGCCAAGGTGGGTGGATTACCTGAGGTCAGGAGTTTGAGACCAGCCTGGGAAACATGGTGAAACCCCATCTCTATTAAAAATACAAAAAATTAGCCGGGCGTGGTGCGGGCGCCTGTAGTTCCAGCTGTCTGGGAGGCTGAGGCAGAGAATTGCTTGAACCCAGGAGGTGGAGGTTGCAGTGAGCCGAGATCATGCCACTGCACTCCATCCTGGGAGACAAGAGCGAGACTCAGTCTCAAAAACAAAAAAAAAGAAAAAAAAAAATCTTCTCATTAGCTTCTTGCCCCTAGTGTTTCTGATTAAAAATCAACCATTAATTTAATTGTATCATTGTTTCCTGTATGTTGTCTTTGCATTCTTTGACCACTTTCTAGATTTTCCTTAATCTTGGTTTTCATCTGAGTATGTTTTGCCTTCTTATGATTTACTTCATATTTATCCTTCCTGAGATTAACCCAGCTGCTGCGATCTGTGAGTTGATGTCTTTTATTATTTGTGGAAAATTCTCGATTATCTTTTAAAATATTTCTTCTCCTCCTCTCTCCCTTTATTCCTTCTGGAATACCAGTTATACACTTCTTAAACTGTTTGATAGTGTCCTCAGATCTCGAATAATGGTTCTTTTTTAACTCCTTTTACTCTTTGTATTTAAGTTTGGATAATTTATTTTGAATGTCTGCAAATTTACAGCTTCGCTTCTCTTCTGTGTCCAGTCTGCTGCTAATCTCATATAAATATTTTTTCAAGTTTTGTACTATCTTTTTTATTTCTAGCATTTACATTAGGCTCATTTTTATAGTTTTTATCTCTTAAATTCTCCATCTGTTCATGCATGTTGTCTACCCTTTCCTTTATGTACTTTAACATATCTATTATAGCTATTGTATGAGACTGGTGCACTGCCCGTTCATTGCACGGAGAGGGTGATCATAGTTATTTTGAAATTCCTATCTGACAGTTCCAACATATGAGTTATTTGGGGACTGTTTCCTTTAATAAATTTTTCTCTTGATAATGACTCATATTTTTCTGCCTTTTCATGAGTCTCAAATTTTTATTGAATTCTGAACATTGTATATAAAAATAGAAAAATAGAAACCGAAGAAAATTTTATGTCCAGAAAATGACATGTCTCTTCTTCCATTATGCTCTAGCATGTGTTTGTGCATGTGGGAGGTTGAAGAGATACGGTGAGTCAACTTAGGTTGTGTTTGAGACATGTTTGAGCTTTGTTCACCATGGGCCTGTCTTAGCTCTTCTGTTCCACCCTTGGACTTTGGCAGGCCATATGTATCTCAACTTGGGTGTGAGGGGAATTCTCTCTCAGCAATTGTGTCCTCTCACCCCCAGTAGCATATGGTTAATGCTGGGCATGGTCGTGTGTGTGTGTGTGTGTGTGTGTGTGTGTGTGTGTTTTTTCTTTCTCAGTTCTCTCCACTATTCTCATACTTGAGTAGGTACAAATCTTCACTTCAGGGGATTCTCTTTTAGCCTTTCCTTCAGCAGCAGACAGCCACAGCCTGGTATTCCATCTAAGGTTGAGCACATTTGTGGGGTTTCTTTTAATCCTCTCACATACACCCTTAGACTTAAGCGGTCCCAGGGGATGTGCCTGGAGAGGCACTCTCTTAGCTCTCCTCCTCTTGCTCTAGTGGTAGACAGCTGTGGTATTTAGCATGAGGCCCAACTTGGCCTAGAACATTTTTCTCACTTCTCCTGGTCTGCCATAGTCTTTACTATCAATGCTTCTCAGTTCTCCTGCCCTGTCCCTAGTTTTTCTCATGAAGGCCTGTGGAAAAGAACTGGTTGTGGGGTGTGGAGTGGGTGGGTCCCCTTTCATTTGGGGATCTCAGGCTAAACCTGTACATATATGGTCTTAAAATTTGCTGAAAGGTTAGCAAGTTTCTTCTTACCTGCATCTGAAGTGATTTCTTCATATATATTTTTTCCCATTCTGTAAGTTATCTGTTTACTCTGCTGATAGTTTCTTTTGCTGTGCAGAGCTCTTTAGTTAAATTGGGCCCATTTGTCAATTTTGATTTCATTGCAATTGCTGTTGAGGTCTTAGTCACAAACTCTTTCCAAGGCCAGCATCCAGATATGTGATTCCCATATTTTCTAGAATTGGTGCAGTTTGATATCTTACATTTAAATATTTAATCCATCTTGCATTAATTTTTGTATATGGTGAAAGATAGACCTGCAATTTCATTCTGCATATAGCTAGCCAGATAGTCTAACACAATTTATTGATTAGGGAGTCCTATTCCCTTTGCTTATTTTTGTCAACATTGTCAAAGTTCAGATGGCTATAGGTGTGCAACTTTATTTCTGGGTTCTCTATTCTGTTCCATTGATCTCTGTGTCTGTTTTTGTACCAATACCATGCTGTTTTGGTCACTGTAGCCCTGTCATGTAGTTTGAAGTCAGGTAATGTGATGCCTCTGGCTTTGTTCTGTTTACTTAGGATTACTTTGGTTGTTCAGCCGCTTTTTTGGTTTCATAGGAATTTTAGAATAGTTTCTAATTCTAGAAAATAATGTTGGTAATTTGATAGGAATAATGTTCAATTTGTAGACTGATTTGGGCAGTATGGCCATTTTAACAATATTGATTCTTCTGTCCCTGAGCATGAAATGTTTTTCCCATTGTTTGTATCATCTATTTTTTTTTCTTTCAGCAGTTTTTTAGTTCTCTTTGTAGATATCTTTCACCTCCTTGGTTGGATGTATTGCTAGGTATTTTTCTTTTATATGTAGCTATTGTAAACAGGATTGAGTTAAAAAGACATGAGCAGACACTTCTCAAAAGAAGACCTACAAATAACCAACAAACATGTGGAAAAGTTTTCCACATCACTAATCATCAGAGAAATGCAAATCAAAACCGCAATAAGATATCATCTCATACCAGTCGGAATGGCTATTATTAATAAGTCAAAAATCCACAGATGTTGGCAAGCCTTTGGAGAAAAGGAAACACTTTTCCATTTTTGGTGCTAATGTAAATTAGTTTAGCTACTGTGGAAAAGTGTTTGAAGATTTCTCAAAGGACTTAAAACGGACCTATGTTAGACCGAGAAATCCCACTACTGGGTATATATTCAAAGGAAAATAAATCATTCTACAAAAAAAAAAAAAAAGACACATGTACCTGTATGTTCTTTGCAGCATTATTCACGATAGCACAGACATGGGATCAACCTAGAGTGGCCATCATTGCTGAATTGGATAAAGAAAATGTGGTACATAAACACCATGGAATACTACACAGCCATAAAAAAGAATGAAATTTTGTTCATTCCAGCAACATGGATGCAGCTGGAGGCCATTATCCTAAATGGATTAGCACAGGAACAGAAAACTAAATACCACATGTTCTCATTTATGAGTGGGAGCTAAACATTGGCTACTTGTGAACATAAAGATGACAACAATAGACATTGGGGACTATAGAGATGGTAGGAAGGGTTGAAAAACTAACTGTTGGGTACTATGCTCAGTACCTGGGTGATGGGATCATTCATATTCCAAACCTCACAATCACACAGTATACCCAGGTAACAAACCTGCACAGGTAGCCCTGAATCTCAAATAAAAGTTGAAAACATAAATAAATAGTTAGTAGTTTCTTCTTTCTTCCACTACTCAGCTTAAAAAATGAAGCAGCCATGCTGTTTTGGTTACTATAGCGTTGTAGTATAGTTTGAAGTCAGGTAGCATGATGCCTCCAGCTTTGTTCTTTTGGCTTTGGATTGTCTTGGCAATGTGGGCCCATTTTTGGTTCCATATGAACTTTAAAGTAGTTTTTTCTAATTCTGTGAAGAAAGTCATTGGTAGCTTGATGGGGATGGCATTGAATCTATAAATTACCTTGGGCAGTATGGCCATTTTCACGATACTGATTCTTCCTATCCATGAGCATGGAATGTTTTTCCATTTGTTTGTGTCCTCTTTTATTTCATTGAGCAGTGGTTTGTAGTTCTCCTTGAAGAGGTCCTTCACATCCCTTGTAAGTTGGATTCCTAGGTATTTTATTCTCTTTGAAGCAATTGTGAATGGGAATTCACTCATGATTTGGCTCTCTGTCTATTATTGGTGTATAACAATGCTTGTGATTTTTGCACGTTGATTTTGTATCCTGAGACTTTGCTGAAGTTGCTTATCAGCTTAAGGAGATATTGGGCTGAGATAGTGGGGTTTTCTAAGTATATGATCATGTCATCTGCAAACAAGGACAATTTGACTTCCTCTTTTCTTAATTGAATACCCTTTATTTCTTTCTCCTGCCTGATTGCCCTGGCCAGAACTTCCAACACTATGTTGAATAGGAATGGTGAGAGAGGGCATCCTTGTCTTGTGCCAGTTTTCAAAGGGAATGCGTCCAGTTTTTGCCCATTCAGTATGGTATTGGCTGTGAGTTTTTCATAAATAGCTCTTATTATTTTGAGATACATCCCATCAATACCTAATTTATTGAGAGTTTTTAGCATGAAGGGCTGTTGAATTTTGTCAAAGGCCTTTTCTGCATCTATTGAGATAATCATGTGGTTTTTGTCTTCAAAACAGCATGGTACTGGTACCAAAACAGCATGGTACTGGTACCAAAACAGAGATCTAGACCAATGGAACAGAACAGAGCCCTCAGAAATAATACCACACATCTACAACCATCTGATCTTTGACAAAACCTGACAAAAATAAGAAATGGGGAAAGGATTCCCTATTTAATAAATGGTGCTGGGAAAACTGGCTAGCCATATGTAGAAAGCTGAAACTGGATCCCTTCCTTACACCTTATACAAAAATTAATTCAAGATGGATTAAAGACTTAAATGTTAGACCTAAAACCATAAAAAACCCTAGAAGAAAACCTAGGCAATACCATTCAGGACATAGGCATGGGCAAGGACTTCATGTCTAAAACACCAAAAGCAATGGCAACAAAAGTCAAAATTGGCAAATGGGATCTAATTAAACTAAAGAGCATCTGCACAGCAAGAGAAACTACCATCAGAGTGAACAGGCAACCTACAGAATGGGAGAAAATTTTTGTAATCTACTCATCTGACAAAGGGCTAATATCCAGAATCTACAATGAACTCAAACAAATTTGCAAGAAAAAACAACCCCATCAAAAAGTGGGTGAACGGTATGAACAGACACTTCTCAAAAGAAGACATTTATGCAGGCAACAGACACATGGAAAAATGCTCATCATGACTGGCCATCAGAGAAATGCAAATCAAAACCACAATGAGATACCGTCTCACACCAGTCAGAATGGCCATCATTAAAAAGTTAGGAAACAACAGGTGCTGGAGAGGATGTGGAGAAATAGGAACACTTTTACTCTGTTGGTGGGACTGTAAACTAGTTCAATCATTGTGGAAGACAGTGTGGCGATTCCTCAAAGATCTAGAACTAGAAATACCATTTGACCCAGCCATCCCGTTACTGGGTATATACCAAAAGATTATAAATCATGCTGCTATAAAGACACACGCACACGTATGTTTATTGCAGCACTACTCACAATAGCAAAGACTTGGAACCAACCCATATGTCCATCAGTGATAGACTGGATTAAGAAAATGTGGCACATATACACCACAGAATACTATGCAGCCATAAAAAAAGGATGAGCTCATGTCCTTTGTAGGGACATGGATGGAGCTGGAAACCATCATTCTCAGCAAACTATCACAAGCACAAAAAACCAAACACTGCATATTCTCACTCATAGGTAGGAATTCAACAATGAGAACACTTGGACACAGGAAGGGGAACATCACACACCGGGGCCTGTTGTGGGGTGGGGGGAAGGAGGAGGGATAGCATTAGGAGATATACCTAATGTAAATGACGAGTTAATGGGTGCAGCACAGCAACATGGCGCATGATACTTATGTAACAAACCTGCACGTTGTGCACATGTACCCTAGAACTTAAAGTATAATAGGTAAAAAACAAAACAAAACAAAAAAACAAAGCAGCCATATGTTGCTTGTCATCTGGAAAAGACTTGTCACATTTTGGATTTTAGTTCAATACTGGCTTTTTAAAAATTGCTTGATGACCCGTTCTCTCACGGGCTTTGAAAAGACTTTGGCTTTGTGTATTATCTGGCTTTTTGTGTTATTAAAGTAGGAGCAAATGTATCTTGTGGCTCTCTGTCTTCAATAGCAGTGGAAGTCCATGACTGCTTTTTAAAGTGTTTATCTCGGAAAGTCAGTGCAATGTACCTAGGAAGTGAATTGAGCCAGCATTATCATCTTCATTTTGCAATAAAGTGAAATCAGTTTCACAGGGTAGGAATAGATCAGAACCTGGATTCTTTTAACTATGACTTTTCTCTTCTCTCAACTATTCATGCTCTATGTTGCCAGTTGTAAAACATAGCTCATTTAAAGCCAATCACTTTGCAGCCCTAACAGGGTACAATTATATCCTACAGTAATCCGTGCCACTGTACAGATTTAAACTGAATTGTGTGAGGTAGAGAGAAGTAGGAACAAAGCTCTCTGGTAGAAAAACTTGCCATACTCTTGAGGCTATCAGGCATATGCTCATAGTCATATATCTGGGTAGTTTTGGCTTCTGTTTATGAAGCCGTCTTCCAAGCATTAATTGTCTCACTACTGTTGCATTTAGTTGGAACAACTTTAAAAAGTGGAATGGTTAGGTTAGAGCCTCACTGGAATTTGAGCATGTAGTTTTAGGATGGCCAAAGCTAGCTGTTTGAGATCGTTAAATTTTGTTACTTTTTATAAGGATATCAATTCACTGGTCATGAAATGAGCTTTGTGTTTTCATTGATAATTGACTCAAATGATTTGATTAACAAAATTGTATAGCTCCTTTATACAGAATGTAAATACTCATATAAATTCCATGTAACTATTTTTTTTGCACCTAAATTTAGGATTATATTCAAATAGCAAATGCCTTTAAGTGCTCTGATACTGAACTTCCCAGTTTTTGTGGAGCTAGTGACATATTTGTTTAATCAATCACACATATTATTTTTTAAAACTACCTTTGTCTTTAAGCTTGACTTAAAAGGCCTAGGCTAAGCAAATTGAAGAATTTAGTTAGGCACAGCAATAGCTCTTGGTTAATGTAAACCACAAATAATTAGGATTCATGTGGCTGGCAATGTAACTTTTAATATACTGGACAGAATTTTATTAACTTGCCCAGGGTTTATCCAGGGAAGTCCTCAAAGTCATTTTAAGGCCACTGGACAAGATCTGTCACTCTTCTCTATAAACTATGGCCTAAGCTACTTTTTAGAATATCAGGTTATGAGTATCTTTAAGAAACTAAAAATAGATTACTGTAGAAGTTCTTTTTTTTTCCCAACTTTTATTTTAGGTTAATGGGTATGTGTGTAGGTTTGTCACATGAGTAAACTGAATGTCACTGAATTTTGATTCAGTCATGCAAGTAGTGAGCATAGGACCCAATAGGTAGTTTTTCAACCCTTGCCCCCATCTCACCCTCCCCACTCTAGTGGTCCCCATTGTCTATTGTTCCCATCTTTATGTCTATGGGTACTCAATATTTAGCTCCCACTTATAGGTGAGAACATGTATTATTTGGTTTTCTGTGTTAATTCGCTTAGGATAATGGCCTCCAACTGCATCCATTTTGCGGCAAAAGACATGATTTGATTCTTGTTTATGGCTTTGTAGTATTGCATGGTGTATATGTACCACAGTTTCTTTATTCAGTCCACTGTTGATGGGCATCTTGGTTGATTCCATGTCTTTCCTATTGTGAATAGTGATGTGATAAATATCCAATTGCATGTGTCTTCTTTGTAGAATGATTTATTTTTTTTTATATATGCAGTAGTGGGACTACTGGATCAAATGTAGTTCTGTTTTAAATTCTTTAAGAAATCTTCAAACTCAAACAATGGTTGAACTAGTTTACATTGCCACCAACAGTGTTTAAGTGTTCCCTTTGCTTCTCTAACTGACCAATATCTTTTTTTTGTCTTTTTAATATAGCCATTCTGACTGGTGTGAGACGGTATCTCATTGTGGTTTTGATTTCCACTTCTCTGATAATAATGTTGAGTATTTTTTCATATATTGGTTGGCTGCATGTATGTTAGAAGTTCTTAAGGCTGATGTGAAGTGTAGATGTTACAGCTTTCTTTCTTTGCTCACATTCGCAGTTTGTAGCTATGGATAGGAAATTGAAGCATGAATGAGTACTTCTGAGATTAAGGTCCCCAGCTTCTATTCAGCTATCCAGTTCTGCGTAGCAGATACCATTCCTTCCCCTAAGCAATTTTTTTCCTCTGTGTACTGGTTCTTATCTATCAAGGGAGATTTATTTCAAGAAACTCTAGTGGATGGGTCATGAAATATGATAGAAATGGATTTTAAAGGTGTTTTCTGAAAAGAGAAGAAATGTAGTAAAAAGGATGTATAAAACAACCTACCCTGTTCCTCAAATAATTAATTGTGAAATTGATGAGCTGTTATCTTGTATTGTTCTCTATAATATGAGTTAGCAGCTTATAGGAAGGGAAGGACATGGGGTTATTTTAGTTAGAAATCACATTTTACTGATCAGTTTAAACTGTGGATATTTCCAGCTAAAGGAGTAATTTTCAGCGTTCCCTCTAATACTTGCTAAATTAAAAACTTTTTTTAGTAGAATTTACCAAAAATTCTACATGTGATAAATGTAAAACTAATATTTCTCAGTGTGTATTATTGGCTGAGTTATGTTAGCTCTTTTTTTGAAAAAAATTTATTTTAGGTTTGGGGGTACATGTACATTATCTCTGAAGCAGTGGTACTCAATGTAGTCCCCGGACCAGCAGCAGTAGCATAATTTGGGAAATCATTAGAAATGCAAATCAACATAAAATAAGCCATACGTATTCAAAAGTATAAAATTTCATGCCTTTTGGCATATATAAGGCCCAAGAAATTACTATCATAACCAAAAGAATGAACACATCCATTACTCTCAGATGTTTCCTTGCGTCACTTGGTAATTCCCCCTTTCCTTCCTCCTCATCTCCTGGTAACTACTGATCTACTTTCTGCCGTATAGATCATTGTTCATATTTCTAAAATCAATATGAATTAAATCATGTACTTTTTAAAGTTAATAGATTTTAAAAATATTGTTAGGTTTACAGAAAAAAAAATTGAGTGGAAAGTAGAGAGAGTTTCCATGTGCTCACTCCCCTTGCTATTCACTGATCAATTTCACCTATTTTTATTATCTTGGATTAGTGTGGTAAATTTGCTATAATTGATGAACCAATGTTGAGACATTATCATTCATTAAAGTCCATAGTTTACATTACAGTTCACTGTTTGTGTCGTGTATTCTATGGGTTTTGACAAATGTGTAGTGACATGTATCTATCATTATAGTATCATAAAGAATGATAGTTTTACTGCCCTAATAATCTCCTATGCTCCACCTATTTATCCCTTGCTTCTCCTGAACGTATAGTGCTCACTGAGCCTTTTACTTCATAATTTTTGCCTTTTTCATAATGCCATATGACTGGAATCATATAATGTGCAGTCATTTCAGATTGATTGGCTCCTTTGGCTCAGCTATATGCATTCAAGGTCTATTCATTTCTTTTCATGGCTTGATAGCTCATTTCTTTTTATTGTTTTAATTAAATTATTTTTTTTTTTCTGAGACAAGATATTGCTGTGTTGCCCAGGCTGGTCTCAAACTCTTGGCCTCAGATAACGGTTGTGCCTTGGCTCCCAAAGTGCTAGAATTATAGGTGTGAGACATTGCACCTGGTTTCATTTCTTTTTACCATGAGTAATATTCTATTGTACACATGCCCTACAGTTTGTTTATTCACCTATTGAAGGACATCTTGCTTGCTTCTAAGTCTTGGTGATTATAAATAAAGCTTCTATAAACATTTGTATGCAGGTTTTTGTGTGAAATAAGTTTTCAACTAATTTGGGTAAATATCAAGAAGCATGATTGCTGAATCATGTAGTATGTATAATTTTGTAAGAAACTCCCAAACTGTCTTCCCAAGTAGCCTTACCATTTTGCGTTCCCACCAGTAATGCTAAGAGTTTCTTTTGCTCTACATTCTGATCAGTATTTGGGTTGTGAGTGTTTGGGATTTTGGCCACTGTAATAGATACGTAGTAGTATCTCATTGTTGTTTTAATTTGCAATTCCCTCATGACACATAAAATGAAGCATCTTTTTATACTGTTACTTTTTGTCTGTGTATCTTCCTTTATAAGGAGGCTTTTTAGATGTTTTGCCAATTTTTAATTTTTTTCTCATTGTTAGATTTCAAGAATTCTTGTATATTTTATGTCAATCTTTTATCTGATGTGTTTTTTGCAAAGATTTTCTCCAAGCTTGTGACTTGCCCTTTCATTCTCTTTACTATTTTTTGACTGACCTCTTTTACTAAGCAAAATAATTTTGAGAGTGGCCTGTGTTGTTGCATATAGAGTTTTTAGCACTGATAGTAGTATCCATTGTATCAACATACTGTATCATAATTTACTTATCACTTTAACTGCTGGTAGATATTTTGGTTGTTTTCAGTTTTTGACTATTACAAGTAAAGGTGGTATAACATTCATGTACATTTTTTTTTTTTTTGAGACTGGGTCTTGTTCTGTCATCCAGGCTGCAGTACAGTGGTACAATCATGGCTTACTGCAGCCTCAACCTCCCAGGCTCAATCAGTTCTCACACCTCAGCCTCCTGAAAAGCGGGGACTATGGTGCATGCTGCCACACCTGACTAATTTTTGTATTTTTTTGTAGAGATGAGGGTCTAACTATGTAGTCCAGCTGGTCTTGCCCTCCTGGGCTCAAGCAATCCACCTACCTCAACCCCCTAAAGTGCTGGGATTACAGACGTAAGCCATCACGCCTGGTGACAAGTTTCTGTATGGAGACATATTCTTTCATTTTTCTTGTGTAAAGACCTATGTGTGGAAAAACTATACCCCATGGTAGGTCTATGTTTAATTTTTTTAAGAAGCTGCCAAGTGTTTTTTCCAAAATGGTTGTATCACTTTATATTCCTACCAGCTTTGTGTGTGTGTTCTAGTTCCTGTACATCTTCACTAACAGATGGTATGATCAGCCCTCTTAATTTTTGTAATTCTAATAGATATATAATGCAACATGATCTTGAATACTTTAGCTTTCTAATAATTCACAAAGGCGATTGTATGAGTTCCAACTTGGTTCTTCTTTTTCAGCATTTAGAGGAAGTGTAGAAATTATCATTTAAAAAGATAAAAACAATTTGAATTTTCTGCCTTCTGTCATTTTATCTGGAGTGGTAGTTCTCAATGTGCTATCTGGGGGCTTCTGGAAGCCCTGTTGCAGAGGGTCTACAAGGTCAAAACTCTTTATGTCTTAACATCAGATGATTTTTTTAAAATTTCATTATTTCACAAGTGTGCACTGAGTTTTCCAGAGACTGCTTAATGAGTGGTGATGTGATTTATCTGACAGCTGGTAGAATGTGTGCTTGTGCATTTTTGTGTATTTAAAAATTCTCAGTTTTAATTCTGAATATGACAAATGTTGATACACTTAACCCTAAATAGGGAAAGCCTTCTTTGACTCTTCAATGATTTTTAAAGATATAAAGTGGTTCTGAGACCAGATATCTAAACAAAAGTTAAAGAAAAAAATGGTATAATAAAATATGGAGATGTATAGAAATGAGACAAAGCACATAATGTGAAAGAAAAAGAATATATTCAAACTTCAAAATGTACTGTATTTTCTTTATCAAACTGGGAAGGGAAGGGAATCTAAGCACATCTATACATGCTGTTTTTGACCCTAGAGGCCTGGCCTTTATTCTGATGTTGGCAGAATTCTGGTTTCTATAGCACTAGACTTGCTGTCTCATTGTCTTATCCTAGGGTCATATTTAACCCATAGCCTCTTTCCACTGTGCCTGGCCAAATGGAGCATTTATCAAAGTTTATGAGAAGTGCCACTAGTTAACTTGCTTCCAATATGAAAATGTCACCCCAGGGACTGAGAAAAGTTGGGGTTTGATATTGAAGCCCGCTCGGCTTCTCTGAGAGCTGTGACGGCAGCTGGCATTCTGCCATCCTGGGAAATCTTAGGGGTCAATAGAGAGAAAAACTGAGCAGCAATGACTATCAAAGGGAATATGCTGGTTTCTGTTTCTTCATGTCTATTGGTATATTCATTATTTGTTAATATGTACATGGTTTCACTTGCATGAAGAGAGGGTTTTAGAATGAGTAATCAATACTTTTCACTTCTTGATTGGTATCTTGAGTAGTCATGGGGCTAGCAGGTGATGCTTCTAATTCCTACCTTGGCACCCTTTGGTTCCCATAGCCTCAGTTGCTAAGTTTGCCATACAAGACAGATTTACAAAGCTATGGGAGGAACAAATGGTTGAAAAATTCTACCAAAACAAGTCAGGATAATTAATTCTTTGTTTAATAATGTCACTTACTGTTTGTGTAAGTGCCACACCAGTTTCTTTTGCTATTTATAACATTTCCTTTCTAAAGTTAAAAATCTCCCCAGAGCACAAATCTAAAATATAAAACATTTAGGAAAATGAAATTAAGTCCCATTTTTTTAAGACTGTAATTAATAGTTTCTTAAACTCTTTGCAGATCTTTAACTTGCTTTTACTTCTAACAGCTACAATGTTCATTCTTCTTTATATTTGTAAATACAATAAATTTTTTCCTCCTGAGGTTAACTTGAGGCATTCAAATGAAAACAACTGAATAAGGGTTTTAAAAATAAATTAGCCATACATAAAAGTATAATTTTGTGTTTTATGTATTCTTGTAGATGTGGGATTTGCTTTTAGTACAATAATTATATTAAATCTCAATATTTTAGAATGAAAATATATCCCTTAGTTCTAAAGGTAATTTTAAGCAGTCAAATTTTTAAGTGCTTACCTGGATCTTTCCCAAGTGTTCTTCAGATTAAATTAACCAGATACTTGCAAATCTACAAATTATTTCAACAGTATCATAACATGATTAAAGATACAAGAGTAAATAAGCCTAAGGAGCAACACTCACAGCATGAGAAAATATTTAAGACTCTAAGAAACAAGATTAAAGGTGGAAATATTGGTACATATTTTATATACTCTATTTTCACTAAGATAAAATTACTAATACACAATGGGGAAAGTATTCCCTATTCAATAAATGGTTCTGGGGCAGCTGGCTAGCCATATGCAGAAGAAAGAAACTGGACTCCTACCTTTCAATGTATACATAAATTAAAGATGGATTAAAAATTTAAATATAAGACCTCAAACCATAAGAATCCAAGAAATCAATGTAGGAAACGCCATTCTGGACATTGGCCTTGGGAAAGAATTTATGACAGTCCTCAAAAGCAATTGCAACAAAAACAAAAATCTACAAGTGGGACCTAGTTAAACTAAAGACCTTCTGCCCAGCAAAAGAAACTATCAACAGAGTAAAGAGACACCCTACCGAATGAGAGAGAATATCCACAAACTATGTATCCAACAAAGCTCTAATCTCCAAAATCTATAAGGAACTTAAACGATTGAACAGGACAAAAACAAAACAAAACAAAACAAAAAACCACCATTTAAAAAAATAGGCTAAAAACATGAACAGATGTTTTTCAAAAGAAGACATACGAGTGACCAACAAACATGTGAAGAAATGCTCCACATTACTAATCATCAGAGAAATGCAAATGAAAACCTCAGTGAGATACCATATCATGCTAGTCAGAATATCTATTATTAAAGAATCAGAAAATAACGTGTTGATGAGGCTGCAGAGAAAAGGGAATGCTTATACACTGTTAATGAGAATGTAACTTAGTTCACCCATCATGGAAAACAGTTTCGAGATTTCTCAAAAAGCTTGAAACAGAACTACCATTTGACCCAGCAATCCCATTACTGGGTATATATCCAAAAGCAAACAAATCATCCCATGAAAAAGACACATGCACTCACATGTTCATTGAAGCACTATTCACAATAGCAAAGACATGGAACCAACCTAGGAGCCCATAAATCATGGATTAGATTTACATATATATATGTGTGTGTATATATATATGTGTTTGTGTGTGTTTGTATATATATGTGTGTGTGTGTATATATATATATGTGTGCGTATATATATGGCACATATACACCATGGAACACTACACAGCCATAAAAAGAATACAATCATGTCCATTGCAGCAACATGGATGCAGCTGGAGGCCCTTATCCTAAGCAAATTAATGCAGAAACAGAAACTCAAATAACACATGTTCTCACTTATAAGTGGGAGCTAAACATTGGGTACTCATGGACATAAAGATGTCAGCAGTAGACACTGGGTATGTATTAGTCCATTCTCACATTGATATAAGAAACTTACTGGGTAATTTATGAAGGAAATAGGTTTAATTGACTCAGTTCCACAAGGCTGGGGAGGCCTCAGGAAACTTACCGTCATGGGGGAAGGTGAATGGAAAGCAAGCTTGTACCTTCTCACATGGTGGCAGGAGAGAGAAGAATGAACAAAGGAAGAACTTGCCAAACACTTATAAAACCATCAGATATCATGAGAACTCACTGTTACAAGAACTGTAAGGGGGAAACTGCCCCATGATCCAGTCACCTCCCACTGGGTCTCTCCCTTGACATGTGGGGATTATGAGGATTACAATTCAAGATGAGATTTGGGTGGGGACACAGCCAAAGCATGTCAGGGGACTAGTAGAGTTGGGTGAAGGGAGGCGACAAGGGTTGAGAAACTAACTGTTGAATACTATGCTTGGTCCCTGCATGACAGAAACATTCACACCCCAAACCTTAGCATCACACAATATACCAGGTAACATACCAGCCCATGTGCCTCCTGAATCTAAAATAAAAGTTTAAAAATAAATAAATTGCTAATACAAAATAGAATAATGGCCTATGCCATCAGCTTGTGCTTACCGTTCATTAGTTATCACTGGCAAAACCATGGCATTCTGTGTTCTAAACACTATGGTCACTGTGTTAATTCGGCATGCATTTTTGAGCTACCTCTATGATCATGACTATGTTATTAGGATGATTATATTACTGTATTCTGTGTATAGATCACACATACAATTGTATGATTATAGTTTTACAGAAATTATAAATGTATAGTAGTATCTTAAAATGTATATACCCTCTATTATTTTTTGAATATTAATATGTGTTTAGATAAGCATATTTCCTTCATGAGATTATATGATTGGCATATGAGAGCTGAAAGTATATTTTATTCAGGTAAAGTACAAATCTGCTAGTTGAATGTTCTTATTTTTACAAAATAAATTATTAAATTTTAAAAAATCTAACATTAATGTTTTTTAATTTTTCATAAACTGAATGAAATCTATAGGCAGGAGACAGTAACAATATGTCAAAAAGCAAGATAATGTATTGTGATCATGGTTGTTATTTCAATATTGCAATTACTGTATAGAAGAGACTTCTTATCAGATAGAAATTGCATGATATAAAAAAGTAAAACCAACTAACAGACAAATGTGTTATGATACATGGAGCTGACTGGGTGCAGTGGCTTATGCCTGTAATCCCAAAACTTTGGGAGACCAAGGGGGAAAGATCCCTTTAGCCCTGGAGTTCAAGATCAGCCTGGGGATGTCTGTGGTCGCAGCTACTACTCAGGGGGCTGAGGTGAGAGGACTGCTTGAGCTGGGTGGTTGACGTTACGGTAAGTCATGATCATGCCACTGCAGTCCAGCCTGGACAACAGAGTGAGATCCTATCTCAAAAAAAAAAAAAAATATATATATATATATGGAATTTTAAAATTGAGGGTGGTATATCAGCCTTGTAGCCACAGCGTTCCCTGTGTTGTATCTGATTTCATCTTTCTCCTGTAGCCAACATCTGTTCAATTCTTATGTCTTTAGTGCATAAAAATGAACTCTATAGGTTATTTGTTGTGAGAATGTATATCTTTGGGGAATGTGTGTGTGTGTGTGTGCGTGTGTGTGTGTGTGTGTGTGTGTGTGTAGGGGGAGGGTAATAAAGTTCAGGCACCTTTTGTGAGTACCATTGTCAGAGACTGACCTTCCATGCTAGATCTGCCTGGCACTAGCCACCCTAATGAATCATCACGAAGCCCAGAACTAGTTTTGCTTTGATTGGCTCTCATCATTAAAAAGGAGGTATTCTTAAAAAATAAATAAATAAAAAGATTGAGAGTATGCTTTAGGTGCATTATTCCCTGCCTGAGATGCCAACAAGTTACTAGGCCAGAGGGATGGAGAAGGCCAGGATGGCCAGCTAAGCACTCAGAAGAATGGGGAGCAGGGCACCAATGGTGCAGTGCAGAGAGCCCTCCCTTCCCTTCTGTCTCACTCATTTTACCAGTGAAACTCACCAGCAAAACATTCCTGAGCCTTTGGCATCCCAAGTGTAATTAAGTCACCTTTCTCCTATTTAAGAAATTACTGGGCCAGGTGTGGTGACTCATGCCTGTAATCCCAGTACTTTGGGAGGCCAAGGTGGGTGGATCACAAGGTCAGGAGATCGAGAACATCCTAGCTAACACTGTGAAACCCTGTCTCCACTAAAAATACAAAAAAATTAGCCAGGCGTGGTGGTACATGCCTGTAGTCCCTGCTACTGGGGAGGCTGAGCCAGGAGAATCACTTGAACCTGGGAGGCAGAGGTTGCAGTGAGCTGAGATCACACCACTGCACTCCACTCTGGGCGACAGAGCGAGACTCCGTCTCAAAAAAACAAAAAAAAAAAGTCATTATTACAGTGCCAGCGATAGAAAAGTTTCCCTAAATATTTATAGAGCGGTTTTTGAATAGAACTTCGAGTTACTTTATATAGAAAAGGAAATCATTTGTGAACTTGTACACTTTATCATTAGTTTAAAAATTGTGAGCCATTGCAGGTTAGATTCTGATCTTGAGCAATGGGCAATATTGATACAGTTCTAGAGCCACTAGTGTCGTATCAATGACATCAGAGGGATGCCAGTGTCACAAAGTGGATCAAGGCAGAGGATCCAAGGACAAGCCAGTCAGGGCAAGCAGGAGAGGAGTTGGAATCAAGGAGAGGAATTCCAAGAATGAAACAAATTCTATTTTGCAGTTGGCTGCCTTCATTCTCCTCCTGTTGTATTACAGTGGTTTTCCGACTGGGTTTCGAAGCCTCAAGGTCCTAGGGAGAGAGAAGAGAGCAACACTCTGTGTGTGTGTAAGCCAGTGCCGTGTGGGAGTTGACTTACACTAGCTAAAGAGAGCTACTGTGTGCATTTGTTCCCAAATCCAGTTCCATGACTTCACATTAGTGGCTTTAAATTGGCCACAGTGGGACTATTCGTAGCAAAAACCTCCAAATGCTTCAAATCAGAGCTACCCCATCCACTGAACCATATACCGGAACACTTCTGGATAGAGTTTCAGGCATCCCAGCAAGAAAATATTACATTTAACAGCAAAAAATGGCAAAAGAAACTTGGTTTATGAATTATCTATCTTCTACTTTTGTATTATGGTTTTTATATTTAAAGACTAAATATGTCTGGTGTTAGTTTGTTAACATTTAATTGGCAATTGTAAGAGACCAAAAGCAAGAGAGTACCATTTAGGAGTTATAAACTCTTTAGGATTAATGTTTGTCAAAGAACTAATATGATTCATACTGTCTACTCAAAAGTAAAAATATGTGTATATTTTTCCTTACTGATTTTATATGGGGCTTTGTTTAGCTCAGTGTTTTTCAAATGTCATGTCCATACAGATCATCTAGGGGTGTTGTTACATTCAGATTCTGTTTCTCTAGGTATGGAATGGGCCTAAGATTCTGCATTTCTAACAAGCTCCCAGGTGATGCTAGGAACTGTATTTTGACTAGCAAAGATTTAGCTATTTGTGACAATTAGAGGAAAGCAAATAAAAAGTCAAACAGATGCATTTTTAAAAATCTAGTTTCTAATAAAGTAAACTCTGGAAAGAAAATTATATGTTTCGTCTTTGCTTTGAGGATCTTTGAATCTGGGCTATTGCACTTTTTTTCTTTTTTTTTCTTTTTTTTTTTTTTTTTGGCAGATGTTTGTTGAGTTCACACAATACAGTAAAAGACTAAATGAGCTGGAAACATTAGCGATCCCAATTATACAACTCACTGACTACCCATAAGCCTGAACAATGAAAAGCATTTTGCGTGCTTTACTCATTTAACTTCATTTAAACCCTTCTTGGCATCTGAGTTGCATTAATGTGATAACACTTGTGTAGCAATTAAGAAACTGTGGCAATTGTGAGCATTTCTGGAATTTGTCATATTGAATGAGAGCAGGCTCTGGGCATCTAATATTTTGCTCATTTTCTGAGGTTAATCTGGCTTTCTAGATATATATACGTTTTTTTCCCATTTTCCTTTGTACAAGTATCCAAAGTTATGGCTTCATCGTTCCACCAGACCTTTAGTTTTGGAAGTCATTTGTAATAGATGACTTTCAAGCAGTTTCTTCCTTTTTGTTCTCTTTGTTAGGAAACTCATTGAATCTTCAAGAATGTAATCATATTGTACCCACACAAATGCACATCCAACACTTTCACAAAGGTTACAGAAGCTGTGTGTTCTCCATTGCCCTGAGCCTTGTAAACTCAAGCATATTAAAAGGAGATGGTGAGCGTGTTCTGCATAATACGGTATCCAGTGCTAACAATACTGGATATTGTATCTACTCCACTGCTTCAGAATTGACTGTGTGGCTGGTAGAAGGTAAGGGAAAGAGAAAAACTTCCTTTCCAAATTTGAGGATAGACAGTATATTACCCAGAGGAATAGCAGATGATTTTTCAGCACTGAAATGCAGCATTGTTCTCATAACAACAAAACTGGTGTTTGGAACTTCGATTTAAAATAGCTAACTTACCACCTTCAGGCATTGAAAAATGCTTATTGATTTATTATTTCCTATCCCTGGGATAATAGGGAATGGATTTCTTTGCTTTTACCCACATACATTGCAGTGTTCTGCACAGATTAAGGCTATCCTGTTACCCAGTATTAAGTATAAAAACATTTAACCCTCTGGCTGAGTGTGTGTATAGGTCTACATCATGAATGCAAGAATAATTTTATTTTAAAGTAACTTGACCTCACAGTGAACATAGGTTGGTTCTGGCAAGTTCTCAAATCAAGTATCCTTTTATTGTAGGAAATAAGAACCTCTATCCCAGCTCTGTGATCTGTTTAATTATTCATGGTTGCAAGATTCCTGCTTACCATCTTACCATTTCTCATCATGATGTGTTAAAATCACTTTACTGTGTTATTTTTTGAATACTACTCTTGTCAGGAGAAATTCTTGGCCTGTTTGAATAATCAGAAAAAATCTGGGCAAGATATATTTTCTAAAGCAATATAAGGAACCCACAAAAAATATTTCTTAAGAAAACATGACAAAAAAGAAGGTAGAAAAAGGGAAGAAGAAAGGGAGGAAGGAAACAATGAAGAAAAGAAAAATTTAAAAAGGAAAATATATTACATACAGCATAAAATGAACCTTGAAAGCTATCAGGTGAAGTTTGTTTTCTCAGGATCTGTTGCTATATTAAACATTGTCACTTTATTGATACTTTCCTAAGAAGTTCAGCTTTATGATTTAGTGAGTAAGCAATTCCATATATCTGCCACCACTGCAAGGTGGATATTAAGTATGCCCAAGTATCAAATACTTCTACTTCAGGTTCAGATTGGTTATGAAAAAAAAAAAAAAAAAGGCAGGAAGATGGTGGTATAAAGTATGAAGAAACACAGGAGAATCAATTGATTCCAAAGAAATCTCTAAGGATCATCCAGCTCTAAACCAGATTGCTGTTCATAGGGCTAGGGCATCATTATTCCATGAATCACTCCAATATTTCTCATGGTAAATTCCAGATTAGCAGCTTCTTTTGTAATACCTTTAAGCACCAAGACTCAACATTTCTACATTAATGGAAAAAACAAAATCATTGCTATTAATATAAACATAGATGATAGTGAATGTACTTTGTGTTGGTGTTCAAGAATGTTCCAAAGGAAACTTAAAGTTTGCTAGACAAATCAGAACAATAGATAAGGATTGACTGTTAAATACAGCTTGAATATTGACTCTTGGGAAGCTATCTAGGTTGACTTGTGTCTTACTTGCTAAATGGTTATTCCTGTATCCTGAGCTACAGAATGGCCTACCAAGAAGAATTTGTTGATCAGTGTAGATGTGCCACTGGTTATGGCACAGTTTATGAGCTCAACATGCAGAGGCCTGATTTCGTACCTCAGATGAAAGCAAATACTGAGTCCTTATAGTACGTTTTCAATGCCTGTCACTTGACTACCAAGAAAAGTATTTTTTTAACCTTCTCTGTAATTTTTACTTTTTTGTGAATGAGGAAGTGGTGATGGAATTACATTATTCTTAAGCTTAGCAAGAATATAAGACTTTTCTTCTCAAACCTTTCCATTGAGGCAGATTTCTCTGTTTCCATTATTTTCTGGAGACATTTTTAGACTGTGTTCTGGTTTCATCTCTCTTACAAGAATGTATTCAAGTCACAATTAGCTCTTTAAAATTTAGAGTTTCTCTTATGATTTCTTTCTGCCTTAGTGGTTAAAAAAAGTTGATTTTTTACCCCTCATTACCCACATCTTCAAAAGAATGCAAACTAGGGCAAATTCCCTTTGTTTCCTTAGTTAAAAAAAATTATCAATCTTGAGCTCTCGGTTCTGATTCAGAAAGAATGTTATATTCACTCGAGTCCTTGGCTCTGACCAAAGGAACAGATCATTGCTAGTCCTCAAAACTATTCAGGCTCATTACGATAGCCAAAGGCACATATTTTGGAAATGTTTTAGATTTATAGAAACACTATAAAAATAGGATAGAGTTCCCATATGCCCCACAAGTAAAGTTCATCCACCTTAAACTCATCTTGTCTATGACAATTTGTCAGACATTCCTTGGTTTTGATCTCCTTGACAGCTTTGAGGAGAATGGGCCAGATATTCCCAGGTATTTTGTAGAATCCCCATCAGCTGGGTTTTTACTATTATATTTTTCTATTTTTCTCACGGGTAGATGGAGGTTATGGCTTTTATCAACGTCGATATTCTGATTATTATATTGTACTATATTGTACTATAGTTATAATTGGACGTTGTTATCGGAGAAAACTGTAAAGAACACAGAGTTTTCTCTGTATTATTTGTTACTACTATTAAGTGAATTCAAACTTATCTCAAAATTAAAAGTTAATTTTTTAATATAAAAAGGTGACCCTAAGTATTGAGGAGACTTTATGCAGAATCAAATTCTTAAAATAATGTTATTATAATAATGCTATAGGTTGAAAGTTATCTAGTTTCTTATTTAGAAAAAGTAAGTTGTGATGCACTATACACATCAAAGATGCCATTTATTATGTGTAGATTAAACAATTTCATGCAATGCTGTGGATAGAGATGTAAGTGGTGAAAGTACAGGAATATGTATGAGAATAACACACACCAGCTTTGGGACAAAGCCTAGGTTTAAGGAAAGAGGGAGAAAATAGAAATAGACGAGTATGATGAAGCCTTAGTTATGCCTGTATTTTTTGTGTTTTCAAAAAATGGTGCTAAAATAAAAATAGCAAAATGTTATATGTTACTTTCATCCATGTATATAGTATATTGTTTTTTCTTCAGTTGGAACTATTTCAAAATTAACAGTGCTTTCAACAGACACAAATGAATACATTTGATAAATTATACTGTTACTGTAACCTAGCTTAGCTAGTCTACATAATTGAACGATTTTGGTTCTGTAAAAGTTACTTTAACTTAAAAACAAATTTTATTTCATTTTTACTATATGAAAATGAAATAATTAGAATGAAAAAGTATTTTAACTAGAGCTATATGAAGCACCGTGGATGTGTAACATTTTTCATATTGTAATGGGATTAGATTAGTTAGAAAATTCTAAAGAAATATGAAACTAAAAATTGATTAGATTGTATAGTTTTTATTCGTCACCAAATGAGATTTCATTATTGCATTGTCTGTGCAATGTATCCTTGCAATTTAACTCATCTGTAGTTCAAAATGTACAGAGCAGTAGTTTTAGCCCAGAACATTCTTTTTCTTTTTCTTTTCTAAATCACTTTGCCCCAAGGCATCCCCCCAGCCAATCTGGCAGGAAACATAATCTTGCCATTTCAGGGATTCTTCCCTAAACTATATAGGGTTTTACAAGTTTTCTGGCCTCTGTGGTTCTAGAAAAATTGGGAAGTAACTAGAACTTTTGTCAGTGGGGTTCACCACCTGTATTACAGACGTCTCTCCTGAAAGTCTCTGTCATCTGTCTCCTCAGTCCAGCTGCTCCAACAATCCAAAGATGCCTCTCACCATTGTATTTTCCAGTCTGCAGCTCGCAGTCCATAGCCATGCCTTCTCACTCTGTTCCTATGTGCAAGGGAATGGACACTTACGCCACGTCCCCCAAGAATCATGTTCAGACTATCCCTGAGCTGAGCTGCTTCTACCTCCACAATTCACTGCATCTTCCTTGTGTCCACTGTCCCTGCAAGCATAACCTCACACAATGGGCTTTGATCTTTTCTGAAATAAGAGAGGAGAAGGGACATTCTAGCAACCTTTTTTTCCCTTAATATAATTACAAAACCAATATTCCTAACCAAAGTTTCAGCAAGTATAAAAACAATACTGATAATGGAAGTTGTCTGAAATTCTCCCCAGCACTAATACAAGTGGTTACAATTCTATTATGAAGGAGACAACCAGTTTTGGAGTGATCTGTAGACAAACAAATCACAAATTTATATGTGTAGCCTAAAATGAAGGAATATTTGAAGCCAGCTGAATGACTTGATTTCAACTTTGTGGTTTCGAAAAAATGTTTTAAAAATTCTTTCTCTGTGTGTAGGAAGAAAGGGTAGCAGAAAGAATACCCATTAATAAGAGAACGAGAAAATAAATTAATTTGAATTCTGAAGTGGATATGTGAGAACACTTTCTAAGAAAAAATGAGGACATTCAATATTGACAGCTAGAAAGTGATAAAAGCAAGCTAAAAGAGTGGAGGAAAAAGAAAATGGCATGGGCATAAGTTTACAACTCTGAGTTTCAACTTGGGGTGGGATAAAATAAACCCATTGTAATTTAGTTTTCTTGAATACTAATATTTCTATTCACAATAAGAACCTAGACATGACTGTCAAAGGCAAGCATGTTTCCAAGAAAGCTTCTTTTGAATGGAATTGGAGATCTCTAACGAAGTTCTACTCTTGCCTTAGTAGAAATGTATTTCTTTTTCTAGAAGGCAGCTAAGACAAGCTATATTTCATCAGAGGAGTAACTTCACACACACAATTTAATCCAGACTGATTTCCTGCATGTCCACATATGATAAGGGATAATGAAACATTTAAGTGAAATCATTTTTTATTGACTTGTCTACAAAGGGAAAAAATCAGCTTAGTGCATCTGCTATTGTCTGTAGCAGAGGTCAGCAAACCTTTTCTGTAAATGTCCATATAGAGTATATTTTAGTCTTTGTAGGCCACGCAGTCTCTGTCACAACTACTAACTCTGCTCTTATAGCAAAAAAGCAGCCATAGACAATACATAAACAGATAGATGTGACTGCTTTTCAGCAAAACTTAATTGACACAAATGAGCAGCTGCTAGATTTGACCCATGGACTATAGTTTGCTGACACCTGACCTAAAATACCTTAAAGCCTAAAGATATTGGGCCATTATTGTTGTTCTGGAAAAATTTTACCAAGGATGCTTTGAGAAAAACAGAGGTTCAGAAGCTTGGGAAGTGTGTGTTGTTGATTGAATTAATCTTTATACAAAAGAATATTAGCCGATCTGTTTTATAAGCATGGCTCTACACAAGTACAGTTCTTCAAGACTGCAAATATTTTATCCAGTCTTATACTTTTTATAAACTTTAAAATGGTATGCATTTTTGCTGCTGTGTACGGAGCATGTGTTTTTGAGTAATAGCATATTACAAGTAACACTTCCCTCACTGATCTATTGCCCATTTTACCCCTCTAATTTGAATTGTTTTATTCTTTTTCTTTTTCTTGAAGTCTTTTAAGTTGATTAAAAAGCACAGTGAAACTCAATTGGGAAAGAATTACAATTAAATAGTCTCAAAAGTAGAACTAATTAAGAAATTCTGTACAGAAGAGTTAGAATGTAGAACTAAGGTTCAAAATTTTAAATTATGCAAAATTTACTTCATGTATATATACATTTATTTAAATGATTTACAAAAGTCCTAAAGTATATGAGATTTTGTGATAGGTACTGTAAAGGACACAGAGAATATAAAATATGTGAAAATTATCCCCTTTAACAGGAAACAGTTGAAATTGCACTGCTCGTAGGTGAAACTGGCAGGTGTAAAGCAACATTTCAGAATTTAGTTTCTCTTTATGTAAATTCTGGGCATTCAGCTGGTAGCACAGGGGAATTTTCCTAAAAGAAGTTAACCAACCTTCCTTTGTCAGGAAGTAGTTGGCTAATGAACATCTTTTCTAATTCCAGTAAAACCTGTAGGTTAACAGACGAAGACCCACAAACTTTCTCTGTTCCCAATCTTCCTAGCATTTCCTTTTATTTATTTATTTATTTATTTATTTATTTATTTATTTATTTTTTGAGACGGAGTCTTGCTCTGTCACCCAGGCTGGAGTGCAGTGGCGCGATCTCGGTTCACTGCAAGCTCCGCCTCCCGGGTTCACGCCATTCTCCTGCCTCAGCCTCTCCGAGTAGCTGGGACTACAGGCGCCCGCCACCACGCCCAGCTAATTTTTTTGTATTTTTAGTAGAGACGGGGTTTCACCGTGGTCTCGATCTCCTGACCTCGTGATCTGCCCGCCTCGGCCTCCCAAAGTGCTGGGATTACAAGCGTGAGCCACCGCGCCCCGCCCCTAGCACTTCCTTTAATAGTTAATACCATTCTGCTACAGTTCAGCCATACACTAAATCTTGTTAACTTTAGATGTTTCCTTTTTTTCTCACTGAAATCAACCCACTGAATTAGGACAAAAATAAGTTTGTCTTCTGTAGCCTTTAAAATGTTTTTAATGAGGAAATAGAGTACTCAATTGATTCTCCTCAAATTGAATATCTAAATAATGTTAACATTATAAAGTCTCCAAATCTGCCTATTTTTCATTTTTCAACAATTGTCAGGACTCAGAACATGGTATCATGGAAAGATTACAGCCATTTGTCTTGGGTACATTGTGCATGGCTTTAAAAAAAAAAAAAAACTTTAAACCTTTAATTTCAGCTTTTTTCATTACCAAAGAATGTGTCAAATTAATGTCCTCACTTCACTTCTGATGTGGATAGTAGACAGGAGGTGAGAGTAAGGGGTGGGGTAAAAATGGGAAATGGTACATATTATGGGTTGAATTGTGTCCCCAAAAAGAATGTGTTAAAGTTCGAATCCCCAGTACCTCAGTATGTAACCTTATTTGGGTATTTGCAGAGGTAATCAAATTAAAATGAGGTTATTAGGGTGGATCCTAATCAAATATGACTGGTGCTCTTATAGAAAGAGGAAATTTAGACACAGAGATAGATGTGTGCAGAGGGAAGACTACATAAAGAGAAAGAGACATAGGGAAAATGTCATGAAGACAGAGATCAGATTGAAGTGATGCATCTATAAGCTAAAGAATGCCAAAGTTTGCCGGCAGCTACATGAGGGGCATGGAACAGATTCTCCCTCAAAAGCCTTAGAAGAAACAAACCGTGCCAACCCCTTGGTCTCAGAATTCTAGCCTGCAGAATTGGGAGACAATCAATTTCTGTTGCTTAAGCCACCCAGTTTGTGGGTTTTTTTTTAGGGCAGCATCCAGAAACTAATACAGCACAGGAGTGTGGAATGACAAAGAGGTCAAAGATAATGTATGAACCAGTGATATATGTTGATATGCACAGTGCATGGTTCTCTATTTTTTAAAAAAATCATGATTTTACATTTTGTCAAAACCATTGAGTTTGTTTCTAAATTTTAAGAGCTCACTCAGTATGTTGGAGGCATGAAGGAAGAAATAAATCTAATTTTAGATTAACATCCGTTCATTTTGGCCCTGGTTAAGATGAACATTATCCCATCTGGTCCTTGGTCATCAATACCTGCATACTACTGCCCTATTGTTTCTTATTCTAACAAGACCTCAGCAAGCCCAAGTCTCTGACAATAACTTTCTTTATCCTTTGGGTTGCAGGAAATAATTTAGTTTGTCAGCCCATTTTGGGGTTATAGGCCACTGATTAGGGCTGGACAGAGTCTTTGACCACCTCTTTGAAATATGGAGAGGCACAGACCTCATTTGACTGGCAAGGGCACAAAAGGGCTTTGCTGGGCTCTGTGTGGTTGGAAACCTACATGTGGTTTCTGGATTCCCTACATCACCTTCTTGGTTTTGGAATTTGAGTATTTATTTTAGCCAGTAGGGAGATTTTGCAGGTTTTAGGTTTTGCTCCTTTTAGGAGTACATTGACTAGTATCTCACTTTTTATCTTTCCCATAGACTTCCTTTTTCCATTTGAGAGATTATGAATAAGCAATTTTGATCTTCAACGTGCAATCTACCAAAACTAATAAATTTTGTCCTTTTCAATGCTAAAATGCAAAAGTAAACAATTAGACTTTTTATTCTTTGTATTATACTTTTCATTTCTTCCCTTAGACATGGGCATAAAACATTATAACAACTCTCTGAATGGAGGGAAAGTTATGGAATAACAGGAAATACCAATAGTGAAACATAAATAGGTTAAGTTTTAGGGAAATGTTGGTGGGGTAATTTGGGTCACTTATCTTGCTGAGGACAAACAAATGTCAGGTAAAATATATTTTAAAATTCTTGAAAGCATCAAATAACTAAGAACATAGTAAGGAAATCTACACCAAAGTCTTGAAGGAGATAAAAACCCATAACAATTAGACCAGCACATAAAGCTGCTTTGACCTTGGGTATTTTTTTAACCCAGAAAATGAGCTGTTGAACTGAACTGTGTTTTGGCAGCTGCATAGAGCTAGCAGGATTCAAACATGAATGCCTATGGCCCATCAAGAATGGAGACATCTGTAAAGCCACTTCTACTTCAAGCAAGATTTTGGAGATTGACTTTCCGCCTGGCTTTCCATTATTTAGGTGGCTCAGGGGATCTCTACTGATTAAGGTGATCCCAGACTGGTAGAACTGGTAGAACTCCTATTTGCCAAAGCAAAATAAAACAAAGCAAACAAAAATCTATCTGAAAGAAGTTAACATAATCCCAGGCTTCAAATTGTCACTACAAGTAATTTTTAAAATCAAATGTTCAAGACACAGTCAAAGGCAATGAGACGCTCAAGAGAAGAAGACATCAGGAATAATAGCTAGTAGACACCAAGGAGAATGGAAAAGAGTCACAAACACTTTAGTATTGGAATTAATCAGGCTCAAACTGCTTAGTTAGTCCAAGGAAACAAAGATATAAATCAAATAGGAAGTGAACTGTAGAAAATAAATTACATGATTTGAATAGGCAGGAAATAAAAATTTGAGATTTGAACAACACAATAACTGAAATAATTTGGTGGGTATGTTTTACATAAGATTGGATATAGTTGAAGAGAGAAGCCGTGAATAAAAAGATGGATCAGAAAAAATTAAACAGATTATACCATAGCAAGACAAAATGATAGAAAAGACACACAAAGGCATTATAATAATAGGAAAGAGAGTAAGATCTGTCATACTTTATTGAAGTTCAAAGATATGACTGCAGTGAAACTATTATATGACTTCAAAATATTTAATATATAAAACATATTTGACAAAAAGTAGAAATAGGCCATTACGGTGGGAGATTTTAACTGCTTTTAGTAACTGATAGAAAATATTTAAATAACATGGTTAGCAATATTGACCTAATGAACACAAAAATAATATGGTATTTAACAAGTGTAAAATCAGCATTCTTTTTAATCATACATAGAACTTTCATAAAAATTGATCATAAAGGATTCAAAAGACAAATCTCATCAAATATCAAATGACTATAATTATTTAGAGTATATTCTCTGATGACAAGGACATTTGTATAGAAATCAATAACATAAAAATTAAAAGAAAATCCACATATGTTTGGAAATTTTCAGGCACTTCATATTTGTGTTATAGCCATCACATCTATTTCTTTTTTTTTTTTTTTTTTTTCAGAATTTCTAATTGTCTTTGGTTTTTTGTTGATGTTGACCAAAATAAATGATGTGTTTTAAGTGCACTCAAGTTAATCAGGAATCTCAGTTATATTTTCTGCTCTGGAAATTTTTCCTCTAAGACATTATTTCAGAAATACTTGTCCTCTTGCTTCATTCTTTACTGGATACTGTATAGGCCTGCTGTATAGCTGTTATACTGAGAATTTCCTTGACTGCCCTTCTGGGTTAGAGCTCTATTTCGAGAAACTTTTTTTTCTCTTTTCTGTATTCTTTTTTTTTTTTTTTTTTTATGTTCCAGGTTATTCATGTTGTGGCATGTGTCAATACTTCATTTTTTTAAATTTTTTTTATTATTATTATACTTTAAGTTTTAGGGTACATGTGCACAATGTGCAGGTTTGTTACATATGTATACATGTGCCATATTGGTGTGCTGCACCCATTAACTCGTCATTTAGCATTAGGTATATCTCCTAATGCTATCCCTCCCTCCTCCCCCCACCCCACAACAGTCCCCGGAGTGTGATGTTCCCCTTCCTGTGTCCAGGTGTTCTCATTGTTGAATTCTCACCTATGAGTGAGAACATGCGGTGTTTGGTTTTTTGTCCTTGTGATAGTTTACTGAGAATGATGTTTTCCAGTTTCATCCATGTCCCTACAAAGGACATGAACTCATAATTTTTTATGGCTGCATAGTATTCCATGGTGTATAGGTGCCACATTTTCTTAATCTAGTCTATCATTTTTGGACACTTGGGTTGGTCCCAAGTCTTTGCTATTGTGAATAGTGCCGCAATAAACATATGTGTGCATGTGTCTTTATAGCAGCATGATTTATAATCCTTTGGGTATATACCCAGTAATGGGATGGCTGGGTCAAATGGTATTTCTAGTTCTAGATCCCTGAGGAATCGCCACACTGACTTCCACAATGGTTGAACTAGTTTACAGTCCCACCAACAGTGTAAAAGTGTTCCTATTTCTCCACATCCTCTCCAGTGCCTGTTGTTTCCTGACTTTTTAATGATTGCCATTCTAACTGGTGTGAGATGGTATCTCATTGTGGTTTTGGAAGTTCTGGCCAGGGCAATTAGGCAGGAGAAGGAAATAAAGGGTATTCAATTAGGAAAAGAGGAAGTCAAATTGTCCCTGTTTGCAGATGACATGATTGTATATCTAGAAAACCCCATTGTCTCAGCCCAAAATCTCCTTAAGCTGATAAGCAACTTCAGCAGAGTCTCAGAATATAAAATCAATGTACAAAAATCACAAGCATTCTTACACACCAATAACAGACAAACAGAGAGCCAAATCATAAGTGAACTCCCATTCACAATTGCTTCAAAGAGAATAAAATACCTAGGAATTCAACTTAGAAGGGATGTGAAGGACCTCTTCAAGGAGAACTACAAACCACTGCTCAATGAAATAAAAGAGGATACAAACAAATGGAAGAACATTCCATGCTCATGGGTAGAAAGAATCAATATCGTGAAAATGGCCATACTGCCCAAGGTAATTTATAGATTCAATGCCATCCCCATCAAGCTACCAATGACTTTCTTCACAGAATTAGAAAAAACTACTTTAAAGTTCATATGGAACCAAAAAAGAGCCCACATCGCCAAGTCAATCCTAAGCCAAAAGAACAAAGCTGGAGGCATCACGCTACCTGACTTCAAACTATACTACAAGGCTACAGTATCCAAAACAGCATGGTACTGGTACCAAAACAGAGATATAGATCAATGGAACAGACCAGAGCCCTCAGAAATGATGCCGCATATCTACAACCATCTGATCTTTGACAAACCTGACAAAAACAAGCAATGGGGAAAGGATTCCCTATTTAATAGATGGTGCTGGGAAAACTGACTAGCCATATGTGGAAAGCTGAAACTGGATCCCTTCCTTACACCTTATACAAAAATTAAGATGGATTAAAGACTTACATGTTAGACCTAAAACCATAAAAACCCTAGAAGAAAAGGCACATATAGCACATAATAGCACCTGGCACATATTTCCAATTTACAGTTAAGAGTTATCTGGGCCAGGCGCGGTGGCTCATGCTTGTAATCCCAGCACTTTGGGAGGCCGAGGCGGGCGGATCACAAGGTCAGGAGATCGAGACCACGGTGAAACCCCGTCTCTACTAAAAATACAAAAAATTAGCTGGGCGTGGTGGCGGGCGCCTGTAGTCCCAGCTACTCGGAGAGGCTGAGGCAGGAGAATGGCGTGAACCCGGGAGGCGGAGCTTGCAGTGAGCCGAGATCGCGCCACTGCACTCCAGCCTGGGAGACAGAGCGAGACTCCGTCTCAAAAAAAAAAAAAAGAGTTATCTATCAGTTTAAGGGATAGAAAAAGTCACATCTTAGATTCAAATGGTGTGAGTTTGAATGGTACTAGGCAGTACCATTCAGGACATAGGCATGGGCAAGGACTTCATGTCTAAAACACCAAAAGCAATGGCAACAAAAGCCAAAATTGACAAATGGGATCTAATTAAACTAAAGAGCTTCTGCACAGCAAAAGAAACTACCATCAGAGTGAACAGGCAACCTACAAAATGGGAGAAAATTTTTGCAACCTACTCATCTGACAAAGGGCTAATATCCAGAATCTACAATGAACTGAAACAAATTTACAAGAAAAAAACAAACAACCCCATCAAAAAGTGGACGAAGTATATAAACAGACACTTCTCAAAAGAAGACATTTATGCAGCCAAAAAACACATGAAAAAATGCTCATCATCTTTTCTGTATTCTTATTTGTTTTGCTAGAGAGTATTGCAAAACCAGAAGGTAAATTTTCTGAGTTCCTATACATTTATTTAAAAAAGATTTTATTCTCCTGTCACATATGATTGATTCATTATCAAGCTATAGAATTCAGGGGTTAAAATAATATTTCTTGTAACTTTGAAAAGGTTACTCCATTTTCTTCTAGCATCAAGAAAAACAAATGGAAAATTATGTTATATGTCTGATTCTTTTATAGGTAACTCATTCACGTGCAATGTTTTCTCTTTATATAATTTTTGAGGATTTTATTGTTATTCTTGAAATTTCAAGTTAATAAGAATTTTTCAAGTCTAGGGTCTTTTTTATGATATTCTTAGCACTTTGTATGCCCTTTAAACCTGAAAACACATTTTCTTTTACACTTCAGGGAAATTTTCTTTGTTTCTGTGATAATTTCCTTCCATCAATATTTTTTTTATCTACTTTTACTTAAACATCTTAGTGTGGTTTAGCATTGCACCGTCCATTTACTTCTCCCTATCTCATATTTTCTCTGTTGTGTTTTACCTTTTGAGTATAGTAGTTAAGAGCAAGGGTTTTGGCATCAAACTCACTCCATTTGAATCTAAGATGTGACTTTTTCTATCCCTTAAACTGATAGATAACTCTTTTCTTAACTGTAAATTGGAAATATGTGCCAGGTGCTATTGTAAACGTCTTATGTGTATTATCTCACCTAATTATCTACATGTTTACAATAGTGCCTGACACATATAACCCTTCGCCAATGTTATCTCTTATTCTTCTCTATGATCTAACTGTTTAATTTTATCATCCTGTCACCACATTGAATTTTTTGAATTATGTTTTAATCTTGAAGAAGTATTTCATATTCCTTGTTTCAATTTGTATTTTCTTTTTTGATATATAATATCTTTTGAAATCTCTACAAGTATACCGAATCCTTTATAAAAAGTGATCTTTAATTTCCCATATTGTCTTGTACTATGTATTTAGGGGTAAGTTGATCTTCCTTATTTGTTCTACTGGATTTTCTCACGTGTCTGATGATCCTTGCTATTTAAGAATAAAGAACAGGGGAGGTATTGTAAGTCTTGTTTACTATAGAATAACTTTTTTCTGTTGCACAATGGGCCTTTCTCACATGTAACAAGTCTGACCATATTGGTTGACAGGAAACATAACAGATCAGACTTGGATTCAGGATAAGCATAGTGCAAACACCAGAAGAGGAGGGCTTTATTTAAGATAGCAAGACTCATTTTAGAAATCATATGGTTTCTTCTAGGAAGAACCTTTGAATTCTTCTCCTTAAGGATTGGAGCTGAGTTGCTTGCTTTTATGTGAACTAAAGATGATAGAAGGGGTAACTGGCACAGTTTCTCTGTATTAAGTCTTTCATTTAATCATCCTATCTTTATTTTTTATATTTATTTTGCTTCATTAACTTAAAGCCCAGAATCTATGGAATTTATATTTGCAGAGTAGCTACTACAGTGATTGCAGAACTATTTCTTAATTATAGTGGTTCACAAACTATAGCCAGGGGTTAGCTGCCTGTTTTGTAAAGTTTTATTGGAATGCAACCACATCGATTTTTCTTTCTGGTATTTCCTATGGCTGTTTTGTGTTATAAGAACAGAATAGAGGCTGGGCGCAGTGGCTCATGCCTATAATCCCAGCACTTTGGGAGGACGAGGCGGGTGGAATCAAGTCCAGCCTGGCCAAGATGGTGAAACCCTGTCTCTACTAAAAACAAAAATTAGCCGGTCGTGATGGTGGGCACTTGTAATCCCAGCTACTCAGGAGGCTGTGGCAGAGAATTGCTTGAACCCATGAGGCAGAGGTTGCAGTGAGCCAAGATCGTGCCACCACACTCCAGCCTGGGCGACAGAGCGAGACTGTCTCAAAAAAAGAAAACAAACAAAAACAGAATTGAGTACTTATGACTAATACCATATGGTCTACAAGTCTAAATATTTACTGTGTGACCCAATACAGAAAAGAGTTGCAAGCCCCTGCTTGTTCTACCTATTTTATAGCTATCTGAAATTTGCTAACATATCTTGTCTCATGAAGATCCCCATTCCCATTATCTTTATGAGTTTATTTTTTCATATATATTTATAATTTCATCTTTTAATGTATTTTATAAGGAACATGAGATATATGTAGGTTTTCAGTCATTCAACTTGAAATAGAAGTCCATTTTCTTTCATTTTAAATTCAACAAATTTGAGAGGCTTCTGGGAAGGTGACAGGATAGGAAGGGCCAGGAAGCTGCCTCTCCACCTAGACAACAATTGCACCGGCAGAGTCTGCCTGATGTAACTCTTTTGGAATATTAGAGTCTATTGAAGACTTGCAACTTCCAAGGGAGGACTTGAACAGTAAATTGTGGTTAATTTTGGACAATTTCAACTCTTTGCACAGTAGCAGCTACCATCCATCCACACCTATGGAAGGCAGTTGCGCATATTCTTAGAGCAGTTGCACATAGCTTGCAGGAGCCAGTGTGGGCAAAAAGGACCCTATCCTCCAAATAATGGAACCTTCCCTCTGATAGCTGATTGCACCTTATGATCACAGAGGTGCAGACAAGAAGGCAGGTGGTCATTGTTATTGTACCTGTCCCCATTGTTCCAAGACCCTCAGCCTCTAGCTGAAGTGAACTCCAGGGGATTTAAAGGGCTAACATACTTCTTCCTCTCCCCTTTATTCTTTTTCTTTTTGGGATAGCCAAGCATTAAACACTAGAACATTCAAAAGAAACTGCATATTTGGTGAATACAAGAAAGTGACCACACGTGCCCAGGGAGTGACACAGGATAGGAAAAGGCCTGAGAAGACATTAAATTTATACCTCAGGCTGATTCTTGGTACAGAGAAGGCCTACAAAATAAATGAACAGAAGCTGTTCCTGGCAAGTGACTGATGGCAGATCTACTGGACAAAGACTTTATAAAACTGTCTCAAAAAAAAGGAAGGTATGGAAAAAGTAAGAAAATTAAGCATGAACAAAACTGAAATGTCGATACAGATATAGAAAACCTAAAAAATCCCCAAAGAAATTCTGACACTGAAAACCACAGTAACTGAAATGAATAAAAAAAATTACTAGAGGAATTCAAAGCAAACTTGAGCATACAGAAGAAACAACCAGCAAACTTGAATCTAGAACAATGGAAATTAAGAGGAATAGAAATTAAAAGATTGAGGAAAAATTAGCACAGCATAAGAGACCCATGGGACATCACAAAGTGAGCCAATATATGCATTATGGAGAGTCCAGAAAGAGAAGAGAGAAAGAAAGGGACAGAGAGAATATTTGAAGAAATAATGGCTAAAAAATTCCACAAATTTGGTGAAAAACATGAATATAAACATCCAAGAAGATCAACAAACTTTAAGACAAACTGAGAGAGAACCATACAAAGACATGTTATAATCAAACTTTCAAAGGCTAAAGACAAAGGATCTCAAAAACAGCAAGAAACAATCACAAGCAAGGGATTATCAATAAGATTATCAGCAGATTTCTCATTAGAAACTTTGGAGGCTAGAAGAAAATGGGCTAATATATTCAAAATGCTAAGAAAAACAAAAATAGACAAATTTGACTTCATAAAAATTTAAATATTTTGTGAATCAAACAACCACAGTAAGAGAGTAAAAAGGCAGTTCGTAGAGTCGGAGTACATATTTACAGATCATAAGAGATTAATATCTAGAATAATAGAAAACCCTTGAAACAACACCATTCAAAAAAGGTCAGTGGACCTGAGTGGATATTTCTCCAAAGATATACAAATAGCCATTAAGTGCATGAAAAGATCTCAACATCACTAATTATTAAAGAAATTCAAATCAAACTATAATGAGATATTATCTCTCACCCATTAGAATGGCTACTATTAAAAAAGGATAAAATAACAAATGTTGGTGAGGATATGAAGAAATATGAATGCCTGTGTACTATTGGTGGGAGTATAAAATTATACAGCTGCTGTGGAAAACAGTATGACAGTTCCTCAAAGAATTAAATGTAAATTGCCATACAATCCAGCAATTCTACTTCAAGGTATACATCCAAAACAATAGAAATCAAGGTCTCTAAGAGATATTTTTATGCCCGTGTTCACTGGTGCAGTATTCACAATAACTAAAACATGAAAAGAACCCTAGTGTCCATTGGCAGATGAATGGATAAGAAACTGTAGTATATGCATACAATGAAATATAATTCAGTATTAAAAAGGAAGCTAATTCTGACCCTTGTTACAACATGATGAACCTTGAACACATTATGCTAAGTGAATAAGCCAGTCACAAAATGACAAATACTGTACAATTCCATTCAGATGAGGTACTGAAGAGTAGACCAAACCATAAAGACAAAGTAGAATGGTGGTTGACAGGGGCTCAGTAGAGAGGGAAATGATAAATTATTTTTTAATATATGCAGAGTTTCAGTTTTATAAGATGAAAATAGTTTTGGAGCCAGATGGTGCTAACAGTAGCACAGCATTGTGGATGTATTTAATACCACTGAACTATGTACTTAAAAATGGTTAGGATAGTAAGTTTCATATTATATGTATTTTAGCACAGTATAAAATTTCAAAAATATAAATAAGTTATAGACTGAGAGAAAATACATACAAATCACATGCCAGAGGGAAGACTAGTATCTAGAATGTATAAAGGGCTCCCAAAATTCAACATTAAAAAAGGAAAAGATACAATTAGAAAATGAGCAAAAGACATGCACAAACATTTTAATTATGACAAAATATAGATAGTAACCACATTAAAAAATATGTAAAATCACTAGCCATTATGAAATGCAAATAAAAACTACAATGAAATATCACTATACACCTATCAAATGGCTAAAATAAGAAATAGGAATAATCGCAAATGGTGAAGATATGGAGGAACTGGATTGCTTATACATTGTTGATGGCCATGTAAAATAACACAACCATGTGGAAAATTGTTTGGCAGTTCCTTTTAAAACTAAAAACTGTCTTACCATATGACTCAGCAATTGTACTCATCAGCATATTTCCCACAGAAATAAAAACTATGTTCATGTAGAAATTTGTAAATGAATACTCAGTAGTTTAATAACCCTGAACTGGAAACTACATAAATGTCCTGCAATGGACAAGTTGTTAAAATGTGCTACATACATACCATGGACTGTAATTCAGTAATTAAAAGAAACGAACTATTGATATATGCAACAACTTGGATGAACCTCAAGGATGTAATGTTGTATTAAAAAGCCAATCTCAATCAAATATATACTCTGTGATTCCGTGTATGTAGCATTTATAAAATAAAATGATTATGGAGATTAGTGGTTAGCAGGGATTAGGGACAGAAGAGATGAGGTGTGTGTGGCTAGAGAGGGGTGTGGTGGGATGTGAGATCCAGATGGTAATAGTACAGTTAAATATCTTGATTGTGGTGGTGGTTCTTTGAAACTAAGTATGTGATAAAATTGCATAGAACTACACACACACACATACATATATAGACACATGCACACATGCATGTATAACTGGTGAAATCTGAGCAACCTGTATGTATTATACCAGTGACAGTTTCTTGATTTTGCTATTATACCTGCAAAATGTTAAATTTGAAGGAGGTTAGGTGAAAATGTTATACATTTCTTTTGCAACTCTGTGGATCCATAATTATTTCAAAATAACAACTTTTCAAAATTCAATGAGTTCACTTGTTTTAGTTTATTCTTTTAAATCATTTCTACCTTTTAATTTTATAGCGTTGACTTAAAACATATCTTATTTACCTCTTATGTATTTATTCTCCAAAACTATTGACACTCTATCTCTCTCTCTGTCTCTCTCTCTCTCTTTCTATTTGCTTTTGCTCATACCCTACCTTTTTTGGCCTCGTTCTGTCCTTTCAAGCCATAACTTTCATTAATTGAAGATTAATTAATTGATCTCTAGATTGCTTACATCGATAGTTTTCACATACTGGCCATTTGAAGAATTCTGGTACTTTTTCCATAAAATCAGGAGAAAAGAAGTTAAGCCTGCTTATGCCTTTATAGCTGCTTATAGCTTCTGGAGGACATGGGGATTTCATTAAGCAATTTACTATTTTAAGAATAACTATTTTAAAAATAACTAATTGAATCCTATTAAACAATTATATAAGTAGTTGTTTAGGAAATAACTAGCTATTGAAACAAAGTCAAATCTGTAAATTTTCCTTTTTCTAACTGACTAGTTTTGTACATATGAGATCCACATACCGACAAACTTTGCTCTTTATCATCTGTTACACAGGAGACTTCTGATGGAACAATCATTAAATGCATTGTCTAAATAAGATTTGAGGATTAACTATGGATTTGGGGTAGTTTCTCTGTATCTCAGTACTCTCTGGACAATTAAGAGCCTTTGTACTCACCATCTTCACGAGACATGTTTGTAACATACTTCCAGAATGCTAGGATGTCAAACAGATGTGCTTTGTTAATATATATGTCTTAAAAGGCATTCTATCTTTGTTCCCTGTTCCATTAAATTTGGTTGTTGAATGAGAGTAGGGATTATTTTCTTACTGCTCTTCTCACCTCTGCCTGGGACTTACAATAAGTCCACATTTTGAAGAAATTCAGAACTCCTAAATTCACTGATATTTGTACTTTGAGAATGGAGATGTTGCAATTCAAATAATAGGCAGTGACGAATCCATGGTTGACTGGAAATAAGCTTAAAATGGTCGCAGTAATAACCAAAGTTTAATTTAAAATTTATGTAATATCACCATTTCTTACAACAAAAAAAGGAATCAGAGGCCATCAATTCCAAAGACAGTGAAACCAGAATGAATGAGAAATGGCAAATCAGGCTTAGCAGATCTGTCCTAGTTATTATTTAGACTGAAGTTTTTACAATAATTAAATTCCCACACCATCCCACTCTACCTCCTGTAAGATGTATTCAACAGTGTATCTTTTGATCTTAATTTGGTTAACTGCAACTTTCTGTCCACTTGTAAAGATTTCTGTGTGTCTATTCACACAGTATATGTGGGCAGATATAATTAGCACTAATGCTGAGAAAAACTAGAGATATAGAAAAAGTTTTAATCATTTGGTCACCATGTAGGTATTTACATAATTTAATCACACAAACTAATTAAATGTCAGGCCATTTGTAATACAGAAATCAAACTATGACCATAGGTCATCAGACATAGCAATTAGATATGCATGCATAATCATGTTAGAATAATATTAAGAAAAAAAGCAACATAAAATTAGGTAATTTCTTTGTTCCTAATTGCTTTTTTATAGTTTTGAGTTGATTTATTAGCACCACAAAGAGTTGCACAAATGTATATGAGTGTGAGTATCTTTGTGTGTTTTAATAGGATTTATTATATGTCATGTCACAATTTTCAAATGGATTTTTGGTGTTTGACAGAGAAGTAGTTAAAAAATTAATGAGAAGCATAAACAAATAGAATATTTTAACCTTATGCTGAACATACTGTTATTCCATTCTGCTATAGCTTAAGAGAGCCAGGAAATTTAATTTTCAGTATATTACTCAGATTTGAGCCAAAAATAAGAAGGGGGCATCTCAGTAGATAATAATGCAAAACTTGTTCCATTAATTTTAATTTTCAAAAGTAACTTTAAATAAAAAATACATTTGCATCAAATCCTTTTTCAGTCAACAATAGATATAAACATAATTAATATTAATAAATAAGCAAAAATATTTGTTTTGTAAGACCAAGCAAACATATCACAGTAATTTATTAATACTGATAATTTGTTCTAAGCAAATTTAAGATGCAACTTATGACAATTACTTCTTATATTCCTCATAAAATATAAAGAGATACAATGCTTTTTATTTTTAAAACAAAACACTTCTTAGAGTTTACTTTGGTTCTTGAAATCCTAGACATTTTGCATTTGCTTCCAGTTTAATAATGAAAACAGCCAAAGGTAATGGAACTCTCAAGGAGAAAGCTGACTTCAATAAGCTGGTCAAGTTCTGCAACAATAGGAGACTGTTATTAAACTGGTTTTGAGGGACAAGATTGACACCTTCATTTTAAGCTGCCCACATTAAGAGTGAACATCTATTATGGGAAATAGATTCAAGTGGCAGGTATTATGTAGCCAAACCTGCATTAGAATAAAATGTTAACAAATACTAAAACATGTTTTAAAATGACAATATTTAAAATAGTTTATACCTATGCATGGATAGATGGTGCAATGTAATGGATGGAAAAGAATTTCTAGAAGTAGATCCAAATATTTGTGAGAATTTTATATATATTAAGGTGAGTTTTTAGGTCACTGGTAAATACACTTTTAAATAATTTTTTGATGAAATTTACTAAACATCTAGATAAATAATAAAGCTGTATATCTTCTTAAAATCTTATGTTAAAATAATTTTAAAATTAAGGAAAGCATCTTATGTATAAATTAAGCTATAAAATTATAGAATAAAAATTAAATTGTTGTAACATAGGTGAAGTCTTTCTAAGAAAGGTGCAAAGTCAAGAAGCCAGGAAACAAAAACAGAATAAATTTACTATAATTAATGTGTGTGTGTATGTGTGTGTATTTGGCATTACCAACTTGTAATGATTTGGTTTCTTGTTTCCAAAAGTCTTTTGCCTTTGAAATGAGGGCTATGGAATGCCATCTTCCTGACTGAGTTCTGCCATCACCTCTGGGACTAATCCTATAATAATTCACGCCTCTGTTCCTCTAGTCCAAGCAAGGCTTACTTTTGGTTCCATGTTGAATTTGTTCGCTGGTTTCAAAAAAAGTTGGGTTCTGGATTTTATAATCAACCCCTGTTCTTTTTCTTTTTTTCAGTGCTCCTCCAACCCCAGGAGAATGTTGAGGGTCTCTCTTCATGTTCAGAGGTGAAGCATAGCCCCAGGTGTTTCCTACAAACGTTTAGGGAAGTGTTTTTAAACACAGGCTGTTCTTTAAATATCGTAAACTGAGAAGAGAATGAAAGTAGTCACTAGCCCTTGTAAAAATGGTAAAGAAACACAAAGCATGTTTGCTGGAGATGACCTTGAAAAAATTGTTGCTCTGCCTTCAGAATTCCTATGCAGAGGTGGATCAAGATTTTGTGGGGACGGAAGCTAAACTATATGAAGGGCCCTGTTTCAGAAAAATACTTTAAGATTACATATACGAAATTAGTTACAGGAGTAAATATTTATTTACAGGGTCATGTTCAAGTGATAAATCCTGAAGTTTAAACTTCATTACCTTCATGATAAATCCACCTGTTCCCATGGTAATTATTATCTGATTTATTGTACACTTTTTATCCTGATACTTAAGCATACCCTGCCTAATTTTGTTATTTTACTCTCCATATATAGACTTTAAGTTCCAGGAGCTTATTTTTCAAAAGTTACTCTCCTCTACTATATCTTTTTCTTCTCTGTCTCCTGCCCATCTGTGCTCATCCAGTATCATATATCTGGGGCTTAGAGTGGGTGTTCATAACATAGTTGTTGAGTGACTTTTTGAATAAACAATGAATGAATAATTACTTCTGCTAAAATGAACACTTGTCCTTTAAAATAGGTAGATAGGAAATAACTAGGCTTTAAGGTGATGGATATACCAATTATACTGACATTGTTTACAAATTACAGGAATACATTATCACATGTACCCCCAAAATTTGTACCTTTATTATATATTAGTAAAAAATTACTAGTCCAAGCATTCCCATAAAATGTTTTAAATCTAATTTACTAATTGGATATGATCAAATCCTTGAGACTAGGTGACATCAATCCAATGGTTTATTAATGTAAGAAATTGTTACTCTTTTTCAAAATAGGTTTGTTAGTCCTTAATACAATCAACCAATGCTGATGATCTCCTGGGGACAATTGGATTAAATTTAGCAAAATGACCCCTCCACAAAAAAAACAGCTCGCCTCCCCAGTCCAAGAAAATGCTAGGCTCATATCATTATCTTTGTTTGCCATCACTTTGATAATCATATTGTCATTGCCGAACAATTTTCACACCATCAGTGTGTCTTAGATATGGATATGGGTGCACTTCTCTAGTTTTCTTCATCTTTCCTAGCCTTCTTCCTTATTAAAAAATTACCCATGTGGAAAATTAGAAAGCAAAACTAACTATAAAATTACAACTCACAGGCATTCCAATGGTTTGCAATTTTCATAACTATTAACAATGTGCTCCCTATGGACTGCGGCATAGATGAGACAGGCTGTTGGTTATGCAGGAGCTCCAACTCAGTCTTTCCCTCCCACTCAGGAAGACATAATAAAAGCAAGCGAAGGAAAATAACATTGGGACAACCTTGGATTAATCCTATTATTTTTTTTTTAACTAAAAATGATTACCAGCTTTTTTTTCCTGATAGTAAAACAAATTATTTTGAATACCAGGATGCATTGTTTCACAGATTCAGGAAAATGCAAATTTGGAATTGCAACTTCTTTGCCATAAGCATGTTGGCATTTATTATTTTTATTATCACTGCCCTACTAAATTTCATTGGCATTTAAGACAACACAAATTAAGGGAATGAGTATGAAAATACTGCAAAAGTGAACAGTGACCTCATGTTGATATGCATTCAGTTGCACAATTGGAGCACAAATACATTACTAGCAAGTTTCAAGGGATTCTGTTAAGGGCTCCAACTTCTGCTACCAACTTATAGATAATGGCCAGGTTGATCTAAACTGTTCAGTCTAAATCAATTTAGCCCCAGTCCCAAGACCTTACTTGCTTGATTTTTGATTAGAGATACAGTGATTAAATGCTGTTTATTGGCCAAGAAAGGAATAAAAATGTGTTGATGTATATCACTTTCTGTCTTATGATTGTAATTGCTATACGTAGACTGAGATCGAGCACAGGTCAAAGTAAATTCGAGTGAAGAAAAAATTAGTCATTAGAGGGAGATCTAACATGAATTTAGAATGAGGTTCATGCAGTGATGAGACGATGGAGTGTAGTATGGGCATTCAGGGCATGGACTATGGAGCCAGACCACATGGGTATGAATCCTGACACTACTGATCACTTGCTGTATGATTCTGGCGTAAGCTTTTTTCTAATCTTGATTTCTTTAAGCCTCACTTTCCCTCCTGTAAAATGATAGTCATTGACTCTTTATGTCCTTCAGTGGTGAAGCTGTTTCCAGGTTCTGGCTATTGTGAATAAAGCTGACAGGAGCATTCATATACAGGTTTTTGTGTGACCATAAGTCTTCACTTCTGGGGGAAAAAAAAGGCCGAGGTTTGCAGTTGCTTAGTCATGTGGTTGTTAAAAAATTTACTTTTTGTAAAGAAACTGAAAAAGTTTATCAGAGTGGCTGTACTATTTTACATTCTCATCAGTAACATATGAGTGATCCAGTTTCTCCCCATTCTCACCTTCATTTGGTGTTACCACCATTTTTTATTTTAGCTGTTCTAATAGGTAGTAATATCTCACTGTAATTTATGTTTTCATCATTTTCATTTCCCCAGTGACTAATGATACTGAACTTTTTTTTTCCTTTTTCTTTAAGATAGGGTCTCACTTTGTGATCCAGGCTAGAGTGCAGTGGCATGATCACAGCTCAGTACAGCCTTGACCTCAAGGGATAATCCCACATCACCCACACCCCAAGCAGCTGGGACTATGGGTATGCACCATCATGCCCTGCTAATTTTTAATTTTTTTGTAGAGATGGTGTCTTGCTATGTTGCCCAGGCTTATTTCAAACTCCTTGGCTCAAGCAGTCCTCCCACACTAGCTTCTCAAATTGTTGAGATTACAGGCATGAGCCACTGTGCCTGGCTTGTACATTTTTCACGTGCTTATCCTGGATATCCTCTTTGGTAAAATGTCTGTTCCTGTCTTACCCATTTTCTAATTGGCTTTTTTGGTTTTTATACTTTTGGGTTTTGGGAGTCTTTTTTATAGTAATAGTCTTTTGTGGAATCTGTGGCTTACAAATATTTTCTCCCACTCTGTAGCTTGTCTACTCATCTTATTGGAATAATTTTGCAGAGCACATCTTAAATTTTGATAAAGTCCAATTTATCAACTTTTTTCATGTATTTGGTATCATCTAAAAACTGTTTAGAACCCGAGGATTTTATCCTTTTTACCTGGAAATGTTATAGTTTTAGATTTTATATTTAAGTTTGTGACCCATATAGAGTTAATTTTTGTATAAGGTGTGAGGTTTAGGTTGGATTTATTTTTTCTTTTGTCAGTAATGTCCATTTGTTGTATCAGTGTTTGTTGAGAAGACTATTTTTTCTCTATTGACTCTCTTAAGTACCTTTGTCAAAAATAAGTTGGGTATATTTACATAGGATTATTTCTGAGTATTCTATTCCATCCATCTATGTGTCTTTCCCTCTGCCAATATCGTACAGCCTTGATTACTGTAACTATATAATTTTGAAGTCAAGTAGAGTGATTCCTCCCAATTTACCTTTATTTATCAAAATGGTCTTAGCTATTCTAGTTCTTTTGCCTTTCCATATAAATTTTTGAAAACTGTTCCCCTTTGTAAAAGTCTTGTTGAGATATTGATAGGAATTTCAATATACTTATATATGAAATTGAGAATAATTGATATGTTTACTATGTTGAATCTTCCTATCCACAAATGTCTCTCCATTTATTTAGGTTAAATTTAAAAAATAATAATAAGCAAGGTGTAGTTTTAGCATGCAAGCACTGCACATGTTTTGGTAGACTGACTTTTTTATTTTTTAAAGTATTTGTAAATGATACGCATTTTTAGGTTCTGTGTGTATCCTTTCGTTGCTAATATATAGAAATACAATTGATTTGTGTTATGTCAGTCTTATAGCCTGAAACCTTGTTAAACATATTTATTAATTCTAGAAGCTTTTATTTTAAGATTCCCTGGGATTTTTTTTTTTCTTTTGAGATGGAGTCTCACATGGTTGCCCAGGCTGGAGTGCAACGGTGAGATCTCGGCTCACTGTAACCTCCGCCTCCCAGGTTCAAGCAATTCTCCTGCCTCAGCCTCCCGAGTATCTCGGACTACAGGTGCACAACACCACTCCCAGCGAATTTTTGTAGTTTATTAGTAGAGACAGGGTTTTGCCATGTTGGCCAAGCTGGTTTTGAACTCCTGACCTCAAGTGATCTGCCTGCCTCGGCCTCCCATAAGTGCTGGGATTACAGGCGTGAGCCACCATGCCTGGCCTGGGATTTTCTATGTAAACAATCAACTAATATACAAATAAGGATAGTTTTATTTTTTCACTTCTGATCTACATGATTTATTTTTCCTGCCTTATTATACTAGGATAACTTTTAGTACTGTGTTTAATGAGTCATGAGAGTAATATTCTTGCCTAACTCCTGATCTTACAGAGAACTACTGTCAACATTAAGTATGATGTTAACTATAGGTTTTTTGTAGATGGCTGTTATGTAGTTGAGAAAGTCCTTCTTTTCTCATTTTTTTCTGAGTTTCAACCATAAATGTGTATTGAATTTTATCAAAAGCTTTTCCTGCATTGATTTGATCATGTGATTTCTCCCCCTGTTTTTTCTTGTTTACATGGTGGATTACCTTAATTGGATTTCAAACATTAAGTCAGCTTTTCATTCCTGTTATAAAGCCCAATTGTTCATTTTGTATAATTCTTTTTCAATATTGCTGAATTTTATTTCCTAATATTTTATTAAGGATTTTTGCTTCTATATTAATGAAGGATATTGCTCCATGGTCTTCGTTATTTTTCTTTTATGTTTTGGTACTCTCTTCATCTCGTTTCCATGTCAGGATAATATAGGCTCATAAAACCAATTGAGAAATGTTTTCGTCTTCTGTTTTACAAAAAAGATTGTGCAGAATTGTTGTTAACTCTTCTTTAAAAATTTAGTAGAATCCTCCATTGAAACTATCTGGGCCTAAAGATTTTTGTGGGGAGAGAGGTGAATATTTTCTAAATTATGACTTTATTTTTTCTTAATAGGTATAGGAGTATTCAAATTGTCTGTTTCATATTGGTTTAGTGGTAGTAGTTTGTACTTTTTTTCTTTTAGGAATTAGTTCATCTGAAGTCTTAAATACATGTAAGTAGAGTTGTTATAGCATTTCTTTTTTGTCTTTTTGATGTATATAGGGTCTGTAATGTTCTTCACTGTTTGATTCTGGATGTTGGTGTCTTCTCTTTTTTCGTTGTCTGTCTTGTTAGAGGTTTGTCAATTTTATATTATAATTTCAAAGAACCAACTTTTTGTGTCATTGACTTTTCTTTGTCATCATTCTGTTTTCAATTTTATTGATTTCTGCTCTTAAATTTATTATGTTCTTCCTCTCTTTGTTTTGGATTTATTTTGCCTTTTCTAGGTCTTGAGATGGGAACCCAGATTATTCATTTGAGACATTTTCACTTTTCTAATGTGTGAACTTATGCTATAAATTTATTTTTCCCCAGTATTTCAGCTGTGTCCTACAGATATTGTTATGTTGTATTTTCATCTTTTTCCAGCTCAATGTATTTTTTTAAATTTACCTTGAGACTTCTTTGATCTATGAATTATTTAAAAGTGTGTTACTTAGCTTTCCAATGTTTGGAGATTTTCTTATCTTTCTGTTACTGATTTCTAGTTTGGTTCCATGGTAGTCAGAAAATATAATCTGTTATCTTAATTCTTTTAAATTTGTTGAGGTTTATTTTATGTCCCTGGATATAGTTATGTTGATATATGTTCCATAGAAACTTGAAAATCTTTCATACAGATGTGATTAGATCCTGCTTATTGATCATGTTGTTGAGTTTTTCTATATCCTTACTGATTTTTCTAGTTCTATTATTTTTTGATAGAGCAATGTTGAGACTCTAACTATATGTAGATGTGTCCAATTTTAGTTCTATCACTTTTGCTTCACATATTTTGCAGCTCCTTTATTTGGTGAATACACATTTAAGATTGCTATGTCTTCTTGATGGATTGACCTTTTACAATTAAATAGTGTCCCTCTATGTCTCTGGTAATTTTCTTTGCTCTGAAGTCTAATTCATCTGACATTAAAATAGTTACATCTGCTTCCTTTGATTAATGTTTATGTGATGTGGTCTTTTTTATCCTTTTACTTTCAACCTTTCTATATTGTTATATTTGAAATGAAATTCTTATACACAGCATATAGCTGAGTCATGTTTTTGAATCCATTTTGCAATTTCTGTATTTTAATCAGTGTATCCTTACTTTTTGTGGGCTACTTTAACATACACTTAGAATGCATTTTTTATTTGTCTATAGTGTTTTTGAGTGTATTGTTTTGTATTTTTTTATGTATTATACGTACATACATAACTGGTCTACTGGTATCAACATTTTACCAACTTGAAGTGTAAAAACCTTACCTGACTTTATGCCTCTTTACGTCCCCCAGTTTCTTAGATAATTTTCTTTTTTCCCATATACCTGTAAAACTACATCAGACAGTGTTATAATTTGCACTTCAGCCATCAAACGTAATTTAGAAAACTCAAGAAGAAATATATATTTTATTTACTCATATTTTCGCTGTGTACATTCTTTTTTCCTTTCTAATATTCTAGATTTTTTTTATTCTTCCTTCATTCCCTTTCTTTTTCAAAAACTCAATTAGCCATTCTCTTAGGGTAAGTCTGCTGATGATAAATTAAGTTTACCTTCATCTGAGAATTTCTGAAGGACATTATTACTGTGTGTAGAATTCTGGATTTACAGTCCTTTACTTTAAGTACTTGAAAAATGTTATGCTACATCCTTTAGGTTTATATGATTCCTGATAAGAAATTCACTGTCATTCTAGATTTATTTATATATTTTGCTACATATAACATGTTGTTTCTTTCAAGATTTAGTGTTTGTTTTCATTTTTCAAATTTTTTACTATAATGTGTCTTGGCATGGATTTTACTGAATCGATTCTGCTTAGGGTAAGCTCAGCTTCTTCAATCTGCATGTTTATGTTTTTTCCCAAATTTAGTAAGTTTTAAGCCATTATTTATTTGAGCAAATTTTTAGCTCCACCATCTTTCTTTTTTGTTTCAATACTTGAATGACATGATTGTTAAACCTATTTTTTATAGTTCCACGGGTCCTGTGGCTCTATTCATGTTTTTTCAGTTTATTTTCTCTGTGCTCTTCAAATTAAATAATTTTTGTTTTTCTGTTTTTAAATTTACTTTTGCCTCTGATTCTTTTGCTGAGCCCATCCATTGAGATTTTAATTTCTATTATTGCACTTTTCAATTTTAATATTTACCTTTGGTTCTTTTGTATATCCTCTATATCTTAGGGGAATTAAAAAAGTTGTTTCAGGTGTGTTCATAATTGCTTACCAAATCAGTTTTATGATGATGGGTTTAAAATCTTTTTCAAGGCCAGCATGCTGGTCACATCTGCAATCCCAGCACTTTGGGAGGCCAAGGAAGGTGAATCGCTTGAGTTCAGGAGTTTGTGTCCATCCTGGGCAACATGGTGAAACTTGTGATATGGTTTGGCTGTGTCCTCACCCAAATCTCATCTTGAATTGTACCTCCCATAATTCCCACATGTCATGGCAGGGACCCAGTGGGAGGTAATTAAATCACGGAGTCAGGTCTTGCCCATGCTATTCTCATGATAGTGAATAAATCTCAAGATATCTGATGGTTTTATAGAGGAGAGTTCCCCTGCACATGGTCTCTTGCCTGCCATCATATAAGATGTGACTTTGCTTCTCATTCACCTTTAGCCATGATTGTGAGGGCTCTTCAGCCATGAGTAACTGTGGGTCAGTTAAACTTCTCTTCTTTGTAAATTACCCAGTCTTGGATACATCTTTATTAGCAGCATGAGAACTGACTAATACACTAAATTGGTACCAGGAGTAGGGTGCTGCTGTAAAGATACCCAAACATGTAGCCGTGACTTTGGAACTTGGTAACAGGCAGAGACTGGTTCAGTTTGGAGGGCTAAGAAGAAGACAGGAAGATGTGGGAAAGTTTGGAAGTTCCTAGAGACTTCTTGAATGTCTTTGACTAAAATGCTGATGGTGATATGGATAATAAAGTCCAGGCTGAGGGGGCCTCAGATGGAGATGAGAAAATGTTGGAAACTGGAGCAAAGGTGACTTTTGAAATGCTTTAGCAAAGAGACTGGTGGGATTTTGTCCCTGCCTTAGAGATTTATGGAATTTGAACTTGAGAGAGATGATTTAGGGCATCTGGCAGAAGAAATTTGTAAACAGCAAAGTGTTCAGGAGGTGACTTGGTACAGTTAAAAGTATTCAGTTTTATATAGTCACAAATATATGGTTTGGAATTAGAACTTACGTTTAAAGGGGAAGCAGAGAATAAAAGTTTGGAAAATTTACAGCCTGATGATGCAACAGAAAAGAAAAACCCATTTTCTGAAAAGAAATTAAAATCAGCTGCTGAAATTTGCATATGCAACGAGCCAAATGTTGATTACCAAGACAATGGAGAAAGTGTCTCCAGGGCATGTCAGAGTTTTTCACAGCAGCCCCTCCTATCAAAGGCCTGGTGGCCTAGGAGGAAAAAATGGTTTTGTGGCCCTGGCCCAGGGCCTTGCTGCTTCATACAGTCTCGGGACTTGGTGCACTGCATCCCAGCTGTGGCTAAAAGGGGCCAATGTACAGCTCAGGCCGTTACTTCAGAGGGTGCAAGCCCTAAGCCTTGTTGGCTTACATGTGGCATTGGGCCTGTGGGTACACAAAAGTCAAGAATTGAGATTTGGGAACCTCTGCCTAGATTTCAGAGGATGTGTGGAAATGCCTGGATGTCCAGGGAGAGATGTGCTGCAGGATCAGAGCCCTTATGGAGAATCTCTGCTAGGGCAGTGCAGAAGGGAAATGTGGGGTGGAAGTATCCACAAAGAGTCCCTACTGGGGCACTGCCTAGTGGTGCTGTGAGAAGAGGGCCACCATCCTCCAGACCCCGGAATGGTAGATCAATCAACAGTTTGAACTGTGCAGTTGGAAAAGCAGCAAACACTCAACACCACCCTGTGAAAGCAGCCAGGAGGGGGGCTTTACTCTTCAAATTCACAGGGGTGGAGCTACCCAAGGCCGTGGGAGCCCAACTCTTGTATCAGCATAAGCTGGATGTGAGACATGGAGTCAAAGGAGTCATTTTGGAGCTTAAAGAGTTGACTGCCCTGCTGGGTTTTAGACTTGCATGGGGCCTATAGCTCCTTTATTGTGGACAATTTCTCCCATTTGAAATGGGTGTATTTACCTGTACCCCTATTGTATCTAGGAGGTAACTAACTTGCTTTTGACTTCATAGCCTCATAGGTGGAAGGTAATTGCCTTGCATCAGATGAAACTTTGGACTGTAGACTTTTGAGTTAATGCTGAAATGAGTTAAGACTTTGGGAGACTGTTGGGAAGGCATGGTTGGTTTTTAAATGTGAGGACATATGATTTGGGAGGGGCCAGGGGTGGAATTATATGGTTTGGCTATGTCCCTACCCAAATCTCATCTTGAATTATGCTCCCATAATTCCAATGTGTTGTGGGAGGGACCCAGTGGAAGGTAATTGAATTATTGATAAAGCCATCACAGGGGAACCAAGGAAGTTCCCCTGTACATGCTCTCTTGCTTGCTGTCACATAAGATGTGACTTTGCTCCTCATATACCTTCAGCTATGATTGTGAGGCCTCCCCAGCCATGTGGAACTGTAGGTCAGTTAAACCTCTTTCCTTTATAAATTACCCAGTCTTGGGTATGTCTTTATTAGCAGCATGAGAACAGACTAATATGCCCTGTTTCTCCACGTAACAAAATACAAAAATTAGCCCAGCATTTTGTGGTATGCACCTGTAGTCTCAGCTACTCAGGAGGCTGAAGTGGTAGGATTGCTTGAGCTTGGAAAGGTTGAGGTTGTAGGGAGCCGTGATCATGCCACTGCACTCCAGCCTGGGTGACAGAGCACGATGCTGTCTCAATAAAATAAAATATTTGTCAGATAATTATCACATCTCTGTCATCTCAGTATCAGTGTTTACTGATTATCTTTTTTCATTAGAGCTATGGTTTTCGAGACTTTTGGTATGACATGATTTTGAATTGAAACTTGAGTATTTTGTATATTTTGTTTGAGACTCTGGATCCTATTTATACCTTTTGTTTAACTGCTTTCCTCTGATGCTCCTCTGGTCAGGGCAAGGAAGCACTGCCTCATTACTGACCAGTTGGGCTAAAAGTCCAGGATCCTCATTCAGACCCTGTTTATACCCTGAGAGAGGAGGAGCTCCTTATTACTGCTGGATGAGAATGGAACTTCCAGCTCCTCGTGAGTCTTCTCTGGTACCACCCTGGCTGTGAGGGATAGAAGTCCCTCATTATTGCTTCCCTGTGGCCTTCACTGACACCATAGTCAGAGAAGGATAACCTTGTTAACCCTGGGTGGTTGTAAAAGCTGACTCTACTTGGCCTCCTCTGACACTGTCCCACAGAAAGCTGGGGCACCTTTTTACAGCTGGTGGGGATAACAATCCATGATCCGCAGATAGTCTTCGCTGATACCATGGCCTAGAATGAGTCCCAGCTTTCTACTCAGCCTTCGCTGACCACTCCAGGAAGGCATCGAGGTGCTTCATTACAGCTTGGCAAGGGTGGAAGCTCAGGTCCCCTGCTCTGTCTTTGCTGATATTAGTGGTGGACAGACCCACAGTTCTCCCTGTGGGGATTGTTTGGTGTAGAGCAGTTATTATCTAAAATCCTTCGTCTTGCTAGACTATCCCAGTTCTCTGGATATAGACAGTAGGCTGTTGGGGGAGGCTGTCTGGGTCCATTGTGGTTTCTGAGTTGCTGGCTTCTTCGGCACCAAGTATGGGATGGATGAAACAGAGAGTAAACCTAGGGAACCTACCACAGGGTCATTTCTTAGGTCCTGAGGTCCCTGGTTGGGTTTTCCTTTTTCCCTCCATTTTTCAGAGTCTTATTATGTTAGTTTTATGTATAATATTATGGTTTTGGGTGCACATAGCAGAAAGAAAGAGAAAACATACATTGATGTATTTTCCCAGAAGTCCACATTATTAATTTTTCTGGAAGATTTAGAACTTCCCTCATGAAGGAACATAACAGATTTTTTTTTTATCAGATTCACTATTACTCCTTTCTTCTTCTCTCCACTCACATGAAAGATGGTGCTGATTTGTGTCATTTTTTTATCATGTTCAATTCTGATAGTTGTGATAAAGTATAAAAAGAAGCTGTTCAAAATGTTGGATTGTCTCCTATAATTTAAATTAAGAAGTGCTTTACAATACTCTTAAGTTTCAATTAGTATGCTGAATCTACATGTTGTTATTTGATACAGAAAAGAAATCAGAAATACTGGGACAATTTTGAGAAGAAACGCAAAACACAGCTTGAGTCCTAAATACTGGTGTAAGTTCAATTGGTTCTGTCATCATGCACAATGAACAAGCTTGTACTAAATAAATGAAACCTATAATATGCATATCAGTACCCTGGAAAAAGTGTTTTGAAATGAAACTTGCTTTAAAGATATTGAAAATGAGATATCACCTGGTCATATGATTGTATTTCACTTTCTCTTACTGAACAATTAATATAACAGGGCGATGCCACTCAAATTGTGGTCCATAGACCACAGCATCAGTATCGCCAGAGAACTTGTTACAAATGCAAATTTTGAGGCTTTACCCTAGACTGAATGTATCAAAATTCCTGGAGATGGGGCCCAAAAGTCTGTGTTTTTAACCATTTCTAGGATCTGCAGGTGATTCTTATATGCACCTTTGGCAAGGTGAGTAGGCGTTCTTTGGGCTTTAGAACCTCATTGCACATTCAAGCTCTACCACTTCTAAGCTGTGTCAACTTTATTGTCTAGTTGCCTCAGTTTCCTTATCTATAAAAAGGGTTAATTAATAGGATATACCTCTGAAAACTATTTTAAATATTAAATAAATGTAGTAGTGCCTAATACCTACTTAACTCTCATAAATATTAGCTATTCTTCTTTAAAATGTATACTGTGATTACAATAGCTAAAATTGAGACCTTTAATTGATTTATTTTCCTCTTTTGTATTTCCACTTTCACTTATACACTTTAAGTCAGTTGCTAAGACAGAATTTCTTTCCAGCCATGCGTACATGAACCTATTGTATAATAAGAACTTTATATTTTCTGGTGGGAGAGATTTCTGTATACAAGACAGATATGCGTAAGGGCATGTGTGCATGTGTAAGCCAGTTGGCTTCCACTATATTTGTAGAGGGCGATCTAGGGAATCCCAGCAAGGCAAAACAGTGAGATTGTCTCATTATCACTCTCTGTTTCTGTGGTTCCTATGACATGTCCATCCTCTATATACTGCTGCCCAGTTAACAGTTCTAGCATATTACATACACAAAATCCATCCTTCTTCCTTACCTCCTTTGTTCCTTCCAGAGTTGCTGACCTTCATAGCTACCTGGCTACATATAAAAACCAATTAAATCTTTGTAAGTTAGGCCCCTTAAAATCTGTTCCCTTCTAACTTCCTGAAACCCACTCTACTACTTCACTGTAATAGTGTTCCGTTTGACACAGTCCAGTCTACAAGCCTTGGAACTTGCTATGTGTATTCCTATCTTACCCTCTTATCACTTCCTGCAACATGGATTTGTTGGAAGGGCAGATTTGACCCATGGTTTTTACGTGGGCTTTGATATTTACTTTTATATAAATATATCATATCTCATCATCAGTTTATCCATTATTTTTAGGTTAGAGACAAGGTTGTGTCTTTCATCTTTTTATATATTCAGCCTTTGGTTGTTGATGTCTCTCAGAAAACAATTTCAAAACTATTAAAATTTTGATAGTGCTTTTCATTTCATGAATTATATTTATGAGCACTTTAGTCATAATAACATGAGTTGAGTTCTTCCTTTATGGGAGACACTGTGCTTTATATAATCTGACTCTTTTAACAATTCCATAAGGTAGGGGCTATTAGCCCCATTTTTCAGAGGATGAAACTTTCCAAGGTCACACTGATAACACATGGTGGTGAGTGGCTTGGAACTCAGGCAGTCTGACTCCTATCACTCTCTTTTTCAGCCACTTTTTTTTCCACTACCTCCCTCTTAATGTCACCCAAGTGGACACAATTCAAAGACGTTAAGTAAAAATTTTCCTGGGGTAACTACTTAGGTTCTCTGACTTTAAATTCTGTATTTTTTCCATTATACCAAAGGACCAGGACCACTGTATAAGCAAGTGCTTACTAATGAAAATAAAGACTTGAGAAGACTTTCTATAGATTATGTTTTTACCATCTCTGACTTCTGAGATTTCCTCACAGTGATGTGAATTGCCTGTTGAATGTGTTAGGAAAAGAAAGATACAGAGAGGAGAGGGAGGAAAAAGTGGAGGGAGGGAGAGAGACATAAATTGAAGCAGGTAGAAAGTATATTTCACTAAGAGATTAGATGTTTGTGATTTGCTGTGTGCTCCTCATGTTTTCTACCTATTTTACTAATTGAAATATAAATATCCTCATATTTGTTGCCAGCTTTTAATCATCAATGAAAATCTACCTGAAAAAGTTTTATAACAGATTTTCCCCTTCTTATTACATAGAGGAATAAGAAGAAAACAAACATTGGCAAAAACAAAAAGCCACACCTGTGGTCTTCGCAATTAGTGACCACTAAATCTGACTTCAAATTTAATTAAAGTCATGGGACCAAAATTAGAAGGAAAAGTCTGTAGATATCCAGGGAGTAACAAAACATTAACAATAAACAACATACTTTATAAAGAACAAATTGGGCTAGACAGGTTTGGTCACATTTTTCCAGTTGAATCACTGAGATAGTGTATGAAGAGAGAGAAGTAGATATATTTGGCCTCTGAGCTCAGAACACACGGCTATGCCCAAGGAGGAGGAAGTTGAGGTAAAAAATCCAAATCAGCAATGCAAATTATTAGTCTGTTCCTTGAACATGGAGGAGGAATCAAGAAGTAACGAATCAGAACTGCGTGTAATTGGAGGGGTGCAAGGCAATACGTTGTTACTCTATAGCTGAATCCTATCAATATATTTGCTAGAACTCCAGCTCTATTCCAGTCTGTATTGAAAACTCAAAGTTAGCTCATAATCCACTGCTCCTTCTACATCCCAGGTGGTTTTTTGGCCTAGCTCTCATCAAATCTAGGTGCCTGTTGCCTGTACTTGGACTGCTGTATTGCAGCAGCTATCACTTTAATTTGTGCTTTTCCAAACTCTGGGACACTTTCTCATGTGCTGGGAGTTTTATGCCAGGTATTAGATTTTGAGCCAAGTGGATATTTCGGTTTTCTTCTTAGGAGCTAAAAACGTTTTTCTGTGTCCTTTCTTATTCTATGGAATTGTCTCTCAGAGTGTTGAACTGTGGGACTATCTATGTGCAAGTATGTTTTCCATTTCATGATTTTGTTTTATTCTTTTTTTCTTGACAGTCCTCCTGGATAGAGGAGATTTGGTAGACCACTTGTCCACCTGTTATGCAAATAGTCAGCACATTGTCTTACAAAGGAACTGATCTTCCCCTCCATTTACAGTTAGACACTTTATTGTAAGGCAGAATGCTGTAATTCAGCATTTTCTTTCCTTTGAAAACTTTTGCTATCTATGAGACAAAGAATTGTGAAGAGTCAAAGATTCAACACCGTGTTCTAGAGCAGGCTATTTCAAAATAAGACCCATCTTGGAAGTCATAAATTCTATTGCTTGATTAACTATGTGTTTTTGATTAACTGTGTGTTTTTCCAAAATGACTTTAGCAATATAAATTTTCCTTTTTAATTTTTTTTGAGGTGGAGCTTGCAGTGAGCCAAGATCGTGCCACTGCACTCCAGCTTGGGCAACAGAGCAAGACTCTATCTCAGAAAAAAAAAAAAAAAGAAAAGAAAAATTGGTATTTTTCCACATATGCAAAAAGATTTATCCAGTGATAGTTAAGAACATTGTGATAGGAAAAATAAATTTAAATTATTGGCTATTCTTCACTGCTGTAGGCCATCTTCCTCTAAATCTAATCCTACCTCTTCAACCCTGAGATACCATTATTTATGTTTGTATTTGCCTATGGACACTGTTTAAAATGTTTGCCCTCCTCTCTAAGCAGTTTAGTCTATGAAATTGAGGACAAGCCCATGCCGTGGTTTGTTTATTTGTTTTTGCTGTTGTCACTGGGATTTCCTTGTTCACATACATGCATAAAAAAGTATTTTCTATGATGTTAATAAATTGAGAAAATGAGATTTTAATTTTTCCTTTTCTTCAATAGTTTCTCCTGTTAACTAACTGAATAAATGGAGAAAGTGACAAAGATCTTACATTTGTTGATTATCAGCTATGTACCAAGAGTTGTTCGAGGTATTTACTTGCAACTTTTTTTCATTCATGTAATCTTTTCAATAAAGCTACAAGCTACCTCTGCAGATGAGAAAAATAGGTATTAGAGAGTTCAACTTACTAGCCCAAGATTGCAGAGCCAGTAAGAGACAGAGCAAAGTTGATATGAAAGGGCTGTCCATCTCCTAGTGGAAAGTGTGCTCTTGGCCAACATTTCCAGAATGGGTACAGATAGTACTCCTGCTTGACTACCCACGTTCCTTCTTTTATAAGCATTACCCTATTACTCTTTCCCATTTTTACGTCCACTCTCCTTCGTCTGCCTAGCACATTTATTGGTGACTTAAAAAATCAAATGTATTTTATGAAGAAAAACTTACATATAGAAAAGCACACAGTTAAGTGTATATCTTGATGTGTTGTCACATAGTGAACATACCCATATCAAGTCACAATCTAGATCAAGAACTAGAGCATTATTAACATCAGAAGCCCCTTCAGCTCCCCTCATCCCCCTCATGCCACCTTACTTTTGATAGACTTTTGTTCTTTTCCTAGTTTTTGCTTATTACAAATAATGCTATTATGAATATGCTTGAACAAGTCCCTTGATACACATACATATATAGTTCTGTTGGTTATACTTCTAGGAGTAGAGTTGCTGGGTTACATGTATACATATACTCAACTAAGATGCATATTGCCAAAAATATTTCAAATTGGTTTTATACCAGTAGTATATGTAAGTTCCATTTTGTAAACTGCCTTGACGGCATTTGCTATTGTTGGTTATTTAAATGTTTGCAACATAGTTGATATGTTTAGGTATATCACTGTGGGTTTTTTTTTTTAATTTTTTAATTTTTTGTTTTTTTGAGACGGAGTCTCGCTCTGTCGCCCAGGCTGGAGTGCAGTGGCGCGATCTCGGCTCACTACAAGCTCCGCCTCCCGGGTTCACGCCATTCTCCCGCCTTAGCTGGGACTATAGGCGCCCGCCACCACACCTGGCTAACTTTTTTGTATTTTTAGTAGAGACGGGGTTTCACCATGTTAGCCAGGATCTCCTGACCTCGTGATCCACCCACCTCGGCCTCCCAAAGTGCTGGGATTACAGGCGTGAGCCACTGTGCCCGGCCATCACTGTGGTTTTGATTTGCTTTTCCCTGATGACTCATGAGGTTAAGTACCTTTTTAAGTGTTCATTAAATTGATATTTTGGTCTGACATCTCTAGCATGAGTTCTGAACTGTTCTGCAGAATTTAAGCTTTGCTATTAGCCCTGTGACCCAAAGCACCTCAGATGTGTGAAGGAGCTACTGGCCCTCAGGCCTGTAGCTTGGTGCTGTTCAGTCCCCCACCCCAGTGGAGTCAATGTTCTGAAGAATTTTGGCATTTTGCTTTCTGATCACCAGTCCATTTCCTGTTTTTCATTTTGTGACACCTATTCCTTCTGCTCTGTTTACTCTCCACTTTTTAAATAAAGATAGTGAATACACATCTTTTGTTGAACTGAACATAAGTCAAGCTTATCCTACTCTGTAGTGAGGGCTGGCCCCAAGCAAAGGCCTCCAGTGTCCATTCTCCTTCTCTCTTACTCTTGCTTTGATTTGCAGCTCTTATGACTATGATGGGGTTTTTCTGGTTGTTGTTCACCCAGTATTGTTCTGCCTTTAGGCTGCCTCTTCGTTTTGGATCCATCCACATCAAAATGAGAAAGAACTGCCATCAAGGGTCTGCTTATATAGTGAGTGGGCTTTGAGAGGGATCCACAGAAAATTTTTTCTTTGAAATGGCATCTATTTAGTGGAAACACGGCTATGTTTCCACCTTCTTTGCAACTCCTCACCATCTTAGCCAAAGAAAAAGCAAAAGGGAAGCTTACTTGCTCAAATATATCAATTCAGGAAAAGAAAATTAGTCTTGGTTTGTGTTTAGTAATTTAATGTCAAGCAAAATCATTTTCTGTATAATCTAAATTAAAGCCTTGCTATCATGGGAAACTGATTTTTAAAAAAATCTCCACTCTTCTGCATAAAAATACTTCAGAATGATAAGCGTTTGGATGTGCAACCATTGTTTTTATTCAGATGAATACAAAATATACTTAGAGTGTAGAATTAATGATGTCAAATTTAAAATAAGGTTTTGTCTTCAGCATTTACTAGAGTGGGCTTTGTCTGTCCAATTCTTTGAGTCCCTGCTGCTAGCCACTCAGAAACCAGTTTTTCCCATATTACTCACTGAGCTGACTTTCATTAAAATGTTTTTTATTCCACTGTAAAAACTAAATTGACCAACCAACCAATCAAGTAGACATTCCTCAGAAGTTTATGTTAACAGCATGTAAGAATTGTCTTTTAAAACACTAAAATTTTTAATTGGCTCTTTTTAAAATGATTAGTTAACCACCTGAAATAATAAATGCAACTGAAAAAATTATTTAGATTGAAATCCATTCATATGACTGGTATATGTTTATGGCTAAATAAAATATTAAGACAAATTAAGTTATTAGCAGATGCTATTTTAGTCCCAGATGGTGATCTTTGTTTGCACACTTACTAACCAATTCATTTTGAAAGGCTTTATTTTCTCATCCTATACAAACCTAAATACAGGAACCCAGGAAAGGACTATTTCTAGAAAACCAGTATGCCAATGTAATGACTTTGATGATGAAACACTGTATATCTTTGTACTTTCATTTCCTATACATATAAACATGGATTTCCCAATAACTTTCAAATCTGAGGTAAATCATTTCCAAGGTCCCATCTTCTGATGAAAGGTTGATCACTGTTGACAAATACTAACAGCTGGCCACATAGACATAGCTCCAAAGGCCACATTTCAAAGAGGAAAAATACCGTTGTCTAAATTTCATAACACTTGATGTTTTGTTGACTATTTCAATTACAAATTTCTGTTTTGACCCAGAAAATTAATGGGATATGAATTTTCTGAAATACTCAATTTTGATGTGATTCCTGGAATGTACTCACCATTTTCACTGTTAGTAACATTCTGTGTAGCAGTGATTAAAAGCTCTGCTTGAAAATCCCACTTCTTTCACTTTCTTTGTAAATTTGGGTTCCTCTTTCACAGAGAAAAGTGAAGGAAATTAACAAAGATAATAAATGCTGAAGGCATTCCAGTGGTTCTCAAAGCCTTTTGTGTATCTTCCCTCTTGGGCTTCAGTTATTGACCCCCTCTTTGGAATCTGTGAGCTAATAAATTCTCTTCTCTTCCTTTATATAGTACAAGTTGGGTTTCTGGTGCTTATGACTCAGTCCTGACATATACATTATGCTTACTGATGAAAGTTTATATTCATGTTCACCTCTGTCCCTGATTTCCCTTTTGTCTTTTTTTTTTATTATTTTGCTTTGTATTTTAGAGCTGTATGTCATTGGTCACATGAAAGATAAAAGAGCTGAATTTTGAAGTTTTTAAAAAATTCTAATATAGTATGGTTTCTAAAAATCTTTAAACATAAGATCACCATCTTACAAGCCTCATTACTTACCATTCAAAAATAATAATAGAAAATATAACAGTAATCCTAGATTTTATAAGAGTAACTGTAAGAAATTGGTCATGCGGGGACGGGGAGTTATACTACTCACTATTTTGGGAGATATTTTAAAAGGATACATTTTCTCATAAATAAAGTTATGAAAATACTATTGCAAATGTGACTATTACTATCCATATCATCATGATTAAGGAGTATATCCTAGACCTGACAATAATCACTCAGATTTGGTAAAGATTAAGCATTTCCAGTTTGATTATTCACAGATTGTCATTAAAAAGCATCTCTTCATCATAAATTCTTTGCCTAAGCCAACATCTAGAAGAGCTTTTCTTAGGTTTTCTTCTAGAATTTTTAAAGTTTCATAGGTAATTTGACTTAGACCATGGAGTTCATTCAGACTGTATATGTAAATAATTTCAATATTGGCTGAATTAGCGTAATAATGTAGAGTTTGATTTTGAAAGGTTTGTTAAATACCAAAGGTTTAAACATTGGCTATTACAAAATAGAGTCTTAGGTTACCATAAGTCACTCATTTAGCCAAAATGATAACTTGAAATTTTTTAAAAGAAAAAAACATTATTCTGATAGAGTAGAGACAGCTTTCCAAACAAGACCCAGTGAAGGTAGAATGAGGCCAGTTGACTGTCTCCTTTCTTTTCTCGCATTAATCAAAACTTTACAGAGGAGATAAACCCTTTTCTTTTTTTTAACTATTCATTAAACCATTTTCGCACAGAGGTAGAAGCCAGAAATCTGACTTGTAAGAAATTCTTACCCTTTTGCCAGCATGCCAGTCTTCTGGGTTCCCTTTCCCTGAGCGACCCTAGTGATCTGGCTTGCGGTACCATTGACCTGGGGCAAGCCTCATCATAAAGGAAAATTATTTTTTTTCGTTCTGGCCAGAGCAAAATATATGTGATAAAACAGACATTAGCCACTCTGCTTAGCACCCAATATCAAACTGGCGAGGCTTAAATTTGCCCTCCAATGGGACACGGTCATCTTTTTTTTTTTTAATTATATTTTAAGTTCTGGGGTACATGTGCAGAACATGCAGGTTTGTTACGTAGGTATACACGTGCCATGGTGGTTTGCTGCACCCATCAACCCATCATCTACGTTAGGTATTTCTCCTAATGCTAACCCTTCCCTAATCCCCCATCCCCCGACAGACCCCAGTGTGTGATGTTCCCCTCCCTGTGTCCATGTGTTCTCATTGTTCAACTCCCACTTATGAGTGTGAACATGTGGTGTTTGGGTTTCTGTTCTTGTGTTAGTGTGCTGAAAATGATGATTTCCAGCTCCATCCATGTCCCTGCAAAGGACATGAACTCATCTTTTTTTTATGGCTGCATAGTATTCCACGGCATATATGTGCCACATTTTCTTTATTCAGTCTATCATTGATGGGCATGTGGGTTAGTTCAAAGTCTTCACTATTGTGAATAGTGCCGTAATAAACATACGTGTGCATGTTTCTTTAGAGTAGAATGATTTGTAATCCTTTGGGTATATAACCAGTAATGGGATTGCTGGGTCAAATGGTATTTCCAGTTCTAGATCCTTGAGGAATTGCTACACCGTTGTCCACAAAGGTTGAACTAATTTACGCTCCCATCAACAGTGTAAAAGCATTCCTATTTCTCCACATCCTCTCTAGCATCTGTTGTTTCCTGATGTTTTAATGATTGCCATTCTAACTGGTGTGAGATGGTATCTCATTGTGGCTTTGATTTGTATTTCTCTAATGACCAGTGTGATGAGCTTTTTTTCATGTTTCTTGGCTGCATAAATGTCTTCTTTTGAGAAGTGTCTGTTCATATCTTTTGCCCACTTTTTGATGGGATTGTTGTTTTTTTCTTGTAAATTTGTTGAAGTTCTTTGTAGATTCTGGATATTAGCCCTTTGTCAGATGGATAGATTGCAAAAATTTTCTCCCATTCTGTAGGTTGTCGGTTCACTCTGATGGTAGTTTCTTTTGCTATGCAGAAGCTCTTTAGTTTAATTAGATCCCATTTATCAATTTTGGCTTTCGTTGCCATTGCTTTTGGTGAAGTCTTTGCCCATGCCTATGTCCTGAATGGTATTGCTTAGGTTTTCTTGCAGGGTTTTTATGGTTTTTGGTCTTATGTTTAAGTCTTTAATCCATCTTGAGTTAATTTTTGTATAAAGTGTAAGGAAGGGGTCCAGTTTCAATTTTCTGCATATGGCTAGCCAGTTTTCCCAACACCATCTATTAAATAGGGAACTCTTCCCCATTTCTTGTTTTTGTCAGGTTTGTCAAAGATCAGATGGTTGTAGATGTGTGGTGTTATTTCTGAGGACTCTGTCTGTTCCATTGGTCTATATCTCTGTTTTGGTACCAGTACCATGCTATTTTGGTTACTGTAGCCTTGTAGTATAGTTTGAAGTGAGGTAGCATGATGCCTCCAGCTTTGTTCTTTTTACTTAGGATTGTCTTGGCTATGTGGGCTCTTTTTTGGTTCCATATGAAATTTAAAGTAGTATTTTCTACTTCTCTGAAGAAAGTCAATGGTAGCTTCATGGGGATAGCATTGAATCTATAAATAACTTTGGGCAGTATGGCCATTTTCACAATATTTATTCTTCCTATCCATGAGTATGGAATGTTTTTCCATAATTTGTGTCATCTCTTATTTGCTTGAGCAATGGTTTGTAGTTCTTCTTGAAGAGGTCCTTCACATCCCTTGAAAGTTGTATTCCTATGTATTTTATTCTCATTGTAGTAATTGTGAATGGACGTTCACTCATGATTTGGCTCTCTGTTTGTCTGTTACTGATGTATAGGAATGCTTTTGATTTTTGAACATTGATTTTGTATCAGACTTTGCTGAAGTTGCTTATCAGCTTAAGGAGATTTTGGGCTTAGATGATGGGGTTTTCTAAATATACAATCATATCATCTGCAAACAGAGACAACGTGACTTCCTCTTTTCCTGTTTGAATACACTTTATTTCCTTCTCTTGCCTGATTGTCCTGGCCAGAACTTCCAATACTATATTGAATAGGAGTGGTGAGAGAGGGCATCCTTGTCTTGTGCCGGTTTTCAAAGGGAATGTTTACAGCTTTTGCCCATTCAGTATGATATCGGCTGTGAGTTTATCATAAATAGCTCTTATTATTTTGAGATATGTTCCATCAATACCTAGTTTATTGAGAGTTTTTAGCATGAAGGAGTGTTGAATTTTTTTCAAAGGCCTTTTCTACGTCTGTTGAGATAATCATGTGGTTTTTGTCTTTGGTTCTGTTTATGTGATGGATATGTTTATTGATTTGTGTATGTCGAACCATCTTTGCATCCCAGGGATGAAGCCAACTTGATTGTGGTGGATAAGCTTTTTGATGTTCTGCTGGATTCGGTTTGCCAGTATTTTATTGAGGATTTTTGCATCGGTGTTCATCAGGGATATTGGCCTGAAATTTTCTTTTTTTGTGTGTGTCTCTGCTAGGTTTTGGTATCAGGATGATGTTGGCCTCATAAAATGAGTTAGGGAGGATTCTCTCTTTTTCTGTTGATTGGAATAGTTTCAGAAGGAATGGTACCAGCTCCTCTTTGTACATCTGGTGGAAGTACAAAGCTGTGAATCCATCTCATCCTGGACTTCTTTGGTTGCTAGGCTATTAATTACTGCCTCAATTTCAGAACTTGTTATTGATCTATTCAGGGATTCAACTTCTTTCTGGTTTAGACTTGGGAGGGTGTATGTGTCCAGGAATTTGTCCATTTCTTCTAGATTTTCTAGTTTATTTGTGTAGAGGCATTTATAGTATTCTCTGATGGCAGTTTGTATTTCTGTGGGATCAGTGGTGATATCCCCTTTATCATTTTTTATTGCATCTATTTTATTCTTCTCTCTTTTCTTCTTTATTAGTTTGGCTAGTGGTCTATGTTGTTGATCTCAAAAAAAAAAAAAGTTCCTGGATTCACTGATTTTTTTGAAGGGTTTTTCGTGTCTCTATTTTCTTCAGTTTGGCTTTGTTGTTAGTTATTTCTTGTGTTTTGTATTCTGCTAGCTTTTGAGTTTGTTTGCTCTTGCTTCTCCAGTTCTTTTCAATGTGATGTTAGAGTGTAAACTTTAGATCTTTCCTGCTTTCTCTTGTGGGCATTTAGTGCTATAAATTTCCCTCTACACACTGCTTTAAATGTGTCCCAGAGGTTCTGGTATGTTGTGTCTTTGTTCTAATTGGTTTCAAAGAACATCTTTATTTCCATCTTAATTTCATTATTTACCCAGTAGTCATTCAGGAGCAGGTTTTCAGTTTCCATGTAGTTGTGTGATTTTGAGTGAGTTTCTTAATCCTGAGTTCTACTTTGATTGCACTGTGGTCTGAAAGACCTTTTTATGATTTCCATTCTTTTGCATTTGCTGAGGAGTGTTTTACTTCCAATTAAGTGGTCAATTTTAGAATAAGTGTGATGTGGTGCTGAGAAGAATGTATATTCTGTTGATTTGGGGTGGAGAGTTCTTAGATGTCTGTTAGGTCTGCTTGGTCCAGAGCTGAGTTCAAGTCCTGAATATCCTTGTTAATTATCTGTCTCACTGATCTGTCTAATATTCATAGCGGGGTGTTAAAGTCTCCCACTATGATTGTGTGAGAGTCTAAGTCTCTTTGTATGTCTATAAGAACTTGCTTTATGAATTTGGATGCTCTTGTATTGGGTACATTTATATTTAGGATAGTTAGCTCTTCTTGTTGCATTTATCCTTTTACCATTGTGTAATGCCCTTTTTTGTCTCTTTTGATCTTTGTTGATTTAAAATCTATTTTATCAGAGACTAGGTTTGCAACCCTTGCTTTTTTTATTGCTTTCCATTTGCTTGGTAAATATTCCTCGATCCCTTTATTTTGAGCCTACGTGTGTCTTTGCACATGAGATGGGTCTCCTGAATATAGCACATTGAGGGGTCTTGACTCTATCCTATTTGCCAGTCTGTGTCTTTTAATTGGGCCCTTTAGCCCATTTACATTTAAGGTTAATATTGTTATGTGTGAATTTGATCCTGTCATTATGATGCTAGCTGGTTATTTTGCTCATTAGTTGATGAAGTTTCTTCATAGTGTTGATGGCCTTTACAATTTTGTGTGTTTTTGCACTGGAGGCCCCATCATCTTTAATCCAACCTCAGTCTAGGAGTTTCAATACATGGTCTCTGGACAAGATGGTTGCCCTGAGTAACAGAAAAGATAAGAAAGGGAAAGGAGAGAGAGAAAAGCATTATCTGTGGCAGGGTGGGGAAGCCGAAATGATCGGGGAGGCCAGAGAAAGGCCCACCCATGGCAGCAACACTAGTAATTTCAGGTTGCTGCTTCTCGGTAGCAAAGGGATTTTTTCCAGCAGTCTCAGCAGCTGTCATTTCACCTTTCAGGGAGGAAAAAGCCCTCCATAACCCACAATCCTGTATATGCCTAATCCTGTCACCCACAGCCGTCAGCAAAGAGTGCAAGGCAGATTATTCCAAAGAGAATAGCATTTAACATCCTGTAGTGCCAAACCTGTGCTTAGTTGAAAGGGACTTTACCGAGAGCCCTCATTTTTAAATGTACTTCAGTGCACTGTTGTTCATTTGGAATATTCCACTGTAAGTTATCTTTAGTAAGATTTTGCCATTTCTATAAGAATTCATTGCCTCCCAGGTCTAAAGTATAAGCCAAAAAGAAATCAGTTTTCCAGAAATTAAGGATCTCGTTTTTACCTAAATATTGGCTTTGCTCTCAGGTTCTCTTGATTAACTTAGCCAATAGTTTTTTTCCTATCTAAACACACAAGAAAAATGAAACACAGGGGTAGAACACAAAAATCCCTGTGAATTGTCAAAAGCCAAATTTTATAACCCCTGCAATATTACTGCTTACTACCAGTTCCTTTCTGACCCAGTCAGATGTAAGAGGTCTCTACCTGGATCAAAGCCAACTAATTCCCAGATCAAATCTCTGTTCCTGGACCCAGTCCAGTTTGTGTCATGACTCCAAACTCAATTTGGATCAGAAATTTGCTCAAAGAAACTTGTAGAGCTCAAAACACAAATCTATGGAGCTCCAAAATCTGAGAGGGGCTTACCCACAATCCTCAGCTGCTTTGAGAGATCCATGGACACAAGTGGGCCCTGAAGGTACCTTGCATGATCACTCGGCACTCCTGGAGGTTGCTAGAAGCTCTGCTTGGGATCCCACTTCTGACACTATCTGATAAAAGAAAAACTTCAGCTGAATTAAATTTAACGAAGTTTAATTGAGCAATTAATGATTTGTGAGTCAGGCAGCCTCCAGAATCAAGCAGATTCACAGCGACTCCAGAGGTGTCTTGAGGTCAAAACAAATTTATAGACAAAAAAGGTAAAGTGACGTACAGGAATCAGAAGTGAGGTACAGAAACAGTGAGATTGGTTACAGCTTGGTGTTTGCGTTTTTTGAATGCAGTTTGAACACTCAGCAGTCTATGAGTGGTTGAAGTGTGGCCACTTGGATTGGCCAACACTCAGCTATTGTTATGGGTGCATACTATTAAGTTAGGTTTTCAATTTTGTCTGACTATTAAGCTAGGTTACAATTTATCCATAAGGACTCAAATATAGAAATATGGAGTCCTTCTCAGGCCATGTTTAGTTTGCTTTAACAGGCTGCAGGACTAACTTGTAGCTCCCACTTACATGGACAGATTTCTCCAAGAGCTACCACAGGAACATACCAGGAAAGCCAAGAGAAGCCACAGACCCTTTGAAGGAGGTGGATTGCCACTGCAGGCTCCATTGGACAGCCAAGGAACTGTAAGTCAGCTTGCTTTCTCAACTAGGAGGCTTGTAGCCTGGGGCAAATTCACAGCCCTGCTCACTGGCTGCCTGGGAGTAAACTCAGTGCTATTGGGAGAGTAAGACTGGCCTTTCAAAAGGCTGCAGGCTGCTTGAGAGCTAGATGAGCCCTGTGGCTGCTGGCTTTTCCTCCACCTTCCCTGGATACCTGTGTGATGCAGCAGAGGCAGCCATAATCCCCTGGGAACATAACTCCATTGGCCTGGGAACCACATCCCCAACCCCTAGAGCAGCCACAACAAACCCCACCCAGGGAGAGTCTGAGCTCAGATACACCTAACCCTGCCCCCATCTGATGGTCTTTGTCTACTTGCCTGGGTAGCCGAAGACAAAGGAAATACTCTCTTAAGAGCTCTGTGGCCCTGACCACCACCTGAGAAACTTGAATACTTATCCAAATGTGACCTTAGGGCAAGTTTGTATCCTCCCTGTACAGCCACAGCTAATAAGCTCTTGAAAGTGCCACCTCCTGATTAGAAGCCAACCAGCACGAAACCAGCATACTTAACAGAAATACAACCGAGGACTCTGACAGAGTTTACTTCACTCCTTTGATACCTCCACCAGAGTAGGTGTTGGTGTTGATGGCTGAGAGACCTGAAGATGGATCACATCACAGGACTCTTTGCAGACACTCTCCAGTCCCAGCTCAGAGCCTTGTAGCTCCTCTGGGTGGCTAGATCAGGAAGAGAAATAGTAATCACTGCAGTTCAGCTCAGGAAGCCCCATCCCTAGAGGAGAGGGGAGAGCACCACATCAAGAAAGCACCTCCATGGGACAAAAGAATCTGATATAGTCTACCCCAATAGGAAGGAACCAGAAAAACAGTTCTGGTTAAATGACAAAATAAGCTTTTTAAACAACCCAAAAAGATCACACTAGCTCACCAGCAATGGATTCAAACTAAGAAGAAATCTCTGAATTGCCAGAAAAAGAATTCAGAGGTCGATTATTAAGCCAATCAAGGAAGCAATAAACCTACCAGCAGAAGATAAATAACCAAGATCAGGGCAGAACCAAATGAAATTGAAACAAAACAAAACAAAAAAATACAAAAGATAAATGAGACAAAAAGCTGGTTTTTTGAATAGATAAATAAAATTTATAGACCATTAGCAAGATTAACTATGAAGAGAGAAGATCCAAATAAGCTCAATTAGAAATGAAACCGGAAAATTACAACCAATACCACAGAAACACAAAAGATCATTCAAGGCTACTATGAACACCTTTGTGTGCATAAACTAGAAAACCCAGGGGAGGTGGATAAATTTCTAGAAATATACAACTCTCCTAGATTAAACCAGGAACAAATACAAATTCTGAACAGACCAATAACAAGCAACAAGATTGAAATGGTAATTTAAAAGTTACCAACAAAAACAACAAAAAAATCCAGGACCAGAAGGATTCACAGCTGAATTTGACCAGGCATCCAAAGAAAAATTGGTAGCAATCATATTGACACTATTCCAAAAGAAAGAGAAAGAGGGAATCTTCCCTAAACCATTCTATGAATACCAAAACCATGAAAGGACATAACAAATAAAGAAAACTACTAGACCAATATCCCTGATAAACATAGATGGTAAAATTCTGAACAAAATACTAGCTAACCAAATCCAACAACATATCAGAAAGGTAATCCATTATGATCAAACAGGTTTCATACCAGGGATGCAGGGATGGTTTAACATATGCAAGTGAATAAATGTGATACACCACGTAAACAGAATTGAAAACAAAAACCACATGACCATCTCAATAGACACAGAAAAAGCATTTGACAAAATCCAGCATTCCTTTATGATTAAAACCGCCAGCAAAATAGGCATAGAAGACACATACCTTAAACTAATAAAGGCATCTATGACAAACCCACAGCCCTCATTATACTGAATGGGGAAAAGTTGAAAGCCTTCCCCCTGAGAACTGGAACAAGACAAGGATGCCCACTTTCACCATTTATTTTCACTGTAGCACTGGAATTTCTTTTTTTTTTTTTTTTTTTTTTTTTTTTTTTTTTTGAGACAGAGTCTCACTCTGTCACCCAGGCTGGAGTGCAGTGGCGCGATCTCGGCTCACTGCAAGCTCCGCCTCCTGGGTTCACGCCATTCTCCTGCCTCAGCCTCTCCGAGTAGCTGGGACTACAGGCGCCCGCCACCACTCCCGGCTAATTTTTTTTTTTTTGTATTTTTAGTAGAGACGGGGTTTCACCATGGTCTCGATCTCCTGACCTGGTGATCCGCCTGCCTCGGCCTCCCAAAGTGCTGGGATTACAAGCGTGAGCCACCGCGCCCAGCCTAGCACTGGAATTTCTAACTAGAGCAATCAGACAAGAGAAAGAAAGGGCACCCAGTCAAACTGTCACTGTTTGCTGATGACATGATTGTATACCTGGAAATATCCTAAACAGTCATCCAAAAAGCTCCCAGAACTGGTAAATGAATTTAGCAAAGTTTCAGGATACAAAATTAACATACACAAATCAGTAGCTCTGCTATACACCAAAAGCGATCAAGCTGAGATTCAAATCAAGAACTCAACCCCTTTAATGATAGCTGCAAACAAAAACAAAAAACAGCAACAAAAGCAAAAACAAACAAAAAAACTTAGGAATATAGCTAACCAAGGAGGTAAAAGACTTCTACAAGGAAAATTACAAAACACTGCTGAAAGAAATCATAGATGACACAAATAAATGGAAATACATCTCATGCTCATGGATTGGTAGAATCAATATTGTGAAAATGACCATCTGCCAAAAGCGATCTATAAATCAATACAATTTCCATCAAAATACCACCATCATTCTTCACAGAAGTAGAAAAAGCAATCCTGAAATTCGTGTAGAACCAAAAAAGAGCCTGCAGAGCCGAAGCAAGACTAAGCAAAGAGAATAAATCTGAAAGCATTACATTACCCAACTTCAAACTATACAATAAGGCCATAAACACCAAAACAGAATGGTATTGGTATAAAAATAGGCATATTGACCAATGGAATGGAATGGAGAACCCAGAACTAAATACTTACAGTCAACTGATCTTCAACAAAGCAAACAAAAGCATAAAGTGGGGAAAGGGCATCCTCTTCAACAAATAGTGCTGGGATAATTGGAAAGCCACAAGTAGAATAATGGAACTGGATCTTCATCTCTCACCCTACACAGAAATTAACTGAAGATGGATCAAAGGCTTAAATCTAAGACCTGAAACCATAAAAATTCTAGAATATAACATTGGAAAAACCCTTCTAGACTTTGACTTAGGCAAAGACTTCATGACCAAGAACCCGAAAGCAAATGCAACAAAAGCAAAGATAAATAGATGAGACTTAATTAAACTAAAAAGCTTCTGCACAGCAAAAGAAATAAAGGGCAGAGTAAACAGACAACCCATGGAGTGGGAGAAAAACTTCACAATCTGTACATCTGACAAAGGACTAATATACAGAATCTGTAAGGAGCTCAAACAAATCAGCAAGAAAAAACAAAGAATCCCATCAAAAAGTGGGCTAGGGAAACGAATAGACAATTCTCAAAAGTAGATATACAAATGGCCAACAAGCATATGAAAAAATGCTCAACATCACTACTTAACAGTGAAATACAAATCAAAACCACAATGTGATACCACTTCATTCCTGCAAGAATGGCCATAATAAAAAAATCAAAAAAGAATAGATGTTGGTGTGGATGTGATGAAAAGGGAACACTTTTAGGTAAACTAGTATAACCACTATGGAAAACAGTGTAGTGATTCCTTAAAGAACTAAAAGTAGATCTACCATTTGATCCAGCAGTCTCACTATTGGGTATCTACCCAGAGAAAAAGAAGTCATAATTTGAAAAAGATACTTATAGATGTTTACAGCAGCACAATTTGTAATTGTAAAAACATGGAACCAGCTCAAATGGCCATAAATCAATGAATGGATAAAGAAAATGTGATATATATATATATATATATATACACACACACACACACACACACACACACGTATATATACACATTTCTATGGTATGTATATGGCATATATATATATATATATATCTATCATAGAATACTACTCAGCCATGAAAAGGAATGAAATAATGACATTCACAGCAACCTGGATGGAACTGGAGACCATTATTCTAAGTAAAGTAACTCAGGAATGGAAAACCAAACATTGTATGTTCTGACTCATAAGTGGGAGCTACGCTATAAGGCCACAAAGACATAAGAATGATACAGTGGACCTTGGGAATTTGGGAGGGTGGGAGTAGGGAGAGGGATGAAAGACTATACATTGGGCACAGTGTATACTGCTCAAGTGATGGGTGCACCAAAATCTCAGAAATCACCACTAAAGAACTTTTTTATGTAACCAAAGCACCTGTTCCCCAAAAACCTACTGAAATAAAAAAATACAAAAATAAAAAAGTTGGCAAATGACAGACATTTCTCAAAAGAAAATGTACAAATGGCCAACAAAATTATCAAAATATGCTCAATATCGCTAATCATCAGGGAAATGCAAATTAAAACCACAATGAGATACTACCTTACCCTAGCCACAATGGCCATTATTGCAAAGTCAAAAAACAATAGATGTTAGCACAGATATGGTGAAAAGGGAGTGCTAACACCGCTGGTGGGAATGTAAATTAGTACAATCTCTATGGAGAACAGTGTGGAGACTTCTCAGAGAACTAAAGGTAAATCTCCCATTTGATCCAGCAACCTACTACTGGCTATCTATTTATGCAAGAAAAAAAATCATTATATAAAAAAAGACACCTGCATGCATGTTTCTCGCAACACCACAATTCACAATTGCAAAGATACAGAATCAACCTAAGTGCCCATCAACCGAAGACTGGGTAAGGAAAATGTGGTATATATATTTCATGGAATACTACTCAGTTATAAAAAGAATGAAATAATGTCTTTTGCAGCACCTGGATGGAACCGGAGGTCATTATTTTAAGTAAAGTAACTCAGGAATGTAAAACCAAATACCGTGGTGTTCTCACTTGTAAGTGAGAATGCTAAGGGTATGCAAAGGTAGACAGAGAGGTATAATGAACATTGGAAACTTAGAAAGAGGGAGTGAGGGATGAAAAACTACCTATTGGAATACAATGTATACTACTTGGGTGACGGGTACACTAAAATCCCAGATTTCACTACTATACAATTCATCCATATAACAAAAAAAAAACTTGTACTTATAAAGTTATTGAAAAAAAATCATTTTAAAAAGCATCCCTCAAGATATTTCCCTCAGAATTTTTTCTCTTTCTGAAAACAGTTTGCATTCCATAAAAGTTACTTGAAAATGATTAGAAACATGTGGCATAAAATAGAGGAATTAATAAATAAGGATTTCCAATCAAGAAGTGGCGTAAGTCACTAGATAGTAATAGTCCTGTATTATGAATTTGTGGGTCACAGGTACTTTTGCCTTCATGGGGCTCTTCCTCCATAAAAACTTATTAAAAATTATATTTTAAGGGTCTGTTGTCATGAAGACAAATGTACTGATAATATGCAATAAAACACTTATTGTGACCTAAAAGTTCATTTTTTTCCTTCTAATTAAAAAGATAAAAGTTTTTTTTTGTAGGTTCCTGGCAGTATTGTAGCCTCTCAACACTGCACCTACTGTGCCTGGCAGCTATGTTGGCTCAGGACAGCAAGCCAACCAATTCATTCTCAGCTATTAGCCATGTTTAGATTACATGATCACACAATTAGACCCCATTTTAGATAATGGAGGGCAAAGCTCTAGAGGAATGAAATGTAAGACAGGTAAGTTTTATTAGAAAAGACAAAATGGTAGAATGTGGCCTAATGAAAGAAAACTTCAATCTGGTTTCAAGGGGTGAGGATAGAGGTGGCAGGAGGAATGGAGGTCCCAAGAATCTGGAGAAATGTTTAAAGATGGAGTAGGTAGGAGGATGAGTAAAACAAACACAAACCAAAATCCTAATCCTAATGATGGCCAAGGTTTTCAATGGAAACATACATTTTAAAATGACTCCAGTTTTAACATCTCTTTTAGAAAAAAATGCTTCTATTTATATAAACCAAATAATTTGTGATAAAATGCCTATCCATTTTTTTTTTTTTTTTTTTTTTTTTTTTTTTTTTTTTGCCTTTTGTCAGGGAAGGAAAGCATACCTTTTAAGTTAACTAACTTCATAAGCCTTTTAACTTGTAAATCTTTTAACTGAAGGAATGTCAAAGTCTAATGTGTCAGTGGAGACTTGCAGGCACCATGTTCATTTCAATTGTGAAAAGTTAAAAGCCATAGCCCTTACTGAGTATCTTCACATCCATTCCTGCTGAAAATAATGCCCAAAGATTAGATATGGGTATGAGAGGAGGGAGAGTGGTAATGTCAGTGGTGGTGGTGTTTTAACTGAACTTCTAAACATGTTTTCCAAGATGTCTTTGAGGACTGCTTTGTGAAAATTAAGCCGAGAATCATGTACATGTAAATTTATGAAAGAAAATAATTAGAATTGTCATGTCAAAGAGTGAAAACTTCGATTTTACTCTGTGCTCTATAAAAGCCCAACACCTCTTTATTGCAATGTATGCCTTTCACCCTAAAAGAAAAGTAAAACTGATTTTAATTGATTTTTCTCTCAGTATAGTGGATTGTCATTAACACTGTGGTAACATTTCATGTTATTGCAATCATTTTCCATGGTCATATATGTAGGGAAAATACTTAGTATCTCCTTCTGTGGGTTATAGAAACAGACGGTTTGGACAAATTACATCTGTCTAGGCAGACTCCTACTTTTTTTGTTGTGTTATGTCATTCATCAGGGAAGGAATGAAATAGAGATGAGTGGTTCTGATGTAGTAACTAATACGTCAACCACAAGCTGATTTGAATAGCATTTTCATGGTGCGTACCAACACTAATAACTGTGTGGTTTCCTCATAACCTCAGCAGGTTGTATTTATATACTGACAAAAGGACCATGTAAAATCCATGCACAGCTGGTCATCAGAAGGACTATAAAACACTAGAGTTTTTCATACATGTGGTAATTATGAAGTGAGACTGTGCAGTGTTCTCTAAACCTTGAAAACAAAGCTTCAACTTAATCTTTAAGGAACTATTTTGGGTTGGCTTATCATGAGCATGCAGAAGCCAACTCAACAATATCTCCAAGACAATCTGTCCTTTGAAGAGAGAGGGAAAAAGAACATAAAATTCACAATAGTCAGTGTTGTGTTATTCAGCTGGTTACATATGGAAACACAAATCTTTGGATTGTCAACACTACTTTCATAACAGAAAGAAACATTTCATTTTGAAAACTTTTCCTTCCATTTTCTTTTACTGTTGGATGCTTGTTTGTACAGTTCATAATCTAATAATCTGAATTACAGCAATACTTTCCTGCATATTGTCCATGCTGGAATAAAAGTACATAGAAAGCTTTAGTTTTATGAAGTGCATACTGCATATGGAGATTTATTTTCTAAGTAAACACTAAGCAATTTGTGCACTAGTAGCATTCAAATCTCTGATGCTGTTTTGGGATAATTCTCAAGGATTTATGACTTTCATGAATTTCTCTCTAATCAACCTAGATGTACTTCAGAATTTTATCATTGTTTTTGACAAAATACCTTGAGTTTGAAGGCTGCTATGGAAAGTACTCCATATACAAAGATTGGATAAAATCTGAGGCTTTTCAGAATGCTAAGGAAGATTTCAATTCTGCTGCCCTCCCAAAATTAAAAAACAAATCTTCAAAGCTCTGTGTTATTTTTACATTTTGTTTATGAAAATAAAATAAAATGTTGGACCGCTTTTGATAATATTTAAGTTGACCAAATCACATTTGTTTTCACCAAATGAAGAAATTCTTCATTTACTGTATCACTTTAGTTTTCCTTCTCATGACTCCTTTGCCAAGCAAACAGATTTTGCAATCAGATGCCTACTAGCTGGGTGTTCATGAGCTGTGATGGATTACTTTTAATAGGTGCTATTTTCCTACTTCATTAAGTGCTCTTTATCTGGTGGTGTTTTTTGGGTCAAGTTAGAAAAGAAACAATGGTTTAACCATTTACCCAAATAGGCAATGACGCTAAGTGTATTTTTTAAAAGTTGATTATGTACACACAAGGATGTGTTTATTTTGAGAGTATGTGTGAATAAGAGCTTGAGTGTGTGTGAATGTGTTGTTTTTTTCAACTTAAAACTCTCTCTCTGCCTGGCCAACTGCCATCTCCATGGCAACTTCCTTAAGGATAAAGTAACAGAAATGTGAGGAGGCTGCCTGCCCACAAACAAAGCTGCCACAGCCCTGCCAGAGGCCTGACTAGACAGAATCCCGGAACACTCTGCATTCCATGAGAGTTCTGCAGGTTACTGCTGCTAGCTCCCTTTAAAGGTGCAGTGCCTCTAGTCCTGGGAGGAAAGTTTAAAAATGTCTTCTGACTAGTCTTTCCACATATTAGAATGTAGATATGCAACCCACATGTCTTGACATTATTTTTCCCTTACCATCTACGTTGAATAAACATTTTATATCTAGCATTTATTTTTTAGTGATATTTGGAAATTTGCTTGACAGAGACCATTGCCTAATATAGTGTATTGAAATCTTAATCAAGATGTGATGTAAGTACCTTTAAAATACTTGTATAAAATATAAAATATTGAAAAAGTGAGACTAAATATCTTGATCCATTCTGCTTTCTTAAAAAAAGTGTCTGCTTTCTAATCTTAATGGATTCATGCAAGTTTTCCCAAGAAATCAATAAAATTATTAAAATTTATAGTATATTACCATATATAATATGTATTATATATAACAGTAATTTTCAAATGGTAGCAGTCCTCCATAGGACACTTGGCAATATCTCAATAGATATTGGTTGTCACAACTGGGGCCATGATATTGGTATCCAGTGGGTAGAGTCCGAGGGGGAGCTTTTAAATATCCTACAATCAATAGAATAGCTCCCATAGCACAGGATTACTGGCCTGAAATGTCAATAATACAAAGGTTGGGAAACCCTAGTATACATACACACATGTTATATATGTATGTATGTACATACATACCAGTTTAAAAATAAAGATTATAAGGTGTAGAGAGCTTAAATAGGAATAAACTATGCTAAGGCACCTTTCTAAGTTGTTTTTGCTCTGTCTGCTCAAACTGGGTACCAGAACTCTGATGACAACTGTCAACCTAGAGTCCACTGTCCAGGATTATCTATACAACGTATTTAGTATCTCTAAAGCAATTTTTTTTTAAGAATACAAAAGAACACCTAAGAAGACCAGGCCTAGCCTAGGGAGTAAGAACTATGTGTAGTTTACTCTGTCTCTAAGAGTGTTTTCTATGCAATGAACTATACATCATATACAAGATGTTTTTTGCTTTAACGATTAATTCTTTCCCATCAGGAATTAGTAAAATGCTTCATAATTATGGCTAAGGGAAATATTTATGATCTTAGCATACAGATTGCTCATTTCATCTCCAAAGTTTTGCTAATACTTTTCAGGGTGTTTATATTGTTTTTACCCCATAATATTCAACACAGTGTTTATATCAGTTATGTTAACCAGTTATGGAAAATCCTGAGTTTCTGGTTACCCAAATGCAAGGTTTACTTGAAACACAAGCCAAGGAAGTTTTGTTATGTTCAGCAGTGCTACTCAAAGTATGATTTCCTAAACTGGTGAATTACTACAAATATTTGATTGCTGGTCTGTAACAAAATAGGTATAGAAATTAAAAATAAGCTTTCAGAAATTTTAATAACAATTTGGTAATGTCACAGCATCTAAGCACGTCTCATCAAAAAGCTTGAGGTGTTGTCAAATTCATGTGGTGAGTCATAGATCCACTAGCTATGAACTAGTCAGCATGATCTCTAGCTATGAACCAGTGTGATCATATAAACTCACATAGTGAGATAATGTGTTGGGTCTGTGATAGATTGGAAATTAATTTTAACAATAACTGAAAGTCGGCCGGGCGCAGTGGCTCACGCCTATAATCCCAGCTACTCCGGAGGCTGAGGAATGAGAATTGCTTGAACCCGGGAGGTGGAGGTTGCAGTGAGCCGAGATCACGCCACTGCACTCCAGCCTGGGCAACAGAGCAAGACTCCATCTCAAAAACAACAACAACAACAACAAACCCTGAAAGTCCCTAATATGAGAAACACAATCATATTTACTATATTTTTATTACCTGGAAATGTCTTCTCATTCTATTTATGTCCAGATAAAAGTCAGTTCTGCTTTTTGGACATATATGGTGTAGCCTTCCCTGTGATTTGTTGCAATGTTGAGGTTAATTACTTCTTATAGGTAGAGTAATGTATGGATTTGGTACAACCTACAGAAGGTCTTCTCTTGGAGAGAAGTGAACATCATGAGTATCAGGATATGATAGATTATGCTGCTGTAGTCAACAACCCTAAATATCAGAGGCTTAAATGAATAATTTATTTCTGGCTAACACTACCTGTCTATCATGGGGAAGCAGGGACTTTCCTATTGTTTCCAGGTTAGTTGGTCTAGAGCTCAGGCTGATGGAGCATCTACCATGTTTAACTTTGCTGATTACTGCCAGGGGAAAAAAGACTTTGGCCATTCTTTCATCAGGTAAATAATTCACATGTCACTTCTCTCCCCTCAGTAGCCAGATCTACCACTTGACCCTATCCCACTATGCAAGAAAAGAGTGCAAATCTAACACATGCCCAGGGTGTAGGGATTCATAGAGATTTGGTGAACTCCATTAATGACTATGGCACTAGAAAGCTTCTGGGTATTACTATTAAGCACATATTTTTGCCTTTAATCCTTGGGTTTTACTCTTTAGTATATCACTTTCACATTTGCATAGGCATAGGAGGCAGCATAGGGAAACTGAGAGACGATTTCCTTTGCCTTCAGATAGAATCCCAACCCTACATTGTAGCTGTGGTATAACCATACATAAATTATTTAATCACTTTGAAATGAGACAATAATGCTCACATCGTGGGTTGTAATGAAGATTAAGTTGGATAACCTTCATTAAATGAAGACTAAGTTGGATAACGTTCATTAAACAAGTAACTTTCATATTATTAAGTGCAGGCAGATGGAAGTGTTTATGGTTAGGCAATAATAATTTTAGCTCAGCTTACAAAAAATATTTTTGGGTCTGGAAAAATAGAACTAATATTGGTATTGATTTAGGTAGAACTCAGGTATTGAACCATGGTAGATTCTGAAGCATCTTTATAATCTTGTCTGTTGGTGTTGATCTAGCCAACAGATTTTGAATTTTTCTTCCTGAAATCATGGTGATTGGAAGATATGAGTTATCAAATTTCTCCTTTGGGTAAAAATGTTTCTAATCTTTCAGAAATTTCTCTGTTAAGGCATTTTGTGATGCCACTTAGGTATTTATTGTTCTGGAATACAGTGTAATATTGTTTCTAGGAAATTAAAAATGTAATATGGTGGTTCTTATTTGAAATTTCTGTTCAATTTCAGTTGATTTTCAGGCTAATTGCATATTTTTTTCTGTTTAAGAGTTTATTATATAGGTTAATTCTTTTTAAAAGAGAGATTACTTAATATACTCCAACTAAACCTAATAATGATAATATATCAGAAGATTATTTGTGGAAATACCAGATGCTGTTGATGATCAGGCAATTTTGTCTTTCTGGCAACAGAAAAGGCACCCAGCAGTAGTAAAACATGTATCAGTGACTGATTCCCAGTCAGTATGGGAGTAACACTCCAGTTTTTTAAATTTTTTTTTTCACTTTTATTTTAGGTTCAGGGGTACATGTGTAAATTTCTTATATAGGTAAATTGCATGTCATCGGGGTTTGGTGTTCAGATTATTTCATCACCCAGATAATCAGCATAGTATCTGATCGGTAGTTTTTTGATCCTTACCCTCTGCTCACCCACTATCCTCAAGTAGGCCCAAGTGTGTGTTGTTTCCTTGTGTCCATATGTACTCAATGTTTAACTCCCCCATATAAGTGAGAACATGCAGTATTTGATTTTTCTGTTTCTGTGTTTGCTTAGGGTAATGGCCTCCAGTTACATCCAGGTTGCTGCAAAGCACATGATCTCATTATTTGTAGTGGCTGCATAGTATTCCATGGTGTATATGTGCTACATTTTCTTGATCCAGTCTACTGTTGATAGACATTTGGGGCGATTCTATTGATTCTATATCTTTGCTATTGGGAACAGTGCTGCAGTGAACCATAGAATGATTTAGATTCCTTTGGGTTTATACTCAATAATGGGGTTGCTGGGTTGAATGGTAATTCTAAGTTTTTTGAGAAATTGCCAAACTGCTTTCCACAAAAGCTGAACTAATTTACATTCCCACCAGCAGTGTATAAGCACTTCCTTTTCTCCAAAACCTCGTCAGCATCTGTTATTTTTTTACTTTTTAATAATAGCCATTCTGACTGGTATGAGATAATATATCATTGTGGTTTTGATTTGCATTTCTGTAATGATTAGCAATGTGGAACTTTTTTTGTATACTTGTTTGCCATGTCTATGCCTTTTGAAAAGTGTCTGTTCATATCCTTTGCCCACTTTTTAATGGAGTTGTTTTTTGCTTATAAGTTTGTTTAAGTTCCTTATAGATTCTGGATATTAGACCTTGGTTAGATGCATAGTTTGCAGTTTGCAAATATTTTCTTCCATTCTACAGGTTGTCTCTTTACTCTGTTGATAGCTTATTTTGCTGTGCAGAAGCCCTTTAGCTTATTCTATTTATCAATTTTATATTTTTGTTTCAAATGCTTTTGCCATCTTTGTTATGAAATTGTTGCCAGTGCCTATGTCCAGAATAGTATTGCCTTGGTTATCTTCCAGCGTTTTTATAGTTTTAGGTTTTACATTGACATCTTTAATGCATCTTGAGTTGATTTTTGTATGTGGTATAAAGAATGGGTCCAGTTTCATTCTTCTGCATATGACTAGCCATTTATCCCAGCACCATTTATTGAATAGGGAATCCTTTCTCCATTGCTTTAGTCAATTTTGTTGAAGATCAGATGGTTGTAGGAGTGTGGCATTATTTCTGCACTCTTTATTCAATTCCAATGGGCTATGTGTCTGTTTTTGTACTAGTACCATGCTGTTTTTGTTACTGTAACCCTGTAATATAGTTTGCAGTTAGGTAACATGATGCCTCCAGCTTTGTTTTTTTTAGCTTAAGATTGTCTTGGCTATTTGCACTCTTTTTTGGTTCCACATAAATTTTAAAATAGTTTTTTCTTGTTATGTGAAGAATGTTATTGGTACTTTGATAGGAAGTGCACTGAATATGTAATGCCTTTTCATTTGTTGATGTCCTCTCTGATTTCTTTGAGCAGTGTTTTGTAATTAATTGCAGAGATCTTTCACCTCCCTGCTTAGCTGTTTTCCTAGATATTTTATTCTTTTTCTGGCAATTATAAGTGGAATTGGATTCTCGACTTGGCTCTCAGCTTGGATGTTATTGATATATTGGAATGCTACTGTTTTCTGTATTTTAATTTTTTATCTTGAAACTTTGAAGTTATGTATCAGATTAAGCAGCTTGGAGCAAAGACTGTGGGGTTTTCTAGGTATTGAATCATCTGTAAACAGGAATAGTTTGACTTTCTTTCTTCCATTTGATGCCTTTTATTTTTTTCTCTTGCCTGATTGCTCTGGGATTTCAGTACTATATCGACAAGGAGTAGTGAGAGAGGGCATCCTTTTTTATCCCATTTTTCAAGGGGAATTCTTCCATCTTTTGCCTATTCAGTATGATATTGACTGTGGGTTTTTCGTAGATGGCTCTTTTATTATATTTTGACATGTGTTCCTTCAATGACTAGTTTGTTGAGGGTATTTAACATGAAGTAATGTTGACTTTTATTGAAAGTCTTTTCTGCGTCTATTGAGATAATCATGTGGTTTTTGGTTTTAGTTCTATTTATATGTTGAATCACATTTATTGATTTGCATATGTTAAAGCAACCTTGCCTCCCAGGAATAAAGCCTACTTGAATATAGTGGACTAGCTTTTTGATGTGCAGCTGGATTCAGTTTGTCAGTATTTTGCTGAGGATTTTTGCATCTATGTTAGTCAAAGATATAGGCCTGAGTTTTTTTGTTTTTGTTGTGTCTCTGCCAGGTTTTGGTATCAGGATTATGCTGGACTCGTAGGATGAGTTAGTGAGGAGTACTTCCTCCTCAATTTTTGGATTAATTTCAGTAGGAATGGTACCAGCTCTTTTTTATACAACTGGTAGAATTTGGCTGTGAATCTGGCTGGTCCTGGGCTTTTTCTGCTTGGTCAGCTTTTTATTACTGATTCAGTTGCAGATCTCATCACTGGTCTGTTCAGGAATTCAATTTCTTTCTGGTTTAATCTTAGGAGGTTGTACGTTTCCATTTTTCTAGGTTTTCTCACTTCTGTGTATAGAGTTGTTCATAGTAGTCTCTGAAGGTTTTTGTATTTCTGTTGGGTCAGTGGTAACGTCCCCTTTGTCATTTCTGATGGTGTTTATATCTTCTCTCTTTTTGTCTTTATTAGTATAGCTAGGATTCTATCTTATTATTTCCTTAAGAATAAACTCATGGATTTGTTGATCTTTTCTATGTTTTTTGCATCTTAACTTCCTACGGTTCAGCTATGATTTTGATTATTTCTTGTCTTCTACTAGCTTTGTGGTTGGTTTCCTCTTGTTTCTCTAATCGTGATGTTAGAGTGTTAATTTGAGATCTTTCTAACTTTTTGATGTGGGCATTTAGTGCTATAAACTTTCCTCTTAATACTGCTTTAGCTGTGTCCCAGAGATTCTGGTATGTTGTGTCTTCGTTCTCACTAGTTTCAAAGAATTTCTTGATTTCTGACTTAATTTCATTATTTACCCAGAAGTGACTGAGGCCAACACTCAAGCTTTGCAGTCTGTCATTCCTGCTCTACAGTGAATCAATCACTGAATCAGTCCAGGTAGAGTGGATCACATCTGTAGTCCCAGCACTTTGGGAGGCCAAGGCAGGAGGATCACTTGTGGTCAGGAGTTTGAGACCAGCCTTGCCAATATGGCAAAACCCCGTCGGTATTAAAAATACAAAAAGTAGCTGGGCATGGTGGTGCACACCTGTAATCTCAGGAGGCTGAGGCACAAGAATCATTTGAACCTGGGAGGTGGAGGTTGTAGTGAGCTGAGATGGCATGGGTGGCAGAGTTAGACCCCATCTCAAAAAAAAAAAAAAATCACTGAATTTATCACTGAACAATCTCTTACTCTTTTTTTTTTTTTCCTACCTCTTTCTCTCCCTTTTTCTCTGGGTTTATGGTATTAGTTGAAGGACTTCGATGTTGTGTAGGTTCCTGGACCTAACCTAACTTCTATTTGAGGAGGTATTATCATTGTTTTTGTCTTGAGTATAGTGGTGGATTCATGCAAATATATTGCCATTTTTTCCACTCATTTCAGTAACCATGCCTTCAATGGAGCTTTCCAGCTCTTCCTTTTAAGATATGGAGTCTCTCCTGACCCTGGACTGGCTGTGAGACTTGCTTTCGTAAGTAAAAGTGATAGTATGCTACTTCAGAGTCTAGGACTTAAGAAACCATGCATGCGTCTATTTTCTCTCCTGGAACACTGCCACTTTCTTGAGAACAAGCCAGGCTAGCTTGCTAGAAGATGAGATACCAAGTGGAAAAGAAACAACTCATCCCAGCTGAGGCCATACTAGATCAACTAGAATCCAACCAGTCTGCAGCTAACTGCCAACCAAGAGTGAGCACATCAAAAATTCCCAGGAGATGCTTAGACTTACAGAAACTAATACATGATGGTGTTTAAATCACCAAATTTTAGGGTGGTTTGTTAACTATCATGTGCACTATAGATACATTTAATCTTTCCATATATAAGTGAAGAAAGAAGTGATTATTAGTCTCAAAGAGACTCATCAACTTAATCCTAATTCTCAGAGGTTTTCCTTTCAAAATAACTACATTCTACATTTACCCAGGGCTCCTTATTTTAACCCTTGTATTAGTTTACATTTGGTGATATAACAAACTACTGCCAATTTAATGGCATAAAACAACACACTTCTATGATTTTACAATTCTAGAGTTCAGAAGTCCTAAAATCTTGCATCCTTTGAAATCTGGATCTACTGAGAATTTCCAAAATTATGTAGTGCTGGTTTTGCTTAAGAATTCTTCCCTCAATGTGTCTCTTTCCTCATATTTCACTGTAAACAGCAATCAGAAACAAGGCCATACTTTCAACACTTTTCTTGGAAATCTCTTCAGGTAAATATCCAAAGTTATTGTTACCCGTTCTGCTTTCCAGGTATTGATAGGACACAATTCAACTAAGCTTTCTGCTACTATATAACAAGGATCCCCTTTCTTTCAGTTTCCAATGACATGTTCCTTCTTTTCTTCTGGACCCTTATCAGTGATACTTTTAAAGTTTATATTTCTACCACCAGTTCATTTACAATGATTTAAATATCCTGTAAGAAAATACAGATTTTTCTACCATGTTCCTCACTGTCATCTAAGTCTTCACTAGAAGAGTTGTCTACATTTTCACTAAAAGTCTAAGGAAATCTCAACTTTTCACTCATTGTCCTCAAAATTCTTTCAGTTTCTTCTTATTGCCCAATTCCAAAGCCACTTCTGTGTTTTTAATTGTTTTTTACAGAAGCACTTCACTACTAGTGCCATAGTTTGTGTTTATTTACTACTGTTGCTGTAAAATTTGCGACAAACTTGGTGGCTTGAAACAACATAAATTTATTATCTTACCTTTCTAGAGGTCAGAAATCCTAAATTCAAAATGATGGCAGGGCTGTATTCCTTCTGGAGGCTCTAAGGGAGAATTCATTTCCTTGCATTTTTCCATCTTCTAGAGGACACCTCTGTTTCTTGACCTCATGATTGTTTAATGCAGCTTTAAAGTACGCAGCATAGGCTCTTCAAATCTCTTTCTCTGTGTGTGTGTGTTTGTCTTACCTCTGCTTTTGTCATATGTCTTCCTGTGACTCTGAAACCTCTGCCACTCTCTTATCAAGACCCTTGTGATTATATAAGACACACTAACATAATCTAAGAGGATCTTCCCCTCTCATGATTTTTTACGTAATCATATCAACAAAGTCCTCTTTGCAGTTGAAGGTAATCCACCCACAAATTAGGTCATAGATATCTTTGGGTGGGTGGGAACATTATTCTATCTACCATAACTACTTTTCTCAGTAGCTTTCTTTCAATATCAAAACTCAGATCTAGAAAAAGCAGAAAAAGCAAATAGCGCTTTTCCATGGGTATTAACATTTGCATGTATATATTAAAATTATGATTCCAAAGAGAAAGAAAAATTACTGATAAAATTATTTTATCAGTAATGGATATGTAGTGAAAAATAAAATGAGCCCCATATTATTTTCTTAAATAAGTCTCTTTGAATTCTTAACTGCTTCTGAAACATTCATAGCCTAAATGGCTTTAACTATCATTAAATTTTTACTAGTAAGAAAGACCATTCTTCACAGAAGTCTGTCAACAATAAGGGAAGACCATCTTTGCACTAGTAGGAAAATGGATATGTCCCATGCTCTGTCATTTCTCTGATGCTTAAATTGAAATAATCTGCCTTTAAAGATGTTAATGCCACTTTGGGAGGGCGAGGCAGGCAGATCATGAGGTCTGGAGTTCAAGACTAGCCTGACCAATACAGTGAAACCTCATCTTTACTAAAAATGCAAAAATTAGCCGGGCGTGATGCTGCGCGCCTGTAGTCCCAGCTACTTGGGAGGCTGAGACAGGAGAATCGCTTGAACCCAGGAGGCAGAGGTTACAGTGAACGAAGATCATGCTCCTGCCCTCCAGCCTGGGTGACAGAGCAAGACTCCATCTCAAAAAACAAACAAACAAACAACAACAACAACAAAAACTGTTAATGCAGGCAGGGTGAGACTGTGCTTGGTTTCTAATGCCCATAGCTCAGATTTCCAGTTTAGGAACAATGAATGGAGGCTAAAACAAATCTTTTTAAGATCAAACCCAAACTCAAGATAGGAACAAATAGCATCATATCAGAAATAATATTATTTAATATATATTATCATTAATATATTATACATTATAATACGAATATAATATGAATATGATGTTAATGATAACATATCACTTAAGATATGATATTTTCCTGTATCTTGAGTTTGGGTTTGAGCACTACGCAATTAGCTATTCTATTGTCATTGTTATTGTCGATCTTAAAATTAGCTTCTTTACAACTCCAGCCACAGTATTTGGCATCCTGACCTTCATTGACATTGATCATAGCTGATCATATGATCAAGCTGATCATATCCTGCAGAGATGAAAAATTTCCTTTTATATATTATCTTGTCATTACTTCCTTGTGACTCCATTCTTGCTTTGTAAAATTGTATATACACAAGATAGAAACATATCTTCACTACCCCTGCCCTATAGAACATGGTAATATTAAAATAGTACTTCTCAGTGGCTTCTATTAGCAGAAATGACAATAGTAACTTTTTTTCATCTCATATAATCTAAATGCATGACTAACATATCACACTGTACTTCTTTAAAGTCCTTGGATTCTGGTCCAGATAGTGCTCTTTATATAGGAAAAGATTATTTACTTTCACTCCAGGACTGTTTCAGTTCTGGCTCTAAGACATACGCATTAAAATCAAATGTAATGCTTCAGCATGGTGTTAGGATCTGTCCTTTTTCGCATTCTGCTAAGCATCCTGTTTGCTTTTTGAAAATTGGTTTTTCACAGTGAAGAACATCATCAACGTAACTCCAGAATAATTCCAAACTGTTTTCTCCATAGAACATTTGGTCAGTTTACAGTCCAGCTGTTGACAGATGCAGTTTACATGGGGAAAGTTATCCTTCTGTAATATTTACTCTCTTAAATTCACACTGGGCTCCTGTAACAGTGAAATACTATGAACTGACTTTTTATACTGAGGTTAAAAGACAATCCAGAATGCTGCACTGGAAAGTTGATCTGATGTTTTACCCACACATTATTTCATTCTTTCCGGAGTTAATTTTCATCTGCCATCAATCTGCCTCTTCATTCACTCCGGTGGAGTCCATCTGGAGTTCCATTAGATTGTCTATGTGTTGATTTCCCCTCCCATCAAATCAAGCCAAGTTAGCATCATCAGAAACCTTCTCAATTATCATCTTTCACCTTACTTCAGATTTTGAGATGCCTACAGAATTCAGAAGTCCTGAAACTAGTCATGCTTGCCTGAAAGTCTTTTTGCATGTAATCTTTAGTGTGATTATTATGTATTGTCTTATTTTTTAGCATGTGATATGCATGGAGGTGTGTGGTGATGTATGTGTATAGGCATGTATTTTAATGCACACTGTGGTTGACTGTAAATAGGATTTGAGTTGCAAATAGAACAGTTGATAGAAGAAAATATGACTTAGTGGTTAAATGCTTGACTTTGGGGTCAGAACTTATAGGTGTAAATGATGACTCTGCCATTTACTGAGTTTACTTCTTTAGCGAGCTACCTTTGCTCTCCACGACTCAATTTCTCCTTCCTTAAAATAGTGATTAAGATAGAGTCTTTTCTGTAGGGTTTTTGATGGAGTTTAATGAGATCTTGCAAATAAGATCCTTAGCATGGTGCTTGCCAGGTATTAAATGCTCAGAATTTCATCTTTTATTCTTTTTCTTGATAAAGATGTTGAGCAAATGTTCAGGAAAATTCCAACCCAAATAGAAATATGATTATATTGCTTAAAAGGAAATTGACATGTCTGACATTATGGGTATAAATTTAAGGTCCTTGCCCTTAAGCAACACAGAATATAGGGAGGATATAGTAAAACAAAGAATTATATCAACTGTGATATAATTACCCATGATTAACTATGATGGGTAAAAATGTGGCCAAGACAATATGAAAAAGCAGGGGTACCTTCCCTCCATGTTGGCAAGAAAAGAGTAAAGAGGAGGCTTTTTGGAGGAAGCAAGGTCTAGCTTTTAGTCCTTAATGGTGGACAAGAAGTTCACAAAGTGAAGGGAAAATTATTCTAGGTACAGACGTAGAAAGAATAAGATAATCTAAAAAATACAACCAAACCAAGCACAAACAAACAAAAAACTTAAAAGGCTAGATTATGTCACAGAAATTGAACTTGATTTCTAGCATAAATTTGTATGACATCAGGACTCGGTTGAGGAATTAAATAGCTCACTGGGCAGCTCTCGTTTAGGCAATGCTATGAATATCCGGTTTAACTTCTGCCCTTGTGGCTGTTATTTATTGAATACTCACTATAGGCCAAACACTGAAGTTGGATGCTTTATAACCATTGTCCTCTTCAAATATATTTTATGTATTTTCAGCTAAGTACAGTAAGCATGCCACCACTGTACAAACCTGTGTAGCAACTATAAGGAATGTTAAACAGAGTTTGAATTCCCAACCCCCTTTGTTCTGTCCAGGTTATTTTTATTATGAGGATTAGAATTTCATATCTAAAGAATCCACTCACTGCTGCTACAACTTAGTTTCTTGATATGGCAATATTTAATAGCTTTGAGATTCAAAATAAAGTTATTACCAGTCTGTAACTTTCCTAAATATCAACAACAAAACTTACAACTTGTTAACAGCTTATGGAGTTTGAAATTTTATGTACCTTATTTTCTAGCTGTCATTCCTTTCCCTTCAAGGAACAGCATAGATAGCTAACTTTCTGTAAGAGTTTCTCGACACAGGTGGCCTCCAAAGAAAGCCATAGAAGGCCGTCAACCTTCTATGTGGAGAACCCTACAAAGTACTAGAGAAACAGACAAAGTAGTGGAGGGTCCCTATTTCTCCTTTTTATGGAAGACGATTTTTAGGATTGTGTAAGAGCTTGTAACCTTGAAGTTAAGCTCTTTAGTAAGAGTATAGGCTCTGTAGGAAATGTAAGGAGCTCTGATGACCATGCCTAACCCCTGGTTAGAATTGCTTCTTTTGAATGCTACCATGCCTGTCAGGCATAGAGATGGTTCTTAGATTCATTATCTGTAGAAAAGAAAAGTGTGCTTCTTTGTGGGTATTGACTGACCCCCTCTTGTGCACTTGCTTCCAGTGATAACAATGGACTTGCCAGTGCTAACTAACTGTGCCCTGTCTAAAAGGTTTAACTGTGATGAATTGAGCTAATAAACATTTAACTGAATGATGCAGCTACTGATTGAATTGTCTTGATGGGACATTCCTGCTTTCCCATATATCTCCACTTCTTAACATAAAACACTGAACACCCCCAGAGACCCAACTCCTGTTACTTTTGGTTAGTTGACAGTTTTTCTTCTGAAATCTGGATATCCATGTGTCTTGTAGCAAAGAACATTGAGAGGGAGATCATCTAAAATGAATAGTAAATATCTAGCTACTCATGCCTTAACATAGAAGCCATTACCAATTGATTATTGTGCTCTTTTTTGCTGACCTACAAATCCTTCTCATATTTTTGCTCCAGACAGATAGCACTATCAATGAAAGAGAATTAGCAGGTGAGATGAAACCTGTTGGTCCTATGCACCATTGTCATTTTTTCCATGCTTCAGGGAATCAAGTGTAATTGAGCAAGAAGACTTAAATTCATCTGATATTGTGAGAAGAAAAAAGTGTATGTGTAGATATGTATATGTTTGTTCAGTGTGTATTAACATGCATTTGAGGGAGAGAGAGAGGAATATTAGTTGATTATATACAGGCAATCAAAATAACTGTATGTATAGTTTTCATCATCTATAATATAGTCAATTAGTACGTTGTAGAAAGTAATGCATTTGTAAAATCCTTCCATTACCAAGCTTTATTATAAATAACATTTGATAGATCAATAGGGTGATATAGTTAACATTAATCTATTGGACATTTAAAAATAGCTGGAAGAGAATAATCAAATGTTCCTAGCATAAAGAAAAGATAAATATTTAAGGTGATGGATATCCTAACTACCCCAATTTGAATATACAGATGTATCAAATTATCACATGTATAGGGAAAATATGTACAGATGTTACATATCAATTAAAATAGATGAATCAATTAAATGAAATTATACAATCACAAAACCCATTTTCTGCATCCTTACAAAAATTAGCCGGCAGTACCTGCACAAGTTTATGGTCAGAAGCTAAACATTTTTGTGGGGTTTGAACATGGGAAATAGTTCACACTGATTTGAATGTCATGCCAAACCTAGGCAATAATTTGTACTTTTCATCATTGTATGAGAAACAAAAATGTGAGTTAAAAGGAAAGTCCTTATATCCCTATTCTCTATAACTGAATAGAATTTGTCTCTCCTTTAATTTTGTGTTTCATCCAGAGTGGTGTAGGAAGTCTCACCATCTCTTCATGTCCTTTCAATTTGCCAAATGTTTTTTAAAAAATGTGCTCTTACACAATCTTAGATGAGTTGAGCATCTTATTTCTCACACAGATTTCCTAAGTCTCCATTAGACTTATTTACCAATTGCTCAGTTTTCAGGCAAGGGCACCTGAAGTTTGAGTTAATTCAACCAAGTTCTATTAGATACAAAATTAAAAAGACAATTTTGTTTCTTGTTCTTCGGGGGAGATATTTTTCTTGCTTTGGGAACAGCCGTATTATATTACCTTAATGTTTCTTTTTAAAAAGTTTACAGCAGTTTCAACAGCTTCTCCTTTCTTCTGAAAACACTTTGTAAATAAAAATAAGAGTAATGAAATTAGTCATACTTGTGATAGAGATTTTTCTTTGGGTCTTTTGCTTTATCTTTCATTATTCAAACTTTATCATGCTTACATATGACATTAAACAAAATATAATTTTCTTCTAATGTTGAATAGGCAGATGTGTGAATTTCAGTAACTTTTTGATAAACAATTTGAAGAAAACGGATTGTCTTGGAAAAATGATATTTGCCCATACATTGTATTGGAAAGTGATTTTTCATCTGGCCAGTGGTTATACTCTATTGATGGAAATTAGAGCCATTTTGAAAAACACTTTCCGTTAACTTTTTAATTGTGTTTACTGTGATTGCATATAAATTCTTAAATGGTAAAATTATTAACTTGGAAGTTTCAGACTGAGAGGCAATCATTAATATCTGCTTGTCAGACTTTGAAAAGAAGTTATTTAGAAAGTCAGTCTGAATATTAGCACACATTCAAAAGTGACTCCCTGGCCAATTTAAATACTCTCAAAAACAAATTTAAAGTCTCTTTTTACCCTATAATGTCTGGAAAACCGACCATGTTATTGGTTTTAGAGAGAAAGAGAAGGAAATTATATCTGAAAAACTGAACCATCTCTTGTACTTGCTTCTTGGAGGCCAGAGAATTTAGAAGATGCACAGCTAGAGGCTGGGAGGAAGACAAGCTGGGTAAAAGAAATGTAACCATAAGAATCTTAATATGTCTGTTATTGTAGAAACATATGGAGCCAATCACAGACCTTGCCACAGGGGCTAAAAATTAGCATTTGTGTGAGACAGATGTAGTATGTCTCTTTTTATGTGGTTAAGGAGTTGTATGGGGATTGTTCCCTGCATTTCCAATGTTTTTAATTGAATGCTAGGAAAAGGGTTCGCAGTAAGATGCTTTCTCCATGTTCATCTTTAATTACCCCTTCTTACTCCTCACAAAATAAATGCGTTTGGCTTGAAAGTAAAGTTAATGGTAGTAATGGCACTAACAACATCCTGGCTGCTAAAATATCTGTTTACAGAGAATCATGTGAAATATTTAGGGAAAAATGGCTTTTGTTCTAAATAAAATCCAGGGGAATTTTAGAACACTTTGGTGATAACTATAATTCTGTACATGTTTTCACATTGGAATTACATTTTACACAGGCATCCTAAAGTTAGAGTGTAAGTGAAAAAAATCTCACCCCAACATATTTCCTCTTTTAAAAAAATCCTCTTTAATTTCAAGACCTTCATGCTTTGAATGTCACTTTCACCCCAGCATGAGCTAAGCCATGGAAGATTTATATCTTTTGACTTACCTGACTCTGAGTCATAAGCTCAATGAGTGAATGATGGCTGAACAAGTCACTGATACATTTTTTAAATGTGTCCCAGAATGTAGAATTTCTATTAGTTAAATGTACGTATGAAGTTTCATTTATCTCCTTTAAAGTACACAAATAATGACACTACAATACGAATTGTTTATATTTACGTAACAGGATTAATTTTTACCCATTGTTAATGCAATAGAGACAGTGCTATTAAGCAATTGCTTATATGTCTTGACCCACTTACTGCAATTTGTATCTGACCTCCAAATCTTGGGCAGTTTTACTTGCTGTTGTCCATTGTTATTCTATCTCAGCTATCTATAATGAGATGCTATCTGCAAGCAGCTCAAAACTGCAAGCAGCTCAAAAAAAGAGGTCCTCACTGATCAGTAACTCTGCAGACAATAGGATTTCCTCTTCATTTTACATATCTTAGCCACATTATCAAATAGTAAAATAGGTGTATATGGTCTAGTCCACAGACATATGAGAAAATAAAATTTGAAATATCTAAAGATAATTCAGAATAAAGAAAATAGGTCATATTTGAGATAGAGTACTTTCAGAATTTGCACTCATTTGTTATGTAGGACATAAAAATTGGTTAAAGAGAAGGAGGTAAATAACATTAATATAAGTGGTAGGTTATTAGAGTAATTGTTCCCAATGTGTCACACCTCCCTGTCTTCACATGCTTGTGTAGCTCACTCCTGTGTTTACTCCAAACTTGGCCTTATGACTTGCATTAGTCAATAATACATTAACAAATACAACACAAGCAAAGGCTCAAATAGGACTGGTGTATTGTGACCAACTCTCTTGTAGCATTGGCACCATGTGAAGAAGCCCAGGCTAAAATGCTGAAGACACATATCCCAACTGACAGCTACCACTAACCTCCAGACAAGAAGGTAGGGCATTTTGTACCATCAAGCCTCAGTTGAACTGCCAGTTGAGGAAAGCCATATGAACAAACCAAGGCAAGACAAGCAGAAGAACCACCAGCTGAATTCAGCCCAAATTGCTGGTCACGTGTTAATTAATGGCAACTAAAGCCATTAAGTTTTGGGACTATAAGTTACACAACGATAGATTATGGAGAAGTAAACATGTATTTCAAATAAGTTTTCTTTCTTTTTTTTTAAATTTCATGTAATAAAAAGTAGAAGGATAGGTAGAACAAGCCTGATGCAGGGGATTGATGATGTCATCTAAGGGCTTTCTATCTTTAATATCTTAGTTTTCTGTTTATGACATAGGGACTGCTCTACCTTCATCTGTGTCCAGGGAAAGATGAAGGGAAAATAGCTTTATCTGCTGCTCCTGTTCTATTCATTGGAAACGCAGAACACTGTCAGAGATCCTTTCCAGACTTCTGCTGTATTTTATTAGGAAGGAGTGTGTCAGCTGGGCGCAGCGGCTCACGCCTGTAATCCCAGCACTTTGGGAGGCCGAGGAGGGCGGATCATGAGGTCAGGACATCGAGACCATCCTGGCTAACATCCCGTCTCTACTAAAAATACAAAAAAATTAGCCGGGCGCGGTGGCAGGCGCCTGTGGTCCCAGCTACTCGGGAGGCTGAGGCAGGAGAATGGCGTGAACCCGGGAGGCGGAGCTTGCGGTGAGCCAAGATCGCGCCACTGCACTCCAGCCTGGGTGACAGAGCGAGACTCCGTCTCAAATAAATAAATAAATAAAAGAATGTGTAATCTGGCCACTTCTAGCTGCTAGGGTGGCTGGGTGGGGGAAAGAATATTTAGCTTTTTTTAGCTGCTTTAGTAAGTGTATAGCTGCTATGTTATCCAGTCAACAGTGTTAGATAAGTTTCCTTTCTTCTCACATTGCTTTTATTTTCTCATTATTACTTGAAACCCTAAATAAAAGAAATAGGATACATCTGAATTTATATATATTCATTATTTAGGCAACATTCCTTTAAGCCTCAGTTTTCTGGTTTCTTCATAGTTATAACCTTGAGTCTTAAATAAAGAAAGTGAGTTAATACTTACACAATATATAGTAGAATATCTAGCACGAGGAAAGCTGAGACCATATCTGTTCTATTTACTTCTACATGTCCAGCACTGTGTAGAGTGGTTGGCAAATAGGAGGAACTATAAAATGAATGAATGATGACAGAATGACTGCATGACTCTCTGACTTGATAGACAAGTGCTAGCTGCGTTTCTTTCAACTATATTTTATAATTTTTAGGTACAGACCAGGTGCAGTATAGATAAAAATTATATTTCTGAGTCTTCAGAAGTTAGCAAAATGCCCAGCACATAACATATAGTCAACAAGTATTTGTTGATGATGATGTTGATGATAAATAAGGCTAGCAGCTTATAGTAATTGTACTGAATGATTTTATTTTTCTTCCAAAAAAAGAGTTAAATTTTAAAATAGAATGAATTGTATCCTCCTCTGGTTGTTTGATTTATGTATAATTTAGGAGCAGAATCTTGAAAAACCTTGTTCAACTTTGAAATACCAGGACAAATGTTCACCATGTGCTGCACGAAGCTTAAGGCATTTAATATAACTGGACCTCTGTAGCACACTGCTTTTCGTTCTTAAACAACGTAAATTTGCTGAGCTAGACCTTAAAGAACTATGATTTGTTGACATGAATTCAACATGATCCCAACCTGCATAGTAAGAATGTTTTGATTTCTTTGCCAAGTTTGATTCCTTTGCCAAGTTTTGTGGAACATGTTTTTGGTCTTGGCAAACTCCTGTATATTAGCTATCCCATTCCTTCTAATTTCCAGAGACAGACATTAATTATTTTCCTTTGCACTCCTGGGAGTTAAACATATGAAATTACTAGACAATGCCAGTAAATTATCTTCCCTGAGAAATATTAAGTTGGGATGGATTGAGAATTTCTGAAAGTTGGAGACTTGTTCTCAGTGATTCACTCTCAGCTGGTGTTTGTCAGTTTATTGTTTCACTCAATCACAATAAACATAAGTAGGTTGAACTGTTAAAGTTGTCCATAAAGACATAAAAGATGTTTTTCCATTTTTATTCACAAGAAGTACCTTCTTGATGAAAACTCTAGGTGAATGTGGAAATCTGCATTGTTGGATTTAAGGAGAAAAAAACTGAAACACTGAGAACATGAACTGGAGAAAATATTAAGATAAAAACAAAGGGTACTGATGCCATAGAGGCTAGCTGTCCATCTGACAAATGAAGAAATGATGTGAGTTGTATAAACAAGGAGCTCTCAATTTTGCAACAAAATTGTGTTGCAAAACTTGACCTGTTTGTTGATTTTTTAAAAAGTGTATTCATTTATATATTCAGTGAGTTTTTTTAATAATTCAGTATATATAAATGTTATTTTACTTATTTCTTTTAACTTTTGAGTTTGGAGGTATATGTGAAGGTTTGTTAAATAGGTAAACACATGTCACAAGGGTTCGTTGTACATATTATTTCATCACCCAAGTAGTAAGCTTAGTACCCAGTAGTTATCTTTTTTTTGCTCTTCTCCCTCTTTCCACTCTCCCTGCTCAAGCAGACCCTTGTGTCTGTTTTTTTGTGCTTTGTGTTCATAAGTTTTTCCCATTTAGCTCCCACTTATAAGTGAGAACATGTGGTATTTGGTTTTCTGTTCCTGTGTTAGTTTGCTAATGATAACAGCCTCCAGCTCTATCCATGTTCCCGCAAAAGGCATGATCTCATTCTTATTTATGGCTGCATAGTATTCCATCGTGTATATATACCACATTTTCTTTAGTGGATCTGTCATTGGTTGCATTTCGGTTGATTCCATTTATTTGCTGTTGTGAATAGTGCTGTAATGAACATTCTTTGGCATGTGTCTTTATTTTAGAATGATTTATATTTCTCTGGGTATATACCCAGTAATGGAATCGCTGGATGAATGCTAGTTCTGCTTTTAGCCCTTTGAGGAATCACTATACTGCTTTCCACAATGATTGAACTAATTTACACTCCTACCAACAGTGTTTAAGTGTTCCCTTTTCTCCACAATCTCTCCAGCATCTATTATTTTTTGACTTTTTAATAGTAGCCATTATAACTGGAGTGAGATGGTATCACATTGTGGTTTTGATTTTCATTTCTCTAATGATCAGTGATACTGAGCTTTTTTTCATATGTTTGTTGGCTACATATATGTTTTATTTCAAGAAGTGTCTGTTCATGTCCTTTGCCCACTTTTTAATGGAACTGTTTGTTTTTCTCTTGTAAATTTATTTTTTACAGATGCTGGATGTTAGACCTTTGTCAGATGCATAGATTAGAAATATTTTCTCCCATTCTGAGTGTTGTCTCTTTACTCTGTTGATATCCTTTTGCAGTATAGAAGCTCTTAAGTTTAATCAGATCCTACTTGTCAATTTTTGCTTTTGTTGCAATTGCTTTTGGTATATTTAAAATGAAATCTTTGTTTCTATGTCTAGGACAGTATTGCCTAGATTGTCTTACAGGGTTTTTATAATTTGGAGTTTTACATTTAAATCTTTAATCCATCTTTTTTTATTTTTTTATTTTTTTGAGATAGAGTCTCACTCTGCCACCCAGGCTGGAGTGCAGCAGCGCTATCTCAGCTCACTACAGCTTCCACCTCCCAGCCTCAAACAATTCTCATACCTCAGCCTCCTGAGTAGCTGGGATTACAGGTACCTGCTATCATGCACACCTAATTTGTGTATTTTTAGTGGAGACGGGGTTTCACCATGTTGGCCAGATGGGTCTTGAACTCCTGACCACAAGTGATCCACCCTCCTCAGCCTCCCAAAGTGCTGGGATTACAGGCATGAGCCTCTGCACCCAGCCTTTAATCCATCTTGAGTTGATTTTTGTATATGGTTTAAGGAAGGGCTCCAGCTTCAATCTTCTGCATATGGCTAGCCAGTTATTCCAGCACCATTTATTGAACACGGAGTCTTTTCCCCATTGCTTGTTTGTGTCAGCTTTGTTGAAGACAGAATGATCCTACATGTGCAGCCTTATTTCTGGGCTCTCTATTCTGTTCCATTGGTCTATGTGCCTGTTTGTGTACCAATTCCATGCTCTTTTGGTTATTGTAGTATAGTTTGAAGGTGGGTAACTTGATGCCTCCAGCTTTGTTCCTTTTGATTAGGATTGCCTTGGCTATTCAGGCTTTTTTTGGTTTCATATGAATTCTAAAATAATTTTTTATAGTTCTGTGAAGAATGTCACTGGTAGTTTGATAGGAATAGCATTGAATCTGTAAATGGCTTTGGACAGTATAGCTATTTTAATGATACTGATTCTTTCTATCCATGAGCATGGGATGTTTTCCCATTTGTTTGTGACTTCTCTGATTTCTTTGAGAAATCTTTTCTAATTCTCATTGTAGAGATTTTTTACCTCCCCGGTTAGCTGTATTCCTAGGTATTTTTGTTTGTGTGTGGCAATTGTGAATGAGATTGCCTTTCTGATTTGGCTCTCAGTTTGGCTCTTGCTGGTGTATAGGAATGCTAGTGATTTTTGTGCATTGATTTTGTATCCTGTAACTTTGCTGAAGTTGTTTTTCAGCGGGAGGAGCTTTTGAGCTGAGACTATGGGGTTTTCTAGATAGAAAATCATGTCATTTGCAAACAGGGATAGTTTGACTTCCTCTCTTTCTATTTGGATGCCCTTTATTTCTTTCTCTTGCCTGATTGCTCTGGCTAGGACTTTCAATACTGTGTTGAATAGAAGTGATGTGAGAGGGCATCCTTGTCTTGTGCTGGTTTTCAAGAATGATGCTAGTTTTTGCCTATTCAGTGTACTGTTGGCTGTGACCTTTACAGAACTCTTCACCCAAAAACAACACAATATACATTCTCCTAATCACCACATGGCATGTACTCTAAAATTAACCACATAATTGGACATAAAACAATCCTCGACAAATGTAAAAAGAACCAAAATCATATCAAACACACTCTAGGACCACAGCACAATAAAAATAGAAGTCGAGACTATGAAAATTGCTCAAAACCAAATAATTACATGGAAATTAAACAATATGCTGCTGAGTGACTTTTGGGTAAATAATGAAATTAAGGCAGAAATCAGGAAGTTCTTTGAAAGTAACGAGAACAAAAATACAATATAAAATACAATATACTAGCATGCACAACTGGTTCCCCCAAACATGGAGTCCTGCAGCCCAGGTCTTACCGGAATCAGGATGAGGGTGTGGTGGGTCCAAGTGGAGCTGTTGGCCACGTGCCTACTTGCTGCGTACCTGCAGATCCCACCCCCTCAGGTCTCCCTGGCCCTTTACTCTTGGAAGTCTTCAGGCAAATTTTTCACTTACAAAGGACTGCATATATTCTACCAAGACTCTGTGGGTGTGGTTGGAAGTCTGGAGATATCCAACATCCAGCTATGATAGGTACAAGATTTGGGAAGGTCTGACCTTGGGGTTTCATCGAGTGCTTGTGCTTGATTTCTTAGGCTTTGGCTTCAGTGACAATCCCCAACCACATCACTATTCCATATTTGAACAGGCCAGCATTATGGAAGTGCTTTTGTGGCATCTGGGGCCCCAGAACCACAGGACCAACCTTTTGTCTCATGACTATGGAGATATTGTTACTCAGGAGCTCCTCTACAAGTACAAGCAGAATAAATCTGGTAGGTTTACCGTAAAGAGTATCCATCTGTCAAATGGAGGTATCTTTCCTGAGAATCACCGTCCACTCCTTCTCCAAAGGAGAAGCACACATGGAGGTGTGCTGTCACCCATCCTCACGTGGCTGATGAACTTCTTTGTATTCTCGATGTCTCACTCCAGTCTTTGGGCCATGTGCTTGGCCCTCTGAGAGCGAGCTGTGGGATGGTACATGTGGGCAGTCCCATCCCACAGCTGCAGCAATGATGGGAACTTATTCATTGTCAGTCTCTTACAGTACATCATCAATCAGAGAAAGACGTTTAGAAGACATTGAGTGGGAGCTCTTGCCTCTGAAACTACCCCCATGGATTTTATCTATGAACCATTGGATTCTGTAAATCCCTACCCAGAGTTTTCGAGCTGTACAGGAAAATGCTGTTGCGGTCCATGATGTCGATTCTGGATGACCACATTAGCCACGATCCACAGCTAGAGGATCCCATGGGCTTCCTGAATGCATACCTGGGCTTCATCAAGTCCTTTAGAGTTGGAAAGAGTAGATTCCCTGTATTACCTCCCCTACTCCCTAAGCCGTTGTGTATTCCACTTAAGAAGAAATGCCCAAAAGAGGTCCTGGCCATCAAACACTATTCTCTCACAAAGTCCACTTTACTCGAATTGGTGAACAGTATATAGGAAGAAGCCAGCAGGAGCTCTGGCTAAGGTTGACATAATAGTCCACCTCCCATTACTTTGACATCTGATAAAATGTACAGACTTGCCTTTGTTTTTATGTTATTAGGAAATTCTGATCAGTACTACTACTATTCACTGATGCAGAAAGACATTCTTTTGCATAAAAGACTTTTTAACACTCTGGACTTTCCTGAAGTATTTAGTAGTGCTAATTTCTGGCCCAGGCCTAATAGGAATTCTACAGTAAGAATGGCGAGGGCTAGGCGTGGTGGCTCACGCCTGTAATCCCAGCACTTTAGGAGGCCAAGGCGAGCGGATCGCATGAGGTCAGGAGTTCGAGACCAGCCTGACCAACATGGGGAAACCCTGTCTCTACTAAAAATACAAAAATTAGCTGGGTGCGGTAGCGGGCACCTGTAATCCCAGCTACTCGGGAGGCCAAGGCAGGGGAATTGCTTGAACCCGGGAGGCGGAGGTTGCAGTGAGCCGAGATTGTGCCACTGCATTCCAGCCTGGGCGACAGAGTGAGACTGTCTCAGAAAAAAAAAAAAAAAAAAAAAAAAGAATGACAAGAAGGGGGTCTCCTTCCTCTTCTCCTTGAATGGCTTTATGGGCACATGCTTTTCAAAAGTTCTTTAAGCAGCACAGAGCTGAGTCTTACTTGTCATACCTTTGGATTTTGTTTCATCAGCTGTTTTTAATTATAAACATAGTATTAAAATAGATATTGGTTTAAATAATGTAGTATTCTTAGTATGACTATGATATACCTACATATTATACATATTTTATAAGAATACTAAATCAACATACTCTTACTCTGCCAGTGAACCTAGTTAAACATGTTTCATTTCTGAATAAATTGAAGTAGATCCAACCTATTTACTGAATTTACTAAAATCACAGGACATTAAGGACCAGTAGCATCTATGCCAGAGATTTACCGTTATTGCCAGTAAGACTGATTCTAACAGCAAATAACAGTCTGAGACTCCTCATACCTCAGTGCTTAGAAGCATGTCTCTCTTGAGCTACCACAGAGGGGAAGGGATGGTTTTGTTGTCCAAGCCACCATATGCAATGTACATTGATTCCTTTATGATGACTGCTTAACAACCCATTGCCTGTCCCAGAGAAGCTTTCTCATGTAGCTTGGTAATTCCTGTACTTTACAAACAGAAAAGTTCCAGAAACTTCAAGAACAAATTCTGAGAGACCTATGAGCAAATGATGCTGAATACATTTTTTTAGCCACATTTCATTGTCTTAGTCAAAGCAGGATTCTTAAGTGATTATTTAAAATTCATTTTTTAAATTAGCACCTTCAAGTATGACAACTTTGAGACTGGAATAAGTATTTTCTGTTAATAAAAATGAATTGTGACAAAAAGATTACAACATACTAGAATCTCTAGGACGCAGCTAAGGCAATGTTAAAAGGGAAATTCCTAGCACTAAATACGCATATTAAACTGTTAGAAAGATCTCACGTTAACAACCTAACTTCATAACTGAAAGAATTAGAGAAGCAGGAACAAATCAGCCCCAAAGCTAGCAGAAGATGAGAAATAAAAATAAAAATCAGGCCAGGCACGGTGGCTCACACCTGTAATTCTGGTACTTTGGGAGGCTGAGGCAGGGGGGTCACCTGATGTTAGGAGTTCAAGACCAGCCTGGCCAACATGGTGAAACCCTATCTCTACTAAAAATACAAAAATTAGCCAGGTGTGGTAGCAGGCACCTGTAATCCCAGCTATTTGGTAGCCTGAGGCAGGAGAATTACTTGAACCTGGGAGACACAGGTTGCAGTGAGCCAAGATTGTATCATTGCACTCCAGCCTGGGGTGACAAGAGCAAGACTTTGTCTCAGAAATCAAAAGATCAATGAATCCAGGAGTTGGTTTTTTGAGGAAAAATAAATAAATAAAATAGGCCACTAGCTAGACTAATAAAGAAAACAAAAAAACCCCAGAAATTCCAAATAAACACAATTAGAATTTTGAAGGGAATGTTACTACTGACACCACAGAAATGAAAACAACCATCAGAAACTCCTGCGAACACCTTTACGCACAAAAACTAGAAAACTTAGAAGAGATGGATAAATTCCGAGACACATACACCCTTCCAAGACTGAGCCAGGAAGAAATTGACTCCCTGAATAGACCAATAATCAGCTCTGAAATTGAATCAGTAATAAATAGCCTAGCAACCAAAAAAAAAGCCCGTGACCTGGTGGATTCACAGCTGAATTCTATCAGATGTACAAAGAAAAGGTGGTATAATTCCTACAGAAACTATTCCCAAAAATTTGAGAAGAGGAACTCCTTTTCAGCTCATCCTATAAGGCTAGCATCATCCTGATACCAAAACCTGGCAGAGACACAACAAAAAATGAAAACTTCAGGCCAATACCTTTGAATAACATCGATACAAAAATCCTCAACAAAATATTTGCAAACTGAATCCAGCAACACATCAAAAAGCTAATCTACCGTGATCAAATATGCTTCATCCCCAGGATGCAAGATTGGTTCAACATATGCAAATCAATAAGTGTGATTCATCACATATACAGAACTAAAGACAAAAACCACATGATTATCTCAATAGATACAGAAAAGGCTTTCAATAAAATTCAACACCCTTCATGTTAAAAACTTTCAATAAAGTAGGTATTGAAGGAACATACCTCAAAATAATGAGAGCCATCTGTTTATTGAGTTCATACTATGTGCTGGGTATAGTTCTAAGTGTATGGATACAGCAGCGAACAACATTAAAACAAAGCAAAATAAAACTAAAATGTTCCTACTCTCAGGGAGAGTTTAAGGAAATTGCCTGAAGTCACAAAGCTCCTAAATGACAGAGCTGGAATTGAAACCTAGACTGTGTGACTCTATAGCCCATGCTCTTTACTACTAAGCTGTGGTGCCTTTCTTTTAAAAAATTAATTAACTTTATTTTTAGATCAATCTTGGTTTTACAGAAAAATTGAGTGGAAATTACAGAGAATTCTGAATCCATTCACTGCTCAATCATGTTTCTTGACTTTTGATGCAGAAAGCAATGGAAAATGAATAAAACACTAGTATACCTAAAGAAAATCCCCTCTCTTTTCTCTGTACTTGCATTATAATAATGCAATTTCCATCATCCTAAGTTGTTCATTCATTCTTTCCACAAGTACTTATAGAACCTCTCCCATGTGTCAGGCTACTTAAAAAGAATGATGAATAAACTGACACGAACCCTGACCTTATAGAGTTTGTGGGAGAATATAAACCTTGGCGGAGACAATATCAGAAATGAATATCTAATTACAAAAGACAGAAACATTAAAAGACAATGTGGCAAACAGTTTTAACATCCAAGTTCTTTTTGAGGCAGTAATATTTCAGTGACACCTGGAGGATGAAGAAAAGTTAACCTTGCAAAGAAAAGAGGAAAGGTCATTTCAGGGAGTGGATCACCATACACAAAGTTACTGAGGAGGTTAAGGATTTGAAGGTTTCAAAGTATAAAGAGCTGAGTTGGTAAAGGAAATGAAAAATGACTGGACTGAGAGATAGGAAAAAAGCCAGGAGAATTTGTTGTCACAAGAATCAAGAGAAATATGATCACACAAGGTCAAGTAAGTTTAAGATTTTTTAAGAGGTCCATTGGAGGATGTTTGTGACCTTTCATTTTTTGATATCAGCATTAACACAAGGGCTGTTTTAAATGGTTTTCTAAAAAATTTCAAGTGCATGTTTTCTTATCGAGAACTATGTTCTCAAGGTTCTGAGTAAAAAAGTGTCCCGTTAATGGCAGATGAGAAAGTCATCATAGGTGTGTGTACATAATATTTAAAAGCAGTTGAATATGCAAGGAAGAGAGAACGGTCAGAAATGAAGGTGCATTCAGGGAGTTCTTCTTTCCTTTGCTTGAGACCAATTAGAGAAAATTAAAATGCTGTTTCAGAAATCTAGCAGAGAGGGAGAGGCTGAAAATGCAAGTAGGAGGAGATAACTGAGGTGGTAGAAATGTTAGTATCTGGATACCCATACAGGGAGTGGCCTCTGCTAGAAGAAGCCTCACTTATTCCAAGGTTGTTAGACGGGAAAAGAAAAGATGAGTAAAGATTTAGGTCAGTTGTATATTTGATGACAATATCAATTCTGATTTTTAGGAAGCATGAAGTGCACATTTAATATGGAATAAGAAAGGGTAGGAGATGGGGAGAAAGAAAGGTCAGGTCTTTGAAGTCAGTAAAGGTTGATTGTGGAGAGTGGGAAAGTGAACTTAGAGAAACGGTAAGTATGCCAACCAGTGCTGGGTAACCACTTGAACTAACGACCAGGAATTCATAGTGAGATCAGCAAATTAGAATCGAGTTTCACTGGGCCTAGAGCTGAAATGGGAGTAGTTTACATACAGTTTCTGTCTCAAATATCTTGGTATTATATCCAGGGCTGGTCCAATGTTTCTACAGTTATTAAGAGCCCAGACCCATTCTGTTTTGGCACTCTGCTTTCTCCATCATTTGACTTCCATTTCATGGCAAAGATAGTGTTCTGTTCCAATCAGCAAGAAGGGGAAAGAAAATAGAGTACATCTACCCATCTTTTAAATTTGTTGTCAGCGAGTGAGATGATTGAATTAATCACTTTGGAAACTGAGCAGGTTGAGGTGTTGAAAAGTCTAGGATCAGCTGGGCGCAGTGGCTCACGCCTGTAATCTCAGCCCTTTGGGAGGCCGAGGCAGGTGGATCACGAGGTCAGGAGTTTGAGACCAGCCTGGCCAATATGGTGAAACCCCATCTCTACTAAAAATACAAAAATTAGCTGGTCATGGTGGCACGTGCCTGTAGTCCCAGCTGCTCGGGAGGCTGAGGCAGAAGAATCGCTTGAACCCAGGAGTCAGAAGTTGCAGTGAGCCGAGATCATGCTACTGCACTCCAGCCTGGGTGACAGAGTGAGACTCTGTCTCAAAAAAAAAAAGAAAAAAAAATTCTAGGATAGAAAATCCAAATTATTAGACAGCATTATTCCCATGGAATATGATATCCAGATTGATAGCCAGATTTAGGGAATAGAGAGACTTGTGCTGTTCTTCATAATTTTTTTCTTAATTTCTATTTCAATAGCTTTTGAGGTACAAGTGTTTTTTGTTATGTGGATGAATTATATAGTGGTGAATTCTGAGATTTTTAGTGCACCTGTAATTTGAGTAGTGTACATTATACCTAATGTGTAGGTATTTTTTATTCCTAACCCACCTTTCCTTCCTCCCATTTCTGAGTCTCTAAAGCGTATTATATAACTCTGTATGCTTTTGCATACTCATAACTTAGCTCCCACTTATAAGTGAGAACGCAGGTTTTGGTTTTTCCACTCTTGTGTTACTTCACTTAGAATGATGGCCTCCAGTTCCATCCAAGTTGCTGCAAAAGACATTATTATATTGTGTTCTTTTTAATGGCTGAATAGTATTCCATGGTGAATATGTATCACATTTTCTTTATCCACTCATTAGTTAATGAGCACTTAGGTTGGTTCCACATCTTTGCAATTGTGAATGGTGATGCTATAAACATGTGTGTGCCAGAGTCTTTTTCATATAATGACTTCTTTTTTGGGGGTTTGATACCCAGTAGTAAGATTGCTGAATCCAACAGTAGATCTACTTTTAGATCTTAAAGGAATTTCCATACTGTTTTCCATTAAGTTGTACTAATTTATATATTTCTACCACCAGTGTATAAGATTTACTTTTCCTCATATCTGTGCCAACATCTATTGTTTTTTGACTTTTTAATAGTGGCTATTCTGAGTGGTATGCATCTCACTGTGGTTTTAATTTGCATTTCCCTGATGATTAGTGATGCTGAGCATTTTTTTTTCATATTTTTTGTTGGCCATTTGTACATCTTCTTTTGAGAAGTGTCCATGTCATTTGCCTACATTTTAATGAAATTATTTGATTTTTTTCTTGCTGATTTGAGTTCCTTGTATATTCTGTATACTATATTTGTATTCTATATATTATATTCTGTATATTCCTTTGTCAAATGTGTAGTTTACAAATGTTTTCTCTCATTCTGTGGGCTTTCTGTTTACTCTCCTGATTATTTATTTTGCGGTGCAGAAGTTTTTAGTTTAATTAGGTCCCATTTATTTTTATGTTTGTTGTATTTGCTTTTGGGATCTTAGTCATAAATTCTTGCCTAGGCTTATTTCTAGAAGAGTTTTTGCAATCTTGTCTCCAAATTTTTTAGTTTCAGGTCCTATATTTAAGGTTTTGATCCATCTTGAGTTGATTTTTGTATAAAGTGAGAGATATAGGAATCCAGTTTCATTCTTCTACATGTAGCTTGCCAGTTTTCCCAGCACCGTTTATTAAATAGGGAGTCCATTCCCGAATTTATGTTTCTGTATGCTTTGTTGAAAATCAGCTGGCTGGATGTATTTGGCTTCATTTCTGGGTTCTCTATTCTGTTCAATTGGTCTACTTGCCTACTTTTATGCCAGTACTATGCTGTTTTGGTAACTATAGCCTTACAGTATTACTTGAAGTCTCCTAATGTGATACGTCCAGATTTGTTCATTTTGCTTAGGATTGCTTTGGCTATTTCGGCTCTTTTGTGCTTCCATATGAATTTTAGGAGTGTTTTTTCTAATTCTGTGAAGAATAAAGTTAGTATTTTGATAGGAATTGCATTGAATTTGTAGATTGCTTTGGGTAGTATGGCCATTTTCATAATATTGATTCTTTCAATCCATGAGCATGGTATTGTTTATGTCATCTATTATTTCTTTCAACAGCATTTTGTAGGTCTCCTTGAAGAGATCTTTTACCTCCTTGGTTAAGTATATTCCTAGGTGTTTTGTTTTGTTGTTTTTTTTTTGTTTTTTTCAGCTGTTGAAAAAAGAGTTCTTGATTTGATTCTCAGCTTGGTCATTGTTGGTGTATAGCAGTGCTAATGATTTGTGTACATTGATTTTGTAATTTGAGATTTTACCAAATTTGTTTATCAAATCTAAGAGACTTTTGGAGGAGTTTCTAGGGTTTTCTACGTGTACAATCATATTATCTGCAAACAGTGATAGTCTGACTCCCTCTTTTCCTATTTGGATGCTTTTTCTTTCCTTCTTTTGACTAATTGCCCTGGCTAGGACTTTCAGAACTATATTGAATAGGAATGGTGAAAGTGGGCACCACTGTCTTGTTCCTGTTCTCAGGGGGAACACATTCAACTATTCCACATTTAGTGTAATGTTGGCTGTGGGTTTGTCATATATGGCTTTTATTCTTTTGAGGTAGGTCCCTTCTATGCCTAGTTTGTTAAGAGTTTTATCATAAAGTGATGCTGGATTTCAGTGAATGCTTTTTCTATATCAATTGAGATGATTATATGGCTTTTGTTTATAATTCTGTTTATGTCATGTGTCACATTTATTAACTTGCTTATTTTAAACCATCCCTGCATCCCTGGGATGAACCCCATTTGATCATTATGCATTATGTTTTTTATGTGCTGTTGGATGTGGTTAGCTAGTATTTTGGTGAAGATTTTTGCATCTATGTTCATCAGGGAAATTGGTCGGTAGTTTTCCTTTTTTGTGTGTTCCCTTTCCTGCTTTTGGTACTAGGGTGATACTAGCTTCCTAGAATGATTTAGGGGGCGATTCCTTCTTTCTCAATCTAATTTCAGTAGGATTGGTAGCAATTTTTCTTTGAATGTCTGGAAGAATTCAGTTATGAATCTATCTGGTCCTGGGCTTTTTTTGTTGGCAATTTTTAAGTTACTGTTTTGATCTTGCTGCTTGTTACTAGTCTGTTCAGGCTTATATTTTTTTCTGTTTTAATCCAAGAAGGTTGTATGTTTCCAGGAATTTGGGTATTTTCTCTTGGTTTTCGAGTTTGTGCACACAAAGCTGTTCATAGCAGTCTTGAATGACCTTTTGTATTTCTGTAGTGTCAGTCTATTGATTTTGTTTATTTTTTCAAAGAACCAGCTTTTTGTTTCATTGATCTTCTGTATTTTTGTTTGTTTGTTTCAATTTCATTTAGTTCTCTTCTAATTTTGTTATTTCTTTTCTTCTTCAAGCTTTCGGTTTAGTTCTTGTTTCTCCAGTTCCTTGAGGTGTGACATTAGGTTGTCAATCTGTCCTCTTTGAGACTTTTTGATGTAGGCGTTTAGTGCTATAAACATTCCTCTTAGCACCACTTTTGCTGTGTCCCTGAGGTTTTGATAACTTGTGTCATTATTATAATTCAATTCAAAGAATTAATTTCTATCTTTATTTCATTGTTAGCCCAGATATCATGCAAGAGCAGATTATTTAATTTCCATGTATATTTGTATAGTTTTAAGGGTTCCTTTTGGAGTTGATTCTAGTTTTATTCTATTGTGGTCTGAGAAGATACTTGATATAATTTCAATTTTCAAATATTTGTTGAGACTTATTTTGTGGCTTATCCTATGGTCTATCTTAAAGAATGTTCCATGTGCTGATGAGAAGAATGTACATTCTGCAGATCTCGGTAGAATGTTCTGTAAATATCTGTTAAGTCCATTTGTTCTAGTGTGTCATTTAAGTCTAATGTGTCTCTGCTGACTTTGTGTCTCAAAGATCTATCTAATTCTGTCAGTGGTGTACTGAAGTCTTCCACTATTATTGTTTTGCTGTCTGTCTCAATTTTTTAGGTCAAGTAGTAATTATTAATCTGGGAGTTCCAGTGTTTGGAGCATATAAATTTAGGATTGCAATATCTTCTTGTTGAATTGATCCTTTCATTATTATATAGTGACCATCTTATTGGTTATTGTTTTATAGGCCCTGTGAGATTTAAGCTTTCAAGAGGTTCTAGTTTGGTGCGTATCAGGCTTTTGTTTCAAGGTTTAGAACTTCTTTTAGCATTCCTTATAATGCTTTTTTGGTAGTGACAACTTCTCTCAACATTTGTTTGTCTGAAAATAACTTTATTTCTCCTTTATTTATGAAACTTAGTTTTGTGGATACAAAATTCTTGGTAGATAGTTGTTTTGTTTATGAAGTTAGGACCCAAATCCCTTCTAGATTGTAAGGTTTCTTCTGAGAAGTCTGCCATTAGTCTGATAGGTTTTTCTTTGTAGGTTTCTTGATATTTTTGTCTTATTTCTCTTAAAATTCTTTCCTTCATGTTGACTTTAGATAGCCTCGTGAGTATATGCTTTGGTGAAGATCTTTCTACAGTGAATTTCCCAGGAGTTCTGTGAGCCTCTTGGATTTTGATGTCTAGATCTCTAGCCAGAACAGGGAAGTTTTCCTCAATTATTCCCTCAAATAAGTTTTCCAGACTTATTTTTTTTCTTTTCCCTCAGGAACATCAATTATTCTTAGGTTTGGCCATTTTACATAATTGCATATTTCTTGGAGACTTTGTTCACTCCTTTTGGTTCCTTTTGATTTACTTTTGTCTGATTGTGTTAACTCAAAAGCCTGTATTTGAGCTCTGAAATTCTCTTCTCCACTTGTTCTAGTCTATTCTTAACATTTTCCACTGCATTTTGTAATTTCCTCACTGTGTCTTTCATTTCCAGAACTTCTAATTGGTTTTTCTTGGTGATATCTAGCTCTCTAGAAAATTTTTCATTCATATTTCAAACTGCTTTTAAAATTTTCTTGACGATGGTTTTTGCCTGTCTCTGATATCTCCTTGAGTAACTTAATAATTGATATTCTGAATTTCTTATCTGGTGTTTCAAAGATTTCGTCTTGGTTTGGGTCCATTGCTGGAGAGCTAGTGTGATCTTTTGGGGGTGTTATAGCACCCTATTTTCTCATATAACCAAAGGTTTTTTGTTCCTTCTCGTTTGGATAGACTATTTCTTCTAATTATTCTTGAATATATGTTTGATTTGACTGTGTTTCTTTTTGTTTGTTTGTTTTTAAATTTATTTTTCCCTTAAAGATGATACCTTAATACTTACAGTTAATTATAGCCTAATTTTGTTCTTGGTGCTTTCAGGGGTGAAGAATCTGTAGAGTTCCTTGGTTATCTTTGTATGATGGCTTTCCCATATGCTGGTTCTAGCAGCAATCAGTGTACTCAATGTATGAGCAAGTTCACTATCTCCTATGGTTTGGAATGGTAGAGGTCTCTTAAAGCTTATCTCATTCCTTGATGGTGTGTAGTTTTTTATTTATTTATTTTCCCCCACTATTGTATTTCCTGTTTGATGGTTTAGGCTTCAGGCCAGTAGGGGAGGTGTCTCTATGTAGGAACCAATTGTGGCTAAAGCAGGTGGGTAAATGAAGTCCCAGCCTTGACAGAGGTGGCTAGAGGAACTCTCAGTGAGTTGCACTGAGGTCCTATCAGAGAGAAGGGTTGGAGCCGCCTCAGGTCCCCTTCCAGGTAAGCAGGAAAGTTATCCACCTCACAGACACACTCCTGTCCCAGAGCTCTGGCTATTCAGATCAGACAGGCCCCTCTTTTCTTCTGTAGGAATGTTGATGTTTCAAGTAGAGAGGAACTGTGACTCTGTTTCTCGGGCAAGCTTGAACCTGGAGGGTGCTCCTGTGGGAATGCAATCACCCTGATGTGTTACAGAAAGGTTGTCTATGGTTGCATCCTTGCTGAGCTCCTGTGGGAAAAATCCCAACTGTGCTTTCAGTGGTGGACAAGCAGGGACAAGCGGGTCTTCTTCTCCAAGACCTTTCACATACACCAGGGTTGTCTGACTGTTGGGACAGAGCTGAAGACTTCCCTTACTGAGCCCAACTGCCTCTGCTGAAAGAAGCTTCCCACCAGTGGAAGGATCTGATACTCAAGGCCTGCCATCCAGATTCCTTTGTCTCACAAGATGTTCCCTTGATGTAGTTAACTCCCTCTTCCCCTAGGAGTGGGCATCCCTGGAAGCTAGACTATTGTGAGTGTTGTTGCTCCTCTGGGTCTAGCTGAAGTTGCCACACTCCCGGCTCACGCTAGGAAAAGTTTGCAAATGATCTGGTGATGTGACCTGTCCTCAAGTTTCCCAGTAGTGGGTAGCAGCACCAGCTCTAATGGCGATGGCAGGGGAGTGATGTAGACTCTGAAATTCCTTGTTATTGATAGCTTTAGTGTGTTGGCTTTCTTGAATGCTGGCTATATTAGTAATAAACTGGTCACATGGACAGACTCAGGACCTCCTGGTTAACCAGAGTGGTACAAGCAGTGGTGACAGCTAATATTGTGCAGCTGTTTTCTCCTTCCTGGGCACAGTGTTATTCTTTCAGGAGATACTACAATGGACTGTGTTCGTTGGCCTCCAGCCAGGAGCTTACACTTTCAAAAGAGCCCCAGCTGTGGTAGCAGTGGGATTTTTGCTAGCCTTATATTGCCCGGGGTGGGTCCTCTCTTTTCTCAGGCAATGGTCAGAGCCACATAGCTCCCAAGAGATTCTGTCCTTTGTGTTAAGCTACCAAGACAGGTGGCCAGATGGGGTCTGGATCAGGCAGGTTTGTGCTCTGAGTCTCCACATGAGGGCAAACAGCTGCCCCTGTGTGTGTTGGGGGATGGGAGTGGTTCTCAGGTCACTGGGTTGATGTTCCAGAGGGGAGCACTGCTGCCTTTATTGCATAGAAGAATCTGCACAAGGAGTGAGGAGTAGCAGGCAGTGGTAAGCCCCACACAGTTCCCACACACTTGGTGAGGCCAATTCACTCTCACAGTGTTCCACTGGCAGCAGCAAGCTGAGTTCTAGTCAGCCTGTAATCAGAACTCCCAACTGCCTTGAGTCATAAGCTTTCCCAGTGAAGATAGCAATGGAGCTTTCAGGCCACCCACCTTCCCCTCCCTGTTGGCTGCAAAGCTGGGTGCTTGGCTATTGCAGTTGCAGCTCCTGCACTTTTGCCCCTTTTCACTCTCCCTTGCCCCGGCCCTGGCCAAAGGAGTTGGTCCTCACTCGAGGTTATATCATGAAACCCTGTTGGGGGCTTCTTTCAACCTGCAGCCACTGCCTGAACATTTTGGCTGTCCTCCACAGGGTCCCCTGTGAAGAGTAAGGAATGGCTGTCCTCAGTCGATGCTGGCATCTGGGAGTGCATGCAAGGGTCTTCCCACTACTGCTCCTACTTTTATATTCCAGGACCCTCCCCAGGTCGGTTCCTGTGCTGAATGGGGTTATGGCCTTCTCCCATAGCCTGGACTTTCAGGGTCTCTGGTGGGACGTGAGTATCCTGAAGGCAGAGTCCCCCTCTCACACTCTGGGGACTCATAGCCTTTAGCCTGACTCAGACAGCATATGCTGCAGCCTCCTGCTTCCTTCAAAGTGTCTGTAGATTCCTTTGGTTTTCCTGTAGGTTCCTGTGTCGCTTTTGGAAAAAAAAGTTCACAATGTCAATCTCTGCACAATATTTTGTCCTTTTAAGTGGGAGAATTATGCTAGCAATGCCTCTAATCAGCCATCTTGAAAAAAAAACCCTATTTTAAAAATAATTCTTATACTTTGGAAGATCCAAATCTAATTCTGATTATCTTCACAAATATGATGTTTATTTTACTTTAATGCTTTACTTAAATTATAAAGTATGCACATAGTGCAAAATATTCCAACTACATAGAAAATTATACATTTAAAAGCCCAAAAGCCTTTTTGTTTCTTCACCTTTCCATTCCTAGTGCCACACTTCAGAGACAATTGTGTTTAAACCTGTCCAGAGTCTCCTTGGTGGTTAATCCAAAAATTTAATATGTTATACTAATTTCTATGTTTGTTTTTAACCTTTATATAGTATCTGTTGACTTCACGTTAATAAAAATTGAGAATTTAGCAGAGTTGTAATTCTAACAACCTCCTTTACCCCCCATGCTTCCTGATTTTGTTAGTAATACTATTATTTTTGTTTTAAAACATTTAATCCTCTATTTCTTGATCCTAAACTTTGGACAGTTCTACTACATAATATAAGGAGGTTAGTGTTTGTCCCCGATCCTTCTTTTATCGTCTTTCACCTCCTACTACTAGGCTTAACATGTCAAAAATTCTGTGTTTTAAATCTTGTTCTATAATTATAATTCTTCAAGGATTTATCCATAAGTTGATATTAAACTTAGAAAATTTTATAAATGGAATTTATAATAGTATGATTATATTAATCTTAGGATCAAAATGTAAAGTAGAATGTCTAATCTCATGGAATGAAATCTGTGTTCTTCTCAAAGACAGTTTTTACACAACACTCCAACTTCCTAATCTAAATTAAAATGCCTAGTGTTTAGGCCTATGGTTCGACGGCCATTCTGTGTTTGTTGTTATTTTTAATTTCACTTCTAAAGTAATTCCATTGTTTCTGAGATATCATAAAATTTCTCTCTCCTATATTTCTCTGTTCGCTAAAGTCAATTTTTAAATTTTTTTGTGTTTAATATGAGAAAGAAAAGATGGAAAATAAATTTTCAGAATTCTTTCATGTAACTCTCAATGAATAGTTGTTATTGCTCCATTTTTTCCCTAACGTATAATCTTTATAATGGGAAAGAATTTTGATTCCATTTTTATTCTTATTCCTTTATAGATAACATGCTCCTTTTTTTTTTCCAGGAAGATTTAGGACATTCTTCTAGCGGAGTGCTAACATTTTATCAAGAAGTGTATGCCCAAAACTTTTCTCTTTGATTTTGAAGAGTTCAGGTGAATTTTCTTTGTTGATTTTTTTCATTCACTTCTCTTTGAATAATTTTCTTCATTCCCTTCATTTTCTTCATTCACTTCTATTTTTAAATTAGGTTTTGGATATTCTGAATCTATCTACCATGTCTCTAAATGTTTCTCTAAAATTTCCCTTCTCTTTATCTTTTTGGACTATGTTCTAGTTTTCTTTGAATTTATGTAACCTATTATTAATATGTCCTTCAGCTGTGTCCATTCCGTTATTCAGTCTCTAGTTGATCTGTTATTTTGTGATCATTTTATTCATTTTCAGGATCTCATTTATTCTTTTAAGTGATCCTTTTTGTAGTTGCCTTGTTGTAGATGACTATTTCCTCAGATTTCTCTAAGGAAAGAAGTAGCATTTTTTTTAAAGCTTTTTGTGTTTGTTTTTTACATTACATTTACTATCTTCTGGGACAATGTTTCTATTGCCTACTTTCATTTTTCTCTGAATTTGTGAATTTTCTTCAAATACTAAATGAACCTTGGTTGCTTATTCATAATTATAAATGAAGAATACATTGGTTAGTGTAAATAACTGGTCTGCATTTCATGTACAGCTGTGGAGTGGTTGTCCCAAAGCTTTATACTCTGAAATAGAAGGCTGATTCTATATAAAATAAGGGACCTGTCAATGTGCAGATTTCCCTTTAGACTATGTGGACACGAAGTATATTGTCAGGCCCAGCACCACTGTTGTTACCAAGCTAAAGAACATTTAATTTTGAAGTATTATTCATTACAATTCTTAGGTGCAAAAGAAAAAACTCACTTCAGTTAGTCGAATCAGGAAGGAATTTATTAAGAGATGTTAAATAATTGACCTAGCTGTTGAGAAAATTGGCTGATTAGTTTCTAGAAAAAACTGTCAGATAAAGAAACAAAAACAGTTGACAGAACCTCATTGAAGAACTGACCCAACTAGGGAACTCACAAAAAGGTCACTTGTTCCCTAGAACCTCACTCCCTCTGCTGCCTCCCACAGCAGCAGAACAGATGCCCTCTGTCCAGCCTGCTGCCTTATGTGGGTCACTTCCAGATCAAAGTTTTGTATGGATACAACTGATTGGGGTAACTAACATTACCTATCTTCATTCTAGTTGCAATGGAGACTAGGAAATAAAGACTTTAAAAATTGTACTTCAGGTAGCAGTATTCACAATGTGGGGAACCATCAAAAGCAGAGAGTACTCAAAAGATTCAGAGCAGTCACAAGTGTCAGAGATCCCCTACATGGAAAAACATACTTGAGTCTATTTCCATCTTCTGGTCCAGGTGCTCTTCCTTTTAACTGCACTGATCCAGTGACTTTATACCTGGCTTTATACCTGTCTCTAGTTCTAAAATACACACAAATTGTCCCCTTACCAATAAATCTTTCTCATTGGCAAGCCTACCTGAAGCTTGAGATTCATTGCTACTGCCAACTGAACAGAATATGAAATTGAAGGCATTGACCAGCTGCAGCTGTGCATAGGAAATCCTTTAACTAATTATCCTAATCCTCAGTCCCGGTCCACTTGTGCTCTCTGTGCCTGCTGATTCCAAAGGTGTGAGGGGGAGGTCCACCAGAAAGCAGTATGTCCACCTTCACTGCAGCCTTTTTAAACTATTTTCTCTGATCTGATTTATGCATCCATAAGGCCCATCTAACTGCTATCTTCCAGAAATTAGTCAACATTTCTGGTTTGCTGATTGCATACTTCTTTTTTCTGTGCTCTTACAGATGAATTATCTTTGCATGTCCTTGTTATCAATTCATTGGTTCTTTAAAAGGAATCTGAGGTAAATGTGGCTGTTAAGCCACTATTTTGTTACAATGTTTAGTTCGTATTTTAGATAAGGAAAAGCAAAGAAAATCTTATAGCCAGTGCCTCTCTCTGTCCTCTGCCCCGTGTTTAATATATATTGCCTACACCGGGGGCTGGCCAACTTTTTCTATAAAGGGTGAGATGCCAATATTTTGGGCTTTATTGATAGTAAGGTCTCTGTCATAACTATTCAAATCTGCTGTTGTAGTGCAAACACAGCCATAGACAATATATAAAGAGACAAGTGTGGCTGTGTTCAATAAAAGTTTATTTACAAAAACAGGTGGCAGGCCAGATTTGCCCAAGAAAGCATGATTTTCCCACCCCTGGTTTTCATGAAAGGAGCTGAAGGAGAATATGCTGACAGTTTCAGCATGAAACAAGGAATGAAGTATTTGGGGATGCATCTAAGTTACTCATATTGAGTAACTTCCTTCAACTCTCAACCTCTCATTGTCTATAGATATTAAAGAAATTTTAATTGGAAAAATGTAGATTTAAAAACATAGCATCATACCCACAAAATACTTTGTTTTACTGTTTTCTTGTACCAATGAATAATTTCTATAGGGCTTCTTGTGACTTTGCTCTTTACAAAATGAAAGCAGCTTTTAAACAGCATTTTCTAGTGTAAAACACCCTAATATCAGAAATATTTTCCTCAGAAATTAGCATGTTTACATGCAAAGGAGAAGAAAGGTAAAAATCTCCAAAATTAACTTTAGAAAACCAGAATTGTATGTCGTACATACATGGTAAATTAGCATGTGAAGAGAGCACAAAAATGAATGGTGATGCACAATCACTTTCATCTCATTTTTCCTTAAAAGCATATTGAAACTTGGAGTCAGGAAGAGGACATAAATGTGTAGAGTAGCTATAATATAAAATATTTTAAAGTTGAAATGGATCAGAAAGTTGCTGAAAACATACTTTCTCCACACATTTACTAAGGTGGATTTGTGACAGAAGCAGATTATATTTCCCTCTTTCATTTTATTCATGCAATGCTTGAACACCAATAAAAAATCCCTTTAACTTCGATGTTCAGCTTGACATTTGTGTATGCAAACTGGAGAGAGAAAATGCAGCTCTGAAGGTGTCTTAGAAGGGCAGTGAAACTTAGGGGTTAGGATTTGAGCCTCCAAGGGAGGGAAAATATTCATGTTCTGCAGGGCTGATTCTCCATGCTTTGTCAGTGGCTTCTATTGCTATTGAGGCAGGTGACTCTCTTTGGGTGCTACTTATAAATGAGAAGTTTTCGCTCATCACTGCCACTGCAGTGCAACCTCTTTGCTTTGCAGCCAGGCTTTCTCTCACATTCCTCTCTCAAACATCACTAATAACTTCCCAACTGGCAACTCCAAGGGATTTGACTTCTTTTTTTCTTTTTCTTGTTTCACATCTGTTTAAGATTTATTTCATTAACCACAGTGTTTTAAAATAATAGTATATACCAAAACACAGATGGAGTGATTCAAAATCCACCAAGAGTTAAAGGTCAAGAGCCAAAGTCAGTGGCATTTGTATCCCAGGTCAATAAGGGTTTCATCCACCATTTTGTTTTTCTTGGGTTAATGAGTTGACATACAAAACACCCTGTTCTGAGCTCACCGTGACTTCTGACAAACAAGCACCACCGGGGCAAAGTGCTTCATTTTTGTTCTGCCTGTGCTTCTTCTTTCTTGACTGCTATGTGGTATATGAAGTTTCCTTTTAAAACTTAAATCTTTGATTCCTAAACACTTGTGTTTTTGTTTTCCTCCTAATTATTTTCTTACTCTATCAATCAATTACCTAGAATCCTTCCATACTCTTCCTATCCTTTAAGGGTTTAGCCCACTTTAATGCTCACTGAAGGACAGAATGACATAATGATTCTGAGCATAGATGTCCAAGCCTGATGGCATGGCTTTAAATCCCAGTTTGGCCAGTCACTGTCTGTGTCACCATGGGTAAGTTCCTTAATGCTTTATGCCTCAGTTTCTTCAACTTTGGGCCAATAATAATGTTTACCATGAATATGAAGTTTATGAAGTTCTACTGATAAAAATATGTAAAGCAGGGTTTTCCATATTTTAACATGCAGACAGATCAAATGGAATTCTGGATGAAATGCAAATTCTGATTCAGTAGTTCAGGGGTGGAGCTTTGGAGTCTGTTTCTATTATTCCCAAGTGATGTTGATGCTTCTGGTGTGCAGATCACTGCAAGTAGCAATAAGGAAAAGTGTTTAAAACCAAGCTGGGCACTACAGAAGCATTAGCATCATCATCATTGTCATTCTCATAATCATCATGTCAACATCATGCTTCTCTGTCCTTGAAACATTCTCTTCTTTTAGTGATCTCATTCATTTCCTTAATATCATCCTACGAGAAGGAAAGCTTTGTGAGTGCAGGAATCTTATTAGTCTTGTTGTATCTAAATGTTTAGTAAATATTTGTTGGAAAAAGAAAAAGGAAGGAGAGGAGGCAGGAAAGTAGGATAATATTTCATGTGAATAACTCCTAGTGTTTATCAACAGATCTTCTCTCCAGAATTCCACTCCAACACCACCTACTCTGCTAAATGTCTCTATCTGAAAGTCCCCCAGGCAACTCATATTTAATCCTTACAAAACTGATGTGGTATCTGCTCTAGTCTTTCCTCTGTCCATATCTCTTTTCTCCAAATCTGTTACTATCTTCTATGTTTCTTTTCATGCTACACCCACATTTTTCTTTCTTTTGTTACTACCATTTTTCTAAAAAAAAAAAAAAAAAAAGTTCTCCTCCAGTCTTCACCTGTCAAGACAATAAATTTTCTTGATGGCTCCCTCAAGGAACCTTCCTGTATGCCCCAATTAATGTGTAGTCTCAATACCCTGAAACCAATAATATTGCAGGTAGTGCCTCTTCTCATGACCCCCATCTATTAATATTTGATTGTTGTTAAGGTTGTAGCAGTGCTACCCAACTTCAGTCATGCACATGCTGCCTCTATGATTTTGATATATTTCTCCCTGTACAATCTGTTATTTTCACTTTTATCAAAGATATTTGCACGTACAAAAATCAGTAGCATTTGTATATGCCAACAGTGAACAATCTGAAGGAGAAATCAAGAAAGCAATCCCATTTACAACAGCTACAAAAAATATAAAATATTCGGGAATCAACCTAACTAAAGAAGTGAAAGATCTATACAAGGAATACTATAAAACACTGAGGAAAGAAATAGAAGAGGACACTTTAAAAATGGGAAGATACATCATGCTCATGGACTGGAAGAATAAATATTGTTAAAATGACAGTACTACTCAAAGCAATTTAAGGATTCAGTGCAGTCCCTAACAAAATACCAATGACATTCTTCACATAAATAAGAAAAAATATCCTAAAATTTATATGGAACCATGAAAGACCCTGAATAGCCAAAGCAATCCTGAGCAAAAAGGACAAAGCTAGAGGCATCATACTACCTGACTTTGAAATTTATGACAAAGCTATCGTAACCAAAATGGCATGGTACTGGCATAAAAACAAACATATAGACCAATGGAGTAGATTACAGAACCCAAATATAAATTGATGCATTTACAACCAACTCATCTTCAACAAATGTGCCCAGAATTTACAATAGGGAAAGGACAATCTTTTCAGTAAACAATTCTGGGAAAACTGGACAACCATATGCAGAAGAATGAAACTAGATCTCTCTCTCTCTCTTTCTCTCTCTCTCTCTGTCACTCCATACAGAAAAATAAAGTTTAAATGGATTAAAGATTTGAATCTAAGACGTGAAACTATAAAACTACTAGAAGAAAACATCGGGGAAATGCTCCAGGACGATGTTCTGGGCTTGTGTAAGATCTAAAAGCACAGAAAACCAAAGCAAAAATAGACAATTAGAATTACATGAAGCTAAAAAGCATTTTCACACAAAGGAAACAATCAACAAAGTGAAAAGGCAACCCACAGAATGGGGGAAAATATTTGTAAACTACTCATCTGACAAGGGATTAATAACTGGAATATAGAAGCACCTCAGGCAACTCAGTACCAAAAAAATAATAATCTGATTTAAAAATGGGCAAAAGATCTGAGCAGACATTTCTCAAAGAAGACATACAGTTGGCCAACAGGTTTATGAAAAAAATCGTCAACATCCCCAATCATTTGAGCAATGCAAATCAAAATCACAATGCAGTATTATCTCATTCCAGTTAAAATGGCTTTATTAAAAAAGAAAGGTAATAATAGATGCTGGTGGAGAAAAGGGAACCCTCTTACACTGTGGGTGGTAATAAAAATCAGTACAGCCACTATGAAGAACAGTATGGAGGTTCTTCAAAAAACTAAAAATAGAACTTCCATGTGATCCAGCAACTCTGCTACTGTGTATATATCCAAAAGAAAGGAAATCAATACGTCAAAGAGATATTTGCACTCCCATGTTTTTTGCTGCACTATTCACAATAGCCAAAATATGTAATCAACCTAATTACCCATCAAAGAATGAATGGATAAATAAAATGCGGTATGTGTACACTATTGATATTTTTCACCCATAAAAAAATAAATCATTTTATTAGCAGCAACATGATGGAACTGGAGGCCATTATGTTAAGTGAAATAAGCCAAGCACTAAGACAAATATCAGATGTTCTCACTCAGATTCAGAAGCTAAAAGAGTGGATCTCATGAAGATAGAAAGTAGATTAATGATTATCAGAGGCTGGGAAGGAGGGTATAAAGGGGAATAAAAGAATATAAATATATTTGTTACCACTAAATTCTACACTTAAAATAGTAGAGATGATAAGTTATAAGTGTATATTTTACCTCAATAAAATATTTTTAAAGATTAAAAAGATACATGCACATAGTTTAAAGAGAAAAAAGTTCTAAATGTCTGCAGATAACACCTAAAACTGAAAACAAGAAGCAGCAATAGGAAAAATAATATTTTTTCCTGAACACACATGCACATTTCCTATTTTGCAGGGAAAACTACTTTCACCTCTTTCAGTTGGTTCTTTTATGTTTACCTTTACTTCACTAAACAACATATTTATATTGCTGTTTACTTTTCATTTTAGTATTATATATAAACTCTCTATTCTGGAAAGTGAAGAGTTGGTTCTCTCTCTCATCCTACTCTACCATGTAGAGGTCCACATCCCTTCTCCCCAGTATAAATATTTTATGATTTGGATTAAATCTTTGTTTAGTGCTTACATCATTTTGGCAGTTGAACCAATAATATGCTATTGTTTTATGTACAATCACTGGTTATTTCCAGAGTTAATAATTTTGTGTTTTGCTTTATTTTTTCACTTAATAATATATGTACCACTAATTAAACTCACACAAGTTCCCTATTTAGAAACTCTCTTCTCAATATGGTTAAGACCCTTTGGGCTCTATATTAATTTCATCCTGTTAAGGGTATCCTTCACAGAGTTTTCCTACTGTTTTATTCTATATTACTTGCTCTTTACTGAGGGCTGTTATTATAGGATCTCCCATCATTATCATTTTGAGAATCTCCTTTATTCTCAAAGTGTGTTTCTCTAGGGTCTCCTGTTTCTGTGATCCAGGCCTTTCCCTCTTTCAGGTTACTTGTTTTTGTGGAATAAAATATCCAGTATTTTTGTGGCAAATGATACATCTAAGATAAATTTTTTGCAGCCATACATAGCTGAAAATGTGTTTTTTATAACACATTTGATTGATAATTTGTTGACTATAAATTCGGCATTGCAGATCTTTTATTTTTAGAACTTTGAAGCCATTTCTGCATTGTATTTTGGCTTCTGTGCTTCTATGAAGAAATATGATCCTATTTTGCTTCTTGATCATTTATATGCTAACTTGTTTTTCCTCTGTGAATGGTTATAAGATTTTGATCTTTATTTCATGTTGTTACCAAATGTGTGGTCTTAATGAAAACCTATTTTAATGTATTCTGGAAAAATTGGAAGCCCTTTAAATCTAGAAATTCTAAGTTCATGTATGAAAATATTTTTGTACTTTCTGTTGATATTTTCCTCCCATCCTGGATTAACTGAATTTTGCTTTCTGAAAATACTGTTGTTTAGATGTCCAGTCTTCTAGATTCATTCTGTAAATGTCTTATATTTTCTTTCATATTTTTATCTATCTTTGTTCTGTTTTCTGAGATTTTTTTGCAGTGTTTCTATTGAGGTTGTAATTTCTAAACACATCTTTTAATTTTAGAGAGTTCATTTTTGTTCATTAAATGACCTTTTATATCACCTTATTCTTGATTTATGAATATAATATTTCCTATTCTCTGATGGAAGATGGTAACAATATTTTTGACATTTTCCTCTCCATGAATCATCTCTGCTTTCCTAAAATTTATTTTTTCTGTGTGCTAAAGCTTCTGTTTGCACATTAGAGGGTTTTCTGTTTTGTTTGTTTATTTTTTACAAATATCTTCCTTTTCTTCCCTATCTGCTCAAACTAAGTACGTGGTAACAGATCTGGCTGGAAATTCTTACACGCAAATGATACTTTTTAAATGTGAGTTGGTGGGATTATTTTACTGGAGAACCCCCAAAATGATGACCTTTCAGACAGATTCGTCAGAATTACCAAGGAAGAATCTTCCATTATTTTTTGCAATCTCAAAACTTATAAGTAAATTTGTACTCACTCCTTGGTTTTACTAATGTACTGTTCTTATCTTTGCCTCACTTCTCATACACCTATTTATTTGCTCCTTTTGGACACAAATCCACAATTGCCTGGGTATACAACATAGAAGAAGGAATTAGGGTATCAAATTTCTCTTTGAACAAAATTACAGTATTTGCCAGCTTTTCTCCATTATCACTCCCTCTTCTGGAAGTTTCCATACTGCTGACTCTTTAAGCCTGTGGGAGGTCTGCAGTAAAAAGTAGGTAGTTTCCTAGCTTTCTAAGTGCAGCCACAAGATTTAGCTTTTCCAGGACCAAATATGCAAGCTTCCCCTAATCCTTCTGATCTCAAACTGTCAAAGTTATGTTGCTGTTGTCTTTTCACTTCTTTTTGCTTCTGTAAGTTTATTTCTTTTAAAACATTTTTCATGGCTGGGTGTGGTAGCTCATGCCTGTAATCCCACTATTTCAGGAGGCCGAGGCAGATGGATTTCATGAAGCCAGGAGTTCAAGACCAGCCTGACCAATATGATGAAACCCCGTCTCTACTAATAATACAAATGTTAGCCAGGCATGGTGGCAGGTGCCTGTAATCCCAGCTACTTGGGAGGCCGAGGCATGAAAATCCCTTAAACCCAAGAGGTGGAGATTGCACTGAGTGGAGCTCAAGCTACTCCACTCCAGCCTAGGTGACACAGTGAGAGTCCATCTCAAAAAATAAATAAATAAATAAAAATAAGTAAATAATAACATAAAACATATTTCATTATTTTACTTAGAAGTAATGCATCAAAATAAACTTGCTTAATCCTCTCCTGAGTATTTTTTAACTTACGCAACTATTTTTGCTTTAGCCCAAGCAATATTTGTGAAATTTTTTTTTCTGTTTAGCTATGTTTTATGCACGGCAAATAAATACAGAATTTTTTAACTGTCCTCATAATGTCCAAGATTATTTTATGAATGTTTAATTTTAAGCATGATGTATTTTGAAAAGTGCTATGCAATATTGCTCAGCATGAGGTTGACACTCCTTAGATATTTATTGGCTTGTAAAATTAATGGTCCCTGGACATTCCTCAGAATAATTTTTTAATAATGTATTTTACACAATATGTTCATGTGTGGGTTCTGTGTCTGTGTGTATATGTGTGTGTATGTATGTGTGTGTGTGTATGCAAGCACACAGCAGCTAATCAGACACTTAATGGAAGGAGCACTGCAAATTGTCTGTGTACCCCCAGGAACAATTCCCCACTACTGAGTTGCCATATCACTCAGCAGGGTTGAGACCCTAGCAGTGGCGTTAAGTATTATCATTATTTTCCAGAATATTACCATCTGCTCATTTGATCCATTAACCTCCTATTGTACCTCATAAAAGAAATGTCCAGGCATGGAAGCAGATACACTATAGAACCAAACAGGGAAGAGATGTTCGTCACACATTTTGCTTTGGGAACAGGGGTCAATGTTTTTCTTGTTTTATTTTTTTCTTTCCTATACAGTTTATTAACTTTCTTGCAGGGAGGTGGTAGACTGTCCACATAAATGAAATGATCCTGGTCTAGTTTGTTTATTGCTGGTGACAAGACAAATCAATTAACATTCAATGTAGTCATTTTTTTTGTGTCTTCCAAGAGGAGAAAAAATAAATGAGCTAGTAATGAGCTAATAGCTGGTTAAATTAACAAACATGTTTTCCCACTCCGCAGCTGGCTTTTTAAACCAATCATTATTACACATTAAAAGGACGTAATTTTTATGTTGGCCATATTCATGCTTATATGAGGTTGTAGAATCTGAAAAAATATGTGTTTTGGTGATTTATCTGAATTATTTATGCAGGCACTTTTCGGTATTTTTCATCACTTAATAATAATAAATACACATAATATATGCTACGTGGCAGACATTGTTTGAAGAACTATGTATGTTAATTTATTTAATCTTCAAAACAACCTTTTGAAAGAGTTATTATTCTACTTAACTAATAACAAGATGAGGTACTCAGAGAATTGAGTAATATTCCGAGTCACATAGCTGGTAAGTGGTAGATAACTCTCTGAAGCCATCCCCTCTGCCTCCAGAGTTGGCCCTGCAGTACTATATTCTATCACCACCCTACCTTCTGAGATAATGCAGGTCCAGTTTAGCTAAAGTAATGAATATGCTTGAAAAAGGAATGAACAAATTATTTTTATCTGACCTGAAGTTATGCTTATAATACAGATTGTACCAGAATCTAGGGTCTATAGAAGACATTCAGTGTAGTCCCATTGTACTTTCTATATTAAATAATGATTCCCTTAGTTTATTTAATTTTAATCTTATCTAATTCTGCCATAAAATTAGAATAATGTGAATTCGTTGGACTTCTAAACTAAAGAAATCACATTAAAATAACAAATACAAATTCAAATGATGTAAATTCCAGGCTCTTAAATTTTTGACAACTTTTAGAAGCTAAACAAAACAAAAAAGCTTTGAAGTACAGAGTAGACCATTATCTTTGTTATAAAATATTAAAAGTAGAGCTCTGTGCTCAATACTCATAATTAAATTTCACATTGTTAAATTTATTGTCTAAGTACTTTAAACTCATGCTTGTTTCTGAATATATCAACCTAGTTAAAAACGTGACTGCATTGACAAAAATTATTCTCCTTTGGAAGGTAAAGTCTTTAGCTGAAATTAAAAAAATGAAATACAGTTAAAATATAAAATCAATGCATTCCTTTCCATTTACCTCCACTTACTATTACTCAAAAATATTTTATTTTTGATACTTTTGTAAGTCCACTATCACTGTGTTCCAGAAACTGTCTCCATTATCTGAGTTAAATTAGTTCTGTTATTTTATATTTGGTTGATGAGGCCATCTTTTTATTTTTACAAAGGACTTTGTAAATATTTGGCCTCAGAGCTGAAACTGTCCTTATGGAGAAGTAAAACTTCAAAGTTTGAATAGAACTAAAATGCCTTGATGTCTGTATTTTAATGACTCAATATAGAAATGTTGAAATAATCTACTCTTCCAGTTTTCTTAAAAAATGCATGAGTTTTAGACTTATCCAACAAAGAGAGGTAACAAGCAAAGATAATAGAAGCTTTTCTGTAAGAGCTTAATAGTATTTTTTAAGGTGATTAAATATCGGCTCACGCCGGTGAATCCCAACACTTTGAGAGGCCAAGGCAGGCGGATCACGAGGTCAGAAGTTCAAGACTGTCCTGGCCAATATGATGAAACCCCGACTCTACTAAAAATACAAAAATTAGCCGGGCATGGTGGTATGCACCTGTAGCCCAGGTACTCAGGTGGTTGAGGCAGAAGAATCGCTTGAACCCGGGAGGCGGAGGTTGCAGTGAGCCAGGATCATGCCACTGCACTCCAGCCTGGGTGACTCCCTCTCAAACAAGAAACATATGTGAACATACATTAATATATTTTAAAAATAATGCTAAATATATACATGTGTACCAGTAAGATGGATAAATGCATGAATATGAAATATGTACATATTACTATGGTTTTCATGTGTCCTCTCCAAAATTCAGCCATTTCCAATGTAGTATTAGGAGGTAGGGCTTTTTAGTGGTGATTTGGCCAGAAAGCTTCTCCCTTATGAATAAGATTAGGTGCCCTCATAAAAGGGATTCATAGATGGAATTCATCTCTCTTGCCCTTTCACCTTCTGCTATGTGAAGATGAGGCAAGAATACCCTGACCAGACACCAAATGCCAGCACCTCAATCTTAGACTTTCCAGCCTCCAGAACTGTGAGAAAAAATGTATTCTCTTTATAAATTACCCAGTCATTTAGGTCTACATATTATTTAGTTTGCTAAATCTAGAATGCCTCTGAAGAATCTGTGTTTCTCCAGACAATAACTTGCTGCTCTTCAAGTTGTTTCTTTTCATCTGAACCTGTTTAATACCAGAAGAGCAGATTGATGTTGAACATGAGACAAACATTTTTAACACTAAAACAATTCTCATACTATGTAAGGCCAAAGGTAACCATTAAAGATGCTTGCTGAAGTACACCAAAAGAATAATAAACTTAGCAAATCAATAGATTTCTCTTGGTTTTCTAAGGTTTAAGTTTTCTTATGCCTTAAATATCTGATATCAGTCAATATTCATAGAAACTACTCAGATATTTCAAACAAGAAATTTAATACAGATAATTAAAAATACAGATAATTACAAAAGAGGGAGAAGGATAAGAGGAACAAAGAGGGGAAGGGAAAGCTTCTCATTGTAATAACTGTAGCAGCTCCTATACAACCTTAGGTGTGAAAGAGAAGTAGAAAAAACTGATGTCACCAGAACTCATGATTGCTCTGCTGTTGAGGCTGCTTGAGCATCTTCTGAAGCTGTCATTGCTAATGTACAAGCCATTGCTACTTCCATTGTGTGAGAATTCTGCACTGTATTGCTAGTCTATATATATATATATATACAATTACCAGTGCTTTGCTAGTATATACATACATTATATATATACATGTATATATAAAATAGTGTTAGAATTTTATTTTCTAATTGTTTATTGCTGTGTAAAGAAATGTAATTAGTAACAATAGGTACCTGATAAAGCTGACAAACCTTTTCTCAACATCCTAATGATTAATCTGTGGTTTTCCTTCGATTTTCTATACCAACATTTCACCTGAATGTAATTACAACTCTTCCATTTTTTAGATAGTTTCTTTTTTTGTGGTTGTTCTAGGTATTTTTCCTTTTTGTATAGCTCTTTAAATTTCTTGGTTTAAAACTTTTTTCTAATATCCACTTCTAATCTTCTGAGAAATATATCTTCAGTATCTATGGTTGTGTCTCCATTTTATTCCTAATATGTTCTGTTTTTTCTTTCTCACCTTTCTTATTGATAAGCTGCACCAGATATTTGTCAGTTTTACAAGGTTTCTCCAAAAGCCGAGTTGTTTATATCACTGAATCATTTTTCCCTTTGTTATTAGATTTGGTTCTTGTTTTTATATTCCTTTACCTCTACTTTATTTGTGATTTGTCTGTTTATTTCCTAAATTCTTGAAATGGATACTTGTTAATTTTCAGCTTCTCTTCAAGTATAAGTAGATATGGATATGTAGATTCATATATATCTATTTCCATATTTACTGTATCTATATATATCTCATCTGACCTTGTAGGACTATTCCCCTGTCCTTTCTCTTTTAAAGTTTCAGCCCAGCATGTATTTTTTTCTGTCGGCTCTAGATTTTTTTCTCAGGAAACTATCTATTTCATTTTCATTTCATCACTTTCACATAATTTGAATTCTAAAGTAGTCTCTTAGGTAGATCATAGATGATGGTTATTTATGTTTTTGTTACTCCATTTTTAAAGAATTTCTTGAAAGATATAGACTGATATAGTTTCCATTATTTTATCAAAACATGGAACTCTTTTCTTTTTTTGAATCTTCTTAAACATAAAGTTTCATATTCTCTACCTAATAATTGCAACATCTGTATCTCCAATGGGTCTGATTCTGCTGTCGTTTCCCTTTGCCCTTTCTCATGGGACTTTGTGTGTTTAGTAAAATTTTCACAGTGAGATGTTTTGTTTTTACTTGTAAATTTTTATGGTGGAATTATTAAAATTCCAGGATGAATCTTTTTTTTCCCAGAAACAAATTCTGTGTTTTTGTTATTTGCCTGGGAGCACTGACAGATTTATGAATAAGGGTATACTCTTTGAGTTCCAAACTTTACATAATGCCTTCTATTACACCCCTCACCTAGAGAAGGTCTGATGTGGTTTAGCTGTGTCCCTACCCAAATCTCATCTTGAACTGTAGCCCCATAATCCCCACATGTTGTAGGAGGGACATGGTGGAATGTAATTGAATCATGGGGGTGGGTTTTTCTCATTCTGTTATGATAGTGAATCAGTTTCATGAGATCTGATAGTTTTATGAAGGGGAGTTCCCCTGCACAAGCTCTCTTGCCTGCTGCCATGTAAGACATGCCTCTGCTCCTCCTTCATCTTCTGTCATGATTGTGAGGACTCCTCCCCAGCCATGTGGAACTCAGAGTCCATTAAACCTCTTTTTTTTATTTATAAATTACCTAGTCTTAGGTATTTTTTCATAGCAGTATGAAAATGGGCTAAGAGAGTAAATTGCTACCAGTAGAGTGGGGTACTGCTATAAGGATACCCAAAAATGTGGAATTGACTTTGGAACTGGGTAACAAGCGAGGTTGAAACACTTTGGAGGGCTCAGAAGAAGACAGGAAAACGTGGGAAAGTTTGGAATTTCCTAGAGACTCGTTGAATGGCTTTGACTAAAATGCTGATAGTGATATGGACAATAAAGTCCAGGCTGAGGTGGTCTGTGATAGAGATGAAGAACTTGGTGGGAACTGGAGTAAAGTTCACTCTTGCTATGTTTTAGGAAAGAGACTGGCAGCATTTTGCCTCTGCTCTAGAGATTTGTGGAACTTAGAACTCGAGAGAGATGATTTAGGGTATCTGGCGGAAGAAATTTCTAAGTGGTAAAGTGTTCAAGAGGAAGCAGAGCATAAAAGTTTGAAAAATTTGCAGACTGATGATGCAATAGAAAAGAAAACCCCATTTTCTGGGGAGAAATTCAAGCCAGCAGCATAAATTTGCTTAAGTAACCAGCAGCCCAATGTTAATCACCAAGGGAATGAGGGAAATGTCTCCAGCGTGTGTCAGAGACCTTTATAGCAACCCCTCCCATCACAGACCTGGAGGCCTAGGAGGAAAAATTGGTTTCATGGGCTGGGCCTGGGGCTCCTCTGCTGTGTGCACCCTAGGGATTTGGTGCCCTGTATCCCAGCTGCTCCAGCCATGGCTAAAAGGGGCCAAGGTAGAGCTCAGGCCATGGCTTTGGAGGGTGCAAGCCCCAAGCCTTGGCAGCTTCCACATGGTGTTGAGACTGCAGGTATGAAGAAGTCAAGAATCAAGGTTTGGGAACCTCTGCCTAGATTTCAGAGGATGTATGGAAATGCTTGGATGTCCAGGCAAAATTTTGCTGCAGGGATGAAGCCCTCATGGCAAACCTCCACCAAGTCAATGCGGAAGTGAAATGTGGGATGGGAGCCCCCACACAGAGTCCCTACTGGGGCACTGACTAGTGGAGCTGTGAGAAGAGGACCACTGTCCTCCAGATCCCAGAATGGTAGATCAGCTTGTGCTGTGCACCTGGAAAAGCTGCAGACACAACACCAGCCTGTGAAAGCAGCCAGGAGGGGGCTGTACCCTGCAAAACTACAGAGACAGAGCTTCCCAAGGCTAGGGGAGCCCACTTCTTGCATCAGAGTGACCTGGATGTGAGACATGGAGTCAAAGGAGTTCATTATGGAGCTTTAAGATTTTACTGCGCTGCCAGATTTTGGACTTGAATGAGTCCTGTAGCTCATTTGTTTTGGCCAATTTCTCCCATTTGGAACTGGCATATTTACCCAATGCCTGTACCCCCATTGTATCTAGGAATTAACTAACTTGCTTTTGATTTTACAGGCTCATAGGCAGAAGGGACTCGCTTTGCCTCAGATGAGACTTTGGACTCTGGACTTTTGAGTTAATGCTGAAATGAGTTAAGACTTTGGGGCAGTGTTGGGAAGACATAGTTGATTTTGAAGTGTGAAGACATGAAATTTCAGAGGATCCAGGAATAGAATGATATGACTTGGCTCTGCCCCCACCCCAGTCTTATCTTGCATTACAGCTCCCATAATCCCCATGTGTCATGGGAGGGACACAGTGGGAGGTAATTGAATCATGGAGGTGTGTTTTTTCCATGCTGTTCTCATGATAGGGAATGAATTGCATGATATCTGATGGTTTTATAAAGGGTAGTTCCCCTGCACATGCTCTCTTGCCTGCCACCATGTAAGACATGCCTTTGCTCCTCTTTTGCCTTCTGTAATGATTATGAGGCCTCTCCAGCCATCTGGAACTGTGAGTCCATTAAACCTCTTAAAAAAAATTACCCCATCTCGGGTATTTCTTCATAGCAGTATGAAAATAGACTAATACAATGCCCCATTAGAGAAATATTCTGTCTCAGTTTATAAATCTGTAAAAAGTGGTACTCAAACTCAGTTTGGAAAAATCATCTTAAGGTACTGACCTGATGACTTAGTCAGTTCTGGCTACTGTAAAAAAAAATACCATAGACTGAGTGGGTTAAACAACAAAAATTTATTTCTCCCAGTTCTGGAGGGTGAAAAGTCCGGATTAAAGTGCTGGCCAAATTTTTGCCTGGTAAGGGGTCTCTTCCTGGTTTATAGAGGGATGGCTTCCTATTGTATTCTCACATGGCAGAGGGGGAAAGAGACAATGAGAGAGAGAAGGAGGGAGGGAGGCAGGGAGGGAAGGAGAAAGAGAAAGGGAGGAGAGAGAGAGAAAGAGAGAGGTTGTGTCTTTTCTTATAAGGACACTAACCCCATTGAGACTTCTGCACTCATGACCTAATTACCTCTTAAAGGCCCCATCTCTAAATGCCATCACATTGGAGATTAGAGTTTCCGTATATCAATTTTGAGCCATTGATGTATTCAAGAACATTGTAACAACCGTGCTACCAAGTACTTTTTATTGATTTTACTGGGATGTACTTTGCACAGCATATTGAGATATGAAATGCTTCCTAGTTCATAATGATTAAAGTTAGAAAATAAGCTAAATTTCCATCAATAGATGAATGCTAAATAAATAGGGAAGTATTGGACCATCCATATTGTGGCATACAGGATCCTCAACAGCTTTAAAAATAGAACTTATTAGGTCTGTATATGCTAAAATGCATAATTTTTAATGTAATGTATATGTTATACTTGCTTTTGTCTCAAAATATATTTGTTATAAATACATACAGGCATAGATATATTAATAATGTAAATAAATAATTCTGTGAAAATGCATTTAAACAGTTACCAGAAATTACTTCGAGAGAGGGGAGTAAGATCAGTAGTGAAACTGGGAATTGAAAAAGGAATTTTACTTTCAAATCTATAGACTGCTGAGTTGTTTACTTTTGTAGGGAATATATGTTCGTGTATTAAACTTTTAACAACATTTTCAACAATCTTCACAGAAGACAGATAAATCACTAAAAGAGTTTTCACATGAACTAATCGTACATGTAAGTACAACAAATAGAATTTCTTTTCAATACCTATGGATATCTTTATTGAATAAAATGTGCTGTAGCTGAAAGCTTCTATATAAAAAATTTGTAGCTTAAAATCTAAGATCAAAAGGAAATCTATTAAAGCAAGATAATACTCCTTTGATATAATTTTTTTAGTTTATTCTTCACCTTGATTTGGTATTATAAAATCACTGTACATTTTGCAATTTCCATCTTCTTAGCTGCTGAAATACATGTTTCTATTAGGGCCAACGGTATTTAGCATTATATCCTAAATTTGTTCTATAAATAAGTTTAAATTAATTTCAATTCAGAGAAGAAATTTTCTTCTATGGACACATGCGTAAGACTAGTTAGAGGTAAATGAACGAATAACACATTTCAGAAAGAAATTTATTCCTCTCATATAGTAGTTTGTGATAACTACTTTAACCATTTCACAGATACTTTTTAAATTAAATATTCTTGTGATTTTATTTAAAGCAGTAATTATATCAATAACAATGTTGGGAAGACTTAAATTTTTCTGTATCACCTGTTCTATTTTTCACAATGCATTTTTCACCATTTGAATTTTTGGCCTAGATGATAAAATTAGCAGCTACTTATAGATTTTTAGTTACTCTATTGTCATGAAGGCCCCATGCCAAAATACAATATGTATATCAGAATGATAAATCTGCAGCTCTAGTCTTTAGAAAATACGTTCAAAATTTTATTTTTTCTTGATCAATTTTGTTTTCAAACGTATTAACTTCTTTAATGTCTGCAACAAATATAAATGAAAACTGCTACATCATAGACCGTACATTGCAATGGCCCCAGTGTAAAGCATTGACTACAGTGGCTTCATTTTACCAGTCCACAATGCTTAAAGCATGAGGAGGTGCTCGGCAACCGGCAAAGAGGCATTCCAAGTAGAGAGAGAAGCACAAGAAAAGCCTACATTTGATCCAAACATAGGTCCAAACTAGCAGCTACATTTGGGTAAAGCAAATAGTTTTGAATGGCTAAAACTAGGCTGCTTTATGTATGGTTGGATCCTAAGGTACAAGAAGCAATAGCAATTCATGCACCTGGAGAAGTAGACAGGAGAGGAGCAACATCATGTAGAAAGTTTTATACCACTTCATAATTTACTAGCTAGGTAATAGAAGGAGGTATTCAGGTGGATATAGGCACATAGAGAAACAGATGTGAATTTATGACTTTTTTTTTTTTTTGAGACAGAGTCTCACTCTGTTGTCCAGGCTGGAGTGCAGTGGTGCAATTTCGGCTCACCACAACCTCTGCCTCCTGGGTTCAAGTGATTTTCATGCCTCAGCCTCCTGTGCCTTAGCCTCCTGAGTAGCTGGGACTACAGGCATGTGCCACCACACCCAGCTAATTTTTTATATTTTTAGTAGAGGTGGGGTTTTGCCGTGTTGGCCAGGCTGGTCTCAAACTCCTGACCTCAGGTGATCCGCCCAATTCGGCCTCCCAGAGTGCTGGGATTACAGGCATGAACCACCGTGCCTGGCTGAATATATGTTTTATATCATACCCATAAAATTATATATGGTACACATATTGACTAAGAATATTTAACATATTTCAATATATTAAATGATATCTGAACGTCTACATTTATCAATTCCCTTTGCTTATTAGGTGTTGTATCTACACATTTGAAGATATTTGAAATATTACAGCATTTTTTGCCCAAAAAAACTAAAGTTCTATAAATTCCTATCAATTCAGATAACACTCAGGGAATTTCTAATGAGGATCTGAGTTATTAATTAGACACGTTTACTAACATTTATTAGGGAGAACTGATAGCAGAGCTTCCCAGTTGAAATTCATCTTTCTGACCTCATCCTTTATTTATTCTTACACATATCCTATTATGGTCCTGAAAATTTAATGATGGACTATATCATTGTTAATTATGTGACACATATTATCAATGATGTAGGAATTTAAAGGTGGTAGAGCTTTTGCCCTTGCGATAGTTTAGAAGATTTAAACATGTGAAAACCTTTGTATTCTGTGATCTGCTTAGTAGATGTCAGAAGAGTATTGGTACTGGGCTAGGAAACCTATCATAATGCTCTTTGTCCATGCTCCACTATGTGCCTTGGAACCTAAACACAGGACAAGTCCCTAATATAAGCTTATTATGGAAAATATAGCATATTGTGTATCATTTAAATCACTCAAATGTCCATTTGTTGTTCTAAATTGATAGTCTGCCTTCTATAAATTCTATATGGTGCTGCTCAGAGACTGGTTTCTTGTAGAAAGTAAAAAACGAAGAACATGTCTCTTTCATAGGAATTTTTCAAAAAAAAAATACAGCAAAACTTCTTCATCTTAAAGCCCTCATTTATCCTTCTTTTTTTTTTTTTTTTTTTTTTTTTTTTTTTGAGATGGAGTCTCACTCTATTGCCAGGCCAGAGTGCAGTGGCACTATCTCGGCTCGCCGCAACCTCCTACTCCCTGTTTCGAGCGATTCTATTGCCTTAGCCTCCCGAGTAGCTGGGATTACAGGCACGTGCCACCACACCCAGCTAAGTTTTGTATTTTTAGTAGAGACAGGGTTTCATCATGTTGCTCAGGATGGTCTCCATCTCCTGACCTCATGATCTGCCTGCCTTGGCCTCCCAAAGTGCTGGGGATTACAGGCGTGAGCCACCGCACCTGGCCTTATACTCTTAATTGGCTGTTTCCAATTCCAGGTTTTTCAATGTTTTTTTAAGATCTAGGATGGATGATGGGGAGAGAGTCTTCCCTTTCCAATTTCTATTTTATTTGCCTTTAATAATATGTAATTGTGTTTTACTCAAGTCAAATATTCCTTAAATTATTAGTAATTATTGGTTTGATTCCTCAGAGAGGACACTGTTGTTGCTCTTTTTTGTTCATAATAACAAAAAAAGAACACTGGTTTTGCTAACATTATATAAAGTATCAGGCGATACATTATTGTTCTATGATTATATATAATTTAATGTATAAATTTTATTAATGTACACATAAATTTTAATATGTAAATAATAAAAATGTTAGAGAAATGTGATTTTCCGAGGAGTTTAATTTGGAGGTTGCTGTATTTCACTGAGTCTAAGGTGCCTACCTTCATGTCGTAACATCTCTGAAGTTGCAATATGCCTTACAAACCATTTTGATAAGGCAATAGTTTCAGCATAATGGTTGTTGCTCATGCTGTGATCTACAGTGGTATGTCTGGACAACTTCAACTCTCAGTATTTCATTCTGTACATCATTTAAGGACTGTTTAAGGAGGGTGATATGGTTTGCCTGTGTCCCCACTCAAATCTCAACTTGAATTGTATTTCCCATAATTCCCATGTGTTGTGGGAGGGATCCAGGGGGAGGTAATTGAGTCATGGTGGCAGGGCTTTCCCGTGCTATTCTCGTGATAGTGAATAAGTCTCATGAGATCTGATGGGTTTATCATGGGTTTCCGCTTTTGCATCTTCCTCATTTTCTCTTATCGCCACCATGTAAGAAATGCCTTTCAGCTCCTGCCAAGATTCTGAGGCCTCCCCAGCCATGTGGAACTATAAGTCCAATTAAACCTCTTTTTCTTCCCAGTCTCAGGTATGTCTTTATCAACAGCCTGAAAATGAGCTAATACAATGGGAATATAAACCCTGTTTGTTGTTTTTATTTTATTTTTCACTTTTAACTATGACTTTTATTTTTTTTTTTCGTTCTGGGATACATGTGCTGAACGTGCAGGTTTGTTATATAGGTATACATGTACCATGGAGGTTTGCTCCACCTATCAACCCATCATCTACGTTTTAAGCTCTGCATGCATTAGGGATTTATCCTAATGTTCTCCCTCCCCTTTCACCCCACCCCCAACAGGCCCCAGTGTGTGATGTTCCCCTGCCTGTGTCCATGTGTTCTCATTGTTCAGCTCCCACTTATGAGAGAGAACATGCAGTGTTTGATTTTCTGTTCCTGTGTTAGTTTGCTGAGGATGATTGTTTCCAGCTTCATCCATGTCCCTACAGAGAACATGAACTCATTATTTTAATGGCTGCATAGTATTCCATGGTTGTATATGTGCCACATTTTCTTTATCCAGTCTATCATTGATGGGCATTTGGGTTGGTACCAAGTCTTTGCTATTGTGGCTGCAATAAACATATGTGTGCATGTGTCTTTATAGGAGAATGATTTATAACCCTTTTGGTATATACCTAGTAATGGCATTGCTGGGTCAAATTGTATTTCTGGTTCTAGATCCTTGAGGAATCACCCTACTGTCTTCCAAAATGGTTGAACTAATTTACACTCTCATCAACAGTGTAAAAGCATTCATATTTCTCCGCATCTTCGCTAGCATCTGTTTGTTGTTTTAAATTCTTCCAATAACACTTTTTGTTCATATCAAGACTGGTAGAATGGGTGTTAAAGCTTGGAAGAAAAGATCAAAGATACTAGTGAAACATCCTCTTAAGAGAAGCTGCATCACTTACTCTTTTGTTGTTTGGAGAATGTTATTTGTACAAAAAAACATATGTAGTGACAACTTTGACTTGAAAAGTGATATAGAAAATTCAAAGTCAGAATGTGATAGTGTTAAAAGTATCTTTATTTTACTTATATTTTCTTTTTATGATTACACAAGAGTGATAGAGTTAAAATTATATGCCAAAGTAAATCTAACAGAGTTCTTTTATTAAGCGTAAAATAAAAATTCCAAGTGATAATAATAAAACCTTGTGTCATTTTTTAATTGGCAGCTTTTAAATTCATTCATGAAATATATAATGGTTTATAATACAATTAATAGCACCTTAGAAAACTGATGAAAAATTGTAATTGGCTTCTCTTTTATGCTAAGTAAAGTGGATATTAATAAAACTTTGTTCTTTTACTGGGAATTTTGTGGAATCATCTCTGTAAGGTCAATTCTGGCTGTACATAACTGCGTACTAAGTTATAAAGATTAGTGAACATAGCCTGAATATAAAGTGAGTCAGAAGCTTTATTTTGTTACATATCTAATACCAGCTCTTCAGTTGTTTGTGTTTGTTTGGATTCAATTGCAGGGGAAAACTTGACCCAACCAAGCCAAACACCTTTATTTATTTTACTTTCATTTTTATCAGATTGTATTATTTCACTTTGGATAAGTGCTTATGTTTCATAAAGTATGTTAAAGACTTACCCTAGACCACATTTGATCTAATATTCTTGTGATCTCCTTTAATGATTTATAAGAAATTCACTGGCCCTGAGAAAACCATTTAATATAGTTGTATAGGGGACTCTCTACTACCTAGGTCTTAACATTTCATTCTCATAAGCCTTATTCCTTATTTAAATCACCATAAGCACTTGTAATGGGAAATAACACTTTTTATTGACAGTCTTCGTGTGATCACTTATTATATACATTTGTAAAACGTATTCCAACAGAATAGAGAAGAGAAAATGGAGATATTAGGCCCTAATGTCATTTTGTGATTTCTCTGTTTAAAATTATTGATTTTAGATTACTAGAGTATCTGTTTCCTTAGCTCATAAATTCAACTACTGACTGAGACCTACAAATGCAATTTTTCTTTAAAATATTAGAAATGTCAGAGGGATAATGGTACCATTTCCATTATCTAGATCATTAGGAAGCACTTTGAACAAACAACTCTTAGCATTTATCTCACTATGGAGTTTTATGTACATACAAGTCTGCTGACTGAAACTAACCATGCACTTTTTGGCAGCAGGAATCTTTTGTTACATCTTTAAATCCACAGTACCTAGAGCCTTGTCTGCTTCATGGCCTGTTGTTAAGTGCTGAATAAAGTACAGTTAATAGAATGTAAGCTATATGAAGTTAAGGACCTAATCTTCTCTGTGCCTTTCACCCAGTAGGTACCCAGCAAATATCTTCAGTGAATAAATTAATGATGAAAAACAGGTTATTGAACTTTCTCCCAAATTATGAGCATTTGTGAAGGAAATGACAATATTGAAGAGGAAAAATTTCAGCTGCATTTGTGCACCTGACCTTTGAGGAGAAGCCAAGTCATCCTTCCCACCACAGACCTCCCTTCAAAGCCCTCCTGTCTTGCTCAGCTGCAGACAGAGCTGGCAGACAGGAAGGAAAGCGTGCCTCCCTGACCTTGCTTCCCACAGACTCCAGGCCAGCTGCAGGCCTGGGACAAGCAGGTTTTCAATAGGTCTGCCAATCTGGTTCATTCTGTCTAAATGAATATTTATATACATATCGTTAAAAAGGCCCTAATTTAATCTTTACTAATATTTTCTCTTTGACTGACTTTACTCTGAAGTTAAGATTCCAGAGTATGGATGATCTGTAAATAAAAAGAAGTTTTTGTTGTTGGCTGTTCTTATCTTTATGGTTGACTGCAAACTTTAATGACTGACAATTGCTATTTAGAACCATATTTCTGGCCACAGATAATTGACCGAAATTATACCTAGAATTATGATTGTAAGAGCTGAATATGAGTTGTGTCTCCATGATATCAGAGAAACAGAGTTGAAAAAAGGGTCTTGAGTCTCTTTACTTGGAACAGGATATTATTTTATAGAGGGTAGCATTTATTTTTAAAACCTCAGCCCTTGACTCTGTACTCTTGTACTTCTATACCTTTTCCTTTTTTGTAGAAGTTTCCATGACCTACCCCCTGCCTTTTGCACATGTTTTTCTCCCTCTTCCAGCTCTAAGATCTTTCTTTTATCCCTACAGCTTAACAGTGTGAATTTTAAAATGATTTATATTACATAGGTTTGAAGAGCTGATTATTTTTAAAAAGAAGGGGCTTGGAAAATTTAGCCATTTCCATGGAGCATAGTTATGTAAAATATCAAAAGTTTAGGCTTCTTAAAAAAAATCCCTTTTTGGGGGAGGTTATCTCCAGGTGGTACTTAAACCAACTCCTGTCAATAACATGACTAGAGCCGGTTATCCAGCAGATGTTTCTGTAGATTATTGCCAGTGGGGGGGGGGCGGGAAAAAGGACTCTTATTTTTCAGCGAATACCTCAGATAGCAACATACATCATGGGAAAACAATAAACAGGATTTTTCTTAAGCAAAAATTGAATGAGACAGGTTGAAACAAAGGAAAAAATATAAGAAAAACTTGACATCTAAATTGCTCATGCCTGCTTTTTCTCTCTCTCTACCTCCTTTTCCTTTTGAAAACCACACAGAACTATAGGAAAACACTCAAAGATAAAATTTAGAAAGTCAAAACTGAAGAAGCAAGAGGAAATTTTCTGAGGCAAGAAAAAAGGCAAGCAAAAAGATGGTAGCTGAATGTAGACAATAGCAGAATGATGGCAGACGTTGAAATTAAACATTTAGGCAAAGGAGGCAAGGAAAAGTCATTTATATTTTTAAACACCTGTTATACTAGCCAGCGAAGTAGATATTTTACCTAGTTTTAGTTTTCACAACAGCTCTATGAGCTAGCATTATGTCCACTTTTATACATCATAAAACTTAGGCTTAGAAAGTTGAGTAGCTCCCCCAAGTGCTTATAGCTTTTAAGTAGCATCAATGAGCTTCAAACAGAAGATGCTAAACGGAGCTGGAGAATGCATAAAGAGTTTGAAAGCCTAAACTATCAATAAGCATTAAGACAATAATGAGGGAATGATAACTCACATACTTAAGAGCTAGGAAAAGAGAAGAAGGGATCAACAGGACATGAGCTAGGAATTTGATTCCAAAAATGACGAGCCAAATGAATGTATCCTATACATTTCACCTTTCAAATGCTTCCCACAATTATTCTGTCGTGAGAAAATTACACATTAAACTAAAAATTTTATCTATTTTTCCATCATACTGACTTTGTAAGTCTCATTTGTGTGACATATTGATTGGAAGGAAGAATTCTAGGACCTATGAGATGGAACTGTAAAGTGGGACATTCCATTCATAAATAGTTTAGATACCTGGATTTATAGCTCAACTATACCACTTAGCACTTCCACTCTTAGCACCTCGGTTTACTCATTGATAGCAGAGGCAATTGGACAAGATGACTTTTCAGCTTTCCTTCTTCTTGAGTACTCTGTATTTCTATGATCCTTGATCAGTGGTATATAATTAAGAGCCTTAGGGCCAGGAGCAGTGGCTCACACCTGCATCACAACACTTTGGGAAGCTGAGGTGGGAGGATTACTTGAGCCTATGAGTTCAAGCCTAGCCTGGGCAAGATGGTGAGACCTTGTCTCTACAAAAATATAATAAAAAGCTGTGAATATTTGTGCCTGTGATATAGTTTGGATATATCCAAACCTCATGTTGAAGTCTGATCCCCGATGTTGGAGATGGGGCCTGGTGGGAGGTGTTTGGGTCATGGAGGTGGATTCCTCCTGAATGGCTTGGTGCCTTCCTGAGGTAATGCGTGACTTCTAACTCTATTAGTTCCCATGAGAGCTTGTTTAAAAGAGCCTGGCATATCCTCCTTTCACTCCTCTTCCCTCTCGCCATGAGATCTCTGCATGCTGGTTCCACTTCACCTTTTCCTATGAGTGAAAGCAGCCTGAGACATGCCAAAACCATGCTTCCTGTACAGCCTGTAGAACTGTGAGCCAAATTAACCTCTTTTCTCTATAAATTACCCAGCCTCAGGTGTTCCTTAGTCATAACACAAAAGGACTAAGACAGCCTGTCAGTGTGACTTTTATTCTTTTCATGGTTCTTGCCTAATTTACTAAGTTGTAAGATTTTTGTTGTTGGTTTTTGCTTCTTTACAGAATATTTTATTTTAGGTCTTTAAACAATAGCTTGTGCACAAGTTGTGTATTATTAATTTGCGGATCTAAACCATACTTATTCTCCACGTGCCTAAGTTTATTTATCTTTCTAATGGGGATAATACAGTGATATTATCTACATTTCAGTGTTGGTAGATAATTTAGATCATTAATAAAGTTTTGTATATACTGCATGTTACAAGGAATATTCTGCTTATAAATTCCGAATAAATTATCACTCCTCTTTTCCAAACTAAATATTGATTACTTGCTTTTCAGAACCTGGAGGCTATCTCTTCAGAAATAAAATATAGCATTGCCTATTTCATTTTCTAGAAAAGACATACTGCTTTCTGTGACGTCAAAAATGGTGGCTTTAGAAATTATGCCTCAAAATATATCATTCCCTTTATACTACTTTGATTAAACACTTTCAGTATAGTTGTGTTCTGATCTAGTCATTGATCTATGCAAATCTAATGCTAATTTAAAGAGGGATTAATGATTTATGACTCTGCTGACTGTAAGTAAAATTTTCTGTTTAGCCAAAAACACACTAATATAATCAAGTTAAATTGACAGATGAAAGCATTAAAATCACTGAACTAATATCCTTAATTGCTATACATTTGCTTACAACCAGGGATCTATTCCTTTGATATTTTGGAAACTACCACTTTGCATTACTACTTGATATGTTTCATACAAATATCTTGTCTGTATAAAAACAATAGAATTAACTATTTTCAAAAGTAGTGATCATATGAATCACCCAGGAATCTTGGTAACAAATCTGCTTTCTTTGTCCTACATTCAGAATTTCTGATTCCAAGAGTGTGTAGTGGGTTTCAGCAATTTCAATTTTAACAAATATCCTAGGAGTACCACATTATATATTGGTTACTATAGCATAGGGACCATTTAGTGCCTTAATTTAGATTTCCTACAGAACTCACATATAGCAGCTGCTCAACAAATTTTTCAATGAATAAATCAAATAATCAGTGAGCAAGTGAATATATGTTATCTTTTCTGGGTGAATACTCAAAAGATTATTACTTAATTAATGTTACTTTTCAGTACTTACAGATACAGAAGTAGAAATCTTTTGGTTTTTAAGAGATTATGATTGGATTCATGTGGAATATAAATCATATTTGGTTATTTCTGATTGATAAAGGTCTGGATTTCTGATATTTAGTAGCTTCTCTTACTGACGAAGTACTAAATGCATGGCACTTAACTATTACCTGCATATGCAACAAAGCGGAGACACAAAAATAATTCCTTTGTCATATGATTAAAAATGTCCCCTTTTCCATTGTTGCCTCTTTCCAGTATTTTTGCCAGCAACATTTTAGAATACAGGCCACACTTGGGTCATCATTCCACACAACTTAATCAGTATACTGCATTTTACAAAAGGGAATTTGTAATAAGAAAGGGATGAGTGAAACATTTATTCTCATTGTGCATCCCAAGCTCTTATAATTGGTTTTGAATGGTTTAATGATGTTGTATTAATTTTCCTATCCTTTGGCATTAACAGCTAACAATAGGGGGGTGAGTCTGGCGTGCATCAGTGGAAGTCAGAATTGAATTATTTGGACTATACATTAAAATGTAGGCAACCTGTTGAAAGGAATTGAATCTCAAATTGTGTAACGTAGAAAATGGTTGAAAATAAAAAGACCTGATCATTCCTATTATATATAACCAAAAACTCTACTTTGAGTACTGTTTTAGAAATTAACCATTTTCTTCTGATTTAAAGACTATTTGTTTTCTGGAACATTTGTGAGAAATTTAAAAATTGTTTCACAAAGTAACAATGCATTATCCATAATTACATTGCTTAGCTATAACTACAATAAATCTTTTGCTATAATATCTTTTATTCTCAGAACTGTAGGTATATTTGAAGCATATGTTTTGTATCTGCTTTTTTTTCACTTACTATTCTTTTTATTTTTCTTCATGTTGGTAAAGCTGCAGAGAAAGGGGAACACTCATGCACTGTTGGTGGGAATATAAATTAGTCCAGCCACTGTGGAAAGCAGTTTGGAGAATTCTTAAAGAACTTAGAACTGTCATTCAATCCACAATCCCACCACCGGGTATACATCCAAAAGAAAATAAATCATTCTACCAAAAAGACACGTGTACTAACATGTTCACTGGGGCAATATTCACAATAGCAAAGAAATCTAATAAACATAAGTGCCCATCAGTGGTGGACTGAATAAGGAAAATGTGGTGTGTATACACCTTGGAATACTATACAGCCATCAAAAGAATGAAATCGTGTCCTTTGTAGCAACATGGATGCAGCTGGAGTCCATTATCCTAAGCAAATTAATGCAGGAACAGAAAACCAAATACTGCATGTTCTCACATAAGAGGGAGCTAAACATAGGGTGCTTGGGTCATAAAGATGATAACAATAGACACTGGGGACTACTAGAGAGAGGAGGAAGGGAACAAGGCAAGGGTTGAAAAACTGTCATGTACTATGCTCGGTACTGGGTGATTGGATCATTGGTACCCCAAACCTCAGCATCACACAGTGTACCCAGGTAACAAACTTGCACATGTACTCCCTGAAACAAAAATAAAAGGTGAAAAAAACATGTAAATTTGTTAACGAGAAATGTTTTAGTTATTGGATAGTAAATATCTTAATATAACTTCAAAAATAAATTAATAAAGGCACTCTTTTCCATAGCATCATCTGCTTAAGGCAGGTACAAAATAGTATTTCATTGGTCCATTTTCTTTTCTCTGATTAAACTTTAATTTCCCTTTCAATATTTTTTTAAGAGTTTGGTGGGCTTCCTTTTCGATCTGCCATCTGCAGTGGAGCCGCCAACAAAATGCAGATTTTCATGAAAACCCTTACGGGGAAGACTATCACCCTCGAGGTTGAACCCTCGGATACGATAGAAAATGTGAAGGCCAAGATCCAGGATAAGGAAGGAATTCCTCCTGATCAGCAAAGACTGATCTTTGCTGGCAAGCAGCTGGAAGATGGACGTACTTTGTCTGACTACAATATTCAAAAGGAGTCTACTCTTCATCTTGTGTTGAGACTTCGTGGTGGTGCTAAGAAAAGGAAGAAGAAGTCTTACACCACTCCCAAGAAGAATAAGCACAAGAGAAAGAAGGTTAAGCTGGCTGTCCTGAAATATTACATGGTGGATGAGAATGGCAAAATTAGTTGCCTTCGTCGAGAGTGCCCTTCTGATGAATGTGGTGCTGGGGTGTTTATGGCAAGCCACTTTGACAGACATTATTGTGGCAAATGTTGTCTGACTTACTGCTTCAACAAACCAGAAGACAAGTAACTGTATGAGTTAATAAAAGACATGAACTAAAAAAAAAAAAAAAGAGTTTGGTGGGTTGGGGGAAAAGAAACTTTAATGGCAAATGTATACCAAGTATGCTTTGCATGAAATACAAAAGTCACCAGATCAGGAATGAAGTTACTGAAAAACTTGAGAAGTTTAAGTGCCATTAATCACCTGGCCTGACCAGAGAATACTGAGAAAAACAACCAAGAAATTATGAAGAGAAGAATAAGCCTCTTCAATGAATATCTTAAAAGTTCAATCTATTTCAGATAACCATAAGCAGATCGTGGTTAAGACCATGGGTTTTTGAATTCCACAGCTATGAGTTAGAATCCCAGCTCTGCCTTTTATTAGCTGGGTAGTTTTGACCTGGCTCTTTTCCCCACTGTCCCTTGATAATAAGGCAATTTCATAGGGTTCTACTGAACATGAAATGATATTAAAATTCATATTACAACTCTTTGAGTAAAAAAGGGACTTAAAAATAGTATGAGTAATAGCAGTCAAAGTTGTTATGGATATGTTGTGATTGCTGTTATTATGTAGGGCAGACTGACACAAAATCAAGGTTGACAGCAACCTTCATGAACCTTGTGTGCTAAGGTTGACAAAACTCCATGAAGGTATTCCCCTAAAAATACTACCACCTCCACCCCAACAACTCATCAGCTGCCTCTATTGCCTGAAATTCTACCTTAAAACACTCATTAACTTTACCTTAAACATTTTATATTCTAAAATGGAATGGTCTGGAAAGATGTGATTCATTTTTTTAACTGATACATATAGTTCTATGTGAATTAGTTAATCAGATTCTGAGTGCAGATTTTAATAATGAGAAACTTGAGAGTTCTGCATCCTGAAGGGGTCAGTGAAGAATTATATTATCTCGGAGTATTACTGGTTTGGGAAAATGACAGAACAATAGTAGCAATTAATAAGAATGGTTAGGAAGGAGACATTATATTGGAATAGGGAATTTGTCATAAGAGCTGAAAACAGTAAATGTGAATGGCAAAAATGATTTATAGAGAAAAATGTATACATTGTGCTATGCACTCGGTAGGAATAAAGTAGATTCTTAAATCTCTGAATTCACGAAATGACTGGAGCTCAAGAAAATGAATCAGAATACTGGTTTCATCAGGACATGCTCACTTGTCACTGGTCCTGGAGCTTCCTCCTTTTGATAATGCCATTTTAAATTATTTTTAAAGTAATAAAAATTATTGAAGTTATTAAAAAGTCCCATAAAATCATGTATAAAAGGCCAAAAAACATGTGGTCTGGGAAAGGCAATTGTATTATAGACAGAGAGTGAAAGCTGGAGTATCTGAATTTGGATTGCAATAAAATTAATTTCATAAAACAACATGGTCCAGAACTTCTTGGAGGTGTTGAAGACAAGTTGTCTCTTTTTTTCTTCATCCACATCAATGCAAGTAAATTAGATGTACTTAGTGTTCTTTCCCTTTGTCTCACCTTTGCCTCACCTGCTGAAACAGGAGGCACCAGGAGCTCTTTCTTCTGGTGAGTCATGTGGACTGGCTGATGATACTGGGTTTGTGTTTTCAGCCACGCAGCAGCTTGTGTCCAAACCTGTTTCCCACTTGCTTGTAACCACCTGGAAGGGTGACACACCCAGTGGGGTTAAGATAATCAGAAATGGAGAGCACAGCAAGGATGTCTCCAGAAGAATGATGAAAATCTAGAGGTTTTCTTTTTTATGTTTCTTTCTTTCTCTTTTGACTAGCCACTCCTATAAACTCCAAGAGTATCATTTTATTTGTCTCAGTAGTACATTAATCAACAGTTGCTGAAAGAAGATTAAATTTGGTGAATATTCAAATACCTAATTAGACTTACTTCATAATATTTATATTAGGAGGTTGGGAAAAATAGAAATAGCAAGTAAAGCTTAGTGCTTTAAGGAATCAGGTCACAGCTGGTTCTTCTGTGAGGCTGATCCTAGTGTACCTGCTTTCTTTCCCACAATAAATAACGATGACCCAGTTAATCTGAAGACTGTTGTTCATATTTCTTCATCCAATGATAAATTTTAGTAGTATAAAACTAAAACCTCAAGATTTTTTATCCATGAGAAAGACCAGTCTTAAAACTTAGCCACCTCTTGATTATGCAAGAACTCATCATTGCACTTTCCTAGTGGCTTTTTGCCACCCTCTGTCTTTCTCTCCTGTCCTTCAGATCACTTGCCTTGAGCTATTTCATCCCTGATTTGCACTTTCACTAAAAGATGGATCTCTAGAGAAATTAAATTCAAATAATTCATTTTTATTGCTTATAGAGGAGAGTTGATAGGAAGGAAATTGAAATGACAGAAATGAGATTTTAAATCTCTTCTATAGATTTCATTTATTCCATCCATGTTTATTGATTGTCTACTGCATAATAGGTACGGTAGGGGATAGAGAAAGCATAAAGCACAGTCCCGCCCTCCAGAAGACTTTTATCCCAAAAAAGAGGAGTTCTGTGCACAAATCCTACCATCTTAAATCCCCATTGAGAAAGCCTGGTGTAAATAAATATGCATTAAAACACAGCTTTACCGCCAGGAAGTTAGAAGCGTCATATAAATAGCATGCAAAATAAATAGTAAAAGAATTCAGTTTAGAAATTAGTAAGTTTAGAGAGTGTATGATCAGGGAAAGATTTACTGAAGAGCTAACATTTGTCGCAAGTTAGATTTCTCAGAACATAATTCCTATAGTTATTTCAAGTTCCAAAATTATTATATATTGATTATACAATATTGGAAAGTACAGAAAAGCATAAGAGAAAAAAATTATCCAAGTTACTCATAATCCTACCACCTAGTGAGATATCAGTGTTGGTTTTCTGCAGCATATTGTTGTAAGCCTTTTCCTCACCTTTATGCATAAGTGTGTTTGTATGTGACTATCAAGATCTTGACAAGAAACATATGGAAAGGTCAAATTATACAGGTGGGTAAAACACAAGGAAGCCACAAGGGGTGGTACAAGCATCTCCAAGATTAAAGTTGGTAAAATGGGACAAACTCAACTCAAAGTACGAAAGATGACAACCTGGTAGAATTACATCCAGTGAGATCAAGACCCCTTAACGTAAGTGAAAAGGCCTAGGCAGGCCCTTTGGTAAATTTTAGTTCACATTTTGACTCCAGCACCAACCAACTGTGACTTTGATCCAAGTGACATAAAGTTTCTTGGAGTAAAAATTAGAGACTTTATGTTGAAGAGTGCTTTGTACAGCATCTAATGCATATAGGGGCTCAGTAACTGGTCATTACTAAGGAGAATAAATGGTGACTGTGTCTTAGACCCTGTTTTATAGGAAATTGGCCCAATTAGCACATTGCCCAGCCAGTGTTTTAGGTGTCAAGCAGTTGAAACAACATTCATGCTTAGTGTTTATCATGCTGGATAGATGGGTTCAGCTAAAAAAAATTAGAAATAAAAGATTTATTTTATAGAAATCTACAGAAAAATAGAATTTTATCCATGGTCAATTTTATCTCCTATTTTTGAAATCCCTTTGCAACCTGTTACCACTCATTTGTCTTTGAGTACTAATAGAGAAATGACATTCACGTATTAGTAATACATCTTCGAAATAATCTGTTATGCATTAGTATATGCATAATATACATAAGCATTAGTATGTCTTTTGTTTTGCCTGCTCAGATTTCACTTACCCTACTTTGGGTAACAATACAATTTCCCTCTGAAAAACTCTAGTTTTCAGTTCATGAGGTTTGTGTGGACCTCAAAGAAGGGAACTTATAACTTAGGCTGGCCTATTCAGAGCATAGAACTTCCCTAATCTCAATGAGTGCTTCAGGGGTGATGTGACCACAGTCAGTCCAGTCAGTGAAACCTGAGATTTTAAGGAGCATTTGGTAAGAGCCACTTTTTCTTTTCCCCAATGCACTTAGGCTTGTAACAGTTAAAGCCTAAAGCTGCCGGTAGCTATCATGCCATCATAAGGTTGCTTCACAGAGAAGCCAATATGGAGATGGGCTGCATTGAGCTGAGCTGAGAGGTGGAAAAAGATAAACCAGCTCCTGTCACTTCCTTGATACCTTAGATCAAACTATATCGGAAGTGATCTCCCCTTGGATGCCACAGTTACAAGACACAATAATTTTTCTTTTTCAGCTTCAGTTAGTTTCATTTTGGGTTTTCTGTCATTTGCAACTAAAATAGAGCTGAACAACGCATTCACTTTGATTTAGTAGTTTATTTTTCCTGGAATGTGAGGTCATAGTTACAATCTTAATTCTTCCCAGTTCCTGTAATGAGACTAAAAATTAAATTTCATGCTATACAACAGAATTTGAGAACCAATAAACTAGAATATGCTAGAGATCAACATAGCACTTCTGTGGACTTGAGGGCATAATTTTGTGTCATTTATGCAATAGAAACTTCAGCAGAAAGCCCTCTCATCGTGGAAATACTGCTCTTTTAAAATAAATATAAGACAAGCATGTGAGGAATCTAGTGGAATCTCTCCATTTCACCCCAATAGAATCTTCTAAGAGTAAAGAAACAGGCATTTGTTAGATGTTTTTTTTTTTCTTGTAAGTTAGAATTGTCTGGCTCAGTGTACAATAAATCATTTGTATTTTTCTCTGTAGTCTTCTCATTCAGGATAAAAGAGACACATATAACCGCCAGCCCCAGTCCACTCACTGTAGACTGATTTCCTCACTACTTTCATCTCGGCAGCTGCTAATGTCACAAATAGGCAGGCTTTGAAGTCAGAGGGAGGGGACAAGAGCAGCACAACTTTTTAACTGTACAGCAACCAGGAAACTTCTTTGAAAACCACAATGTCAGCATCAAATTCAGTTAGGGCACTCTGGCTTGAAGGGAGTAGGGGGGTATCACTGCCAATTGATATGTAAGACGATTCTTTCTTCTTTATCTTATTCTTAAGTGTGAGCAGAAACCTTGCTCATGTGTAATCTTGAAGTGAAGCAGAAGAGAAAGTAGGAGAGAAAATCTGGGCCCCTTAGGGAGGTCCTGCCCGGTGTAGCTGGTATTAGCAGTACATTCCTTTAGTGTGCTTTGGGGGTTGGGGAAAGGTAGAAGCCAAATGGTACTTGAAATAGAGAAGAAAGCAGGATGACCTGGTTTTTGCTTTCTTCCCTTCAGGACTTGCTTTTCCATTTACATCCTGCTTTAGACAGTGAGGTATGATAAACATTTAAGTTATTTGTGGATTGCTTTGAACTCTAAGTAAAAGATGCATATACAAGTCTCCTGTATTTTTGTTTATTCTCTATATACTGGGTAGATGGGAATAAATCCAAAAGTAAATGGAATAAGAGTGAAGTGTATAGGAGGATTAACAAATGTATCATCATAGGCCTTTCCCCTTCCTTTTTTCCTTTATATTCTTCCTTCATGCTTTATACTACTTTCTGTCTTGAAATAGAAGGAACTGTGGAGAATTTCTTCTGAAAACGTGCGATAGTCCACACACTGATGACTCCCTTGCATGAAATCTAATTCCATAGTTCATAATTTTCCTCTTTTGCCTTCCTTTCTCTTGGCTCTGTTTAAATTTTCCATCTGCCTCTATTCTCTCTGTTGCTTCTCTCTCCTTCCTGTTTTTAAGTAGCCTTTTCAAGCTTAGTCTCAAACAACTTGATACAGTCACGTTTCTCCTTTTTTCTCTCTCACCATATGTTTACTTCTAGCTTTCCTCTTTAGGTATCCTCACTTTCTGATTTATTTCTGAGTCCTAAGGCTCTGGGCAAGGCCTGCTCAGGGTGCCCGCAAAGCTTCTTAGGGAAAAGAGCTTGGAAACTTTAATAGGACAGTAACATTCCAAGCTCAGCATGAATGGCAGAGAATCCACAATTCTCCCTGGCATGAGATTTTTCCAGAGGCCTTGTCCATAATGCTTGCACGCCAGAACTTGGAATTTCCAGATGTGATATTAGGGCTATGGGCAGTCATTTTGCCTTTACAAAAGCAAATCTGAACCTTAGCCTCTAATAATTATTGAGGGGAAAATATTTCTATAACTTTCTTCTTCGTTTTTTGGACCTTTATTCTGATGTATGGCTGGGAGTTGCTCACATTTAGATAAGAAACTTCAATGTGTTGACAGTATAATTATTTCACAATAGTTAAGATAGTGAATTCCACAAACTTAACATCCAGCATCGTTCCGTCTCTGACAGAGGCTCACATTTTCTCTTAATGCCTGTTTTAAATATATAGATAAATTTCATTTGCATATTCATGAGAAAATCTATTTCCCCTCCTATCTTCTAATTCCCAACATGGTTGCATGTGATTTAACAATTTCCGACAGTCCTGGTAAAGAGTTTGGTCAATTTCTAAAGGTAACAAGTATTCCAGAAAATAAACTGTTAGGAAACAAAAACCTCAGTGTGGAGAAAGTTGCCAGGCAGGCTTCTAGAATGCGACATTTTTTATGCCCTGGAGCTGGTGGTAGTGTGATACAATAAGAAGGTGAGACACCTAATCCAGCCCAGCCAACTCCCAGCTCTGTGATCCTTAGAAAGTTACTGATATAATTTGAACATTAATTTATCTATAAAATGTGATTTGAGAGTAATAATCTTGTAGATGTGATAGGATTAAGTAAAATAATATTTGTAAATCACCCAGCACATTTATATTTAAACTTACATAAGACTGTATGCCAAGCAGGGTCTGAGTGCTCTGCAAATACAATTTCATTCTTCATAACAGCCCTGTAAGATAACCTTCTTTGTATACGTGTTCCCATTTTTCAGAGAAGAAAAATGACCTACACAGAGGTTAACTAACTTGGTTAAGGTCACCCAGTTAGTGCCACCTAGCAGGGTGCCTGTCTTAGAACATGCAATGGTGGATAAATACAGCTACCAGAATATAATATCAGATATGTTTTTAATATGGAATGAGAAACCCTCTCTCTAGGGTTGGCCCTACACACTACAAATGTCCAACCTGGGCATCTAGTCATCGAAGCCCTGCACCTAACCACAGAGTGGTGCCTTCTCCATAGAACAAGTTACTCCATGTATGTTCATATTCATTTCTGATTGCTGCGCCATTGTATTTTCATGATTTCCTGCTATCTTTTTTTTAGTTTTGTGGCATAGATATTGCTATTTCACCTGTAATGTGACTATTGCCTCAACGGTTGACTTCCTCTGTTAACATTATTGTTTTCTTAGCTGTTTTCTTCCCCATTTTCGCCTCCAGTTGTCTACATTTACATTCTCCAATTCTCTAACAACTTTCTACCCTCCTGGGCTAACGCATATTTAATAAGGTTGTATGGTTTATCTTTAAAGTTTGTTTTTCCTGACTTTAGAGCTATTAAGTAGAACTCGATAAATTGCTAGAGGATAAATTGTGGTGCACATTGAATCTATGCGAATTTGTATTTTAAGTGTCTTGTTTTCTACAATCACATGCCTGGCTGATAAATCAATGGCTTTATTTTCTATAAAACCTCCCTTGGCATGATCTTCAAGGCAGGTAACCCTACTCCATCAGGCCTCCTACACTAGTCCTCCTCCCTTACTTGTCCTAGTGCCTGTCTTAGAACATGCGATGGTGGATAAATTCAGCTGCCAGAATATAATATCAGATATGTTTTTAAAATGGAATGAGAAACCCTCTCTCTAGGGTTGGCCCTACACACTACAACTCTCTTTGTCATGCCCTTAGCCACCAGATCCCTACCGTCAGGTCACCAGCCTAGAGCTGCAGTCATTTGAGTTTGTGATTAATGCTTTAGCATTGGATTTCTGGATATCCAGAGGCAACTGAGTTTCAATCATGCTTGATGCCCCTTGCTTTGTTTCTAACTTTGCTTTTTACTTGCCTTCCACCTTGTTTTGGCTTCACCATCAATCCAGTCTTGGGTTCAAACTGATGCTGGTTTTCCCTACTTTTTGAGTGACTCCCAGCTAATCTTTCTTGTTCTGTCATAACTGCATCTTGGTTCCTCACTGGCTGTTGGTCCCCGACTTGGGTCCAGTGCTTATTACATTCCACTGCCTTGTTCCAGGCTTGCCCTACATGGCAGCCACCATATCCACTTCTTCTTCTGAACCCTGCTGACTTAGGGGCTTCTGGTGCACTCTCAACACCTAAGGACTGCTTCTCCCTTGCAATCCGGTCTCTTTTAAACTTTTGTGACATTTGAGTCAGTCTTGAGGAAATGCACAAGCAAACCTGCTGGGAGTCTCTTGCTAAATGTTGTTCTTCTCATCTTCCTTGTGCTTTGCAGTAAGTTATGAGCACATTTCCTCTTATCAAGCATTAAGTGAGGTGCTGTAGTAGAAACACTATTACTTCCTTCCTAAGTCAGTGTACTGCATATGTGGAGAAGTTGGCCAAATGCCCCATGCTTGGGCTTTTGGCTAAGCCCTAGCACATACCACTTACACAAAAGAAGCTGCTAGCTCAGCACCTGACTGGCATCCCTGAAGCCCGTGGGGAAAGTATGTAAATTTGACTCAAAAAGAAACTCGGGATTGCCTACACTAATGCTATAATTCTGACTGTTTATCCTGACAAAGAGTGGCCTGTAATTCTTGTTAACCCTCTAGTATCTAACCTGACATATACCATACCATTTCAAAAGATCAATTCTCAGTAAATACAGGATGTTTTCAGTTGACTGTACACAGTATTTAGCAAAGATGTTTTACACCAGTGCTCAAAAGACAGGTCTTTAGTAGCCACCACTTCTGTTTCAAGCTGCAGACAGTAGGGGTAGATAGAAGTACACATCTTAAAGACAGCTGAGTGTTTCTTCCCGACACCAGACGGGAAGCTCTCTCCTGGAATAGGGCCAGATCGGAGCTGTCTGGGTTCTTTGTGAGCTTGTTCCAAACTAACATATTTATTATCAAGGAGGAAAGCTTGCCTGATGTTAGATCACTGATGTTTGCTTTGCAGTGTTTTCTTGCAGAAAATTGCAAGAAAGAGCTTGAAACAATTTTGGTGAGGAAACTACAGAGAAATCCACTTTTCTCAAGGGTGAAGTCCTGATAATACCCCTGCAGATTGGGAAAACTGGCTATCACCTTTTTCCTCTTTTTATAAGAATAGTGATGCTTCCCAGATGATAAATAGTGACAATATATGAGGGTCTAATGGTATTTTGTTAAAGGCTGGAGCATTCTTACTGAATGTTTTAAATATTCTTGGTTATGAGAATGGGGATTTATTTTTAAATGATTATTTGGCCCAGACAATGCTTATGAAATATGTAGATTCTGTTGGTACAACATACAAATCTTTTGTCATGGTTTTGAGAAAACCCCAGACTTTTCAAGTCTGGGAACAGATGGAGCTCTAAACTCAAGTGCATCTTACAAAAAGGACATGTGTTACTATCTGCCTGTCTTTTCACTTTATGTGAGATGTTCTACTCTCTAGTAAGCAGTTATCAGACTTCTATGAGTATACAAACTTTTGAAGTGGAGTGTTACACAGTTGTAAAATTAGAGAATTTTGGACTCAGCTATGTCTTTTAACAGGTCTTGGTAATTAAGACCTTTGGAAAGTGATAACCATTTAAATGTATTTCACAAGATGGGATCTGTAGCATTTTGGTCACAGGTATTAACATGTATACATCTGTAAGAACTTGAACTCAAATGCTTTGAAAACATTGAGATAAAATAGTTCATTTAAATTATAAAATTTCTCATTCCCTCATTCCTGTGTAGCTAAAATCCACTGCAATGGGCCATGACTAAACTCAATTGCATAGTCAGTAGCTAATTTAATGCAAGTCTTACAGGAGGTGCCAATTAAGCATAATGTAAAAATTTTCATGTTCAGCAGTGGCAGACTATGAGTTAAAGTGTTGGGTCTTTGGTGCTTTCCCTCTGTGTTATGGAAAAAGGAAAAGGAGATGACTTTAGACCAGTGGTTCTCACAGTATGGTCCCTGGACCAACAGTAGGGACATCATCTGAGAACTTAGCTAGAAATGTAAATTTTAGAGCCCTTCCCTGGTTAATTCTAATGATTGAGAGACAGGATCTTTAAAATGTCTTCATGCAGTTGGGCCTTTGGGTAACCCTTAAGTCATAGAGCACAGGCAACCGTGAGGTTGTTTAGGATTAGAAGAAATCTTGTCAAGTTGTATCTCTGTCTCCCACCTTGTAGGAAAGGACTATACTCCCATGCAGCCAGCCTAGTTGAAAATAAGTATTTTAAACTGTTTTTAAAAGATTCCACAGCTTCAAAAATTAATTTGCCCCAAATTTAACAGCCCTCTTCATCTGGAAATTTATTATATGGCTTAATTAAGGCAAACCACTCTGTTCTATTTTAAAACAAATTTAATGGAAAACTGCTTAATATCTCCTCCCTTTCCTTTGAACACTTGAAAAACATTTTTATTTTATTTTTTTGAGACAGTCTTGCTGTGTCACCCAGGCTGGAGTGCAGTGGTAGCGCAAAGTTGACTCACTGCAACCTTCGCCTCCCGGGTTCAAGTGATTCTCACACCTCAGCCTCCCTTTTAGCTGGGATTTCAGGTGTGTGTCATTGTGCCTGGCTAATTTTTATGTTTTTAGTAGAGACAGGGATTTACCATGTTGGTCAAGCTGGTCTCGAACTCCTGGGCTCAAGTGATCTGCCTGCCTTAGCTTCCCAAAGTGCTGGGATCACAGGCCTGAGCCACCGCGCCTGGCCAGGAAAACTTTTATTTTAAATAGGCTACTTGCCTTTTATACTTCATGCTTATTCATGTAATCCTTTGTTTCTAAGTTTATCTTTTCAAGATTTATTTCCCAGCAAATGTAACTCTATAGAAATTAACCTAGTCTCCAATTGGAAACGTGTTGAAGCAAAGTCCCGCTTTTGCATGAGGTTAGAAAATGACAGTACTTCGGGTATAAAATTAGTTCCTTAATCCTCCCCCAAGGTGTACCATTTTGTGCTTCAACTTGTATGGCCTATAAACCTTGAGGAATTTTATTGTCTTTGAACATTATCCAGCAAATCTCCTCTAATTAATTTAATCCCTACAGACATATACTTGTTGATCAGTACCAATCAAGGCCAAAAATATCAGTCCTGCTTGGAAAGCTGCTTTTGGCAAGAAGACTCTTGATTCTGAGTTGTTTTGTGCTCATGCAGCAAAGGTACTCAGGAGGGCTTTTACCTCACCCTACTCCCATTTCATTAGTGACAACTGGCGGACACGAGAATCTTCATGTATGTGCTCATCCCTCTGGCTTCCTTCTCCCAACTGCTAATGGAAATTGTTAACATTACTTTATTTGCAGAAATAGTCTTAGAATAATTAGAGGGCCAACCATCCTGAGAATTACTTAATACAGCCTATTGGCTTAAATCAATTTTCATCTAAAGGGTAGTGTGGACGAATGCCTTTTGCTTGTTCGTTTGTTTGTTTGTAAGGACTTCCAGCCTTGAAAAACCATTGTCTTTACAGATAACACAGTTCCGTGATTAATAACAGACTTTGTCAAGAAAGTTTCCCTAATGGGTAAACTCAGTGCCTTCCACTATATCTCAAGATCATTGTCTCTGCCTTGCCTTCTTCATGCCTAAAAGTCCAGCAGTAAATCATCCTTTACCTTTTTTGTCCTTTTACGCAATTATCCTGATTTCTTTCATCATTTTCCATCTATCTGTTTCTGGCTTTCTATATTTCTCTTAATTCTTTCTAAACTCTTCATATAAAACAGATTTATTATTTTGTAGGATCAAGACAGTGCTAACCTGAGTGGGTAGATGGATTACCTAATGATTCTTGGATATATTTTTATTCTTATATCCCAGAGTCACACTATAAAAATCATAGATTACTGTGATTCCTTTATCCATTCTTCAGATACTTACATGTGGATTTAGATATTTTATCTTTTTCCAGCCTGTTTTATATGTTGGTAGACAAATAGAAAACCTTCTTATTGATTGCTTTTAAAAGTACAGAATTTGAAGCTATAGTGTGTACACATAATGCTTTACTCAGACCAATTATATCAGAGGTTGGTAAGCTTTTTCTTTAAAGGACCAGATAGTAAATAATTTAGGTTTTTAGATCATAAAGTCTTGTTACAATTACTTGACTCTGCTTTTATAGCATGAAAGTAGCCCCAGACAATATATAAATGAATGAGAATGGCTGTGTCCCAATAAAACTTTATTTATAGGTATTATATGCAATTTGAATTCATAAAATTTTTATGTCACAAAATATTATTATTTTGATCTTTTTCCTACTATTTAAAAATGTAAAAAGCATTCTTACCTTGCAGACAGTATAATAACAGGCAGTGGACTGGATTTGGCCCTTGGGCTATAGTTTGCTGACACCTGAATTATATGAAAAGGGGGGTTTTAAACACTGAAAATATTTATTAAGCCTCAGCATATCTTGTCATCCCGAAGTGCTTAGTTTTGTCTCCCCCTCATTCATATTTTCTGCTGTAGTCTTTTACAGATCAGACCCATTTCCACTGTCCTCCAATATCCTTTCTAGTGATATTTTAGTGCCACTACACTACACTTCTAGTAGAATCAATGACGGTGTTCAAACAATGTTGAGTGAATGAATGCATGAATGAGAAAAGAGGACGCGGAGAAAAGAAGGAAGAAAGCACTTAAATGGAGACAATTTCATAACTGGTGAAGTGGAAAAATAAATACGAATAAGTTATTTGAAAGAAGAGATCATCTATGTGTTCCAATTTCAGTACTTTTGTATTGTGTTCAAACAGAAAAAAAATTTGAATTGGATATAATTCCATTGCTCCTCCTACTTGTCCTTTGGTGTTGCCTCATATTTTTAGTGGGTTTTATTTTTCTGTCTCCAAATCAGAATAAAAAACAATTTTGCCATTTTTTTTAAAAGAAGCCATACAGTACAAAGAAATTATATCCCTATGTGTGGATGGTTCATTCAGCCAATAATAATCTTGAAGTTATTGGTTCAAATCTACTGTACACTGTTCACACAGCAATAGACCTAACTTCAAAATGTGAACAGCAGCCCAGTAAATGCTTACTCTTGATAAGAAGATCTAGGGAAGAGAATATTGGTGAATCAAAACGTATCCTTCCCTGTAACTGAAAATGTGCTTGACAGCATACATCCTTTGTACAGTGGATAAATGGTATTATATAAGTGAAGGATAACATTCAGAAAAATATTTATGATTAATTCAGGGATACAGAATCCATCCTAGTTAATGACAATCTCTTCTGAACACTGAAAATGTCATTATTGCACTCATATTTATACTTGTCTGTGCATGGGGATTTTTACATAAACTTCTCTGGTCTTTTGGCATTGGGAAAACAATGCTGTTTTGAAAGCTAGAGCATGAGGCCGGGCGCGGTGGCTCACGCTTGTAATCCCAGCACTTTGGGAGGCCAAGGCGGGCGGATCACGAGGTCAGGAGATGGAGACCATCCTGGCTAACACGGTGAAACCCCGTCTCTACTAAAAATACAAAAAAAAAAAAAAAAAAAAATTAGCCGGGCGTGGTGGTGGGCGCCTGTAGTCCCAGCTACTCGGAGAGGCTGAGGCAGGAGAATGGCGTGAACCCGGGAGGCAGAGCTTGCAGTGAGCCAAGATTGCGCCACTGCACTCCAGCCTGGGTGACAGAGCGAGACTCCGTCTCAAAAAAAAAAGAAAGCTAGAACATGTATCCTTGTGTTTTCTGTGGCATCACTGCTTTAAGCATATATTAAGCAATACACTGGAAATGTTTTTTTAATAAGAAAGGAAATAGAAAATCCACCACTTCACAGGTATCTACAGTGCTTTATATTCTATAGAATGTGAGTACTTAGCTCTGGGAGGGTTTAGGCTCTTAAAGAATGAGAACAATCCAAATCCATTAGAACAAGCTGATGAACTGCATTTCCACGGGCTTGACTTGGTCCAGTTAAATGAGAGACAAGCTAGCTAATAGATCCATCAGGTAAGCTGGCTACAGCCATTGCTTTTATTCCACATGGAGGGAGATTTCATTGGGAAGAGGCCAGGTTTACCATTCCAGTGCTTTCCAAATATGCCCTGTGGAACTCCAGTTTTATAAAATGCAACCAAATAAAGGGGCTCTGTAGTGAAATTAGTTCAGAAGACCCTATGAGGTATGGTCTGCCACTGGAGATACATAGGACACATTAATATATTAAGGGCTCTGAGCAGTTCTGCAACAGAGAGCTGACATTGGGTATACGTTTCCTGGCCCTTTGCTGTCCTCTTGATTTTACAAAGCTAAAATTAGGTAGCACTTAGTAAACCTAATACATTATTTCAACTCCTGACTTGAACGTGGGAAATTTCACAAGAAGATAAGATCAAAAGTCAAAGAATGTTTTTCCTCTATAAAATGTTCTTTCTCTATTTAAAGGTGAGAAACTATATATATATATATATACAGCGATTATGACCTTATATTCTAAACTTTGTTTTGTGGTGAAGACTTCTGTGGAGTTGGCAGACGAATGGGAAATAAAATACTACCCTTCTAAATTCTTTCAGGTATGCCAAAGTATGTCTATTGAACTGGGTCAGCTCTGAGTTAAGATCATTAATCCACAGTCCTGGTGTACAACAGCCAATGGTGGTCTGGTAATGTTAAGGGGTGTTGCTGAAATACCAAAAAGAAAATAAATTTTTGTTTATTTCCATTTATAAGATGAATACATGCCATACAGCGTGTTTAGAAGTGTGTTTTGAAATCAGAGTGTAGCAACTTGCAAAGATTATGGATCATGAGGCTACCACAAGCTTTCTCAACCTCAGAATAATTGACATTTTAAGACAGAGGATTCTTTGTTGCAGGGCGCTGTCCTGAGTAAAGCAGGATCCCTGGTTTCTATCCACTAGATGCCAGTAGCATCCCCCCTCCAGTTGTGACAATCACAAGTGTCTCCAGACATTGCCAAATGTGCCCTGGAGGTCAAAATCATCCCCAGTTGAGAACCACTGGACCAACAGCTCTGCTGTGGGGCTCCTTTGTTGCCTGGATGCTGCTTCATTCCTTCAAAATTTATGAATTGAGCTTTAACCACTTACCTAGGCCTGATTCATTCATCTGGAAATGAGCTGCAAAATACGGCTTTTTCGTTATGAGCTTTCTGCTCATATTATTACCATACTATTTTGAAACAAATTCACATTTCGTAGCAGTCTAATTCATTATTATAAAATCCAAATTGTGCAGAAGTTCCCAATTTCTACTTTTCCTAGAGCAGAACTTGTAGCAAGAGTTAGGTCATAACTTCTAATATAGTTATTAAATTACAGAAGAATATGTTCTAGAATATTCTATGTATAGACCAATGGAATGAAATTTGAAAAATATTTTTGGAAGGTGTCTGAATAGTTTGTTTACATATGTGATTTTCAAAAGCAAATATTTACCTAGGTGAGAAAAATGTAAGTATAATTCACTCTTAATAAAGTTAATTATTTGTCAGGTTAAAGAAAATCACCCTGTAAGCACGCTAAGAGCAGTGACAAATAAGAGATTTTCCATATTGAACTTTTCACCCCAGATTCTTGGGTCCACATTTTTATTTTCTACTGAAGAAGATTCAGATGATTTTTAAAAATTGTAGAAGTGACTAGCAGGAATAAATTATAAAATTAATGCTGTGCATCTATAAACTTGGAGAGATCATATTTGTGTGCCTGAACTGCTTGAAAGGCACTGTGTTAGCATCATGTTTAAAATTTGACAAATTAATGTCATATTAATAACACTCTGTGTAATTTTTAAATTAGCTTTGCTCGTATTTTTACATTTCACTTTTTTCCTCTCCTGGTTATCTTCACCTTTCCATTTTAGTTCTTATTGTGTAGACCCAAAGACTAAAAGAATGAAACTGTCTGCTCAGAAATAAATCCACTGGGAGAGCATTGATTTTTTTCAAGCCCACGTGTGTGTGTGCACACATAATAAGATAAAGTTGCTAAAAATATTTACAACTGGAAATGTGCCTTACAGCACAATCCCTTGTCCCTGTTTTATTAAAACAAAAAGGAAAAGATAACACTAAGCTTTAATGAGAGAAGTTGTAACAAAAATCCAGGGCATTTGTTTCAGTTAGACACTGGAATAACCTGTGGTGAGGAGCTATTGGTTCTTTGCAGGCTTAGGTAACCGCAGCGTGGAAACCACTTCTTCCTCTTGCAGGGGAAGTTGAGCAAAACCAAACATAGATGCTCTATGAGTATGAGCTGTCAGAAGTGTTGGCATGTGGAAACCATCACTTGAAATTTGATTAGTCTCTCAAACCATCGAGGTTGGCCCTGAAGATGATATAATGAAAAGCTAAAAGTCTTGAGAAATGGACCAGTGTTTTGTCCTTCTTTCACTGTAGAACCTTGAGTGTCTCCTTTTGTTCACTTAATGTGCTGCAAGGGTGTTATAGGAATTACAAGGATGCTCAACACACATTCCTTGTCTTTTAGGAGCTTTTAATACATTAGGCCCTCTAGGAAGAGTAGTCAAGAGAGAGTCATCTTTTCTTGAAAACTGTTCATGAGGCACCAGTGAATTTTTATTTTTGGTCTTGCTAATATTCAGGCTGAAAACAAAAAATGTTTAAAAGCATTATTTTAATGTATATCTTTAACTCATTTATTTTGTATTACCTGCTTAGCAAAATTATTAAAAGATAGGATTATGGTTTATATACCTTTTCTTAGCTCTTACTATATTATTTTGAAATAACCTGAGAAATATACGTGTGTGTGTGTATATGTATTTAATATATTGATCTATTGAATATATATTACATATTTTGTAATATCTTCCTTTTCTACTAAAAGATGAACTTATCAAGAGCAGGCTCCATGCTTTATTCATCTTTGGAACCACAGAGTCTAGCATACAGTAGAGCTCAATAAATGCCACACTGAACCAAGCTTAGAAATGTGATATGTGATCTGTTTATAATCAAAGAAAAGTAAGTTTAGGTTAAATAAGTTTACTTTTTATAAAAAGTTACATTCCCACTGCCTAAGAGATGACTGAGATAGCTCTTGTCAGATTATCTAAAAAGTTGGCTCTGCAGAGGTACAAAGGCACACATATTTCTTTGAGCACTTCTTCCATTCCTAGGGAGAATGTGGTTGGCGTCCCTATTCAGTCCTGTTCCCTTTCATTCTGCCATGCCAGAAAAGATCCATATGTACAGCGAACTCCGGTGTTTCTATGTATTGATTTCTACCTCGTCTTGTTCCCAAAGGGATCTGAGTTGGAAAACTCCAGTACAAATTGTGTACCTAGTGACCTTGTTGGCCTGATTCTTCTGCTCCCTTTGCTTGGTCTTTCCTTAAGAAATTGTGCTCTGAGTGGTTTCCAACTCTAGTTGCTAACAACATGTCAGGTAAATAATAAATGAAGCAACATATGTATTTCTTATGTGCCATGGAAGACTTACCCTGAATAAATAATAAAGCATTCAGAGGATAGCGAGACCGGTTCCAAAGGATTGTTTCCGTCAAGCTCTCCAATCCATCTGGTATATAACAAACAGATTTAACCTAAGCAATTTCTTTTGTACCCAAGAATTAGTTCACCCCACCCACTTTGGGTAGAAGGAATCATGAGAGTAAAATGTGGTTTCTACCAGTAAGTTGTGAAAATGCTGACAAGTGGTAGGATATTCAAGGAGACAGGAGAGAAAACACTGGTACTCAGTAATGGTTATGTTGTAATGATGAAAAACCTTCTTCCATTTGTGCCCTTCCTGACAAAGCAGGTTGCAAGAAACTTCACTGAATTTTGAATTCTCTTGAATGTTTTATCATCAATTTTACCTTCCTAATATATGTGTGTAGATGTTTTCATTAATCCATTTAAGTACAGTGAAGCCACATGTGCCTTAGTGCAAGCAAAGATTTGAACTTTGTATATATCATTGATATCTTTTAAAGCAAGCATCAGCGACTTCTTTTGAAAGTGTCAAATTGTAAATATTTTTGGTTGTGTGGGCCATGCCATCTCTGTTGAAACTACCCAATAATACAAAAGGAATGGATATGCTGTGTTTCAGTAAACCTTTATTTACAATAACAGGTGGCAGTCTGAATGTGGCCCACAGGCCTGTAGTTTAATGATCTTTATTTTAACAAAATGCAAAATGGGTAATATGGGAAAGAAGCACCTGTCTATATAACATCCGATCATCTTGTGTAACCACATTTATAATCAAGTTCGACTTAAATGTTTAAATTTCTTGCGTATTAGATCTTTTTTTTCCCTAGACCGCATATGAATCAGTTGCCATTACCAAATAAGAAAATAATGTGTTTGTCACCATGAAACATTGCCCTCCCCCTTAACATAATTCCTCTTAGTATATCCCTCTCTTTTACTTAACTGCTGGCGATAAACCTCACTTGTGAGAATGGCCAGAGATTTGCTGCCAGAATGACTTAGCATCTTCAAGCCCCTTCCTGCAGCTCTTGAAAAAGCTCCCAAGCTCAGCTGGCCGCCTGGGCTGGCACTCTGTTTCTGTGGGTTAGAGTGGGTATCACATTTCTAATGGATTAGCTGACTATTGGGAATGCAGAAGGGTTTTTAAAGTCTCTTAACTTCTAAATGCAGCACATAAATGGAGTTCTATGAATATTTAATTCGAGTGCAAGACCCGAAGTTCTTTGCAATTAGTTTAACTGGTGCTTTCAGGAGAGAGAGTATTTCCTTTGAGTGTTGTGGGGTTTACAGTACACTCTTTGTTTTCCTCACTTCATAGCTTTCCATGAGCTGGATCATGGTCACTTTTTTACAATGTTCAGAATCCATTCCTTTTTTGGTACATCTAGCACATATCTTCTCCTACTCATTAGTAAAGAGATGGAGTTTTCAGGTACAATATCTCTTACATTTTCATTTAGCAATCTTCCCTCTTATATCTTCCATTAGGATCTCAGTGGAACTTAAATACTTAGATTTGCCTAATGGCTAGCAGCCTCTGCTACAAAATTTATTTGCTTACCTTTCCAATGAAATAAACATTAGAATTGCTATGCCATGGACAGGCTTTCTTTCTCTTTTTATGTGTCTTTCCTCCTTTCTCTCTTCTCTCCTTTCTTCTTTATCTTCTTCTCCTGTTTCCTTACCTTAAAGTGAATATGATAGCAGTGTCATTCAAATTATTTTATTCACCAAATGTTTTTTAAGCACTTGACATATGCATGAATTCAAGCTGTCATCATTGCTTGCACAGATTATTGCAACAGCTTTTTAAATTGTCTCCATGTCTCCAGTTAGTCCTTGTTCAGTTCCTCTTCTCCACCCGTGCTGGAGTAACATGCAAGTCTAAACTTTTCAAAATATAAGTCTCACCGGGTCAGTGCAATTACATCCTAACATCTGAGGATACAGGACAACACTTTGATTTGCATTATCAGCCTTTTCTGAGTTTGGCTCTAGCAACATGCAGAACTCATCATGCCTCCTTCTTGCTTGTGCATCAGTCAAACCTGATATCTCTCAGTTCCCTAAACATGGCTAATTGTTCCCCACACCACCGTATTTGTCCTATATCACCTCTTTACTTATTTATTCCTTTGACAATGTTAATCATTCCCAAATTGGGCCACTTTCTCTACCTTACTTGTTTTTAGTAAAATTCTTTTCACTGTACTCTAATATTACTTGATTGTAACAGCTAGATGTAATTTCATAAGAAGAAGTTATGTGCCTTTTGATTTTGGAGTTCCAAGCATGCAGCACAATCTTTGGCAAATAGCGATGTACAGCAAATATTGAATAAACATCCAGTCCTCAGTGCTGAGGTACAAAGCTAGAGAAATAACTTATATTCTGTCCTGTATAAATTAAAGTTTCCTGTGTTTTCACGAAGTTATTGTCAGGCTTTGCTGATTTATCATATTGTTTTTCTATCTCATTTGAATCTCATTTTTAAACATATCTTTTTCCCTTGTCTATCTGCTAATGTCTGTCTAGCTCCATTATTAATCTTGTGAATAAATGTTCTAATGTATTCAACAAGTAATATCTTAACAATTTTCTGTAATTTGTAGCATCACCATCTGCTATCTTGTGGTGGATTCAGGAAAATACTGTGTGTTGTGCTTTGTGGAGAGTGTATATGAATTAAGGCAACACTGTACTTCTCTTTCACAATGTACTCACCACAAAAACAGGACAACATAAGACCTTCTGTGACAACATCTGTGGAGAAATAAATCCGTCTTTGTATGAAAGCATCTGTTTCCCTTATACCTCTATATGGTTAGGAGATGTATTTGTCCATGCCTTTGTTTATTTAGCATAAATAAATTTATTTTCCACAGGATAGTTGAAAATGTATAAATATTCCATATATATAGATATAGATATATCTATATATACACACACACACACAATACCCTCCACACATTTGATATTTTTAATATTTTGTTTTTAAAATTTATTTATTTCTTAAGATGGAGTCTTGCTCTGTCACCCAGGCTGGAGTGCAGTAGCATGATCATGGCTCACTGCAGCCTCAAACTCTTGAGCTCAAGAGATCCTCCTGCCTCAGCCTCCCAAGTTGCTCAGACAACAGGCAAACACTATCATGACTGACAATTTTAAAAATTCTGTTGTAGAGATAGGGTCTTGCTTTGCTGCCTAGGCTGCTCTCAGGCTCCTGGCTTCCAAGCAGTTCTCCAGTTTGGGCCTCCCAAAGCGCTGTGATTATAGGCATAAACCACCATGCCTGGCTCCCTCCACACATTTAAAATATGAATAGATCCTGAAAATACTTTGCATTCATAACTTATTCAGAGTTTCTGTCCATTTCATGCAGTTTGGTAAGACTTTGAAGTCAACAAAATGCATATTTCAACTCTTAACTGTTTTTATTTGAAATTATTTTATTTCACTTTTGATTTATCTACCTTTAGTTATACAAGAAATTATAATTACATTGAATATATCCCCATCTGCACCTTCATCTCCAATTTGTTCCATCTCTTTAGACACCATTGTTATCAAATATCAGTTTGGTATATAAACTTTCAGACATTTTTCTAAGCATTTATATAAATATCGATATATAGAGATAGATCCTCATAAATGTTTTCATAATGTATACATTGATATATATGTAATTTTATACCTTTAGCATAAATATATATACAATTAGCAAAATATCAGAAAATACAGATTATCTGATTCCCTTTTACAACCACATTATATTCCACAGAATGTATAATGGAGATATCTATCTGAAAGCAGCCAAACGTCCTCTACCTATGGCTCAAACAATATAGACATTTGTTATTTCACTAACACAATAACCGAAGATAATATGTTCAGGGCTGGGTCAGTGCCTTGGCAATGTTATTCAGGGAGCAATATTCTTTTTATGTTTCCTAACCATCCTCACATGTTGGCACTTTCCTTCGGGCTTTTTGACTACTTCGGCTCTAGGCTCTGTTCATACTGCATTTACAAGCAAGAGCAAGGAGGCCAGGACAAAATAGCTTTTATTTTATTAGAAAGCCCAGTACCTTTCCACAAACTTCCCATTGCATCTTACTCACCAAAATTGGGTCAATTCCACACCAGTTGCAAGGGAGAGTGGGGACATGAACATCCAGCAAAGGGGAAACAAATAGTTTTCATTGGATTGGACCCATAATGACTTATCATTAAGACTTCAGATATTGCTGAAACAAAACTGTTCAGCTTATAAGGAAGAAGAAAGGGATGATGAATTGATTGCTAACATAATCTGCCATAGAAGGCTGTTATTTAATTTTCCAAACTCATTGACATTTAGATTATGTATACTCTGTGCTATTAAAAATAATACTTCAGGCCAGGTGCCGTGGCTCACGCCTGTAATCCCAGTACTTTGGGAGGCTGAGGCAGGCGGATCATGAGGTCAAGAGATCGAGACCATTCTGGCCAACATGGTGAAACCCCATCTCTACTAAAAGTACAAAAATTAGCTGGGCGTGGTGGTGCATACCTGTAGTCCCAGCTACTCAGGAGGCTGAGGCAGGCGAATCACTTGAACCCAGGAGACAGAGGTTGCAGTGAGCCGAGATCACACCACTGCACTCTAGTCTGGCAATAGAGGGAGACTCCATCTCAAAGAAAACAAAAACAAAAACAAAAAACTTCAATAAAAATTATCGTATGTACTTCCTGGTTCGTGTGTGGTATATTTCTCTTATGGAAATACAATGACAAGGAACTGACGTACCGTGGAATACGTATGTATGTATGCATGAGTGTATGTATGTATATGTGAGGTAGATATTATGTTCATTAAAGCTTTAATGAAAGCCAACCCTGAGTCTATTTGGATTTAGTGATACTTTTAAAGGTAAAGTTTGACTTCCTTTTCATTTTCCTTTATGAGTTAATGATGGTAAGAATATTTTTTCCAAATAATACTGTCTAATATATTAGCTTAACGTTAAACATCTTTTTCCTTTTTTTCTTTCTTGCCTTCTTTTTATTTTCCTTTAAATCATCCCTTTTATCTATAGTTATTTCCCCCTAAGGTTGGCTTCTTGGTGCCTTTTTTCTTTTTTCCTAAAGTTGGTTTCTTTCAGCCTTCTTTTTTCTTTCAAAGACTGTAATTTCAAATATTTTTTTCTCTATTTTAGTGAACTTTTCAGAAAATTAACTTTCAACTTCATTAAATTGTACTTTTTTCAGGTATGCATTCCATAATTTTGTTTTCATTAATTCCTTCTTTATATTTTATTTAGTTGAAAATCAGATTTTTTAGGGGAAGGGAAGAAATCTTTTATGTATTTCCATATTCTTTCCACTGTGACCCCTGAGAATGACTTGTAGGAACTCTTCCTGTTGGTAACCTAAGACATATTTTTAGTCAATAAGTTATATTTCCTAAGAGAGAATGTGTATCCTATTTTTAGGGAGCAAAGTATTATAGATTATGTATATCTGTGTCTTGTTTCTTCTTATATTCAAATCCTCTATAGCACCACGTTTTGGGGGCCTATGTAATCTGTGAGTTTCTTAGAGATAAAATTTTGTAGTTACATAGGTGTGCATCTCTCTAACATTTTTCTTTTTGATTTTAAAAATTCATTTCAATTATATTGTGTGCTTGAGATTTCTAAGGTTTCATCTTTTGAGTAGATTATTCCCTAATCTATATGAGATATCCATTTGCCAATTGTAATGGTTTTATCCTTGAATTTCCTATCAGTATATTGGTTCTCTGAGTATGTTTTTTTGTTTGTTTGTTTTTGGTTTTGGTTTTGGTTTTAAGTGTCATTCTAGCTACTGGTTTAAAAAAATATTTAGCAATTTATGGTTGGGTTAATTTTTCCAATTTTTTATTGTGGTAAAATACATATAAAATGTATCATTTTAACCAACTTGAAACAAACAGTTTGGTAGTATAAAATACATTTATATTGTGCAACCATCACCACCATCCATGTTCAGAACTCTTATCTTGCAAAACTGAAACTCTATACCCATTAAACAATAATCTCCCATTCCTCTCCCCCCGGTTCCTGGTAACTATTATTCTACTTCTTTTCTCTGTGTTTTTGACTACTCTGAGTACCTCATATAAGTGGAATCAGATCGTGTTTGTGCTTTCATGATTGGCTTTTTTCTTATTGTATGATATCCTCTAGCTTCGTCTATATTGTAGTGTATATCTGAATTTTCTTCTTCTTTAAGGCTGAAATGTATTTCATTTATGAATAATGGAATATTATTTTACTTCTCCATTCTCCCATTGATAGACCGTTAGGTTGCTTCCACATTTTAGCTATTGTGAATAATGCCGCTATAAACGTAGGTGTGCAAATATCTCTTCAAGACTCTACTTTTGATTATTTTGGATTTAAATCTACAAGTGAGATTGCAAAATCAAATAATAATTCTATTTTTAATGTTTGTGAGGAACTGCCATACTGTTTTACATTATGACCATACAATTTTATATTTTTACCAACAGTGTGCAAGTGTTCCAACGTCTCCACATCCTCACCAACACTTGTGGGTTTTTTGATTTTGTGTTTTTAACAGTTGCCATCCCAATACTTGTGAAGTGGCATCTCATTGTAGCTTTTACTTACGTTGTGGTTAGGGGTTCAGTTTTGTTCATGAGATCTCCTATGAGCCCTTCAGTAGATGCCATATTTGTTTCCCAACATCTGCTCTAGAGATATAGGTGAGTCTTATTTCTGGGAAAGATATGTTTCAACTTAATTTCTATGGACAGCAAGAGAAGAGAGCAGGGACGCCGAAATGTGTAACAAGACAATAGTCAATCTTCTGGGAAGGGGCCCTCCCATTTTTCCTGAGTGTCACTAAGGGCTAGGGATTCTGCCTTGCTTTTTTTTTTGTTTTTTTTTTTTTTAAGAAAGCATCCACTCTCCCCAATCGCAAAGTTTCCTTCATTTATTTACTAAATACTCAGTAAGAGCCTATTATGTTGTAGACACTGTTTTAGGAGGTAAGGATACCAGAGTGAACAAAACTAATATAGTCTATGCCTTCATGGAGCATGCATTTCAGTAAGGGGAGACAGATAATAAATAAAGAAGCAGGTCGATGATATGCCAAGTAGAGATAAGTGCTTTGGAAAAAAAAAAAGGTTTTATTTATTTTCTATTTTGGTGTAATAAATTGTCACCTATCTAGAAATTGCCACCTAGAAGCTCAAAAATGACACAAATTTTCTGTCTCTTTCTTTTGGTCAGGAATCCTACATGGTATAGCTGGATTCTCTACTTAGGATCTCACATGGCCAAAATCAGGGTGTCATTCAAGGCTGCTATCTCATCAGGTGCTTGAGGACCTCCTCCAAGCTTAGCTTATTGGCTGAATTCAGTTTCTCATGTTTGTAGGAATAAGATCCCTGTTTCTTTACTGACTATCTACCAGGGAGCTGTTCTCAGCTCTTAGAATCTGCCTGCATTTTCTGCCATGTGGTCCTCTCCACAACATGGCAATTGCTTCTCTAAGACCAGCAGAAAAATCTCCCTGCTGCTTTGAAGTTCTGACTTTGCCTATCTCTGACCTATAAATGGAGAGTCAAAGGATTCAAATGATTAGTTCACAGAAAATCTCCCTTTCTTAAACTCAACTATGCCTTTTAGCATAATCTAATCAGGGAAGTAAAATCCATCATATTCACATTCCTAGGAGTTATGCAGGGCGTGGACACAAAGGGGTGGGGATCACAGATGCCATGTTAGAATTCTGCCTCCCCCATAGGATAAGGGGATAGATAGTAAAGAAGTGAGATAAGCCTGATGCCCTTTATGTGGGGTGATAGGGTGCAGCTCTCTGGCATGTGACCTTCAAATACAGCTGAGATTTTTGGAGGGAGAGTTTTTTCCAGGATTAAGGAATAGCAAGTGCCATGTCTGGAGCAAGAGCAGGATGAATATGTGTTTGAGACAACAAGTAGTCCTGTGTGGCTGAAGTAGAGTGATTAACGGGGAGAATAGAGGGAGATTCATGTGAGAGACTCAGATAAGGTTAGACCTTGAAAGCCATCATAACAACTTTGGTTTTTACTCATAACTGTTGCTTTTTTGTATATATAATCACAATTTTAAATCCTGACTTTAAGAAATCCATATTCTGAAAAAAAAAAGGCTTATAAAGTTGAGTTGAGATGCATTTAAAAAAACATACATGGACACAAAACCTATAGTTCTTTCTAAAAAGTTTAGAACAGTTGTAGGCTTATAGAAGACTTGAGCAAGTAGAACGGGGAGTTGCCATTTACCTCGCTCCTTCTTCCAGTGCTTTCCCCTGTTATTAACATCTTGTGTTAGTGCGGTACATTTGTTATAGTTGATGAGCCAATATCAATGCATTATTAACTAAAGTTCATAGCTTACGTTGGGGTTCATACTTTGTGCTATACAATTCTATGGGTCTTGAGAAATGCACAATGTTATGTATCCACCCTTAAAGTATCATACAGAATAGTTTCACTGCGCTAAAAATCTATTGAGCTTTAACTATTCATCTGTCTTCTCTTCCCCTCTCCTGAACTCAAGGCAACCATTTATCCTTTTACTGTCTCTATAGTTGTGCCTTTTCCAGAATGTTATATAGGTTGATATAGAACATAGCCTTTTCAAATTGGCTTCATTCACTTACCAATGTGCATTTAATGTTTCTTCATGTCTTTCCATGACTTGTTGGCTCATTTATCTTTTTTATACATTTTTTTAAATTAAATCTTTATTTTAGATTTAGACAGTACATGTGCAGGATTGTTACAACAATGTTTTGCATGGTGCTGAGGTTTGGGGTATAATTCAACCCCTCACCCAGGTAGCAAGCGTTATACCCAACAGGTAGTTTTTCAACCCTTGCCCCTGCACCTCCCTTATTTCTCTTGTGGTCCCAGTGTCTGTCATTCCCATCTTTATGTCCATGTGTACCCAAAGTTTAGTTCTCATTTATGAGAATGTGCAGCATTTAAAAAACCGATAGTTCTTGCTGATACCTTAGAATGGCTGGGATTCCCAGTTGATGGTGGAAATAGTGATGAGATGGGGGTGGAGAATTAGGAAGTTTACCAGCTCAGTGCTTTAATGTAATTTACCCAAGTTGTATATCTTCCTACTGTGAAGCTTCTGGAGGAAATAAAAATGTCAAGACGTGCATACACATACACACACATAATATTTATCTTAGTTAAGTTTTCTGTCAGACTAAATATATACCACTTTTTAATTTAAAGGCTAAATTTCAACTTACACAAATAAACTTGTATTCCCTGCCTAATCTGAACCATGAGTTACTGAGGATTCTTTGATTTTTTTTTTAAATTTTATGGGTTATATCCTACAAAGTCGGGACTTCCAATTTGACAGGAAATGTGAGATTAGCTTCTTTAATTGGGCCACATATGTTTTCTCTTATGACTGTGAAATCCATTGTGTGGTATCTATTTAGGCATCCCAAAAGAGAAAAAATAAAAATCTTTCGAATCAATTTAACAAATCAAAGCTTCTTGCTGAAAGGGTTACTGATGTGTAGGCTGCAAAACATCTTGCAAAACTGGCAGTTTTCTGACTATGGAGATAGAGATAATATAATCCCTATCCATTTTTTGTACTCACACAGTAACTTTAAAAGTAATGTGCTGAAAGTCTAGGCATTTCTCAGCCACTTTACTTGGATGGCTCAATGCTGCTCCAAGAACCGACAATTCCTCTTTCTCTTAGTTTCTTTTCTGCCAAGTTCCCTCCTTGCTGACAGAGACACCATCTGCTGCATGTGCAGTGACTGAGGCATCACTGAAATTCTGCTGTCAGTTTTATTCCAACATTCAAACAATTGCTAGTTTATTTTTGAAGCAGATTTCCACTCTAAAGCTCCTCATTTAAACTTCAGTCATCCCATAACAGTTATCAGTCATGTTGATATTTGCAACCTCAAGGCAGATGTTCTAGAAGCAGCCTCTCATTGACTTGCCTTCCATCAGCCATTAGTGTGTTTGCGGAAGGTGGATGCCCTTCATGCCAGATACTTTCCTCATTATGTCAGTAGAAACTATAGAGGTTGGGAGTAAGACTGGATTGGTGGTGTGGGGGTCAAGAATTAGAAAACTGTGGCCACTCAACCAGTTAGCACAGAACGCCACCAGAAAAGCCACTGCAAAGGGTTTCTCAGAATGTCACTGTACAATCACAGATAACGGCTTGTTCCCCCATATGATAAATCCCCAAGTGGAAGCAGGGCTCTCGAGGGCCCTTTCCCATAACTAAAAAAACCTCATCTTTCTCACTGTCTCATTTGTTCTAAGTGTCTTTCTGGACTCTTCTGGTTACTTCTACTTCCGCTTCTGACATTTATCCACTGAGTAGAAGGCAATTTGGCAAAGGGGCTGAAGATCATGTGCACTGAGGTTAGAGATACTTACTTTTGAAACTGAGTTTCCCTATTTGCTAGTCCAAGCTCCAGAGTCCTTAATATAGACTTTATGCACAGTTGTGAAAATGAATTATATAATGTTTGCAAAGTGCTGAGGGATGATAAGCGCTCTGTTTCTCTCTCACACATTTTCGCTGTTGCTCTTTCTCTTGTTCACTCTGTACGTTTCCATATATGTATGTATATGTATCATACAATGAACTGTCATACACACACATATACACACACATACAAAGAGATAGCTAGAGAGAGAGAGTCATACATCCCTAAACAACAAGGATACATTTTTAGAAATGGGTTGCTAGGCTATTTTGTCCATGAACATCGTAGGGGGTACTTACACAAACCTAGATGGTATAGTCTACTACATGCCTAGGATGCATAGAATAGCCTATTGCTTTTAGGCTGCAAACCTGTACAGTATGTTACTGTATTGAACATTGTCGATTGTAACACGATGGTACAATGGTATTTGTGTATCTAAACATATTTAAATATAGGCAAAGTGCGGTAAAAATATAAGAGGCAAAAAAATGGCACACCTGTACAGGGCACGTACCATGAATGCAGCTTGCAAGACTGGCAGTTGCTCTTAGTGAGTCAGCGAGTGAGTAGTTAGTGAATATCAAGGCCTAGGACATTACTGTACACTACTGTACACTTTAAAAACACTGGACATTTAGGCTTCACTAAATTTATTTAAAAATATTTTTTATTCAATAATAAATTACCTTTAGCTTGGATATTTTTACTTTATAAACTTTTATTTTTTTAACTGTTTTGTAATAACAGCTTAAAAACATTGTATAGGTGTAGAATTATATCCTTATTCTACATACTTTTTTCAAATTTAATTTTTTTTTTTTTTTTTTTGAGACAGAGTCTCACTCTGTCCTCCAGGTTGGAGTGCAGTAGCACAATCTCGGCTGACTGCAACCTCTGCCTCCCCGGTTCAAGAGATTCTCCTGCCTCAGCCCCCCAAGTAGCTAGGACTACAGGTGCAAGCCACCACACCCAGTTAATTTTTGTATTTTTAGTAGAGATACAGTTTCATCATGTTGGTTAGGCTAGTCTCGAACTCCTGACATCAAGTGATTGACCCACCTCGGCCTCTGAAAGTGCTGGGATTACAGGTGTGAACCACCGCACCCTGCCTATTTTCAATTTTTTTTTTATTATTTTTTTTTACTTAAAAGCTTTTCGTTAGAAACAAAGGCACAAACACACAAATTAGCCTAGGCTAACACAGGGTCAGGATGATCAATGTGGAGGTCTTCCACCTCCACATCTCCCGACTGGAAGGTCTTCAGGGACAATAATGTGCGTGGAGCTGTTATCTCCTATAGTAGCTATGATTTCTTTTGGAATATAACCTGCCTGAAGCTGTTTTACAGCTATTTTTATAAGTAGAAGAAGTACACTCTTAAGTAATGACAAAAAGTGTAGCATAGTAAATACATAAATCAGTAACATAGTTGTTTACTATCGTTACCAAGTATTATGTACTATACACAATAGCATGTGTAATATTTTTACACAACTGGCAGTGCAGTAGGTTTGCTTATACCAGCATCATCACAAACACATGAGTAATGCATTGCTCTATGACGTTATGATGGCTACAACATTCTGTGGGACCACTGTGTATATATGATCTGTGGTTAACTGAAACTTTATTATGCAGCTCATGACTGTAATGCAATACAACTGTGAGATATACACAATGAATTCTGCATCTGTATTGTCAAAATAAACTTCTTCAACCTATAGTTCTCTAACTTTATACCTATTCCTCTTTGTTTCTGTAAGATATTTCTTTTTTTTTTTTTTTGAGACGGAGTCTCGCTCTGTCGCCCAAGGTGGAGTGCGGTGGCGCCATCTCGGCTCACTGCAAGCTCCGCCTCCTGGGTTCACGCCCTTCTCCTGCCTCAGCCTCCTGAGCAGCTGGGACTACAGGCGCCCGCCACCACGCCTGACTAATTTTTTGTATTGTTAGTAGAGACGGAGTTTCACCGTGTTAGCCAGGATGTTCTCGATCTCCTGACCTCATGATCCACCCGCCTTGGCTTCCCAAAGTGCTGGGATTACAGGCGTGAGCCACCGCACTTGGCCTCTGTAAGATATTTCTAATTGGATATTCTGTAGTTATATGGAGCAAACTACTGGTAGATATAGAAGGAAGAAAGCAATTTGCCTTTTCCCCATTACTCTCATCAATATCACTATTCATACTGTTTTAAAGACCTTCTATTTTGATGATCCTTTCCTCTGAATTTCAACTTCAATTACTTTCTGCAGTAGGCATAAAGAAATTTATGAATTGATTCAAAGCCTTCTCTTTCTCCAACTTCTCTTTCCATAACATTATGCTTGTTGGTGGAGAAAGTACAATGATAAATTTAAAAAGTTGACAGTTTAGAACAGAATTTGGCAAACTCCAGCAAGTCAAATCCAGCCACTGCCTGCTTTTGTAAATAAAGTTTTATTGGCACCCAGCCACTCCCTTTTCTTTTTTTTTCAGATTGTCTATGGCAGCTTTTATGCTACAATGGCAGAGTTGAATAGTTGCTACTGAGATTGTATAGCTCATATAACCTAAAATATTTACCATCTGACACTTTGTAGTAAAACAAATTGCCAAGCCCCAGTCTAAAAGATTCTGAATTGTGTGTGTATGTAAGAGATAGGGTAAGATACAAGTGCATGCATAAACACATTTTAATGCTTTTGAACTTAGATATATCTGCCACAAAAAACCAACAAAAATATGTAAATTCCAAATTATGTGATGATAAAGACAAAGGAACAATAAAATCTGCTGAAGGACTACAAATTGGGTAATATTTCACAGACTAGCTCACATGTCAGTAGAACATCTGAAATTAGTAAAATTTGGTAACAACAGGTGAGCACAGGAAGTTCTTTCAATAAATATTTAGTGAGTGTCTATTGACATATTCCAATAGATGAAAGATTACTTAGAGTGAGTATCCATCACCTTCTTGTGCCTTCTGCAAGCTCTAGTGCAGTACTGCTCACATGGTAAGTTGACAATAAATGCCTTTTATTCAATTGCTGATGAAGTAGTTTGTAACAAACACATGATAACATTCCACAGCATAAATCATACAATGCTGAAGACACATAACTTCTGGCAAGATTCCTTAGAGAGGATGCAGGAGGGGGTTATTGCAACTAAAGTTTTGTGATGGATAGGATAGTTCTTGGGTGATGATTATCATTTGTTACTACGATTTAGTGGTTACTCTATCCTTAGTTCTCTGATACTCAAAACAATTTTTTAGTCTGTAATGATTTTCATGACTGGTAGAGAGTACATTCTGTGCTCTCATTCTTGAGAATGAAAACTCCCAATAATCTGTGCCCTTTGAAGTAGAGATTCAATAAGTGGTACTAATATTAGAATGAACTTGCCAAGGGCAAACTACTCATGGTACTTTGCCATACTTTGCAGCATGGAAACAGTAATTTTATAGAATTTTCCACTAATAAGCCACTCCTTATGTCTTTGGCCAATGGGAATTAATTTTTTGGATACTGGGCCTAATTGAATTAGCTCATCACCTTAAGCTTATACTAATAAATTTGGTGATAGCCTTAAGCTCCCTGCCTTCTGAACTCAGTCACTTTGCATGGTGTTAGTCACTGATGTCTTCTAAATCTCCAGGACAGAGCTTTCTACTGAAGATCCACAGAGATATCAAATATATCACTATTTTTCTGTTTATTAAAATGTCTGCCTTTCTTGCTAATTATTAATATCTATAAAAGCAGAGTCTGTGTCTTTCTTTCTCATGGTTGTACTCCCAGCTTCTACACAGTATCTGGCCCGTTGCCAGCCCCATTAAATGTTTAATGAATGAATAGGTTTTTTTGTGGACCATCGTGTACCAGACATGGTATTAGGTGCAGAGATAAGATTATTAACTCCTGCCCTAGCACCATTTATGGTCTAGCATTGACATTTCTCTTAAAACAGATAAACTAGCTTACCTCTTGATGTTAAACTATTAAAAGACTTGTAAGAATCGTTTTCAATGTGTCGTCATTTTTATAGGTTAATTTCATTTTGGGGAATCAGCCCATTTCAGTCGCAGTTACTCTGGGGCTGTGGGACAGTCCTCGAGGGATGTTCCATATGACTTTAGCTTCCACACACTCACGCAGGAGCACTAGTGTGCTTGGGCTCATTGAACGTGCACTGAGCCGGAAATTAGCTATAGAGTGACTTTTAGGATGGAAAAGGAAAATGAGTATTACAATCAATTACTCAAATGTAAAGAAATTAGCCTATGCTATGTTTTTTTTTTTTTTTTTTTTTCATTTAGAAAAAGAGGAAGGAACAAAGAAAGAAATGGAGGATGGAAGAGAGTGAGGGAAGGAAGGAGGGAAGGAGGAAAATTGAGAGAGAGGAAGAAGGGGGGAAGGGCAGGAAGTAGAAAAGGAGAGGAGACAAGGCTTTCACAAATTTCTGTCTGTAAACAAGGTTATATGTTTACATTGTTTTACGAATAAAAAATAATAGTAGCTTTTAAGTTCAATAATAGTTATTAACATCATGTAATGAGTACAAAAAACTCTATTAAATGCTTTATTAACTTATTTAATCCCAATGACAATCTTAGAAGGTGGGTTCTGTTATTAGTCCAATTCTACAGATAAAGAAAGTGAGGCACAGGAAGGGTACAGGAGTTTATCAAAATTAGAGAGCTGGGAGTAAGCAGCATTATGCTGATCACAGCAGTCAGCCCCCAGAACCTGTGCTCTGAGCAACTTTTCTCTGCTGTTCTCTTTTTCAACATGCGTTTATGGAATATTATCTATGTACCAGATACTTCCACATACCTCATTTTATTTTAACCTCCACAGTAACCCAGTGAGCCAGGAATTTTCAAATGAGGGGAGGGTGCAGAGTTTTGGAGTGACTTACTCAGGATCATTAAGTAGAAATGGGCATGGTTAAAATTCATGTCTAGGCTTTAAGTCTAACACCTACCTATCCTTTCCCAGCTAAAGCAATGGGCAGAATTTGAAATTGCCTCTCCATTCACATTCATGCCAGAAACCCATGTTCTAATCTCTGAAGAACTCTTAGTCCTTGTAATAATTAGTATTTAATAGTAGACAGAGCTTATTGTGTCCTAATAGAGGTTCCCTAGTCACTGAGTGGCAATTCCCAATTTTTAGGAGACAGCATATGAGGAGTCAAAGCAGATCAGGAGATTCCCTGGTCCTGGCAGATGTAAGTAGGAGGGGTCACCTGGTATAACCTTGCTGGTCTAGGGACAGTCTTCAGTGGGAGCTCTGGAAGCACAGCATGGCTGGCAAGAGCCCTAAAACATATCTCCTAGAGCACAAAAAATGTTCTATCACATTCCACCCTTTGAAGTTTTGAAGCTTGACAATAACAATAAAATTAAGTGCCAGAAAGCACCATGTTTTATGATTATTTTATAAAAAGGGCCTCTGATAAGCAAAGCTCACTCAGATACTTTATGTTTACAAGTCATAAAACAAGTGATGTTGGAAAAATAAAGACAATCCCCATGTCAAGGGAGTAACCATAACAATAACAAAAAAGCCCGACTTTCCTCAGAGAAGCAAATCTACGGAGACCAAGCTAGAGACTCATCTTTGAGGAATGTTACAAAAGCTAATGTCAAAGAAGAGAAGATATATTTTCTCTTCCTCTGGGGTGACAGGGTATGAGAAGAACTTAAAAGTTTCTACCCATTTCCTTGTGCAGCCTCCTTCCTTTTGAATGCCATGATTTAGATCCCTTTATAAGGATTTATTTGAAAGAAGCTTCTTATACCATAGGGGCAGTTTGTCTCTCTCTTTTTTAGGCCTTTGTAAATGAACAAAGTAACCACTTGTCCCACACAGGGTGCAAAGAGAGGTTTGGTATGGGTTTTACTGTCCATTCAGGCTCTGTATTCAGCAAGTTGTAAGTGAAATCTTTAGAAACCACTCAGTGGGAATCCTTTGCTTGGGGCACGGGGTGGGGAGGTAACTTTGAAAAACCTATTGAAACTCTGAGTGCTGTTGGGTAGAAACTGTTCTTTTTAGACTTCCTCACAGGCAGTACGGGAAATAAACACACACAGGAAGTCGTTTAGCCTCTCTGTGAACTTCATGTTGACATTTGCTTACCAAAAAGTCCATTGTGGGTACTTAAAAAAAATGCATGTACATGTGTGTGTATGAGTACACACACACAAAACACACAACACACACATATGTAAACATTTTTTAATTCTCCCAAATCGTGATGTTCATAATGAATACTGCTGAAATAAAACCAACAATGGGGAAAAAAGAATTAACACAAAAAATATAGGTGTAGAAACCTATAACACTATGTTTTCGGAGTAGAAGCTACATATACATGATACAGTTCAAACAAATATTTAAGAATCTGCTGCATGGCCTTTCTCAAGTATTCTTTGCAGTGTTTTATAATAACTTCTTGACTTACAATGTCATTATTTATGTATAATGTTTGGTTCAGGCTTTTTATCTTTACTTATGTGATTCTGGCTTTAGAACTGAAACAACGTTAAAATCTTCAATGGAGGGTCACTGAATCCTAAATGTGAAGTGGAAATGCTGATTTGAAAGCCAAAGATGAAGGACAATAAATTTATTTTACAGTGGAAAATGAAAGGATATAAACAAAGGGGAAGATTACCAGCGTCTAAAAAGTAACCACTGGAAGGGCGTGGTGGCTCACGCCTGTAATCCCAGCACTTTGGGAGGCCGAGGTGGGCGGATCACCAGGTCAGGAGGTCGAGACCATCCTGGTTAACATGGTGAAACCCTGTCTCTACTAAAAATACAAAAAATTAGTCAGGCGTAGTGGCGGGCACCTGTAGTCCCAGCTACTTGGGAGGCTGAGGCAGGAGAATGGCATGAACCTGGGAGGTGGAGCTTGCAGTGAGCCGAGATCGCGCCACTGCACACTCCAGCCTGGGCAACAGAGCAAGACTCCATCTCAAAAAAAAAAAAAAAAAAAAAAAAGTAACCATTTGGTTGTTAGGAATAGAAATTATTCAAGCTAAAGAAGACAAAGCGGGAGTCACTGGAATGATACACAGGATTCCTATGAAACATGTTACACATCTTTTCACAACCAGAAAGTCCTTGGTTTCTCTCTCTGAACCACATGGTCCTTCAGCTCTACTTCTTTCTGTGCATCTGCTCCTTCCACTTTGCCTAGTCAGTGGTCATTTAATTGCAATTTCTACTCAAGATCTTCTAAGCAGAAAAGAATAACTTAATATTTGGATAAAGGAATGCCTTATGGAGCTCAGAATCAGTAGTGGATCCGGGTATTGCAAGAAACTGGAGCCAAAAACTAAGAAGCCATCCAGAACCGAAACATTTCTTTCACCACCTTTGAATAAAATCTTCTCTTATCTCTATTACAGTCTATACTTTTTCTTTCTCCCTCTCCCCATCTCAGACCCCTGCCTCTCTCACTCCTGCTCTCTGTTATCCCTTCCCAGACAGACTTTTTTTTGTCTGTGTCTTCATTCACACAACTAAATCCCAGTTTTTCCTTGACATCACTTCTTAATTCAAATTCCCTATAGAGATGTATAATTCATCACATGACATTTCTGTATTTCCAGAAAAGACATCTGATTGGTTCAGTCTTGTTCAGGCGAGTACCTGGTTCACTCAGACTCAAGTTGGGGAAGTCACCTGGAATAACCATGTTTGTATAAAAATGTGCTTCAGCAGGAGCTGTAAGAGGACTAGCTGGACTGCAAAGGCTGCAGAAACATGTTTGCTACAATAATTATTATAGGATACTCTGGCCTACTAGTATATGTAGTATACTCCAAATATTTTAATAGTACTTACCAGAAAGGGCATACATTCTCCTTACGACTAAAGCAATATTTTTAATTAGAATATACTTAAAGTGGTTTCAGTGTAAATTTATTGGCTATTTCTAGAATTATCTTGCAATTTCTTCTTGCTGAGGACCTTCACCAATAGTGACTTAGTGACTTTTTTTTTTTTTTTGGAGATGATATTTCGCTCTTGTCACCCAGGCTGGAGTGCAATGGCCCGATCTCAGCTCACTGCAAGGTCTACCTCCCAGGTTCAAGCGGTTTTCTTGCCTCAGCCTCCCGAGTACCTGGGATTACAGGCATGTGTCACCATGCCTGGCTAATTTTTTGTATTTTTACTGGAGACAGGGTTTCACCATGTTGGCCAGGCTGGTCTCAAACTCCTGACCTGAGGCGATCTGCACTCCTCGGCCTCCCAAAGTATCGGGATTACAGGTGTGAGCCGCTACACCCGGCCCTGAGTAACTTTTAAAGGAGACAAATATTGCATCATCACTGATAGCTGAACGTGAGGTAACTTTACTACATTATCACGTGATATTCATATTAGCAACAGGAAAAGATGGTATTATTCTATAACAGCAAGCAGTTCCCACTCCTGCGTCTTATAACAATCTTCTGCTGTTTTGGATCATTGACTTTCTCTACATATTTATATTACTGTATACCTATAATGGTTTCTCTTTTAATCTCCTTTACAGAGTGGGATATGTGGTGCATTTCTGAGCTTTATTCTTTGGACACAACAGATTGTTAATAAGATAATTAACCACAATTCTGTTTCCTTTGAACCTTTAATCCTTAGCTCTGTATCCTTACTAGTTGGTGTGTCCCTAAGCAAGTTGCCCAAACTCTGTACATTCCAATTTCTTCATCAGTAAAATGTGAATAATAACATCTACAACATTAGATTGTTCTGATGATTCAGAGAGACAATGCATGAAAGATGTGTAGAAGCAGGTGTTCAATTGATATTATGATTATCACCATTGCACTTATTATTCTTAGAGTAAGTATTTTTAGTATACTTATTCTAAGTAAGTATTATTCTTACTTAGTTGATAATAGTAACTGTATCACATTGCCCCATCCTCATCCCTGGCTCATCTCTGGTTTCAAGTGCAACTGTGATGGGCAGTTCTAACTCACCTAGCACTTGACAGCATCCTGCCCGATTTTACTTGTGTGCCTTTCCACTTTTTGCCCATGAGCTTTCTCTGATGCCAAGGGAGCTTGTTTTCTCATGCCCAGACACAGCTTGGAAGTACTGGTAGGATGATTCCCTTGAGGGCAACCCTTACCCAGTGGCAAAATCTCTAGCTCTCATCTTTCAGTGGACAATTCTAGGTGACATTTTGAACACTTCTCAGAGGCCTCAGCAGGATCCAGGGCCTTTACCTTTGTAAATCGAAAAGTATCTGAGACAGGCTTCAATTCAGAAGTGTATTTTTCCAAGGTTAAGGACATGCTCATGACAGAGCCTCAGAAAGTCCTAACATGTACCCAAGATGGTCACACTACAGCTTGGTTTTACACATTTTAGGGACACATAAGACATCAATCAATACATATAAGATGTACATTGCTTCAGTCAGGAAAGGTGGAACAACTCAAAGTGGGTGGGTGGGGCTTCCAGGCCATAGGTGGATTCAAAGATTTTCTGATTGTCAATTGGTTGAGTCTGCCTAAAAGCATAGAATCAATAGAAAGGAGGGTCTGGGTTTAAGATTAAATGTTATGGAGACCAAGGTTCTTATTATTCAGATAAAGCCCCAGGTAGCAAGCTTCTGAGAGAATAGATTGTAAATGATTTTATCAAACTTAGAAAGTTGCTACACTCTTAGTTAACTTATCTCCTGGATAAGGAAAGACCTGGAAAGGGAAGGGGATTCTCTACAGAACGTACATTTTTCCCACAAGAGATAGATTTGCAGGCCCATTTCAAAATATATCAAAGAAATATTAGGCATAATATGTTGGTGCAAAAGTAATTGGTTACTAATATTGGTTACAACCCAATATTAAATATACTTGGGGGTAAAATACTGAATTCCTTTCAGGGCCTGATATCTGTCATGTTAATATCTTATTGCTACAAAGGGTCTGCTTTGTCAGTCTTAAGTTCTCTGTTTCAGTGTTAATGCTGGTCAGTTGTACCTGAATTCCAAAGGGAGGAGGGTACAATGAGGTATGTCTGACCCCATCTTCCCATCATGGCCTGAACTAGTGTTTCAGGTTAGTTTTGGAATGCCCTTGGCTGAAAGGAGGGGTCCATTTAGTTGGATGGAAGGTTTAGAATTATATTTTTGGATTATACCTTATAACATAGATCTCAATAACACACATTTATATTGCTTCTTCATTTTCTCTCTGTTTCTTCCTTCCTGTTTGCTTTTTGAGATTACCTCTCCCCACCCCCAAAACAAACAAACAAACAAACAAACCCAACCCAGTCTTTGTCTTAGAATCTGCTTTGGAAGAACCCAAGCTAAGCAGCATTACAGCAGAATATTTGAGAGCATGAATTCTAATCCAAGAAAGAAATCTCTGCCTGGATTTGAATCCCAACTCAACAGTTTAGTAGTTATATGACCTTAAATTTTAAAGTTATTTTATGTCTTTCTTCCTCAGTTTCCTCACCTACAAAATGCAGATTATAATAATAACTACTTCTTGACATTGTTATGAGGACTACTTGAGTCACTACAGTATAAATATACTGAAACAGTATTTGATAGATAGTAGGTTGCATGTAAGTGTTAGCTGTTATTATTTCCCCCAGCACTTATTAAATTGTGCCTAGGAATCTTATAGTATTGGTTATTTTCTGCTTCCTTATTGCATTTTTTTCCTTAGTCCACCTTTCTTCTGCCCCTCCCTTTCTTTCTTTTATTTGCTAGTGCTGACTGAGTAGATAGAACAGCAAGTGTTCCCTGGAGCTCTGTAATTTCTGGAAGCATGTAAGAGGCCTCTTCTTTTGTGCTGTGCTCCATTTTTTCTTGCTCCAGCAGCCCTGACCCCTGATCTGTTGGCAGACACCAGATAATGCTGCCAGCTCTTGGTTATTCAGAGGCTCTTTATCCAGACTCTTTGCTCTTCTTTCTGGCTGCCTGCCTTTTGGCTGTTAGATGCTCCCTGGCATTGCTCTCAGAGGTCGTGCCAAGGAGGGGAAAGATAGTGGAACTCAGATTAACTGATTATGGAGTCTAGAAAATTAGAATTTGGGGATCACTGGGCTTCAGTTTCAGAGCCATCTCTAACCTTTCTTATCATGGAAAATTCAGAGTCTTTTGCAATAGCAGTATATACTTTTTAATTGAAATATACTTAAGACATAATAAAATGTAAAGATCTCAACTGTTCAATTTGTTGAGGACTGGTAAGTATATGCATTCCTGAAATGAGTACATAAAAAATAAGAAAGCAAACATTTCTATGGCTCTAGAATATTACCTTGTTCTCCTTGCTTGACTCCTCAATGCCCAGCAACCACTTTCTGATTTCTATGACTGTGTATTTTCTCCTCATCTTGGACCTCATATAAATAAATAACACACATGTATTCTTCTGTTCCTGTCTTCTTTTATTTGGCATGATTTTAAGATTTATCCATGTCTCTGTATGTATCAGAAGTTTATTTTTGATATCTGAAGAGTATTTCATTATATAAATGTACTCCATTTTTAAAAATCCATTCTCTTGTTAATAGACAGTGGGCCATTTCCAGTTTGGGGCTGCTGTGAATAAAGCTGCTATTCATATTCTTATAAAATATTTTTGTGTGTATATTTTTTCTTTTGGGTAAATAACTAGGGGTATAATTGTTGGGTCATAAGTAGAAGCACATTTAATTTTATTTTTATCTTTTTCTTTTTTAAATATTTTATTTTATTTTATTTTTTTTTGAGACCAAGTCTCACACTTTTGTCTAGACTGGAGTGCAGTGGCCCAATCTCGGCTTACTGCAACCTCCGCCTCCCAGGTTCAAGTGATTCTCCTACCTCAGCCTCCTGAGTAGCTGGGATTACAAGCGTGTGCCACCATACCCGGCTAATTTTTTATTTTTAGTAGAGATAGGGTTTCACTGTGTTGGTGAGGCTGGTCTCGAACTCCTGATCTCGTGATCCACCTGCCTTGGCCTCCCAAAGTTCTAGGATTACAGGCATGAGCCACCACGCCCGGCCTATTTATTTATTTTAAGACGGAGTCTCACTCCGTTGCCCAGGCTGGAGTGCAGTGGTGCGACCTCGGCTCACTGCAACCTCTGCCTCCCAGGTTCAAGCGATTCTCCTGCCTCATCCTCCCGAATAGCTGGTGTTATAGGTGCCCAACACCATGCCTGGCTAATTTTTTTGCATTTTTAGTAGATATGGGGTTTCACCATGTTGGCCAGGCTGGTTTCAAACTCCTGACTTCAAGTGATCCACCCACCTTGGCCTCCCAATGTGCTACGATTACAGGTGTGAGCCACCATGCTCTGCCTGTTTAATTTTATAAAATGCTACCCAGATCGGCCCCAGTGGCTCACGCCTATAATCCCAGCACTTTGGGAGGCTGAGGTGGGCGGATCACCTGAGGTCGGGAGTTCGAGACCAGCCTGACCAACATGGAGAAACCCTGTCTGTACTAAAAATAAAAATTAGCCGGGTGTGGTGGCACATACCTGTAATCCCAGCTACTTGGGAGGCTGAGGGGGAGAATCACTTGAACCCAGGAGGTAGGTTGTGATGAGCTGAGATCGCGCCATTGCACTCCAGCCTGGGCAACAAGAGCGAAACTCCATCTCAGAACAACACAAAAGAAAATGTAACCCAACAGTTCTTCAAAGTAGCTGTATCATTTTACCCATCCATGAACACTATTTGGGAAGTTTAGGTCTATAATAACTAACCAACATTTAGGGTTATCAGTCTTTCTAGTTTCAGCCATCCTTGTGGGTATGAACTGGTATATTATTGTAGCTCTATTTTGCATTTTCTGGATGACTAATGATTTTGAACATTTTTTACTGTATTTACTGGCCAATCCAATATTTTCCTCTGTGTATGGCTTTTGCAAGTCTGTAATGGCAGTGTGGTCAGGCCAGTTTGACCAATGTTTTTGAGCCCTTGCTCTCAGTCACCCAGAATAAAAATGCGAGTGTCTGGACTTCTATGATAGATGCAAAAAAGTTCATGGAATCATCTGTTTAGTAGCAGATACTACCCATACTCTGCTTATACCTTCTTGACACTTACTTTTCTAGAGCATGTCAACAGTGTCCTGGGACACTCTACTTGAGAACTTTCTTTTGGCCTGTATGTGGAACAGACCAGAAGTGCCAAGAAATCAATGTTTCAAGGAACAGCCCTTAGCCAATACAAATAAGAACTGGAGGTTAGATACTTTAGCTTCCTCACATGTTGAGTTCCAGGACCCAGCCCCTTCCTCCTTCAGACCCAGGAGTCTGGATTCCCAACCCCTGCTCCTTCCTCCAGGACCCCACTGCTTTCCATCCCCCTATGACTCCAGCCCTAGGGACCCTCCATTTTTCTGTCCCTCATGTCTTTGGGTCCAGAAGTGGAACCATGTCTTTATTCCAGAAGTGGAATAACTCCACGGCATGTTCTACACTGTCTCCGAGAGTCCTCAGTGGAACTGAGCCTCAGTTCTCCACAGGAATAACTTATTCAGTGATGCAAACTTCCTGGCTCACTCTTTATCCCTACTGATTTATCCTACTGATTTTCTCTGGGATCAATTCCAAAATGATACTTGTACACAAGTTCTTGCATTGTGATATGTTTCTTAAGAAACACAAATAGGCACCTATTCTAAAAGATGTGTGTTGGGACTTAAGAGTTGTAGTATGAAAGGCTAATAAGGAATTTGGTGAGTTATGCTGATGACATTATGATGTTAATTTCCTGGGTAGCCACAGAGAGGAAAAGATCAGATGAACCTGGCAGAATATCGGTAATGTCAATGCCTTGTAGAAACAAAATTCCCTGTGGGCTGGTGGCCGAGGCTGTTGGAATAGGTTTTATAGAAGGTTGAGCCTGGCAGGTTCATTGAAGTGTGAACTGAGAGGAGGTGAAGACATTTTAGAAAGTGATGACTGTGACAGTGGCATGAACATGTAAGTCATGTTTGGAGTAACAAACTATCTGGAGCAACACTCTATCTGGATGTTGAAATTATATGGAAAGGAACAAAAAATAAACCTTGCAATGTCAGTTAGAATGACATTAGACTCTCAAATGAAAGACTAAGAAGTTTTAACTTTGTCTAGTAGATGGTAGAGAGGCATTGAATATTTTTCAGCAAGGAGTAGTCATATAGTAAAAGCATGCTTTTAGAAAGACAAATCTAGTGTCATTGGGGAGAGTCAATCGAGGCTTAAAGTACAAGCTTCTTGATTTAGTTTTAGTGGCTCTGACATAAATTGACTAAATCGTAAAAAATGGTTCGTGATAATGGGAATGAAAAAGACAACATAAATTTAAGAACTCTTAGATAAATACAATAGAATCTGGTGACACTGATAATGGGAGTTGAAAGAGAGATAAATGGGTCAAAGTTGTTCTGTCTTTGAGGAAACTGATTTTAAAGGTGATCATAACGTTAACAAAAGTAAATGAAAATGAACTGTGGGGGAGGTGAAATCTTAGAGTAAAACAATTAATTCATTTAATTTTTTTTTAATTTTTTTTTTTTGAGGTGGAGTCTCACTCTGTCGCCCAGGCTGGAGTACAGTGGCACTGTCCCGGCTCACTGCAACCTCCGCCTCCCGGGTTCACACCATTCTCCTGCCTCAGCCTCCCGAATAGCGGGGACTACAGGTGCCCACCACCACGCCTGGCTAATTTTTTATATTTTTAGTAGAGACAGGGTTTCACTGTGTTAGCCAGGATGGTCTTGATCTCCTGACCTTGTGATCTGCCCACCTCAGCCTCCCAGAGTGCTGGGATTACAGGCGTGAGTCACCACGCCCAGCCCATTTAATTTTATGCATGGTAATTTAAACTTTGATTCTTCTTGTGATGATTAATAGTTACACACCCATATTCAGCAGATATTTTAAGATTTGGCACTGGAATTCAGGAGACTGTTTGGACTGTTAATTTATACCTGGGAGTCATCTTCTTAGAAGTAATATGTAAAGCTTTGACCGTGAATAAGTTCACAAAGGAGAAAAGTTGGAAGAGTTAAGAACACAGAACCAAGAAGTAAGGCCTGAAAAATAACCTAATTTAGGGAGAATACAGAAAAAAGGATGCAGGTAGTGAGACAAGAGACAAGGTACAATCAGAAGGGACAAGGAGACTAAGGGAAAGATGATTGTAATGAGGAGGGGGTAAACACCATCAGAGGCTTCAAAAGCCAAGGAGGAAGAAACTCCTTAGAGCCATAGAAGAGACAATATATTGTCTAGAACTAAGTGGGCTCTCTGAAGCCTGGTTGGGAAGCTGAGTTTTATACACACAGGGAATAATCTACAACAACATAATCATATGCTGAAGTATTTGAGCAACACTATATAGGCTCTGTGAGAGCAGGAAGGTGAAGGACATAATCTGGAGGTCTTAGAAGTGGGGACAAGTATAAGGTACAACTTGAGCATGAGCTTTACAAAAGAGGGGAAGGAAAGTTTGCAAGGGACCACCATGATTAAAATCATTGAGGAGAGACTAATGCCACTTGGGAACGTAAGTAAACTAAGAGGTGAGGGTATTTACAAACTTGTTTATGCAAAAATTTAAATCCTCTCTCCTAATGTAAATGTGAAAACAGATAAGAGACAACCATGTAACTACAAGGGCTAGTCCTGAAATAACTACTTACAGAAACAACCAAAGTCGAAAGCATTTGATGTTAGTGACCGTAGTTGCAGAGCAGAAACCAAGACTCTTTCAAGGCCAAAGGTAAGTTTTGTGGTGGGCTCATTTATTCTTTGAAGTAACTGTGTATGGCATACAAATAACAGGATTTTTTACATAAATGCAGGGCTTACGTACTTCGAACCAAGCACAAATGTCTATTTTTACAAAAGTTCACTGTTACTTCTCCAACACAGGTTTGTCCTGGGGAGGTATGCAATATGCATACCTTTGTAATGCTGTATCTGCAGATCTCATTGAACTATTGCACTGTTGAATCATGTGGACAGCGTACATGGTAGGGTGGTGATGGAGAATGTTAATGGGGAAAGATAGACCACCAAAGAAGCTTGGCTACCTTAAGAAGGCTGTATTCTCCAGTTTTTGGTTTACATATTTTAGATTGTTAACTACCATTAAATCACAGATTTAAATTTTCTTTTCACTTTCCTAATATTTTTAAGGTCATTGTGAGAGAAATGGCCCACTTAGAGCATTTAAATCACGGAGGTTTTTGCTTTCTTTTGGTTATCCCAAGATGCTCGAACCTGTCTTCAGAAAATTGTTCTTCTAAGTATTTAATGGTATCAGAATCTACCCCAATGGGAAACACAATCATAGATAAAAGTTTCTTCCCCACTGGGTTTCCTGAATATAATGGCAATGTGATTAGCACATTTTCCCAGTGATTGAGTTGGCATTTGCCCATAGATTTATAAATAGAATTTATTGTGAAAGTTACTGTGCTACTGGGGTAAGTGGCTATTGCAATTTGAGGATAGAAAGTGTTCTCTGAAAAGAAACTATTATATGCCTTATATGCCATGGCCATCTGAGGACAAAGAAGGACAGAAGATACAAGTGAGTTTTGTTTTCAGTGAATTCTACCCTATGCACAGTTATGAGCAACCAGATATATTTAACATTTAAAAAATGCATATTTTCCTACCCCTCTATTTTCAGTTATGTTGGTAGAGCAGTTTGGGGGTGAATGATGATTTCGAATCCTTCACCATTTTGCTCTTTAGAAAGTAGAATGGTGACCTGTATAAATGTATCCAGATTCCTGCTGATGTCCCCCAGGACAGCAATAGACTTACGTAATTTAAAGACTAGTTAGAGTTGAGAAGCAGCCTGTGCCTTAATCCAATCCTTGAAAACTAAGATTTTTGTTTACTGCCTTCAGATGAGATGAATGGTGAATTTCTAAGGTGAGCACTATGATAAAAGGACATTTATATAATTGAAAATACCACTGTTGCTGTCACCCCTAAAACATATCTTATTTCTAAAGGCTGGAGTTGCATCCTGCAACTAGAAAAAAAAACTGTTTTCAATAAGATCAATTTCAAAGAGCCTTTGTGCTTTGTGATCCAGTCAAAATTCGAACAGTGAGAAAATACTTTTATCCTATTCAGAACGGTATTTGATGCAGTATTTGAACAGTATTCGATGCATCCTCTTAAGCCATCAGCCATTTCTCTTAATCAGCTGAGTTCTGTTCCTTAGTCATACGTGAGAATACATGCTGCGATATATTGCTGGCTCAGGTTTAATAAAGAGCTGTCTTCACATTGCATTTCTTTCTTTTTTGATAGTCTAGCTCCACAGTGAGAGCCTATCAAACTAGTAAGTCACGAGTGACCATGAGCCCTGGCTTCAGCTCCCAGTGGAACAGCAGCCAACCAGCCTGGAATACATACTCCTTTCCAAGAGCCAGCCTGCACTACCAGTCCCATGCCAGCTATACCTACTGTACCGGACACCCTGCTGTAAGTACCTTATTTTTCTGTATTTTGAAAATTGGATGATTTATGCAGTTACATTTTCAATCTAGAGTGGGTATCTATTAATTGGGTTTTTTTTAATGATATAATGCTTCTAAGGTAAGAATTTGCTGCTCTTGAGTAAAAGAGATAAGAATTTAAAAAGTCTTTTAAGTGTTTGAGTAACATGTTTGGATGATTTTTGCTGAAAACTGATATTACACTAAAAGTTATTTCCAAGTGATGTAGTGTTGGTGTGGAGACTGGATGCACATGTATCTCTAGTTTTATTTTTCTGGTTTCCTTTTGACTGTTGCTTATGAATTTAGTTGGTTGCTTTTGTGCTGATACAGGGTGCCTTTCAAAATGACATAAGAAACCAGTGAGGGGGGGGATCCTGGATGCCCCCACTTTCATCAGTGGCCTCGTTGACATATTTATACAGACATAAATATGTAGAAATCGATTCATCAGTAGGGTATTTTCCAGTTACTATTACACAGATGTCTGAGGTTGTTGGCATAGATGACTCAAAGGGCAAGGGAAATAAACCTCTAATAAGGGAAAAATGAACTCATGGAATTTGAAGACCTTTTAGAATAGGGTACGTGTTTCACCAGTATGTTTTTCTGTGTTTTGATTCAATTCTCATGGAATAAAATTTTTCTTTGATTGCAAATTACCTTTTGTATACTTGAAAAACGTCATGATCAATGTTAATTAGTAAGATCTCTCTTTACTGCTAAGAACCCATGCACAGGATTCCTAGAAAATGAAAGACCTTTGAAAGTGAATCATATATGCCTCTTGTAGCAAATCGTCTAATTGGTGAGTCACAGTAGGCATGGATTCTGCAGCCATTTCATTCAGAAGACCTATTGTAGACTTCTGTACTTCAGCTATCCTGTGGGCATTTTAAGGTTATGGAACTATAAAGTACGCAGTGCTTCTAAGTTGAGAGAATGTGTCTCAAATATCATGTCATAATTTCACTTAAAAGAAGACCGAAGGAACTCACTTAAAAAGTAAATTAGTATGACTTTTTTATAGGCAATTTGGAAATAACTATCAAAATTTAAATTGCACATCTTTTTGACTCAATAATTAAACTTTTGGCATTTAATAGGACATGTACAGGATATATGCACAAGGATAGTGTTAACAACAGTTTTGAAATTACTTGGACCTAAATAACCATATTTTCTTTTCATTTATCTTTTAACAAATACTTATTAAGCATTATTAACCATTTAATATGTTCGGTATTTTTCTAGGTGAAAGAAATCCAAGAGTGAACAAGACCAAGTCTTGCTCTTATGGAACTTCTATTCTAGGGAATGGGGAAGTTGGTTATTATATAAAAAACATATAAATACAAAGAAGCAAATAAGAAAGAAAATTATACCACAATGTCATATGCTAAGCAAAATAAATTCTACACAGACACTTAAAATAAATTGAAGTAACAGAGAATAACTGGGTGGCTGCTTGAGATTCTTGAGATTGTGTGGTCTACCAAGTCCTCATTCAGGAGGCCAGGTTTTATCTGAGATCTGAATGAAAAAGAGATATAACTAGGCAGAGTTTGGGAGGATGAGCATTATAAGCAGAGGAAACAGCTAGTGTGAAGGATCTGAGGCAGGAATGAGCCTGGTTCCCTACACAGGGAGAAAGCCATTGGAACTTAGGAGAGAATAGAGAGATAAAGTCAGAGAGAGAGACAGGGACCACTTTATTCAGATTGAAAAGTAGCACTTTGTAATACCAAGTAAGGAGTTTGTATTTTATTTAACTGTGATGGAAAACTATCAGAGTGTTTTAAGCAAGGAAATGACATGACATAGTTTTTTTAGGACTCAGTCTGGCTGCTAAGTGGAAAATTTCTGGTGGAGTAATAAGAAGTAAAGCACAGAATCAAATTAGGAGAGTATTACATACACATGTGTGTGACTGCAAAAAAATACATTTTCTTGTAATATCCTTTGACCTATTTGATGTTCAAAATATATGGAACTTGTTTTTATAATGAAAAACCAAGTTGCATTTATTTTGCATAAATTTTTCTTTAGTAACCAGTTTCATATCTAGTATATCTCATTAGTTTCTTCTTGAGTAGTTATTTGTCAAGCCAGAAGTTGACAAATTGTAATTTAATAAAGTATTTCAATTCATATTCTTATTGGCTTCAAGGTCATCTAAAAGTAGCTGACATTAATTGAGCACTTAATGTTTTCCAAGCTCTGTACTAATTACTTTTACATGCATTTTACACACACACACACACACACACACACACAAACACACACACACACACTTTTTTCAAAACAACCCTAGGAGGTAGGTACTATTATTATCATTTTAAGGGTTAGTGAAATGAAGTTCAGAAAAATTAAGTATCTTTTCCTAAGTTACACAACCAGAAGTGGGGCCTGAGATTCAAACATTGGCTGTCTAGCCTCCCACTAGTATTCTTATCCATTGTATTATATTGCCCCTTGACATTGAATCACTCTGTCTTTATTTACATGCCAAGGACAATTACATGATTATATCTCAGATAGAACCCTTGCTAATAATTTAGTTTAAATGTTCATGTTACTCTTTAGAGAAATATTTGCATTTATAGGATACTTGATTTTAGGTCTGGGGGTAGGAGGAAAAAAATAGGTGCTATCATGTCTTAGAAACCACCAGGAAAATTACAGGTTATCTAGCTACTTTTTGTGTTTTAAGGCCCAGCAGCTGATACTTTCTTTTGTCTCACTGCTGTGAGTCAAGTGAGTCAAGTTAAGAAAAGTAGAAGCAAAAGATTAGAAAATCCTTAAAAAATAGTCATGGGCGTTACACTTCTGATTTCAAGGACACTCTGAGGATCAACTTTAAAGCCTACTTGGAATTCTTTCATTATCCCAACATTATAACTTTCTTTCAAATTTTCTTCCCATGCCTGATCAGATGGCATTAAACTCTTGACTCAAAGATCAGTGCTCAGTTAACTGTGCTACTGCTTTGTGAAAGGAATTATATAATCTAAAAATAAACCAGAGGTTCAATATATGGAGATTTTGAGGGCTGAGTTTGGAAGACAACATGCAAAAATGTTGACTATTTCATAGTTTTTACTGGAGTCCATTTTGCAAGAGAAATATTTGGGGCTTCAAAATGTGAGAGTGGATTCCATAGTTGCTATGCAGTCTAAGATCCACAGTGGTTTCGTGGTTAAAACCACAGAAATGGAATTCTTGTCTGAATAGATTCCCAGTGATTTTCTTGAGTCATATAATTTAGTAGCCTTTAATGGAGCTATAAATCCTCTGCCTGCCTTGTGAAATTCATGTCCTTCTCTCCAAGTTACTAGTTTGATTGAAGATTTCCAGTTTTTTAACTGGATATCCTGGAGTTACAAGGGTGTCAGCCAGTGTGGTATTTGTGTAGTAAGTATATATCACTCAAAGTGTTCCCCTTTGCCTCTATTCCCCTGCTTCTGAGGAATCCTGATATCCCATGAATGTCTGGTTAGTTAACTTGAAATTGGTAACCTTGAGATTTTATTCTAGGATTTAATCTAGATTTTATCTCAGAATGCAGTTAGGCCTTTGCCTGATCAAGTAAGGATTTTCTCAGAGCCCTTTTGTACATCACTGTATTAGTTTCCTATGACTGCTGTAACAAATTACCCCTGACATTGAGCTAAAAACAACATGTCTATCTTTTATAGTTCTGGAGGTTCGAAGGCTGAAATGAGTTTTACTGAACTGAAATCAAGGTGTTGGTAAGGCTGTGCTCCCTCATGAGGCTCTAGAGGAGAATCTATTTCTTGGCCTTTTCCAGCTTCCAGAGCTATATTTATTGCATATCTTGGCTCATAGGCCCTTCTTCATCTTCAAGGCCAGCAGCATAGCATCTTCACATCTATCTCTGCTCCATCTTCAGATCACCTTCCCTATCTATAGTCAAATCTCTCTCTGCTTCCCTTTTACAAGCTCACTTGTTATTTCATTTAAGGGCCTACCTGGCTAATCCAGAATAATCTCCCTGTCTAAATATTTTTAACTTAGTCACATCTGTAAATTTTATTTTGCCATATAAAGTCATACTCACAGGTTCTGGGGATTAGGTCATAGACATCCTGGTGAACCATTATTCACCTTACGCTGATCATAATATTCCGTGACTCAATGACTGATTTCTGAGTCATTAGGTAAGTATTTGGGGCTTCTTGAAATTAATGAGGCTTATCTTACTGAGGGAGATAATACAAGAGGGATTCTTTGAGTGATGGAGGATGAAATCCCTGTGGCAATTCAAAATTATTGAAACTCACAAATATAAGTTTGATTTTCCAGAAATCCACTGTTTTTTCACTTCTAAAATGAAGTTGATGATAACTGTCCCCTTGGTAACTACTCCAATACATATCTTAAAGGAAACTACAAAGACAGGATTACTAAAGCTCTACCAATGTTTTATTCACTGCACTAGTAAATGAAGAAACAATTTCTAGGCATCTAGAATGCCCTCACCAGCTTGGATAATATTCAAAAAGTGGCAAAAAGTAATATTCAAAATATTCAAGTAATGCAATATTATAACTTTTAAGCCACATATTAAATATGGAAATACCTTTTATTATCCAAGGAAGCTACTAATATATAAGTGAATTTATTTAGTCATGTTATTTGTAGCACATTTTTTTCCAAAAATCATTCTACAAGTTTCCAAATAGTATATGGACTAGTGTGTTGGTGTAATCTTTCATTTGACGCTTCTGTTACTAGCTAAATGATAACTTTATCTGCTTCATGACTTAACACATGGAATAACATCAAATTTCCAACAACTTTCTGTTAATTGAGAACCATTATATGAGGGTAATGTTAATTAGAAGGAAGAGGATTCATTGGCTGCCTTCATACTGGGTCTCTGGTCTCCCTGCATCTACTCCTCTCTTGCTCCTTTCTTTTTTCACATTTGAAATTGTTATAATTTAAATGATCCTAGGGACATGGAGAAGAAGAAGGGAATTAGAAAGAGATGGAAAGTAGATAGTAACGATCTGATCCTAGGTGCTGAGGCCAGGAGCTTGTGTACCTTCTTTTTTTTCTCCTTTTCCAGTGAGGAAGTACAATATGACTTTTCACCCCATTGAGGCTAATCAGGAGACAGTGCCCAAGTGTAGCCCAGTTAATAAGGAAGACAAAGCAGAAAGAGGTAAAGAAAATAGAAAGAGGTAAAGAAAACCTCTGAGCAGGTGCTCAGAGGTTCACGCTGCCTGCAGGTAGTAGAGGCTTCTTCTAAGCCTTCGTCTATCCCTTCAGAAAATAGCAGGCACAAAAGAGAGGAAAAGTGGGAAGCCTGTACTAATTTTCTCTTTCAAAAAAAAAAAAAAAGATCTGAAAGGGGAAGGGTGCAGACCTGTACTGTCTTGCTGGAAGAGTCTCTCTTTTAGTCATTAAATAGGTTTCCAGGAGATTCCCTCCCTAGAAACTTGTTTACAAGGCTCAGAGACAACTGCCTTTCACCAAGAATTAGGTTTTCAAATGAAACAAGGGTTCCCAAACCTACCAGAAGGGACATTAGCCCACAGTAAAGGCATCTTCTGTGTATGTCCATGGCAACTGCCTATATCCATGGCTCTTAATAGCCTGAATGGCTGCTTCCTCAGCCCAGACCATGCTTTTCTCCATGGATAGGGACATGCGTTTTTTTTTGTTTTTGTTTTTGTTTTTGATTTTTTGTTTTTGAAGTGTATAGAAAAGATAGGAAGAGGTTGCAAGTCTCCTTTCTTCTATATGAGGACCTTTATGCATCAAAGACCCACTAATTTTGCAAATAAATAGCAAATCCTCTGTCACAGGTCCTCTATCTCTGTGCTCCAATGCCTAAGCCAGAAAGATATCTTGGAATCACAGCTTACTTGTTCGTAGTTTCTGAAATGATACACAAATGCTGGGATTTAGATTAGTAATTTTCATTGGTTATTCCAATTACTTTTATTCTATTTACTAACATGTGGAAGTGTGTCAGCACTTTAACAATTAGTATTGCTCTATACTAGCTTAATAATAGGTCTACCTAGACTCTTCGAGCTATGGAAAACTTTTCAAAAAGTACTGACAATAGACAGTTTTCAAAAGATAGTGAACAGATCTCCAGATACTGTGAATTCTCTTTTGTAAACTGATTCTCCTGAAAACTCACCAGTATTACAATAGCTAAGGTCAACATATTCCCCAGTTTTCCTAGTTTATGCTTATTTCCTAGTATAGTTATTAATGATATCCCCTTTAACTCTAAAAATTGTTTAGGTTTAGAAGTTATATTGTATGGTCTCCCTACCACACTCCTTTACGAAAAAAGGCATATTCCTTGCACATAAATCTTACTGTGCTTCATTGCTTCAGGGTTTAAAATCTCCCCAGGGAGCACCAACAAAGGAGATGCCTCATATAATGATTAATCAGGTACCATAAACCAATGGGGCTTCTAGTCTTTTCCAGCCATGTATGTATCTCTGTACTAAGGGAGAAGGAAAGTCTTTAACTTATATCTTTTGCAATTATTTAGACTTTTAATGAGATTTTTAGATAACTGAGAAATGGTATACAGGGCATGTAATTTTTCAAAATTCTTCTAGGCGTATGTGAACAGTTTGAAGACCTTGGCTCAATGGTAGTTTTCCTAAGCTTCATTTTTTACATCATGGAGGCCACTTTTAGTGAAAGGAGCTGCTCAGAGTTCACAACTTTAGCTGCGCCCAACTCTGCTCAATTTTCCCAAAGGCCAAGAGATGAAATACTCAGCACACCTGTATCTCTTTCATTGTATAGCACATCTAAGGCTATAATTTTTTCCCCTAACAAAAATCTCCAAGACTAAATATAAAAGGCAGATAATAACATGGTTGACTTCGTTTAAGGTGGGTTAACAAACTTTATCAATTAAAATTATTTTCCTACTCATAACAGAACATCCAACTGACAGTGGCTTCTAATGGTAAGATTTATATTAACTGCCTTAATAAAAAGCCTCGATGTAGGGGTGTACATTTATATTTGTCAAAGATGGCTGCAATAATACCACCCATTCCACATTTCTGTCTGCAATGTGATATTGCCATTTCCCAACCAAGAAATGGGGTCTCAAAGCCCTCTTCTTGAAACTGGCTGGCCTTTGTAACTCACTTCTAATTGTTAGAATGTGGTAGAAGTGATGCACTGTGACTTTTAGCTTTGAAAAAGCTATGCAGCTTCTATCTGGTTTTCTTGAAAAGCTTGGTTTCTGAATGCATTCTCTCTGGACACTGTCACCACACTCTTCCAATCACCATGCAATGAGGAAGCCCCAATCCACATGGAGAGACCATATGTAGGTTCTCTGGGCAATAGTTTCTTGGGCCTACTTCTTGAGGTACCAGACATGAGTATGAATGACTCTCCAGATGATTACATTCTCTAATTGTCTGAGCCACTTTCAGATACCGGTGTCTTCCCATCTAAAGTCCTAGGAATGAGAGAGCAGGGATAAATCATTCCCATTGTGTCCTATCTAAGTTTCTCACCCACAGAAACAGTGATCATAACAAAATGGCTGTAGTTTTAAGCTGCTAAACCTGGGATAGTTTATTTTTCAGCAATAGTAACTGGAACAATAACTATTTCTACATTTGGTGCAGCAGTTGATCAACATTATCTAAGAGACAGGCTCGTTCTGCCTTTCCTCTTTGCCATCCTCTGTGTGTTGGTGATGTCACATCTCTTTGAAACAAGATGAAACCTACAACTCTAAACCTTTCGTTTATGTAGTACAGTGCTCCAAGAAGGTAGGAAGAAAGCAGGGGATTTTACCTTGTGCTACAATTTTTAGAAACATTTTAAATAAGATTTTTTATTTCCGAATAAAAATTATATACATTTATGGTATATATCGTCATGTTTTAAAATATGTATAAATTGTGAAATGGCTAAATCAAGCTAATTAATAAATGCATTACCTCATATACTTATTTTTTACAGTGAAAACACTTAAAATCTATTCCCTCAGCAATTTTTAAGAGTATAATACATTGTTATTAACTACAGCCCCAATGTTGTACAATAGATCTCTGGAACTTATTCTTACCATATGACTGAAATTTTCTATCCTCTGATCAACATCTCCCCAATTCCTCTAACCCACCCCAGCCTTTGGCAACCACCATTCTATTATATGTCTATGAGATCAATGTTTTTAGGTTCCACAAAATAAGTGAGATCATATATTTGTCTGGTGCCTGGCTAATTACACTTAACATAATGTATTCCAGGTTCATCCACGTTGTCATAAATGCTAGAATTTCCTTCTTTTTAAAGGCTGAATAGTATTCCATTTTGTGTATATGTGTATTTATGTATACAAATGTGTGTACATACATACGGTTTTTTGTAATGACTGTACACCAACAGTGGACAACGGTTCGTTCCCCTTTCTCCACATTCTCTTTAACACTTGTTATCACTGGTCTTCTTGATAATAGCCATTCTTGTAGCTGTGAGACAAGAATCTCGTTGTGGTTTTAGTTTGTATGTCTCCCATGATTAGTGATTTTGAGCATTTTTCTTTTAGTATGCTGTGAAATTTGGTTTGGTAGTATTTTGTTGAGGATATTTGCATCCATGTTCATCAGGGATATTGGCCTGTAATTCTCTTTTCTTGTAGTGTCCTTGTCTGGTTTGGTATCAGGATAAACTAGCTGGCCTTGTAAAAAGGAGTAAGAAAGCATTCCCTTTTCTTCAATTTTTTGAAAGAGTTTGAGAAGGATTGGAAATAGATCTTTTAAAGTCTGATAGAATTTAGCAGTGAAACCATTAGGTCTTGGCTTCTCTTTGATGGAAGACTTTTCATTAGTTCCGTCTCCTTACTGATTATTAGTCTGTTCAGATAGTCCATTTCTTTGTGATTCAGTCTTGGTAGGTTGCATGTGGCTGGAAATGTATCAATTTCTTCCAGACTATCCAATTTATTGGCATATAATTTTTTCTAGTAGTCTCATGATCTTTTATATTTCTATGGTATAAGTTATAATGTCTCCTCTTTTCCTTTTTGATTTTATTTGAGTCATATCTCTTTTTTTTTTTAGTCTAGCTAAATATTTGTTGATTTTGCTTATCTTTTTCAAAAATCAACTCTTAATTTTGTTTATCTTTTCTACTGTTTTTCTAGTCTTATTTCATTTATTTCTGCCCTGGTCTTTATTATTTTCTGCTTTTTGCTAACTTTGGGATTAGTTTGTTCCTGTTTTTCTAGTTCCATGAAGTGTAGTACTAGGTTGTTTATTTGGGATCGTTCTCCTTTGTTGATGTATGTAAGTGTTTATTGCTATAAACTTTACTGTTAGAACTGCTTTTGTGGCATCCTACCAGTTTGGTATGTTTTGTTTCCATTTTCATCTCAAGATGTTTTTAAATACTCCTTTTAATTTCCTCCCTTTTAATTATTTGATTAGATAATTTAATCCATTTAAATTCAAGGTAATTATTGATATGTAACGACTTACGACTGCCATTTTGTTCATTGTTTTCTGGTTGTTCCATTTTCTTTCTTTTTCTCTTGCCGTCTTCCTTTATGATTAAGAGATTTTCTCTACTGGTATGCTTTCTTTTAAGGTGGGGCATTAAATTTCTTCACTGACTTACTGGTTTTCAAAAGCATGTTGTTTACTTTTTATGTATTTGTGAATTTTCTGGAATTCCTCCTGTTATTTCTAGTTTCCATATACATATATATATATGTATATGGAAAAATATATTCCATATATTGTGGTAGGAAAAGATACTTGATATAATTTCAGTCTTCTTAAATTTGTTAAGACATGTTTTGTGACTGTCTATCTGAATCTATCCTGAAGAATGTTTCATGTGCCCTTGAGAAGACTGTATTCTGTTGTGGGTTGAAATGTTCTGTATGTTTGTTAGGTCAACTAGGCCTAAAGTGTAGTTTGTCTCGTATTTCCTTACTAATTTTCTGTCAGAATTATCTCTCAGTAGCTGAAAATGGGGTATTTAAGTTTATTACTATCATTTTAATTACAGTCTCTCTCTCCCTTTAGATCTATTAACATTTGCTTTATATATTTATGTGGTCTAATGTGAAGTACATTTATATGAATATTTTTGTTATAGTCTGTTGATGGACTGACCATTTTATCATAAAATGAAATTCTTTGCTTCATTTTACAGTTTTTAACTTAGAGTTTACTTTATCTGATATTAGTATAATTACTATTCCTGATGTCTTTTGGTTTCCATTTGCACGGAATATGTTTTTGCATCCCTTCACTTTCAGTCTGTGTATTCTTACAGCTGAAGTGAGTATCTTCTAAGTAGCATACAGTTGGGTCTCTTTTCTTATAATCTACATTCAAGGTAAGTATTGATATATAATGACTCCCTGCTGCCATTTGTTAATTGTTTTCTGATTATCGCATAGGTTCTTTATTCCTTTCTTCCTCTCTTGCTGTCTTCCTTTATGATTAAGTGATTTTTCTCTACGGGTATGCTTTGATTTTTTACTTTTTATCTTTTGTGTATTTATTATAGATTTTTGCTTACCAGGAGGTTTACAAAGAGTATCATATAGTTATGACAGGCTATTTTGAGCTGATAATAACTTTTATTACATTAAAAAACTATGCTTTTACTTCACTCTCCCATTTAAAATTCTGCTGTTTTTGTGGAGATTAGGTCTTACTCTGTTGCCCAGTCTGGTCTTAAACTCCTGAGCTCAAGTGATTCTTCCACCTTGGCTGCCCAAAGTGTAGAGATCATAGGTGTGAGCTACTGTGCCTGGCCCCATTTTAAATATTTGCTGTCACAATTTATATCTTTTTACATTATGTATCCCTTAAAATTTATAGTAATGGTTATTACTTTAACCTTCATATTAAAGATATAAATGATTTACACACCACTCTTACAGTATTAGAGTGTTCTTGATTTGACTGTGTAATTACCAGTGAGCTTCATAATTTCATACTTTTTTTGTTACTACTTAGCTTCATTTTCTTTCAGCTTGAAGAACTCCCTTTAACATTTGTTATAAGACAGGTCTGGTGGCAGTGAAATCCTTCAGCTCTTATTCATCTGAAAAAGTCTTTATGTCTCCTTTATTTCTAAAGGACAGTTTTGGCAGGTACTTCAGCACTTTAAATGTATCATCTCACCCTCTCTTGCCCTGTAAATTCTCTGCTGAGAAATCCACTGCTAGCCTTATGGGAACTCCCTTATATGTTATTTGTTTCTCTTCACTTGCTTCTTTTAAGATCTCTCTTTGTCCTTGATTTTTTACAGTTTGATTGTAATATATTTTGGTGTAGTCTTATTTGGATTGAATCTGAATGGAGACATTTCTTCTACTTTAATATGCATATCTTTCTCCACATTTTAAAAGTTTTCTGCTATTATTTCTTTAAATAAGCTTTCTACCATTTTGTCTTCTTCTTGAACTCTTATAATTTTCTATTTAGATGCTATCCCATAAATTCTAGAAGCTTTAATTGGTTTTATTCTTTTTTCTTCTTCTCTGACTATATATTTTCAAATAAGCTGTCTTTGACTTCACAGATTTTTTTTTCTGCTTGATTAATTTTGCTGTTGATGCTCTCTACCACAGTTTACATTTCACTCATTGTATTATTAAGGTCTAGAATTTCTCTTTAAAAATGTTTTTAATCTTTCTGTTAAATTTCTTGTTCTGGTCGTTTATGGTTTTTGTGATATTTTTTGGATTATTTCTCTTTATTTTCTTGAAGTTTGCTTAGCTTTCTTAAAAAATAACTATTTTGATTTCTTTGTTATGCAGTTTATATATTGCTGTTTCTTTGGGGTCTGCTTCTAGGAGATTGTGTTCTTTGGTGGTGTTACGTCTTCTTATTTTTGTGTGTTTCTTGTTGCCTTACATTTATGTCTATGCATTAAAGAATTAGGGACTTGTTCCAGTCTTTACAGACTCACTTTTTCTGGGTAAGCTCTTTAGTAGTAGTCAGCTCATTTAGAGATTCTAGGCATGTCTCTGGTATAGTCTGAGAGTGAATTTCCTCCTTGAGTCCTTAGGTAGTAAGTCTACCCCGGTGGCTCCAGGCTTGGATTTCCTGTAGTAACCCAGCTTGGTGCCTGAATCAGCAGGTATGTTGACTTGATGCCTGGTTACATGGGGTTGAGCCTGAATCCTGGAGCCACAGGGGTAGACTTGCTGATCTGGTCCACACATATATTAGTCAGAGTTCTCCAGAGGGACAGAGCCAAAACGACATATGTATATATAAAGGAGAGTTTATTAAGGAGAATTGGCTCACCTGATTAAAAGACTAAGTCCCATGATAGGCCATCTGCAAGCTGGAGAAGAGAGAAGCCAATAGTGTGCCAGTCCAAGTCTGAAAGCCTCAAAACTAGGGAAGCCAACAGTGTAGCCTTCAGTCATGGCCAAAGGCCTGAGAGCTCCCAGGAAGCTATTGGTGCAAGTCCCAGAGTCCAAAGGCCAAATAACCTAGCGTCTGATATCCAAGGGCAGGAAGAGTGGAAGCAAGTGTCCAGCATGGGAAGAAGAAAAAAGAAGACTCAACAAGCAAAGTTAACCACCTTCTTCCCTCTGCTTTGTTCTAGCTGCTTTGGCAGCCAATTGGATGATGCCTACTCACACTGAAGGTGGGTCTTTCTTTCCCAGGCAACTGATGCAAATACCAATCTCCTCTGGCAGCTCCCTCACAGACACCCCAGAAGCAATACTTTACTAGCCATCCAGACATCCTTCAATTCAATCAAGTTGACACCTAATATTAACCATCCTAGCAGGGATAGGAACAGAGCCTATGTCCACTAGCGTGTGCCTTCAGTCTGAGTCTTCAAGGGCTTGCCTGGCACTGGGGTGAGCTAGGCACCTGGGCTGAATAGGATAGGCCTGGAACCTGAGTTCTTGAGGGACTGGCCTGGACCCAGGGTCTACTGAAGCAAGCCTGAACCCTGAGTTTTCTGGAACCTGGGACCACATGGACTGGACAGGAGCCTGGGGCTGGCCTGATGCTAGGACCGGCATGAAGCCTGGGTCTGAGGGGATTAGTCTGGAGCCTAGGATTCCTAGTTCTTGCCTAATACCTGGAGCCACTGCGGCTTACCTGAGACTGAGGCTGTGGCCATGGGGCCTAGCCTGGAGCCTTTGCCACTGATAACCTGCCTGGATGTTGGGTTTATACAGTGCTGGCCTAGAGGCTAGGTCTCTGAAGGATGGCCTGGGTCCTAAGGTATTGGGAGGCTGGCCTGGGACCTGGGTATACAGAGATAGTCCTAAATCCAGGGTCTGTGGGCCTACTCCAATACTAAGGTCTATTAGGACAGATGTAGATTCTGGGTATGCTGGAGCTGGCCTGGACCCTGGGTCTACAGTAGTGTGTGTGGTGCTGCAGGGTTCAGCCTTAGTGCATTGTTAACTAAATAGGTTCAGGATTCCATAAGTGCTGAGAAAGGGGAATGGCTATTGGAAAACAACCAACAGTGTTTGCTATAGGTGCCCAAACCTATGCTATTTTGCCTCCCCCAACATGCCCTGCAGTATTTCCAACAAGATACAGGTTTCTTGAAACAAAATTTTTAAAATTATAGACTAAAAGTCAACTCCTATTTATATAATATTTTAAAAGAATTTGTATTCTTTTCTGTGATTATAATATTAAAATATTCTTAATATTTTAAAAGAATCTGTGATTTTTGGTCATGTGTATGGTTTGTCAATGCTCATTTGCACATGGCTCTGGGAGAACGCACAGGTTTTCTTGTCGTAAACTTTGTCCCTTCTTTTATATAATTCTTCAGAGGCCAGGACTTGATTCATGAAAATGTATTTATCCTGACGATACTTTTTCAGTTGTCTAGATTCATATATTTTTGGAGAAGCTGAGTCCTAGCAATGACCCCTTCAATGCTCTTGAACTTTGAATGAGGTCATGTCATCAATGCAGCAAACATTACTTGAGTTCACGCTATCTGCTGGGCATTGTGTTGGGTGGGCACAACAACAGGGGGTAGAGTAGAAGATGAAGGAAATGATGAATATTATAAAGTGTGCATATATTCAAGTTGCTTAAAATCTAGTGGAGAAGAGAACTGAGGAAACAGACAGATATTAGATGATGGTAGCAAAGTTCTAAACCAATGATTCCCAAATGTTAAATGTGGGCCCTTTAAACACTATAATTTGAGGAAGTTGCAGGCATGTTATAGTTAAACATTGGGACCCTGGAACCAGTCTGAGTTGGGTGCATATCCCAACTATCAGTGCTCTAGCTGTTTGACCTGGAGCAAAGGTATTGAATGTCTCAGAATCAACTTCCTTCTTTATGTAATAAGACGATTATACATTGGTTTTTAATGTCATTGTGAGAATTTAATGAGATAATATGCGTAAAGCTGTTGAACACAGAATTACTATTTATAAATCACTTAATAAATACAAATTATATTAAAATAGGAAAGAAATCAATTTCGATTTGGGTCTTCAAAGAAAGCTTACAGACTCCCAGTTTATACTCTTAGGGTGGCATCTGTTTTTAAGATCCTGAGACTCAGGCTTTAAACTATTGAGAGCCCCTCAGGTACAAAAAGACTTATTTGTGTCTGCCTGGAAATTTCTACCTTTCTCCTTTATCTGCTGTTTAACATTCATGCTTTAGTAGACCAAGACAAGGAAAGCATTAAAACTTTGCCAAGATTTAGTCAATTATAGTAAGGTCTAAGATTTAAGCTCTATTTTTTTCATGTTTTTTTCCAAGTGGCAGTGTTTTCCAGATAAAATTGAGATTTCTGTTCTGCTTCTCTCCCTATGACTTTTATTTTTCACACATGGTATGAAAGACTAAGATTTCATCTGATATACTTCATTCCCTTCATTTAGTTCCTAGCCATGATGGAGTCTCCCTTCCCGTGACCTTTCCTCTCTCCTAATAGTCTCTTACACCATTTCCATAATGCATGGCTTGATACTACTTAATTCTGAGTGTTCCAAACAGATGTTCTGGGGAAAGGATTCAGCCATCCATCTGGGCTTGGTCTATACCTCCCATGGCAGATGGTTACATTTCATAAGACATTGTTGGAAATCCAGGCTGTGGTATTTTATGCTGTTCTACCCAGTTTCATATGTTTGATTTTTAAAGAAATCTCCTGCCATGATAATTATTAAAAATTAACATTGAAGTTGATTAAATGCAATAAATGTCACATTAAATAGTACATTTTAAAATTATCAATAAAATATTAACTTATAGAAATAAGCTAGATTCAAATATTTTAGTTGCTAGCGTGGTGTCTTATACAGTTTGGTTATGATCACTGGGGCAATATTAAACTCTCTTTATAATAGGGAATCTGACACATGAGAAGAATTTCAAGATTTTTTTTTTTTTTTTTTTTTTACAAACATGGCACCATTCTTACAAAAGGCACATGAGATGGAAAAGTTTTATGACCAGTGGTGCTCTAAATGCTGTGGCTGACATACGTTACTAGTTTTATCTCTTATTTTTTTTATCTATGAGTGAGGCCTCCTAAACACAATCTTATAAAGCTGAGTCTTTGATAGAAACAATGACAAAATGTATTTACATTATAAGGGGTCCCTATTGAAAAGTAAAATAATTTTAAGCTTAAAAACAAAAATGCTTCTGATTAGCTCCCTTCACTCTTTCAGGGAAGGCAAATTCTATCAATCACATTGATGAAGAGACTTTCAATGCAATCTGTTAAGACCAAGCTTTGTAGTAGTCACAGGCAATGAACTTAAATTACATCAACTTATCAGCTGAGCTCATTGGAGCATCTCTGTAATCACTCGTGTATGAAGACCCAATAAGGCTGAATCGACCTTTTTTTTTTTTCTTTCAATTACAAAATTGGTGCAGATTCTTTTGGGACAAACACTCAAATTTTTAAAATACATTTTAAAGTTAAAGTGAAAATTCAAACTTCCTCCTAAATACATTTTGGTTGTCGATGGTTATTCTTCAATAGCTCTTTAAACTGACATGTATTTAAATACTACTAATAAAAACAAAAATATAATAAATCGTACACCTCTAAACCCAACAGCCAGCTGCAGAGGCAGAATATTGTCAACACTTTTGAAGCTCTCTTATTCCCCTTTAACGCATCCCCTTTCCAGCTCCCAGAGGTAACCCTAGTCCAGAATTTTTTACTAAGCATTTCCTTGCCTTTATTCATAGTTTTGCCACTTATAGGTACCTAAATATATTGTTGACTCATTTTGAACTTTGTATCAATGCAAAAGGTACTACAGGTATTTTCATAATCTTTTAGGTTTTGGTCAACATTATGTTTTTGAGATCCATTCATTATGATGTGATTAGCTATAGTTCATTTGATTGTATATAGTTCATTGTCTGAATACATCATGATTGATTTATCCATTTTAATGTTGAAGGGAATGCAGGCTTTCTTGTTTTTACTATATAATGAGCAATGCTGCCGAATCCCTGTTTTCTTATCCACATGTTGTCTATACCAAGCATTGGTATTGATGGGTTGTAGGGTGTAGCATAATCAAATTGTCTAGGCACATTGTGGCTATATTATAACTTATGGTTGATCATGAGCCTTTTTTCCTCTTCTGTGAAATGCTATACTACCTTCTCTTCATTTGTATATTGCAATATTTGTCTTTTTGCTTATGATTTGTAGGGTTTCTCTATATAGCTGGATAATAATCTTTTGTCAGATCTGTATATAGCAAATATCTCCTATGAATTTCTTCACTATATATCATTTTTATGGTGCCTTTTGGTGAGCAGGGTTCTTAATCTGAATGCAGTAAAATTCTTTTTAAAATGAGTAATACATTTTGTGTGTTGCTTGAGAAATTATTTTTTTACCACAAGGCAGATGGTGATTGTCTCTTCTTTCCTCTGTCTCCCTAACAGGATAATCAAAGCAAAGAAGCCATTTTCACCTCTTTTCCATTATAAATTCTCCCTTAGTAATCCTTTTGTGATTTTTGTATTGGAAATTGAGGGTTGGCTAATTGAAGTCGGATATTCAGTGCAGAGTGTTGCAGCGTGTCCCAATTTGTTGCCTTGTTTCTCTCTTCTCTCCTTGTGTGATCTGTGGAGACTCCAAAAAGTTATCTGGGGAAGAACAGTGGCACATTTAACTCAGATTCTATTCCAGACAAGCTTATCAAAGAATTTCTGTGGAACAAGTACAGTGTTATTCCTGATAGAATTCTGTCGAGGTAGATAGGACACACAGGACTTATCAAAGAGGGAAGCCCATCATCTTTATTAGTCTGGAACTTCCTTTTCTTCAATCAACAACATATGTGAACTTTCTTTTCTTGCTAGAAATATAGAATATATCTTCCTTTTGATTTTTGCATAAAGTATAATAATATAGCTTTATAGTAAAGTATTTAAATCTTCCCTTATTAGGAACCAAAAGGTGTTTTCCAGTTGTTCTTTAATTTCATAATGATATAATGAATGTGGGTGTATGTAACATTGTGTATATATGTGTATGTGTATATGTACATGTCAGTATTTATATCTCTCCATATGTTTGTGATATGGCTTCTTTATAATTGTATTAGAGAAGTAGAATTGCTATGATTAATGATATTTTCACTTAAAATTTTTATGAAAATTCTAAATTGTCTTATCACCAAAGTTGACAAGGGTATGCTTCATCACACTCTAGCTCACATTAGATATTGTCAGTTAAGTAGACTTTTGTTAATTTTAGGGGAAATAGTATTCTGTTGTTCTAATTTGTATTTCTTTTATCACTGCATTAGCCAACCTCGTTTTTGAATGTTTCTCAGCTATTTATAACTTTTTAACATTTGAGTTCCTTCCATGAATAAACGTAGAGTGATAATGTAAAGCAGTGTAACTGAAGAGATGCTTGCCATTTCACTGCAGTTGTATTTTCATCATAAAAGCAATAGAGTTAAATTTGTATCACCTGCAAAATGGCATTTTTGTGGCTATTTGTACTTCATCTACAAAATCACAAACCTAACCATGCTAAAAACAAACAAATTTGGGTTTGCTGCCTGAAACCTTTAGTTGGGTGTTTTAAAATAAAATAAAATAGCAGCAAATATTCAAAACACTTTCACCAGTGTTATCTGATCCATTACATCCTTCTAACAAATCGTTAAATCAACAGATGTCAAATTAAATAAAACAAAGCACAACAAAACGCTTATCTATTTATTGCTGCAAAAGTACTTAAACAGGTGTCATATATTCAAGATTCTAATCTCTGTTCCAGAGAGCAAGCTTTTAGTGAAAATATTTGTAAGTGTTATGACCAAATGTAACAAAGGCATAAATAAAATCCAGGGAAATTATAAAATTCAAATTAAGAGGAAACACTAAAGAAAGTATATAGATAACTTTCCTGGTAATGTTCTGTTTCTGAAGCTGGATGATATCAACACAAGTGTTTGCATATATGCTTTCTAATTTCTCATATATGTAAAATACTTTTTAAAAATTAAAACCTCAGTGCTTTTTTTTTTTCATTTCTACAGTGGCATATAAAAAGGATTACCACTCTAAAGCTTAAAGATCACATCCAAGGGGTTCAAATGCCAGTGCATTTGGCAGCAATTCAGTGCAGGGTTTGCTGAGCCAATTCTCCAGTTCTGAGTAGCCTCAATGCCTCAACCTAATCTGGCAGAGGGAACACTCCGATGATAGCAATTACTTCAATTCTCAGTTTGTTGAGTTCATATGGCCCCACAAGTAAGAAAATTTCTTAAAAGAGTTTGCTGAAAAGAATGAAAATAGGCATGGCACATGACTCAACAAATCTATGCCAAACCACCTGTGTGAAAATATATACACATATTTAATTTAGCCAACTGTTCTCCATGATTGATAGTTTGCATGTATTATACTATAGACCTGATGCTCGTAACCTTCCACAGCTTCCTAAATTGAGAGAGTAAATTTCTTAATTTTCCCAAAATGTGTATGTTATTGAAACCTAAGGATAAGTGTCATGGACTTCTCGTGGTCATCTAGATCGCACTGAAAGGGTACTTGTCACTTTGGGATTTAATAATTAAAACATATAGGAATATTTAGTGAATCTGATTCTTCAGGGTGGGAGGTCTGTCTTGTTTAAACAAATAAAACTTTTGTTGGCAAAGATTTTTATTGATGGACTTCAATAAAGATGTAGCCTCATTTTGTGAGGGGAGAGGTAGTGCATATTTAACAGATACACATTTGGACCTGATGTTGGCTTTGCATTCACTCTCAGGTACCACAGCAGAAATTTACCCTGTAGCAGCATTGCTTTGGAATGATGTTCAACATGGCTATCAGTGGTATTTAACATTTATGGCACAATTCATTTAGGTTTTTATGAGTCCTTCATATTCCCTTTATGATCCCAAACCGGAAATGTCCATATGGGAAATGAGTAACACTATACACCAAAATCTCTTTGATTTTCATTTTTATGTTAATAGTCACTAAATTTCTAAACCCAGGATGTGTAGTTTTCTGAATCTTAAGTATTATATATACCTTGGAGGTCTCTAAGAGTCATCTGAATGGAATTTCTCACTGCAGACTGATATTGTCTTCTTTGACCCACTTTGAAAGAATATCGTTTAGGGCTAAATATTTGATATAATATGACACATAATACCATTAATTTAATTATTTTGCTTATTTAACTAATATCTGTTGCACATTTATTGAGAACCTACTATGTGCCAGGCAGTTTTCTAGGTCCTATAGTGTATTTGTTCTGCTATTCACATGGCCGATTGCTGTTATAAATTAAAAAATCTCAGAGGCTAAACAAAAATAGAAATCTATTTATTATTCATGTGAAGTCCATTTGGGGGTCAGAAGTTTTTCCACTCAGGAATTAGGGTACTAGTTTCATCATATGTCCCAAATTTGCAACCCCCTTGGGCCTCGGGGCAATCCCCAGGAACCTCTTCATTCCAATTAGCAAAGAATGGATGAGAGAATAGAGAATTGCAATTAAGAGGTCTTTGTGAATCTGGCCTTGAAGGGGCACACATCACTGCCTCCACATTCTGTATTCTAGGACTCAGCTATATGGTCATGCTGATTTCAAAGAAAGTGGGAAATGTGGCATAGCCATATTTCTTGGAAGAGAGGAAACGAACTTGGTGAGTATTAAGCTAATCTCTGCCAAATGTGCTATTATATTTGGTAAGACAGACGAGGTTCCTACTTGTATGGAGCAACCATTCTGGTATAGTGAGATAGACAATAAACATGAAAACAAATATGTAAGTAAGAAGTGCAGGTAGTGATGAGTGCTGGGAAGTAAGCAACAAGGGGTGTTGGGATTTAGGAGGAACAGCAGATGGAAAGGAGCTCTTTTAAGTAGCATGATGAGAGGGCAAACGTCTGTTGCGATGGAATCCCATCTGAGGCTTGAATGAAGGGAAGGAGTTGGCCATGCAAAAACTTAGAGAAAAGCTTTCCAGACAAGACAAAGGGCAGAATCTGAACAGGCTTAGTATGTTTAGATGACAGAAAGAAGGTAAGTCTGGCAAAACTTACTCACTGGGGTTGGGATTGGGTTGGATGAGCAGAGGAGAAGCAGGGAACACGTTATGCAGTTCTTGGAGGTCTTTACTGTAATTTCATATACAGGGATTTTTGCTAAGTTTCTGGAATGCTTTATCTCATTTAATCTTTTCAACAAATCTGGATATTATTACCCCTTCTTTTGCAGACAAGTAAATGGAGGTTTAGGGAGTTTAAATAACTTCTGCAAGATCATACAGCTGATGAAGCAGTCAGATTTACCCAAGTCTGTCTGACTCCAAAACTCATGCTTCTGACCGTGATACAACCATGTTTTTAACCAGGTTTTTGGTCAACACTGAAAACCTGTTTTCTCTTCCATTCATGAAACAATGCAAAAGAATGTACTCTGTCATCTTAAACTTTCTGACAACTTGAAATCACTAAGACTGTTCCAAAGCCAATGTATATTTAGCAGACATATAAAATATTTTCACCTTAAAATTTCTCTATAATAAACGTGCTTTGCTCTTATACAAACAATTCTAGTCACGATTATCACTGTCAAGTATGAATTATTATCTAATGGAACTTGTTACCTCAATTCAGTCAATTCATACAAGAATACTACTCTTATGTACTTTCCTCCCCGAAAATGTATAGCAACCTCATTCCAAATTTAACTAAGGAATATCTAATGCACCTTTTGGTAACCTATTCCATTTTTACTACCATCTAGTCATTATTTTCAGAGTTCATATTTGTTCTAAGTGCCCTTACCATCATTCCTATTTCCACTTTCCTGGCATCTAACTTTCCTTAAATTTAGCTATTTGATTTGGAACTTATTCTTAAGCACAGGTTAATATGTTAAATCATGATTTGTTTATATTTCTTTCAAAATCTAGAAAATCCAGCAATCTTCAACCAGTTAAGGATGAAAGATTGCATGGAGTCCTATTTTAACCCTATTATTTGTTTTTTCTTGCAATGCCATTTCTTTTTTTCTTTTCTTGTATGAATTACTCCTGGCATCTTTTATCAGTCTAAGGAGGACAGGTACAAGATCACTCTTGAAACTTGGGATACAAAAGTAATTCAATATGAGATGCTTATGTGGAAGAGTAATTGGTTGTCTCATGTTTAATAAATGATATGGAATTACCAGAGAACAAGAAACTCTGCAAAGTGTTGCTATACATAGAAAATACCTAATTGGGAACCTAGTTGGTAAAACCTTAAAATTGTTATATGATATGTACACTTCAGAATAAAAAGTCTCCCTTTTGTTCTTCCTTATTCTATTAATGTACAAAAGACTCAAGAGATTTAATTTTTTCTTTAAAGACAGAGAGGACTCTGGTTGTTTTTTGGAGGAAAGTAAACCGATATAAACACTCTAAAATAGCTGAAAGCAAAACTTGACTAATATTTTGTAGACGAAAAGCAAAGAGATTTAAACCAGATAATCTGTACTGATATACTACCTATCTCCTCTTTACTATTCTCCTCTTCTATGGTATTTTGTGTGGTTGACATGTGCAATGAGTAGAAAATGTAGTATCAGAAGATCTAAATGTGGGTCCTGACTCTTTATTTGTTTGATGACTCTGGGCAAACCATTAGTAAATCTTGACTTGCTTTTGTTCTCTGCAAAGTATGGTAAGTAACATAAGAGAAAGCACTTAATAAATATTTAGTGTTATATTAATGAGAACATGTTAACGTCATGAGAATCAAACTTTTCTGATTGAATCTAGCATCTTGACTATTCAGTTCCTCCTATTCTCTGCACAAACTCTGTCTGTTCTGAGCTCTCCATCATGCCTGGACCATTCTAACTTGTAAGGTGTGTTTTATTTTGCTTGATTAAGATTCATGAATTCTTTTTTCTTTCATGCATTCCTGAATCAATAACAACTCTCATCTTTCCCTCCTTCTCCACTATCCTTACTTCTCCTGGTCCCGTTTGTCCCACTATTTTCTTCTTCAAGGCAAATGCATTATTATTATTTCCAAGGACTTGATGTACTTCACAACTCTTTGAATCAAATGGTGTTCTCCTTGTAAGAATGAAGGAAATTATTTAAAATCCCATAATTTTGAACTTAGTGGAGGTACCACTTCTTGCAGCAAGTCCTTCCTGACTCTACCCTCTTCTGTACTGAAACATTGCCACAGGCTTATAGATCCATGTTACGTGATTGCATAGCCCTCCATAAATTTGTTTCTGGGGTAAGTGTAGTTTAAATTTACAAAGTACTTAGCAATATTTTTTAAAACATAGGTTATTTCTAAATTGAGAATGGTTTTGTATTCATGCATCCATTTATTCATCCTTTTGAAAAATATTTATTGAGCCTCTGCTACATGCCACATGTAGTTCCAGATACATGGTGTGCAGAAATGAATAAGATGTAATCACTCAAGGATTCTGTAGCTTAAGGGAGTAGGAGACACCTACAGATTATTAGAATTGCAAGGCAGGGGGAAATCAAAGTCTATAGATGGTGTCACAGAAGTACCAAATATGAGATGACAACTTTGCTTGCTTGCTCTTTCTTTCTTTCTTTCTTTCTTTCTTTCTTTCTTTCTTTCTTTCTTTCTTTCTTTCTTTCTTTCTTTCTTTCTTTCTTCTTTCTTTTTGAGACGGAGTCTTGTTCTGTCACCCAGGCTGGAGTGCAGTGGTGCGATCTCGGCTCACTACAAGCTCGGCCTCCTGGGTTCATGCCGTTCTCCTGCCTCAGCCTCCGGAGTAGCTGGGACTACAGGTGCCCACCACCACGCCCGGCTAATTTTTTGTATTTTTAGTAGAGATGGGGTTTCACCATGTCAGCCAGGATGGTCTTGATCTCCTGACCTGGTGATCCGCCCACCTCACCCTCCCAAAGTGCTGGGGTTACAGGCGTGAGCCACCATGCCCAGCTGTCAATCTTTGCTTTCTAACCAGAGATGACTGTAGGAAGAAAGGATACATCAGTGGAATCTTGGAAAGTCAAGAGTTAGCCATGTGTGGGTGAAGTCATTAAAAGCAGACACCACAGCAAGGGAAAGACCTATTTCCTCATATGTCATTAGTCACCCAGGTCCCAAATTCATCTGTAACATGAGAGAGTTGAATTAGATGAGTTCATGTCTCTCTCTAAGTTCAGTTCTCCTAGGATTTGTACAGTTCTGAATACCCACTACAGGTAAAACATGTACTGACTTCAGTGGTGAAAATGTTAGTGCTGCCCTTGAATAACTTATCCTCCAGTAAGACATGGTAAAAGAGGGTTCATTTCTTCAGCTGGTTAATTAATAGCAGTATTTGAAGCGCTGCCTTGAGAAGGATGATAAGATCATATCTAGGTTCATCATAACAAAAGCTGTTATCAATTACTCATGTTTGTTCTGATGAGGAGAAAGAAGTGGAGGTATGTGCATCACCTGTTTACCACCTCTGTTCTAGTCTTAGAGGTTAAATTTAGTAAGTTACTCAAAATCACATTAAAATAGAAATTTGAAGAAATGAATTAAAAAATAAGACTCTTACCCCGAAAACCAGAGTATTATTTTATGGGTATTCATATCTGTAAACACAAAATCCTCAACTCAATGGCTTGTTCTTTTAGCACCTAGCCCAATATCTCGAGCCAATAAAGCTGATTATGTATTTTAGGGATGCAAAGAATAAAGGCAGTTTAAACTGCCTTGGACAAATTAGATTTCATATTCTGTCCAAAGAGCCTATCTTCCATTACAACAGCCCTTAGATGTGTCTCTTCAATGAAGTACGTTCAACTGGAGGGCGGGAACCACCAGATGAGTATATTGACTCCTGTATTCCTGGCATCTAGCAAAGGACCACTACATGGGAGGTATTCAGTAGGTACCTGCTTCTTGAACTTCGGGTGAAAAAATGAAAGTTCTCTGAGATAGTTTGTGTAACTTTTTGGCTCATCAAGGTCCTGCAGAAAAGTTCACATCTGTAGATCATAAACAAGACATGAGGGAATGTCAGATATTCAACTGAAGTCAACAATGCATAAGGAAGGAGAGTTTAGAAGTGATGTTATTTCAGAAATAAAACTTTATGAATCTTGCATATAGCCAAATAACAAGCTGGCTTTTCATTTACACAATGGAAATGAATGTTAAAGTATTCATAAAGACTAGTGGCGAAATAAAAAGTTATTCTGGTGGAGTGAAGTTTTAAATGCAAAGAATGAATATATTCTAGAAATTTATCTCAGCATGTAACAAATGTTGATGAATACAATGCAGACCACGGGTATAAAATTCATTTATGCAGATTCTTAGGGCATAGCCTATTAGAATTCTAGAAATACCTTTAGTCCATGTTTAATAAAAACTCCAAAACATTTATAATTTTCTTTTGTGCCTCTGTCTTTCAATTTTTCCCTTAACTTAGTTATACAGGCTACTCTTACTGTTGGGTGTAACTTTCAGAGACATTTTGTTATTCATTAAATTGTTTAGAGAAATGTTTCAATTCTAGGAAGTGCTTTCCTTCCAGTTAAACTTCATAATCTTGGAAAGTTAGAGAACCATTTCTTCCCTCACCAAGGCAGCAAAACTCCTATTTAGGCTAATAATATAAATTAAAATGTTAATTAGAAAAATTTCTATTAATGTGAAAACTTCAACTTAAATGCTTATTAATTATTAAGTCAGCCTCTTCATCTTCAAACATTAGCAAATTATTTTGAATTTTATTGCAATGGCTTTTCAGTAAGTTTTTCCTTATTCTACTTTTCTACAAATTTAGTATTTCACAGAGACACAATTTGTGACTTTGTAAGAAAGCTATCCTTGAACCTTTTACCATAGGATAGAGTTATAACAAGGGCCCTTTATTACTTCAGGCATAAACACCTTTGAATGGGCTGAAGATGGACCAGCTTTATTCTGAGCTTCAATATAGAAATGTCTTGTTATTTGAGTATATCTCAGATATCCAAACCTATCTATTAGGAACAATTTATAAGTAACCTAATTAAAAGCAATGATGCCTTCTAGAGCACTTTCTCACTGCAGTGTTTTTTGTATTCTTTCTTAGTTAATCTGGGTTAGGCCTCTGGGAGTTTATAAGCAGAATCAGTTAATGTGCAAAAAGGATAATGTGAAAGATTGCTAGAGAGAAGGAATTAACTTGAAAACATGTGAATAACACATTCTCAAACATCCCCTTGCAGAATTTAAATTCAGAACATTATGGATAGAGATAAGGAGGTTCCTGAACTTAGCTCTGAGGGGTTTAATTGACATTGGATTGACTATATTTCTTTAAGATGAAAACTTTAAGCATTTTTTAAAACATAAAAATAGTCTAAAATCTACTTGCCTATGACATTCACATGATTAAATATAACGAGGATTTTTCCTCCACAGAGTAAATAACCTCCTTCCCATGTGTATATTGATATAAACTTCAGTGCATTTGTTTTATGATTTAGCACAGATGGTTTCTCCCTTGTTTGAGGCTGAAAAATGGATTTTCTTTTTGCTCCCCTGGAGTTCTTTTTCTTTGATGGTTAGAGAATAGGTATTAGTGTTTCTTGAAAATCACACTTAACGGAAAACTATTTGTATGCCTTTAAAATGTTTTTTATTTGTGTATATTTCAAAAAGAATTGTATTACCTTAGTATCCGTTGTTAGCACATATTAGAATTTATGTTCTCATGATAAGAACAATTCCCAAAGCCTCAGAAGAAAGCCAGATGATTTTAAGAAAAATCACATGAAAATTTATTATATTTAAATAGACATTTGGCATTTATTATACTGTTTATTTCACATATTTTGTTAGTGTCAGCATAAGATTCAAAGGCACACTATTTTATCTGTTTATCATGTTTAGATAGAGATAAAATTAATCAAAATAAGTAGGCTATAACCTGAAAATCTTTAGCAGTATGGTGAAGAAGATTTAAATAATTTCTCTATCTTATCTAAGCTATGCATAATTGCTAAATATGTTTCTAGGTCAATATCATTTAGTCTGGCATAAGTACTTGATATTTTCTAAACCATTTAAAGTCATTATTTCATATTTATTCAAAAGAATTCTTTGAAGCACACAGTGCTATGTTTTCTAATGTGATAGATATAAAGAAACAGGTGCTTGAGTGGCTTACCTTAGATAACCCAGGACTTGGGGGAAGGGAATTAAGTTAATATTAGTTCATAGTTTTTTTTTGTGGGAACAATTCTGTCTTCGAAGGCACAGCATTTAAACAGATCTCCTCATTCTTATACAATGTATTCCCAAATGGGAACATTCCTTAAACATATTGTGCCTGAGATGAGCCTTATGATAACAGTAGCAGGAACAGCTAACATTTATTGAGTGCTAATTCTGTTTGGCAATGAATAAAAATTTTAAACTATTATTTCATTTAATTATATTAGTTATCTATGAGATAGAGGCTGCTGTCATCACCATTTTAGAGACAACGAAATGTAGATTTAAAGACTGGAAATTGACCCAGTGTCATAAAATGATAGATACTATATTCTAAAACCAGTTATTATGCTTGTTACCAATATACTGTGCCATGAGAAAAATTTGGCTGAAGAGGAAAACCAGAACAAACCCTGTCATTAATAAGGATATTGTAAAAGCCCTGTTATAATTCTTTAAATTACTGTTGCACAAATATAATTAAACTTTCAAAGTAACTCATCAGATTAAGATCCTACATTATAATTTAATCCTTTTGGGTTTGGGTATTACCACAAGCACAGAGCTGTTAAATCAAACTGTGGAGCTTCACAAATCAAATGATTAGCAGTTCTAATTTGTTAATGGTACATTTACCAAAGTAAGTTAAGCAAACAAAGAATCTGCCTTTAGTATATGGATATTGGCCAAACTTGTTTCTTTCTGCTGCAATTGCGTTTTCAGATGTCCTCCTACTGTGGCCGGGTCTAGCTTTCCTCCGTATTTTCACACTTGTTTCCTTTTAGTCCTGTTCTTCCAATCCCTCATGCCTCACTTATCACCACTTCAGCTCCTTTTCATGCTTTTTTACATCTGCTTGCTGTCCCTGAGAGACTTTGCAAATCTTTAAAGATTCTAAATGCAAATGATATGTGATTGAGGCAGGGTCTGTGGAGTCAATAAGAATTTTAGAGCCAACTTTAGAAGTACTGTGATTCAGTAGCAGTGGAGAGTGAGGTATTATAAATAAAAAGCTGTGCTGCAGATTGAAACTAAATCAATAAATGCTAAGTGATTGGATGTCTATATCCTTCATGTGGCTTTGTCAACTTTCTTTGTCCTTTGGGTTTACCTAAATCATCCATGCATTTGCTGTGCATAAATCTAAGTCCCTTTCTCTCCCACCTTAAAATTTTGAATTTGTGGTACCTTTCCTTGCTCATTTTAGTAAGGAGCAAAACAGCTTTGCAAAGAAACATCATCCGTCAATAGAAAGTAATGAGATTTTTCTGTGCATAATACACTAGGGCTTTCTTTTTCCACCATAAGTTGCTGTTAAGCCACACATACTGTCCTTTACAAGTTGGGTTGAATATTATTTGCATTTACTTTGCTACAGATGAACTCTATCAGATTTTAAGATCAAAATCCCCAAATGGACTCCCTGTATAAAAGTGTATTAAAACTAAAAAATAAAATGCAATACTCCAAAATGAGAGTAATAAAAAGTCATGTTTGATGCATTTGATAATTATTGAATTAACAATCTCTATTGGTTCCACTTGGTGTTAGCAGGGACAGGGGCACGGCAAATCATAAATCCATCTTCCTTCCCAGGAGAGCTCACAGCCCAAGAATTTTGTTTTATTCTTCCTGTTATTTTCTTTCTTGTGAGCATTACCAGCACCCACATGTAAACTAAATAATTGATCTGCACATAATTACACATATGAAAGCATTAACCAATCTCTCTAATCTCTCCAAATGCCCTGATTCCTTGAAGGGTACAGTGTCAATAGTGCCAAGGGATAGTTGTTCTCATCATCTACACATCATTTAAATGTTTCCCATGAATGTTTCACCCTCTTTGGTCCCAAATGACTAACATATGTTTTCTGTATTTTTTTAAGCGAGATTTCCCCTGATCTTAAAAAACTGAATAAGTCAAGAGATCCTGAAAAGCTTATGGAAGCCGAAGAAAGGTGATGATCTATGTAGCAGACAATCTAGTGTGGGAATTAAAGATTTCCTCCCAATTGGGATTCTAAGACATTTCATCTGCTTCTACTGAGCAGTACAACAAAAGATACTACTAAAAGTATTTAAACAGGTATTTTGAATAAACGTAATGCTCTTACTAAACTAAGCCTACCTTTGAAAAAATGATTAGGCATTGGGAGTTTTGACTGACAAAATATAACATGTTAGACAAGTTATTGTGGTCATCACAACTGGCACATAATGGAACAGCTGTAGTCCTTCTGTCTCTCACTATCTTTGCTTATCATCAGAGATGGCTGTGCCCACTACCCTCTTCTCCTTGTTTGGGAATATGAGTGGAAAAGTAGAAACCTGGGCATTATTTTGATATAATTCCTTCAACAAGCAGTTGCATTCTCTGCAAGAAGTTGGAGTACAGAGAGAAATAAAAACATAATCCCTACCACTAGGATCCACATTCTAATAGGAGAAAAAGTATTTAAGAAACAAAAAGCAACACAGTACAACATAATAGCTGAGAGAAAAGAGGTATGTACATAGTACAAGGGAAACACCAGGTAAAATGTGGTCAATTTCCCTGGAATGGCGATGGGGAGATGGGAAGGGCATCTGCAAGCGGATGTCTACCTGAACTTAACTTGATTGCCCAGGTCCAAGCACTGAGGTGACCTGAACACACCTACCCAGGCATGATTGGTTTGAAATGTGCAGACGTGAGATTTGGGAGGGGCCACGGGTGGAATGATACTGTTTGGCTCTGTGTCTTCAGCTAAATCTCACCTTGTAGCTCTCATAATTCCCACATGTTGTGGGAGGGACCAGTGGGAGATAATTGAATCATGGGAATGGGTCTTTCCCATGCTCTTCTTGTGATAGTGAATAAGTCTCACAAGATCTTATGGTTTTAAAAATTGGAGTTTCCCTGCACAAGCTCTCTTTTTTTGCCTGCCACTATCCATTTAAGATGTGACTTGTTCCTCCTTGCCTTCTGTCATGATTGTGAGATGTCCCCAGCCATGTGGAACTGTAACCCCATTAAACCTCTTTCTTTTGTAAATTGCCCAGTCTGGGGTATGTCTTTGTCAGCAGCATGAAAACAGACTAATACACCATACTAGGCTTGAGTAAATTCACTGAGTAGTTCATTGCCCCAGAGAGGGGATGACAGATGTCACACAGCCTGCTACCATTTCCTTGACTTGTCACTTCCTTCTTTACACACCCCTGAGTTAAAGAAAATATCTCTTCTGGCTCTCTTCAGAGGAATCAAACCACATTTTAAAAATTTTGGCAGCAGTTTCCACTCATGCCCCAACATACTCACCTACCTTAATTGGGCTATAAGAAAATTTTCTCAGAAATGGCAGTTCTCCCTCAAGCAGGGATTGTCAGACAAGCTGCTAAGGGAAGCTTAGCACAAAGAAAGCTTCATTGTGATGATACAAACTTGGCTGAATAAATGACTTGCCGTGGGTGATTTCTAAATAAATAATATTAGATAATGCTTATTGAGTGCTTATTAAGTACCACGTTCTGTTGTAAGCATGTAAACGATTGTAGCTCATTGCATTTAGCGGCAAACTTGTGTGGTAGCACTACTACTTTTCTGACTTTACTGAAAGCACAGAGATGTAAAATTGCATCACCAAGGTTTCACAGCTAATAAATGGTGAACCAAGATGCAAACCCAAAGATTGGCTTAAATCTGTGCTCTTACAAACTATACTTTATTTCACAAGAAGTGGGCTTTGAATGACACATTGAGTCTGTCAAAGTACTCTAAATGTATTGGGTATCAGTCTCGAAGTTGGAAGAGACATCCAAAATAATAGCCCTTTAAGCAAGTTATGAAGAGATTCCCTCACATTTAAAAGTGTAAGAAGAACCCATCACTTTTCACATCCATTGGCTGTAAAGTTGACACATGACATCTCATGTCCATTGGCTAGAGTATAGTCACATGGTGATATTTAATCACAAAAAGGAAATGATAAATCATGTTTTTCTCTTGATGATCATGTGTCAACTAAAATTGTAATCGTATGTAAAAAGTGAGCAGATATTGGGGCAACCAGTAACCTGTCATGAATGTTCATGCTTCATATTTTTCCTCAAATTCTTTCAAGAGCCATTTCTTCTCTAAATAGTTTTACACCAGGTTTGAGTTACAAAAGAACCTTGAGAGTAATCAGATACAACAGATGCATCCTCGTTTTGTCTTTCTGTATTTTCATACCTCCATCTCTGCAGAACATGGACATGTGGAATCATTTGGGTGGAATATTTAATGATGTATGGTTTTTTTTTCCAGCTTAAAACAACATCACAAGAGAACAGATGTTCCCATAATGCCCACAAAGTACAACCTACTTCTGTGACAATGAATTAGCCTGTGATTTTGCTCAAGTCAGGAACAGAAGCATAGGCAGGCATATGTTTTCTTAGGGAGGTAAAAACAGAGACCAGAGGCTTGACAAGCTGATAATATTTAGAGGAATCCTTTGGCCTTTCACTCTTAATGGGACACTAATTTTTCACTTCTTTTCATTGGATCCTGATGCAAGAGTTGGTAAGTAAGTAAATACTCTGAAAAAGGCAAACAAGTAGTCAAGCGTCAAATTTGGCACCGAGGAAGAGGCATTGCCTTTATAGAGTTGTGTGTCACTTACTAAATGATGAATCCAGTGCTGTGTTTGATACTGTGCTCATTTGACAAGGTTAAATTTGTTGAGGAGCATAACATATGACATCAGTGAATCCCTTGATTACCTCAACGGTAAATAGAGGGTAGATGGGTGGTGCAAGGTAAAAAGATATCCTGATTCTGGTACTGTATCCCAGACATTATATTATGTAATGAACAAAAATAGCATCCTTTGTGGATTTTATATGTTGGTTAGAGGAGAATAAAAATAATCTAATAATAAATATTATTAAATATTAAAATATTTTCAAAAATAATGGATACATAATAAGGATTTAATCTGTAATATGGTGGTATGCTAAGAAGAAAAATAGAGTAGGGTAAAGGTTAGAGAGAAATGACATGGGGTGCTTTAGAGAGAGTGGTCAGGAAAGGGCCTCTTATAAGGGGCATTTATGTAGAGACTCCATTGAAATGGGGAATGGGTCAAGCAGAGGTCACAGCAAGTACAATGGCCCTGAGTTGGGATAGTGCTTGGGTATTCGAGGAATACTAAGGAGATTAGTGTGACTGGAGCAGAGGGTATATAAAGGGGACTGGTAAGAGTTGAGGCCTGAAATTTTTCTGGGAAGCAGATCTTTTAGTCACCTTCCAGCCAAGTTATATGCTTTGCATCTAATTCAGAACAAGATAGGAAGCTATTGGAGGGTTTTTAGTGTGTTTTTTGCTTTTCTTTTTATAACTATGACCCTCTCTGATCTCCCATACAGGGAAGAGACAAACTCAACAGTCAGTATTTCTATCTCTTGTTTATTCTCCTTCTAATTCATTTACATCCCACCTTAATGTTCTGTAACTTAAAGGTCCTTATATGATAAAAGAAATGAGGAGGGTGAGACAATTAATATATTATTAATGAACAGAAAATAAGGAGAATATAATATATAAATTTCTATTACAGTCCCCATTTGCATAACAACATGAGGATGTTGTTGATATTTATAACTCCCTGCTTCCATTACCCATCACATATTCCTCATTCCATCAGCCAGTCCTTCATCTGAACAGTTTTTAAATTGGTGGGTTAAATGAAGCCTTCAGTTCAGAAAGGTCTGAAAGGCTTGAATTCTCAGTGTCTGTGACTTTATGTTTTCTTGTAGCTTTCCAATAAGTTATACTATTGGACATAAAAATGTGAATAGGTATCTTGAACAATCTCCTGGGTGCCAGACATATTACTCCTTGCCACCATTGTCTGACATCAACCTGATTCCCTCTTGGGAAATTACATTGAGTACCCAAGCAATATTTAATCACCTTTGCCTATTACTTCAGTAGTACAAAGAGCCCAAAACGACCAAGTGGTGGTGTCAGCTTCCAGTCACGTGGAACTGTTGTTGTGTTACCTGGCCAAACCACTCTTCCCTTGGGAACTAAGATAGCTAAATTAGCAAAACCCAAATTTGGAGGAGAAGAAAACAATAATTTTATGAGTGGCAAGTTTGTTGTAATAGTGAGAGAAACTAGTCTTTCTTCTACCATAGTATTCTGGCGATGGGGGAGAAACAGCATCGCATATTGCTCTCTGTTTCAAATACTATACTGGAAGCTGTAGGTTAATACTCCAAAGTTTTCTGGTGTTGTTCCCAATGAAGGCCACATCTGAGTCTTCAATAGGCCATTCTGCTGACCTATCAGGTCAGCTCCTCTGGATGATGGTGTATGTAGCAAAGCCAGTAAATTCCTTGTGCATGAGTCCATTTGCTCAGATTTTTGCTATAAAATTTAGTTGCTTCATTAGAAGAAAGGTGTTGTGAGATGATAACACTGTCAGAAGCATTGCAAATAAAAATACAAATCAGTAGCTAGAATAAGTGCATACATCTATGAGAACAAATCACTACTCCCATTGTGATAGAAGGGTCCAAGTGTAATTCACTTGCTACTTATTAGGTGGCTATTTGGTCTCCTTGGGATTGATATCATATAGGAAGTTCTGCCTTTCTTTCTGATGCTTGCAATTACTCAACAATGGTGAGACTCTTATCAGCTTTGGTGGGGGATGTCCATACTTTGAACACATGGGTACCCTCTATCGTTTCAGCTTGGGTTATGTTTTCAATTAACACATTTAGCAAGCACTAGAATGACTAGAGAAAGAGGCTAACTGATATCCACTGTGTATCTTTTGACCACCTGATTATTGAGAGCCTTTTCTGTAGTGGATGTCACTTATGTTATAACTCATATAGGACAAAAATATCTTTACATGTATCTGTTCGGGAAGATCTGTCACATAACTTCTCCACAAACTTTCTTGCCACCAGTCTTCCAAGTTTGTTCTTTTCGAGTCCCTGACCATTCAACCACATTATTAGCCACTGCCTATTCACCAGTATAGATCCTTTCCTTTGGCCATCTCTGAATCTAGAGAAAGGAGCACAGAATATACTGTTCAAATTCTCTCCAGCAGAACGTTCTCCCCTCACTTTTGTCTTTAAGAACTACCCAGATTGAGGCAGTGATACTGAAGCAATCTATGTCCAGTTGCTTTCAGGATATCATGCTGTAAACCAAGCCCAAGTGTTTATCCTTGGCCAAACTTTTCATAAGAACTTCCCATGAAGCCTTAAGTAGAGAGAGAGAGGAGACAACGTAGCAGGAGTAGGTACTAGAGGAATCACTTACTCACAAAACCTACTTCTTCCTTCAGGGCCTGCTCCAAATCCATCTCTAATATCTCGTTTGCACTTAGTGGATCACTGGTGCATATGCCCAAACTTCTGATTTGATAGGCTAAATGAAACGTAGGCAGCTCAAGATGCATGGTCACTTGGTGTACCATGGTCAAGTGTACAGTACCCATGAGATCCCACTAGTAATCTAGGAGCTGTTTCTCATAAAGAGAATACTTTGTAAATAGGATAAGGCTTTGTCCTAAACCTTAAAAGTATACAGTGTGGCTGTTCTATTAATGGATAATAGCAGGTTATGAAACACCCATATATGCCACAAATCCCGTAAACCCATGGGATCTGATGGGTCATAAGGCCCAAAGGACACAGCAGCCTTCATTGCACTCTGAATCTATAGCAGAATCTTCTCTTTCTCTAGGCCCCACTGTGGGCGGCAAGCCACCCAGGTGCCGAGGCAAGAGACCGAGGACACGAGCTGTTCCAGTATAATAAAATATAAAACAAGAATAGTCATACCAGATATAGATCTTAGATATGATTATATATGAATATCATTAATCATTAGTTGGTAGTAATTACTCTTTATCCCAATATTATAGTAATCTCCGCTCTATAACCATAACCTAGGAAAAACCAGGCCATACAGGGATAGGAGCTGAGGGGACATAGTGAGGTGTGACCAGAAGACAGGAGTGCGAGCCTTCTGTTATGCCTAGACAGGGCCACCAGGGGGCTCCTTGGTCTAGTGGTGACGCCAGCATCTGGGAAGATGCCCCTTGCCAGGCGGACCGTGGTCTAGCAGTAGCAAAAGGTGTCAAGGAACAACACCCGCTACTTAGCAGACCGGGAAAGGGAGTCTCCTTTTCCCGGAGGAAGTTTAGAGAAGACTCTGCTCCTCCACCACTTGTGGAGGGCCTGACACCAGTCAGGCTTTCCCGCAGTTATCCGGAGGCCTAACCGTCTCCCTGTGATGCTGTGCTTCAGTGGTCATGCTCCTAGTCCACCTTCATGTTCCATCCTGTACATCTGGCTCTGCCTTCTAGATAGCAGTAGTAAATTAGTGAAAGTACTAACAGTATCTGATATGTAGAAATAATGGCATAAGCTGTCTTTCTCTTTGTCTTCTCTCTCTCTCTGCCTCGGCTGCCAGGCAGGGAAGGGCCCCCTGTCCAGTGGACACGTGACCCAAGTGACCTTACCTATCATTGGAGAAGACTCACATTCTTTACCCTGCCCTTTTTGCTTTGTATACGATACATAACAGCACAGCCAGACATTCGGGGCCACTATCGGTCTCCGTGCATTGGTGGTAGTGGTCCCCGGGGTCCAGCTGCCTTTTCTTTTATCTCTTAGTCTTGTGTCTTTATTTCTACACTCTCTCGTCACCCCACACAGGGAGAGACCCACCTACCCTGTGAGGCTGGTCCCTCCACCCCACCCAAAATTAGAAGCCTTAAAGTTACCCTTTACATTATTTGGAACAGCATACTCAAATGTGCTATATTTTGCCTTCAAAACCCAAAGATACCAAATTAGCATTCTGCCTCTTTCCTAATTCCATGTAGTGCAAGTTGCTACAATTTGTCTTTCACTATGCAAGAAGTAGTTCAACTTGCTCCAGACCATTGGAGTCTTAGAAACGTCACAGATAGTGGGCCTCAGAATTTTTGTGGTTTTTGACTATCCTCTGGCATTTATGTGTCCCAGTAAGGCACCTAAGGTTTGTTGTTTTTCATGTTCACTGGGTCTAAACAGCACAATGCCATCAGTGTGGTAGACCAATGTGGTGATCTACAGAACGTCCAGAAGAACAAGGTCCCTGTGGACTAGATTATGGGATTACAGCAGAGAGAAGGACAGATGACATATCCCTGAGAAAGACAGCAAAGGCATCCTGTTGTTCATGCCAATTGAAAACTAAAAACCAGTATAGAAGTTAATCAGTATAACAAAATTATTTGAAATCATGAGACTGGATAAATTCTCCTAGAAAGGGAAATGAGAAGATATCTGATGAATAAGTCTAGAGCAACTCTAATGTTTAGAAGTCAGATAAATAGGACTAGACCAATCAGAGTGACTGAGAAATGTCCAGAGAACTACTAAGAAAATAAGAAGAGTGTGGTATCTCAGAAGCCAGGCAAAGAAGCTGTTTTAAGGAGAAGGTATTGGTAGACATTCATGTTTTGCTGAAAGCCTGAGTAAAATAAGGATTGAGAATTGAATGTAGATTTGAGCAATGTGGGAGTCTTTAACAACTTGAGGATAGTTTCAATGGAGTATGAAGCAGGGGGCCAAAAATCAGATTGGAATGAATTCAAGAGAGAATGGAAGAGAACAAGTGACTACAGCAAACATAGAAAGGTCTTTCAATAAGTGTAATTGTAAAGATAATGAAAGAAATTAGTGTAAACTGGAGGGAGTTAATATAGCATGCTTGTGTGCTAATGGAAACGATGTAAGAGAAATAGAAAAAAAATGTTTCAAAAAAGGAGAGAAAATTACATAAATGGAGACAGTGAGTAAACAAGAATCAGAAGAGGATTCTACGCTTAGGATCTAAAGATGCTCATAAGAGTTTGATGAATCCATGATGATCTTCAATTAGAATATAAAAGTGGGGAAGGAGGGCAATAATTTGAACTTAACATATGTGGTTATTTTATGAAAAGTTGGATCAGAATAGTTCTCCCTTTCTCCAGCCTACATGCGCGCACACACACACACACACACACACACATTTCTCTATGCAGACACAAATACATTAGCAGTGAAGCATGGAAAACTTGAAGGCCAGGTGGAGGTGCTCATAAATATTCATCAGAATATCATATTGGTGTTTCCTGGTATTCTGTCCTCAAATATCATTGAAATGTTTCAGAACCAAGTATTTTTGCTGTTAGATTACAAATTATCTGAGGACCCAGAGAAATCTCTATGCAGTTTTAAAATTACAATGTACATTCCATGATTTAGCAAAACAAATACAAAATCGTTTAAAAACACAGATGCTATTGATGGCTTGTAGAAACAGCTGCCATAATATTATTGAAACGGGAAAAAGAACATTTTGCTTTTCTATATTATAGAGCTGAAAATTTTTTGACCTAGAGTCATTGATGTAGTTTGCCTATTTTGTCCAGATAAGGAGTCGGCAAAGTTTATTTTTATATATAAAGGTCTGAATAGTAAATATTTTAGACTTGTGGGTCATATAGTCTCTGCCACAACCACTCCATTTTGCAACTGTAGCGCAAAAAACATGGACAATACGTAAATAGATAGGTGTGTATTCCAATAAAATTTTATTTGCAAAAACAGGTGGCAGGCCAGATTTGTTCAGCAGGGTATATAGTTGTTTGCTAATCATTGTTTAACATAAAATAGGAAAATGAAAACATTTATTAGTAGTTCTTAAATTATAAGTAGTTATTTCCAATATGCAACAAAATGCAATATAGTTTGTTAAAATGTTTTGTCATGTTGTATTTAACCACCCAAAGAACCGTAAGTAGCCTTGTGAGCTGTGGGCTTTTCCCTACATTCGTAAGCTGCTTGGCTAATGGAATATTGTTGGAAAGAACGTAGTTTTTTAAAAAGAAAACTTGGGGCTTGGTGCGGTGGCTCACACCTGTAATCTCAGCACTTTGAGAGGCCGAGGTGGGCAGACCACTTGAGGCCAGGAGTTTGAGACCAGGCTGGCCAACGTGGTAAAACCCCGTCTCTACCAAAAATACAAAAATTAGCCAGGCGTGGTGGCGCATGCCTGTATTCCCAGCTACTTGGGAGGCTGAGGCAGGAGAATTGCTTGAACCCATGAGGTGGCGGTTGCAGTGAGCCGAGATGGTGCCACTACACTCCAAACTGAGTGACATGGCGAGACTCTGTCTCAGAAAAAAAAAGAAAACTTACAATAAAACAGGAAGGGCATTACTCCCAAATCAACTGAGGGCCATGGCATTTAGTTAAGACAAAATATTTCATGCTATATATAAATTATTTCCAAGGATTTTAATTTTCTAATATAAATAAATACATTGATTTCTACAATGCTTAGCTTGCCTTACCTTAACCTGGTCAAAATTAAGTATTTTCATATTATAAAATTACACTCTGTAAAACACTTCATTACTATTACTATTCATGCATTTTAGTGCTTTGAGAAGTAACTCTTGGCATTGCCTTAACAATATTCTAAAGTCTAACCAATTAATATCAGTTCATCTTGATAAAAAGAACTTTACTAATTCCATAATGTCCCCCTTATCTATTTATGAGTTATAATATAAATGTTTGGTTTTAGTTGATAGGAGTTGTTCTTTTCATGCATCATTCATTCCTCTTTTCCCTTTTTGGACACTCAATTCTTCTCCTATTTCAGTATGTGATTTGGGGTAGAATTAATCCCAGTTTTTGTTCTCAAGGTGGTCATATCATCCAGGTCTGGCCAATAGAGCACTACACATAGTCACATCATGAAACCAAATCAATCAATTTCAATCAGAAGCGTTTTTAGGATTTTCCCTTGACCACCTGGCAAGGAGGCATTTCATTTTCCTTGGGGACAATTATGAAGTAGAATATTGTCCTGGAGACTTTGGGAGACATCGTGCCTCTTTGAGAGTTACACTTGCCTGAGAATGGAGATGCTTCTGAAGGAAGCAGAGCTGAAAGATAGTAAGAGACCAGACCAAGATGACTGATTCAGCCTCTTCTTTTTTTTTTTTCTTTCAGGGATTTATTTAAATGAGGAGAGTTTTATTGCAGTATCATGCAGTGGATAAATTAAAATGAAATATTTCCGCCTTTAAAGTCCCCCTCACTTCCTCCCATTTCCTACTTCCAGCCACTCACAGTGCTGCTCAGCTCGGCTCTGCCCCTTCCCCTGGATGCAGTGCGGCTTGCGCCCTGCCCCTTTCTCATTCCACCCTTTACTTCTATTCCAATCAGCATTTTACACAGCCCTGGACACAGCCTAGGGGCTCCATCTAAGGGGCCCAGGAAGCAGTCAGGGGAGAAGAAAGCGGAAGCATTCGCCAGCTTCTCTCTACACCTGCACCTGTTGTGGCAGTCCTTCCACAGAAGCTGCCTCCATGCCCAGAACCTCAAGGCTCCTGGAAGCTGGCACAGAGGTCCCCTCAGATGAACCATTTTTTTTTCTTTTTTTTTTTACTTTAAGTTCTGGGTTACATGTGCAGAACGTGCAAGTTTGTTACATAGGTATACATGTGCCATGGTGGTTTGCTGCACCCATCAACCTGTCATCTAGGTTTTAAGCCCCGCATGCTTTAGGTATTTGTCCTAATGCTCTCCCTCCCCCTTCCCCCAACACCCGACAGGCACCAGTGTGTAATGTTCCCCTCCCTGTGTCCATGTGTTCTCATTGTTCAACTCCCACTTATGAGTGAGAACATGCGGTGTTCGGTTTTCTGTTCTTGTGTTAGTTTATTGAGGATGATGGTTTCCAACTTCATTCATGTCCCCGCAAAAGACATGAACTCATTCTTTTTATGGCTGCATGGTATTCCGTGGTGTATATGTGCCACATTTTCTTTATCCAGTCAATCATTGATGGACATTTCGGTTGGTTCCAAGTCTTTGCCATTGTAAATAGTTTCAGCCTCTTCTTAAAGCAGCAATCATAGGAGCTAATAAATTCCCCTTTTGCCAAACAAGTTTCAATCGGGTGGTTTCTTACTAGCAATCTGTTCACTACTGTTTCAGTGGGTCCTTGTGATGAGCACCTCCCATAATATATTGATTTAATGTCACAGTAAATCTCTGAGGTAGACTTTTTAATTACCATTTTACAAATGAAGAAACCAAGTCTTAATATTATCATAGAACCTCAGTCTCTTCATTTATAAAATGAGTTGCTCAGTAACATCCAGGATTCAAATTTAGGTCTTTCTGCCTTCAAAACTCCTAGCCTTTATGATTCCCCCCCTCCCCCAAAATGGAAGGGGACATGTTAGCAACAACAAAGGTCCTTGTTTTTCCTTCCATTTTGTTCAGCCTCTGTCACTTACTGCTTTACCTCTAGAAATGAATCTATTTTCTAGTGGGGGAACATGTCAGAAATATAAGGAAGTCAACAAGGCTTAAAGCAAATATAAGCAATGGGATTGGATACTCCATAAATTACTACACAAAATATATCTACATCCGTTTTATAGGTAACTCCATTAATGTGTCATTTTCTCATATGAAGAATTGCATTCTTCTAATTACTCATAACGCAACATAGCCTGGTAGATGAGAGCACATTTTCTGGAGTCGGCCTTCTTAGACTTAAATCTCAGCTCTGTTGTTCACTACTCATGCGACACTGCAAAATTATATACCACCCTGTGCCGCAGTTTATTCATTTGATAATGAGAGGTAGCATTAGTATCTGCCTCATAGAGTTTTGCAAATAAATATGTTTACATTTGCAAAATGGTTAGAACTGGATCTGGCGTTAAAAAGTCCCCTCAGCCATTGCTGGTGATTATCATTACAACTATTGATACCTTTTGTATTGTCTGACGCATTCTCTCAGAAATTTTTGGCCTGGGTTTTGTTTCATTTTGTAGTACTAGAACTGGTTATAGTTTATCCTAGAACTACGACCATCTTTACCTAAGCCTTCTCATGCTTTAGTATATGTGGCACAGATTAGCATCAAAATCTTCCTATACAGAGCAAATGGATCCAGGCTGGCTGGCTTTCCCTCTCTTCATTTCTCCTTCTCTCTCCTTCCCTCTTCTGTAGAGGTTGATAGAGTGAGAGTTGGGAATGGTATTTGTCAGAATCAGCTAGATATTACTATAGAAACAAAATATTCTTGATATTTTAGTGCTTTAATTTTAAAAAGATTTATTTATTGCGCTGCTCTCCTACTTTCCTGGAGAACTCTACTCCAAATAGTATCTCAGGCAATTAGACCATTAGAAGTCCTACCATCTCATCATGTGGCATCAGTGTTCAGAGGAGCCATGGAGAAAACACTGGTGATTTATTTTCTTCTTTTAATTTTTCTGTATTTTCAAGATTAAACTTTTTTAAATGTTTAGAAATGAAAAAATCTTATTTTAAAAATAAATTGGCCTCAATTACAGTAAACTGACTCAAACCAAAGAAAACCCCAAACAGGAAACCTCATAATATCTAAAGGAAAAAGGGAATTATTTAACGATATTTTAATTTAGAAGAAATATTTTTCTTCTTTACAATAACTATAATGACTGTAGTCCTTTCATCATTGAGCACAAGATTCAAGAAATTTAGTAATTATTTAAAAATTCATACAGTACTGTAATATTGCAGCTGAAATCTTGAGTTCATTGAGAATTTAAATAAAATGTAGTGGTGATAAAAATTTTCCCAACACAAATAATATATGAATAGATGAAATAATATTAGTGTGTACTACCGGTAATATTCAAGTTTAGTAACACATAAATGCTTGTGAATTTAGGAGATTTTTGAAAGTTGTTATTTTACTCCTCTAAAGCAGTAATAATGCTGGTAAATAAAGAGGTATTTAGTGTTATTTTATTTTTGAGAATGCTATGTGGCCATTAGAAATTATTTTTAATTCAGAAACAATCCCTTTCTTCACTGTTTTCACTAAGTACTTCCCAGCTTGCAGAAGAGTATATGGTCCTTTTTCTTACACTCAAATAGCTACCATTAATTTTAGTGAGAGTTTCTGGTCTAAGAATGGAAGATGAATTAGAAAACAGCTATGAAGAATGAATAAACTCTCGATCTTTTCCCCAGAAGAATACTAATTGTACTTCTTAACAGATCTTTTATTAATTTTGTATCATTCTAAGAATGCCAAAGAAATAAGGTTGTTGAATTCCTCCTTTCTGCCTCTTTAACGATGATGGAGACATAACTATTGACTAATATTTTTTACTTCAAGTTCAGATGTTGAGGATATTTTCCCTTTCTTTCCTTCTTTAATTTTCAATGTTTTATCGCTATTCATATCTTTAGTTAATCCAATATATCTTTGTAAAAATGAGAAAAAATGGCAGTTCTCAGTTCTGCCTTTGCTTTCTGCTTCTAGGAGCAACTACTTGGAAATATTCCAGTAATTTCCTGGAGAATTGTCTGTGTCATTCTCAGTAACATACCTTCCCTTCTATGTCTTAATACTTCAATTTTGGTATTATCTACTGGTTTTTTCTGTTACAGAAGTTTAAGCTTTAACTCTCACACATTCATAGACATACTTCTCTATCTTCTTTAAAAATAGCTATATCTTAATGTTTTGTTAGATGATGATTTAGGGTTCATAAAACATAAAGCTTAACAAACAACTGTGCCATGTCTTATACTAGTGTTATATATTCTTTTTTGTAGTTTCTTGTATACCCTGAAATTAATAATCTCACTTTTCTTGTTGTTTGCTTAGTTTTCCCATTCTAATCTGGACAGTTGCTCACCTAACCTGCTGCAGAGCTGATGTCCTGGGATCTCCTTCTACAGTTCTGGAGATTCTCTTCTTCGTTCTTTCCTTCATTGAATCCTCTATCTTCTGGCACTGATGTCTTCCTTTCCCTTTGCTTACTCCTTTGTTTTGGGGGCATCTATCTTCCAATAGCTTCCCAAAAAGGGTTATGTGAGAGGTTAATTTTGCTTTATTCTTCATTCATATTTCATTGATAGTTTGGATATAGAATTCTAAGTTATAAATCATTTTTCTTCTTAGAATGTGGAATGCATTTCTGCATTGTCTCCCAGTTTCAAATGTCGATGTTCAGAAATCAGATGACATTTAATTCCCAATGCTGTATATGTGGTCTGAAATCCACAATGACATGGCTTGGTATGAGTAATTTTCATCCATTTTTCTAAGAAGTCAGTACTTTCTTAATTGGGAAAATCATGTTGTCATTCTGGGAATACTTTTGCATATATTTTGATAAATTTATTGCAGATAGAGCCTTGTAGGCCTTGATAAAAAGGGTGGATTTTACTTCGGTTACAGGAGGAAGCTATTGGAAAAGTTATAGAGGGTGATGTGATACAGCAAATACATAAATCAAACTATGATACTATTAATGTTTTACATCATGCTTGAGTATTTTTCTACTCATCATGGGAAATCCATATGGCAACCATTAAAATTCAGTGTTTAAATATCTGTCACAATATCACGGTTCAAAAATCAAAAGGCATATAATGGTGTTCTGTGATAAGTCACACTCCTGCTCACTTTCTCCTATTTTCCCAGTTCCAAACATCCACCAACATGAGGTAAACACTTTTGTTATAAATGTTTGCATATGTCTCTTTATGCAAAAGTCAGAAAATATAAGTATTCTCATTTTCCCTCATTTTTACACAAATCATACATACAAATTCACCTACTTTTAAAAACTTAACATATCTTGGTATATTTCTATATCAGTAATTAGACAGCTTCTTCATTGTTTTACACAATTATATAGTATTCAGCTTTATCCATGTAACATAATCTATTTTTCCAGTCCTCTATTTAGAGGCATTTAATTTGTTTCTAAATATTTGCTGTAAAGAATGAATAATCCTGTACATATGTCATTCTGCAGTTGTCAAAACATAGCTTTAAAGTAAATATCTAAGACTGAAATCGTTAGATCAAAACATTAATGTTTTTGTAATTTGGATAAATGTTGGTTAATTTTTTTTTTTTTTTTTTTGAGATGGAGTTTTGCTCTTGTTGCCCTGGCTGGAGTGCAATGGCACGATCTCAGCTAACTGCACCCTCCTCTTCCCAGGTTCAAGTGATTCTCCTGCCTCAGCTTCCTGAGTAGCTCGGATTACAGGTGCCCACCACAATGCCCGGCTAATTTTCTGTATTTTTAGTAGAGACGGGATTTCACCATGTTGACCAGGCTGGTCTCAAACTCCTGACCTCAGGTGATCCACCCCCCTCGGCCTCCCAAAGTGCTGGGATTATAGGCATGAGCCACCACGCCCAGCCAGGTTAATTTTTTAAATGCTGTCTAACTTATTAGAATTAATATCTTGGGTTCTAGAATCAAACTGGCATGAGTTTAAATCTCAGCTCTGCCACTGCTGTCTTTGTAAAATGAGCAGGTTTTTTCTACCTCTCAGTGCCCAGCTAGAGCTGTTTCCACACAGACAGGCTTTTAATCCAATATCAAGTAGATTGAGGGTATAAATAAATATTAAATGTGGAGTACCCTGTTTCAAAAAAATGTGTCTATGTAATGACAGATGGAACGTAAAGAGCTTAGGATGATAGGTGAAGGGATAGTTGAAAGTGGGAGAGGCTTGAGTATGTTTAAATTCTGATGAACGTGATCATCAGTTGAGAAGAACTGGCTGGATATATGAAAGATAAGAAGCATAAAAGTTACTAAGAAGCAAGAAGATAATAGGAAGTGAAGAAGAAATAAAAAGGCTTATTTGGCTGGGATGGTAGAAAGGGCACCCCTCTGCAGTAACTTAAGGGATCATGAAGGTCCCATTCAGTGAATGAGTAGTTTTTATACAAGGTAGCTGAGAGCATCTCCATCCAGCTGCTTCTACTTTTTTCACTAAAGTAGAAGGCAGGGGCTTCTGAGATTAAGGGGGCAAGACATAGTGGAAGGGTTAGAAATTAGATCTTTGAAAAGAGTAGAAAAGGTTGATGTTGTTGCAGACAACGTGAAAGTGAGTTGGCCAAGGAAATGTACCATGATTCCCAGCCCGTGCTATGTTTCCATTTGAGATTAGTGATCATAAATTTACAGCAGAAACCCAGCTGTCCTTCTGAGGGACTTCAGCCAAGCTCAGTTACTTGTAGAATCTCTATGATTTGTTTGAGTTTCTAGATGAGCAGTAAGAGAGGTTATGGCTCTCCAAGTGCATTTTTAAAATAACAAACCGCAGGATGTAAGCTAAATAAAAAATGAGCTGAAGAAAGCAATAGATTGAAAGAAAGTAGAAGGTAAATTGGGGGAGAGCAGTCGAACAAGCAAACAGAAGCAGAAGTTGTAATAACAGTTGTTTTCAGTATTAAATAAGATATCGAAATAAAAACATATAAAACTACTCCAGCACACAGTTAGTGTTCAATAAATGTTAAATGGTGTCATCACCATGAATAGAATTGTATTCTACATTTATCCAGTGGAACACTTCTGAGTCCAAAAAGTACAACAATCTTTAAACAGACAAAGTAGAAGAGACAGCCTTCAAGCTAGCTGTGTATTTCAAAAGGACAAAATCAATCTACTTTTAAAAATCTGGCAAGCCAATGGGGCAAGTCATTTTTGTTTTCCTTTTTTCTATTGCAAACACGTTTTACTAGCTTTGAGAGTAATGAAAGTACAAGACAAATGAAATTTGACCTGGTCAAATTGAGCATCTCAGTGATAGCCTTCAGAAACTGCCACAAATTGGATATCTGATTTAAAGAGGCGTGATTCCTTTCCTTTTACCTCCTCATCCTTGATGAGGTTGGGTTGTGAATTTTGACATAGGAAACGTGGAAGAGGGTGAACACATCTAGGTCATTTGATGTTGCCAGTACCAGAGTATATATTGATCAGCTTTGGTTATTCAATCCTATTGTAATGGCTGTTATTTCAACATAATCAGAGTATGAGACTGTAACAGCAAGCTGTTTCGCTTGGAGTTCTCTTGTTTACTGAAGAGCTATAAGAAGAAGTGAGAGAACAAATATACAAAGCTGAATCCAAACAACCAAAATAGGTAACACAATGGAAATCATGTAATTTATTATCTATATGAATGTGAAAGCATAGAAGAGAGCAGAATTTTTAGTAGTCCTGGGGGAAAGATTACAATAATTCAGAGTGATTTGTTGCAAGTTATGCGACAGGTCAGCACATTTGAATCTCATTTGAATTCAATAACGTTCATGAGAAGAGGTGTAAGCAAAATATCTTCAGTTAGCTGTGCATGTTTTGTACTGGCAATGGAAAAAATAAACCGCTTGCTGAACATAGATCTTAAATTGGGTTGCTGTTAGATGCTCTGTTTTCTAGTGGATGTATTTATCTTCCCTGTTTATTCTTTTAATTTGGTTTGTTTTATGCTCTTTATTGTCTCTTCCCTATTAGACAGCATGGCCTACGATGGCTTTGCTCCAGTTCCTAAAACAATGCCTGGAGCATATTATTACATATTCACTAAATATTAGCTGAATAAATAAATTAGTGAATAATAAATAGATGTCTATATTGTGCTATCACTCTATAAATTTTATTTTTTTCAAGAAAACACTTGATTCAAACTATGTATAAAAATGTAATATTTTTGAATTGCTTTCACAGAACAGCAATTTAAGGAGATTTAGTGGGCAAATCCAAAATGTGTGGGGCAAAGGACTTGAACCGCTGTCAGTGATTTAAAGTGCCTGTTATCTGAGCTGGTGCCAACTAACACAGTAATATGTCATGCGGAATTTATGCTTTGCTTGATCAGAACAGAGGGTGACGTTTTGTTGAAAATGTCTTCAAGTAAAAGTATTTATAAGAAAAATACTCCAACTATATAGACAATTCTTTTATTAGTTGAATGTGAGCTGGATTTCTTTAAATACAGAACTGATAGCAAATTGTGATTTCAGTCACCAGGATTATATAATGCTCAAGACTCTTTAAGAGCATTACAAATAGTGTGGCTTACAAAGAAAGGCCTTTTGATTATTATTTTTTCTCTCATAGTTTCTTTCTCCAATGAGTTCTTGACTGTGTAAAACACTGCATCCTGAATTCCTAACATAATCAAATATATTCCTAGAGTTTGTTTTTTATTTGTTTAGGAGTAGCATTTCTATTACACACCTAGTGTGGTCCTTTCTGTATTATTCCTTTGAAAGACTTTGAATAATCCATACTGACTTGAAAAATTCAATAAAAATGAGAGAGGATTGCAGGATAATGGTTACCTTCCAAGCAGAGATGAAGCTTTTGATAGTTTCCTTTCTCTATTTAAGAATATTTTGTCCTGGGGTGGAGCCAAGATGGCAGAATAGGAACAGCTCCGGTCTCCAGCTCCCAGCCCCAGCGACACAGAAGACGGGTGATTTCTGCATTTCTGCCTGAGGTACCGGTTTCATCTCACTAGGGAGTGCCTAACAGTGGGTTCAGGACAGTCGGTGAAGCGCACTGTGCGCGAGCCGAAGCAGGGCGAGGCATTGCCTCACTCGGGAAGCGCAAGGGGTCAGGGAGTTCCCTTTCCTAGTCAAAGAAAGGGGAAACAGACGGCACCTGGATTATCGGGTCAGTCCCGTCCTAATACTGCGCTTTTCCAACGGGCCTGGAAAACGGCACAGTAGGAGATTGTGTCCCGCACCTGGCTCGGAGGGTCCTATGCCCACAGAGTCTTGCTGATTGCTAGCACAGCAGTCTGAGATCACGCTGCAAGGCGGCAACCAGGCTGGGGGAGGGGCGCCCGCCATTGCCCAGGCTTGCTTAGGTAAACAAAGCAGCCAGGAAGCTCGAACTGGGTGGAGCCCACCACAGCTCAAGGAGGCCTGCCTGCCTCTGTAGGCTCCACCTCTGGGGGCAGGGCACAGACAACCAAAAACTCAGCGAGAACCTCCACAGCCTTAAATGTCCCTGTCTGACTGACAGCTTTGAAGAGAGTAGTGGTTCTCCCAGCACGCAGCTGGAGATCTGAGAACGGACAGACTGCCTCCTAAAGCGGGTCCCTCACCCCTGAGCAGCCTAACTGGGAGGCACCCCCCAGTAGGGACAGACTGACACCTCATTCAACCGGGTACTCCTCTGAGACAAAACTTTCAGAGGAACTATCAGACAGCTGAATTTGTGGTCTCACGAAAATCTGCTGTTCTGCAGCCACCGGTGCTGACACCCAGCCAAACAGGGTCTGGAGTGGACCTCTAGTAAACTCCAACAGACCTGCAGCTGAGGGTCTTGTCTGGTAGAAGGAAAATTAACAAACAGAAAGGACATCCACACCAAAAACCCATCTGTACATCACCATCATCGAAGACAAAAAGTAGACAAAACCACAAAGATGGGGAAAAAACAGACCAAAAAAACTGGAAACTCTAAAAAACAGAGCACCTCTCCTCCTCCAAAGGAATGCAGTTCCTCACCAGCAACGGAACAAAGCTGGATGGAGGATGACTTTGATGAGTTGAGAGAAGAAGGCTTCAGACGATCAAACTACTCTGAGCTACGAGAGGAAATTCAAAACAATAGCAAAGAAGTTAAAAACTTTGAAAAAAAATTAGAAGAATGGATAACTAGAATAACCAATGGAGAGAAGGGCTTAAAGGAGATGATGGAGCTGAAAGCCAAGTTTCGAGAACTACGCGAAGAATGCAGAAGCCTCAGTAGCAGATGCGATCAACTGGAAGAAAGGGTATCGCTGATAGAAGATGAAATGAATGAAATGAAGAGAGAAGGGAAGTTTAGAGAAAAAAGAATAAAAAGAAATGAACAAAGCCTCCAAGAAATTTGGGACTATGTGAAAAGACCAAACCTACGTCTGATTGGTGTACCTGAAAATGATGGGGAGAATGGAACCAAGTTGGAAAACACTCTGCAAGATATTATCCAGGAGAACTTCCCCAATCTAGCAAGGCAGGCCAGCATTCAGATTCAGGAAATACAGAGAACGCCACAAAGATACTCCTCGAGAAGGGCAACTCCAAGACACATAATTGTCAGATTCACCAAAGTTGAAATGAAGGAAAAAATGTTAAGGGCAGCCAGAGAGAAAGGTCGGGTTACCCACAAAGGGAAGCCCATCAGACTAACAGCTGATCTCTCGGCAGAAACTCTACAAGCCAGAAGAGAGTGGGGGCCGATATTCAACATTCTTAAAGAAAAGAATTTTCAACCCAGAATTTCCTATCCCGCCAAACTAAGCTTCATAAGTGAAGGAGAAATAAAATACTTTACAGACAAGCAAATGCTGAGAGATTTTGTCACCACCAGGCCTGCCCTAAAAGAGCTCCTGAAGGAAGCACTAAACATGGAAAGGAACAACCGGTACCAGCCCCTGCAAAAACATGCCAAATTGTAAAGACCATCGAGGCTAGGAAGAAACTATAGCAACTAACGAGCAAAATAACCAACTAACATCATAATGACAGGATCAGATTCACACATAACAATATTCACGTTAAATGTAAATGGGCTAAATGCTCCAATCAAAAGACACAGACTGGCAAACTGGATAAGGAGTCAGGACCTATCAGTGTGCTGTATTCAGGAAACCCATCTCACGTGCAGAGACACACATAGACTCAAAATAAAGGGATGGAGGAAGATCTATCAAGCAACTGGAAAACAAAAAAAGGCAGGGGTTGCAATCCTAGTCTCTGATAAAATAGACTTTAAACCAACAAAGATCAAAAGAGACAAAGAAGGCCATTACATAATGGTAAAGGGATCAATTCAACAAGAAGAGCTAACTATCCTAAATATATATGCACCCAACACAGGAGCACCCAGATTCATAAAGCAAGTCCTCAGTGACCTACAAAGGGACTTAAACTCCCACACAATAATAATGGGAGATTTTAACACCCCACTGTCAACATTAGACAGATCAACGAGACAGAAAGTTAACAAGGATATCCAGGAATTGAACTCAGCTCTACATAAAGTGGACCTAATAGACATCTACAGAACTCTCCACCCCAAATCAACAGAATATACATTTTTTTCAGCACCACACCACAGCTATTCCAAAATTGACCACATAGTTGGAAGTAAAGCTCTTCTCAGCAAATGTAAAAGAACAGAGATTATAACAAACTGTCTCTCAGACCACAGTGCAATCAAACTAGAACTCAGGATTAAGAAACTCAGTCAAAACCGCTCAACTACATGGAAACTGAACAACCTGCTCCTGAATGACTATTGGGTACATAATGAAATGAAGGCAGAAATAAAGATGTTCTTTGAAACCAACGAGAACAAAGAAACAACATACCAGAATCTCTGGGACACGTTCAAAGCAGTGTGTAGAGGGAAATTTATAGCACTAAATGCCCACAAGAGAAAGCAGGAAAGATCCAAAATTGACACCCTAACATCACAATTAAAAGAACTAGAAAAGCAAGAGCAAACACATTCAAAAGCTAGCAGAAGGCTAGAAATAACTAAAATCAGAGCAGAACTGAAGGAAATAGAGACACAAAAAACCCTTCAAAAAATTAATGAATCCAGGAGCTGGTTTTTTGAAAAGATCAACAAAATTGATGGACCACTAGCAAGACTAATAAAGAAGAAAAGACAGAAGAATCAAATAGATGCAATAAAAAACGAAAAAGGGGATATCACCACCGATCCCACAGAAATACAATCTACCATCAGAGAATACTACAAACACCTCTATGCAAATAAACTAGAAAATCTGGAAAAAATGGATAAATTCCTGGACAAATACACCCTCCCAAGACTAAACCAGGAAGAAGTTGAATCTCTGAATAGACCTATAACAGGTTCTGAAATTGTGGCAATAATCAATAGCTTACCAACCAAAAAGAGTCCAGGACCTGATGGATTCACAGCTGAATTCTACCAGAGGTACAAGGAGGAACTGGTACCATTCCTTCTGAAACTATTCCAATCGATAGAAAAAGAGGGAATCCTCCCTAACACATTTTACGAAGCCAGCATTGTCCTGATACCAAAACCTGGCAGAGACATAACCAAAAAAGAGAATTTCAGACCAATATCCTTGATGAACATTGATGCAAAAATCCTCAATAAAATACTGGCAAACCGAATCCAGCAGCACATCAAAAAGCTTATCCACCATGATCAAGTGGGCTTCATCCCTGGGATGCAAGGCTGGTTCAACATACGCAAATCAATAAATGTAATCCAGCATATAAACAGAACCAAAGACAAAAACCACATGATTATCTCAATAGATGCAGAAAAGGCCTTTGACAAAATTCAACAACCCTTCATGCTAAAAACTCTCAATAAATTAGGTATCGATGGGACGTATCTCAAAATAATAAGAGCTATCTACAACAAACCCACAGCCAATATCATACTGAATGGGCAAAAACTGGAAGCATTCCGTCTGAAAACTGGCACAAGACAGGGATGCCCTCTCTCACCGCTCCTATTCAACATAGTGCTGGAAGTTCTGGCCAGAGCAATCAGGCAGGAGAAGGAAATAAAGGGTATTCAATTAGGAAAAGAGGAAGTCAAATTGTCCCTGTTTGCAGATGACATGATTGTATATCTAGAAAACCCCATTGTCTCAGCCCAAAATCTCCTTAAGCTGATTAGCAACTTCAGCAAAGTCTCAGGATACAAAATTAATGTACAAAAATCACAAGCATTCTTGTACACCAATAACAGACAAACAGAGAGCCAAATCATGAGTGAACTCCCATTCACAATTGCTTCAAAGAGAATAAAATACCTAGGAATCCAACTTACAAGGGATGTGAAGGACCTCTTCAAGGAGAACTACAAACCACTGCTCAATGAAATAAAAGAGGATACAAACAAATGGAAGAACATTCCATGCTCATGGGTTGGAAGAATCAATATCGTGAAAATGGCCATACTGCCCAAGGTAATTTATAGATTCAATGCCATCCCCATCAAGCTACCAATGACTTTCTTCACAGAATTGGAAAAAACTACTTTAAAGTTCATATGGAACCAAAAAAGAGCCCGCATCGCCAAGTCAATCCTAAGCCAAAAGAAGAAAGCTGGAGACATCACGCTACCTGACTTTAAACTATACTACAAGGCTACAGTAACCAAAACAGCATGGTACTGGTACCACAACAGAGACATAGATCAATGGAACAGAACAGAGCCCTCAGAAATGATGCTGCGTAGCTACAACTATCTGATCTTTGACAAACCTGACAAAAACAAGAAATGGGGAAAGGATTCCCTATTTAATAAATGGTGCTGGGAAAACTGGCTAGCCATATGTAGAAAGCTGAAACTGGATCCCTTCCTTACTCCTTATACAAAAATTAATTCAAGATGGATTAAAGACTTATATGTTAGACCTAAAACCATTAAAATCCTACAAGAAAACCTAGGCAATACCATTCAGGACATAGGCGTGGGCAAGGACTTCATGTCTAAAACACCAAAAGCAATGGCAACAAAAGCCAAAATCGACAAATGGGATCTCATTAAACTAAAGAGCTTCTGCACAGCAAAAGAAACTATCATCAGAGTGAACAGGCAACCTACACAATGGGAGAAAATTTTTGCAACCTACTCATCTGACAAAGGGCTAATATCCAGAATCTACAATGAACTCAAACAAATTTACAAGAAAAAAACAAACAACCCCATCAAAAAGTGGGCAGAGGACATGAACAGACACTTCTCAAAAGAAGACATTTATGCAGCCAAAAAACACATGAAGAAATGCTCCTCATCACTGGCCATCAGAGAAATGCAAATCAAAACCACAGTGAGATACCATCTCACACCAGTTAGAATGGCCATCATTAAAAAATCAGGAAACAACAGGTGCTGGAGAGGATGTGGAGAAATAGGAACACTTTTACACTGTTGGTGGGACTGTAAACTAGTTCAACCATTGTGGAAGTCAGTGTGGCGATTCCTCAGGGATCTAGAACTAGAAATACCATTTGACCCAGCCATCCCATTACTGGGTATATACCCAAAGGACTATAAATCATGCTGCTATAAAGACACATGCACACGTATGTTTATTGCGGCACTATTCACAATAGCAAAGAGTTGGAACCAACCCAAATGTCCAACAACGATAGACTGGATTAAGAAAATGTGGCACATATACACCATGGAATACTATGCAGCCATAAAAAATGATGAGTTCGTGTCCTTTGTAGGGACATGGATGAAACTGGAAAACATCATTCTCAGTAAACTATCGCAAGGACAAAAAACCAAACACCGCATGTTCTCACTCATAGGTGGGAATTGAACAATGAGAACTCATGGACACAGGAAGGGGAACATCTCACTCCGGGGACTGTTGTGGGGTGGGGGGAGGGGGGAGGGACAGCATTAGGAGATACACCTAATGCTAAATGACGAGTTAATGGGTGCAGGAAATCAACATGGCACATGGATACATATGTAACAAACTTGCACATTGTGCACATGTACCCTAAAACCCTAAAGTATAATACACCAGTATGTATTAATGTAAAAAAAAAAAAAAAAAAAAAAAAAAAAAAAAAGAATATTTTGTCCTTTATCCTTGTTCCTCACCTTCTGTTTGCAATGATCCTGTATATAATGAGGTGTGGAATGCACAGTGTCAGAGAATGGGCCAGATAGGAGAAAGTGCATCATCAGATAGTTCTTGTCTAACACACAGTATTTCTCTCCATTACCCTTATCTTCTACACTGTACTTTGATTACTATACCTTTCGCAGTTTAAGATGAATACATAACTATGCAGCTCTTGTACAATGATAATACATTTTAACAGCAGGACTCACAGATGTTACTCTTTTATCCATTCATGTAATTCCATGGATTAAAGAGCAGAACATTTTTTATTGAATTATCTATATACAGTTCTAAATTTTAGAAAAATAAATTGATTTGTAGGGGCACTTGCCTTCATTATCTTATTTTAGACAACTTTCAAGGTCTAGCTCATACCATATTTACATGTATATCCTTTTTATTGTTCTAAATTCTCTAATATTAGCTTCCTTCATGGTACTCCTAGAATTGCCCAGAGTAATTTTAATAACACTGCATCTGTTTTTAGGAAAATAATTTTCCCAGTAGATTTGGTATATTTCTAGATTTGAAAAAATTCATGGAAAAGCCAAGATTTGAAAAATGACTAATCATATTTTTCATTTTTTATTAAAGTATAAATTGTATAGAATTAAAAAATCACGATTTTTAAGGTACAGTTCTTTGAGATTCGACAAATGATTATGTAACCATCACCACCTCCAAATTTTCCATACCACTTTTTAGTCAACCTCTATTCCCACCTCCAAGTCTTGTTAATAGCTAATTATTTTTTCTAGAATGTCATGTAAATGAAAGTATAAAATATGTATCATTTTGAATCTGGATTCTTTCGTTTGTGATATATTTGAAATTTATCTATGTTATTGTATGTATCAGTAGTTCATTCCTTTTTAGTGCTGGGTAATATTCTATTGCATGGGTATACCACAGTTGTTTGTTTTTTAATTAATTTTTGAGTTGAGGAATATCTGAATTGTTTCCACCTTTTTAAAATTGCAAATAAGGCTGTTTAAAACATGTTTGTATAGGCTTTTATATAAATATAATTTTTTATTTCCCTTGCATAAATCCCCAGGAGTGGGATTGCCAGATAGTATGGTTGAGTATGTTTTACTTTATAAGAAAAAATTGCCAAATTGTTTTCCAGAGTAGTTGGACAATTTTGCACTTTCACCAGCAATGTATGAAAGTTTCTGGTGCTCTGACTTCTCACCAACAACTGATATTGCTTCCTGTCTCTGTCTGTCTCTGCCTCTCTCTCTCTCTCTCTCTCATTTGTAATTTTTTTCCAACCTCCCACACTCAAGCAATCTTCCTGCCTCAGCCCCCTGAGTAGCTGGGACTACAGGTGTATGTTAAATTTTTTTTTTTTGGAGAGAAGTCTCATTATGCTCTCCAGGCCAGTCTTAAACTCTTGGGCTCAAGCAATCCTCCTGCCTCAGCCTCCCAAAATGTTGGGATTACAGATGTGAGCCAGCATGCCAGGCTTCTTTTATTTCCTTTCTTTTCATTTTTCCTTCCCTTTCCTCTCCTTTTCCTTCCTTCCCTCCCTCCCTCCTTCTCTTCCTCCCTCCCTCCCTCCTTCCGTCCTTCCCTCCCTCCTTCCTTCCTTCCATCCATCCTTCTCTCTGTCTTCTTGTATTCCTGTCTTTCTCTCTCTCTAATAGATATGTAAGTGTATTATACTGTGGATTTTTTTTAATTAGTGTTTCCTTAATGACTAATGATGTTAAGCAGCTATTCACATGTTTATTTGCATTTATATATATTTTCCTTAGTGAAATGTCTGTTCAGATAGTTTGTCCCTTGCTTGTTAAATATTATTACATTTTCATAATTCCTTATACATTTTGATAAGTAGTTTAGCAAATATGTGATTTGTGAATATTTTCTTCCGATCTCTGACTTGTCTTTTCATTCTTTTAACAATGTCTTTCAAAAGGTAAAACTTCTTAACTTTTTGTCTTTTTTTTTTCCCCTTGAGACAGAGTCTCACTATGTCACTCAGGCTGGAGAGCAGTGGTGCAATCTTGGCTCACTGCAACCACTGCCTCCCAGGTTCAAATGATTCTCCTGCCTCAGCCTCCCAAGTAGCTGGGACTACAGGTGTGCGCCACCACACCTAGCTAATTTTTGTATTTTTAGTAGAGATGAAGTTTTGCCATGTTGGCCAGGCTGGTCTTAAACTCCTGACCTCAGGTGATCCATCTGCCTCAGCCTCCCAAAGTGCTGGGATCACAGGCATGAGCCACCATGCCTGGCCTAAAAGTTCTTAATTTTGGTGAAGCCTAATTATCATCTTTTAAAAATGTATTATGCTTCTGATGTTGTGTCTAGGAAATTTCTTAAAAGATTTTCTTCTGTGTTTTCTCATAGGAAGTTTATAGATTTACAGTTTACAGTTGGAGTTTTTATAGAGGGTGCAAAATAAGGATCAAGGTTAATTTTCTGCAGTTGTATTCCCAACTATCCCAGCACCATTTGTTGAAAACACTGTCATTTCTCCATTCATTTGCCTTTGTATCTTAGTGGAAAATTAATCGACCATATTTGCGTGTGTCTATTTCTGGACTTTCAACATGCACCATTAATCTGTGTTTTTCATTTCTTCTGTATCATATTGTCTTAATTGTTGTAACTTTATAGTAAGTCTTGAAGTCACATAACACAATTCATCCAACTATGATCTTCATATTCACAATTGTTTTGTCTTTTCTATTTACTATGCATTACTGTATACATTTTAGAATCAACTTGTCAATTTCAGTTTTTAAAAATCCTACTGGGATTTTAGTTAAATTTGTATTGAATTATGGGTCAGTTTGGAATAAAATGGCATCTTTTTAGTATTGGGTTTTATAATCCAGGAACATGGTATGCCTTTCCATTTATTAGGTCTTCTTTGATTGTTTTCAGCAGTATTTTATGACTGATCATTTTTATTTATCTCATTATGGCTTCTTGTTTCTACATTAAATTTTTCAAATACCAACATCCTTCTCAGAAATTCAAAATCATGCTTTCTAATATTGTTATACCATAACAACTTAAATTGTAATAGTAGTTATGACAAATAATTATCAAAAGAATATGTAAGTAGACATTTCAATAATTGTAATCTTCTTGTTATTAAAACCTACAGAAATATTGATGGCTATCACTTTTCATCAGATTTCAATTTAAAACACCTTAAAGAGCTTTACACTTGAAAATAATCTGAGACATATTACAGTCCCCGTATTTCGTAGTTGAGGAAATTAAAGCCTGACTGAAATAACATCCCCAAATCCCCCTAGCTGGTTAGTAGAACCATAACTAAAACTTATGTCTCGATCCAAAGTTCTTTTCTTAAATATTCCTTGAGTACTGATATATATTGGAAACCTAAACCTAATTTTCTATTTAAGAATGAATTAAATAGGTTGTATAATCTACATATATCCCAAAGTCTTTGTTTTTCTCTTTCCTTCTTTCCTTTCTTTTAAGAACTCTATTACTTCTTTTTAATAATTCCTTAGTTTAATTGACTCCTTTGGGACTTACTGTAAAACCTTGATATAAAACATAGCTCACGTTGGTGCACTATTTGGATCATTTAGAAAAGTTTGTGAAGGTTAAATTGGACACGATAGTAAATATGTGTTCAGAATCTGATTTGGTGTCCCATTCTGTGGCCTACTGCAAACAATAGTGTAACACCAGAGATAGTAATTTGCTGTTTATATTTGTAACAATTTATATTCTATCAAATTATATCAAAGGTGGATTTATCAAATTATGTTAAATTTTATTTAATTATATCCTGAGCTGTTTCTGGAAAGCTGACTACAATCTTATATATGCTTTTCCTGTATCTTCCACAATAGCCATCACCAAACTCCTTCCCTTGAAGCACTGATATGATGAGATTTTAATGGTTATTTTATGGGGGAAAAATGGACTTGTTATCAATAAGTTTGGGAGATTTTATTTTAAAGAAAAAATACACAAAATCTTTGTAAAGGACTTCTCAGAGCCTTTAACAGAAAAGTCTTGCAGGCTGCATACCATTCTAGGGTCTTGAGCTATGGCAGTAACAATACAAAAATTCCAAGAGTTCACTCTAATAAGAGGAGACAGACATTAAAAATAAACATGAGGGCTGGGCGCAGTGGCTCATGTCTGTAATCCCAGCACTTTGGGAGGCCGAGGTAGGTGGATCATGAGGTCAGGAGTTGGAGACCAGCCTGGCCAACATGGTGAAACCCTGTCTCTACTAAAAATACAAAAAATAGCTGGACGTGGTGGCAGGCACCTGTAATCCCAGCTACTCAGGAGGCTGAGGCAGGAGAATCACTTGAACCCAGGAGGAGGAGGTTGCAGTGAGCCTAGACCGTGCCACTGCCCTCCAGCCTCGGCAACAGAGTGAGACTCCATCTCGAAATAAATAAATAAATAAATACATACATACATACATGGGCCAGGTGTGGTGGCTCACACATGTAATCATAGCACTTTGGAAGGCCAAGTCAGAAAGATTACTTGAGCCCAGGAGTTTGATTCCAGCCTGGGCAACATAGTGGACTCCATCTCTACACAATATACAAAAACTAGCTCAGTGTGTTGCACACTCATGCAGTCCCAGCTACTTGGGAGGCTGAGGTGAGAGGTTCCCTTGAGCCTCATAGGTTGAGGTTGCAATGCGTGAGCCATGACAGCACCAGTGTCCGCCAGCCTGGGTGACAGACTGAGACCATGTCTCAAAAATTAAAAAATAAATATGAGAAGTAAAATATATGTTGAATTCAAAGGTGATAAATGCTACAGAAAAAGGAACACATAGAGTAGGGAAAAAGGACTGGGCAAGGATGGAGAGCAGGATGTAAGCTTACATACTGTTGGTGAGGGCAGGCCTCGTGGATAATGTAACAATTCACCAGGACTTGGGGGAAGTAAGGAAATTAGAATGAAAGAACATTCCAGGCAAAGAAAATATCCCATGCAAAGGCTCTGAGGTAGGATTGTGCCTGGAGTATCTGAAAAATAACAAAAAGATTATGTGGCTGAAGTGAGTGTGAAGGCCATGTGAGGAGGTTAATAAGATGGGTGAAGTAGCTGGGGTTTGAGAGCTAATGGGATTTGGTATTACTGGCCATTGCAAGGACTTTGGCTTTACTCTGAGTGAGACAGGGGATGAAAAACAGAGACTTTAAACAAAAGAGTAATATAGTCTAACTATTTTAGAAAGGTCAGTGTGGCTGCTCTTTGGAGAATAGACTAGGGGAGCAAGAGTGGAAACAGGAAGACTATTTAAGGGTAATACAGCATTCCAGGTAGTGAAGAGGGTGGTTCAGTCCAAAGTGGTAGCAGTAAAGGCAGTGACAAGTGGTCAGATATTGGATATTTTTAATGATGGAGGTGAACTGATTTCTTGATAGCTTGGATGTGGTGTGTGAAACAATGAAAAGCATCAATGATGATTCCAAATTCTATGACCTGAGAAACTAGAGAGATAGAGTTGCCTTTTACATTAATGGGGATACTGTGGGTGGAACAAGCTTTTGGAAAAAGACCAGGAGTTTGGTTTTAGACATGCTAAGATGGATGTCTGTTAGACATCCAAGTAGAGTTATTAAGAACACAGGTGGATATGAGAACCAATCTGTCTTGGTTCAACTCTTACCTTTGCAACTTCCTGGCCAGCTATGTCAGTTTGAAAGTGCCATTTGGCTTCTTTGTGCTTCCAATTCTAATTTTTCAAATTACATTATCATTTGATCAATTTGTTGTCAATAACACTATCGAGCTAATCTAGCTAACAAGTGTCTTAAATTGTTTAATTAATTGATATATAGCGATTAATTTATATATATCTGTAGCTATCTATACATCTATAGACATATATGCCTATAGATAAATATATGGTACAACAAAGAAATTAATCACTGGATACGTTTAGCTATTATCATTATTGTCATCACCAATTCAATTTGGAATCTGGGAGAGAGGGCTGGACTGGAGATTAAAAATTTAGAAGTCATCAGTTTATAGTTGTTCTTTTTTTTTTTTTGAGACAGAGTCTGGCACTCTCACCCAGGCTGGATCTCCGCTCACTGCAACCTCTGCCTCCCAGGTTCAAGTGATTCTCCTGCCTCAGCCTCCCAACTAGCTGGGATTACAGGCGGCCACTACCACGCCCATCTAATTTTCTGTATTTGTAGTAAAGACAGGGTTTCACTATGTTGGCCAGGCTGTTCTTGAACTCCTGACCTTGTGATCTGCCTGCCTCAGCCTCCCAAAGTGCTGGGATTACAGGCGTGACCCACCATGCCCAGACTATAATTATTCTTTAAAGCCATGATACTGAATTCTTTCACCATGGACACCAATGGATATAGATTTTATAAACAGTGTATGCTTCATTTTCCGGGCTTTCTTGGTCCCAGTATTTTTTTTTCTTTTAAAGCACCTGTTCTAGTGGTTTTTTTTTTGTTTTCTTTTGTTTTTTGAGATGGAGTCTGGCTCTGTCACCCAGGCTGGAGTGCAGTGGCGCTATCTCAGCTCACTGCAAGCTCGGCCTCCTGGGTTCACTCTATTCTCCTGCCTCAGCCTCCCGAGTAGCTGGGACTACAGGCGGCTGCCACCACACCTGGCTAATTTTTTGCATTTTTACTAGAGACAGGTTTCACCATATTAGCTAGTATAGTGTCCATCTCCTGACCTTGTGATCCGCCTACCTCAGGCTCCCAAAGTGCTGGGATTACAGGCATGAGCCACCGCTCCCAGCCCTGTTCTTCTAGTGTTTTATGAAAGTATCTTATGAAAGGTCTTGAGCAGATGCTCAGTGAAAAATTTTTGATTAGAAAATGACACATCAAAAAGTTGTGAAGAAATATAATCTTCCTTAGGAAACTAGTTAAGTGTCTCTTGGGAAAAGGACCAGAAGTCTATATATCAGGAGGCAAAGTCAGTGGATAGAAATCAGTGGACTCATATTGGAGGGTAGCTGCACTGTAGAAATGCCAGTTCTCTCTAGTTATTCCTGTCTGTCACAGATGCAGGCAGGATACAAATCCACAGTTATACTGTCTCCAACAGATGGGAAACTATGCAAATGAGTTTTGGATTATCAACAATTACAAGCAGTTCTCTTATTGGTCACTGGCCAGATGCTTAAATTTTGGGGTGGGAGTGGGAGAGAATGAAAAGTAGCAGCTCCTTTATGCCGTCTTGATGCTGTTCTGAGCTGTTTCTTTCCTTGTCAAATCTTTTTCACCAGCCATTTCTAGAGTCTCCTGAGATTTCCCTGGGCATAAGAAATCCTATTCTTTATGCATGGTGATATAACTGATCCATGGTAAGCAGGTCATAGCTTGAATCATTCTCTGGTCTTGGTAGATTGATTTGCTGTGGTCCTTTCATGGGCTCACATCTGTTCTCACTTGTGGCCAGATACTAGAATTAACAGAGGGTTGGCTCTGGCTAAGGGTTTGGCCATTGACCATGAACCAAATTGAAATTGACTGACTCCTATGAGGCTCCATATTCTTGTTAGAACTATGTTCAATCTAGTAGCATTCAGTGCTTAGTATAATTTAGTATAATACTGACTTTTTATGAAATCCAGGATTTTCCATAAGAGCACTTACCAAATTGGCAAGATAATTAACTCTACGATCTTTTCATAGATTTAATAGATGAAAATTTTAAGGTATTATTAATTTTTCTTTTCTCTGCCACCATTTTACTAAGCACTTCCTAGATATTATTTCACTTAATTTTCAGAAAAGGCTAGACATTATCCCATTTACCTAATGAGGCAACTGAAGACCTCAGAGGTTAACAATTTCAGAGGGTCACATACTAGGCAGAGAACATTATGGGATTGACATACTTCCGGGGTTATCCTATCTCAATCCCCTGATCTTTTTTCTATGCTTACAGCAACTCCTATAACCAGAAATTTTAGGTTAGAGACCCAGAGATATTGAACTTAGTCAAGTTGGCATGATTAATTGCTGAGTTTTTTGATGACTTTTCTGTCACCTGCACATGTGCTGTGAAGCATCTGTGGACAGCATTCTCCAATCAGATGTAGTTTCCCACCTGGAGGTGTCTTGCTGGTGTGTTCATCTATCTGCTGTTAAACAGTCCCTGTTTCCACAAGAGTCCCTGAGGCTTTTTTTCTTTGTCCATCCTGTTAGAAAGTCAATCTGTTCTGTCATGCAAAGAACCGTTAGGAAGGCTACAGATTTAAGTTTTAAGATCTTTGATCGTTGATAACTTTGTGAAGCAACGTTTGGCTTTCATATGCATACACACATAAGCACACATGTAGGTATCTATATACATGTATTTGTAGGTATAGATGCACACATATATGTATGTATGTATTTCATTATATATATTATATATAGATATGTAGAAACAGCATCTATTTACTAATTTATTAAATTAGTAATTTGGTAAATATATGTACTATATATATTTACTAAATAAATTTAGTAAATATATACTAAGTTATTTTTACATGTATGTTCATGTTACTACCATCCACATCAAGATATAGAACATTTCTATCTTCCCCAGGGAGTTCTCTCATCCTTTTTCTATTCCAAAGCAAAACACCACCCTAAATCCGCACTCCTCCACATACACCTAAATAGATACTTGGGTTAAAGCTGCTGTCTGCATTTTTGTGACAAGTCTTTGTGTGGACACAGGCCTCCATTTCTCTTGAAGAGGTACCTGTGAGTAGAATCATTGGGTCATAGGGTCAGGCTTATATTTTCCAAAAGCTATTTGGAATGCTGTCCAGAGTGGAGGACGGCATGTCAAATTATTAAAAAGAAGTACAAGCATACTTATGATGGAGAAAGAGAAATTGGGGTTACTCAGTCTGGAAGATACAGCTAAGACGTGATTTCCTAATTCTCTTGAAGTATATAAAGGGTAATTTTAAGGAAGAAAGGAACACACTATCAATTTATACAAAGTACGAGATGAGAGAAAATGGGATTAAATTTCAACAAAAGAGTGCTTAGGCGGAGTATTATCATAATTAACATAGAAATAGGTTACTGTCCCAAGGGTGTCTTCAAACATATAATGCTCTCTCCTTGGGTAAAAGATAGACAAGTATCGAAGCAAACTTTCCTTGCTATCTCATGAGTCTTTTTTTTTTTTTTCTCCATTTGTCTTCTGGAAGATACAGTTTTTCTTTTGCTAAAATATCTTATATCTAGGGTGACTATATATATTTTCTATTGTTGAAGCCAGAATACTTTAGTCCAGTACAAATGCTAAACTGCATGGTATGCCAGGACAAAGGCTTACGTATGCACACTAAGGTATGTGGTCATGCTTGTGCTATTTATAATTAACATTTCTGGCACAAAGCAGTAACACCTGGACACATTTGATAAAAGTAAAGCTAGTGAAAAGTCTGCTCCTAGTGTGGCAGAATAGCTCCTATTAGACCAGCCTTTCTGAAGATAACAAGTAAAAATTCTGGACAAAACACAAAGAACAAGTAACTAAAAGCACTGGACAGAGACTCAAGGCAGGCAGATTCTGGAGGAGAATAGAGAATGGATTCGGTTGGATTTTTCATTTTCATGGCTTCTAGCCCAAGAATAGGCTACAGTATGTGCCTTTGCTGGGTGGCTAAAACTTCTGAATTCATCTTCCACTTTTGTTTGGGACAGAGACTTATAATCTCCATATGGTTTCCTGCGAATAGGACACAGAGATCACTTTCATTTGCCCTAAAACACTGGCAAATCCAGACCTTAGCTTCCCTGTTCATTTTTCTGTACCTGGCTACTGGCTACTTTGTGTATCAATAGCATAAAAAGTCAAGACGTATTCATTCCCAGTATCAGACTCAACCAGGATCACCGTTAGCATATGTGACACCATTGCAAGAATTGGAAAATGCCACCCTCCTTGATAAAATAGCTTGCATAGAGAATTCTTGGCAAGCAGACTGCAAAAAGATGTCTAGAGCCACTGCATAGCACACCTCTAGGGAATACCATTCTCATAGTGGTCTTTGTAAAGGACAGCTTCTGGAGTTATGTCAGGCAGAACCTGTTTACGGTGTTGCCTTCAAGGGGCCTCTTCCTCCAAGAGGTCACTGCTCTATGATGGAGCACACGGCTTTGTGAGCAGACTGTGGCCTGGGTTTTAGCACAACTTGCCCATTGTGCAGTGAATGATTCACACAGATATAAATGTCAGCCTTGGGTCAACTTGTTCTTTCATGGCTAAGAAGATTTTCTGTTTAATTTATATCCTTGTGCTTCTTTACCTATAAAGTACTGTTCTTGCACCACTATGGTCATTGGACTGAGATGACGACTGTAACTCAGAACTTTCCTGATGTCAAAGTTAGACTTCAAGGGCATAATAATTTGAATACATACTCCAAAGGCTACATATGTGCAGATTTTTCATAGTACATGTTGAAGTCCTAAGATATCAAATCTGATGACCCAAACAGCAGTCATTATTTTGGAAAATGGCTTTATCTAAATTCCATTTGCGAAGAACAGTTTTCTTTTGTCTTGTGTAATTGATTTTCCATCTGTGCATGTTCTTTGCTAGGTAAGTTGTATTGTTGAACTTTCAAGGATAATCATTTTATTTTTGGTCGTGAGAACCCATGGCAGAGGCTCACTTTGGCCAGCCTTCCAAGAATGAGTACTGTATTTGCTTGCTACTATTGCCAAACAAATTGTCACAAACTTAGCACCTTAAAAGAACACAGATTTATCTCACACAGTTATGTAGGTCAAAAGTCTGGTAATGTTCTCACCAGGCTACACTCAAAGTATAGGCAACACTATGTTTCTTTCAGAGGTTCCATTTCCTGCTCAATTTGAGTTGTTGGCAGAATTCAGTTCCTTGCAGTTACAGGACTGAAGTCCCCATTTTCTTGTTAGCTGTCAGCTGAGAATTGTTCTAGGTTCTGTAGGCCTTCACATTCCTTAGCTCATGCCTCCCTTCCTCTTTTCTCAAATTACATTTCACTGACTCACTCAACTTCCTTCCTCTTTTACTTTTAAGGATTTATGTAATTAGATTGGGCCTGCCTGGATAATGTAGTATAATTTCCCCATATCAAGGTCGTTAACCTTAAATAACATCAGCAAAATCCCCTTTGTCATATAATATATTCACAGATTCCTAGAATTAGGATCTAAACATGTTTGGGGGGAATTATTTTTGTTTATCACAGCTTTCAGACATTCTGTCTTAATTGCATTCTTAGATCGATTTATTTAGTCAACATTTAATAACTCTTCAGTTAACAACAAAGAATATAGAGATGAATAAAATATGATCTTACTTCTAGGTGCTTATCACTACAGAAACCAGGCTGATGTTTACATGTGCACACTAAACTTACTATAATGTCAATTTACCTGGCTACCTCCTTAAAAATAAAGACAATGGCTTCAATCACTGAGTTCCCAATGTCAAGCTATGTGAAATAAAAGAACTATTCAGCAAGTATTGCTGAATTCATTAATTCTCAAAGTCAGATGGGAGAATTCCCTTGCCTCCTTCATGGGATTTGCAACAAGGGTGTGGCTCACTTAGCTGCCATGCTCAAACCCCCTGAAGGAGGGGCAGCATGCAGGTGAGCAGGTGCTGGGGCCGGGGCAAGCAGTTTTGGGCTCTGGCCCCATGGCAGCATCTAGGGGTGTGTTAAAATTAATGCTCTTTTAGCAGTTGCCATCTGCAGATGACTAAGTGTTAACCAGCTCAGTGGAGAGTCAGGGTGACAGCCTTTTATACCCTCTTGGTACCCAGGTTCTTCTCCAGCATCCAGGAAGAATCACGTCATGGATTTGAAGGGTGCAGAGATTTTATTGAGTGATGGAGGTGGCTCTCAGTGGGATGGGGAGCTGGAAAGGGGATGGAGTGGGAAGAGAATCTTCTGCTAGAGTTCGGCTGTACCCAGCTGAACTCCTCTCCCACTGTCCCCAGCTGAACCCCTCTTGACGTTCAGATGCTTCTTCTCTTCTTTCCTTTTCTGCTGTGCTGCTCTGCTCTTCTGCCAGTGGAGTTTGGGGTTTTGATGGGTATAAGATGGGGGGAGGTGTGGTGGGCCAGGGTGGTTTTAGACAAAGCAACATTTCAGTGAGAAAACAGGAATAACTGTTCTCGTTTAGGGCAGTTGTTTCCAGGCTTGAAGGTGGGGCCTTTGCCCAGGAACTGCCCTCTTCTACCCCGTATTTTCCTGCCTTCTGTCTGTATCAGAAGTATTTTTAAAGCATCTACTTAATGCCAGTACTGTTGTGGATATTTGGTAAACACTAGTGAATAAAATCAACAATATATACCTACTCTCCTGGAGCTCATATTCTAGTGGGACACTTAATATCTTAGGGGGGTACTTTCATGCTATTGCTGAATGATTACATGAGCACCTGAATGAATGAGGCTAAATAAATAAGTTGGTGAAAGAATATCAGAGATTTTGAATGCCTCATTAAGGTGTTTAAATTTTATTTTATAGACAGTGAGGAACTGGGGATTGTTCTTATGCAGAAGTAAATTGATGAAATCTATTTTTAGAAACCGTTGATAGAGAGTGGATTTAGAGGTGAAGAATGGCTTGCCAAAGGCTTGAACCATGACAGTGACAGTTGGAATAGAGAGTAGGAAATAGACCCAAGAGATATTTTTAATACTGATATCTGGAGATGAAAAAAGGCTTGGAAAACTGGTGTGGTAAATTAGAGGCTGAAAACAAAAGTCATACATTTATAATCATTTGAGTGTAGGTGATAGTTACTTCTCTTTAAATTAGACTGGCTTAATGAGAAATTTCTTTTCCTGTTAACATATTAAAAGGTACACACACAGAGACACCTCAAATTAAAACATTCTGCCATTTTCTATCACGTTACTAACATTACCAATAATGTATTGAGCATCTGTAGAACATGTAGTATACTTCAACATTCAAACAGGGAATTTAGACAATTATTCTATTTGAAAGCAATAGGCTTTATGTGCAGAGCCATCAGAACGGAAAGCTTGACATGGGAAATTTAGCCGTTGAAATGCAACCAAGAACACATCAGAGGTGACCTACATAAAGAAACTTAGTACGAATGATTCCTCCTTTGGGGAATCTACTTTTGTTCTTTCTTGTTCAACTGGGGAGAGGGGAAAAATTCTGTCTATAAAAATGCTGAGAAAGAAACTAGGATGAAGAATTGTTTTAGAAGGCCCATTTGTACTGCATCTGTGAGAATTTCTTGTAGTTAGATGTTAGAATTTATTCATTTCATCTGAATATGTTTCATTCTTATATGGATTTTCAATGACAGCTTTTTTGAGACTGTCTGATCACTGTTCTACATGTATGAAACCATTGATCACGAAATTCTCCTGCAACAGAAAGGACTTGGTGGCATCCAGAAAGTCCAGTGGCATCTTTAAAATAGCAGCCTGTCTCCTGACCCTTCTATTGACAGTTCTTTTTTTTCCACATTTAACATAGAACAGTCATTGTACATCACAGCAAGAAAGGAAGCAACCACCCACCCTTGCATTGATATTTGCTGAGATAAATACACACACACAGACTCAGAGATATCAGCAAAATCCCAACACAGTAGTATAAGTAAGAACCAAAAATTCAAATGCATAAAATGTTTGTTTATATTATTGAGAACTTAATGAGATGTTTGGGGTTAACTAGCTTAACCAGCTGACTGGGAGTTTTAGGGTCCAAGAGTCAGTCACCAACAGTGTTAGAACCAAATTAACTTTATTGCAGGATGTAAGGTTGGCAGGATTTTACTATTTTCCATATAAAGGTATACAAACTCATACACACACATACACACACACGTGTGCACACACACACACAGTTAAGAAATAAATATATGGAAAAGAAACCTAGCTTTTATTTTGAAAATTATGAAACTGTATCAGATAATTCCACATTTTCCCTAGGTCAGGTATACTCTATATCCAGCACCTTGTGCAGTGGGCTACTAGAACGACAGTTACACAAACTTTCAAGAGTGAAATCTTAGAGCTGGAAAGAGGATTGTTCAATCTCCTCATCAAAAGAGTCATAGACTTTGGGAGGCCGAGGCCGGTGGATCACGAGGTCAAGAGATTGAGATCATCCTGGCCAACATGGTGAAACCTCATCTCTACTAAAACACAAAAATTAGCTGGGCGTCGTGGTGCATTCCTGTAGTCCCAGCAACTCGGGAGATGGAGGTTGCAGTGAGCCGAGATGGAACCACTGTACTCCAGCCTGGCGACAGAGCGAGACTCCATCTCAGGAAAAAAAACAAAAAAAGAGTCATAGAGAGTATCCAATATTTTTTTAATTTCATAGAGCTGGATAATTTCTGAGCTAGACTAAAACCCAAATATCTTGTTTTGAAGGGTATCTATTCAGTGTTCTTATATTTATTCATTTTTCAACTAGTGATTTATGTTTATAAGAAAATATGAAAAGTCATACTTCAGTAATGTGAAGTCCAGAATGAAGGAGAATTCAGAAATACCTCTGTTGTTCGCCTTGTCTTTGTCTTATAATCTTTCTTTTTCTCTCTCTTCCCTCTACCGCCTGCCATTCTGACATGGGCTGGGTAGTTTTATTCAAATATTCTTAATATCTAAGTTTTCCTCCTCCTGAATATCAAAACCCTTGGCCTTTTGCTTATCATGTGAAGAAATTTTGAAAACTGGAGAACCAACTTTTTTTTTTTTTTTTTTGGGGGACGGAGTCTCACTCTGTCGCCCAGGCTGGAGTGCAGTGGCGCAATCTCGGCTCACTGCAACCTCCGCCTCCCGGGTTCACTCCATTCTCCTGCCTCAGCCTCTCCGAGTAGCTGGGACTACAGGCGCCCGCTACCACGCCCGGCTAATTTTTTGTATTTTTAGTAGAGATGGGGTTTCACTGTGGTCTCGATCTCCTGACCTCGTGATCCGCCCACCTCGGCCTCCCAAAGTGCTAGGATTACAAGCATGAGCCACCGCGCCCGGCCTAAGAACCAATTTTTTAAAGAATTGAAGATCCTTGAGGGAAAATTCTTGTCTTTTAAAATTAAATAATATTTTATGTTTCATCTATTACATAATTATAATGCTTTGAGGAAGATAAACAGTAAAAAAAAAAAAAAAAAAAGCAAAATCAAATGACTGAAAAGCAGACAACTGCCTAAAATTGAAAGGTGATGAAACTTGAAGTGTGAGGGTCAATTTTTTTCTTTCCTTAAAGCTTGTTGTTGCATTAATCATAAGGTTGTAATATTCCCAACAGGTTAGGAAGTGATAAAAACAAACAAAAGAAAAACCTAAACTGATTGCACTAAGAAAATATTTATGCATCTTGGTTTTGTTTATTCCAAGCCTTCAACTTTCACTATTTGCTAAAAAGAAAAAATTTAAAGACATGGTTCCTGAGAAAGTTGAGAATAATTGAAGAAATGATTGAAAAATTACAAGAAAAACTAAGGGAATTTTCAGTCCCACTGTAATGTGCTGAAAAAAACTTTGTTGGATTATTTCATGCTATGATTCCCCGATCAAAAAGTTAAGAGCTAAATAGATTATAAGCTCCTTGAGGATAGGTTCCCTGTTTTATTTGATTTTGTTTCCTCTCAGGAATTTTACAGAGATTTCTCAACAGTTATTGTTTTCCTAAACGGTTACTGGCCTATAGTTCAGCTGTAATAATTGCAAAGAACATGTATCTACTGTTCCTGCCAATGTTTCGCTTGCCTTTAATAGTATAAGGGACCAATTTCCTATAGACCATATTCACCAGCAAACCAGTCAATGTCTTTGGATTTAAATACATAGTACTAAACCATTAAATAAGCTTAACAATGCCAAACAGCCATCAAGAATTACTCCCATGAATTTAAAGTTATAGAAAAGAATTTTAGAGATGATTATCAAAATGTTTTTAGAAACTAAAACTTGAATTTATTACATAATTCTTTTTAACTTATATTGAGGTTTTAACCACAGTGTTATATTTCAAATTTTCATTGATTATTTATTCCAGAAATTATTACAATTAAAAGGAAAGGGGAATAAATATCTCCTTCTTTCTCTACCTTTTTTTTAAAGGGTAAAACAAAAACAGTGTTTGCATATTCCAATTCACTTCTTAGTTTATTCCCATTCCCTTCCATGACAATAATCTTGGAAAAGTGTGATGAGTCTTGTTACTGAGTGGAGCTGCAAGGGATGGCTGGGGAGTACCTGGATCTTACAGTAATATACATATTAATTCAAATAATAAATTGGCACGTATTAACTTTGAGACCTATAGAAAGGTTCTGAGTCTCTGTTACTCCACATGAAAAAAATAAAGGCTTTTTGAGGATGAATGATAAAACAAGTACAAGAATATCAGTCATATTTTCTGGCATAAATTTTTGCTTGCTACATAAGAGTGTCCTTTCTCTGAATTAGCTGATGGTACTTATTTCAAGGAAATGAGTGATATTACACATGGAAGAGTTCACTTTCTGTGATCATTTAAATATAGAGCTGCGTATCATTTTCTACTCATACTATGTTGCAACGCTTTACCGAAGAGTTATTGGCAATGGAAACCAGGCTGTTTAAGATGAGTGACACACCCATTTTATTTTCACTATCCCTGCTACTAGTTTCCCTATATTTCCAGAGAGCTATCCACCTTGAATACAAAGTTCTTAAAGGCAGTGGACATTTTTATATACATTCTGTACAGTGGCTACTCTCATATTTTAAACAGAAAATACAGATTTCTCTAATGGAATGAGTTGGTTAAAAATGGTAGCAGTTGGCAAGAGTTGTTAAGTGCTGTTTTTGTTTTGTTTTAAGACAAATGCCATATTTTAACCAAGTGATAAAACTTAACGTCACCTATAATTGGACCCAAATAATAGCATGTGCCTGCTGACATGATATAACAGAAGGGGCATAATATAACCTGTGTAGTAATCCTGCCAAATGAAGCTTATCTTTAATCACATGCACAAAAAAATTAGACAAACCCCCATTGAGGAACAGCTTAACTGGCTTGAACTGTTCAAGAATGTCAAGATCATGAAACTGAAAAAAAATAAAAATAAAAATAAAAATGACTGGGTTTATTTTAGACTAAGGGAGACTAAAGAGACATGAAAACTAAATGATCCTTCATTAGAGGATGGATTTTTTTAAAGCTGTAAAAGGACCATAAGAAACACTTTTGGGGGACAATCGAGGAAATTTCCATAGGGACTGTATTGTAGATAGTGCTACATTAACGTCAACATTTTGGAGAATGAAAATAATACAATGGTTTTACAGGGGGCCGGGCGCTGTGGCTCATGCCTGTAATCCCAGCACTTTGGGAGGCCGTGGTGGACGGATCACAAGGTCAGGAGATCGAGACCATCCTGGCTAATATGGTGAAACCCCCTCTCTACTAAAAAATATAAAAAATTAGCCGGGCATGGTGGCGGGCGCCTGTAGTCCCAGCTACCCGGCAGGCTGAGGTAGGAGAATGGCGTGAACCCGGGAGGCGGAGCTTGCAGTGAGCTGAGATTGTGCCACTGCACTCCATCCAGCCTGGGCGACAGAGCGAGACTCCATCTCAAAAAAAAAAAAAAAAAAAAAAAAGAAAAAGAAAATAATGTAATGGTTTTACAGGAGAATACCCTTGTTCTAAGAGATATACTATATAATCAAGAAGGGAAGTGTCATGTCTGCTCCTTGCTTTAAAAAGTTTCGGCGGAAATGTGTGTATGTACATGTAGATGCAACAAAATGTTAAAATTGGTGAATCTAGGTAAAGAAAAATAGGGACATTTATAGTATAACCTTGCAACATTTTCAACAGGTTTCAAGTTTTCAAAATAAATGTTAGTCAATGAAACAAGTATTTTTATTTTCACATATTAATACTTTTCAAGACAAAATTAACTCAAGTAAGAAGACATAACAGAAGTATGGTTGAGAATAGTTTTGGTTTAAGGATCCACCTAGTTGCTCAACCAAAAACCACAATTGTCCTTTTTTTTTTTCTTCTTATTCTTACCCTGACATTCTATTCATCAACAATCCTCTCTCCTCTCCCTTGAAAACATATCTGAAATCTAATAAACTGCCTCCCTCTCCACAGCTGCCACCTGAGTCCAATCACCACCATCACAGTCACCCAGCAGCAGAGGTGACTCGTCCTAGCTTGCACCCCAGTTTTCCTAGATTTCTGTCTTCCCAAAAGCAGTCCTAGTAATCCTCTAAAACGTTAACTTAACCTGTGCTCCCCACTCCTGCTAAAAACTCTCCAATGGCTTTTTATTTTGCTTTAAAAAATATAATTCAAACTCCAACCTCTATGATCAGTCTTCTACCTTGATTTCTGACCTCTGCCTACTCTTCTGAACTGTACCTTCCTCACCTCTCTGTTGCTCAACTATTTTAAGCTTCTTCTGGCTCAAGTTTCTCTGTCTCTGTCTGAAATATTCTTTCCTCTTCCATCACATAGCTGGTTCCTTCTAGTCTTTCACATCTCAGCTCAGTGAGGCATTCCCTGATGCTTGAATTTAAAGTAGTGCTCACTTTTTCACCCTCATATCACCTAGCTTTAAAATTTTCTGCATTACACTTATTACCATTATTTTGCGTTTTTTGATTCTTTATCTTCCTGAAACTTACAAAGTTTTAAGAGAACAGAGATATTGCTTGCTTTGTTCACTGCTTTGTCTCTAACAACTAAAATGATACCTGCCACTATAGGTACTCAACAAATATTAAATGAATTAAGACAAAAACATAGTGGAGTTGTATCAGTCAGGGACCAGCCAGGAATACAGAATCTATGCCAATTATTTAAAGAAAAAACTTATTGCAGGGAATTTGCTACCCAGGTGGTGTTAAGAACTGAAGCCAAACAGGGCACTGGGAAGCCACTGAAAAATTATCAACAGCAGGAATATCAGCATAGGGCTGATGGCAAATGGAAAATGTTGTGCTGCTGGAGTCTCAAACCAGAGTCCACTGGTAGAAGCAAAAACTACAGAGAAGCTTCCTTCTAATGGAGAAGCCTCCAAAAGCAGAGAAGAAGGAGGAAATAGCCTACATTTTCCATCTTCCTGCTTCTAGTTTTCAGCCAGATGGAACCAAGGCAGATGCCAGCTGACACAGAAACCTGGGAAACAGGCTGCACATTGAGTCATCCTCTAATGGAAGATGGGATGGCAAGGAATGGACACAAGGGAGAACTGACGAGGGATCTACACATGCAGGAACTTTTCACTGGATGAGAAAAACATAAATCCATTCGGAAACATTTCTTCTCTATCAGTGAAGCTCTACTTATATTTAGGGGAATAGAAACATTTGAGGGTATCTAAAATATCTGGTAATAGAGGAAATTTAATATATTGTTTGGTGTACTTTTTACCCAATGAACAATTGAACCCATTATTTACAACTTAGCACTACTTTAGCTGAAACGGTATCTGGAGATTAAGAAAAATTATACTGATCATATTGTTAAAAATGTAACTTATTTTTTATTCTGTGTTTCCAGACTTAAAGGATACCCTGTAGTGTTCTAGCCCACCCATATCTTTCTAATTTTTAAGTATGATCACCATTAGAACATGAAAATTACCAAATGGGGATTAGGCTTATTCACATGTTTCATTTATTTTAACCTACTTGAACACTAAACTTTCTTTTTTTATAATTTGCAAAGACAAAGTCAGCATCTGGAGGAGGCCGTGCTGATCCCATCTATGCCATAACCTTTGCACTGCTGGCTCAACCGTGAGATTGCAAAGGGATCAGTGAACTAGATGGCGGACCCCCAGCTCCTTCTGGCCGTTTCTCACCTGCTCTCTTCTTCCTGCCCTTCATCTGCCCACCCGTCCCTCTATTTTTCTCTCTGTTGCTTTCAGACCACAAAGAAAATAGAGTGCAGTGTCACCTTATGATATGGATTGGATGTTTGTCCTCTCCAAACCTCATATTGAAATGTGACCTCCAGTGTTTTGAGGTGGGGCCTGGTGGGAGGTATTGGATGATGAGGGTGGATCCATTATGAACGGCTTAATGCTATTCCCTTGGTGATGAGTGAGTTCATCAGTTAATTCACACGAGATCTGGTTTTTTAAGGGTCTAGGACATCCCCCTTCTTTCTCTCTTGCTCCTGTTTTTACCATGAAATGTGTTTACTCCTCCTTCCCGACGCTCCATAATTGGAAGCTTCCTGAGGCCTTCACCAGAAGGAGATGCAGCACTATTCTTGGTGTACAACCCACAGGACTATGAGCCAACTAAGCCTCCTTTCTTTATAAAATACTCTGCCTTATGTATTTCTTTATAGAATGCAAAAATAGACAAATAGACGTCTTACCTACTCATGCCACTGTTTCAGAAGCCACCCCCATTCCACTTAAATATCATATATGAGGGAAAACAAAACAAAACAATACACAAGGCAGAAAACATCCTAGATAGCAGCTCCTGAGGGAAGGTACACTTCTACAAAATGAAAATCAATGAGTTGATGTTTAGGTGATGTTATATAGAACAGACAGAGATTCTACTTAGGGTTCCAATTCCCTTAGGCCCATTAAGTAGGGGAGATGGGCATTAGAAGATATGCCTTTAAAAGTGGACATTAATGTACTTTTAAAAGTAATGGGTCTGACCTATAAATCATGGGAGGAATGTAGTACAAAATAGTGAATGAAATATTTATACGTTCCATTGAAGCTTCGTGTATATTCTAGAGGGAGAAGTCCCAGAGAGATGAGTCTTCCCCTTTGTTCTGAATCTATTTTCCAATTGCTCTGACACAGCTGTTGGCTTCACAGTCATTCTGAAGTTGATTAGATCAGAAAGCAGAGGCTTGCCTGCCCAGCATGACCAATGAAAAACATAAAGTTTGTCGGTATTTCAGGCCTGGAGCATGTATTTTGAAGTTGTTTTGGTGTGCATGGGCCTTCGAAGTGGTTCTTTAAATTTCAGTGCTGCTGCGTTTGTACATCATCTGTGTCCCAAACAGTGCAGCAAAATATGCAGTGCATAAACTTGCATAAAATCTACCAATCACATTTGGAAATGGCTGTCAGATTTATGGAGCATGGCTGTAATTACATTCACAAAAATGCTCAGTTGAAAGCAGTAACGAAACCTTATTACTTTTATTTGTTTTAATAAAACAAAACAGTTGAGTTTAAGGAAATAAATTGTTACCTATGGAGAAATCATTTGACTTGCTGTTGGAATGATTTAGTGTTTCTAAAACTTGTGCTGTAGGTGAGCCTAAATGCAGATTCCCTTTTGTCTGAAAGTCAGAAAGGTTTATAACAACTGCTAACAGTAATATGAGATATTACACTAGCTGCTTTTCAACAATTATTTCATTTAATCTTCAAAATTAAAAGGCAAGGAGGGAGTATGATTTTCATTCTCCACTTACAGAATCCCTCCTCCCTACTAGCCGAGTCTGTCCTTAACCCTATTCTGACCCAGGTCCCTCTAAGCACAAAGTCATATAGATAGGGGAGCCTTTTAGTGAAGCCCTATCCTCCTTCGAAAGGAATTCTCCTAAGTGAATACTGGCCTCTGGACCCCTGTGACTATGGGCACAACCTGGGATGCTTTGGGGCTTTATCGACGGGGAAACTTGAGTGGCACTTTGCCAGCAACAGCAACACTTCCGCTTGCCTTTCTCATTTAGTTGCCAGCTTGGCTCCTTGAAAGCCTTATGAGCTGGGTACGGTGGCTCACGCCTGTAATCCCAGCACTTTGGGAGGACAAGTCGGGCGGATCACCTGAGGTCGGGAGTTCGAGACCAGCCTGACCAATATGGAGAAACCCCGTCTCTACTAAAAAGTATACAAAATTAGCCAGGCATGGTGGCACATCTACTAAAAAATATACAAAATTAGCTGTAATCCCAGCTACTCGGGAGGCTGAGGCAGGAGAATCACTTGAACCCAGGAGGCAGAGGTTGTGGTGAGCTGAGATCGCGCCGTTGCACTCCAGCCTGGGCAACAAGAGTGAAACTCTGTCTATAAAAAGAAAAAGAAAAAGAAAAAAAAAAGCCTTATGTTGCCAAAGTTACCTAGTCTCTAAATATAGGATCCAGTACCAACATCATTTTAACTATGTCATCAGGAGTGGTCAGCTGAATTATTGAGTCATACAATTTTAGAGTTGGTAATGACCTTAAATTTCATGTGGTCTGCACCCCTCCATCTTCAGCTGAGGAGGCTGGCCTCAGGGAGTTGGGGGAATTTTACTAAGCCATGTAAGTGGGGAGGGTAGTCTGGAATAAGAAACAACATATATTCACTCCCAGTTCTGAACTTTTCTTTATAATGTATTGCCAGAACACACCATGAAATTTCACTCTGCAATAGATAGAGTTTCTTCTTGATACTATATTTTACTATGTTGATACTATGTTATGGAAACAATAAATATATATATAAAAAATAAGTTTTAATTTATTCATCTTTACAGAAAAGAGCTGGCTTTTCATTTATCATTTTAAACTTTATACCTGAAAATTCACTTTTTTCTCTTTTTTTTGAGGCAGAATCTCACTGTGTTGCCCAGGCTGGAGTGCAGTGGTGCAATCTTGGCTCACTGCAACCTCCACCTCCCGGGTTCAAGTGATTCTTCTGCCTCAGCCTCTCAAATAGCTGGGATTACAGGCACCCGCTACCACCCTTGGCTAATTTTTGCATTTTAGTAGAGACAGGGTTTTTCCATGTTAGCCAGGCTGGTCTCAAACTCCTGACCTCAGGTCATCCACCCACCTTGGCCTCCCAAAGTGCTGGGATTACAGGCGTGAGCCCCCATACCTGGCTGAAAATTCTTTATTATCTCCCTTCAAAGAGACAATCAGAAAATGAAATTGTTGTCTTAGAATATCTTACAATAAAGATTAGCTTACAGAAAACCAAGACTGGTCATGAGGTTTTCTTTTTCTACTCTTTGAAATGTTATATGTTTTGTAGGAATTTTGGCCAAGAATCTAGAGGCTAAATCTGCATGCATGGTTTTAAAAAACTGATATAACTGCAACAAAAACTGGAGAGAGGGCAGTGGGGACATCACATCCTAGATATTGACATTTGAAATGGAGATACTTTCTTTACAAGTGTAGATTCCTAACCTTTAATGCATTCTGAGAATTTGACATGGATTTGTTTTATAGATCTCAAAGTATTCAATTTAGAACAACAACAAAAAATGCATTAGGAAACATACTATTGTTGGCCCGGCACAGTGGCTCACACTTGCAATCCCAGCACTTTGGGAGGCCAGGTGGGCAGATCACCTGAGGTCGGGAATTTGAAACCAGCTTGTCCACCATGGTAAAACCCCATCTCTACTAAAGAAAAAAAAAAAAAAGAAAGAAAGGAAGAAAATTAGCCGGGTGTGGTAGTGCATGCCTGTAGTCCCAGCTACTTGGGAGGCTGAGACAGGAGATTGCAGTGAGCTGAGAACACTCCACTGCACTCCAGCCTGGGCAACAGAGCTAGACTCCATCACACACACACACACAAAAATTTATACACACACACACACACACACACACACACTATTCTTTTTTCTCTGGGAATGCTTAGAGAGACTGTACCTTACACATGTTTTATGAAATAAAATCCTGCTGACTGAGTATGATGGTATGTAAGAGCCCTTTTCATGTCCCAGGAGAAATAATAGGACAAGTATGTAAATGCCTGAATACATGTGGCTATTGTATTATTTTCATTTTTGAAAAACTGGCTATTAAAATTGTTTTCTACATTAAAAAATGTTGTTTCAGATAAGTGATATATCTAAAGCACTTTAAAAAAATGCTGCTCTTACCGTGTTTCAAAATAGTTAAAGTAGGTTTTGGGAAAAGCAATGAGTAGCTTCAAGGGACTGAATTCTAAAGAAGGAGCCTGAATACCAAATATCACACAAACTAAATTTAGCCTTCTGATGCCATTCTCTGGAGATGAAGTTTGGAGAACTGAATGGAGAGAGAGAGCGTGGAACATTTCCTCCAATTTGTAATATTGGATCAGGCCCATTTTAAACTGTGCTAATTTATTCCTCATCGAACCATGGAGATTAATTAATCCTTTGTTTTGCTGGATTAATGAGTAATCAATATGCCAAAAGCGGGGAAAGACAATGATTTCTTCTCAAGGAGCAAAGCATTCAGGTAGCCAAGTCATTTTATCTTTCATGTTTACAAAGCACACCACAACCCTGATAAAATGTGTGCCGTTCAAGGAGATTTGGACTTTTTTTAAAGCTTAGGTATCATGAAGGAGCTTCTCTGAGAGAGACAGATTTGATGTGAGGGATTGTGTGGGAGAACTTGGAGCTCTCAGTGGCTTAAAATCTAACTGAGATATATTGAAAATGTCACAGCACTTTAGGCACCTGTACTTGGTCTACAGAATACTATGAACCTTCTACATTTCCCTGGGTTAGGAGCTGGCCTGCCAAGAATTTCTCAGAAACCTTGGTCTCCTTTTTGCCTATCTAGTCTAAGCAGATTTGTATGCAGTTCAGGGATGGGATGACATGGGTTAAGATGGGTGGAGGGTATGTCTGTAAGAGATGCTCCTGTTACCTGTGAGAATCATCCTGATACTATTCAGTGTCTGCTGCCACCATATTAATTCCCTTAATATGATATCAGGCAGATTAACAACAGATACCAGGACATACCCTGTGGAATAATCTTTGTTAGTTTTGTAGGAATTCATCTGTACTCAGAAGCTCTGGGACAATATTTTAAAATCCTACCCTAACTTAATTACAACTTGACAATCATCTTAATACTTATGTTTCTAACCTGAAGGGTAAAGATAGTAACTGTTAATATATTTGTTTTTAGTTAGAGGGAGGAGTTTATGTTACAAAACATATACATAAAATATCAAAGTGACAGAAAGGGGTATCTGAAATTTTCTGACAGGTGTAATATAGTTCCATAAAATTGGTTTTTTTTTTTTTTTTTTTTTTTTTGAGACGGAGTCTCGCTCTGTCACCCAGGCTGGAGTGCAGTGGCGCGATCTCGGCTCAATGCAAGCTCCACCTCCCGGGTTCACACCATTCTCCTGCCTCAGCCTCTCCGAGTAGCTGGGACTACAGGCGCCCGCCACCACGCCCGGCTAATTTTTTGTATTTTTAGTAGAGACAGGGTTTCACCATGGTCTCGATCTCCTGACCTCGTGATCCGCCCGCCTCGGCCTCCCAAAGTGCTGGGATTACAAGCGTGAGCCACCGCACCCGGCCTAGTTCCATAAAATTGTTAAGATATGTAATCAATTGCCATCTGAAGTGGCAAGCGACCCTAAACATCAAACATATATGTTTATGAATAATCATAACATTTATCTCTTCCAATAAAATAGAGACTGCTGTCTTTGGTCGCCTTTTCTTTAGGCCATTCTACTTTAGAGTAGGAAGTCAAAATCCATCATTTAAATTTTTTTTAATTATTGGTTTTTAAATTTAAAAGTCACTGTGTTTCCAGCCCTGTGGTGGCAGGCAACAGATACTATTCCTGGCTAATAGCAACAACAGCAGTTTTTTGAAGTAATATGTGGGTTGGAAAATCAACGCACTGTTAAAAGACAAGGTGAATTTGAGAGACCAAGGAACAGGAATCAATGAAGACTGTCTTCAAGGCATCAGAGTGCTGATGAAGACATGCCAGTTATTTTTTGTTTTGAGCTCATGTAAAACATACATTTTCAGTACATTTTCAGGAAATGAATCTGCTTGGTTCAGCTAAATCAGGGTCAGATGCCCAATCTTTGTGTGGGTAGGAGACTAATGCACATTCAGAATCATAGAAAGATAGTTTCTCGGGGGAAAGAAAATTAGCATGCAAACGAACAAGTTAAAGAGACACAGGGCAGGCAAAATACAAATGTCCATTATAGTAACTAAGCTAATCCCATTAGTTTTTCATATTTTGTCTTCAGAAGCGTGAGAAATAGTCACTCATACTAATCACATCACCTTGAGCAATGATAAAAGAATAAAGTTAGATTAAATCTTAGTGTTGATTAAAGTACAATGCAGCCAGTACTTTAAAAAGAAATATTAATTGATGGTGACAAGGTTGTAAAGTGGAAATAAATTAATATTTGGAGAGAGCAAAGTACTATGCAAATTGCTTTACAGGAGCCTCTCATTTAATATTCATGATGATTATAGGGGGAAGACATTCTTAAACTCATCTGGCTGATAGGGAAACTGAGGATCAGAGTGATTAAGCAACTTTTTCAAGGTCACAACTTAATGACATGCAAATATAGTGATGCAGTACAAGTCGAATTACTGGAATACAAATTTGAAGGAAAACGCGGAATTGTTGGTCTTGCTGCTATGATGTTGCAGTTGTCATGGATAGTTACTACATAACTTCCCTCTGTTGGATCATTATGTTATCTTGAGACCTAATCAACTATAAGCATCTCTTTTCCTGCCAATATCGTTATGATTGTGAATATTATCACTGAATGGTATATTCTCTTTTCCTGCTGAAAATCTCAGTTGTCAGTTTTTATTTACAACCAGCCATGCTGTTTTTAATCCATTTGTCTAAGGTCAGGTTTCCTAGAAGCAGAGGTTGATACTGGGATTCAGGTGTATGTGATTTATCACAGAGTGCTTTTCTGGAAAAATGTGAACAAAATACTTTAAAGGAAGCAAGAAAATGGAAAAGAGTCAAGTAAGGATGTGCGCTCAGGTAAAAACAAGGGGCCTGGTCCTGATCCACAAGGCATTCTAAAGTATACCATCCTATAAGATATTTCTCCCTTGAAAGACGGGGGGAACCAGGCCATATATTGGATGAGGGTAATTATCCTGAGTAGGGCAACTGTGAGCCTTTTATTGGAGGGTATTCACAGAAACTGGCAGGTGGGTATGCCAGATCCATAAAACGAAGCCAGGCCAGTCATGAACACAGTCTATTCTCATTTTACATTCAGGAGCTGAATCTTTGCTTGGCGTATCCCCTCTGGTCAAACAAAGGTTAGATCTCACTTAAAGAAGTTTTTTTTTTTTTTTTTTTTTTTAAAAAAAAAAAAAAAAAGAATCTCCCTCTGTCACCCAGGCTGGAGTGCAGTGGTGTGATCTCTGCTCACTGCAACCTCCGCCTCCCGAGTTCAAACAATTCTTGTGCCTCAGCCTCCAGAGTAGCTGGAATTACAGGCGTGAGTCACCATGCCTGGCTAATTTTTGTATTTTTAGTAGAGATGAGGTTTCACCATGTTGTTCAGGCTGGTCTCGAACTGTTGACCTCAAGTGATCCACCTGCCTTGGCCTCCCAAAGTGCTGAGATTATAGGCGTGAGCTACCACAACCGGTGCCAAGTAAAGTTTCTATTCCTCAGGAAACCTACTTATTAATAGGAAGATTCACCTCACAACCGAGCCTGCTAATTCCTGGCAGTGGGGGCATGTGACCTTGAATACCTAAGGCAAGGCTTAGTCATTGGCTGGATTTAAGCCTGCTTCCATAGCTGTAATGATACAGAGGGCTCATCCTAAAAGACAGTAAAGTAGAATCAATGCCATATAGCCATGATTCACCACTGTAGTTCGTGCACCTGTGGTCTAACCATGAAATCTTATAAGGGAAAATAGTACCTTTTTTGTTTGTTTTCTTAGCTTGCAGAGCTAGCCTAAACGTTCATATCTTACTTTTATGGTTTGAGTAGATAGCTTTTGTTTATGTCCCTATTCTCCTTTTCCTTATCTGCTTATCTTGAATTTTGTGAACTGATACACTTTCGTGGTTTAACCAGCATCAGGCTATTTAATATTATTTGAGTGTGCTAACACTGAGGTGTTTTTATGCATGGGGATTTTTAAAGTGGTGTAAATAGGTATTTTCTATTTTCTTCTCCCTTGCATCCAAATGATAACTATTTGAATTTATTTTCTTTTTACCAACCACATTTTTCAGTCTTTCCTCCCCTACCCACCTTTTTCTTTCCCTGGACCACTATTTTAGTTCACATCCTTTTCACTTCTTCCCTGGGATATTAGAATAGATTGCTATGTGCTTGTCAAAAGTGTAATGGTGATTTACTGAGAAATCAAAGGGTGTGAATCCCTTTAATGTAAGAGAAACAGGCAAGATATCAACTGCATAGAGATGGCTTTACAAAGCTGGAGATTCAGAAACATTCACCCCACTGGAGAGACAAATGTCTCTTGACTTCACAGAGGGACCCTGTCATTAGTAATTAGGTCTGATGGATAAATGAGCCTTTCGCTTTCTCAAGAATGTATTCTTACCTTTCTCACATGTATTCCACCCTCTAGCCTCTCTTGAATGTCTTAAAGAGTCTTACCTACTAAGTGCTTACTTACTAACTTACTTAGAGAGTCTTACCTACTACTGCTTACCTACTACGTGCAAGAAATGGAACAAGTCCAATGTGCATCTGCTTATGATAAGAGTTAATTTTAGATTAATTCTTCAGGGTCCTGTATCTCCTTAACACCCTGAGCTTTTGGCCCTTCCACCCCCTTCCAGCGTCTTTTAACTTGTCTCCCTCCCTGCAGGTTCTACTCCATTCCTGCACGTTCTCCACACTTTCACTAGTATCCTGTTTACTAAACCCAATTTTTCTATATGTCTATGTTTTGAGTTTTTCACTGTGTATGCTTTACACAAAGTTAAACAACTAATTAAAATTAAATGAAATTGAATTACATCATTTTTCTGCTTGTGTTTTACTAGGTCTCCATCATGCAATGATCATGAATTATATGTATGTAAATGTATGTATGGTATGTATATCTCCTCATCTTGTGCCAATTTACATCTTATACCCTGCACACCAAACTACTTGCAGATTTCTGAACCCACCATGCTTTCTCAAATCTGAGTGTTAACACATGGCATATTTTTTTTTTCATTAAGCTTTCCCTGCCTTCTCTACTTGAGCAAATCTCAGGCATCTTGATGTCCCCATGATTAACTCAAATCTTACCTCTTCATTGAAGCTTTTGATGAATTCTCAGAAAAGTGTTAGTTATTCACTTTTCCCTGTACTTCTATCGCACCTTTTTTATATGTGCATTTTAATAATTTGTAGTTGTCTATTTGCATGTCTGTTTCTCCTCTGAGCCCCTAAGGGCAGCCGTATAACTACATAGATGTGGTTCCCCAAGGTTCATCTGGTTGTTGTTATCACATGATTATGCTAGCCAAACACATTGTTGAAACCAGTGAAAACATAAATACCACACCCAGCGGAAACCTGAGGAAACATGTTAGGTGGGATTGCCTATAAGCAGAGTCAGAGATGGTGGTTCTTGTATAATTGATTTAGTGAGGGAATGCTCTCAGGAGAAACCTGTGAGGAAGTGAGGGAAGCCAAGTATAATAGGGGAAAGAGTTTGCAAAAGAAGTGGTTTCAGAATTCTAGCTTCACCCTGGTCCCTGGGGGAGCTCTGGAACATAAGCATTGCCTGCCTTTAGGCAAAGTAGTTGGGCTTTTATACTTCCTGGTCAGGAAAGTGGTCCTGCAGTGGAGGATATAGGATGGGGTGGGGTGTTCTGAGTGGGGTGGTTCCGGTGAGATAGAAGCAAGTCTCCAGAAAAGATGGCAGTAACAGAACATGGGCGTGTTAAAGGAGTCCTAGCAGGGGCAGAGACAGAATTTGCTACACATACCCAAATATTCTCTTTATATATTAGGTTGGTGCCAAAGTCATTGCAGTCTTTGCCATTACTTTTAATAGAAAGAAAGTGCAATGACTTTTGAACCAACCTAATGTAAAAGAAGGCAATAGTTGTCATTTATTGAGCGCTCACTTTTTACCAAGCACTGTACTAAGTGCCTTACATGCATGAGCTTGGGCCCTTCAGTGGCCTGTCCTGGAGTATGTTTAACCACTTTCGGATGTTTCAGTACAGCATCAGGTGCTTCAGTATAACATTATAAAACAAATCCAGGCCTTCACCCAGGGAAACAATGCCTATTCCTGCATTTTGTTGAATTTGGGAAATGCTGATTGCAAGATACATCATTAGTTTATGTTCTACTAGAAAGGAAAACAAAAAGCTTCCTACCAAACTGTAGTGTAGTGCTTTTATGTTGTCCACTGTGTGACAAACCTGCTTTCAGATAAATTGAAACATAGGGAAAAAAATGTGCATGAAATTTGGAAATTTATAAATATTGATGACCAAATAACAAGTAGGAAGTTTATGTTTAGATTTATACATTTTTAGATCATTGATTAATATCTTTGAAATGAATTCTAAAAAGGGCTATTTAAAGTGATTACTATTTTAAAAATAATGGAATATATACAAGTGCTTGTAATAATTTTATGTGCTTCTAAGTCAATCACAGGGATAGACTTTTGATAGATTCTGATATATTTTCTGAACCATATTTAGTCCAAGACAACTGTACGGTGTTCTCACACACAATTATTATATGCCGTATGTGAGAAGAGGTTATTAATGATATTTATCAATAATTTGTCAATGAGTATTATGATTTATTAGGATGGCATATAATATATTGGAAATAGTGTCTTCTTGTTCGTATGTTTTTTAATTCTTTAGCATAAAGTGTAAAATCAGAGAAGTTACTGATAATTTCAAAGGAGTTTTAAATACATAGGGTCAATCATCCATGATCTTGTCTATCACACCATCTTTAATTCCCGCTCTTTACTTCTGTGGTACTTGTCACATTTCAAAAGGTAAAAACTGAAGAACGAGGCCACCAATTTGATGAAAACAATATTTTTGGGTTAGTGTAATGGGTTATTCTATTGCAGATTGGTGTTTTCCTAATTTTTCAATATTAGTGTGAACATTATAATATTCATTATAATATTAGTGTGAACACTGTAAATATTAACAATGAAACATTTTTAATGAATGTTCTTTGAGCAACAGTCAAATGAAACAGCCATACTGATTATGCTGAATTCAGTGAGTTAATTGAAATGTGAGAGATTTCTTTCTTTATTCTATGTTAAAAAGTGCTTATTGCCTTAGCCAGCTAGTTGCTATTACCAATATTAAAAACTACATAAATTATACAAAGCTACCCACAGAAGCTAGCATAAAAATTACTGCCCCTGCTGAGGACAAAATGATGTCTTTGGTTGAATTGCCAGATATGAAGTAACAGCAAGAGATAAATTATTTTCTGGGCCATTATTAAAGGATTAAAGGTGGGTCCCAAATCTCTGTTGACCAGATTCATTTTCTCCTGTGTGGTTGGTTTGTCTTTGCTCTGTTTGGAGTTATTATAGAGGAAATTGCTGCATCCTTAAATAAAGCTAAGAGTTGCAAAGAAAACGTCTCACTTATCGTTTGTATTTGTTGCTTTGGTTTTCTGTAGCATCATCAGAGTCAGCTTTGACATATTTTACAAATAATCAACATTTTAAATTGCTTAATGCCTCAATTGATCTAAAAAAATCCTTGAAAGCAGATTTAAAGACAGAGTTCAAATTCATTTATAATCACTAACATTTTTAGAACTGAAAGTCTAAGTCTTCAGAATTGCTCCTCCCTTGTGTGGGCATAGGAGGATTGGCAACACAGAAAAAATTTTCATCATGTAGTTTTGCCCTTAGATATAAGCTTCAATTTTTCTCCTGTCTAAGAAACAATATCTCAAAAGAAAGGCAAAAGGATAACCTTCTAAGAGAATGTGAGAGCATCTCTCTGCTGGACCATTTGACTTGGCCCATGATGAAATTGTATCATAGAAAAATTGAATAGCTTCAGATGTTATGAAAGTGGGTCATCTCCCACCATCATGATTGATCAGAAACTACACCAAAATCAGTGGGAGTGGGAAAAACTCCTGGAAATAACTGCAGAGTTTAGATATATTTTATTGGTGTTTGATTCAAGGATAGTTTAAACAGATTTTCTTTAGTTGTTCTTTAGTATGAATACAGAAGAAATTTAGTTTATTTTCCAGGCTAAGAATAAAGGCAATGAATTGAGCACATGTGATAAGTTTTTTTTCCTTTTATTCATTTTCTGGTTTTAATATTATAAGGAAAATATAGATAGTTTATAAAAGAAAATTAAAATCACACGTATTTCTACTACCCTGTGATTCATTTATTCTTTAGCATGTACTATGTGCCAGACATTTTTCTAGGAACTGAGGTTATAGCAGTAAGTACAACAGACATTCCTGCCCTTATGGAGCTGATGACCCTAGAGGAGGAGATGGACAGTTTTTTAAAAGTAAATGATATAATGTATTAAAAGGTGATAAGAACTATGGAGAAAAATAAAGTGAGGTCTTCACATTCCACACAATTTCAGTAAGCATCATTCACATTCTATTTTATGAGCCACCCATCCGCTGGAACTGATCAACATGGCTCTGGGAAGGAAGTTTAGAGACATTTGGCAAGACTAGAAGGAGGAGGGGGTGTGTTGAGGGGGTAGCTGGATTTCTTGAGAAGGTTACATTAAAGGCTTGAAGAGACAGTGCTGACTAAAGGAAGAATTCTAGGCAGCAAGAACAGCCCGTGCAAAAGGAAGAACATGTTTGTCAAATCTAAGGACCCACAAGGAGGCCAGTGTGGTTGGACAAGAGTCAGTACAAGAACAGTAGCAGAACATAATGTCTGACTAGTTAATAGAGAAGCTTATGAAATGAGGGTGATGTACAGTCACTGGGAAGTTCTGAGCAGAGAAATCTGACTCATGTCTTTGAAAGGCCACTGACTGCTGTGTAGAAACTACACCATGGGGCACACGGTGGGCAAGAAGGGAAGCCAGTAGAACTATTAGGAGGCTAATGCGGCAATTTGAGAAAAAAAAAAAAAAAAATGATGGTGGTTCAGGCCAGAGTGGCAGCAATTTTAGATAGTGTTTGGATTCTGGATATATCCTAAATAAAAGTCCAGTTAAGTTTCTTCTCACCTAACATATGAAATAGTAAGAATAAAAATAACTTCACGGTTTTGATAAAGTTGCCATAATGGAGTGCAGTTGGCCCTCCATATCAGTGGACTCCACATCCGTGGATTCAACCAATCATGGATTGAAAATATTTGGGAGGAAAAAATGGATGGCTGCGTCTGTGCTATAAAGGTACAAACATTTTTTTATGATTCTCTAAACAATACAGTATTCCAACTATTTACATAGCATTTACATTGTATTAGACATTATAAGCAATCTAGAGATGATTTCACATATATGGGAAGATGTGCATAGGTTATATGCTAATACTACACGATTAAGGGACTTGAGCATCCACAGATATTGGTATCACAAAGCGTTCTGGGACCAATCCCCCATGGATACTGAGTGCCAACTGTATATCTGTGCCATACTTTTGTATCAATTTTTGTGTGTTTAGTTGTATAAAATATTTTGAGGTTGTAATCCTAAATCACCTACTTGTTTACACATTTTTCACTTCATATAACATATAATAAAAGGATCTTTTACATCCTCAAATGCTAGTTGAGAATGTGATATTTAAAACAAAAGTTACATAGCATTTCACAAATCAAACTTGTGACCCAATACTCAGAATTGAGAATTAAAATGGGTTCTGTGAGAGATTGAGGGACAGTTTGCAGAATTCTTTTCAGAAAAGAAATCTGTTTGGGTTTGCTGTGCTTTTATTTTACCACTTCAGATCCCCTTAACTTGAGAAATTTCCCAAAGAGTTTATCCTCTGAGTTTGGTGAGGAAACCCAGAGATAGGGGACCAGGGTCCTTCTCTTTGCCGAGCAAGGTTGACCTCGTTCTAAGATGATCCCTTTCCCATGTTGACTGGGCTCTTCTCACGTAGCATAGGCCTGGACAGGCTGGTCTTCGTGGTCCCTATCTCACAGTCTTCCCAGCAATACTAGTGGGGTTCAGATATTCACCTACCACCACTGCCAGCACACAGACAGTGGATGTTACTAGGTTCTGCAGGGATCTCTTTCATTTATAACGCACATAGGCTGTTCCCTCACCTGCCTATCACTGTAGTCTGGCTGTCTTCCTTTCAATCTTGTATACAGACTTTTCTATGTTTTTCTTCTGGCAATTACGTGTAGTATTCATATTGCCATTTTGCCTGGAATTCTCTGAAACATTTTGTGCGTGTGTGGCTTAAGTACCACATCAAATGGAAATTCCAAGGCATACTAAACTTATTTTTTAAATCACTGTTGACTAATTATATTACCTTATTTCTTCATGATTTTGACATATGTTTTTATGACTATTTCTTGCACATAAAATAAATTTGAATCGGAATTAAAACACATTTTCTAATTAGAGTATTATAAGTTGTAGGATGTGTCTCAGTCACTACTCTGTTGGGATTTGCCTTTTATTTCTTATTAGAATGATAGATGCTGTTCAGCTTTCAACATAAACAGCTCACCCTAAAAAATGAGGGTCTTGCTTAGAGGAAAGTAGATAAAAGAAGAAAAATACTGACTTACTTGGGCTTACTATGGGTATCACTGATTATCATAGAGAAAGATACCTGCACAGGATGTGGTACCTCTTGAATTCTGTTGTGATCTACGTTAAGGAACAGAAAGATCATCTAAGTTTCTCATGGCCAGTAGTCACCCACCAATTCATTCTATACATATTTATGACATGCCTATATGTGTCAGGCACTATACTAGGCTAAGAGAAACAAATTGTGAACAAAATATAAACACTTGTCTCATGGATAATTACTTACAAGGACAATAAATAAATGCATACCATGTCAGGCGGTTATAAGGGCCATAAGCATACGTAAACTCGGGTAATAGGACAAAGAATGACGTAAAGTTGCTATGTTACATAAGATGGTCAGGACAAACCTCTTTAATAAGGTGGCATGTGAGCAGAAACTCATACTAAAGGAGGAATTAAGTCACATAGTTATATGAAGAAAGCTTGGTGTGGGCATAGGGAAGTAAAATACAAACGCCCCAGGGTGAGAGAATGCTGGCCTCTTAGAGGAACTGCAGAGAGGCCGATGTGGCCATAACAGAGAGTGCAGAGTAATGTGGTAGGAGATAAAGTGAGGAGGTCATAGGAGCACACTGGGCCTTGAATCCTTTCTTGCCTGCCATACCCCCTATGACTGCTTTATTCCTGTAGATCTTGAAGATGTTTATATCTTCTAGAGCTTTCTTTTTAAAAATTTGTATACATTTAAATGGTGCAAATGCAGTTTTATTACACGGATATATTGTATAATGGTAAAGTCTGGACTTATAGGGCAACCATCACCCAAATAATGTATATTGCCCCTGCTAAGTAATTTCTCACCATTCACTCCCGTCCTACCCTCCCAGCTTTCAAGAAGAAACAAGACCTTAAGCTCATTATCACTTTAATGTTAATTATCACTCACTTTCTTGGAGATTTATGGATGACCAGCAAAAATTTGATTTAAAAAGCCTTATTGGTGGTGAATTAAGGTGAGAAGGGTAACAAGGAAAAAAATGTGATAAAGTAGATGGGAGAGTAACAAAACAAAGTTTATTTGGCACTGCAGACTATTGTGTTTTGCCTACCCAATCGTTTCCCTTTAATTCCCCCTTTCTTTCCTGGAGGACTGCAATTTTGTTTTATAGTTCATTCCTATCTTCAGCCATATGCAGCCGTTTGCTCTGAGGAAATGATCTTTCTCCAGGCTCAGGAGTGGTGAGTCTTAGGTAGTCTAATCCAGTCATGATAATTCCACTTCCCTCATCAGTAAATGACTTAAGAAATTCCACGGGACCGGCCGGGCGCGGTGGCTCACGCTTGTAATCCCAGCACTTTGGGAGGCCGAGGCGGGCGGATCCCAAGGTCAGGAGATTGAGACCACGGTGAAACCCCGTCTCTACTAAAAATACAAAAAAATTAGCCGGGCCTGGTGGCGGGCGCCTGTAGTCCCAGTTACTCGGAAAGGCTGAGGCAGGAGAATGGCGTGAACCCGGGAGGCGGAGCTTGCAGTGAGCTGAGATCGCGCCACTGCACTCCAGCCTGGGCGACAGAGCGAGACTCCGTCTCAAAAAAACAAAAAAGAAATCCCATGGGACCAAATTTGTCCAATGAAACATGAGTAGTAGTCTAGAGGAGGACCTTCTGGTAAAAGTATCCCACATTTTTAATAGATGAAGATGGAAAGGATAAATACCTCCAGATGTTGGTGGATTAGGATAACATGGCTGAAACTGCTGCAGCCATCTTGGGACCATCAGGGTCGGAATTAACATGCCCAGGAAGATTGCGGTGGTTAAGTGATTGGTCTTGGCATTCTCTGCTGAGAGATATTTGCCTCTTGCTTCAGAAAGGAGTTCCAGAACCCACACCAAAAGAAGAGAAGTCTCAAGATTCCTAGAAAGAGATAAATAAGATACTTGGAAGTTGTAGTCCCACTTGTGGTAACAAACATAAGAAATAATTTTTACGTCTATCAACAGAGAATCATCAAATATCATTAAATGTTACCTGCTCCAAAAATGTTGTTTGCAAGAGAAATGCTTACAATATGTTGTCAGAAGAAAGAAGTATATGAAAATTTTACAAAATCTCAGTAAAATAATGCTTTTTTCTGGATCTCGCACATAAAAGAGAAGGAGAGAAAATGAGAAATGTATATTCATATATCCATATGGGAAAATGCCAGAAGCAAATGGACTTAATAGCAATTACCTCTGGGTGATAGAATCAAATGGGATTATATGTGTAAATGTTTGTGTTTATTTTTATATAATTTTGCATTTCAACATTTTATAGTAAAAGAGTAGAGCTTTTACAGTCAAGTAAAAGTTAACAATTTTTCAAAAATCAAAGAAAGATGATCTCAGGTGTCCTGCAGGCCTTCTCTTATACAATTTTTAAAGTCTGGGAGTTCTTCTTCTGAAACTGAGAGAGACCCTCAGTTAACCTTTGCCCCAGTCCAGCTCCTAAGTCAGATTCTAGCCTCAATTGAACACTTCACGGAAGTTGGATGTCTAAACTGTTCCAAAGAACTGATGAGATTCTCTGCAGTTCACCCATTCACTGCCTTTTCTATCTTATGGGGCCAACAGGCTATCCCTATAGTGAGTATGCAACTGTCAACTCATGGGTGGTCTGGCCTTCTTAGGCTGCCCTAACTTTCCTAAACTGCATTGACTTAAAATGGTGGACTATGGACTTCATAAGGCCCTTCTCTTAGGTTATAACACTACCTACTGATGATCTGCACAAAACAAGAATGGCAGTGACAAGTTTTACTGCATAAATATTTTTCTATCCCCAGGGCAAAGGCAGCATGAGGCAAAGCAGGCAGATAGTATTGCCAGGATTGCTGCATAGTACAAATTAGAATTCAAGTCAGCTTGAGTTACGCAGGGGCTTGGGGCCTCTAAGCTAATGTATGGTGACCTGCAGAGGCTAAAATAAGGCAGAATCTAGATTTTTCCACTAGTTATAAGACTTTGAAAATAATTACTGAGTCATTGGTAAGATACAGCATTTAGAGCTACCATTTAATATTTCAGAATACACATCGCAGCAGTCTTACTCTTCGTATTTCCTGGCATAAGCATAGAATATAATCTGTCAGCCTATATGTAACAGAGCACTCTTGGCATAATGTTTATCTGCTTCATGATAGGAAAGAAAATGAAATGGTGGCTGAACAGGCATACTGTGTTTTTATGGGGACAGTCTACCAGTGTGACTATCAGCATAGTGATGTCCCAAGTTGTCACAGTTTAGGTTACTCTAAAATCAATGTCTGAGGAAAAGACTTGGGTACAGATAGTTGACTTGGGATGTGATGTCCTGAAGTAGGAGAGAGTGAGTAGGGATGGTGGAAGGAGGACAGTTCAATATAATGGTGTGTTATCAAAGTCACTGCTAAAAGATTTTCATCAAAATCCAAACCAAAACAAAAACCTAGAGTTGGTCAGTAGGGTCCAGTGTCACTGAAACTTCCAGAGAAGGTGCAAAGGACTCCCAGAGTTGTCTGCCTACAGGCTGGGAAACAGGAACATTTACCCACCAGCTCCTTTCCCATGCTCTTTGGTGCTGCATTGGTGCAATTGCTCTCTTGTTTCAGGCTACACTCCACCCAGGTATCCAGCATCTCTGAAAACCAACTCTGGGAGAAGGTCCTGGAGCAGAAATAGAACACTATGTGGCATTTGCTTGAGACAGGGTACTTTACGCAAGGAGAGTCTATGCTTTCATGGAACTGTTCCCTAGAGCTAAGGTGGCCAAGGGGATGTGACATGAGCTACTAAAGATCCCGGTGATTTACATTCCTTAGAAATAGCATTTTGGGAGTCAGAGCTTGGACAAATTGGATTTGGCCTATGTAGTCTATATTTTAATTCATTTATTTAGTACCTATTAAGTTCTAGGTGCTGGGGAAACAGAAATGGATAGGATCTCTTTTAAGATTCTGCTTTAGTACAGCAAATAATCTCCTTTAAATTAAATATGTGACCTACTGTACTGAGGTATGCATAGGATGCCTAGTGAGGTTTCATGGAGAAAGCAATTTTATCCCAGACTGATGAAGACTCTCAGCAGGTAAGAGTTGGGACACACACACACACACACACACACACACACACATACATATGCATATATATGTGTATGTGTGTACAACTGGGTAATATGTATACATGACAGAGTAATGGTTGCCTGCATCATGTGAATTATTTATCCTTATTATACAAATTCAAACTTAGAGGCACTTTAAGATTTATGGAGTACAAAAGATCACACTATAGAATGGCTTCAGTGAAAGTGTATTTTTCTCCCAGTTCGTATTTATGCTTTGGATACTTTTATATTTTTGGTTTTCTGGTACCTATATTTATTGCAAAAATAAAAAGCATTCATGAATCTTATTCCTAGGGCACAATTTGTATTCTGCAGAAGAAAACCTTTGCACCTGCCACTAAAATGCATCCACTTCTGGGGTGGAATGCACCAGCTGTTCCCAGTCTCCAACGGCACGCCAGGCAGTTCAGCACCAAGAATGAGGCATCATATCCCAGGCAGATGAAACTGGTGAGGAAATTTCAAGTCGACAGAATGCAATTACCCAAACTGAAATTAGGCCAGGGGCATATCAGGAGGCCCTTCCCATCTGTTGGGGAAAAGGATCACCAGATATTTACTGAGGGCAAGTGGTCAGAATCTTAGCTTTAGGAATCATTTCAAAGGCAGAAATTTTAAAATATACCAAAGGAAAACTGCACCTGGTATAAAAATCATATCCCTTCTCTGGAAAATAAGTAATATTAGGGCCCTGAGAAGCTCAGCCCTTTCCTGCTCTGGGAGAAAGGAAATGTTTATGGATGGGGTGGTTAAATATTTCTACATCAGCTACTCTTAGCAAGGACATGCTATAATGGACAATTGGTTATACTGGAACTGACAAAAAGAGATTTCCCAAACCAAACATATTGAATCCAATACATTTATCCCTGGTTATAATGGATAGAACCTTCCATTATGAGCTTATGAAACAACACCATTCGATTTTTCTAGGGGCCTTGACATAAGCATTGTTTCTTTAGCAGAAAAATAAGCTAATTTTTAGAGTTTGCAGCAAAAACAAATAAGCTGTTGTTGTATTGGCCTTGACTAGTTCCTGTGTGACAATTATACATCAGAACCATAGACTCCACAGGTTCATTTGGTACAGGTACAGGGGTCTTCTGCCTGTAATCCCTGTCCTTGGTAACATTTGTAGCTTTCTTCCGGGAGGATGACTGGTGAGGGAATAGATGCGTTTATCTTAGTCTTTGTACCATTGTAAACCCAAGCATTGGCATAAGGTCCACACAGTCCTTTAGAAATAAATGAATACAGCATTTCACACCAGATCATGGTTTGGGGGGAATCCATGTCTGTCATATCGAGCAAATAAACTGACTTTCTTTTATCGATTCCTCTCAAGAATTTGCCTTTTTTGGGGACAAAGAACCCAACATTTCCAGCCTGAGGGAGGAATAATAGAGGCATCTCTGGGCCAGACATCTTCTTTTCCAGCTGCTGCCTTTTGAAGATGAGGTGGCCTCGGGTTCCCACATGCCACACCCCAAAGTTGGTGCCAGGGAGTCTTCTCTGTACCGTCCCTGCAAGTGGCTATTTGATAGCACACTGCTAATCCTGAAAAACTCTCACATCTCTTTCCTATTGGATGTAAAGAGGAAGGAAAAGAGTGAGCTGGGTAATAAATCTTATTCAGTTTTAAAAGAAAAAACAATTTTTTTGTTGTTAGGGTGGTTCGCTTTGCACTCTCTTTACTGGCTAAGAGGCTGCATGCATGTTGGGGAATATGAGGGAATGGCCCCAGCTGGAAGGGGTGAGACAAGTTTAACTGTCGAATTTAGTGCAGCTGCCCACTATGAGAGGGAAGAAGCCAGAGGAAGGCTATCTACAGGCTGAGTCTCTCACTGTCTCTTTCCCCCAATAATGTCACCCTTTACTCATCACTATGGCAGTTAAGATCAAGAGTCAAGACCAGGTGTGGTGGCTTATGCCTGTAATCTAGTGCTTTGGGAGGCTGAGGTGGGAGGATCGCTTGAGGCCAGGAGTTTGAGACCAGCCTGAGCAACATAGTGAGACCTCATCTCTGCAACAGGTAAAAAAAAAATTAAAACAAAAACAAACAAACCAAAAAACAGGAGTCCCAAAGTCTTAGGGGCCTCACACTCACACTGGTTTCTTCACCACACAGTGCCAAACATTCCCAGAAAACCTCCTAAAATGAGCTCAGTACAACCCATCCTGGCCATAAGTGGATACTGTTCTAAACTCTTAAGAGGTACAAGCATTTCATCATACTTGCTAAATGCTAACCTGAGCTTTGCCACATTTTTACTAATTGGACAGAACACATTTCTTAACATTTCTGTTTTTGATTCTTGTTAATTGGTGAGTACCGAAGTACATCTCTCACAGAGGAAAACAGAGAACATATTAGTTAAGGTTGATCCAGAACTCGCAAATGTTAAAACTTGGCATTATTTAGAGGTTTAGCTTGTACTAATTACCTCTTAGCATTACTAGCCCTATATAACAAGCTACCTTCTGCATATTTTATGTGAAAGCTGATTTTCTGAAAGGGTGAGAGTTGTAGGAGCAGGGAATGAAATAGGTGCTAAGTTTTATTTCCAGCTAAATAATTCTCCTCAAGGTGGGTAAACTTTTAGTAGTTAAATTGCTAAAAACAAAGATTCTACACCACAAGAACAAATCTCCAGTGACAATTATTTGTCTGTGTTCTTAGCATTTATGAGTCTCAGTAAATAGTCAGTACATTTATGTTCCTCCCATTACCTTCGGTCATAAATTTCCTTAAAGAAAAATGAATAGTTATGTTTCCTGATTGCACAATGAACATAAACATCCAGAATACTGAAGCCCTGGTGGGACGGATGGAGCTTCTGGACTACCAGGAGTTTAACTGTTTTTGAGACATTGGCAAAAGTGTCAGGCGGGCTGTATGGCCACGATTTAGTGCTATTCATGGGGATGTCATCTCTAGAAGCCAAAACATAATTTGTGGTGCTTCTTTTTGGTGTCGGGACCTCCCAGTGTAAAGCTGCTGGGAGGGGCTAGGAGTCTGGCAAACCCTCTGGCTCAGGTGCGACAACCTCAGGTTGCTGATATGAGCCTCGCCAGCCACCCCCTGGGGCCAGTGAGTGTACCTCTGTAGGCAGAGAGACGCAGGCTCATCTAAGTTTAATAGCAAGTGTATTGTAGCCGTCCAGGAATCTTGGAGTCAGAAGGTAACCTTCAATGACTAAGTACAACCTGCATTTTACACACAAGGCAACTGAGGCTCCAGCTGGGGAATTGATATTGCCAGGGACAGTCACAGCCAAGAAACCCTGCATGTCCTGATTTTGGGTTTGATACTCTTGAATTTCTTCCTCGGGGTCAGGAAGGTATGGTGCAGATTAGAGAGTAAGGACTAGACAAAGAAAACAGTTAAGAAAACAAGTAAAGTAAATGTGAGGGAATTAAATTTTTCCTTTGTAGTTCATGTGGGTTTACTCTTTGTACTGTGATCAGAAAACACAAGACCTACTATTTTATAGCACAATAAGGTGACTATAGTTAATAATAACTGTATATTTTAGAATAATTTTTAAAATGTAATTGGATATCTCATGTACCCCATACATATATACACCCATGTACCCACAAAAATAAAAAAAAATTAGATTTTTGTTTAAAATAAGAAAACACATCAATGCAACTTTTTTACCACTAGAAGTGTAAAAATGAAAATGAAGGAAAATAAGAAAATTTTCAGCACTTTTCTATCAGTGGTGAAAGACTAGTGTTTTTAATCCCTAATTAACCCCAGCTGATATTTTTGTAAAAATAGAATGAAAATTACTAGAAAATGAAAAAGCATAAAGCAGACTTCCAAAATCCAAGTCCAACTTTTATCACTTATATACAAGAGACAATTCTTTAGACAAATGACCATAAAGTTGCTAGACATGAATTCTTTATCCCTATACTCACTGGTCAGGGATGTGTAAGTTTGCCAGTCAGCACTTGTTGGCAGACCACACTTTGGGCAGCATTGCCCTTCATCTCCTTTTCTGTTCTGTTTTGCATATTTTTCTGGTCTCTCTAAATTGTACTTTTCTGATATCAGGGATGGGGATCTGGACATCTGTCATTCTAGATAGTACTTTATTGTGTTGAATAACAATTTAAGAAAACAATTTAAATTTTTCCTCATGCCAAAAGGAAAGATATCAGCTTAAAACTGTAACAAAAACAGAGCTCCTGGAATACTGCATCACTTTATATCAGAAACACCACTGGTGGTTTAAGTCTCTCTTAGAGGGCAGTTAATGTGGGGACACTTTTGGTTTACACAGTTTAAGTGTAGAAAGGATAGAAAATATTAACCATTGTCAATTGTCATTCCATTCAAAGACTCCGTCACATCTTCGGTGTCCTCTGAAAGGCCTGTAAACTGTCTCAGTACATCAGTTGGGAGTAGGGTGGCCAGATTTAGGCTATAAAAATACAAAATACCCAGCTAAATTTGAATCTCAGACAAGCAATGAATAATTTTTATAAGTACAGTTCAAATTTTTTGAGGCATACAATATGTAACATTTTAGACATACTTATATTTTAAAACTTATTATTTTCTGAAATTCAAATTTAACCAGCTGTCCTGTATTTTATGTGGCAATTCTAATTACTAGCGATGGACTTCTGCCACTCTAGATTTTTCTGGGGAGAAGAATCGGCCCTGCCAAATCAAATCTAGCCATATCAACCATATTTGCTTAGCTATTGGCAGCTGGAAGCTAGAAGTCAATAAAAGTGAAGATATTTCTTTCAGAAAAAAATGTGTTTCCCATGCGGCAAAGAAGTTACATATTTTTCCCTAGCTTGAGGCTTTCAGTTTCATGTTTTCTAATGCACTGCTCCGCTGATGGTACTAATCATGGTAGAAGGCATGCTTTTGAGAAGGACCACTTGGAATCTACCTCCTCCATCAGGACAAAATTCACTCAATGGGCTGCAAGTAGTGGAATTTGTGGTATCAAAACATACAGAAGGCATAGTGAGAGACTGGAAAAAAAAAAACAACCCACTATTCTTATAACACATTATAAATAAACTGCCCAGAGATGTATTAATGTTTGAAAAAATATAAATTTAGTGAGAAGTACATGGCAAAAGTCCTATATTATGCTGTTCTCGTATTGCTATAAGGAAATACCAGAGACTGGGTAATTTATAAAGAAAATATGTTTAATTGGTTCATGATTCTGCAGCCTGTACAGGAAACATAGGTCTGGCTCAGCTTCTGGAGAGACTTCAGGGAGCTTACAGTCATAGTGGATGGCAAAGAAGGAGTAGGCACATCACATGGCAAAAGCAGAATCAAAAGTATGGGGTGAGAGATGCCACACACTTTTAAATAACCAGATCTTGTGAGAACTCACCATCACAAAGACAGTACCAAGCCATGAGGGATCAGCCCTGATGATTCAAACACCTACCACCATGCCCCACTGGGGATTACAGTTCAACATGAGATTTGTGCGGGGACAAATATCCAAACTATATCAGTGCAAAGGTAGAATTAGAATGTTAAAAGTGAAAATATTGCATATTTATGCAGGTTTAAACCTTTCAAAGACTTATCCTTTGCCATTCATTGGTAGCTCTTATTATTTCATTAAGTGATATTTGTCTTTATGTCTTCAGAATTTTGACAACATTTTGATGGAGAACTAATGCTCCCAGATTTTAAAGAAAGACAAACTTTTCTTAAATTGATGTTTGGTTCAGATAGAGAGGAAATGACAAAAGTACACATGTGATTTATTTTTCTATTGTCACCTCTGGGCTTTTAAAAATGTCCTCTCAGATAATAATAAAAATCTATACTTTGGAATACACTTACCCTAAAATTTCTTTTAAAATAATGTTCACTTTAAGTAGTGAAATAACATGTTCATTTTAAGATAAATTGGAAAATGCCAAAATTTATCAAAAAGAAAAGTAAAATCACAAAATACCTAACCACAGAGGAAAAATTTCACAGTGGTTATTTTGGTATTGTTCTTCCATTCTCTTTGTATTTCATAGTTGAAAACCTGCATATGTAATATCATATTCTGATTTTTTTCCATTAGTTATTCAACCTAAACATTTTCCATATTGATAAATTTTTTCTCAGTATCATTTTAATGGTTGAATCATAATCTATTCATTGGTGATTTATTTAACCAACCTGCTAGTCCTGGACATCAGGTTACTCCAATTACTTACACTTAAAATGTTAATCTGATTATCTATTTTAGATTCTTAGAACTGAAATGACTGGAAAATGATCTTTAAGACTCTATGTTTTGTTTAAATTATATTAGAAGCATTATAGACATTTATTAGGAATGTATTAGGGTGCCCATCTCACTGACTTTTATAGCTGCCTTGTTTATCTTTCATTATATTAGGATTTTCCAGAGAAGTAGAACCATATTTCATATATATATATATATATATATACACGCACACACATATATGAGAGATTTCAAGGAATTGGTTCACACAATTATTGTGGGAGCTAGAGGGTCCCCACAATAACCTTCAGGGTGAACCAGCAGGCTGGAGACCTGGAGAAGAGTTGGTAAAAAGTCTTGAGTTCAAAGGCAGCCTGGGAGCAGAATTCTTCCTTCTCCAAAGATCTTGGGTCTTTATTCTTAAGGTCTTCAACTGACTGATGAGGCCCACCTACATGACGAAGGATAATCTGCTTTACTCAAAGTGCCCTAATTTAAATGTTAACCACATTTAAAAAATACCGCACAGCAACACTTAGACTAGTGTATGACCACACAACTGGCACCATAGCCATGCCAGGTTGACAGGTGGAATTAACCAACACATTTGTCATCCAAAGACATTTTTTGCTATGTGATAAAAAGACATGCTCTTTCTTTCCAGTTTGTTGTCTGTCTCCATGCAGACACAATTGACTTATTTAGAACTTTTATGTATACTGTTTTTCCATTTTAAACACAAAGGTTATCTCATCCAATTTTCAAATAAAGCATTTAAGATTGCCATCAGATGATGCTGAGGACTAAGCCTGTGGGCCCTACACAGACATGAGTCAGGAATATTCCTCTACCATGCTGTAACTGGGCAAACTTGGATGGGGTAGTTACATCCTCTTCCTCTCAATTTTCTCTGTTGTAAAGTGTGAAAAATCGTACTTACTTCCCAGGTACTTGTGAATATTTATTGAGGAAACATTTATATTACTAGTAGTATATACTGTGTAGTAGGCCATCTATTAATATATTTTTTTCTTTTTTGTTTCAATCAGTTCAGGCTGCTATAACAAATTACCATAGACTGAGTGGCTTAAGCAAAAAACATTTATTTCTAACAGTTCTGGAGGCTGAGCACTCCAACATCGTGGTGGCAGCAGAGCTGGTGTCTGATGAGGGCTTGCTTCTGGGTTTGCAGAGGGCAGGTCTTCTCGTTGTATCCTCACATGGCAGAGAGGAAAGAGAGATCACCTCTTCAATATCTCCTCTTTTAAAGACACTAATCCCATCCGTGAAGCCTCTGCTCTACTGACCAAATTATCTCCCAAGGGTCCCACCTGCTAATACCATCACACTGGGGGTTAGAATTTCAACACATGAGTTTGGGGAGGATACAAGCATTCAGTTCATAACACTCTAACTTGTTTCTTTTTTAGCTCATCAACTCCAGTACCCATTTCCAACAGTCAGTGTACAAAAACCTTTCCCGGCCGGGCGCAGTGGCTCACGCTTGTAATCCCAGCACTTTGGGAGGCCGAGGCGGGCGGATCACGAGGTCAGGAGATCGAGACCACGGTGAAACCCCGTCTCTACTAAAAATACAAAAAAATTAGCCGGGCGTGGTGGCGGGCGCCTGTAGTCCCAGCTACTCGGAGAGGCTGAGGCAGGAGAATGGCGTGAACCCGGGAGGCGGAGCTTGCAGTGAGCCGAGATTGCGCCACTGCACTCCAACCTGGGTGACAGAGCAAGACTCCGTGTCAAAAAAAAAAAAAAAAAAAAAAAAAAACCTTTCCCTCTTCAGAATACCTAATACTTTAACAGTGCTCCTCCCAGAAAACCTAACATTTTTTACCTTTTGGGTATAAGTCTCATTTACCCTTTTATTTTTTCACAAAATAGTGTCCGTTAACCACTAGCACATAAATGAGATGATTTCAGAGAAACCATTTACAGTAGTTTCCTGCCCCCATAGCTTCTTCCCAGTTTTGTTTCCGTGGCTTCAGGTTTCAGTTACCAGTGGTACAGTATGACATTTTGAGAGACCGAGAGAGCGACTCATGTAACTTTTACTACAGTATATTGTTATAATTATCTTTTGTATTATTATTGTTGTTATTTTCATATTGTGCCTAGTTAATAAATAAATCTGTCACACATATGTACGCATAGGAAAAAAAACATTATGTATAGAATTCAGTACTATCCAAGATTTCAGGCATCCACTGGGAGGGAGTCTTGGAACATATCCCCCATGAATAAGAGGGAAGTACTCCATTTATTTATTTAAGAAATATTTATTAAGAGTGTATTAAATCCCAAGGACTCTTCTGTGCATTGGAATATAATGTGTTAAATAAACTCATTGCCCTGTGGAGCTTAGATATTAGTGGGAGAAATACCCAAATAAGAAAAACAAAAATGTATAACCAAATTATACGTAATGCTGTATTAAACAGGTGGCCTAGGATAATCTCTGGTAACAATCACCACATTTTACTAGTACACTGTAGCAAAGGTTTATTTCTTGATTATGAGAAGTCCACAGTGGCTAGTCCAGGCAGCTATCCAAATTTGCTGCCCTCAGCTTTCCAAGATGCTCCCTTCTTGTGGCTCCTTCATGTCAGCACGTGTTTCCACTAGAGAAGAATGAAACAGCAGCAGCTAAAAGCTTTTACATGTGTCACTGCTGCTTCATGTTTTATTGGCCTTGGCAAGTCACATGGCCAGGCCTACTTTCAGTAGAGTGAGAAAGTGTGAATCTTGCTAATCCCAGTGGTAACAAAGAACTGGATGTCCCTACCACAAGTATTAAATGGTATGAAAAATGGAGATAGAGAGGATACAGGATGTGTAGTTTTTGCAAAGATAATAGAAGAAAAATAGACATAAGCCTTCATGTGTATTTTTGCTTTCTAACAAAGTAAGTATTTCAGAAAAAAAATTAAGTCGATTTAAAGAAAACTATTTAATAACTATTGTTACAAATTGGTTCTCAGATATGAGAAAAAACATAAAGATTATACATGAACGGCTGGTGTTTGGAAATAGAGTTGTTAAATCCATTTGAGGACAGGGACAATATTTATATTGGTACCCTCAATTATTTAGGTACACAGTAAGTATTCAATAAAACTCTGTTGAATTTAATAATTCTCATTGTTTTTAATTCTTCTTGCTTTTCTACCTGATTAAATGTCTCAAACTAAATTATGGTATAATTTTGTCCTGAGATTTGATAGTGTCTTTCAAGGCCAATTTTAATCATCTTTACATTAATATTTTTATATTCAACTATTGTTTAAATTTGGACCACACACACTTGAATCACTAGTTGTCTCTCCTAATTTGTCTTGGGTGTTTTCCTAAACCATTGGTAAGTATTCTGCAGAGAAAAAAAAAAGTTGTAACAGTACCTTAATGTTGGAATTTGAAATCTACCATTTTATATATTTTTTTAAACAACTTTTATGTTTAACATTCCTTTGACAAGTGCTGTGTTGGAGAGGGATTTAATACATTTAAATAAAGTGGGCATAAAATGCAAAGATTTAAAAAAATTCTTTCAAGATCATGCATGTCCTTCTTAAAGATAGAAGGGTATATGTATGTAGTTTTTAGGGTAGTAGAATTACGGTTTGTCTTTAGACTTCTGTTCTTTTCTCTTGCTTTTCACTACATCTTTTTTTTTTTTTTAGATGGAGTTTCCCTCCTGTCACCCAAGCTGGAGTGCAATGGTGCAATCTTGGCTGTCTACAACCTCTGCCTCTCGGGTTCAAGTGATTCTCCTGCCTCAACCTCCCGAGTAGCTGGAATTACAGGCATGTGCCACCACGCCAGGCTAATTTTTGTATTTTTAGTAGAGACGGGGTTTCACCATGTTGGTCAGGCTGGTCTCAAACTTCCAACCTCAGGTGATCCACCCGCCTTGGCCTCCCAAAGTGCTAGGATTACAGGTGTGAGCCACTGCACCCAGCCTTGCCTAAATCTTTATAATTTAAAACACAAATCATCCAAAGAAAGGACTCAGTTATTCTCTTAGTGGATAGGTCAAGAGCAAACTAGAAGAGTGTTCTCATCTCTACCCAGGTGACCTTCATTTCAGCATTTCGGTGCCATCGTTTCCCCATTTCCCAGTGGCAGGTCTGAGGCATCATCTCAGGCCCCTTAGTCAAAAGCGTGTCCCACATCAGTGCTTCATCTGGGCATGGTTGCTCAAGCCTGTAATCCCAGCACTTTGGGAGGCCGAGACAGGTGGATCACCTGAGGTTAGGAGTTCGAGAACAACCTGGCCAACATGGCAAAACCCCATCTCTACTAAAAATATAAAAATTAGCCTGGCGTGGTAGTGGGTGCCTGTAATCCCAGCTACTTGGGAGGCTGAGGCAGGAGAAACACTTGAACCCGGGAGATGGAGGTTGCAGTGAGCTGACATCACACCACTGCCCTTCAGCCTTGGCAACAGAGCAAGACTCCATCTCAAAAAATAATAAAAAATAAAAATCAATCGATCAATCAGCCAGTGCCTCTTCTGTCTAGCCTGTGAATCATGTGACCCAGTGAGAGTCTATGCCCTTTGATGCAGTTTGCTGTTCCTGGATTCGTATGAAATTTGTTCGTTAGTTGGCAAATAGGACACAGCTGTCTTCTGATTTAGAGAGTGCCTTAAACCAGTTACCTCCTACCTTAACTTGATCATTTAGATGGAAAGCGCTACTGCTCCAACAGAGCAGAAATTATATAAAAACTATTTCTGATGTGAGTATCTTGCCTCCTGAATTGCCATGGCTACTGGTGTCTCTGAGGGAAGAAGATAAAAAATAAAAACACAGGTTTTACAATTCCCACAGGTGGTAAACCTACTTTGCATTACTTAAGAAAAGCTTTAAAGGTGCAATGAGGGTTTTTAAGCTAATGACAATTTATGCCTAAAACATTACAATAATCCAACGAAATCAAACAGCATTTTAAAAAGTAACAATTTTGTGTAGAAATTGCTGATAGCATCAACACATGCTGGGAACTTTACAGATAATGAGCTATATCAGTTTTGGCTGAGGAGTTATTTGGCCTTTCATTTGTAAATAAGACAGTATTCTTTTCCCTTTAAGGAGTATCTAGACCATGTATTAATAAAAGAGTACTTATATCCTTTGTCCATGGTGGCAGAATTGGCCAAAGCAATCGTGGATTTTGTTCTTACAAGATAGAACTTGGAGAAACATTAATAGGTTGTTTAAATGACAGCATTCTATAGTTGAAGATGACTAGAGGTAGAATCGGAATATTTGGATACAGTCCTTGCTGTACTGTTAACTATCAATTATTTAGCTTTCCATATCAGTTCTTTACTAAGGTTTATATGATCTGGCCCAAGGGTACCTCCCTAACCCCATTTTATGGTCTTTCCTCACTTGCTTCATTTCAGCCTCTGTGCCGGATCTTGCACATTCCAAAGACACGGTCCCACTGCAGGCCGTTCTGTACTTACTGTTCCCTGTGACTGGGATGCTTTTCTCCCATGTGCAGGCTGGCATTTGTTAAGCAGATCCAACATGTTACAAGGTGTTTTAAAAGCTTCGTGTGTTTGTCTGGGTTGGTTTTCTAAATAACTGTATGAAGTGAATAGTGATATGTGATGGATGAAGAAACTGAGGGAGATGAATGCAGAAGAGGCAGGATTGGAACCCAGGCAGTCTGGATGGGATCCAAGGCATTAACACTAAGTATTCTCACAGTGCACAATACCCAGAGAATGGTTCACACCCTTGCTTTGACCTTAGGAAAGCATTTTCCAAGGCTGTTCCTTGGAGAGCATTTTCCTATCTTGTTTAAAGTAGAATCTCTGTGACTTTGTTTCTCTTTACTCTGTTTCATATTTCCTTACAGCACTATGTATTTCCTGACATTATACTGCATATTTACTTGTTTATCCCTTTGTTTGTCCCCCTTTCCCCACTAAATATAAACTCGATGAAAGAAGGACTTTGTTCTGATTCATGTGCCTCTATATCCTGCACCCAGGTCAATTCTTGACCTGTAACAGGGACTGAAATGTCCTGAAAGAGGGATGTAAGTCAGGTTGAAAAATTATTTATTATGTTTAACATTTTATTCTTCAGACATTTACTGAGCACCCATTTTGTGCTCAACTCTGTGCAACTTTTTGGAAATATAAAGGCAAATGAGAACGATGTGACCTCCTGCCCTCCTAGAGTTTAGAACATCATGGAAGAAACAAACAATAAACAGGCAAATACATGTAGAATAAGCCTTCTATGAGGGCAAATATAAAGTGCAGCAGAGAAGGAAGGGTTTAGAGAAAGCTACTGTGAGGAGATGATATCCATACTGAGACCTGGAGGACAGGCTGAAGGGTAAGAGAGGTGGAGATGGACTTGGGAGAGCACTCCAGGAAGAGGGAATGACAGAAGCCTCTGAGAGCATGTTCCTGTCCTGAAAGTAGCTCAGAGTGACTCCGGTATAGGATGTGAGGGGCAGAGTTGAAAGTCCGAGACTAGAGTAGAAAGCCAGGGCCAGACAGCTCATCAAGTGTCCTGAAACCTATTCCAAAGAGTCAGGACTTTATTTTTTGTGAAATGTGACGCCACTGGAGGATTTTTAAATCAGTGTCATTTTTAGTATCTGATTCAGTGTACTGCCTTCAGCCAGGACAGTTGGCAGTATTTCTATGTTATAGATGGGACAACTGAGGCCCCAAATAACACATTTAAGAGATAGGTGGGGTTGATTTAACATTCTCAATCACCATGTTGTCAGGGCCCCCTAACTCTTACCCTCTCACCCTCCATCCTTCCTTACTTCTGATTGTTATTCTTGACAAAAGTAAAACATAACACTATTTACCTGCCATCCTTATTTTTATCCAAGGAACACGTATGCACTCTCACAGCTTCCAGAAACCAGTTCCCTCGGTTGAAGCCAGTTGCTTTAGGGGTGGTGCGGCTTGTATGTGGATGGACACCATGTGTGCACTGAGCCCAGATTCTCTGTTCTTCTTGACTAGGAAGCTGGATTTGTACCAGGGAACCTTTTATCTAAATAGGCGACTCTGGGCTCAGGAGAACAGAGCCGACTTGACAAAGTAGAAAAGAGCTCAGTATTGGTCTGCCCACGCTTTGGGCATGCGTGAGCACTCGCAGCAAAACACAGCTGGCACATCTAATTTTAGCCTTGCCCGCCTTGAAAAGGGACCCTTTAAGGAAATATATTTTCTCTGAAACAATTTGTATTATAATGTAGCAGCTGATAGACATGACAGAATATTATCATTGGTGGGGAAAAAACTCTGCCAAGTAATTATGATTTTTGTTCTTTTTTTTAGATAATATCAGTAAAGTGATTAAAGCATCAATGCATCAAAATAATCATAAAGAGAGAGACAATGGGAGAAACAGATTTTATTTGTAAAAAATCTGATAAACCTAAAGGGTCACTTCCTTTGATTTTTTTTTTTTTTTTTTTTACAAAATGGATGTAATAAAAAAGTTATTATTTTTGATATATTCAGTTGATCAGACCAATCTGATGACATGTGACACTAATAGCAGTCCTGGAGTAGACCCTAAAATTTCTTCAATACTTAGCATCCACCAGGTTTTCCAGGTAGTAAAAGGTTAGTTTCTCAATCAGCTCTTGGATGTGTCTGGCTCTAGTGTGTTAACAGATTTTGAAAGCATCCGGGACTTACTTTTTTCCCCTTTAACCAGCAAGGTTAGTTCCCCTGCCTTTATTTCTTTTCCTTTCTCCTCCTTCCTTCTTTCGTCCTCTCTTCTCTCTCTTCTGTGTTTTGTTTAGCAGTGTGGCTTACCTTGGAACTTCACAAAAAGAGGAACAAAAAGCAGCTCTTGTGTAGGGTAGATGGAGGAGGGATAAGAAATAATCCACCGCCCTCATTTGAGTTCTTCAGGTTCAGTTCCAGCGGCAGCAGCGTTGCTGCAAAAATCGCTTGCTATTCGAGATAGCCAGCAGAGGGAATCGGAACTTTGCTTGCAGCAGGGGTTGAAGCAGCCTTTTTTTTTTTTTTTTTTTTTTTTTTCTTGGAGGAAATACTGCAGCCTTCTGGACTGCGTACGCTGCTCCCTGGAGAGGCTCTCTCGGTTCCACCCACCGGCTGGAAGGAGGGGAAGTGAATGAAAGGACAGGACAAGCCCCGAACACCATGTCACTCTGGGAGGGAGACAGCAGCAACTAAGCTGTACAAGGTTTTGTTTTTTTTTTTTTCTTCCTTTTTTTTTCTTTTTTTTTTCTTTTTCCCCTTTCTTTTTCTTTCTTTTTTTTCCTTTTCTTTCTTTCTTTCTCTTTCTCTCTCTTTTTTTCTTTTTCTTTAAGGTGGGGAAAGACAACCAGGAGACAGGAAGCTGATCTGCAAGGATTCGGAGTTGTGCTAAAAGGACTTTGATTTTTTTCCCCCTTTACGAACGCTGGCAATTGACATCACTACAGACAGCCTGGTTAGAGAACAAACTGCCTCATCCCAAGTGGACCCCGGCAGCTGGGGGAAGCCAGGCAAGATCTGGGAAGGCTGTGTGGGTGTTTTTTCTACAGATCTCACTCCTCGCCCTTTTTTTTTTTTTCCCCTTTGGTGTGTGTTTTTTGTTTTGTTTTGTTTTTTAAAAAAATTCTTGCTGTGTTGGAACTAGCGAGTGGTGGAGTCTCTGAAGCCTCATCAGTCACCGGGACTGTCAGGAATAGTGGTTTAAGAGGAAGCTCGGCCTGGGGCACTATACCCTGTCATCCAGTTCCCTGCCTCGGAGATAAAGATTCCAGCTACATGGGCAAACGCCTGGATCAGCCACAAATGTACCCCCAGTACACTTACTACTATCCTCATTATCTCCAAACCAAGGTATGGCTTGACCCACGGTCTGGCAATCAGCGTGGTATCGTTCTGCACTTGGGATGGGAAACAGACAGGCATGTGAATTATTAGTTAACCCCCACCCCCATCACTTCTTCCTGCTTCTTTGAAATTAGTGACATACCAATGGAGTTAATAAGGCAGAGGAAGACATAAGAAGAAAGCAGCAAACCCGGAATTGTAGCTTTCTCTTTAAGGAGAGATAATAGTTTCACTTGAGTTCAGTTCCTTTGTTGTTATTTGGCAGCATAAAAGGTCCTGATATCAGGAAAGCCTTTTGCAGATGGGCACGGTTTTTAGGAAGCAGATCACAACAGTGATTATCTAGGCACAAGAATATAATTTCAGGGGCTTTTCTGGTGAGCTGTTTTTTGTTTGTGGCTCTAAAAGGGTTTTTCCCACTGGGTAGGATGTGCAAGGGTGGGGGTAACTCAAACTTTTAATCGCAGAGTATAGAATGAAAGAAGGGTGTGAGAAGGTATAGGGCTCCTACCAGAGCCTCTGAGAGTTTGTTTATTTTTATTTTTAATTTGCCTTGCATATTTTATTTTATATTGAGAATGATCAGCGTGCTACAGACTGCTTTACAATAGATGTTCTTTACTTTTAGAAGATCTATTTTTCTGTGTATCTGCCATGAGGAGGCCTGAGTCTTGAAAAGGAATGAAATGTAACTGATCATAATTGGACTTGAATTGGTTAAATACTTTAGGCTTTATGTGTGTGTGTGCTCAAATGACCATTAGGGGCTCAGAGGCAAGCCCACGTAAGTGAGCAGTGGGCAGTACCTACCCTGAACTTTATCCTGCAGTTAAGACATGAAAGACTCTCAGGTGTGAAATCACTGCTCCAATTTGTCAATTAAATTGGACTTGATTGGGGGAAAACATGTTAGCTGTTAGTGGAGTGACCACCTCGAGAGTATGGGTGATATTATTTTGTATTGCAGTAGTGTTAGCCAGACTCCACCGCCTCCTTAATAAATAAATATGCCGAGAGTGAACAAGGTGTGCCTGAATGATCTATGCTGTCACCAGGACTCGGTGATGTGATTAGGGTTTGGTAATTCATGCTTTGTTATCTGTCATTTATTTTGTCTCATCCAACAATGCCTATTTGTAAACCAGACTGGGAAGCAGACTTTCAGTATTATACGAAAAATTATTGCTTTATTTTTTTCTTTTTCAATTGCTTTATAATCCACCCTGCCCCTCCAAGGTCGACTCACACTGCTGTTTGCCTTTGTGAGCATTTAGTTTGTGCTGCTGATGCTTAAATAGACTAGCCCTCCTGCTCGGTGCCTTAAGTTTTAACTCTTTGGGGGTGTTAGGTTGAGAATGCTGCCTGCCATTCCTCAAGGAAATGGCAGAGCAAGGACAAGTTAAAAGGGGAAAATTTACTGTCATTTCTCATCCCTCAACAAAACAAAAACAATAAACTCAAAGGTTGCATGAAAAATATCAGACATTCCATCCCTTTTACTCATCTGGCTAAATTTTTCCAAGTGTTTCAAAAATTACACTTTGTTTCGGGTTCTTGTTTTCTGCCATGGTATATATTCATAAAAGAAACTTTAGATTGAAATGAATAACATAATTGTTTTTCTGTTTGAGACTTCTTTCAACCTATTACTAACAGGAAATAGTGAATGTTATGCACATTTTTTCAAAGACACAGGGTGCTGGATGAGCTATACTAGTAGAAAGTGTGTGTATGAGAGAGAGAAAGATGGGGGGTTAAAGAGAGAGAGTGGAATAGTGAGTGAGGGAAAAGAGAGGAGCCTGGAAACTAGGGAGATTGTAGATATCTGTTTTGGAGTTCTATGTAGTTTAGTGTTGTATAGACAGGCGGCATCTGGATCTTGTTACTCTCAAGCTAGCCAACACCATGAACTTCTGGAACATTTTTAAAGAAGTTAGATCCATTAGGCGTCCTATGTTGATATTTGGATAATCAGACCAGGATAGTAGGGAATATAAGATCAGCTACTTTGCCTATCATGGTAGTTCATATTGATTATTATGTTGTAAAATGTTGACAATGCTTTCAAGTTGTCCTATATTGTTATGGTGGCTCTGAAATGACAGACATTAATAGCATTCCTGGAAGCTGAAGATGAGAAAACGTGCCCTGTTTTGAAACTTGCATAGAGAGCAAATGAGATGAAGAGTCAATGTGCAATCATATTTTAAAATGTGGGTACTGGGGACTTTCTGACAGGGTTAATACTATACAATGAAGTACCATCATGTTTCAGTGTAATGGGAAAACAACTAGGTTATTTCCACATCACTTTTTGTTCCTTCTACACTTATACCTCAAAATATAATTTATAATCATTTTAAATGAAGTACATGCTGCTTATATTTATTTGGTAAGCCTGGGTGGAATTCATAAAATCCACTCTTTGTAGCCTTGGCTTGGAGTTATAATCCAATTTGAAATTCATAGCTATTTAAAATGATGCTGATATGTCAAGAATACTTATGTTTGATGAAAATAGATTCTGCAGTAGGTAAAAATCACATTCTGGTGATAACATATCTTAAATTTTTCTCTTAATTGAGGTAGGTTTTCTTCCTGCCAATCCACAAGGGCTGTTTACTATCATTAGTTTTTTGGGGAAAATCTTCACGGGATTTTAAGGATTGAAATGTTTATTACCACATTATTGCAGAAAATGCACACATGCTGAACTCTCTTTTTCTACTTGTGTAATGATAAATACCTCTGCTATTTTTTAATGATAAAACAAAATGAAAATGAGATTTAAGAAATAAATGCAGATGTTTCCATTCCCTGGAATACATAGTAAAGTTTTAGAAGAACTTGTGACGCTTCCCTGCCTTCTCTGCTCCTATTATTTTCCATTACATTGGAATGAATCTCTCAACTTTGTTTCTTTAAAAGTAAATGTTTATGCTCCTTCAAATAATTTTTCAAATCCTTAAAATGTTTTGTATTAGAAAAATATACATGTAAGTTAAGATGAAAACCCAGTGGTTGACTCATATCTATAATGTGTACCAATATTATCATCCTATGCTCCCTCTTTCACACCTCACATCTTTAAATAGTTGTCGTTTGTCAATTTTCTTTTTGATGAATTTTTTTCTTTTTCTTTTTTTTTAACCAAAAGAAGCAATTTCAAGGAGGAACATTGCTTTGGTTAAGGAATAATGAAGAAATCTTAGTGACATGTTGTAATATTTAAATAAGAAACAGCTGGATGAAAAAAATAGTTTATCAAGGCAAATTTGCTGTTTGGAAGGGACACCCAGAATAATCAGCAAGCTTTAGAGAAAGGGGGCTCAAAAAATAGTTCATTAGCTTAATGACAAAATACAAAATGTTTGATTAGTTGTAATCCAACATTTTTCAAGTATTTTATCACCCTTTCCAAAAAAACCAACCTGTTGCTGTTGAATTATGAGATCCCAGGTGAATTTCTTTCTGAATTTTTGAGGTACTTGCTGGGGTGGGGTGGGGGTGGGGGTGGGGAGTAGGTGGGGGTGGACGGGGGTTCTTGAAAAAAAATTAGTCAAACTAGGTGAGCTAAAAAGAAGAAAACCTGGTTACAGCCTGGCGAATTGATTTTTTTTTCCAGCTGAGAAATAGATATTTCTCTCACATATATTTGGAAAACTTTAGTCATCTTCATAAAACTTAAAAAGTCACCTAAGCACACACAGCGAGTTTCTCCTTTCTTCCTTTTCCACACCCTTACCAGTTCACTATGTTTCTACCAATCCAGTGCCCAGTTGCTAATGATGTTGCTCTCATATGAATTTACTGCATTGCCTTCTGGTTCCCCAGAAGGTCTTGAAGAAAGAGGTTCAGACTAGTGGACCCAAACAGAATTTCTTGGCTGGTGGTACTCAGATTGTGTTCAGAGCCTGGTGTGAAGAAGGGGCCAGGTGTAAGAAGTAATTAATCAACTGCACATTGATTTCAGGCTGAATATTCAACCATCTGCAGCAACCCGTCTCTAAAAGTCTAGCTGAAGCACAATTGATTGTGCCATAGAATGAGCAAACACTTGAAAACACAAGTAGGTGAAGGAAGAGAGGCTTCTACGGAGCAAAGGATATTCTTAAAGATGTGAATGTACAGATCCTTCAAAAGCAAGACAAAATAACCTGTAACACCTTCCTTACACATGAAAATGTAGAAAATCTTGCAGAGGGAGGGAATGAGTTTAGAATTTCCTTAGTACTTCCTGCCTCAGATTTGCATTGATATCCAGAGTTGGTAACTTGCCAGTTGTTTTAAAACAGCCTTGAAAACTCCAAAGTTCTGTTTTTCTTTGAAAGCCTGAAACATACAAAACTCGTTTTCTAAAATCTTCCAGTGATAGAATTTTTAGGTACAACTCCAAATATTTTCTTTTGCTTCGGGGGGTAATATAATAGCATGAAACTATGGTAGCACGAAAACTGTGATAAATCCTGTTTGTCTGACTTTAGACTGTATAGAATTTTTAATTGGTTTCAAATAAGAGGAAAATAGAAGGAAGGGGCCATCCTTGTTTCTTAGTTTTGTTTTGTTTTTTTCTTAGCTCCCCCAAGCCTTCATTATCAGTGGGATTGGACACAATCCCAATGCATGTTTTGCTATTTTTTTCCATGATATAGACATTGTTTTCACAACACTAAGTTTGGTGCCTACTTAAAAGGAGTGGAAACGTAAAAAGTTCATCGTATTTTCTTTTCTCCAGAATGGATACAAACTTAAGGAAAATATCATGTATATTTAACAGCATCTTTCTAAAGCATTTTCCTTTCACTTTCTTTCAATTTGGAAAAAAAAAATAGCACAAAATTATTTCCATGAAGTAATAAAATGTATTTGAGGGCTGGGGGTAGGGATAATTTGCAGGGAGGGACACAATATAGAAGGGAGGATGCAAGTTCATTCCAGGTCTTTCTGGCTTTAGGAATTCTGGAAAGCTTCATTTTTGCACTAATATAATTTTACACAACCTTTTTGACATTATCAGTCTTTTGGCAGAGAGCGAGTTCAGTCACAATTATGCCCATGCCAAATTCTGAAATCAAACCAAAACAACAAAAAAAGTATTTTCTTTTAAAATAAAACTTTTTTAATGTCAAACTTTTTATTCAGAGTAAATGGTTGATGTTTATTCAAAATTGGCTTCAAGTACTACATTGAAATTGTTTTGTAACAGTCTCATAAGCCACAGCTGTATGTGATTAAATAGTGTAATATCAAAAGCATGTGAGAATAGACGTTTTTATGCTATAGCTATTGCACAGCAAGAGTGCAGATGGAACTGAAGGGAGACCAAAAGTGAAAATGTATTCATGTGGTGTAATACGTGTGTTGAGGATATGTGTTGCTATTTTTTGCAGTAGTGGGAAAATGTTGAACTATTTTGGATGTGCTTAGAAAATATCCTCTCGGAAAACGGAAACAGACATATAATACCATTTTTAAAATATGGAGTGGATCATGCCATTTAATTAGAGAACACATAGGTGCTGAATAGATCTGAAACCAATTCAAGTGGAAGAATGAAAATCATTCCCATTGAGTACACATTCAAAAAGCAAAAGTGACTTTCTCATTTCTGTTTTGAAATTATAGTTTTTTTACTACTTTAATCTACAGAACTATTGTAAGAAAACCTTCATCCCATTTATACCTAAAGAAAAGTATTAGGCAATAAGAATCAGCAACTTACAGATGGCAAAATAGGTGGCAGTATATTGCTTTTTAAAGATACTTGGAAATATGATGCTATTCAGTGTTGTGTAAATATTGCTCTTTTCTTACCAATGTTAAAAATTACAAAGATACACAAGGACATACAACTTTTGCTTCTATTTCTGTAACAGAGATGTTATCATAAAGAGGTGTCTGGTTTTAATGAGGTGATTTAATACAGTGTTTTTGAAATAATATTTGTTAATAAAAATTAATAATCTCTAGCTTCCTAGAGATTAATAAATCTATAGGATTAATCATACTAATCATCACCACTATTCATATGTGATTGTTTTCAGGGCCTTGAGAAAGCTTATAGAATTGGCTAGTTTTAGATTTCAGATTTTAGACAAAAGTAACTTCAAAAAGAAAAAGAGAGTGGCAGACTGAGATGAGTTAAATTTTGCTTGGTTTTGTTTTTATTTTTTTTTCTTTTAAGTTGATATTGGCAGATAATCTGGTCTCATTCAAAATGTTTTGTTTTATCCATGTAGGTGTATTACTCAGGGAGTCTATATTATGTGGAATTATGAATAAAATTTTAATAATTCAAAACCAATTCTAATAAATTTCAAATTTCAAAAGTATAGATAATAAAAGAAAGATAATAGATCCTATCGTTTTGTGGGGGAATTCTTTGATTTGTATGTCAATGCATTGGTTTCTAGGTTGGGTTCCTTCACTAGGATCCCTTCCATTGTGAGATAGCTGAGCCTGCTTTGGTATCTTAGTGGTATCTTCAGGTGACCTCGGTTTTGTGTCATTCATGAGTTTTTCTTTGGTTCCTGGATGCTTGCCACAGAGCAGATCAAATGCTGCTTTACTGGCTCTCTGGTGATTTGAAAAATTTAACTGTCTTCATCTTTTCACACATCTAAATCCAGTGCACTGAGAGAAACACGTCCATCACTTGGGAGTGGGTGGACAGCAGTTCCCAGGAGTGCAACAAAATGACAGACATTCTTTAATCATGATCTTTTCCAGCTTTATTGTGGTGGCTACAATTTTTCTTCTGAGTGGGTAAAATTAAGGTGTATCCAAAAACTTAATTGTGATTGTATGGTGCTTTACTTTTCCTCATTTAACTTCCTCTCTACAGGTGGTGTAGAGCTAAATGGTTATGCATGTTTGCCTAAACCAGTTGAGGTAATGAAGGAGACTAGAATTGCCACATTAAAATACTGACAACTTTAGTTTCATGAGTGATTATAAGGAGTCAGTGTAAATATAACAATTAATGAAATATTATTTCGACAGAATCCGAAACCTACAAATCCGCAAAACCTACAATCTCTGAATCTCAGAATAGTAGCCTAGAAAACGTGGGAACTGAATACTGTGGTTACTACAGCTATACTGTAGTATTGTAGGAGGGAAGTAACTCCCCAAGCACATATAAACAAGAATATTATCTTTTCTACTTTTTCTTTTGAGATTCCCTTCTTGTTTTTCAAAAAAGCCCCTGTTAGCTGAATTAGTGAAAGCAAATGACATATGCTATTTTAAGTTACTATTTAAGCTTTGAAAAATCATACATTATTTTCATATAACTTAGTCCATAAGTTCCTATTATGCTTGCTTCTCTGAGTATATTTGGAGTATAAAACAAGGAAGATAATCCTTTGGGAAAATTGGTTTCTGTTCATATCAGTCTGTGTGTTCATTTATTCATTGGTGAAATGGGTGAAATAATCCTGACCTCGATATATTATAGTGGCCTCTGCTATGGACGGTATGAAGTTGCTGAGCTGTTAAGAGAAGGGTGGTCCGTAAATAAGTAGCAATGTTACCATTTCTGAAGCCCAACTGCATATTTTTACTTACTTTATTACAGACTCAGCTCTGGGGTGGGTAGCCTGTCTTTAACACAGAAAAGAGTTTAGGAGCTCCTCAAATGTGTAAAAGCCATTTCTATTTGCTGAAGCATAGCTCTTCACCACTTAATCATTGAAAATTATGTTGCAGAATATTTAGTGATGGGGGAATGTTTGTAATACATCAAATGGTTAAAACAGTTAACCATGTTCCTAATATTATAATAGCATAAAGAATCCAAATATAGACATATAAAAAGGCCTAAGGAAAATATATCAAATTCTCAAGGAAAATAAAAAGTAAATGGAAGCTTGAATTTTGTTTCATGAATGATAAATACAAAAGTGAGACTCGACTACATGCCCTATTAGTCAAGGGAACCCTAATAGTGCCCTTTCCTGTTGTGTGGAAAGTCAGGTATAATAGGAGAAAAGTAAATCTAACAATATTTTAAGTTTTAGGAGCTGATTTTTAAATTTGTTTTAGACTTAACTCTCCTATCATTATATTGTGAGGTTAAGAAATTGGTATATATTACATTCAATATACTAGATGCAAATGATCTTCTGGTCATCCCACTCTTAGCTGATAATTTTCAAGCTGAATATAGGTCATGCATAGAATTTAATAAGGATTTTTTTAGAGACAGCTTATTGTTTTTTAATCCTGTGTACTACTACTTAGTCATTTTCGCTGATTGATGACAATTTAATGAAAAGTGAAATAGAAAATGATACTATCTGATTTTCTGGAGCTGGTTAAAATATATTGAAAGCTTTTCTTATGTATGTGAGTCATATTTGAGGCTATTGTTGACATCTGTAAATTCTCATGTTGCTTCTTTTAATACTTGTCAATCATATAAATGGTATTCTGAACCCAATATATAACTTAAAATTAAATAACTTAGAATTCAAGCAAATATATTTTTTAACTAGTTTTGAGTAGGTGAAGTATTTGAAGTATTTAAGAGACTTGGAATGATTTTGGTGACATTATTTGCTAATAATTCATCTCATCTCCATATTCATGTAAAATTTCAGAGATTGTTTTCTGGGATACTCAACAAATAAATTTGTGACAGACCTATGGCCTTTAATTTCTTCTTGAAAGATGAGAAAACCACATTTCATTTTCTTTGACTTGGTGGGAACTACCCTTGGAGGGTGGTGACAGTTCATGGATTAACCCTGGTATCCTGTCCATTACCAATGTACACCAGTTCAGACTGCATCTCTAGAAATAAGAATATTGCATTTTTAGTCTAAGGTAGGTAGGGAATCCTAGAAATAATAAAATTCTGATGTCCTTTGCTCAGTTTATTTCAAAAAATTAACCACTGCTTTTAAACTTTATTGTTTACCTGTTTAGAACAATTTGGCTTCATGTTAGCAATGGAAGTTTCTCTTTCTGACTCGTATTTAACTTTGTTGTTGAGCTGGAAAAACACAAGAAAAGGCCAGTGGGAATAGATGAAAGAACATGGAGGAATTTCTCTTCAAGTTTTGCTATTTCCTGTAACAATAGACACTTTCTGAGGCCTCCATTCCACATCCAAACACACATATTAAAGTGCACTAACATTCAACACCAAATTTAATTATTTCACAATAATATGTTGAAAAAGCTTTTATAATTTTGCTCCTGAAACTCTGTGTCCAAGTAAATTTAATTGATATGTATCTGTGAATTTGGAGACATCTTGCATACATGAATATTCTTGCAAAGTGAAAAAAACCTAATCTACAAATCTTTTTCAGGTACAAAGAGATTATTAGAAGACTAAGTGGAACAATGAATAAAGTTGACAATGTGTTATGTTTTGTAGATATGCCTATAAATGTTAATTGATTTGGGTTTTGCAGTTTTTCTTTTCAGAGTTTGGAGGCAATGCATTTGTTTCCTTGCACCAGTGTTTTTGTATATCTTTAAGACGGTCAGAGCATCTAAAAAGCTGGCCATTATCTTTCACTATTGTGGCCTTTTGGCACTCAAGAGATCTCTGTATTTTAGTAATCCCAAATTTCCGGGGAGGGACATGTGGTAGAGCAGCACAGTGTATTGGAAAATGTCATTAACATTCTTTGGCTAAAATATTTCAAAAGCAGACACATTGGATTGACCTTTGGCAGTGAGAGCAAGTGGGACTTCCAGATCTGGGTGCCAGGTTCACAGAATTTTTTATTGCGTAATTGGTGAAATTGTTTACTAGAGACAGAGTTTAAAAGTAACAGGTGTTTCCCTAGGGCATCCTCTTAGGGCAGTAGGCAACAGGCAAATCAATGGCACAATACTTATTCTATGGCATAATTTTTCTCAATTCTTCTGTCTCAAAATAGGGTCATAGGTTTTTTATATGTATTAAAACGGACATTTCTTCCTTTTCCCCAGTTCCCGTGGTTATTTACCTAGGATGATAACATCTCTTGGTGTCTAGAAGTCTCTCTCAGCCCTAGAGAATCTACGTGCCTTTTAAAGAACACATGTCTCTACAGGTATGCACACTGTAGCTAGACCCACCATCACTCTCACAAGTGGTTGGGAAACCTGAAGATACTGCTACTCCAGCCATAAGCCAAGTGTGATGGTTTCCTTCATTTTCATTCTTATCCTAGTGTTACAAGAAAATCAAGATCCCAAGCCTAGACATAGCCATCTTCTCCAATCTTATTCAGGAAATATTTTTTTCTCTCTGTAGCCCCATATATATCCTCATACCTGAAAATTCACACCATCCCCCAATGCTGGAGGGCAAATTCTCTCATAATCACCCTATGTCTTGATTATCTATCTAATTACTCAATTTTTCTTCCCAGCCCTCTAGACAGATCTCACTGAATTTCATCAGCAGATGCAATGAATCAGCTTTGATTGTCTCTCTTACACATAAAACAACAACATACACATGCACATACATTCTTGAAAACCTTAACGGTTATTTTAATGGTTCAGATTTTCTCTGAGGCTTTACGACCACAGAGAAATATGGAGGGGCAAAGTGGTCCTAAGAAGACACATTCCTGTTCTTCTCAGTTATATTTTATTTTATTTTATTTTATTTTACTTTGCTGCTAGTTGGTAGCACAAAAGGGTGAGTCTTAGCCAAAATAGAAGTAACTACTATTTTTTTTACTTTCTTTCACAAATATTATAGTACCTTCTCATGATCTGAGATACATTGACAGTGTATTACACAAGGTAGCTATCTACTCTCTTTTTTATGTCATTCTTGATAGCATCTTTTGGAAAACTTATTGATTAATTCTAATTCATCCCAAATAATTTCATAATAGTCGTTTAAACTGTGAAGAGTCTGATGAGCCTCAAAGCTTTTAGTGATGAAGCTGTCAATAGCAGCGTAGTAAAAAAGAAAAAAAGATGACAGTTCTACAACTTTAACCAGTTATTTATAAGAAACATGAAGAAAGATAAAACAAAGAGAAGAAGAAAGAGAAAATGAACTAAAGAGAAAGATTAAGGGTATCAGGGCTCAATGTACTTTTGAACATTTCTGGAATTTGACAACTTGTTTTCCTCTCCAAAGGCAACAGATAAGAGCTGTTTAGCAAGGAAAAGGTCATTTACAAACAGAAGAAACATGTTTGGGAAAAAACGTCAATGTAAATACATAATTTGATGTGGAGGAGTCCTGTAGTTGAGACTTTTGGTCTCTTAGGAAGAAAATTAATGCTTATGTAGACAATTAATGCTTTATTTTGTTTTTGCACTTGTTGCAGCACTCAGTAATAGCCAGCATTTGCTTTTGTTGTTTTGACTTACTCATCTCTAGTTCTCAGGGAGAACCTGTATAAAAGCCTTCTTGACTCTTTTGATTGGAAAGAGGGTGTTTTTCAGAAAGAGTCATTGGAATCAAGTTTTAATGTGTATTTTTGATTTTCTGTATATAACATATTCATACACGATCTGTATATGCTCACAAATACAACCAGGAGCAATGTTGTTGTTGTTCTGTGTGGAAAGAATCTCGTTCTGAGAAGGAAAAAGCAACATTAGTTATGAAACCAGCAAAGCCGTATTGCCATGAGAACCACACAGTACCAATTGCTTATTAAACAAGAGTGACGTTTGAGGCCACTAATGTGCCTGAGGACCCAAGGAGCAGGTCAGTTGAGGGTGTGGGCGCAGTCATGCTTACTTACTCTGGGCTAACATAAGCCTTTGTTAGAGGGGAGGAACCTGGTAAAAGAGTGTCTAGATTTCAACATGTCCTATAAAAGGCTAGCTGTTGTTATTATTCATGGTCCATCTTTTCTGCTAAATTCATTGTATGCATTTCTCCATCCTTGTTTTATTTAGGATGGCTGTCTGATGCAACCTTGCTTTAACATTGTGTCTTCTCCATCTCCCTGTCTTTCTCAGAGTGTCCTTCCTAGGGCTAATTTTTTTTTTTTTTTTTTTTTTTGGTGCAATCTCGGCTCACTGCAAGCTCCGCCTCCCGGGTTCCCGCCATTCTCCTGCCTCAGCCTCTCCGAGTAGCTGGGACTACAGGCGCCCACCACCACGCCTGGCTAATTTTTTGTATTTTTAGTAGAGACGGGGTTTCACCGTGGTCTTGATCTCCTGACCTCGTGATCCACCCACCTCGGCCTCCGAAAGTGCTGGGATTACAAGCGTGAGCCACCGCACCCAGCCTTCCTAGGGCTAATATTTTTATTTCTGTGTTGTAGCTTCTACTCCTGTAGCCCTTTCTTGCTTACCCTTTTTTCTTCTATTCTCAAGTTTTCTGCTATGGATTTGCCTTCTTTGTCTCTCTGCCCTCTGATCCTTAAATTCTGCTTCCTTCTTTTTGTTCTCTCAGCTTTCAGTCTTTTCTTGTTTTTTAATTATAGCTTTTTATATATTTCTCTCTTTTTTTTTAACAAGGTATAGTGGGATTGGGTTTTAATTTTATCTTTTTTTGCTTTGTTGTAAATTTATTTTTGGCTTTTCAAACATAACTGTACTCTTCCGGATCATATTTGTGTCAGAGTTAGTCTGTAAACAGTCGGAGAACTGGGACCACAGTTTTCATCTCTGAATGCCCTGCAATATATAGTATGGTGTATGATGCAGATTAAGGTCATAAGAAAAGGTTTTCAGAAGGTATTAGTCTAACTTGTTTTGTGTGTCTTGTACATGGCTCCGTTGCTGAAGGCAATGCTTTTTTGAACCAGAGTTGCTTGATGTCATCTTCACCTCTGTGATGCTTTATGTCAAAAGACATCTTTTTTACATGTCCACATGGATGCAATCTCTTGGGGTCCTATCTTTTTCACATTAAGCACATGGGTCACTTGGCTAGTACCCTGAGGCTGTTGGCTTGAGTTGGGTCACATTCCTAACTAATGGGACAAACCATAAAACACAAGATGAGTTAAGTCAGAAACTGTAATAGAAAAAAAGAAAAAAAAAACATAGTACTGCATTACCAGTTGCTGGCAAGAAAGTCAATACACGTGCCAACTCAGTGAGGGGCAGAAGTGGATTTCAAAGACAGACTAAGTAGCCAGGATTTGGAACTGGGGGATGAAAGTAAGCAAGTATGTCAGGATTAAATGGTAGTGGTGGTGGTCTGGAGAAGACTGGAGAGGCAATTCCTCAGCGATTGCCAAGAATATCAGCCCTTATATGTGGCTTCCTTTTATGGGTTGGCAGAAAGTTGGACATATCAGGAAATTAACTTAGCTTGAAGAACTAGGAGATGGTCTGAGTTTTAGGCCCATCTTTTTGTCAATTTTGTTTATTCAAAATCCAGGGTCTTGACTAAAATAGTTCTTATAATAATATTGAACTGTTAACCACTTTTGGACTATAGTCCAAGAGTAACCAGCCATGCCATATACCTATCCAAAGCAATACCCAGATGGGTTTTTTAACTCAGAATTTTGAAAAGACTTCAAGTATCAGGTAAAAATGACAAAATTCCCATTTTAGAAAGAAAACAAAACACAATTTCCCTATACAATTACCTACGTGGGTATAAAGACGTATGTAAACTAATGCAAGATGATATTAGATGAAATTCTGATGTAAACTTCAAAGCTTTTCTCACTAAGGAATATCTGAAAACAATAACCCTGCTGTGGCTAAGAGTACAAACTGTGATTTTGGTTTGGACTCCTCTTGATTTTTCCAAGTTGTGCTGAATCTCCTATGTTTGTTCTGCAGTGTTTTCCCCATCATACTTTTTTTATTGCATTGAGGTCCTTATTCCCAACTGCAGAAAATTTCATATATATATATGTGTATATATATATATGTATATACATATATATATATACACATATATATATGTTTCATGAAACTTTAGGGATTTCTTTATTTCAAAGTAATGCATACTTTGCATATCTAGGGAACTAATTCACGATACAGCAGGAAAATGTTAATAATCTTCCTCAATACACTACACAGGTCTTCAAGAGCTCTCTGAAATAACTAGTATTAATAGCAAGGTGTGTGTCTTTTACAGACTTCTATATGCTCTTGCAAATATGCAGTCTGATGTATGTTATATGAGATCAAATTGAACAAGTTAACTACTTTTTCAATGACAAACTTAGATATTCTTACCAAGTTGTTAGATATTTCAGTTTTTTTATTGTCAGATTAATTGTTCCCATTTTATTTGTACCACGTTTTCAGCAAGTGTTGCCCATAGCTGGACATGCATTTTATTGCCATCATTTTGCCAACATGAATAATTCTAAAATATATATTCAAGGTACTTATATAAATACTAAAAATTAAATCTTTCATCTTCTAATTAAGTTTACTTCCTTTAAAACACTGAAAATTGCCTTGATGAGTTTCATATTACACAAGGATTAACATCTCTCCTTGGCCCAAAAATTCTGTGCCCTGCAAGGCTGTCCTGTCCTGTTTTGATGACAGGGTTGTACTCTGCTTCCTTTGGTAAGAAGATGGACTTCCTGATTGAAGTACAAGCTGAAAGGGAACCCTCACATTTGGCAGAAACAGGAATATCTTCCTTCCTTTGTGACACTATCACAGATCCCAACAAGTGCTTGGGGTCAGCAATTCTACGATCTCATTACTTGTGGGCTGCTCTTGTGTGAAAGGTCAGCTTCCTTTGTCTGCCACCTTATATACAAAGTTAAAAGGGCAGCAGCAGTCAAGGACAATGTTAAGCAGCCCAACTCTTCCTAACAAATTTCAAAGCCCACTGAAATAGTTTTGTCCTAGAACACATATTTTTTTCCAAAGGCTTTGGGAATCAGAATTTTTATTTTTACATTATTATCTTGGGAATGTGTACAATTGTATTTCTTAACAACCCTCAGGTGTTGAACTTGTTTGGTGCTACTTAATCAGTGTCAAGTAATGTCATGGTTCATCAATTGAGCTGGAAAAAGTGACTCTGGTAAATCTAATGAACCTAGGTTAAATCTGTTGTTATTTCTTTTTTCTCCCCTGTACTTGATATGTTTCTCACTTTTAATTCAAATGTTAATATCAGAGCATGACAATAAAAAGAATAATACAAAAGTTAACCTATTTAAGATGTGATGATGAGATGACACAGAAATATTTACTACCTAAAATATGTCTAGAAGATGGGAGATCATAAAGCCTCAACAGTTCCTTCTCCTAGAAGAAAAGTTAGACCAAGAATGTGTATTTCTGATAGTAGTTAATCCTCTTTACATAGTCATATTTCACAGAACTCAATCATATCTTTCCAAGTTTGATGGCCAAATCTCACATGCTTTGGAAACTCAGGGAGTTTTTCCTTCCCAAGGACCTGAAAAGATGACCTTTTTTTTTTTTTTTTTTTTAAACATAAACACTTTAGTCAAATTAGCATTTTTTTTAACTACTGGAAGACTCACCATTTTTTAACCCACACTTAAAAATCATTAGTATATTATACTTAATATATATTTAGTGCAAGTAGAAACATTTTAACAAATCTGGAAAAGGAATTTAGTAATCAGAAACGAAAACAGTGTGGTTAGGTGAAAGGACTCTGAGTGTGCTAGTAGAATAATAGTTGTGGGAGGCCCAATTTTTGATTCTACAACTTGCTTTAATACCATTTCCCCAGAGTTTCTTTACTTTTTAATATTTCAGCTTCTTGTCACTTCTTCCCATTACAAGAATATTTAGTTATTTGGTAAAAATGTCTTGAGGATCAATATTAGACTAATAGTAATGTGTTTCAGTGTTCTGTGAAGAATGTCAATATATTAACATATTATGAAGGTGATAAAATATAAATAAGGACCATTAACTCAAAGAGATTGTTATTAGTGATAATGGTAAGGAGAGGGCAATTGAAAAGCTTGGAATTGACTTGATACGTGAATATAATGGAGCACAAATCCTTAAGATGGCTCGGATCAATGCTATTCATTGAAACATTTCTTTGCACTTCCTTTATGCTTCCCCACATCCATCTCTGCAATCAGCTGGACTGAAATCATATAGAGATTTGCTCTCAGCATTTCTTATACTTCTTACATGAATTTTCTTTATTGTTATTTTGTTTTGGAAAGGAGTGCAAGTCTGTCTCAGCACTCTATTCAAAACTCACCGTATAGTCTGGGATGAATATATTGAAAAATTTTCTGGTTCTTACATTGCTATATTTCACAATACTTGTACTTTCCTCATTTAAGTTTCCAGGATGCCTTTTGTCCCCTAGAGTAAATAAATTAGAGGGGAGAAAAGGTGTCATTTTCTTGCAGCCAGCTTACAGTGTGTCAGCCCTTGCCTCCCTAAAGTGAAATCTCATGTTTAAAAATGCAGTGAGTGAGGCCAGCACTGGCTCTGGGTGTGGTATTGGGTTTTAATTAGATAATTCTTCAGGCTATTCATTGGGAAATGAAGGAATGGGGTTTCATTTTAGTTCTTTTCAGCTTAGCATTGAGCTTTCAAATATCCTTCAAACTTGCTCACATTTAGCATTGCTAAACTTTAATTTTACCGTTTTGTTAATCTTCCTTCAGTTACTACGATTGCCTTTACCAAGCTCTTCATGCTCAGAACCCAAGGGCAATCTCAAAGGTCTTCAAGCTATGTGATCCCCACCCCTTGCATGTGGTAGGTGTTTAATAAGTGTCAATCGACTGAATGATTGGTCCACATGAAAGTGGCTGTTCCATATCCTGAACTCGAATAATACTCACTGAGCAATATATTTTGGGCACTTAACCATTTTTGCCTTCCTTTTAGTATATCCTATTAGCTCTCAGAATGGAGAATCTTCCACTTCATCTTTCTTCTGCCCTCAGATCTTACAACAGTGCTAGCCAGTATCTATTGAATAAAGAGGATATGCTCTAATTCCCTACCCTAGACATCCTTTAATTGATTTTATAATCTTCAGGAAACTTAATAAAACCTACTTGGTACTTATCTGTGCTTCCCTTATAGTTTGCTTTCTTCCTTTTTAATAATTCAAAATAATATTTCACTTTCAATTATAAAGATACTAAAGCTAAGACAAAAATATTAAGGTCAAATTCTCCTCAAGGTGTTTGGCATTTTTTTTTTTTCCGGGAAATATTTGGTTTCTTTTTGCTTACTCACATGTTTACTCTCAAGTCAACATTGACTCAATGTAAGACATTTATCTCAGTACATCTACCTTCTCCCACCCTTTTATGTACGTTTGGTCTCATGACGTTTTGTGAAAAAGGGAAATAAGATTTTTCAGTGTTTGTGCAATGTTGAATTTTAAGATCTTCTAGTCCAGTACTGTATCTACTCATTATGTATCCTGTAGTTACTAACATTGAGTTTGGTACTTGGAATATTAGAACGTAAAATAAAATGCTATATCAATCAATACATGTTTCTGGAGCTCTCTCTTAGGCCACCACTGCTTGGGAGTGGTTTGGACAAGACAGGAGTTATAACATGATTCTTGCCCCTCAGAAGTTGATAATTTATTTGAGAAAACAGAGAGGACTCATGAACAAAGGAGGGTAATCAAATGCTAAGTCATGTGACATTGACTTAAATTGAGGAGAAAGGGCAAGGACTGTTGGAGCAAGTAGACCCTTAAAGGGAGAAGACAGTCTTGGGCCACGTTTGAGGTGGACATATATTTGGGCATTTGGTATACTGCTTAAGTAAGAGCAGGAATGTAAGGTATTCTTGCTAGAATAAAAGTAGAAACATAACACAGGCACGAGATTGGAATTGAGAAGGGACAATGTAATGACAAAACAGACTTAGATGAAACAATCCATCAGAGAGGCACAAGGTTAGAAAGTCAGAGCACAGCAATGACAGAAAGGCTTTAAGAGGGCAAATGAGAAAAAGTGAATAATGGTTTAATTTTGGGGTAGGGAGTGGTTTTGTAAGTTTCATTTGAAAGGCATAACCATGAATGAAAACAATGATAGATATTTCTTTATTGTTTTAATGAAATGCCTACATTTTGACTAAAGTAATATGATTGGCCCTCCACATCTGTGGGCTCCACCAACCATGATTTCTACCAACTGCGGGTTCCATCAAGTGGGGGTAGAAATTATTTGAAAAAAAAAAAAATTAAAAATAACAAAGCAATAGTAAAAATAATACAAATAAAAATATAGTATAGCAACTATTTACATAGCATTTACACTGCTTTAGGTATTATAAGTAACCTAGAGATAATTTAAATTATATGGGAGGATGTGCATAAGTTATATACAAACACTACACCATGATATATAAGGAAGCTAAGCATCTGCAAATTTTAGTATGGGGGTGGGGGTGCCTAGAATCAATCCCCCATGGATAATGAGGGACAACTGTATTTACAAATCTTCATATAGCAAAAAACCTACTGCAATGAAACATAAAAAGCTAACAAATAGTCTTATTAAAAAAAGGCCTGCAGTATATACGACAAAAGTTTAATACCCTAGATATAAAATTTGCTTGTACGACTCAATAGGAAAAAAAGGGAGAAAACATTCTAATAATAAAAGACACAAAAAAGCATAAATGAAGAAACAGAAATAGCTACCAAGCACTCAAAAATATATGTCACTAATAATCAAAGAAATAATAACTACGAGGGAGATACTATTTTTGCCTACTTGGTTTTTAAAGAGTTAAACATTTCCTAACAACCAGAGTAGACTGAGATGTAGGAAGACAGTCACTTTCACTCATTGTTCATCCTTAGGGGAATATTACTGAACAGGTGAATTTTGGATCTTTATTTGAGAGATAATGTATCAAAAGCTTTAAAAACATACATGCCCTGTTATGTAGCAAAACCAATTCTAGAAATTTTTGAAAAGAGATTAAAGTTTATATCTACAAAGATGCTTATTGTTGTACTGCTTTTAGCAGAGAAGATTATAAGCAATCTAAATGTCCATTGATAAGGGAATAGATTAAATGAATGATGTTTTATCTTTACAAAGAACCACTATGCAGCCATGAAATCAATGAATATGGATGTAATGACTGAGGAAAATATCATACTGTTAGAATTTAAAATGTTACAAAGCAATTTTATAATATGATTCCAAATCTTTCTTTGAAATCTGTGTGTGTGTGTACATGTTTATGTTTGTATCTGTATTTATTTGTTCCTATAAAAAATATAGGAAAAGTTTTGGAGTTGCAGGCATTGTTAAACGCTTTTGAATATGCATTGATTATCACTGCAAATAATTAATATTGAAAATTAAGTTGTTTCCAAAAAATGATAATAAGAAATTAAGAGGAAATCAAGCAAAGAAGTAAGGATCTTGATGCAATTCGTAGAAGGAAGCCATTGCAAGTTGGTTAGTAGAGAGAGAAGTAACATACCTAGAAAGTGCTTTGATTGATTGCTAGTATTTTACAAAAGGCAATGAAACAGAAAGTTAACATTTAGGAAATCAAGGTAACCCTGAGTAAGTATAGCCAGGGAAGCACAAAACATGTGGGACGAGAGAAAGGCCAAAAGGTGGTAGATGATATGAAGATTGGAAAGATGGAGTCTGTGATGACTCTAAAAATAAAGATATAATCCAAGTTTAAATATATTAATTATATAACAATGAGGTATCCAGATGAAGACGTGCTCTAGACAAACAGAAAACTGAAGCATAACCTAAATCCAATGCTAAAAAAGAGACTTAAGTTTTGTCACCATGGAGGTGACATTTGCAGTTATAAGTATGAACAAGATTACCAAAAGTGAGGATATCAAGCTACAATTATAGAGAGTGATAATTTATCGGAAAAGTCTAACAAGAGAGCTTTATTCTTCTATTCTATCTGTGCTATGCTTTACTTATGGTTTAAGATTGTCTTCAACATCATGAGGATTATATTAAGAAAACAATTAGTAACTAACAAGAGCATTTGAGTGAAAAGTCTCAGAAAGTTTAGAAAACTTGTTTAGCAGAAATTTAACCCCTCTTAACATCTAAAATGTTATTTTCCAGGTTTTAGTTTGATGCTTATATGCAGTTGGCCCCTGACATCCGCTTCCTATTTTGCTCTAATGACCCTTTAGTGTGGATCTACCCAGTTTTGAGGAGTTTTTGTCAGAAAGAATGAGACAATTGGGCATATTTTCTTTGTTTGCTCATTTGAATTACCTTTTTGTTTGTTTCTTTTTGTTTGCTCTTTTGAATGACCGACTGTTTTATCTGGGATTTGTTTCTGAAGTTGTATTTTAGGGCATTTGTTCTCAAACTTTAGCATGCATAAGAAGCCTCTGAAAGACTTGTTAAAACACTGATTTATGTTTCTTTCTTTTGGAAATTCTGACTCAGTAGGTTTGGGATGGGGCCTGAGAACTAGTTTGCATGATCTCCTAAGAGATGCTGATGTTGTGGGTCCGCAAACCAGAGGTGAAATTGCACTGTTGGAAGAAACATGATTTTGAAGCCCATTTTTATTTTCATGTAACCCTTTTTCACACAAAGACATATCCATCTCTATCACCAAGTACAATATTAAATTTTTTTAAAAAAGTTTTTTTGAAGACAGTCTTACTCTGTTGCCCAGGCTGGAGTACAGTGGTATGGTCATGGCTCATTGCAGACTTGAGCTTCTAGATTCAAGTGGTCTTCCTGCCTCAACCTCCTGAATAGCTGGGACTACAGGTGCATGCCACCACATTCATCCAATTTTTAAAAATTTTTTGTAGAGATGAATTATCACTATATTGTCCAAGCTGGTCCGTACCTCCTGGGCTCAAGCAACCCTCCCACCTCGGCCTCCCAAAGTGCTGGGATTACTGGCGTGAGCTACGGTGCCTGACCTGCTGAAATTTATCACTGGTGGTACTTTCTGACTATTGTTGTATACAAAATAGCCATTTACCTAGATTTTAACTTGCCCATAATTTAAATAATAAAAATTGTTGTTTATGTCTTACCCTCCCTGGCTCTGGTGCCTTCAGACTTTCATCATGTGATTGGAAAGAAAATTTCAGGGAGAACAGAGTGGATTGTCTCTACAATCTTGGAAGAAAAAAATATGTATATAGTTTGTCTTCTGAGAGTTAAAATGAACTGATTTTACCAATAGATGCTAAAATAATATTTATCCAGGTATATACGAATATCTAACTTAATCAGTAATTTTAAAACATATCTAAAGGAAGACTACGCCATAGAAGGTACTGACAGTAAGATAGATGTGTGGTGCCCTGGCACAGGGAGAAGAAATTTGAATCCTAGAGTCCAAACTCCCTTGCCAATAGAGAGAAGTTCTCTGCTATGTGGCTGGGATGCATTATCACTTCTTAACCTGGTCTGGGGGAAAAAATGTTTCTGGCCTGTCTATTTTTTTATCTCTTAATTACATTTTATCAGCAAACTTCTTATGCTTTTATTTCTACAAAATATGAATCTGTTGATCATAAAGGGATCTTTTATGTTGTGTATTGACAAATTAGTCTCCTGGGTTATACCTTAGTCTCATATGAATTAAGGTGACTCTGCCTCCAGGATTCTAATGATCTCAGTGTGTGCTAAAAAGTCTATTTCCTAAAGCCTCAGGGCTAGAGAACAACATGACAGCCAAGTGGTGGATCCCTGAACAGCCAACAGCCACACCTCAATGGAGACTCATCTACTTTTCTGAGCACTTTACCTGCTGTTTATTTGTTCATTCACTAGGAAGCAGAGCTATAGAATTTTATAAAACTGAAAGGAACTTTGAAGTCATCAGGGCCAGCCCTTTCATTGTGAAGTTGAGGTCACAACCTTCCATTGGTGTCTGACTCTTATGAACCTGGTAATTGAAATAATTCAAAGGCTAGGTTCACTGCTCAAAAATATTTCACAGTGTTGTGAGGTGTTTCTCTTTTGTATTATCTTAGTCTGAAGTGTGGTGCTTGGCATCAGGTTCAGGTGCTAATGTAGAGTGAGAATCCATTCAACCTTAACCTCTAGGCCCCTTCCTTACTTTAATTTAAGAGTCACATATCTGCATTATAAAACCTGCCTATTTTGCTTACCTTTTCAAGTGAACTTTCATTGAATTTCCCTTTTTAACTTTTATAGCCTAGGATGACACTTCTTGATAAAAACTGCAAAGAGTAAGTCCTGTTGAGAGGAATACATTATTAAGAACATATCAAGAGAAAAATACATATCAAAGCATCAAATAAGTTAAATGGATTGCGTACTTACTGCAATAACATACACAAAACATGCTTTCAAATATTCATTAATTAATAAAGGGGAATAGAGAAACTCTTTTCCTTTTCATAGCATATTAGTCCATTTTCACGCTGTTGATACAGAGATAACCGAGACTGGGAAGAAAAAGAGGTTTAATTGGACTTACAGTCCCACATGGCTGGGGAGGCCTCAGAATCATGGTGGGAGGTGAAAGGCACTTCTTACATGGTGGCAGCAAGAGACAAATGAGGAAGATGCAAAAGCAGAAACCCCTGATAAAACCATCAGATCTCGTGAGACTTATTCACTTCCATCAGAACAGTTGGGGGAAACTGCCCCCATGATTCAAATTAGCTCCCACCAGGTCCTTCCCACAACATATGGGAATTGTAGGAGTACAGTTCAAGATGAGATTTCAGTGGGGACACAGAGCCAAACCATATCACACAGAGAACTCAGTATTTGTTTGCTTTTGTATAGAATCTGTTATCATAGAAAAAAAAAGATCATAAAAACATGATTCTAATCATGTGCTGTCATTTTTGGGTTTCAGTTTTTTTCTCTAGGAGATTAGTTACAAGGACTAGGGATAATGTATGCAACTTGCCCAGTGGATGGTACTTTGTACATATTAAAGTAATGGTAATTACATTTATGCAATATATTCTAAGTTAAACTGATATTTGGAATGAGTGGTAAAACTTTGAGCAAAGATAGATTTAAAAGCACTAGGAGACTATATCTGGACTCACCACTTTTTAATGCTGCCTCTGCCTTCTTTAGATTCTCACAGCTGGATCAACTGATAACACAACCATGCTGAGGAAGTCCTGCGCCCATATTGACTGACTTAAGGAAGGCTGTTACAGTTTTAATCTCACCACATAGAAGATCCCAGAAATAAATTAGCCGTCCATGTATGGGAATGTTGTAATCTGGTCACAAGTACCAGCAATGTCCCAGCACTCTCCACAAGAACACCCCTATGAAACCATGTTGCCCTTGAGTTTGCTTTTTTTTTTTTTTTTTGGACAGGAAGTAGAATTTTTGAGTTTTCATAGAATTGTAGTTCTCTCCTAGTCCCTACTCATTAACTGGTTATTACACCAAATATTACCACCCACTTTGTGTTATGTGCTGTGTTTCATGGTGGGGTATGGATCCCCTGCATTGTTCATAGCCATCTTCCTCCTGAATGCAATCTAGTCCCTTGCTGAACCCTTCCTTTTTCACTCCTTGAATTCCCAGATATGGCTCTTCACCAACTTCACTGTGTTTTCTTGATTTCTCTTCCATAACAATGTATATCCTCAGTGACTGCTTCTTGAAACACCAAGTTTGCTTTTACCAACTATCTTCTCTGCCCCTGCCCAGCTCTATGACCTCTTCTCCTCCTCACTCTTTCATATTCCAGCCACAATGGCCTTCTTTCTGTTGCTCCAATATGCCCAGACCTTTCAAGCCCCAGGACCTTGGCAAGAGCTCTTCCCTCTTCATCAGTGGCCCCCTCTCCCAGCCCAGTCTTAACATAGATGATTCTTGTTTTTCAGACGCCAGCTTAAATGCCTTTGCTGACCACCTAGTTTAAAAGAATTCCCCAATCTCCATTGTTTCACCATATTTTAATTTCTTGCAATGCAATTTCCTATTGTTACTGGATATTTTTCTTGTTTATTTTCTTATTTGTTTGCTAATTGCCTTCCTATTAAAACGTAAGATCTACAAGAGCAGAAATCTGATCTATTACATTCGTTGCTGTATCCCAAGAGCTGAGAAAAATGGCTTGTTCTCAATACAATGGTAGGTGCTCAATACATACTCGTTGAGTGAATAGCCAGCTGCCCCTCAGGTTTATGCCTAGACCTGGTTCTGTTCTCCCAGTTCCTATGCCAAATTGTATGCCAGGGTAGTAATCCCTTTGCCCCTGACAACAAAAATGGATCTACTCAACTTAGATACGTTGACCAGCCTCACCCATACACATACTGTAGCCACGGTGACATTGATAATTGATGGTTATGCCCACCACAATTTTGGGATTCTCCTAGTGTTCCAGGAGGCACCTTGAGTTTACCTGAGCATGAAATCAAAATAGCTTGCCTATTTGTGATCCTGGAAGTTGTTTCCAGATTTCCATTTTACCAGAATTGAACTGATGATACTTATGCACATGCTCTTTAAGTAAAGTGATTTTCCAGAGGAAATTGCTTAGGGAAAGTTTGTGCTTTATTTTAAAACTACCTGAAGGAAGTTATCAAAATAGCAAACTGTATAGATTCAGAGTTTGGGTCCCACTGACTCAGCTGTCACAGAATAGTCAGAAGGAAGAATGAACGTCAACAGACCAGGGAGCATTCATTACTTGTTCTAAAAACACATGAAGAAACAATGGCACATGTGTCTTCACACTCCCTTGCCCATCTGTTGCTTGACATATCTTTTCTTTTAGACTTTTAGAAAATCTCTGTTCTGAAAATCGCACAGTATGGATATTTGATTTTGCGTGTATGGCATCTAGTGTTCCTTATTTTCATAATTGCATACCAATTTTCATGTTGGAAAACTAATCTCCCATTGGATATGGTTTTGGTTCAATTGCTTATCAAAGGGCAAGGCACCTGGACCCAAGGTGGACTCTTGACTCACTCTAGGAATAGCAGCTCTTCTTTTCCAAGAAGATACGTGTGGATTTATCTATGTTATCTTTAGTATTTCAAAGAAAGACTATTGGCTTCTTCAGCTTGGATCCTCAGACCTTCTCTTGTTCCTTCTCAGAAGCTTGCCTCTTCAGATTTTCCTTTGCTTTAGTTAACCTGGTTGGCTTTTGTTTTATTTTGTTTTGTTTTGACTAATAAGAATCAATTAGTGCCACTTGCAACCATAAAACCTTAATTCACAGAAAGTAAGTAATGTTGGACAATAATAAGATAAAGAAGTGATATTTAGTGTTATGGAGAAATACAGCAGAGCCTCAGATTTTTCCTCCCTTCCTTCTACGTTTCTGCCAGAACGAGAACTATGTCATGTCCATATACATAAGGAAGAAACACTAATTACTTCCAAAGAATGTAGAGTGTCCCTATAGAAGAGCCTCCCTACAGAGGCTCCCTTCAGTTGATCAAGCTGAGGCTCTATCTGCTTGACTTTGCTTATGTTCTCCCCTTTGATTGGAGTCTTTCTCAGTTCTTTTTGCCCTGTTTCTACCTTCCATGTTCTTTATACACTACCTCCTACAACTAAGGCTTCTGATATTAAAATTAACCTTTTTCCTCTTCTTCACTGAGTCTTATTCATTTTGTGGACCCCATAGCACATAACCAAAAGCCTTGCATCTTGTTCCTATGGCAAAGCCACATTTAAATTTATTCGTTAAATTAATGAAAAAACACACAATTAAAAGAAAACTCACTTTTAAAAATATATCCACTGCTTAATTTATTGACCTTGTTTAAAATTGCTGCTAGTTCTATGCCCACTATTTCCATTTCAGTCTTCAAACTCAGGCAGCTTTAATTCTGTCCTCTCAATTATTACTTCCCTCCGCTGACCAAATGTTTCCACCTGCATTGATGTTCTTTCCACAGCTGGTCATAGAGCTCATCAATGCATTGTACTTTAGCTACAGAAATTGTAAGTTGGGGGTTGGAGGAAGATCTAACTTTCTCCAATGTAAATATTTCTGCATTGCTTATAAGCAATTACATTTGTACGTTAGTCCTATATTAAGTAGCTCACTTACAGCTGGTACTGAGCAATGAGAAAGCATGTGGTTCTCTATAAAGTAGCCCCTAATCTCTTACCATGATAGTCCAGCTATACATAGTGGTCTGTACTGAGAGAGGGGTTTTCTAGAGGTCAGGATTATGTGGCTAAAGAGCAGGGAAACCCAGGAAAATGTAAGTGATTCACCACAGTGTGCTATTGGTGTTTCCTTGGGACCATGATGTTGTTCAGTGCAAGGTTAAAGCCTGAGAAGAACAGATGAGAGACACTATTTAGAGTGACAGACATGTAGTAAGTGGCTGCCTTTGATTGTAGGATTTCAAGAAAAAATAAAAGAAAAACATGTTATTTATGGGTTAGAATAATATTACAATAATCCAAAGGTGGTTTTATTCTAGCAGTGTGGAAAATAAATGCCTTTGTAAATTAATTGCTTGTCTATGGTATGAGAGAGCACAGAGAAAGCGCTGTTGAGCAGAAATCAACTTGATTTATAAACAATTTGTTATTCATGTAAGATACTTAATAGTATATATTAAATTCATTTTGTTATATAAAAATTAATGAGTGAATGATTGGTAAATGCATAAATAGGTAAATTACATAAATCAAGAAAATTACCCCTCACACTTTCGCTTTTGAGTTAAATTTACTAAAAATGCACTAGATTCCTCACCACTAAAACTTTCTATATATTGGAAACCCAAGTTGTTTTTTGTTTTAACTGGCATTTTTTAAGCCCATTAAGTAGTATAAATTTCTGCTATTTTTAAATACTTGTCAGCAGTATGTTTTGCAATTGGAATGAATACTTAGATGAATAAATGTTGAGTTTAACTTCTCATAGAGTTACAGACTTGTCATAGAGATTTCAGGAAGTGTTTGAATTCCTGGTGGCTTTACTTCATTCATCTGTATGGTTGGGGACAATTCTATTCTAAATACATTTATTCAGTATCTGCCATATATCAGGCACTCTGCTAGGTTGAAAGTGTTGGCTCATTGGAGAACACAGAGTTCTTTTTACATTACATTTCCAGAGTATATCACAGTGTTTGGTACATAGAAAGCGCTTGGTCAACAATGAATGTATAAGGGAGCTAAATCACTAAATGGTTTTAAGAAGAGAACATAAATGCTTACTATGTGATGTAAAATATGGTTAGTGTTATATTTGATATAGGAACCTGCCTGGGCTAAAAAAATTTAGAGATTATGTCAGTCTGAAATATTGGTGAAAATTTCATGGAGGACGTGCCATTTTATATGAATTTTAAAGAATTTATAGAATTACATGTAAATGTCTAAAGGAATGGTATGGCCAAAGGTCTGGAGTTGGAAATATATGTGTCTGAAAGAAATATAGCATAGTGATAAAAAAAAAAAACAAAAAAAAACAGGGAAATAAAACTAGGAAAGAAAATTTTGTCAAAAAAAAAAAAAGAAAAAGAAAACAGCTTGATTTTGGAAGCTTGGAAAACCTTGAATGCCACGGTAAGGATGCTGATATGTTTTATCTGGAAGATGATGAGCTCTAATCTTTTTTTTAAGTGCAGGTGATATTATCTAACCATGGTTTCAAACAGTTACCCTAGCATTGGTTAGGATAGGAGAGCTAAGGAGGGAACTTGGAGACAAGTCAGGATTGAATTTATAGAAATAACACAGGTAACAGAACACTAATATCTGGCTTAGGACAGTTCTGTTGAAAGTGAAAAGGAACTGTGGAGGCAGCATTGGCAGAGGTTGAACAGTACTTTGATTCATGGGCGTGAAGGATACAGAGCTTTCAAAAGTGAGTCTAAACACGCCCTGCTGGAATGACACTGAAAATGGGGTATTTCCACCTGAGAAAAGAGAATATATAGGAGAAAGAGCAGGTTTTTGGAGACATGACAGAGAGTTAAGTTTTGGGCATGTGAATTTGGAAGTGTGTGTTAGTCTGTCAGCAATCTGTAGCAGCCTAAAAGTCTGCTAGAAATTTATCTTGAAGTTTAAATATTTAGATTTAATAATATTAAGAAAACAATAACAGCAACAACAAACCCTTTGGGGGTATTTGTATCATAATGTACTGACTCGTTAAATTCTTACAATAACTTATAAGGTGGGCACTATGATGTATTTTGTCATTTTGCTGGTATTTGGCAGTGATCATCACAGCACAAACAAGATTAAGAGGGAAATTATAGAAATAAAAGAATTGAAAGAGAATCCTAGGGAATATGAGGTGGGGGGGGTGGTGGTGAGAATTTGTCAGAGAGATGGAAGAAGCAGAAATGAGTATTATTATAGCAAAGGGAATATGAAATTTCATGCCAAAAGGAATTGTTAGTGATTTCATATATTGGAAAGAGTTTAAGGTGTCTGAAGACTGAGGAAAAAAATGCATTGCATTTAATAATTTGAAGTCATTGTTGATCTTCAGGAAAATAATTTCAGCTGGAGGGCAGGTGAAGAAGGGGGTAAAAGCTTAGAAGTGAGAATTAGAGGCATTAGTGTAGCCTACTTTTTAAAAAAAGTTTGAGATTTAAAATTAGAATAGAAAGGGGCAGATACTAATGTGGGATAACATAATTAAGGGAATGTGTTTGTGAAAGAGGGAAGCTTGAGCATATTTGTGATCTGAGTCGAAGGAGGAGGTGGCAGTGAAGAATAGGAGATGTGAGAACGTGGGTAAAAAAAATGCCATTAAAGGTAAATCCTGGGTCGAGGGAGCAGATATTGAACAGATCAAGGGCACAGGTGGAGCAATTGGCCTTAGAAAACCTAATCCATAATCACTTCTTTCTTTAAGAGAGGAAGAGAGAGATAGTGGATAAGGACAAAGATAAATTTTGCGTTGGGATGGAGTAGAAATAGATCGTGTCTGAAAACTTTAATCTCAGTAAAGTAGGTCATCCTCTGTGAATAAGCTGGGGGGGCCCGGATAAGGTCATATGTGGAGAGGCAAAGTCAAATTTGTCTTTCTAGTAAAACTTCAGTCTTTATAGTTCAATAATTAAGGATTTTGAAACACAAGAAATTGTTATTAAATGCATAGGAAATACATGTATGGTAGAATTGGATCCTTTCCACTGAAATATTTAAATACACTTGAATCTGAGATTTCAATCTTCTGTATTTTTTTTTAAAGTTTTGATTTTTAGTGAAATTCTAAAGACCTTGGTTAAGGATGAGAGGCCTATGAACCATGTATGTGTGCTAACATTTTAAGATTTGTTTGTTTGTTTTATGGGAAGATTTTCTCCTCCTGATGAACGTAAAACCAAAGAAAGTCACAGGAGTGAATTCCTTCAGCCCCACCTTCCAAGTTGTTATTAGGCTAATGCTGGAGGGAAAAATCACTCAAGATGTGCTCCTTAAGGTAAATCGATGTGATGAAAATTTATTGTCATGTGGCACTTCAGGGAGCAGCATCTGGCATATTTGTCCATGTTTATGGCTCTGACGTTCATCTTTATTCTATTTTTCTTACATAGATTAACTAGTGTTTTATTTCCATTGAGTTTTTCCGTTATTAGATAAAAGTGAAGCAAAGCTAAGCAAACCAAAACAAAAAACCTTTTCGTTTGCACAGTCCAACTCCCAGTGAGTCCAAATCTATCTCTGATGTTTTATATCAATAGTGCCACTGTGTTATCACTCCTGAGTGCCGCTGCTTCTGTGGTCCATGCCATAGGCATTTCTTTTCAAATCACATCTTTGATTCAGTAGGTTAATGGGGCCAGTGAGCATGGCACTGGTTGATAAACAGAGCTAATAAGCAAAGCTAGACATTATCTTTTATGTGCAAACAGATTTGAGGTGGGTTTGTTTGTTAGGTTCTCTTATTATCTCCGAAAAGCTCTGGCAGGAGAGTATCATTCTCCAGTTCTCTGATATAGCTCTTCTCTGAATTGAAATTGAGAACTCCGATCAGCCTAGGTTTGAAGAATCTAATAATGGTTTCTGTACACTGCTTCATGCTCTATAGCCAGCCCTCAAGGAGAGAAAGACATAGGTAGAACAGAAAATTGGTCTGAGTGTGAGGTGCACTGCCAGATTGGTTGAAGAATAAGCACTCGATATTCTAAGTTTGTGTCTCATACCACAATATGCAAGCCACCAAAAATGTTGGCATTATGCCAGGAGATATGTGAATATGGCATGTGTTCCTGGGGTGCCATATAATTTAGATTCAGGTGTTTGGGGAAAGTTTGAGATTTACTATTTAATTCACATATTTGGAGAAAGTTTGAGATTTACTCTTATAGGCTATTGGAAGCCACTATAGAGTAATAGGCATAAGAGCATTGCAATGAAATCTACATTTAGAAAGGTTTGCTTGATTTTAACATATAAACTTGAATAGCAGAAGAGAAGATTAGGGGGATTGGCCATTTTAGTGACCTAGGGGTGATGGAATAAGGGTATGGAGAAATAAAACACGTCCATAGTAATCATTAAATCAGTCAAGGCCATCCATCATGTTGCAGCATTTGGATAGCCAGATGTATGCCCTTAGAGAGGACTTGGTTTCCTTATTTGGAAATGAGAATGCTTGAATTGGATCAGAGATTCCTAAGTGTGTTCCACAGTGTACTTTTGCTGTGAAGCACACTTTGAAAAAGAAAGGGCTCTATAATCAAGTCAGTTTGGTTTCCCATAGTCCATCTGCACGGTAGAGAGGCCTAATGCTGGTTAGTATACTAAGGGATTTGAGGTCTGAAGGCAGGACAACTGTTTAAATTTCCTGAACCCACCCTTTCCTAAACTTTGTGAACATATAGTCTTGCGGAGAATAACACGTCTGGTATTAATCTAACACTGGGGTTACATTCTAAATTTTAAGGCAACTGTCAGAAATTTAAAATCCAACACAGCCAGTTATTTTTTTCTAGCAATCTGTTTTTTTGTTGTTGTTGCACATAAGATAATTTATGAATGTGCTTTTTGAAGAATACATGCTCTGTTTTTAAAAACTTGAACTGCTCTCAACCTGACAAGAGGTTCACTTACATAGGGACACAAGAGAACAAAGAGTGATCGGGGGAAGGCAAATTCGTATTTCAGAACTTGAGTTTACTTTCTTTTATACATTTATTCATGAAATAGTGGTGGAATTAGTAAGTGACCACAAATTTAAATCACTAATTCATTCTCATTCTTTCTGAACTCTTGCACTCTCTCTTTTTTTTTGCATTTATATCTGTGTATCTTTTTCTCTCCTTTTCTTTGTGTATCTATATGTCTCTGTCTATATCTGTCCCTTTGTCACTCTCTCTCCTTTTCTCTCTCTGTCTTCTTTTCCCTTCCCTCTCCTTTTTTTTTTCTCTCACCGAAGAAGTCCATCTGCAAATATAGAGATGAAGTCCCGTAAATTGAATGTGCATGTGCCGTGACTCCCTGTATTAACCTTTTGTAGAACTGTGCTTCCCTGGAAACTGTGGACACTCTAGATAATCCCAAGATCTTTTGCCTTTGATCTGCTCTGCTCACTCTCTTCTCCTGGCTTTTGTGGATTCAGTTCTGCTTTTCACCTTTAACTTCACTGCCCCTGCAGTACCATTCACATGTACCCCATCATTTCAGGACAGAGGCATGGAGAAGGATGAGAGAGTCTGCCCTGTCTCAAGCCCTAAGCAAATAATCTTTGCATTTCTCCATCCCTACTTGGAAGGCATTTTCTTACCATCTGTGGATCATATAATGAACGACTTTTTTGAAGGAATGTTCACATTTCTTATCTTGCTTGTTGTGCACATCATTTTTCAAACCTTGGAACGATGAGATGGCATTTCAAGTAAGGGTGGTCCCACAAATCAAATGTAGTGTGACTTTGGTTTCATTTCTTTGTTGAAACATCTGGTCTTGTTTAATGCACAACAAGAGAGAGGTAGGAAACATGTAAAAGTCCTCTCTGCCTCAGCTCTGATTGCTTTCTCTTACTGCCATTGTATTATGAAACTCACTGCCTTGAGTAGAGAAAGGAAGTTAATTCCACAATAACTATATTTGCCAAGAGTCACTTGCATGTCCATGGGCATGAAGGCACTGTGTATATTGCTTTTCCAAATTCCAGTCTGGGACTTCTGCCTTGAACAAGGAAATTTGAGGCACAGGTCACTGGAGTCTATGGTGACATGATTTATTTGCAACAGTACCATGTTAAATGTCACGATATTAGGGTGGTGTGGCCACAGCTGCCCCTCAAGTTTTCCAGTCACAAAACAGCACTTTTTCCCCTCAGAAATCCTAAAACTCCCGTATAGGAACAAAATTCTACACCTTATGGTACACAGACTTCAGGTTGTCAATATTTGTTAAAAAGGCATGATGCTTACTAGAGGACAGCATTGGTCTCCAGAGCTAGCCATGTGTGCCAAACAGGTGACTGGTTTATAGATGGATAGTATGCTTAATATAAATCCAATCAGTTTTACAGTCTCTCTTGAATGCCAGTCTTAAGTCTTGGCCTTATTCCCTCCCAGAGTTTAGCAGTTGGCTTTCGGCAAAAGGAAAATTCGGGATGAGTGGAGAGTAGTCAGCACAAATTAGATGGATTATCCTTTAACAAATACACAGAAATATCCTTGCTGTTATTGCTTATCATCTTCTGGTTGCTTGGTCATTGGCAAATTTTCTTTCGTGGCGTTGTCTACTTTGCAGTGCTGTGGTGGTGGAGGTATGGGGGTGGTGATAGTAATAGAAGTCATAATGATAATAGGTAAGATTATATATTCATCATACTTTATGCAACTCCCTATTCTTGGTGTTTAACTCAGTCTTCATAGCAACCTTGTGGTAAAAATCCCATGATACTGTATCCTACAAGTTTAGATGTCATGTAGTTGGCAGTTGGCTCCAGAATTCTTGAACTTGTCAGCCAGCTAGCTAACTTTGGTCATTTCATTAATCTGGCAATAATACCTTCTCATGTATTATGGGATTGAATATTTTAGATTCCATGAACAAAGACACGACAGGGCTCACTGTCCTATTAGTATCCTCATTTTACACATTAGGAAATTGAAGTCAGACTTACTTAAAGATCACCGCTGGAAGGCAGCAGGCATATAGAGTCAGTGTGGCTCCAGAATTCATGCTTTCCATGACTGTGATATAGGCTGAGGTTTATAAAGTTATCTATGGGAGGGATAAAGCTTTTGCTTAAAGGTTAAGAGACCACGGCTCTGACCCTGGTTTAATTACAAGTACCCTGGGTTTCAGCATTACATCCTGTTTTTATCTCGGGTGCACTGGGGTGGAGGGAACCAGATATGGTGTGCACAAAGCCTGCTGGGGAGCTGAAGCTAGGAGCTGGTTTGTCAAGTGGCCTTGACTTTAAGTATTTAAGTTATGTCCCAATTTGGGTTATATGAAGTGAAGCAAACCTAACTTCATGTATCAAACATGAGTGTTGTCTTGTATCATGCTTTTCTGAATTAGAGTTGCTCTTTCCTTAAGTGCCTAAAAATGTCATGTGCCTTTGCTCAGTAAAGTGATGCCAGTAGCTGGCATGAGATCAGTAAGAAATACGCCAAAAATCATTGGATCCTCCATTTGGATTTAGCTTTGGGGAACCCAGGATTGGGAAACATTCTAAATGACTGTGGCCATAAATATAGAGCTCCAAAGTTTAGAGCCTGAAGCTTTTATGCCTAGGAGCGTGGTAATCTCTGGTTTCATTACAGTCCTTGCTAAAATTTAACTTGAAAAAGAAAACAGATAAATTAGACACTATTGGCACCATTGAAAAACAATCTGCATTATTTATCAATAACCTTAAAATGTTTATAAGCTTTCATCTAATAACTTCATATCTGGAATAGTAGGAAATGTATACATTTAGAGATGTTTGTCATAGTTTTATTTGTTTCTTCATCATTTATTTCATTTAACTACAGAATAATATTCAAGTTGAAAAAAAACAAAAATATATAAAGTAAAATGTAAGATTCCTATTGCAAAAGTTCAACCACTTTTAACAGTTTGGTATATACTTCAAAACCTCATCCTCATTATATTTCTTCCTCCCCTTCTCATGTATACGCACATACATACATGCATTAATGTACACACATACATATATTTGTGCACGTATATACACATTTAGCTACACATATATACAAAAATATAATTTCCAAGAAAACTGTAAAGCTAGGGATATTGTTCAGTAACTTACTTTTTTAATCATATTATGGGCATTTGTGTGTGTGTGACAGAGAGCTTGTGGATCTCTATAATTGTTTTATCAACTAGATGGTATTCTAGAGTCAGGATGTACTGTTAAACATTAAACTTTGTAAATACTAAGATTGTTTCCAATTTTGATAATACAAGCATGCTGCAGTGAACGCACTAGTTTCTATATTTTGGTACATGTATAGGGGCATGTCCATGAATCAAATTTTAGGAGTAGAATTGTGGAGTCCAAAGGACACTTAAGTTTTTATAGATCAGGCTAAATGCATCTCTACCCTACCACTATCACTGACACAGCTCTACTGATTCACTTTCCCACAAACAACATATGAGAGTCCTTAAGGTTTTGTTATTGTTCTTTTTCTAGCTTCTTGAGATAAATGCTGTATCTTTTATGTTTTATGATGAATTTACTTTAGACTATAAATTGTCCTTCAAATGCTCTGTTGGCTACCTCTCATTGGTTTTGACAGGTATTACCGTGGTGATATTAAGAATATCTAAGAACTGGTAAAAAATATTTCAGGAAAGAGGCCATCAGTGCCTAGTCCAGCCATAAACAACTGGTATGGCTGTCCTGGTGTGAATGTGCCAGATATCAGACATGTGACTCTCACTGGAATTCACTTCTTCCAGCCTATCACCCAGCCAAACTCTACAATATGATATTTTCTAAAGATGTCAAATATGCATTGCTTATATGTCTTTGATCTGACTTTTTGTTTGTTTTGTTTCTTCTGGGGTTGCTATTATCAATGAATCTGTTCATTAAAATTCTTACTCATAATTGAAAGTTCAGCTTAAATGATACCTCCCTAGCAAAGATATCATTCTTCTATGAACAATTTTGTCATTTTGTTTGAACTTCATATGGTAGTTACTATTATCATCATCAGGGATGAGTGAACTTTCTTGTAAAGGACCAGATAGTAAATATTTTCTGCTTGCTATGTATGCACTTTCCACTGTGCTCACTCTGCTCTATGTAACATGAAAGCAAGCTTAGTGATACCTAAACAAATGAGTTTAGGTGGCTCTGTCTTGATTAAATTATAAATTATAATTAAATTATTAAATTAATTATATTACAAAAACAGCTGTCCAGCCTCCGGGCCATATTTTACTAATTTTCATATTTTGAGCTATACTATTTAATAGCTATTATAAATTTCTCTAATCTTCTATTCTGGACTGTATACTTCTTGGAAATGAGGCTGGTGTAAGTGGTGATGTGGCTTAACCTTTAATTCCTATGCACTCAAGAGACATTTGTTGGATAAGTGAAAAATGTTAATACCGTTGTTATTCACCTGTAGAAATTTTAGTGATTCTAGTATAAACAATGAATACTGGAGATATTGACATACCAGCATAAAATTTTTCTAAAACTCTAATTTGATGCCCAATTTGTTTGTGGATTATTCCCTTGCTTGTGTGCTAGGTTTAGTTTATTCTTTGAGATTCATTCTTTTGTCAGAATGTTTTTAGGGATAAAAGGAGTGTAGTAAAAACTCAGTCAAATATTTGAAAAAGCCTGAAGTCAAAATATGATAGATCTAAAAGGAAGCCTATTCATATTGCATACTGTGACATTTATTCTTGTTTAGGAAGCTTTACGTGGGTTGTTAATTTGTTTTTGGCTTAGGTAAACCAACCTATGATAGAGTTGAGCAATGATATATTCAGAAAACCAACATAATTGGTGAATGAATTTTTTTATCCTTATATTTTTTATATGTCCAGATAGGATATTCTTTAGGAGACTTACAGTAGCATATTGAATTTTGTTTGTTATTTCTCTCTGGTTTTCGGTGTTCCTTGAACCTAAAAGCTTTAAATAATCTATAGATGAAAATTTCACCTATTCTATCATTATTGCGACAACAGAAGGAATGTGTAATGAATTCACAGCCATTCAGAAGCCGCAGAGGCAAAACACATATAAGCTGTTATTAATTGGATAGAAAAGACAAGAATTAATAAACACCCATAATATGCACACACAGAAATACACAAAAATAAAGGAAACTCTATGTAAATAATTAATGAATTTAAAAATTATAGAATGTGAAAAAATTGTGTATTTACATAGTGAAGATTTGAGAAGAAATAATTCTACCTATTGATCATAAAAGGTCAAAAAATACAGTAATGTCACATCATTTAAATTGTATAGTTAATCTTCCAGTAGTAGCAGGAGTTTGTTTTACTCATCTTTAGTTTTCTTCTTACAAGACTACACTCGTTTCATCCACTCATGGAAAGAACAGCTTGTCTTATCACCCTCCAGTGGAAATGAGTTATGAGCCTTTTATCTGGAGTTTACAGGACAGCTTTAACCTCTTTATAGTTGAACTTCAGTGATGAATGCAATCTTATTTTATCTTAGTTAAATTTTTTCCCAAGAATTCCTTTTCCTGTTCTGATTTGTAGGTACATACAAGATAATAATAGGAAAGATCAAATTACCCTATTTGGGATCATGTTAAATACTTTTCTATTGTCCTGCAAGTCTTCAGTATTAATTTCCTGTTTCTTTTTCTGTTCATATCAATCTAATCAGAAACAGCGGGCATTTGTAACATTCATAATAATCTGGTGTCTTCACTGTATTTCAAAGAAAAGCTTGTATTTTTTGCATCTTAAAATATTTTTGTGGGCTATGTTGGTTTACTTCTTCTTAGGTTTATAAACTAGGCTGCCAAGAATTTTGCAAACTAGAAATGTGGTGACTGAGGTAACTTGGGTGTCAGTTGCAAGACAAAATGATCATTCACAAAGATGCAGAAACCCTAACCCGGGTTCTGTGAGCAATAGCAGGAAGAGTCAGATGTACTGCATAAGTCAAATGGATGGCCTTATTTGGTATCTGGCTAATATATCACTCTGGCTAATATATCACCCACAGAATGCAAGGTCCTTACTGTTTTAACTCATCAAACACAAGAGGTCCTTCCCATGGAACATATCCTCCCCTGGCACTGATTAGCAATTATTTACAAATGATTACCTTTGAATGATTGGACAGAGTTTATGATTTGCCAAAAGTCACAACCAATGTAGGTCATCATGGATTAGCTTCTTTCCTTTGACATTTAATTAATTTATTCACACATTCATCATGTATCTTGTGCCAACTGTGGGCCAGGTATTGTGCTACGTGCTAGGGATGCCAACTTGAATGAGACAAGATCTGGAACCTTGAGAGACTTAAGTAAGAGATATGCAAATCAATGATTACATTACAATTTTATTAGTGCTATAATGGAAGCATGACTAGGATACTAGGGGGGCATAAGGGTATCAAAATCAGATTCAGGGAAAATACCCTAGAGGAAACAATATTTATACTGAATTTTGAAGAACAGGTAGGATTTCAGTTACAGAGCATTGAGACAGCATTGTAGCATGTATCAAAGAGATATAAAACAGGACCAGGTATTTAAGTGATGACAAATACTTCAGCGTGGCTTGAGCAATAGAAGCTAAGGGATATAGGTGGTAGATGTTGAAGCTAAGCATCCAGCCAGAGATCAGATCACCAAAGATGAAGATGATAAACTAGGAAGTATAGTTTGGGACAAAGTGACATAAGGAAAGGATTCACCTTTCTCATTTAATAGCATTCCAGCACCATGCCAATTCCATGTCACACAACCACAAAGCTCTTCCCTTGCCTCGTTCAGTGCATTTCTATGGGGTTTGGGATATGAGCTTAAAAGTAAAGGCAAGACTCGTTTCTCTAAATGGGATTCACATACCAACTACTAAGAGAATCTATTCTTCTTTGACATTTCAGTTGTATCTCTTCTGTTAAGCTGGGGACCTACTCAGCCTGCCACCTTCTTGTGAGCAACTTCGCCTTTATCTATACTGGTTTGACTGTATAGAAAAAGATGCAGAAATGCTGTAAGGGAGGCCGGGCGTGGTGGCTCACACTTGTAATCTCAGCACTTTGGGAGGCCAAGGCGGGTGGATCATGAGGTCAGGAGATCGAGACCACGGTGAAACCCGTCTCTACTAAAAAATACAAAAAATTAGCCAGACGTGGTGGCGGGCGCCTGTAGTCCCAGCTACTCGGAGAGGCTGAGGCAGGAGAATGGCGTGAACCCGGGAGGCGGAGCTTGCAGTGAGCCGAGATCGCGCCACTGCACTCCAGCCTGGGCAACAGAGCGAGACTCCGTCTCAAAAAAAAGAAAAAAAAAAAAAAAGAAATACTGTAAGGGACGCATAAGCGAAAAATAAGAAAAAGCCAGCAACTGCTGTGGGCCAGGCACTGTGCTGGATCATTTACATGGTACCTTATTTAATCCTCACCATGTCTATAGATATTATTCTCATCTCCATTTTACAGATAAGTAAAACAAGTGTCTTGCTTAAAATTGCACAGTAAATATGAAATTTGGATTTTTAACTTTAGTTGATCTGTTTCTAGAAAACCATTATTTGCATATTCTAATACTTCCTAGTCTGGGCAGTATTCTCCCAGATCTAAGTCCAAAGTACTAAGAATAGTAATTAAATCTGATACCTAGACTTGCTTCTATTATATTAAAATTGGTCATGTCAGCACATGTCAAAGCTCTTAAGGACATAGTAAGCACCCTTTCCCCTTAAAACATTGCCTTCTTGAACTTTCTGTGCTAATATTCTGGCAGACACATGGTAGAAAGAATCTGTTTTGAGATTCTGGAGCCGGGTTTTAAACCCGGTGCTGACCATAACAATGTTTGAGATCAGACTCGAGTCAGTTAAGCTCTCTGGGATTTAGTCTCTGCCATGTAAAAGGAGGCAACTGACTTACCTCATCAAGTCCTTTTCCTCTAAGTACATAGATTTTTTGTTTTCACAGGTGAGACATTAAATGGGCTATTTAGATCACCTTTGCACAAATTGCTAGCTTTGTTACTGATGGATAACAAGAAGTTAATTTCACTCTCAGATTAGACTACAGTCAGCTGCGAATATGAAGGAACGGAGGTTCTACAAAATAGGAGAACTTTCTCTGAGACATCTGAAAGGTTCAGACTGCCTGTTTTTATTATAACTCTTAAATATCAAACTCCTTTTAAATGCTCTAAAGGAATTTCATGAAAAATGTTTTCTCCAAAGGTGAAGAAAGGAGCCATTGACTGAGTAAAAAAATAAATGAATAAAGAATAAAAGCTGGATCATCTTCCTTCCTAGAAACATTCTATGGCATATTATTGGAGAAATTCATACTATCACAGAGAAAAATTTACAAATATGACATATGTAACTTGGAGATGTTTAATCCCGAGAAATCATAGTCAAAGAGAATTTTATTCACTTACAGAGAAATATTTTTAAAGGAAGGACTTGCTAGCAGATTGAGTTTCTATTTTATGTTAGTTATTTATTAGCAAACTCATAACTTTGCTATTCAGGCAGCTTGGAGTCATAAGAGATGTATTATAGAAAAGCTATTATTTTTAGTTATTAAGAATTTGAATAAATAACTGTGGCTGTTTTTTGAAGTGGAGGGCTATTAAGAGGTACAGAAATGCAGATAAACATACTCCTTAATAGAAAGGTCAGTTAAATATAATGTGACATATTTAAAAGAATAAACCTTGAAGTCAGAGAGGACAAAATATGAGCCACGGCTCCAGTACCCTGTTTTTAAGATTTGTGAATGTAAAAAAAAAAAAAAAGATTCGGGGAAAATCTTTTTTTTTTTTTTTTTTGTGAGCAACATGGCTATTTATTTCACCTGGGTGCAGGCGGGCTGAGTCCAAAAAGAGAGTCAGCAAAAGGAGATAAGGGTGGGGCCGTTTTATAGGATTTGGATAGGTAAAGGAAAGTTACAGTCAAAGGGGGTTTGCGGGCAAGAGTAGTGGTCGCAAGGTGCTCAGTGGGGTCGCTTTTTGATCCAGGATGAGCCAGGAAAAGGACTTTCACAAGGTAATGTCATCACTTAAGGCAAGGACTGGCCATTTACACTTCTTTTGTGGTGGAATGTCATCAGTTAAGGTGGGGCAGGGCATATTCACATCTTTTGTGATTCTTCAGTTACTTCAGGCCATCTGGGCATATACGTGCAAGTCACAGGGGATGCGATGGCTTGGCTTGGGCTCAGAGGCCTGACATTCCTGCCTTCTTATATTAATAAGAAAAATAAAATAGTGTTGAAGTGTTGGGGCGGCGAAAATTTTTGGGGGGTGGTATGGAGAGAGAATGGGCGATGTTTCTCGGGGCTGCTTCAAGCGGGATTAGGGGCGGCGTGGGAACCTAGAGCGGGAGAGATTAAGTTGAAGGAAGATTTTGTGGTAAGGGGTGATATTGTGGGGTTGTTAGGAGAAACATTTGTCGTGTAGAATTGTTGATGATGGCCTGGATACGGTTTTGTATGACTTGAAAAATTAAATAGAATAAGAGAAGGAGAAAAACAGGTATAAAAGGTCTAAGAATTGGGAGGACCTAGGACATCTGATTAGAGAGTGCCTAAGGAGATTCAGCATAGTCCTGCCAGCAAAGATTATTTATTTACTTCAAGAGCTAAGACTGGCAGTTTGGGGATAGCACGAGGAGATATCAGCTGTGACGGCTTGGAGAAACAGTGTAAACCGGCAGTGTAAACAAGAGCAGGGCATGTGTGAGTAGTTGAGAACGGAGAATAGGAGTATGACTAGATAGAAAATAGTAGGGATGACAAGTTTTTTTGGGGCACATTCTAAGTTGGTCCGGTGTCTGGAATGAGACTGGTGCCTAATAAAAAGGAGCTCAAATGGGCTGTACTTTGTAGCATTCCAAGGACAGGCCTGAATTCTGAGAAGCGAAAGTGGTAAAAGTATTGTCCAGTCCTTTTTAAGTTGGTGGCTGAGCTTGGTGAGGTGTGTTTTTAAAAGACCTTTAGTCCGTTCTATTTTTCCTGAAGACTGAGGACTGTAAGGGATATAAAGGTTTCACTGAATACTAAGAGCCTGAAAAACTGCTTGGCTGATTTGACTAATAAAGGCTGGTCTGTTATCAGACTGTATAGAGGTGGGAAGGCTAAACTGAGGAATTATGTCTGACAGAAGGGAAGAAATGACTGCGGTGGCCTTCTCAGACCCTGTAGGAAAGGACTCTACTTATCCAGTGAAAGTGTCTACCTAGACTAAGAGGTATTTTATCTTACTCGGGGCATGTTGAGTAAAGCTAATTTGCCGGTCCTGGGTGGGGGCAAATCCTTGAGCTTGATGTGTAGGGAAGGGAGGGGGCCTGAATAATCCATGAGGAGTAGTAGAATAGCAGATGGAACACTGAGAAGTTATTTCCTTGAGGATAGATTTCCACGATGGAAAGGAAATGAGAGGTTCTAAGAGGCGGGCTAGTGGCTTGTACTATAGCATAGCCTGCCTTTGCTGGTGTGTGGCGATTAGACCTGGTGGAACTGCCATCAACAAACCAAGCGTGATCAGGGTGAGGAACAGGAAAGAAGGAAATATGGGGAAATGGGGTGAATGTCAGGTGGATCAGAGAGCTACAGTCATGGGGGTCAGGTGTGGTATCAGGAATAATGTGGGAGGCCAGATTGAAGTCTGGGCCAGGAACAATGGTAATTGTGGGACTTAACAAAGAGTGAGTACAGCTGAAGGAGCCAGGGAGCAGAAAGTATATGCGTCAGGTATGAGGGAAAAAATAGATTTTAGAAGTTATGAGAAATGTAGAGAGTGAGTTGAGCATAGTCTGTGATTTTTAGGGCCTCTAAAAGTATTAAAGCAGCGGCAGCCACTGCACGCAGACATGAGGGCTAGGCTAAAACAGTAAGGTCAAGTTGTTTGCACAGAAAGGCTACAGGGTGCGTTCCTGGTTCTTGTGTAAGAATTCTGACAGCACTAACCATGCCTAGGAAGGAAAGGAGTTGTTGTTTTTTAAGGGATTGAGGTTTGGGAGATTAATCGGATACGTACGATCAGCAGGGAGAGCACGTGTGTTTTTATGAGACTTATGCCGAGATAGGTAACAGATGAGGATGAAATTTGGGCTTGACTGAAGTAATGGGGGCTGTCTGTGAAGCTTTGCGGCAGTACAGCCCAGGTAATTTGCTGAGCCTAATGGGTGTCAGGGTCAGTCTAAGTGAAAGCAAAGAGAGGCTGGGATGAAGGGTGCAAAGGAATAGTAAAGAAAGCATGTTTGAGATCCAGAACAGAATAGCGGGTAGTAGAGGGAGGTATTGAGGATAGGAGAGTATATGGGTTTGGCACCATGGGGTGGATAGGCAAAACAATTTGGTTGATAAGGCATAGATCCTGAACTAACTTGTAAGGCTTGTCTGGTTTTAGGACAGGTAAAATGGAATTGTAAGGAGAGTTTATAGGCTTTAAAAGGCCATGCTATAGCAGGCGACTGATAACAGGCTTTAATCTTTTTAAAGCGTGCTGCCAGATGGGATATTGGCGTTGAGTGGGGTAAAGGTGATTAGGTTTTAATGAGATGGTAAGGGGTGCATGATCGGTCGCCAAGGAGGGAGTAGAGGTATCCTATACTTGTGGGTTAAGGTGGGGGGATACAAGAGGAGGATGTGAAGGAGGCTTTGAACTGGGGGAAAAGGTGGCAATGAGGTGTGGCTGTAGCCCAGGAATAGTCAGGGAAGCAGATAATTTAGTTAAAGTGTCTCAGCCTAATAAGGGAACTGGGCAGGTGGGGATAACTAAAGAGGAGTGCTTAAAAGAGTATTGTCTAAGTTGGCACCAGAGTTGGGGAGTTTTAAGAGGTTTAGAAGCCTGGCCGTCAATACCCACAACAGTTATGGAGGCAAAGGAAACAGGCCTTGAAAAGAAGGTAATGTGGGGTGGGTAGCCTCCGTATTAAGAAGGGGACGGACTTACCCTCCACTGTGAGAGTTACCCAGAGCATCTGTGATGGTCCTGTAGGCTTCCGAGGCGATTGGGCGGTGTCAGTCTTCAGCTGCTAAGCCGAGAAGATCTGGGAAGGAGTCAGTCAGAGAGCCTTGGGCCAGAGTCCCAGAGGCTCTGGGAGTGGCTGCGAGGTGAGTTGAACAGTCCGATTTTCAGTGGGGTCCCACACAGATGGGACGCGGCTTAGGAGGAATCCCGGGCTGTGGGCATTCCTTGGCCTGGTGGCCAGATTTCTGGCACTTGTAGCAAGCTCCTGGGGGAGGCAGGCCTGGAGGAACGCCTGGCTGCTGCAGTTCAGGCGTTTGGAAGTTCTTGTGTGCTGGAGATATGGCTGTGGTTTGTCTCACAGTGGAGGCAAGGAATTGCAACTTTTTTCCATTACTGTACACCTTGAAGGCGAGGTTAATTAAGTCCTGTTGTGGAGTTTGAGGGCCGGAATTTAATTTTTGGAGTTTTATTTAAAGTCAGGAGCAGATTGGGTAATACAATGTATACTGAGAATAAGACGGCCTTTTGACCTTATAGGGTCTACGGCTGTAAAGCATCTCAGGGTTGCTGCCAAACAAGCCATGAACTGGGCTGGATTTTTATATTTGATGAAAAAGAGCCTAAATGCTATCTGATTTGGGATAAAGAAAAAGGAGCATTAACCTTGACTATGCCTTTAGCTCCAGCCACCTATTTAAGAATAAATTGCTGGGCAGGTGGGGGAGAGCTAGTCACGGAACAAAGCTGTAAGCCAGATGGTGTGTGAGGAGGGGAGGTGATAAAAGGATTATAGGGTGGAGGAGCAAAGGCTGAGGAAGAATTGGGACCTAGCTGGGCCTGGCGAGGAGGGGAGAGGTCAGATGGGTCTGTAGAAAAGGAAGATTAGAAAGACTCAGCGATGCTTGGGGCTGGGACTGAGGGGACAGGCAGGAGGCAAAGAAGGAAGATTTGGGACGAGTTGCACTGGGCACAGAGACTAGAAAGTGACTGATGTGTAAAAGAATGCCTGGACGTCAGGCACCTCAGACCATTTGCCTATTTTACGACAAGAATTATTTAGATCTTGTAGGATGGAAAAATTGAAAGTGCCATTTTCCAGCTATTTGGAACTACTGTCGAGTTTGTATTGGGGTCAGGCGGCATTGCAGAAGAAAATAAGATGCTTAGATTTTAGGTCATGTGAGAGTTGAAGAGGTTTTAAGTTATTAAGAACACAGGCTAAGGGAGAAGGAGAAGAAATGGAAGGTGGAAGCTTGTCCATAGTGAAGGAGGCAAACGTAGAGAGAAGAGAGCGTAGAGACACGGATGGAAGGGGTTCAGAGGTTCTTACCCTCCAGAAAAGCGGGAAAGCAGTTGGGGCATGGAAATAAGGGATTGGGGCGCAGAGATATTAGGTTGGGGCACAGAAATAAGGGATCGGGGCACAGAGATAAGAGGTCGGGGTGCGGAAATAAGCAATTGGGGGTTCTTGCCCCCTAGAAAAGTGGGAGTTGCCGCTAAGGGTGAAGGAGAAAGGGTTGAGGGGTATTTGCCCCTGCCCCAGGAAAGCAGAGAAGGGGTAGAGACAAGGAGAGAAGGGGTTGGGGTACTTGCCCCTTCCCCAGAAAAGCGGGACTTGCCGCTAAGGGTGAAGGACCAAGGCACTTCTGAAATGTGGTGAAGGACCAAGGCACTTCTGACACTTCTGAAATGTGGGTGAATAATCAGAGAGGTGTCCCTGCAATGATTAAACACCAAGGGAAGGCTGCCTTCCCAGTCCGTGACCGCCGCTGGAGTTTTGGGTCCACGGATAAAACGTGTCCCCTTTGTCTCTACCAGAAAATGAAAGGAATGGAATTTAAGAGAAGGGAGAAATTGAAGAGTGGAAAGGAGAAAGTGGTTGAGGGATAGTCAGAGAGGTTGGAGAAGAGAGTAAGAGGCCACTTACCCGATTTAAAATTGGTGAGATGTTTCTTGGGCTGGTTGGTCTGAGGACCTGAGGTCATAGGTGGATGTTTTTCACGGAGCAAAGAGCAGGAGGACAGGGGATTGATCTCCCAAGGGAGGTCCCCCGATCGGAGTCACGGCAACAAATTTCAGTTTCGGCACCAAATTTCATGCATGTCCGTGTGAAAAGACCACCAAACAGGCTTTGTGTGAGCAACATGGCTGTTTATTTCACCTGGGTGCTGGTGGGCTGAGTCCGAAAAGAGAGTCAGCCGGGAAAATCTTTAAACTTTGTTTCTGTGTCATGCAGAACAGCGAGTTTTGAGGAATACATTGTGTTAAGATATCATATACTTAGCCAATGAAGGTACCAAATGACTCATACATCACCTGCTCAGGTCATAGGGCAGGAACCTTAAGATAGAATTTTATAGAGCTCTTTCTTTCACTTATAACCTGAATAACCTATACATAATTACCTTGCTTTAAGTGTTTTATTGTACTAGACATGGGTTTTCCAAACTTTTATGATACATTAGCCCCTTTCATTGAAATACGTAATCCCAGCAACTTCCTTAGAAATTAAAAAAACTAATCATTTTGACATTATTACCTGGTGAAAAATAGAATAAGACACATTTTTACTGTTTTCCATTTAACAAATGTTGTGCTCTATTCAGTTACTTCAAAGTTAAGTTTGTAAGCAACTTATAAAATATCTGAAAATAGAACAATAATTTGAACCCACAGAGATATCAGATTGCAATGCATATTATGTAGCTAAATTCTATAATTTTCCTGAGTTGTTTCTAAAAGATGAGATAAGAAAGAAACTCATATTGTGAGCTTTCCCCATTTGTTATATTTTGCTGACACGAAGACTCAAATATGTACATACATAGTTTTTCCTCTTGCAATTCCCTGTGAAATACTAGGGTCATTTTAATGTTCTGGGTAAGATGAACAACCAATTTTATTCTCAATAGCAGTGTTCAATATACTTCTTGCATTTTAACCTGACCTCCTTCATCAATCCAAATAATAAATTACAAGACCAAAAATGAAAGCAATTTGTACATCTGTGAAGGTCAAAGCCACCAAGCTGGCTAGAGATATTCAGCTGAGGGCTGTAACTACTGAAGTCCTGAGTTATGGGCACACTGGTCCTCTCTAAGTGCTGTGCATGCTCACTCAGTAAGAACTAGGTGGCTCTAAATGGTTTCCTTTTAAGAAGAAAAAGCATGTTTAGTGTGTTATTTAATTCAATGATTTTTCAAAATTAGATATTATAATGGATCCCAATCATGCCCTTTTTAATGAGACTGTACAAGAATATGTGATAAAATTGTAGAAAAAGAAGTAACAATGGTTTTGCCAGGCACTGAGCTTAGGGCTATATAGAATTTTCTATAGGATGCTCCATCTATGAAGGGCTCTTCCTGTCTTTTATTTTTTTTTCATTTCCGTCCTTCCCATTTGTTTTCTTTCTTCATTTTCTTCTTTTATACCGTCTGGCTTATTTGAGTCAACCAACATTTACTGTATCCCCATGAAAAGCCAGACATCATAGGAGGAACTACGGATACGAGAAATTAAGGAGTTCATAATCTAGTAAAAAATGTTTTCTGTGTCTTTTGTGTGTTTGTTTTTAATTTATCCGGAGTTTGTGTTTATTTACATATCCATACATGATTTATAATCACTTTGGATGCCTTAAAATACAATAGTATTCTGGGGCCTATATTACCTAATGTAATCCTCCACATGCTGTAGACATGATTAAAATGCTCATCCTCTAACATTCAAATAGATCTGGTGAAAATAAAGTGTACATTTTATGAGTTAAAAAATCTTAGTCCTGCTATTCTTGATTACAGTCCAGATCAAGTCAGTTGCCGCGTTCATTAGTTTTCACATACGAAAAAAAAAAAAGGCCATACTGCAGACACTGGTCTTTCTATTTCAGGAAAGATGGCATATAAGAAAACCTCACTTGGCTGGGCGCGGTGGCTCACGCCTGTAATCCCAGCACTTTGGGAGGCAGAGGCGGGTGGATCATGAGGTCAGGAGATCGAGATCATCCTGGCTAACACGGTGAAACCCCGTCTCTACTAAAAATACAAAAAATTAGCCGGGCATGGTGGCGGGCACCTGTAGTCCCAGCTACTCGGGAGGCTGAGTCAGGAGAATGGCGTGAACCCGGGAGGCGGAGCTTGCAGTGAGCCAAGATCGTGCCACTGCACTCCAGCCTGGGCGACAGAGTGAGACTCTGTCTCAAAAAAAAAAAAAAAAAAAAAAAAAAAAAAACCTCACTATATGCAAAGGATTTGTGGATGGTTCCTTGGAGTTAATTTTCATGGGCTTTAGAAGGTATTTAAACCTCAAGACACGGAGAGGGTTTATAAATGATTGACATAAGCTCTTTAGCTACTTAAGTCAAATAGGGTAGCACCTCTTAGCCATTCAGTGAATAGTATGGAGAATTTGTAGGGCTGCTTAGAACTCTAGGGCAGCCTATTTTTTGAAGATTATGCTTTTGACCTTTCTTGCTAGAAGTCATCCATTCATCTAAGTGTTATTTAAGTGCATAAAGTATGCCAAGAACATGACTTGGTATCACCATGGAGACCATAAAATTCTAGTCTCATCCTCTCATCCATCAGAACCAAGTAGAAGTTGGTGCTGTTAATGTCAAGAGCAAATCAAGAAGTCAAGAAAGACTGAAGCTCAGATACATTGTCACTGTTGTAATCTCCACCTTTGAAGGTGCTGCTCTCATATCCAATTTTAGGTACACACACAAACACACACACAATTGACAAAGTAACAGACATAAATTATTTTTGTGTTTTATATGTTATTTTTTGAAGTAAAATCAGGTATGTACTTTAGCTTATTTTTCACACAAAGTTGATGTTTTGGGTAATAATAATAGCATTTATACTAGTTGCAGAATTATCTACAACCACCATAGTAAAGAAACAAGCTGTAAACTAGGTCATATTATTACTGTTATCTTTTGAATTTTTGAACAGAGCTGGTTTAATAATTTGGCAAACTTGTAACTAGGGTAACTAGAAAATGCTGAAATTTAAATCTATGTTATTTATATTATTTTGATCTTTATATGGCCTAAAAATGCATGTTTAACTCCAGCATACATAGTAAAATTAACAGTAGAAAGAAATAAACATCAGAAGCCATATGTAATATGTCTGTGGTGCTCTTGACACCCCTCTGTCTTCTCTTCTGAAATGTGTATTCCTTCTGATATTGGACACATACAGTTACACACACACATACACACACATACACACACCCCTTAGATGGACTGAATTCTAGATGAAATTTTAAAAATCAATAATTTAGTATCTCTTCATATAATTCACACCCCTTCTTATTTCCCCCATGATTTTTATTTAAGCTTGTAGGCAATTTTTGGCATGAACTAAGCTTTTTAAGACTTTATGCCACCGTAGGAATTTTTGGAAAGCACTGATGAAGCCAATAAAATAACATACCGATTCAGATATTACCCTTGTTCAAACAGTGCTCTCAAATGGGTCCTATTTTCTTGGATTTGCCCACTTTGAAAAAAAAAAAATTCACTGCAAGCTAAATTATTGTCTTTAATATACCTAGATATTTTTTTATTTTGTTTTTATTTTTAACTCTGGACTTTATTAAAAGGACAAAGGAATTCACTGGAGTGGGAATAACACAGATTTTACTGTGCAATGAACTTAAATGCACTTCTATAAAGTAAGTCATGAACACTGACTTCAACCTTTCATTTTCCTCAGGAGGGACCCAGTTAGAACCAGCAGTCACTGTGGCTGAGGGAAAAGGCACAGTATTCTGGTCTAGTCTAGGTTCTTCTTTCCTTTTTCAGTTTCTTTTTTGATTCCTTTCTGTACTGCTCTTGTGAGCTTCTTATTGTTCAAGCCTCATAGCTATTTATGGATTATGCACAGTTTGGGCTAATATGATTAACATTTGCCTCAAGAGCCAGGTCTTTTCATGTAATTGGTTCTCTTTCAAAACATGTGGCCTCCGCCTGGATGACTGGCTTGCTACGTAACCTGGAACGGCCATGTCCTGGGCCTTTCTGTGCTGCATGTTTGGCCGTGGAATTTATTTCTTCTGTCCTGCTGGAGTGGGTAGGATTGTTTGAACAGGAAGAGTCACTTCCTTGTTATGCTCTCCCAGCATTGTAGAGCTCCAAGATGTTTCCCATGTGCCCTTCCATTAAGCCCTTACAACCTCCTGCACTAAAGTTTAATCACTTCCCTCGTAATATCCTAAAGAAGACAAGAGCTTTCTCTCCTAATTCTTTCCTTCTCTCCTTTCTCTCATTTCTTCTTTCTCTTTGCTTACCTAGTATTCTTTCCAGCCTGCCTGCCTATCTGCCCTTTCTTCTCTCCTTCCTCTCCTCTTCCTTTACTCTCATTATTCCCTTTGTTTTCCTTTTCCCCACTGTTATTTTTTTTTCTTATTTCATGTCATTTCTGTTATGAAAACTGGATCCCAGTTAATGGAGCTTTATCGTATTTGCACACAGATGAAAGAATACATGCATATAATGATGAATTGCTGCATTCTTTGTAACAAGAGAATATTGGAAACAACTTGAATGTCCATTAATAGGGGACAAATTGGCATGTCTGCAAAACAGAACACTCTAACTGTAGAAAAGAATCAGGAAACACTCTATGTATTAAGTTGTAAATATCTCCAAAATATTTTGTGAAGTGAAAAAAAGACATAGTGCAGAACATTTGTATTTTATATTTCCTTTGTGAAAAAAGGCAGTGGTGGGAAATAAGATTATATCTTACGTTTTATTGCTCTTAGTAAACACCAAAAAATCGGTGTAGGAAACTATTCCTGGGTGTCAACGATAGATGGGCTGAGGAATAGTAGAAAGGGAGATTTTATCGTTATACCATTTTGTATTTATTAACTTTCAAAAGTATGTTAATATATTATCCATCCAAAAAGTGAAATATAATAATGTAAACCTGGGAAGCCAATGTAAGATTCAGTTGAAAGAAAACTATCCCATTAAATGCATATATATATGTGTGTGTGTGTGTATATGTGTGTGTGTACACACACACACATATGTATAAAATTGACATGACTGGTATATTTATCCAAACTTATAGGTGTTATTCTAGAATATTAGCTATCTATGGCTTAAATTATGTAAAATTATCATTTTTTTACTAAAAAACCCTTTTAAATATGGGCTATTTCATACTATTAGTCTAATCTTTCCTTAAGTTGAGGCATCAAAAATCTATCATCAGATTGCTTGAGCTATTACTCTCTTTAACTTCATTCTTTTCCTGTGCTATAGAAACTTTTGGAGTCATATCTCATTAATTTCCCCAGGTCACCTGGATGGGACTATGAGGTGTGGCAATCCTGAATCACCTTTCCATCCCTGCTTTATTAACTTTACACTTGACTGTAGGTTAAACTATCATAATCTACCACTGAGATTATGGTGTTTTTTTCCTGAGAAGTCATTCTGAATCTCAGGCTTTCCTTGCAGGTCTAATGTCTTCATTGCCACCAAATTTATCTTTCTACAATGCAGTTTGACTCCTGTTCCTTTTTACTAATTGCAACCCATGTCTTCTCACTGGCTACAGAATATATATGGACTAAACTCCTTGGAAAGCATGCAATTCATCCTCATTCTTATCTCCACCCACTGATCTTTCCATAAACTCTCTAAACCTGTTCTTTCCCCAAATTATGATCCCCAATAAGCCTCCATGGCTTTGCTAATTACTTTCTGTTTATTAAAATGAGCTTCTCCACCTTCTATGTCTTGCAAGCCTCTTATTACCATTTAAAGGTTTTACACAAATAAGTGTTCTCTCTGTAGTTCTGATTCCCAACTATCCACAATTAATCTCTTGCTTATTTATGTTTCCATGGTCCTATGTAACTACCCCTATTATAAATCCAGTCATTAGGACCTATTCCAGATATTTGTTTATGTGACTACCTTCCTCACTACCTTCTGAGTGATTGGCAGCACAGATGAAGGTCTTGGTTATCCGTACATTCCCTGGTACTGAGCTCAGTGTTTGGTATAGAGTTTTGTGATTAGTAAATACTGGTTTATTGAGTAATGCTTCAGTCTTACTACTGGAATCCCTTTTTTTTTTTTTTTTTTTTTTTGAGACAGAGTCTCGCTCTGTTACCAGGCTGGAGTGCGGTGGTGCAATCTCAGCCCACTGCAACCTCCACCTCCTGGGTTCCAGCGATTCTCCTGCCTCAGTCTCACAAGTAGCTGGGACTACAGACGTGCACCACCACACCCAGCTAATTTTTTGTATTTTTAGCAGAGACGGGGTTTCACCGTGTTGGCCAGGATGGTCTCGATCTCCTGACCTCATGATCTGCCCACATTGGCCTCCCAAAGTGCTGGGATTACAGGCGTGAGCCGCCGCGCCCGGCCTAGAATCCTTTTCTATATGGAAGGAAGTATTTAAAAATCCCTTTTGAAAAACGAAGGTTTTGGGAGTGGGGAAAGAAATGCCTTTACATTAAGGACATGAAAATTGAAAGTACAAATCACAGTCTCTAATTGGTTCATTATTTGCCATAAGGACATGATTTAGTTTTGAATGTATTCCACCAGGTTCTCTTTATCCCCTTTGCTTCATATTAGTGTTTATTTTGATGATGATTAAGGCAACATGCTACTAAGAATTGTGCTGTCTTTTTGTAAATTATGCCTGAAAAAATCGTGATTGTGCCTGTTGCTTTGAAGTCTTATGTTTATATTTAATTGTAAAAGTTAAGGCTACCTCTATGTGATAGAGTGTTCTCCAAAAAATGCCGGCAAATTTGGAGTGGAGGATAAATGACAGTTTTCTCCTCCTACTTCCTCCCTTCCTCCTTTTCCTCCCCCTTCTGTTACTTAATATTATCACTATTATCTTCTAATCTGGAAATATAATAGCTTAATAGCCTAGCCTAGCTGAGTTGGACTTGTATATTTGTTGAAAATATTAAGTTATAACTTTGGAGTAAATACTCATCATAAAATGAGGATGATTTGATGGTATGTGGTCTTGTGTATTGCACAGACACATTACTGAGTGGCACATAGAGTTGCAGTGAGTTTTACTGTAAGGGAGTATTTTAGCCATCGTGTCTTTATCTTCGCCAAGGATCGCATGCCCTGTTTTCTAGGTCCTTGTATTTATATGTAACTCACTATTGCCATTTCAGTTCATCAAGATTAGCACCAAGGAGCCATTATTGATCACATCAGAGTGAGGCAGGTAGAATGCTAGAATTTTTTGAGGATGAAATAAAGTGATCTTAGTCTCTGGCATCTTAGTTGTTGGGTGCCTTCCTTTTTCTTTTATCAGTAAATGATTGTTATCTATGACCAAAGGAAGAAGAGAAATTGGCATTATTTAGCATTTTGCCCACTTAGGTGGCACTTACTCTGATTTAGTCTGTTATAACATCATTATGTCTTGCTAATGGCACCATGCAGTTCACTTCCTTCAACTGTTTGCAGAGTGTCTCTCCATTTAAACAACGTGGCACATTTAAGTAGTTTACTAGTACTCTAACATTCTTGGCTTATTGTACATTATATTTTAAAATTTAGAAAATTTTCTATTGAGCACAAGAGTATATAATGGCGAGCATGACTTTAAATATTGAAATGAAAAGTCTGTGAGAACAATTATCTGTTTCGTTATACGTTAGAAGTGGTAGATATGTTTTCTGTAAATGTGAATACACCGAAATAAATTTTAAAGCTTGTGGGATGAAACGAAAAAAGGGACATTGGTATTACACAGTTTCTTTCAATTCCACCATCCCTACCACCCACCAACCCTTCATCCCAGAATTAGGGTTGGTCTGTTGCTTTCCATGGTTCCATGCAATAGTTAGATGATTTAAGAACTTTGGAATATGTCCTCTTTTCCCTCAACCTCCAGGTAAATTTATTGGTAGTTAATGTTGCTAGTCTTTTCATGGCCTAGAAAGTTGTTCTCTCTTTTCTTCACTTAGTTAGCTTCTATTTTTCCTTCTAATGAGAGCTCAGGTCTTCCTTCCTATGCAAGTGTTCCCTGACCTCCTTGATTGGGTTAGATCTCTCATAAAGGTGCTCAGAGCACTGCTTACTTGGCAAACCTTCAAATTCACATTTGTTTACATGATTATTTTTATTAGTCTTCCTTCCCTATTAATCCAAAAGCCCTATAAAGCTGAGGGCAGTCTTCAACTCCCTATTGGATTATTAATTCCAAGTATAATGTTTTGCACATACTAGTCACTGAGTAAATATTTTTGAAACATGAAAGAGTGTTCAGATGTAAAAACACTCATTTTTGGCTATAGAATATAATTTGGGGTATCTCCATCAAATGCATACCTAGTTATGATTTTATTAATTTTCTGCAATTTAAATCAGTATTGTTTCTTTACTCTGAATGTGAATTAAGGTTCAGTGTTTAATGCCACTATACTGGGAAAATATATGATTTTGGCATTTAATTCCATAACATGTATTTTTTACCCTTGAACTTCAATTAAATGTTCTCTAGTTGGTTTTTGTGTGGGGGCGGAGCAGGGGGTTTGTAAGAGAACCCTTTTGGTTTTAGAGCATAAATGCATCCATACTTTTATAACCCATTTACAAGTGTTGTAAGTATATGAACTTTAAAATGTATATACAATTCTTCAAAGCTCATGGTGTAATTAAAATCTGGAAGGGCAGGTGGTTGAGAGGTTCTCGTAATTTATTGTGTTACTCTAATTAAAAATCACAGGAGAGTCTATAGTTAGCATGTATCCAATTGATACACAATGAAAGCCACAGGAAGCATTTATTAAAAGACTCATAATGAAACCAAAAGAAATAATCCATTAGGAGTTAACTCATAGAATATCATATAGAAAACTGAATAAGGTTTGGAGAAATGTCTTACTCTTTGACTCTTCTTTGGGCAGAAGGTACTACAGAATATTAACTAGATAGATTTTCATGATTACCTATTCAAAGAAAATGAAGTATTTTGATGTGCCATGCATCGAGTCAAGCTTAATGCATATTTAAGCACAGTTCCAGCATCTGAGTGGTAAACTGGTCTTTTACTCTCTAATGGAATTTTTGTTCCTGACATGGAAAAAATCATGTGAAAAATTTGTATATATTTTATATATATATATAACATTTATATTTTAAATCATGTGAAAAATTTTAATATATATTAGTATAACTATATACATATTAATATAACTATATAAAATTAATATATATAATATAACTATATACATATTAATATAACTATATAAAATTAATATATATAAATATAACTTTTGTTATTTTCACAAGATACTTTAAAATCTTATTCATTTCTCCAACTTCTAGAACAATTTTTCCTGTGCAACTATTCAAATCTTTGTGAAATATACATCTTTCTATGTATGACATCACTAGGGACTACAGCCAGAATAGACCAGGCATTCAGAGCTCTATATCTGTACCACGTAGACATCAGACAGTGTTTGGACAAAACACAGATCTAACACTTGCAACTGTTGCTAATTTTTGACCCCTAAATACCTAAGTTTGAATATACCACTGTGTGGGATTGCGGTCTCTATTTCTCCACACTACAAAAATCTGCCTTCCTGGATTCCCATGGTCCTGTTTTCAGAGTGGGTGTTTGTTTGTAGGTGCTAGCAGTATGTTTGTAATTCCAGTTATGTTTGTCACTCAATAGCTTCTGCATTCAACCGTCTCTGTACTGGATACACTTTGGAATAAGTAATACTTAATAAGTAATATTTTAAACTAAACTACTTTATCTAATTTATGAAATCATTTGGGCTGGAAGAGCCCTACAGTGAAATACATAGCTCATCCCCTTTTCTGGAATAGTGGGATAGCTTATTATTGTCTATAAAGTCCATTCTGGGTGGGTAATCTATTCTCAGCCTTCATTATCTACAGTGATAGCAATTCCACAGCCTCCCTTGGCAGCCCTCCCTATTGCTGAACTAGCCTTGCTTATTAATCCTATAATAATACCTTATGTTCTCTAAATATTGAAGCAGTGCTTAAGTTTCCCCTGCTAACTCATTCCTCCCTGCCCACCCTGTGAAATGCTTCTAGAGGGGGAATAATTCTATAAGCACATAGCACCAAATGATGTGTTGTGCAGCCTTGTCCTAAGGCATTCTGCAAAGGGCTTGTTAGGATGGACATTGTCAGTCCATAGAAAATTAAGCTATTAAATCTGCAGCACCCGGATGGTGATTGAATTGCTTGTGCCACTGGAATAAAATTGCTTTGCAGACATATGAATTTCACAGCTAGTAGTGTCCTTCCCTTCCTGCATGCTCTAATTGTATTTTTATATTAATGCAGTGATTTAGGGGCTATGTTGGCATATTTGCGCTGGTGCTGGGACAAGAGCATTGGCTGGACATTTCTTAGAGGGTGTGGTCCACAAATTTTCCCAGACACCGAATTGATTATGCTGATGGGATAAGCCTGTCCTCTCCCATTTTCCACCAGTCTGTGCACTGCCTGGTATTGGCACTCTTACCCATATCTCTTTGAATCCCTTTTTACTATTTCTGCGCTCCCTTCCTCAGCTTCTGGGTGATTGACTTGTGCAGGCTAGCACTTGTGACTTTCTTCAGAGGACTGCCTTAGGACAGCTGGAGACCTGAGGTACCTGGGTGTTCCACGTCCTCCCTGGTGTTTATGAGAGCCCAGCTCCCTTTCCTTAAGTTAAGACAAACTCCAGTATGTAACAGCCTGTAGTTTCCCAGGAGGACCAAACTAAAGCTATCCTTTGTCGAACTTCACTTGAAAAAGTACTCTTGCTTGGCTTATTTCCCTTCTCTGTCTTGTTTCCCCATGATTTCCTTCCCAATTATCCTGGGAGCACTTCTTTAATAAATTTTACCCACTAATCCTCATCTCAGACCTTGCTTCCAGGAAACCAGACTTGAGACATCATTCCTTTTTCTGTGATCTATGTAGAATATTATAGTCCGACTTCTCAGCCTCGCGTGGCTGACCAGATTTCTATGACTGTTTTTCTCTCATGGTACACACATTTGATCCTGCCCATGGAAATCCCAAGGTTTTTTTCCAGATTCAGAGGGCCTTGTCCATAATGGTGATTTGAGTTTTCTGAAATCACAAAACTTATTCAAACCCAGGAGAGCTCCTTTTTTTTTTTTTTTTTTTCTTCCGGTTTGCTTTTCTCAAGTGCGACATCTCTCCTGTGCTGTTTCTGAAACTGGCTTGTTCATCTATTACAGCACAGGCCACATACTATGTGCAGTTACAGAATTTGTCTCTCAAACTGGACTGTGAACTCTTTGGGGGAGTATCTGGCCATCAGAATCCCTGACAAGCAACTCACATGGTGTCTTCCACTCCACAGCTCCTCCGTAGTTGGTTGCTGCCTTCTACTGATGCAAGGACTGAAGTATACCTAGGTTTGTGATAACAGTCTTTGTGACTGCTTCATTTTGATTAGCCTCTTCTGTTTCAGTTTATTCAGCTCAGCTCTGAAAACACTGATAGATTTCTCTCTTTTAAATTCAATACATTTTCTATCCCCAATCCGGCGAATATCGGACTATCAAGATAATCAAGAACAAATGGCAAGTTAGGAAGTGATGCACTTGGAGACAAAACAACAAGAAAGAGTCATGAACATTCTCTTGCCTCCTTTTGTTTTTTTTCCTAAGGTTTTTATTCACAAATGAAATGTTATTGTTTTTTCATTTCTCTCTCTCTTGCTCTCACTCTGTGTCATCCTCAAATATGTTAGAAATATTAACTGAGAAACATGCTTTATCTCAGAAATGAGAATCTTTTCAAGAATGAATGCTGACTTGAATATAATGTGGAATTACCCTGGGCACCAAAGACAGCTTGCCTGGGCATGATTGTTCCGGAAGCTATTACTGAATTTAGAACAGCACCCTCAATGTGGTGTCAATGCCTCCTTCAGTTCTGAAGTTTTGAAATAAATACTCGAAACATCCAGTTATACACCCTCTTTCCAATAGTGTTTGCACATATTTGGTGTTCCTCAAGTTTTTCAAATTAATGTTGATGAAATAAGACAGTGATCAGATGAGTCTGGCACTATATTTCTTGCAAGGACAAAAAGCTATTTTTCAGAATCTTGCCCCAAATGATAACACTGGAAAATAAATAAGGAAATTTTACTTATGTCGCATGTTCCTGCAGTCATTAGCAGACTGACTTTGAAATGAGAATTCAAAGTATAATTAAATAATGGCATTATTCTGGGATGACTTCATACCATTGTTGTAGACTAGCATATGATTTTACTAGATATTTTCTCAGCCAGTCTATTAAATATAGAAAAATTTCAGTAACAGAAAATATTGAAAAATTTTAGAAACAGGAAAATCTAACCTTTTACCTAATAACCATGTACTTTTTTCATTTGGTATCCTCTTAAATTTGTATATGTGTGTATATAATCTATATGTATAGTAATATTTGCATATGTTACTTTTATATCAGAGAGAAATTAAGGGAAAAGCTTCTGGCAAACTCTAAAACTATATTTAGTCCATCTTTGAATCAATTGCGTATTTCTTTCATGGCATGATCCTACCTGGTAGATTATTTCCTTTATTCCCAGAGGTGAACTAGTCAGTGATCATTTGCATCCAGTGCCCTCTCAAGGGTTTATGCCCAATTAGAAAGCAGTAGCACTGTAATGCAGCATCAGCACGTATAACATTCAGTGCTGAGACGGTGGCTTAAGAATTCATGGGGCTTGATAAAAAGTATAATTAAAAAAAATTCCACTACATTAACCCATTCTTCTTTAACTCTAAGACCAGACTGAGGGAAAAGTAAAGCAGAACAAAACTGATTTCAACCTACTGGGCAGTTTAAATTTTAAATTTATAGTGAAGCTACAATTAAGGCAATTTAGTATAGTCCCTGTTCTCAGTTAACAACTTCCCTTTGGAACTAGGGTGGGTAAGTCTTGAAATATTCAATAAAGAGCGATCCATGTGACTAAGCTGAGTTGTTGAGTCTCCGTTGCAACAGTGCAATGAAGCCTCCATCTGGAATGAATTCAGCATCTTTAACAAGTAAGAACAGAGATGCAAAGTTGTCTTTGTTTTCCTAGTAGGATTAGGCTGTGATTTTTGATATGACAGACAGTTCTTTATAAGATACCCTGAAAATCCTATTTAGTATTTGTTTATGCAAAGAAAATTTCTTGTTCAGTGGAGCAAGAGTCAAGAAAACATAGTAGAACAGAACGGTTAAGTGCTCAGTACTTCCATGATTAGAGAGATCTAGACTTGCTTGTATCTAGCGTTATGACCATAGGCAAACTATACAATTCATACAATTCTATGTTTTATTTTCCATATCTGTACAGTGGGACTATACTAGAGAGTTGATGTGAGAGTGAAAATTTAAAAATTGTGTCTAAAGTGCTTATTAGCATAGTACCCAACAACTAGCAAATGTTTCTTAATAATGGTGCCTGTGAACAATAACACTAAAGTCATAGTTGTTGCATTAGCCTTTTGCTTTTATTATACATCATTACTGTTTAAGCTTTTCACAGTTCCTGTTTGCAACACAAATATAACTTATTCCTGTAAGTTCATTCCAAGATTGAGAGTTAAGATGTCTTTACAAATATGAAAAAAATTAAGAGGTTAGTTTGCTTAAATTACTTGCTATTCCTAATTTTGATCAAGTGTTTTCTTAATATTTTGCATTATTTAGTAGCTAATTTTTCCCATCCTGTAAGAATGTTTGTAAATACTCTCATGTCTCTATATTTTTAAGAAACAGTGTTCTGTTTTTATATTAATCTTAATAATTTAATGGTTTTTTTGCAGCTGTGAGGCAGCAGATGATAAATCAAAAACTAATATTTTCAACTATCTCAAAAAATAAAAGTCTGACGCACTAAATATGGACTAAATGAGGCTTATGGATGATTTATTCTAATTAGATATAAGGTAAATGCTCCTGCAATTGTGAATTTTATTAAAGTCAGAACATGTCATTGTGCAGGCTTTCCTGCATTGCCCTTTAAAGAATCATTTGAAAATATTTTGGGTCTGCTGTTGCTGAGACAATATGGCTTGGCAGTGTATTGGTAACTTAATAAGCTCACCACATTTGTCATGCAGAAACTGTTCTTTATATGCAAAGCTGTCAGACAGATTGAGTATATAATTCTTCTTCGCATGAAATAATATGATAAAACTCCAGTATCAAATTGAATGCTGTACTAGCGTTTGGAATCTTTCATGCATAGGTTGGAATTGTTTTACAATGGAAGCATTGTTTGATGACAAATATTCTTTTTGTAACATTCATCAGTTATGTTTTAATAGCAGGCATTTTCCTCCTGACTATAGGTCTGCCTTTTTTGCTGTTAACTTACTGGAAAATGAAGCCTGCTTCTCAGTTATGTTTGACATTTTTTTTTTTTTTTTAATGGTTAACTGCTACAATTAGGCTGCACTGTCAGTGTTGTAGATGTTTTTGTTCTTCCTACAAAAGACTATCCTATTGGATTTGGCCAGTTTTGTGATAGAGCAAACATTATTTACCCCCTTCCTGGTTTTGATTCAATCTCCAATGATAATGCTTACTGATACAATATTTTAAGTCCTAGTTCATCACAGAAGAGAATTGCGTGGTATGTGCCCATATAATGCATGTTGGTGCAAGCAGTGAGATAATAAAATTAGCAGAAATTATGGATATAGTTCATGTGGCACATTCTAGAAGGTTAAGCATTTATTTTGGTCCGTTGCAGATATGCTCAAAGAACTCCCCTGCCATGTCAATTTCAAGGGTCTAAAAGGGAAAAAAATTGCTACAAATACATGCACAGCAAATGTGCTTAAAGCAGCTCCTTGCCAAGCAAGTTCCTGTTACAGAGTGGCCTGGTGCCAAAGCTCTTCTAAGCACTCTACTGCTACTTAATGTATTTGGTATGTGGGAGAAACTCGTAACTCTGGGACTGCCCGGTGTACGGCGTCTGTCACGTCTGAAGTGTGAGCATTCCAAAGTCTCACAGCCACCCAGCTCAGAACTCAGCAGGAAAGACAGGAACAGGGGTCAGCCTGAATAGAAAGAGACCAAAAGATACATTTGTGAAATTTGTGAAGATATCTTTTTCTCTCTTCCCTCCTTCCTTTTTCCTCCCTTCCTCTTAATTCCTCACTTCCTGCCTCCCTCTTTTTCATTTTGTTTTTTATTCTGTTTTGTTTTTGAGGGGTACTCTGTTCTAAATGTATTAAAATGATTATAAAATATTCATGGCAATTCTTAGGCCTGGGCCTGGCGTACCTTAATTTTTCAACTGATCAGCCTTTCCGGTTTTTCTTAACAAAGGAAAACCAGATCTTTTTCATCCCATAACTTCATAGCAAAGCCTCCATCTGGAATGAATTCGGCATCTTTAACAAATATGTGTTCTCTATTCAAAAACTATCTAAAAATAGTTCTCAAACAAGAAAAAATATTTTGACATTTTCTTCATGTTTTGTGTGGTAAGCACAGTTTGAAACAGGCTTTCTGTTGATTTTCACAGGCTTAGGAGTGGATGTACTTTTGTGTGCACGTACAACATATTTTGCTCAAGGATGCTTTCTGATCCAAACTATACCATGGCAGTTGTGTTTTTTTGCAAGGCACAATTCTTATCATGAGTCAGCTTTTCCATAAAACTCAATTACAAGTATTCAAAGTAAAATGCTCAATCAAGATCTACTGATACATGCCAATATTGATTTTGCTTACGTAATTTTAGATGAACAAAAAAAAAAAACATAATCAACCTGTGAGATGGTGTTTGCAGCCCAAACCCCAAAGATACTGATGGCAATGACTTTATTGCAGAACGAAAGGATTACTTTATAGGAAAGCTGAGCCCCTGTAAGAACAGTATCACTTCCTATAATTTATTAATCAGCTACCATGTCTTAGGCATTATGAAATGAAATATACATATGTGAATATTCTTATACAGAGATGTATCTTGTCACTTAATCCTAAAAAGATATTATTAGTCACTCTATAATGAAAAAACTGAAGCTTGCAAAGTTGAGCAAATTGTCAAAGGTAAATTGGTTAAACATTCAAACCCAGGTCTGACACTGCCTGCTTTGCCATCATGTTTTCCTTTAGGAAAGAGAAAAAAGACAATATGTTGATTTTTGGGGGTCAAATTCATATTTAAACAATTACAAATAAAACTAAGTCAAATTCCGTGTACCTTCTCCTATTTCCTAGACTTCTAATACTCTGTGGTGTTTTAAAATATACAGTTTTAGCAAATCTGAAACTGTTTTTAAAAATGCTCTAATTATAATTTCATTGTAACATGCTTAAAATTCTAAAATTAACTCTGGAATATTAATATATATATAATATGGTGAATTATTCTTTACCCCCACAGCTTATCCCTTTTGTTATTTTTTTAAAGATGATTTCAGTTTAAAGTTGGTGCTCATTTATGGAAATATTTGTAAACTAGTGAATACATTGCTATCACTGGAGTAATTTCTAGCACCCAGCATAATGTCCTTGGGATATTTGATACAAAATGTTAAAAAATTCTCCCTATTGATCAAAACTATTTTTCTATATGGTACCATATAGGTACTAAAATAGTGCCTATATGGCCCTAGTAATCCATAAGATTTAGGAATACATGGCTGGATCCAGTGGCTCATGCCTGTAATCCCAGCACTTTGGGATCCAGGGGTGGGAGGATTGCTTGAGGCCAGGAGTTGGCGACTAGCCTAGACAACATAATGAGACTCCATCTCTACAAAAAATTTAAAAATTAGCTAGTCATGGTGGCATGAGCCTTTTAGTTCTAGCTACTTGGGTGGCTGATGGTGAGGCAAGAGGATTGCTTGAGACCAGGAGGTTGAGGGAATAGTGAGCTATGATGATGCTGCTGCAACCCAGCCCGGGTGACAGAGTGAGACCCTGTATCTAATTTTAAAAAAAGACTCAGGAATAGGAATACACTAGGGAAGGTTATGTTTTAGATATTCTAATGTGGTATGAAGCTGCACAGAATCAAAGACTAATGTAATAATACAACCATCTGATAAAACAAAGCACAAATATAAAACAACCTTACAATACTACTTGTCTCTGCAAACACTGTGTTTCCAGTAGCACAGTTAGGGGACATGTTTGATAAGGCTGATCTTTCTAAACTACATTTGTGGTGCAAAATGGTTTTTGGTAATTATAATTTAGGAAAAAGCAGGTCACTTGGAAAACAACTCTGTTGACTACCTTATAACCTTGGCTAGAGTGGTATAAATGGAAGGGACTCATCTATTTTGACCTCTCCATTTTTGAGATGGGAAAATTGAGGCTCAACAGCATCAAGCGACAGAAAGTCTCAAGACCTAAGGCCAGTTAAAGATGTAGGGACCTGGGAACAAACTCTGCATGCCATGATCTGTGCTGTTTCTTCTGTGTTGTGATTGGGTCTCTTTATGCTTTTATTTATTTTATTTTATTTTTGAGACAGAGTCTCGCTCTCTCACCCAGGCTGGAGTGCAGTGGCGCGATCTCGGCTCGCTGCAACCTCCGCCTCCCAGGTTCACGCCATTCTCTTTATGCTTTTTTTTAAAAACCAAGCTCCACATCTATTTTGTCTTTGATTTGCATTCATTTTCATATGCCAGTTATAAAGTATCAATTCTAGCATCTTAAATATCACAAATGAGGCTTAGAATGTATTTTATACTTCATCCGTGAGTTACATAAAAGCAAACAAAATGTGTCATTTACAGATTGGTGTCAACTGAAGCACAAAAACAGAGTAATTGGTATGCCTTCAGCCCAACAATATGGCCTTTGTAAACTACAGAATAGAATCTCTCCTGTAAAGGTTTGGAATAGTAGTTCTCAAAGTGTGGTCCCTGGACAAGAAGTTTTAGCTCCATCTGGGAACTTGTAAGAAATGCAAATTCTTAGATTTCTCCTCAGACTTACTGAATCAGAAACACAGTGGGTGGAGTCCAGCAATCTGTATGTGAAAAGCTCTTCAGATAATTTTGATAAATGCTAATGTGTGAGTTACTGGTCTACTGGTCTAGATTATGCTGTCTAGTATTTCTCCTCTCCCCTCCTCTTCTCTCCCTTCCTTCCTCGTCCTTATTCCATACATAATTTATGTTATAATTATTATTATATAAATAATTTATTACTTTTGCATGAGTAATGTCTCTTAAATATATAGTTCTTAAGAACCACTGTATCAGCTATTACTCCAGACTTCTGATACGATTTAGAACAAATTTTGTCACCATGTTATGGTTGAGTGGAACAGCATCATCAATTTTGATATGATTCTTGGCAGGTGTTTTCCTTGCTAATTTCAAATGATTGCTTCACCTTTTTGTCTCTGCCACTCTTGCTACTAATTGTCATCTTTGCTAGCAGACCTCACTCAGAGGTCAGCCACTGTAAGCCAGGAGACTCCAGGATCCTCTGACTCTTGTTGGCCTCTCACCCCCACCTGTGGTACCCCCCCCGACAGGGCTGTGGAAAGGATGAGTTAGTAGAGGAAGCCTGACTTCTCTAGGGCCCATGTCATAATTCTTCTGGAGATAAGTAGGGAAACCTCATTCTTCAAGCTCTAGGCCCAAATTCTGTTTTCACCAACACTAAATTCACTTCATTATCCTTGTCTGCCTGAAGACAGACCAAGACAAATGGCATTTACAAATGAAAATCTTGGGGTCAGGAGCATTAAAGTGTGCCTAATAAGAAATCAGTTGTTCTCTCAATGTTTCGTGTGCTGGTCTGAGCACCAGGAAGTGGCTGCAGATCCTCGCAGATGTGGAATTTCTGATCTGAATTTCTGATATTTTGTTGTCCAAAAATAGTCGGACAGTACTATTTGCAGTCATTAATCGTGATTATTAAGCAAAGGATCAGGAGAGCTTTACAGCTGATATTTAACTCCTAATGACACTGTAGAGTGATTAGATCTCAAGTAGACTTTTAACACTTTTTAAGAAGAAAGAATGATGTGGTCAGAACAGTCATACCTTTTTAGTGAGGGGAATAGTGGTATTAAATAAGCAGTTGCTTCACAAGCACAATTCCTGGAGTTCTGGCAAGAACTGCTATCTAAAATAATATGTTATTCACAAGTCTCAGAAGTTATGTTACCCTTTAATAGAGTAAAAAATTTGAATACATTAGTGGAAGATTTCAAGGATAATAGAAATGCCTTGAGAAGAGACGAACTATTGCCTTAAAGTCACAAGATGGCACAGAGTATGTTGTCTGACTATGCATCAGTGTAGGGTGAGCAGCACATTTTGTTGCCTGCAGGTAGGAGGAAAATGAGAGAAGTAGTATCCTTTGCACCTAAGGAGATGGCTGCCAAGGGAAAACGTTGTGCAAAAAAACCAAGATGGGGCCAGACACAAACATTACCTTGCATTTTTGCTGAGGACAGGTCTCTACTGATAGATTTCTTCTATTAAAGCACAATCCTAGATCAAAGTAATGTCAAGCACATATAGGAAGATATTTTGATAGAGTTTGTCTGTCTTCTCCCAGGACTGGCCACATAATTTGTGGAGCCTAGTTCAAAATGATAATGTGAGGCTTCTGGTTAAAACAACAACAACAAAAGTAAGTATTTCCGAAGTGGTAGCAAAGAATTAAACTAAGAATGGTGTCCCTCTAAGTGAAGAGCTCTGTGTACGAGTCTCATGCCCATGAAGCTGGCCTTGTCTTCCTTTAGCACATTTACTTTTTCTGTTTTTTATTTGGCCAATGGACACCGCCATTGGGGTGTTATCTTATGACAGAATGCAATTTTGCAAAGTCTAATTTTAAAATTGTGTATTAAAAGTTTTCCCTGGACTTACTGAAGGATTTTGAATACCCTCTCTAGTTGCCAAATAAATTGAGTTTAATGAATCTCAAAATCATATGTGTTCATCATATTATTTATAGCATCAGTTCCGAGTTTGTACTAGTGAGATTTGACAAAATGCCAAATCTTTTCTTCTGTTCAAAAGTCGAATATCCTTAGAAGAGAGAAATACCTTTTGCCTGAATCTATTATAGCAAAAGCAAAGTTGGTTTTACTGTAAAATGCTCTAAAACCAATTCTACTTTTTAGGAGATGTCAAATATCTTGGTTTTCTGTATGTGCTTTGCTTTTTCAGTTTGACAAGATAATTAGATCGTAGTATTTCAGTGGCATAGCAGAAATGGTAGCAAATAAAGTACACTTTATATTTTCTATCCCTCCTTCCTATTACATATATCATTTTTTAAAAGTTTATGTTAAATCCTTTTTGAAGAGATAAAATGCTATCTGTAATGCTTTTTAATTTAAACTTAATAATTTTTAATATATTTGTCTGTTTTATTGGTTTTCAACATGTGAAATATCATTATCATAAGCTCCATACCACTCTTGCAGTGATTAAGGAGAGCTAGCCACTAACAATAATCCTTTTTCTTGTTAAAGGAAAATTAATCCATGTAAATATGAAAAATCCCTGTATTTATAGAAATTAAAATCCATATATAAAAATTCATATATACATAAAATGCTGTTATACGTATGCAGATATAAGTAAATGAAATCTTAAGTAATGAAACTGATAAGTGGTAATTGCATACAAAATTATGAAATACAGAAGAATCAAAATGTTTTGTATATTCTCTCATTTAATTATTAACGACTCTGTGAAGTTGGCTTTAAAACTACTTTGTCAGAAAAAGAGATTCAGGGAAATTTCATTATGTTGCCCATTGTCATTCACTGGAGGACTTGAACACTTATTTGTATTAATTCTAAAATGCATGGTTTTTCCATACCACTCTGCCATCTCAAGCATAATATTTTAAATCTTGTAAGTATTTGTATTCTGCCATCTATTTGTATTTCTACTTTTTTTATATGAACTAATATAATAAATATTCAATTTGACCAGCAAGGTTATTAAAGCTCAAGGAGGTAAGGTGAATTGTCTGAGCTTGCTCATTTCTCTGGGAGCCCATCAGAGGCTGGAACATTGCACTGATGACCCCCAGCTCTGTGGTCTTGTCCCTAGACCTCCACTTGGCTTCTCTTCCTCTTACTGCTCTTAACTAACAGCATGCATTTGTCTTTAGTGGTTTATAATCCTTTATAAGAATTTCTGCCTATTTAACATATATGAAATTATTATTTTTCACCTCCCACCATCTAAAATAATAATTACCCTCAAACAAGGAAGACAAACTAAAGTCATTTTTTATTCTGAAAATGTAGAACTGAACTCTTCATTTTCAGTATGATGCCAAACACTACTAATTGGATTTAATTTAATTGGATTAAAACTGAGGGGACACATATTCTCTTGAAAGTGCAACCTCACCCCTCTTGCTTGATCTTCATAAAACATCGTGTATTTAGTCAGATTGCACCCTGGAGATACAGTTGGGGTAGCTGGTGACTCTAGAGAAGTCTGAAAGTAAGATTACGATTCTTGATGTGATAAGGAGATATATTTTTGAAGTAACAACATGGAATAAATCAAGAATAGACTGTGCTGAATTTTGAGTTATTTCCAGAAATGGAGGCTTCAGATGTGAACAGAAAATGGATACCTGGTTTTCTTACCAATTGATTTACTAGACCATCCAAGGGGATTTGAGACCTAGTTCTTTCTACTACTCACAGATAGATGGAAGAGCTGCCCAATCATAAAACCAATTTTGAGGCCAATTTCAAGTGGACAGATAATGGTAAATATTCTCTCATTTAATTATTAACAACTCTGTGAAGTTGGCTTTATCACTACTTTGTCAGAAAAAGAGATTCAGGGAAATTTCATTATGTTGCCCATTGTCATTCACTGGAGGACTTGAACACTTATTTGTATTAATTCTAAAATGCATGGTCTTTCCATACCACTCTGCCATCTCAAGCATAATATTTTAAATCTTGTAAGTATTTGTATTCTGCCATCTATTTGTATTTCTAATTTTTTATATGAACTAATATAATAAATATTCAATTTGACCAGCAAGGTTATTAAAGCCTTATTTATTGGTTTCATTATATTTTTAGCCAGTTGCCTTTCTGGATTTGGAATATGCTAAAAATTAATTTACCTGTGCCTTACTCATTGTGTCTATTATTGGCACCTCCCATTTCTATTTGAATAAGGTATTGAAAGTTTAGAATCATTGAAAAAAGTATTTTTATAGTATCTTTAAGAATCACAGTACAATAAATAGCTAATTTAAAGCTTGGATCATGAAAGCACAATGGGTAACATATAGTATAACGTAGCTATATGCCGAGGATATTATCAAGTGGGTAGGGATTTATTTCCATAGTTATAAAAAATATGATTACCTTGAAACTTACGTTTTACTCCTACTTTGATCAATTATATAGTCAGGTAAGTATATGTTAAAATCTATACATAGTGATTGAATTACACAGTTTTTCACATATTATACAAATAGTTCATTTGTTTGAGAAAGAGTTGAAGATCCTTCAGCCCTTCTCACTATAAAATTATATGATTCTAAGTTTATAAGATACAAAAAAGCCGAATAAATGGAAATTAATGGAAAAATTGATTTACTGGCTTGTGTGAGAGTAGAGACTGAAATTCTAATTAGATGAATGTTATGTATTATGTTTAAGCTATTTTAAAAGTTGGGCTATTAGGAAAGAATTTTAGTGCAACTGGTTTCTTATATAGTTGCTATTCAGTAGGATACTTTTGAAATGGTGAAAAGTTTGTATCTGTATATATAACTCAATTCAGTAATATATTTGTATCCATATTGTTGATCTAATGTAGTAGTATAAAAACAACCTAAGGAAGAGCTTCCATGCGTACACAGAGGTTATGAGTTGTGGTCTGAGTGAAATTTCTTTTGGGATTGGTTTATAACAAATAAGTATGTGCATAAATAATGCTGTTTGGGGAGTTTTTATAAAGAAATTTCTTAAGATATAGCCAGTTTATCTAAGAAAATACTGTGTTTTCTATTTATCTAGTTGTACTGACACTGATAATGTTGAGAAATCTACATTAATTGGCAAAAAAGAACAATGCAATTTGACATATTAACTACTTTAGTCTGAGTGAATTATTTTTGGATCTTTCAAAATAAACTTGCTACTTGAAAAAAAATTTACATATCTGTCTGATTAATAGACTATAGTTTCCCTTAAATACACGACTAATATTTTACCCTTATTTATGAAGAGTTTTTATTTTGTATGTAGTATCAAATCACAGAAAAAAAATGCTGCTAACTTCAAAAATGGAAGACAACATGCCTCTCAATTGGAATGCGACTTAGGTCTTGGCTGGAATGTTGGTGAACTGAAGGCACTGAGGAAAGCCAATTCTACCTCATTGTCCACTAGAAAACAGTTCCTTTACAGAATGAAGAATTAAATATGATGGCATAAATGTAACTTTCCTGCTGCTTTTAATCCTAAGGTCACAACTAGTAAGTAGCAGAGACAGAATTTGAACTAAGACCATCCTCTGCATTCCCTATTTTGCTATGCTATGTAGCAGATTGGGCTGCACACTGGTAGTTTGCCTCCATTATCCTTGCCCTTCACTATAATAATTGACTGCAAACATAAATAATAGTATTTTCATTTTATAGATATAGAAATGGGGAGTGAGTACAGTACAAGTACTTGCCTAAGGGCATACAATAATGGGTGGTAAAGCTGGCATTTGGACTTAGATCTCTTTCCTAAGTCTATATTATTGCCTATATTGACCCCAGACAGAAGAAATTACATTTTTCTCCCTTTTCTCCTCCCTCCCTCCTTTCCTTCTTTCCTTCCTTCCTTACATCTGTCCTTCCTTTCATTAAAGCAAAGAAACTAAGCTCCCTCATATTTGCAAGGAAAGCCTTTTCGTATCACTTTTATTCATCCATTATTTGTAAAGGCATGTTTTAGACCAGGTGCTGTGCTAGGCACCATGGGGTGCTAAACAGTTTTGAACAGTCACAGTACCATGTGGTCTGTAGAATTTTATCACACAATAGCAATCGCTTATTTCCTGAAAAGTAGAACAGACACTCCTAAAAACTTAGTATTTCTCTTAACAAAACAAGGGCAAATTCAAATTGTCCTTCATTCTGCTTCAGTTCAGCAGTTTTGAATCTTCTTTTGGGAATTGCTGGTAGAGAGCAAGTTCCCAATCATAGCTACTATTTTTAGTTTCATAAGACTCTTGTGTCTATAAATGATATTCCCTTTTTTGAGGATAAAGTCTTAAATGCAGTCCAAAATCAATTAGCTATTATGTGCAGCCAGGCTACCCTTAGAAAGGTGACTATTCTTTTTTGTATATATTTACCAGTATTTGCCACCTAGACCACAAGGCAAGGGATTGAGGTAGTCACTGGTATTTTTCTGGGAGTAGCTTAAGCTGATAATTTTCATGTACATATTTCCCTTTCTCTCTTTCCAAAAAGGATTATTTAATTTTTTCAACATTTAAGCATAGAGGAAACAAATAAAATAGGTTATCTTGTCATTTTCTCCATAAGGAACTTCTTCAGAAAAGACAGTGTGTAGACACTCCCAGTGGCTGTCACCTTTAACTCAAGCCCAGGACCTACAGATTTCTCTGTGGCTCAACAAAATGTCTTTCCACAAAGGGCTGTAGGATTCTTAATTATCAAATGTTGAATTTCAGTCATCCTGATAACACCATTTAGCCAACTGTGATGGCAGCGATATTTGTCTTATTAAAGACCCTAAAGTTAAATTACTGCTGTACTATTTTCCTTCAAGCCTGACTTGTTAGTTATGGTGGAAGTGAGCTATTGACTGGGGTCTTCCCATTCATCTAGACTTCCTTTATTATTTTAAATGATCTCTAGAGCTAAGGGGCAGCAATTTGCATTCTTTACTCAATGAATTCTACCTGATAGTCTTGTCTATAATTTCCCTTGCGAAGAGAACAGAAAGACTAAGAATGAATAAATTGTCTCTTGAAAACTCATGGCTTTATCTGCTTCTGTCACAGAAATGCTATAGATTTCAGTTTTCTTGACTGAGGGATATTTGATAACAAGAAGCTCTACATTCTAGCAGTTTCAGAGGAGGAGGAATTTTTTTTTTTTCCCACTCTTTCTCTCTCACTGTTTCTTACTCTCAGCTATACTTTACCTAAAACCTTAATATTTTCCCCCATTGCTTTTATGGGGATTCCTCTGAAAGACATAAAATGCCTCTCTCCATGAGAAGCCCTGTCATAGGAGACAGCTCTTTCCATCTGTATCTTTTACTTGCCTTGCATGTAATTTTCTCATCCAAATGGAAAGCTCACCATGCTCTAATGAAACTTACTAGAGACTCCCAGAAAATTCGTGTAACCAGGTTTATGTGTGGGTCTGATGTTTTAAGGGACAGGCTGACAATTCATGGCCAGAGGAGGCCATTAAGGAAACAGGTTTGATTGAAGTCCTGACACAGATGTTGACAGCGTAATTAAAATGATTAATTGGAGTAAGAGGAGTGTTTCAAACTAATTAGAAAAATGGTTTGGTTATACCCCCAGACTGTACATGTGGCCAGAGGAGCCAATTTTTTTATAGAGAGAAGGGAAAAGTGAAGATATATGTTAAAACAATGTCATTCTTCTTTTATCAAGAGGATACTGCAAAGTTTAAAACTATGATTATTGTTATGTTGGTTTTCCTGTGAGTCTTTAGGTCTATTATCCCAGCCCCTTTTGCCAGGTGGCTGACTGGGCATAGGGGTGCAGCCACGTTCAAGAAATAGAGGGAATACTTGCATAGAACTGGAGGTGGCCCATATTAACATAAGACAGTTCTCAATCACAATAACTATTTACTTGCATATTGCTTCTCCAGAGAGAATACAAGTACCCCAAATTACCATCAGATGGCTTAGCACATAGTAGGGCCTCACTATTTTGTGTGTTTGCTGAGGCAACCAACGCCATATTTTTAAGTATGGCTAAATAATAGGACTGAGAAATTTTTCTTCCAGTTATGCTTTCATTTTCTTGATTATTTCTGTTTTATTGTGAATCCTAGTAAAAGCAATTCATTCTCTTTTTTTTTTTTTTTTGAGACGGAGTCTTGCTTTGTTGCCCAGGCTGGAATGTAGTGGCACAATCTCAGCTCACTGCAACCTCTGCCTCCCGGTTCAAGTGATTCTCCTGCCTCAGCCTCTCGAGTAGCTGGGATTACAGGCACCGACCACCATGCCCAGCTAATTTTTGTATTTTTAGTAGAGATGGGTTTTCACCAGGTTGACCGGGCTGGTCTCGAACTCTGACCTCAGGTGATCCACTCACCTTGGCCTGGGATTACAGGTGTGAGCCACTGCGCCTGGCCAGCAATTCATTCTTATACCTTCAGAAAACCTGAACTATCATGGACCAATCAGTTTTAGAGATTATTAATGAGCATTAGCAGGGGCATGTTTCAGAACTCTTTGCAGACACAATTTAGTTAAAATATTTCTTAGTTTCTATAAAAGCAAATGTATGCTATTGTGATGTTGAAGCTCTTTGTACACAAAGTAAACATTACATGAACTCCTTTGGCCTGCAAACATAACATTTAAATGGCTATTGACCATACATTTCTAACTAAAAGCACTATGAAAAACAAGTTCTTGCCAGATTTCAGGTTTTTCTTCTAGCTGTGCTCCGTGAAGCCTGGTGGTGGTTTTCAGTTAATGCCTTTGGCTACATGAACAAGGAGTTTCACCAAGAATGTTGGGAATTCCTTTGGTGACCAAAAGGAAATATGAAGACTCTGGAGGCTGATGAGAGAGACAAAAATTGGGGAAGCCATAAACATCATGCCAATTCCTGTCATTTATTTCACTTTCTTTTTAAAATAAGATCTCAAATTGTTTAAAAGAATTTTTGAAAAGCAACAAGTTAACTTTCTAGCACCTTTAAGTTTAATGAAAATCAGTATTCTTCAAGTGTCACATAAATATGTGTAGGTAAGTGCGCTATTTCTAGGTCTATAATATTTAAAGATATTTAATAAATAGGTTTCATTCATTGCATGAAGGATGCTGACTAAAATTGATAGAGGAAAGGTCTAGGGGTTTGTTTTTTTTAATTTAATAAAATGAAATACACTTGTAATCCTATTAAATTATAGTCTATTTTGTATATTCTTGATAATTAAAGTTATTATCTATGGGTGTGTGCATTCCTGATGGGGGGAAAATGGTCTATTGGGAAGAATGGCATTTTGACAAATCACAGGAAATAGTCAATTATGTGGATTCCATGCAGTTTCCAAGGTTATGACAAAGATTTTACCCCTGAAATTCATGAACCATAGTCTGGAGGGAGTTTGGATGGAATTACAATTCAAGTGGTTTGTTTTGGGAGAAGTACAGGGTGGGGACAGAATTAAATGTTCAGTTTATTTCTCCCAACAAAACTCGCCGTGACAGCACCCTTAAGAGGGAGAGAATGCAAACTTGTTTTCTTTAACACAAAATTTCTAGCAGTATGAAATACTGAAACATTCCAGATGATAAGGGCCTTAAAGCTTAGGTTTATGATCATAACAATAACCTATTCACATTAATATACTCAATAAAGTTGCCTATATACATGAAGTGCTAATGAAGTAAACAACAAATGAGTTTTCCGGGATGCTGCATACTTGAAATTTACTGAGTGTGGGGTCTCTTTATCAGTAAAGTTGGAAATTTATTTTTTTCCATCGTTTTCCTCTTGTTTCAAGTCTCTTCACTGCCTTGTCATTTAAGTAAATGACAAGTAAACAACAAATGAGTTTTCCGGGATGCTGCATACTTGAAATTTACTAAGTGTAGGGTCTCTTTATCAATAAAGTTGGAAATTTATTTTTTTCCTCAGTATTCTTGTTTTCCTCTTGTTTCAAGTCTCTTGACTGCCTTGTCATTTAAGCTGTTAAAGCTGAAAATAATTCCCCAAAGGGGACATTGAACTAAAATATTTCAGGCAAATATATTTCTAAAACTTTTAATCTAGTCAGGAAATATTAATAATGTGCAAGTGGGGTTGTGCATAAAAGAAATGCTATAAAATGCTACATTGTTAATCGAGCATGTAGTCAGACCAAACACTGCATTTACTGTCTCCGGAAAATGAAAGTTAATTTATGTACTTCATCAACAGACTTTATTATAGTGCCACATATTTGTGGTAGACTTAAGGCCGTGAGAACTTTTCACTCTTGACTTCTCTCTGTTAAAAAAAAAAAAAAAATCAAAACACTCTTTATGTTTAAAAAGGGTTACAATACAATAATAAAAATGTGGCTTACTCTCTGCTTTTCACTAATAAGTTGAGTAGCAATTGGCAAAAAACAAAAATCGTAAACTCTCTGAGCTCCAATTTCCTCCTTAATTAAATGAGGTCACAGAGACCAGGATCCACTTTAAGTAGCAAATTGAGGCTCAATTCCGAAATTAGAATGTGCAGTTCCCATTCAATAATCCATCTTTAATAAAAATGTAGATTAACATTGTGTCCCATCCTCCAGCCCAAGTCTGCAGTAGAAGGGACTTGAGAGTAAGACGCTTGGTGCTTCTTTTTCTTTCCTCTCTTGCAGTTCACTTCATTCTTCAACTGCTGGTTCTCATTTCTAACCCTGCTAGTGTCAAAGTGAGAGGGTGGGAGAGGAGAGGTGAGGAAGGTAGGGAAGTTGGTACTTGACTTTCTTGGGATGGCTTTGTATATTCTTAACAGGTCTCTCTCTTTCTAGAGATCTTTCTTAGGCTCCTTTGAGGCCTTTACTGTGAATGTTTGAAAGCACATCTGTGACATTGATGATAGATTTTTCTCCAGCTCTCTGCTCCCTTTGCACCCGGTGGAGATCTACTCCTAAAATTCTCTCTGCAGGAATCTCATTAGCCTCCAGCAGTTTTCCTGGACAGGAGACAAAAAAGCTACAGTCTTACTCTCTCTATTCCTCTGTAACCCACATCTTGTCCAGGGACATTGATCCCTGGCTCCAACAAAGTCTGAGAATGCAGGCCAATCCCAGTACAGCTGCACCTTTCCACTTTGTGCCCAAAGCAGTTCATCAGTTGCTTACTTTGTCCTCTGTGTTTCCTGTATAGGGACCAATCACAGTTCACTTTGCCGTATTAACTCAGAGGAACATATTAAGCTCTTGAGGGGTACCTCTGAAGCTCCTCTGTCTTAACTTGAGAAGCAAGCACAGAACAACTTTCTCCAAACAGATCTTTAACACAAGTCCTTCTTCCTGGTTTCATTGGTTTGCACTGATTTTTAACCCTCAATGTAGATTTTAGGCCATTTAGCTCTCTGTCATCCTACTCTGACATTTTGCAAATGGCATTGCATGGTGTGTCTAACAACTCAGCTGTCTGCTGTCTGTTTTATCTTGGTGCCTCTGTTAAAGAATTCAATTTAATATGCTGTTGCAAATGAGTTTAATTCTAATAGCCTTCAGAACTTATTTTTTGTTTCCCTTTGTGAATCCATCCAGTGAATCTCGATTTATTCATAAAAATATAGTTGTTCAGGCCGGGTGAGGTGGCTCACGCTTGTAATCCCAGCGCTTTGGGAGGCCAAGGTGGGCAGATCACCTGAGGTTGGGAGTTCGAGACCAGCCTGACCAAAATGGAGAAACCCCGTCTCTACTAAAACTACAAAATTAGCCAGGCGTGGTGGCACATGCCTCTAATTCCAGGTACTCGGGAGGCTGAGGCAGGAGAATTGCTTGAACCTGGGAGGCGGAGGTTGCAGTGAGCCGAGGTCTCACCATTGCACTCCAGCCTGGGCAACAAGAGTGAAACTCCCATCTGAAAAAAAAAAAAATCTAGTTGTTCATTTTGAACATTTTTGAAAGTTAGGGATTTTTTTTAAAAACTGTCATTATAAAATTATGGCTAAGAATTAAGGGATAACTGTTCTGCTAGTTAACGTGGTTCATAATTGGTTGTTTTTTGTTTGTTTGCAAATTGAATTATCAATTGAGTTAGGTTTGGTTCTTTCATTTTAGAGATTGCCAATATATGTAAAATTTGTCTAGACATGGATTGATGTCCACAGAACAGAAAATCATATAGGTAATTATATAAAGCAAACTAATTTCAGTTAGTTTACTTCATGTAAACTAAGTGAAAACAATTTCATCTTAAAAGATCTTCATGTGATGAAATTGCAAGCATCTCATGTATGTAAGGCACTATAGTAGACAGTACAGGGACCACAGAGATGGATAGAACTAAGCTCTCTCTCTCCTGGGACAAAGCTTATGCTCTGCTCTGAAAGTGTCTGTCTTGAGTGAGCCTTAATCAGCATCGCAAATATGGAGTATCTTAGTTTCTTTTGAATGGTAATCGATTGTTTAGGGGAATAGCTTAAAATGTATTAAATGTGTTTTTCTTTTAAGGAATATAAAAAAGGACCCCCAAAATGTTTCATAATCTACTGCACAGATAAGCCTTTTGCCATAAAAGGTAAAACAAAAACAAAGTAAAAACAAAAAACTATATATGTGCATGATAAAAAAAAAATATTAATATTGTGGAAAGCTATAAAAGGAAAAGTGGGCATCTTCTGTGCCATTTTCTCCATTCAAATCTACCATTAGCAATTCTGTTTCTCTAGAAAATATTAAGTATATATATTTGCATATATATAAAGTTATTATAGATATACCTATACCAACTTGCTTACTTGATTTCTTCCCTCCTTCCCTCAGTTGTTCATTTTGCTTTTTCTCTTAAAGCACTACCTCATTGTTTTTAATAGCAATGTTGTATTTGCTATAGTTAATTAGTCCACTCTTAATGGATGCTTTCATTGGTAATACAAATAATGATGTGATGAACATTTTTCTGCAAATTTCCTTATGAACCTCTAGGATTGTATTCTTAGGATTAATTTCTCTAAGAGTCGCTATATTACATCAAAGAAATCCTGAGTTTTCTGTTATTGTAATAGAAATTGCTAAATGGCCCATAAGAAATTATCCATGCATTTATACTTTACCCAGTACAGTTTTCTGTTTCCTCATAATTGCTCTAACATTACAATCGCTGTATTTACAAATGTTTGCCAATCTGAACTGTGAAAAACACAATCTCTTAATTTTACTATATATCTACTTCATTACAAAGGAGGATAAAATATTTGTATGTTTTTCTTGGAAACCTACCCTTCCTTACAGATTTTTCACTTTGTGTTGTCTTTTACTGACTTTTTTGAGTTTTTTTGTAGATTAAGGAAAATACATATGTATTTGATAAGGCATTGCATAGATTTTCCCCAATTCGTTTTCTGCAATTTGATTTTGTTTATGATATTTTTGCCATATAGAAGTTTAAAAAATATGTATAATAATATCTAATATGTTTTTCTTTTGTGCTTTCTAGGTTTTGATGTCCACTTAAACACATTTCCCACTAAAGTTTATGAATAAATGCAACCATTCTTTCTTCTAGTTTTTTTTGTATTTTATATTTTAGTGTAAGCGATGGAACACACATATACATGCTCATACATTGCATACACACACACACACGTACATGTATATAATTTCAATCCAATCAACTGGACCTAGAGTCCCAACACTAATTATTGTAATTATTGAGTAGCTCCTCCTTCTATACCAATTTGAAATTTGGTTGTGTCATTATGGATTTAATTCTCATATGTTTTGGTTATATTTCTGAATTCTTCTATTTTTTACATTTACTATAGATCTATTTCTTCTCCAAAAAAGAGTTTTCAAAGTTATAATTATTTTTAAGGCTATTCTCCTTTCTTGATTCTTAGTTTTCAAAAATTTTCTGCAACTCTCTGTCTTTTTTTGAGACAAATATTTTGTTCATTTTCACAAACATACACTAATTTATGGATATTTCATTTGGGCCTACATTCTACTTATAAGTTAATTTTGAACAATTTTGGCTTCTTTATACATTCAGGTCCCCCTTTTATAGAGCATGATATATCTATTCATTCACTAAAATATGGTATGTGGTTGAATTTTAAATTTTTTCACATAAGTGATATAAATTTATGTTAGATTTATATCTAGTATTTTATATTTATTTGTAATTGATACATGATACATATTTATAAGGTACATGTGATATTTTGTTACCTGCAGTAGAATGTGTAATGATCAAATCAAGGTATCTGAGGTATCCATCACTTTGGGTATTTATCATTGCTATGTGTTGGGAACAATTCAGGTTTCCTCGCTAGGTTGAAATATACAATACATTGTTGTTAAATATAGTCGCTCTATTCTGCTGTGAGATAATCACTTTTATGCCTTTTGTCTAACTGTATGTTTGTACACATCAACCTACCTCTCTTTATCCCTCTTCCACCCATAAACGCTTCCCATCCTGTAGTTTCTATCATTCTACTCTCACTCATTATGAGATCAACTTTTTTAGCTCCCACATGTGACTGAGAATATGCAATATTTGTCTTTCTGTGCCAGGCCTATTTTACTTAACATAATGACCTCCATTTCCATACATGTCACTGTAAATGGCATACATTCATTCTTTTTTTTTTTATGGCTCAACAGTATTTCATTGTGTATATAGTATTTTATGTTTTTACTTGCTGTTGAAAATTGGTTCATGCCTTCATTATACTTAATATGTTTAAATGGCAATTTTATATATTGCTTTCTTATAGAATAATCTTAGTGTTCCTAGTATGTTTTTAATTTGATATGCTTGGGTTTTGTTAGGTGTAATCACATCACCTAAGATTGATGATAAATATGTCTCTGGCTCTGGCTTCCCATTGCTGCAACTCTTTTTCTTTCTCTTACCTGATTGCATTATCTAGTACAACCAGAGCAGTATAAAATTATGGCACATTTTTATTATGTTCTTCATTATAATGAGAACAATTCTTGTTTTCCCATTAAATGTGATGGTGGCATTTGACTTTGTGTGTATTGGTACAAATAAACCAGATATTTTTATTATTAGGAGTTTTTTATTATTAATATTAGATGAGCTCTGTGCCATTTTGCGTTAAAGGAGTATAGATTTATAGAAACATTTATTTCTTAAATAGCTATAAGCTACTTTCTTAGCTTGATTGAAGCTGGGCATTTTTGCTGTTCTTTTACTTATAATTAGGTCTGTGGGAAGGAAGGTTTTGTAATCATGCTTCATTTTGCCATCTGAAGTGAAAAGTCTGGTGGGAATATTTTAATTATTCATCATGGAATCTCTGTATAGCAAATCAAATAGAGTTATGTATTTTTTACTTGATGATTTTGCTAATGTGGTTCTAATATTCACAACTTAAGCAACCAAAAACAACCAAGAATGTTTTAAAACAACATAATTAATTATTGCTTGAAAGTTTCTACCAAGGGGCATATGGACTTCTATGAGATCAAATTACAAACCGTGAAAAAGAGAGATCAACGCTTGTATTTTAACACATATGCAGTTTCTTATTAGCAAAATTTCATTGATAAACATATGCTAAGTTATTTTAGATGTGAGCCAAAAGTTCTTTAGAAGTAGATATATTCTGCATTTGAACTCCACAGCATTTGAAATCACATCGGCTGACACCAATTAGTATTAGATCTGGAAACTTTGCCAGTAATTCTTCTAGTCTCCAGTAAAAGTGAGAGGCTTTCATTTTGGTTTTCTTTTTGGTTTGTTGGTTTTGCTTTCATTTCTGGTTTTTGTTTAGTGGTAGGTGCTTTTATGAAATACTTTTTAAAATTACCCTTACAATTTATTGATTAATTATTGATAATTATTAATTATCTACCTTTCTTAGTGTTTTTCTTCAAGCTCTGCAATTAGGAATACCCCATATTGGAACATTTGCTACCCTATCTCATTCTACATATGTGTGTGTATGGTTTATATATGTGTTTACATATTTGTGTATGTTAATTTCCACAAGTATTTTATGTCCATAAATATTCATGCCATAATAGAATTTTGTTCATTTATGATGCAAAAATTAACTCTGAAGCAAACTGTATTCTTGCTTCTCATGGTCACATACTTTCTGTCTCTAAGCTTTGTTAACCTAGTGGTAAATTCTGTGGTACCCGTTTGCATGCATACATACGCGTGTGTGTGTGTATGTGTGTGTATATATATATATATATATAGACTATTTGTATTCATGGTGCACGTGCGTGTGTGCACACACACACACACACACACAAGTATGTATACATGGCATAGCAAGTCAAGTTTTTAGGGACCCTGCTGAAGTTAAACCAGGAATTTCAATATATGATACTACTACTAAACAGTATCAGGCCCTGCAAACCTGACACATTCATTGCCAACATCAGGACACCTAATAGAGTGGATACTGACCAAGCGGGAGTATCCTTGCCCAGATGGTACTTATTTAGGCAATGCCAGTGTTGACTAATTTCACTTTTCCTTCATGGCCTCTGTCTCTGTTACTTATATAGCACTCATTCTGTGTAAGACTGTGTTCTAAGAACTTCAACTGTATTACCTTACTTAAATGTTAAAAAGACTTCTGAGATAGATACCATTTATCCATTTCATTTTCAGGTGGGAAATTGAGGCATAAGGCATTTAGGCAATGTGTTCAATGACAATTACACAGCTAGTAAGTGCCTGGTTAGCTAGGATGTAAGCCAGGCATTTTGGTTTCTGAGCCCATACTCTTACCCACTGTAGTACTATCTCATTCATCCTGCTGTAATTATGCATTTAATTATGAGCTCCTGCCAGACTGCATCTTCTGTGAATAAGGGGCCATGTCAATCTTGCCTGTCTTTCTATCTTGTGTCATCATAATGCCTGGTAGGTAATAGGGGATACATAATTGGTTTTCACTTTTAATTGAATTAAAGTAAAAGTTTGTCTCTATAAGATCCCTTTTCATATATCTTCCAAATAAAAAGCCTATTTAATAAGCTGAAAAGGTGAGGTTTGGTTAAGAAGAGGTGATACAGAAAAACAACACCATATTTTTCTAACCTGAATCTCATCTGGCTTACTGCTTAGTTCCCATTTGTCATCAGTGCACTTAAAAAGTTATTTTGAAAAACTGCCATTTTTAATGTCTTGGAACTTCCTAACACATTACCTATTTTTTAACCAAACAAGGTGATTCCTTATGGGAAAATATATACAGCAAGAAAAAAAAAGGAAAATATGTTGATGTTACCTGTTTAATTGGGAAATATGGTTACATATTTGTTACATCTCAGAAAGAAATGTATGACTCATTATAGCAGCATTTAGTCTTCCAAAATATCAGTGACTCCACAGCATATGCCTTCATTTCCAAAATGAGGGGAAAAGCATCGAGTGTGTAGTAATTCCCTTTTTTCCCCCACAAAGAAAAAATCAGAGTGCAAATTACATTGAAGAATAATCTGCACAAAACAAAAAAGCACAAATCTTATGTTTCTGGTTCAGTGACTTTTGATAAAGGTAACCCGTAATTACTAACCCAATCAAGATACAGAACCATTCTGTACCTCCGGAAAGTTCTCGTAGTCTCCCTCCCAGTGAATCTTCCCTAGTCCTACCCCTTGGTAACCATTGATATGATGTCTATCACAATAACTTAATTCTGCCTGTTCAAGAACTTCATTTTAAACCTTACAAAATGAGAAGTTATTGAAAGAGATGTGATTGTAACCATCTTTGTTTTTGTAAGGACCACGAGTTAACTACACATGGGTATATCATCCAGAGAAAAGTCCTGATAAAAGTATAATCAGTGCAAGTCGAATTCACAGGTAATGTTGACTCGAGACAGGGAAGGGTGTTTCAAAATTACTCTTGAGAAACAGGTCTCAGGCTAACAGTTTCTCTCACCTCTGTTGCATTGCCTCTTTCTTTTGAATAACTACTGTGTGCTGTGGTTTCACAACTCTCTCAGTAAAATAGTGATGGGAAAATACTTTTATTCTATGTTTTGTTGACCTAGTGGTACACTCTGTTACCCAGCTGTCAAGCAATTAGATTATAATAATGAATATTTTCTTAAGGAAATGTATTGGGCCAAAGAACCCTGTGAATAAATAGTAGTATCTTTTATTTTCAGAGAGTCTAGTTAACATCCCTCCACTTGCTAAAACTAGCCAAAATGTAATCTTGGTGACTTTCATTCTATTAAATAAGCATTCATGATTGTCCTAAACATTCTTGCCAAATATGCGTATGAAAATAGCACAGCCACTGTAATTGTTAAGTCAGTCAATTTTTCTCAAGGACTGTGTTGCTTTAAAAAGTTAGTAGTGTTCACACATTCATATGATTGGTCTGAAGTTTACATGGTGAATAATATTTACTGTGAAAGATGTATGTGTTTGTCAGTGGATGTGTGCATATATTCAGATACCTAATACGCCCAGTGTGACAAGGGACCCCATTTTTTTCTGCTATAAATTGAGGGTTAATGAAAAAATTTATTGCATCGAGCTGCTGAGAGGACCAAATGAGATAATGCATTCAGAAATGTTGAGTGTTATTTGGTTTGGAAATTGATAAAAAGGGCAGGTCTTACACTGAGTGCAGCTTTACAACATATTATCCATGCGTGATTACATATAAACAAAAATGCTCAGTTTAGAAAGGGAAAAATAGTGGATACAATCACGATTTTATTTTATTTTTTATATATATGTTTTTTATTCTACTTTAAGTTCTAGGGTACATGTGCACAAAGTGCAGGTTTGTTACATATGTATACGTGTGCCATGTTGGTGTGCTGCACCCATTAACTCGTCATTTACATTAGGTATATCACCTAATGCTATCCCTCCCCCACCCCACGACAGGCCCCAGTGTGTAATGTTCCGCTTCCTGTATCCAAGTGTTCTCACTGTTCAATTCCCAACGATGAGTGAGAACATGCAGTGTTTGGTTTTTTGTCCTTGTGATAGTTTGCTGAGAATGATGGTTTCCAGCTTCATCCATGTCCCTACAAAGGACGTGAACTCATCCTTTTTTATGGCTGCATAGCATTCCATGGTGTATATGTGCCACATTTTCTTAATCCAGTCTATCATCATTGGACATTTGGGTTGGTTCCAAGTCTTTGCTATTGTGAGTAGTGCCACAATAAACATATATGTGTATATGTCTTTATAGCAGCATGATTTGTATTCCTTTGGGTATATACCCAGTAATGGGATGGCTGGGTCAAATGGTATTTCTAGTTCTAGATCCCTGAGGAATGGCCACAATGACTTCCACAATGGTTGAACTAGTTTACAGTCCCACCAACAGTGTAAAAGTGTTCCTGTTTCTCCACATCCTCTCCAGCACCTGTTGTTTCCTGACTTTTTAATGATGGCCATTCTAACTGGTGTGAGATGGTATCTTATTGTGGTTTTGATTTGCATTTCTCTGATGGCCAGTGATGACGAGCATTTTTTCATGTGTCTGTTGGCTGCATAAATGTCTTCTTTTGAGAAGTGTCTGTTCATATCCTTCACCCAATTTTGATGTGGTTGTTTGTTTTTTTCTTGTAAATTTGTTTGAGCTCTTTGTAGATTCTGGATCTTAGCCCTTTGTCAGATGGATAGATTACAAAAATTTTCTCCCATTCTGTAGGTTGCCTGTTCACTCTGATGGTAGTTTCTTTTGCTGTGCAGAAGCTCTTCAGTTTAATTAGATCCCATTTGTCAATTTTGGCTTTTGTTGCCATTGCTTTTGGTGTTTTAGACATGAAGTCTTTGCCCATGCCTATGTCCTGAATGGTATTGCCTAGGTTTTCTTCTAGGGTTTTTATGGTATTAGGTCTAACATGTAAGTCTTTAATCCATCTTGAATTAATTTTTGTATAAGGTGTAAGGAAGGGATCCAGTTTCAGTTTTCTACATATGGCCAGCCAGTTTTCCCAGCACCATTTATTAAATAGGAAATCCTTTCCCCATTGCTTGTTTTTGTCAGGTTTGTCAAAGATCAGATAGCTGTAGATGTATGGTATTATTTCTGAGGGCTCTGTTCTGTTCCATTGGTCTGCATCTCTGTTTTGGTACCAGTACCATGCTGTTTTGGTTACTGTAGCCTTGTAGTATAGTTTGAAGTCAGGTAGCATGATGCCTCCAGCTTTGTTCTTTTGGCTTAGGATTGACTTGGCAATGCGGGCTCTTTTTTGGTTCCATATGAACTTTAAAGAGGTTTTATCCAATTCTGTGAAGAAAGTCATTGGTAGCTTGATGGGGATGGCATTGAATCTATAAATTACCTTGGGCAGTATGGCCATTTTCATGATATTGATTCTTCCTCTCCATGAGCATGGAATGTTCTTCCATTTTTTTGTGTCCTCTTTTATTTGGTTGAGCAGCGGTTTGTAGTTTTCCTTGAAGAGGTCCTTCACGTCCCTTGTAAGTTGGATTCCTAGGTATTTTATTCTCTTTGAAGCAATTGTGAATGGGAGTTCACTCATGATTTGGCTCTCTGTTTGTCTGTGATTGGTGTACAAGAATGCTCGTGATTTTTGTGTGTTGATTTTGTATCCTGAGACTTTGCTGAAGTTGCTAATCAGCTTAAGGAGATTTTGGGCTGAGACAATGGGGTTTTCTAGATATACAATCATGTCATCTGCAAACAGGGACAATTTGACTTCCTCTTTTCATAATTGAATGCCCTTTATTTCCTTCTCCTGCCTGATTGCCCTGGCCAGAACTTCCAACACTATGTTGAATAGGAGTGGTGAGAGAGGGCATCCCTGTCTTGTGCCAGTTTTCAAAGGGAATGCTTCCAGTTTTTGCCCATTCAGTATGATATTGGCTGTGGGTTTGTCATAGATAGCTCTTATTATTTTGAGATACGTCCCATCAATACCTAATTTATTGAGAGTTTTTAGCATGATGGGTTGTTGAATTTTGTCAAAGGCCTTTTCTGCATCTATTGAGATAATCACGTGGTTTTTGTCTTTGGTTCTGTTTATATGCTGGATTACATTTATTGATTTGCGTATGTTGAACCAGCCTTGCATCCAAGGGATGAAGCCCACTTGATCATGGTGCATAAGCTTTTTGATGTGCTGCTGGATTCAGTTTGCCAGTATTTTATTGAGGATTTTTGCACTGATGTTGATCAGGGATATTGGTCTAAAATTCTCTTTTTTTGTTGTGTCTCTGCCAGGCTTTGGTATCAGGATGATGCTGGCCTCATAAAATGAGTTAGGGAGGATTCCCTCTTTTTCTGTCGATTGGAATAGTTTCAGAAGGAATGTTACCAGCTCCTCCTTATACCTCTGGTAGAATTCGGCTGTGAATCCATCTGGTCCTGGACTTTTTTGGTTGGTAAGCTATTAATTATTCCCTCAATTTCAGAGCCTGTAATTGGTCTATTCAGAGATTCAACTTCTTCCTGGTTTAGTCTTGGGAGGGTGTATGTGTCCAGAAATTTATCCATTTCTTCTAGATTTTCTAGTTTATTTGCATAGAGGTGTTTATAGTATTCTCTGATGGTAGTTTGTATTTCTGTGGGATTGGTGGTGATATCCCCTTTATCATTTTTTATTGCATCTATTTGCTTCTTCTCTCTTTTCTTCTTTATTAGTCTTGCCATTGGTCTATGAATTTTGTTGGTCTTTTCAAAAAACCAGCTCCTGGATTCATTGATTTTTTGAAGAGTTTTTTGTGTCTCTATCTCCTTCAGTTCTGCTCTGATCTTAGTTATTCCTTGCCTTCTGCTGGCTTCTGAATGTGTCTGCTCTTGCTTCTCTAGTCCTTTAAATTGTGATGTTAGGGTGTCAATTTTAGGTCTTTCCTGCTTTCTCTTGTGGGCATTTAGTGCTATAAATTTCCCTCTACACACTGCTTTAAATGTGTCCCAGTGATTCTGGTATGTTGTGTCTTTGCTCTTGTTGGTTTCAAAGAATATCTTTATTTCTGCCTTCATTTCATTATGTACCCAGTAGTCATTCAGGAGCAGGTTGTTCAGTTTCCATGTAGTTGAGCGGTTTTGCGTGAGTTTCTTAAACCTGAGTTCTAATTTGTTTGCACCGTGGTCTGAGAGACAGTTTGTTGTGCTTTCTGTTCTTTTACATTTGCTGAGGAGAGCTTTACTTCCAACTATGTGGTCAATTTTGGAATAGGTGTCGTGTGGTGCTGAGAAGAATGAATATTCTGTTGATTTGGGGTGGAGAGTTCTGTAATGTCTATTAGGTCCACTTGGTGCAGAGCTGAGTTCAATTCCTGCATATCCTTGTTAACTTTCTGTCTCGTTGATCTGTCTAATGTTGACAGTGGGGTGTTAAAATCTCCCATTATTATTGTGTGGGCATCTAAGTCTCTTTGTAGGTCTCTAAGGACTTGCTTTATGAATCTGGGTGCTCTTGTATTAGGTGTATGTTTATTTAGAATAGTTAGCTCTTCTTGTTGAATTGATCCATTTACCATTATATAATGACCTTCTTTGTCTCTTTTGATCTTTGTTGGTTTAAAGTCTGCTTTATTAGAGACTAGGATTGCAACCCCTGCCTTTTTTTGTTTTCCGTTTGCTTGGTAGATCTTCCTCCATCCCATTATTTTGAGCCTTTGTGTGTCTCTGCTCATGAGATGGGTTTCCTGAATACAGCACACTGATGGGTCTTGACTCTTTATCCAATTTGCCAGTCTGTCTTTTAGTTGGAGCATTTAGCCCATTTCCATTTAAGGTTAATAATGTTATGTGTGAGTCTGATCCTGTCATTGTGATGTTTGCTGGTTATTTTGCTCATTAGTTGATGCAGTTTCTTCCTAGCATCTATGGTCTTTACAATTTGGCATGTTTTTGCAGTGGCTGGTACTGGTTGTTCCTTTCCATGTTTAGTGCTTCCTTCAGGAGCTCTTGTAGGGCAAGCCTGGTGGTGACAAAATCTTTCAGCATTTGCTTGTCTGTAAAGGATTTTATTTCTGCTTCACTTATGAAGCTTAGTTTGGCTGGATATGAAATTCTGGGTTGAAAATTCGTTTCTTTAAGAATGTTGAATATTGGCCCCCACTCCCTTCTGGCTTTTAGAGTTTCTGCCGAGAGATCTGCTGTTAGTCTGATGGGCTTCCCTTTGTGGGTAACCCAACCTTTCTCTCTGGCTGCCCTTAACATTTTTTCCTTCATTTCAACTTTGGTGAATCTGACAATGATGTGTGTTGGAGTTGTTCTTCTCGAGGAGTATCTTTGTGGCATTCTCTGTATTTCCCGAATTTGAATGTTGGCCTGCCTTGCTAGGTTGGGGAAGTTCTCCTGGATAATATCCTGCAGTGTGTTTTCCAACTTGGTTCCATTCTTTCCGTCATGTTCATGTACACCCATCAGACGTAGATTTGGTCTTTTCACATAGTCCCATATTTCTTGGAGGCTTTGTTTGTTTATTCTTTTTTCTCTAAACTTCTCACTTCATTTCATTCATTTGATCTTCAATCACTGATACCCTTTCTTCCAGTTGATCGAATCTGCTACTGAAGCTTGTGCATTCATCACATAGTTCTCGTGCCATGGTTTTCAGCTCCATCAGGTCCTTTAAGGACTTCTCTGCATTGGTTATTCTAGTTAGCCATTCATCTAATCTTTTTTCAAGGTTTTTAACTTCTTTGCGATGGGTTTGAACTTCCTCCTTTAGCCTGGAGAAGTTTGATCGTCTGAAGCCTTCTTCCCTCAACTTGTCAAAGTCATTCTCCATCCATCTTTGTTCTGTTGCTGGTGAGGCGCTGTGTTCCTTTGGAAGAGGAGAGGTGCTGTGATTTTTAGAATTTTCAGTTTTTCTGTCCTGTTTTTTTCCCCATCTTTGTGGTCTTACCTACCTTTGGTCTTTGATGATGGTGACGTACAGATGGGGTTTTGGTGTGGATGTCCTTTCTGTTTGTTAGTTTTCCTTTTAACAGTCAGGACCCTCAGCTGCAGGTCTGTTGGAGTTTCTGCGAGGTCCACTGCAGACTCTGTTTGCCTGGGTATCAGCAGCGGAGGCTGCAGAACAGCGAATATTGCTGGACAGCAAATATTGCTGTCTGATCATTTCACTGGAGGTTTTGTCTCAGAGGAGTACCCGGCTGTGTGAGGTGTCAGTCTGCCCCTACTGGGGGCTGCCTCCCAGATAGCCTACTTGGGGGTCAGAGACCCACTTGAGGAGGCAGTCTGTCCATTCTCAGATCTCAAACTCTGTGCTGGGAGAACCACTACTCTCTTCAAAGATCAGTTGGAAATGCAGAAATCACCCATCTTCTGCATCACTCACACTGGGAGCTGTAGACTGGAGCTGTTCCTATTCGGCCATCTTGGATGGAGTACCCACATTTTTAACCTGTATGATTTCTTCCAAAATTCTATAGCTTACTTTTTAGATTGAGCCATATATAGTGTACTGCACAAATGGATTCATGTATTTTAAGGTATTTTTAGGAGTAATTTTGACTATACTTGAGCTAATTAACACTGACCTAGAATCTATTCCCTGGTAAAAGTAACTCCATTGCATTCCTATTCTTCAGTCCTTTTGGTAGAATCCCATTTGAGATATTATTGCAACCTGTACTATCCATCTGTCAATGATCTTGCTTTGTACAAAGAAATAAATAGGTGATTCTCTTGCTTTTGACATTTTGGGTTAAGTAGGACTTTTTCCTCTCTCATGTGTCCTTAAGGTTGGCCTCATCTATGTGCGAGTCTATCCAGAATATCTCATAATGGCTTCAGTGTCTGTATTTTTTATTTTTGTGCTCACCTCAAGGCCTTTTTAGTTGAACTTGGCGTCTCTTCGTGCTTTGGCTTAAATCTGAGGGTTGCCTTATTATAATCCTTCAGGAGACTTAGTGTGTTATTCAGAAAGAGTTGGATACAATGCATTTATTTTATAATGCATTTGGACAGAAATATGCCTGGGAAGAATTGAAAGTAGATTGTTCCTTATTTTTGTGTGTCTACTTTGTGACTCAGTGTCTTTACTACAAATAATTTTGATGAGATAAGCAAGATCTGGTTATTATCTAATATGATACCTACAGAGACTCTCCAATCCAAGGCTTTATGAACATCAGAATGTGAAAAGGATGATGAAGGCTTCACTATGTAGTGAAAATATTTATACATTACCACAAAGTCAATTGTCACTCAAATTAAAACAACTGTTTGCAGGGCGTGGTGGCTCACGTAATCCCAGCACTTTGGGCGGCCAAAGTGGGTGGATCACCTGAGATCAGGAGTTTGAGACCAGCCTGGCCAACATGGTGAAATCCCATCTCTACTAAAAAGATAAAAAATTAGCCGAGCGTTGTGGCATGCACTCGTAGTCTCAGCTACTCAGGAGGCTGAGGCATAAGAATTACTTGAACCCAGGAGGCGGAGGTTGTGGTGAGCTGAAACTGCACCACTGCACTCCAGCATGGGTGCCAGAGTGAGACTCTATCTCAAAAACAATAAAAAAAAAAACAAAAAACAAAACCTGTTGTTTTAGCAACAGTTAAAAACAACAAATATTTTAAAACTTTGATAAAAATAATTTTTTTGCTATCAAATTGGATAGAAATTTAAAACACATATTAATGTGGCAAAGATGAGCAGAAATAGTTACTTTCATATACTATTAAGTATAACTTAGAAAAACTTTTGTGTTACCACTTGGGAATATTCATCAGATTTTTAAATTCATATATCTTAGGGCCAATATTTCTACTTGTGGGAAGTGGAATGGTATAGGTACAGGAGTGTTTATTGCAGGCATCTTGGAATCATTAAATGTCCAAAGTGAGGGGGAGGAGTGATTAAATATAGAACAGATGCATATATGGCATTAAAAATTCTCAAAAATATCATTAATCAAAAACAGTTCTGCAAAACAATGCATTTAGAATGATATGTTATATAAAAATTGATTTATAGGTATATATAATAATTTACAATTGCACAAAAACATTAGCAGAGAATAAGGGGGATTCAGTGAAAGGGTGATAACGGGGAGAACAACAAACATCAACAGAGGACCTAATTGTGGCAGACTCTGACTATGTTTTACAACTAAGCAGAGCTTCCAGGGGTTTTATCCTAAACACAGTATCTCTTATCTAGGTATTCTTATGCTTCCACAGCAAAGTATGAATAAGTATTTAATGAAAACAACCTAAATACATTAATTGAAGCTTGCTGGCTAAAGTTGGCTTCTTTTCTGAGGAGTATATATGAAGGTAACTAGCAGCAAAACATCATAGATAGTATCAGTCTTGAGCCCTTTTCACATACTTTACATTTTCCCATCTGTGAAAAGATGCTTTGGAAACAGCCATGAGAGTCCTTCCGAGTAGCCCAATCTCGGCAGCCTTATTAGATGCATAGATGTGTGTCTCCTGGTGAGAGTCTCATGCTGTGAAAGTCATTAGAATAATAAATTAAACTTCTTTGTACACAGGCTTTTTAAGCTTCAGGTGCATATCCTTTTATGCCTTTTCCATTTTCTTATAGCTTGAAGTATTGAGATTGTCAACCAATTCCTTCCTCCAAAGTTTTGCCAGCATAATGAGTTCATGGAGTCACTGATGCCTGAAATAATTTGTGGAGTTTGGGTTGAAATAGCTCCACGTAGTCCTCCTTTTTCCCAGTTCCTAAGAGCTAAGTAAAAAGATAAGACCTAATTAATGAAAATAAACTTCTCAAGGGTCAAAATGGAAGATCGTATAAAATTATTTTTGATATTTTATATTGGAACGTGACTACAGGTTCCACTAATGTCAATATCAAGATTATTCAATAGTACCTATTTATGTGTTGGAAATTATTGCATAAAATTTCAATTTTCACGTAGATATTGGAAGAGGCCTTGGCTGCACCAAATGGAAATTTTATAAATGGAACAATATTTGTGGGGAAGACTTCAGAAAGCAATAACACATAAATTTAACATTAAGCTGTGCCTTTTAAAAGTAATGATATCCAGGCAAATTAGGAGATATATATATTCTTTAAAAAATTTTTTAGATATTGCCATTCAGTTTAAGAAATTCAGTGGAAAAAACATTTTTCCATCATTCGTAATGTTAGCATGGATTATTTTCTCTGTATAGAAGAAGTAAAGGAAAACAATACAACATTACTTCTTACAATGGTGATTGACATCTGGATTTTCTAGGCTGAAATTTGAAAAAAAAATTATTTCAAACTGCAATGAACATGAAACAAAAAGACCGTATTCTTTGTGTTAAATCTCTGTGTATTTGTTCTCTCCGGCCCATACTCTTAGAAAAGATCACCTTTGCTCTCTTAGGTATCTCTGTTAGTCCTTAATTTCTCCTATGGATGCAATGTCCATTGCCGTGGCAGCCTTTAAATCATTCTCCTTCACTTCTGCCATTAGGTACATGCAGCTGTCTATTGTATTTCCTCTGTTACTGAATGGAAAAAGAAATCACCTTAATTTAGCTGCCAATTTTTCTAGTTCCCTGTATTTTATTTTGAAACTTCTTGAACCTAACATTTTCATCGACTTTCTTCCAGTTTTTGAACACTGCCTCCTTAACTTTTGTGAGCTGTAGCAGATTCTTACCAGTTTACTGAGTACTCTCTGGGAAACTCATATTTGACTTAAGTGATTTTACTCATTTGCTCTTATTATTTTGATTGAAGGAAAAAAGTCACATAGTATAATTTTAGCAGAAAGGATGTGAAATAAGAGTTGAACCAACTTTAAGCTTTAAAAATATTCCACACTGTAGTATGCACATAAATTTGAGACAGATAAAGAAATCCTTCTTTGTAAAAATGTAACTAAAGTTAGGTTTATTTTTTTCATATAAAGTGCCTGAAATAATTTGTGGAATTTGAATTGCAAATAGGATATATAATAATTTAAAAGTATGATTACTTTGTTAAGTGATAGTTGTATTATCAGTGCCATGCAGGCATTACCCAAACACATAGATCTAGATTGATCAATTTGAGAACTATAACATGAACTTAGAATTCTAATGAACAATGCCTCCAAATATGTGTTTCTGAATCCTTTTCTTTGTTTTTTAAGCAGGGTCTTGCTCTGTTGCCTAGACTAGAGCACAGTGGTGTATCAAAGTTAACTGCAGCCTCAAATTCCTGGGCTCAATCTTTCCACCTCAGCTCCCGAGTAGCTGGTACTACAGCCATGAGCCACCAGGCTGAGCTAATTTTTAATTTTTTTTTTTTTGTAAAGACATGGTCTCACCATGTTGCCAAGCTGATCTGGGATCAAGCTATCTGCCCACCTCTGCCTCTCAAAGTACTGGTACTATAGGCACGAGCCACCACAGCTGGCGATATCCAACCGTTTTAAGAACTAGAGGGAATGTGGTATCTCTGGGGCCAAGAGTTCCCTGTACACCCCGAAGAGCAAATCAACTACTTTAACACAAATAAAATTAGATTAATCTTCCTGCATCATTTTATTCATCTTTCTATAGCAGGGCTGTGCCACTTTTTGATGACTTTTTGCCATTTAAAAAAAATCTATATCTTGACATGAAAATGAAAGTCAGTCTCTAATAGAAAAGCATTTTGGTCCTTGATCTAGTAATCAAAAATTATAAAGGCTGATCAGCAACCTAAATGTCTAAGGATGGGAAAAACATTATATAGAACACAAAGTGATATTTGGTAACACATGGAAGAACTAAAAAGGAAAAAGACTACAAATTTGTATATAACATCTAGTGAAAATAGTGTAAACATTATTTCTGAGTTGAATCTACAGTATTTATGGGGAGAATTGAATGTGCTTAAAATTTTGATATGTTTTTCCATTTTATGAAAAAACTGGGCAATGTGAATTAAAAATTAATATTCATTTCATCATTAATCGTAATAGAAAAGTGATTTTACCTAATTCAAATAATATGTAAGCATTCAGTTATTTTACAGCTCTATGTATATCTCTGCTAAAACATATATTCAAAAATGTTTTTAATAACCTGAAAAACAATTGGAAGATACTAAGAAAGCAACATACAATGTGAGTGTCTATGTGTGTGAGTGAGAGAGACAGAGACTGAGACAAGAAATAGCATTTAATATGATGTTGAAAGGAAATGTGCCAATATAAAAGCATTGGTATAATCACAGACATTTTAAATACAATTCTCCATATTCCAAACTGGCTGTTAACATATATTTATATTTATAATCAGAAACACACAATAAATAGTATGTTATTTACAAACAAAGCATAATACTCGAAGAATGTACTATTTTTAAAATAATGTCTGCACTTGCTTATAGGAATATAATTGCCTTTTGTTTATTGCTGACTTTCTGTAGTTTTCCATTTTTTCTTATAAAGATCATGTATCGCTCTTAGAAGAAAATATACAGTTGATTTTTAAAGAGAAGCAAATAATATTCCCCTATGCTTTGATGAAGTTAGAAAAATAAGACAGTAATGCACTTTCTCTACAACTCGATTATTACTAATCAGGAAGGCCAATAGTACATTTTATTTTATTATGCTTTCTTCCTCTGTTCTAAGCCAATAGATAAAAACAAAATTAAGAAGGATATGTTCAAACATCCATAAGAAAAAAAATCAAGATTTCAACTTGGATAGAAATGAGGGAAACATTGCTATGTCTTTCTTTTAAACATATAGACCAGTTTGCACACACAACTCACTGAAACTGTGACTAGCTCTTCAAATCCTGCATGAGTAGTCAGATAATTGTAAAATGTCTCTTTGTATATAGATATGGAATACTTATATGGCCATCAATTTAGTTGACTTTCTATCAAAATGGAGAAGTTTTATCCTGAAATAGCTTACCAATAGAAGTTAGGAGTGGGTCTAACATTGCATTATTTGGTGGAAAAGACCATCAAGGTCTGTGCAGTAAAGCTGATGCAGCTCTGTGAACTAGCAAATCCTATTAGTACTTAGCCTGATCACCTGGGAAGATGAAATTGTCCTTACTGAGATGTGGAAGGCTGAAAGTGAAACAGGTTGATCTATATTTATTGGAGTATTGCTGGGTAGAAAATTTGTCATCACGTTATCCCCAATGCCTAGTATCTAGGTATCTAGTGGCACTTAATAGGTATTCGGTATATATTTGTTGAATAAATTCCTGAATTCTAAAAGGCTTCAATCTGTTTTTCACATCACTAATGAAAAGTGAGAGTTCACGAGGAGCTGTTAAAAAAAAAGTCTTCACTTTAAGTTTAAATAGAATGAAGAAAAATGAGAATATTTTTAGATTTTTTGAGTCTGTGACAGTCTCAATTTGTATTAGTCTTTTTTAAAAATCTCACAAACATTTACAGAGAAAAAGGAATGCTTATGTACTGTTGCTGGGAATGTAAATTAGTTCAATCACTGTGGAAAACAGTGTGGTGATTCCTCAAATACCTGAAAACAGAAATACCATTCGACTCAGCAATCCCATTACTGAGTATATACCCAAATGAATATAAATCGGTCTACATACACGCATATGTTTGTTGCAGCAGTATTCACAATAGCAAAGACATAGAATCAACCTAAATATCTATCAGTGGTAGACTGGATAAAGAATATGTGGTACATATACATCATGGAATACTGTGCAGGCATAAATAAAAGAACAAGATCATGTCATTTGCAGGAACATGGATAGAGCTGAAGCCATTATCCTCAGCAAACTAATGCAGGAACAACAAGCCACGTACCATATGTTCTCACTTATAACTGGGAGCTAAATGATGAGAACACACAGACACATAGAGGGGAACAGCAGGCACTGGGGCCTACTTTGAGAGTGGAGGGTCAGAGGAGGGAGAGGATCAGGAAAAATAACTAATGGGTACTAGACTTAACACCTGGGTGGTGAAATAATCTTACAACCAACCCCCATGACACAAGTTTACCTATATAATGAATTGCACATGTATGCCTGAAATAAAATAAATTTTAAAAATCTCACTAATGTTTATATTAGGTTGGTGCAAAAGCAATTGTTTTTTGCCATTACCTTCAATGGCAAAAACTGCATTTACTTTTGCACCAACCTAATAGTCATTTAAAGGAAACTTCTTAAGCCAGTGTCCCCAACTCAGATTCTCAGATCATCATTCCTTAACACACACACACACACACACACACACACACACACTTTGAGTGAGGGTGAGGAGGGGAGAGGGAACAATGAAGAAAAAGTTCTGCTAATTAAGGGAACTGCTGAAGTTTCAGCTAGTCTTGGTGATGGTTGAAATAACATCAAGGAAAGAGAGAATATAGGAAAGACAGGTGGGAAAATGATTCAGAGTCTAGAGCTAAGGGACAAAGAAGAGGCAGAAAATATGGGGAACTAATGTAGAATAGATTATTGATCCTAGAAATGAATGTAGCTAAAATTCTTTCCAGTAAAGAGGTCCCAAATTGGTGACAGTTAGGACTTTTAAAGGTAGCCATTCTTATCACACTCTCCAATTCTACCCCGATTTACAGTGATAAGTTTTCTTAGTAAAGAAGCAGCTTTGTCTGAAACCTGAATTCCAAACATCCAAGACTTTGGCTTAATTAATCTGAAGATACAATGCAGGCACCAGCTTTTCTTTCAGAGGTTATTTTAAGTTTAAAATTATGTCTTCCTATCAAATAGCCCAAATAAATGACTTTGTGGTTTTCCTTTCATACATTCAGGGATGATAGACAGCCCGGCCTCATGACAGGTGTTCTGGGAGGTCTTTTTAATTGACTTATCTATAGATGTAAAGAATTTGAACAACCAAGTTGTCTGGTATTTTCTCTATCACTTTCCCGAGGGACTTTTCTTAAGAGAACAAGTGAACTATGATGTCATTATGTCATTTATTGGTTTTAGTTGGACTTTGTTGAACCTATGAACCTGTCTGAGATATAGTGGTAATATCTTGCAGCTCATGTCTGAAAATTTATGTGAACACTTCATAGAAAGTTCTGTTCAGGTTGTACATCCATTTTCATGTTAGATAACTTGTTTTGGGAGTTCTGCCTCTTAGTAAATTTATTGCTTTTGATAATCTGTAGAACTTTTAATTTCTAGATTTTAGTTCTTTTTAGATTCAACTGTGCACACTCTTCAGATTTAGTACTTGGCTTTTAAGGCATATTTAGACCAGACCCTTTCTATTGGTTAACTGTGGTATAAACCTGGCTCCTCCACTTGTGAGACTCTTAGATTCCAAGTGTCTAATAAATCACCAGAGGAGGAATAATTAAAAGCTTCTTTCAGTTCTAGTATTAAATCAACAAGATTGCCTGGACCTTGCTTCTAGATGTGCTGTAATTTATACTATTAGTGTGGATTGTTTTGGTTTTCTAAAAATAATAAATGACCCAGTGAATAGCATTTGGCCAGAGGCATACAAGAAACAATCCATAGTATATAGATTTGTTCAATGGCATTTAAAAGACCTTGATTAGAATTCAGTCTGGGCTGGAGTGATGAGAATGCTGTTTACTGATGGCTGTTTGAAGTCTCCCTACATGGCAGAGGCTAGAGGGATTCACAAATAGTAACATTTCTTAACTCCAATGGCAGGATCCAGCTGTCTGGAAGAGCTGACATTTTAAAAGAGAGGTATAAAAATGTCTGAATGTCATGATTGCTAATGTCATTTTCATGATTTTATTTTTAAGTGATCTTTGTTTGCTCAGTGCTCCAGCAATAAGTTGGGTTAGAATTCCCAAAGCGCTGAGTTGAAAATTCCTTGTGAAAATGGTTTTGTTCATGGAGTGGGAATTATCTTCTCTGACAAAGCTATTCACTCATACCTGCGGTTTCTGCCACCCAACCTAAGAATCATTTCAACATACTTAATGTTTTTAGATCGGTAACACAGGGATAGAGGAGAGGCAGGGAGAAGGCAGGTACAAGCCAATAAGTTTGAATAGTTCACCTTTGAAACAGAAACAGACATTTGATTGGTTTTGCCAGTGAGCCTGGGAAATTCCTGGTGTTGAAAAAGCAAAAACATGTACTTGATGGTCCAGACAAGTTTATGAACCGGAATGGGATTTAAATATCTAGCTGTAAAATTATGTTGGAAACACACAGACACACACATGCTTTACTGAGAGAGAAAACGTGGTCACTGCTTGCAAGGAACTAAGGGACACCATGCACCAATAACTATATTAAAACATGATAGTGATAGTATTTGTTGTTTGTATAAGCATATGTGTGAATATGTATGAGTGTATGTGAGAACATGTATGTGTCTGTGTATGGGTGTTATTTTAAAGGAAGGTATGAGATGGCACATGTAACGTAAGTAATTTTGTTTTATTGGTTCCAAGGAAGCCTTTACATTTGATCTAAGTTTCTCAGGAAAGGGCCAGAGTAAAGATAGATAAGATACTCTGGAGGAGAGAGGAATTAAAATCAGCAAACCTGACTGACCCAGAGCTTAGACAACTAGGCTAAGTTTCAATCAGTTTCATTTACAAAAAGTTTTTTTTTTAATTATTTTTCCATATCCTTATCACCTTTAAAAGTTTCCTTTATTCATTTATTTCTTCATTTATTAATCATTTGAACATTTTTAGGTAACAAGCATGTATCAACATTCTGTTTGATGGGAGAGATTCAAAGATAACTTCTAGATCACAGAACAATAAGCATAGCCAAAAGGCACCTGGTAAGTAGGGGGAAGAGGAAGTCACTGTAGAAGTGCACATAAGCTTCCAATGATTGCCGTTAGAATGCAAATTCAAATGTGTGAAACAAGTAAAAAACTCTGTCTCTACTAAACTACAAAAAAAATTATCTGGATATGGGGACGTGCACCTGTAGTCCCAGCTACTCAGGAGGCTGAGGCAGGAGAATTGTTTGAACCCAGGAGGTGGAGGCTGCAGTGAGCGAGATCACGCCACTGCACTCCAGCCTGGGTGACAGAGCAAGACTCTGTCTCAAAAAAAAAAAAAAAAAAAAAAAAAAAAAAAAAAAAAAAAAAAAAAAAAAGTTTACCAAAGCATTGATTTTAATTTATTTAAAAAAGAACTTTAATAATTCTGGGTTCTATTTGTTTATAATGAGATAAGCTAAAGTGTCGTTAGTTTCCCCTTCTGATAAACAGGATGTTACCTAGTAAATAATAAAACAGAAATATTTCAGAAATTTAGGTTGGAAACTATTGAAAAAAAATAATGGCTTTGTTGGGAGGCAAAGTCCCAATGTCTCTTTGAGCCAATAAGCAACCAAATAATTCAACTTGATTTTTTAAATTGCACTGTTTTTATGTATTGGTTTTTTGTTCCTCTCTCTCAATTTTACTGTTATTCCTCTAATAATAAATGTCTTGGGGAGACAAAGCACATCTTTCTTGTGTGATGGGAAAAGGGAAACTACTTTTTTTTTTTTTTTTTTTCTGAAGGGCGCTACTAGCCTTATTTTTTTTTTTTATGGTTCTTATGGAATATATATATTTTTTATTATTATACTTTAGGTTTTAGGGTACATGTGCGCAATGTGCAGGTTTGTTACATATGTATCCATGTGCCATGTTGGTTTGCTGCACCCATTAACTCGTCATTTAGCATTAGGTATATCTCCTAATGCTGTCCCTCCCCCCTCCCCCCACCCCACAACAGTCCCCGGAGTGTGATGTTCCCCTTCCTGTGTCCATGAGTTCTCATTGTTCAATTCCCACCTATGAGTGAGAACATGCAGAGTTTGGTTTTTTGTCCTTGCAATAGTTTACTGAGAATGATGTTTTCCAGTTTCATCCATGTCCCTACAAAGGACATGAACTCATCATTTTTTATGGCTGCATAGTATTCCATGGTGTATATGTGCCACATTTTCTTAATCCAGTCTATCGTTGTTGGGCATTTGGGTTGGTTCCAAGACTTTGCTATTGTGAATAGTGTTGCAACAAACATACGTGTGCATGTGTCTTTATAGCAGCATGATTTATAGTCCTTTGGGTATATACCCAGTAATGGGATGGCTGGGTCAAATGGTATTTCTAGTTCTAGATCCCTGAGGAATGGCCACACTGACTTCCACAATGGTTGAACTAGTTTACAGTCCCACCAACAGTGTAAAAGTGTTCCTATTTCTCCACATCCTCTCCAGCACCTGTTGTTTCCTGACTTTTTAATGATGGCCATTCTAACTGGTGTGAGATGGTATCTCATTGTGGTTTTGATGTGCATTTCTCTGATGGCCAGTGATGATGAGCATTTCTTCATGTGTTTTTTGGCTGCATAAATGTCTTTTTTTGAGAAGTGTCTGTTCATGTCCTTCGCCCACTTTTTGATGGGGTTGTTTGTTTTTTTCTTGTAAATTTCTTTGAGTTGATTGTAGAATCTGGATATTAGCCCTTTGTCAGATGAGTAGGTTGCAAAAATTTTCTCCCATTCTGTAGGTTGCCTGTTCACTCTGATGATAGTTTCTTTTGCTGTGCAGAAGGTCTTTAGTTTAATTAGATCCGATTTGTCAATTTTGGCCTTCGTTGCCATTGCTTTTGGTGTTTTAGACATGAAGTCCTTTCCTATGCCTATGTCCTGAATGGTATTGCCTAGGCTTTCTTCTAGGGTTTTTATGGTTTTAGGTCTAACATGTAAGTCTTTAATCCATCTTGAATTAATTTTTGTATAAGGTGTAAGGAAGGGATCCAGTTTCAGCTTTCTACCTATGACTAGCCAGCTTTCCCAGCACCATTTATGAAATAGGGAATCCTTTCCCCATTGCTTGTTTTTGTCAGGTTTGTCAAAGATCAGATAGTTGTAGATATGTGGCATCATTTCTGAGGGCTCTGTTCTGTTCCATTGATCTATGTCTCTGTTGTGGTACCAGTACTATGCTGTTTTGGTTACTGTAGCCTTGTAGTATAGTTTGAAGTCAGATAGCGTGATGCCTCCAGCTTTGTTCTTTTGACTTAGGATTGACTTGGCAATGTGGGCTCTTTTTTGGTTCCATATGAACTTTAAAGAGGTTTTATCCAATTCTGTGAAGAAAGTCATTGGTAGCTTGATGGGGATGGCATTGAATCTATAAATGACCTTGGGCAGTATGGCCATTTTCACGATATTGATTCTTCCAACCCATGAGCATGGAATGTTCTTCCATTTGTTTGTATCCTCTTTTATTTCATTGAGCAGTGGTTTGTAGTTCTCCCTGAAGAGGTCCTTCACATCCCTTGTAAGTTGGATTCCTAGGTATTTTATTCTCTTTGAAGCAATTGTGAATGGGAGTTCACTCATGATTTGGCTCTCTGTTTGTCTGTGATTGGTGTACAAGAATGCTCGTGATTTTTGTACATTGATTTTGTATCCTGAGACTTTGCTGAAGTTGCTAATCCGCTTAAGCAGATTTTGGGCTGAGACAATGGGGTTTTCTAGATATACAATCATGTCATCTGCAAACAGGGACAATTTGACTTCCTCTTTTCCTAATTGAATACCCTTTATTTCTTTCTCCTGCCTGATTGCCCTGGCCAGAACTTCCAGCACTATGTTGAATAGGAGTGGTGAGAGAGGGCATCCCTGTCTTGTGCCAGTTTTCAAAGGGAATGCTTCCAGTTTTTGCCCATTCAGTATGATATTGGCTGTGGGTTTGTCATAGATAGCTCTTATTATTTCGAGATACATCCCATCAATACCTAATTTATTGAGAGTTTTTAGCATGAAGGTTGTTGAATTTTGTCAAAGGCCTTTTCTGCATCTATTGAGATAATCATGTGGTTTTTGTCTTTGGTTCTGTTTATATGCTGGATTACATTTATTGATTTGCGCATGTTGAACCAGCCTTGCATCCCAGGGATGAAGCCCACTTGATCATGGTGGATAAGCTTTTTGATGTGCTCCTGGATTCAGTTTGCCAGTATTTTATTGAGGATTTTTGCATCAATGTTCATCAGGGATATTGGTCTGAAATTCTCTTTTTTGGTTATGTCTTTGCCAGGCTTTGGTATCAGGACGATGCTGGCCTCATAAAATGAGTTAGGGAGGATTCCCTCTTTTTCTGTGGATTGGAATAGTTTCAGAAGGAATGGTACCAGTTCCTCCTTGTACCTCTGGTAGAATTTGGCTGTGAATCCATCAGGTCCTGGACTCTTTTGGGTTGGTAAGCTATTGATTATTGCCACAATTTCAGAGCCTGTTATTGGTCTATTCAGAGATTCAAATTCTTCCTGGTTTAGTCTTGGGAGGGTGTATTTGTCGAGGAATTTATCCATTTCTTCTAGATTTTCTCGTTTATTTGTGTAGAGGTGTTTGTAGTATTCTCTGATGGTAGATTGTATTTCTGTGGGAATCGGTGGTGATAACCCCTTTTTCATTTTTTATTGCATCTATTTGATTCTTCTCTCTTTTCTTCTTTATTAGTCTTGCTAGTGGTCTATGAATTTTGTTGGTCTTTTCAAAAAACCAGCTCCTGGATTCATTAATTTTTTGGAGGGTTTTTTGTGTCTCTATTTCCTTCAGTTCTGCTCTGATCTTAGTTATTTCTAGCCTTCTGCTAGCTTTTGAATGTGTTTGCTCTTGCTTTTCTGGTTCTTTTAATTGTGATGTTAGGGTGTCAATTTTGGATCTTTCCTGCTTTCTCTTGTGGGCATTTAGTGCTATAAATTTCCCTCTACACACTGCTTTGAATGTGTCCCAGAGATTCTGGTATGTTTTGTCTTTGTTCTCATTGGTTTCAAAGAATATCTTTATTTCTGCCTTCATTTCATTATGTACCCAGTAGTCATTCAGGAGCAGGTTGTTCAGTTTCCATGTAGTTGAGTGGTTTTGAGTGTTTCTTAATCCTGAGTTCTAGTTTGATTGCACTGTGGTCTGAGAGACAGTTTGTTAGAATTTCTGTTCTTTTACATTTGCTGAGGAGAGCTTTACTTCCAACGATGTGGTCAATTTTGGAATAGGTGTGGTGTGGTGCTGAGAAAAATGTATATTCTGTTGATTTGGGGTGGAGAGTTCTGTAGATGTCTATTAGGTCCACTTTGTGCAGAGCTGAGTTCAATTCCTGGATATCCTTGTTAACTTTCTGTCTCGTTGATCTGTCTAATGTTGACAGTGGGATGTTAAAATCTCCCATTATTATTGTGTGAGAGTTTAAGTCCCTTTGTAGGTCACTCAGGACTTGCTTTATGAATCTAGGTGCTCCTGTGTTGGGTGCATATATATTTAGGATAGTTAGCTCTTGTTGTTGAATTGATTCCTTTACCATTATGTAATGGCCTTCTTTGTCTCTTTTGATCTTTGTTGGTTTAAAGTCTGTTTTATCAGAGACTAGGATTGCAACCCCTGCCTTTTTTTGTTTTCCATTTGCTTGATAGATCTTCCTGCATCTCTTTATTATGAGTCTATGTGTGTCTCTGCACGTGAGATGGGTTTCCTGAATACAGCACACTGATGGGTCTTGACTCCTTATCCAGTTTGCCAGTCTGTGTCTTTTAATTGGAGCATTTAGCCCGTTTACATTTAAAGTTAATATTGTTATGTGTGAGTTTGATCCTGTCATCATGATGTTAGCTGGTTATTTTGCTCGTTAGTTGATGCAGTTTCTTCCTAGCCTCGATGGTCTTTACAATTTGGCATGTTTTTGCAGTGGCTGGTACCGGTTGTTCCTTTCCATGTTTAGTGCTTCCTTCAGGAGCTCTTTTAGGGCAGGCCTGGTGGTGACAAAATCACTCAGCATTTGCTTGTCTGTAAAGTATTTTATTTCTCCTTCACTTATGAAGCTTAGTTTGGCTGGATATGAAATTCTGGGTTGAAAATTCTTTTCTTTAAGAATGTTGAATATCGGCCCCCACTCTCTTCTGGCTTGTAGAGTTTCTGCCGAGAGATTAGCTGTTAGTCTGATGGGCTTCCCTTTGTGGGTAACCCGACCTTTCTCTCTGGCTGCCCTTAACATTTTTTCCTTCATTTCAACTTTGGTGAATCTGACAATTATGTATCTTGGAGTTGCTCTTCTCAAGGCGTATTTTTGTGGCGTTCTCTGTATTTCCTGAATCTGAATGTTGGCCTGCCTTGCTAGATTGGGGAAGTTCTCCTGGATAATATCTGTACACCAATCAGACGTAGATTTGGTCTTTTCACATAGTCCCAAATTTCTTGGAGGCTTTGTTCGTTTCTTTTTATTCTTTTTTCTCTAAACTTCCCTTCTCACTTCATTTCATTCATTTCATCTTCCATCACTGATACCCTTTCTTCCAGTTGATCACGTCGGCTACCGAGGCTTCTGCAATCTTCGTGTAGTTCTCGAAACTTGGCTTTCAGCTCCATCAGCTCCTTTAAGCCCTTGTCTCCATTTGTTATTCTAGTTATCCATTCATCTAATTTTTCTTCAAAGTTTTTAACTTCTTTGCTATTGTTTTGAATTTCCTCCTGTAGCTCGGAGTAGTTTGATCGTCTGAAGCCTTCTTCTCTGAACTCGACGAAGTCATTCTCCATCCAGCTTTGTTCCGTTTCTGCTGAGGAACTGCATTCCTTTGGAGGAGGAGAGGTGCTCTGCTTTTTAGAGTTTCCAGTTTTTGTGCTCTGTTTTTTCCCCATCTTTGTGGTTTTATCTACTTTTGATCTTTGATGATGGTGATGTACAGATGGGATTTTGGTGTGGATGTGCTTTCTGTTTGTTAGTTTTCCTTCTACCAGACAGGACCCTCAGCTGCAGGTCTGTTGGAGTTTGCTAGAGGTCCACTCCAGACCCTGTTTGGCTGAGTGTCAGCAGCAGTGGCTGCAGAACAGTGGATTTTCGTGAGACCACAAATTCAGCTGTCTGATAGTTCCTCTGGAAGTTTTGTCTCAGTGGAGTACCTAGCTGAGTGAGGTGTCAGTCTGTTCCTACTGGGGGGTGCCTCCTAGTTAGGCTGTTCAGGGGTCAGGGACCCACTTTAGGAGGCAGTCTGTCCATTCTCAGATATCCACCTGCATGCTGGGAGAACCACTACTCTCTTCAAAGCTGTCAGACAGGGACATTTAAGTCTGCAGAGGTTCCTGCTGAATTTTTGTTTGTCTGTGCCCTGTCCCCAGAGGTGGAGCCTACAGAGGCAGGCAGGCCTCCTTGAGCTGTGGTGGGCTCCATGCAGTTCGAGCTTCCTGGCTGCTTTGTTTACCTAAGCAAGCCTTGGCAATGCTGGGCGCCCCTCCCCCAGCCTCGCTGCCGCCTTGCAGTTTGATCTCAGACTGCTGTGCTAGCAATCAGCGAGACTCCATGGGCATAAGATCCTCCGAGCCAGGTGCGGGACACAATCTCCTGGTGTGCTGTTTTCCAAGCCCGTTGGAAAGGGCAGTATTAGGGTGGGACTGACCCGATTTTGCAGGTGCCATCTGTTCCCCCTTTCTTTGACTAAGAAAGGGAACTCCCTGACCCCTTGGGCTTCCCTAGTGAGGCAATGCCTTGCCCTGCTTCGGCTTGCGCACAGTGCGCCACACCAACTCTCCTGCACCCACTGTTTGGCACTCCCTAGTGAGATGAACCCGGTACCTCAAACGGAAATGCAGAAATCACCCATCTTCTGTGCCGCTCACGCTGGGAGCTGTAGACCAGAGCTGTTCCTATTCGGCCATCTTGCCTCCACCCCCCACCCCCGAAAAGGGAAACTACTATTTGAAGTATCTACTCTGCCTAAAATTGGCATTGCATAAAATGGAAAAAGGACAAAAAGATTTGTTTTACTCATCTATAAAATGGGAATGATAATAGAACCTGCCAAATAGCATTATTGTGATGTTTCAGTGAGAGAGAGAGAAAAAAACAAATGCCTTGAAACCATTAGAGTGGTCGCTGGAATATAGTAATTGCTCATTTATGTTATCTCTATTTTATGCTTATATATTATTGAACCTAAATATAAATTTTTAAAACTAGCAGGAAAAATTCTAAGACTGGGCACACATAACTTTCTCTGGGTTTTTAATCCCGCAAAGCAGGTGCTTGAAATTACTTTCTGAATTATTGTATGATGTTTCTTATATTAGAGTTACTGTCTGGAGGCCACATGCATGGGGTGGTGATGTCATGGTCTCTTTGTGTGTTAATCTTGAATTCCTTCTGTTCATTTGCTTCCAGAACCCAATGATCATGGGCAATCCAGTGAGTTCTCAGCACTGTTACTCAGGGTAGAAGCAGCTTCTGAAACAGAAAAAAGAAAAAAGATACTATTTGGTCATGCCAAGGATAATCCTCCCCCTAAAAGAAATTTTGGCTTACTAATAATACCAGCTGGGTGTTCTCCCTAACTTCTGGATGCACATATGTAACAAATAATTGTGATTCAGCAAAAGAAAGAGTGAATGGAAATGGAACAAATTGAAACAATTAACCAAAAGATGCAGAAGGGAAACAAGAGTCAGACTTGACCCCTAGACCTTGTGGGAAGGAAACCCTTGGTGTTGGTTTAAAAAATGGTAATGATCAGTTTCTGTTTCCAGACCGTTATCAGTGGTTAAGGTCCTTATGATTTGTGCTAGAGACTGAGAAGGAATGCTAGCATATGAAACCAAGCAAAGAAGTGGCAAGTAATTGAGCCTTGAGGGATCCCTTTGGAAAGCATCTTGTCATTTAGAATGATGCATTTTTGATATTCATCTAGCTGGTTTCTGAGTGCCTGTTTGCAGGAAATGAAATTCTAGGCTTTGCTCTTTGAAAAGGGTTGGATAGGGGTGGGTAGTGTTCTCAGAAGTAATCAAAGCATTTTAGTATTAAAGATGACTGTGGAATGTTTAGAGCTAGAGGCACAATGATGCAAATCAAATGGCGTGTTAGTATCCTGCCTAGTAAATGTGGAAGCCTTAAAAATTCTGCTGGTGGATGGGTGGTCAGCATTAGGGCATTAGACACAAGGCACTGGGGCAAAGAAACCCAGAAGGCTATGCACTTTTGCTGGGAAAGAGAGTTTACTGTGAGGGCTGAGTGGGACAGCAATGGGCTTGCAGAGAAGGGGAAATGTATCAGCCTAGGGACTATAAGCATTTGACTTTTCTCCATCTGCGTGTAACAACCAATCCAAAATGGCAGAGATCAGCAAGAAGAAGATACTAACATTGTGAAGATGGATCATTCACAACCTAGATAAACAGCCTTTTAGAAAATGTGAGTTGATTTTATAAGGAGAATATATCAGTAAAGATGTAGAAGTTACTGGTTTGCTACAGATAGCTCAGACCAGCTTGTGAGAGATGAGTTTTTGATTTCCCAGGAATTTTTCAAGCTGGTTTTGAAACAGAGCCAATATTAAAAGTTACATCATAGAAACATACACAGATAGTGTGTAACTTAGTGATGGCTTGAAAGCAATTTGCATTTAGTAGAAACTGTACTTTGGGTACCCATACAAACATTCTGTTTTTCACTTTCAGTACAGTAGTCAATAAATTACCTAAGATATTCAAGACATTATTATCAGATAGGCTTTGTGTTAGATGATTTTGCCCAACCGTAGTCTAATGTAAGTGTTCTGAGCATGTTTAAGTTAGGCTAGGCGAAGCTATGATGTTTGGTACACTAGATGTATGAAATGCATTTTCAACTTGTGATACTTTCAATTTAAAATGATTCGTTGGGATGTAACCCAATAATAACTTGAGCAGCAACTGTATTTGAATAAATTACAGTATACTGAAAAGGCACTACTCAAAACTCATCATGTCATAATAACTGTACTATGTTTTACCATTATCTATGCTTTTGCAGCTATTTATGTGTATTGTGTCTGTATGATGACAATACTATATAATGAGGTGCTACTGCACATTTCTTTCCAAACCTGCATTCTATAATGTGATGTTGGTGGCTTGAAATTGGCTTTCCGCTACAGTAACCAAAACAGCATGGTACTAGTACAAGAACAGAAACATAGACCAGTGGCACAGAATAGAGAACTCAGAAGTAAGTCTGCACACCTACAACCATCTGATCTTTGACAAACCTGACAAAAAACAAGCAATAGGGAAAGGATTTCTTATTTAATAAAGGGTGTTGGGGGCTGGGCGTGGTGGCTCACGCTTGTAATCCCAGCACTTTGGGAGGCCGAGGCGGGCGGATCACGAGGTCAGGAGATCGAGACCATGGTGAAACCCCGTCTCTACTAAAAATACAAAAAAAAAAAAAAATTAGCCGGGCGTGATGGTGGGCGCCTGTAGTCCCAGCTACTCGGAGAGGCTGAGGCAGGAGAATGGTGTGAACCCGGGAGGCGGAGCTTGCAGTGAGCCGAGACTGCGCCACTGCACTCCAGCCTGGGCGACAGAGCGAGACTCCGCCTCAAAAAAAAAAAAAAAAAAAGGGTGTTGGGAAAACTAGCTGGCTATATACAGAAAATTGAAACTGGACCCCTTCTTTGTACCATATAGTAAATCAACTCAAGTCAGATTAAAGACTTAAATGTAAAACTCAAAGCTGTAAAAATCCTAGAAGAAAATCTAGGCAATACCATTCAGACCATAGGCACAGGCAAGTATTTCATGATGAAGACACCAAAAGCAATTGCAGCAAAAGCAAAAATTGACAAATGGGATCTAATTAAACTAAAGAGCTTCTGCACAGCAAAAGAAACTATCATCAGAGTGAACAGACAACCTACAGAATAGGAGAAAATTTTTGCAGTCTATCCATCTGACAAAGCTCTGTTATCCAGCATCTACAAGGAACTTAAACAAATTTCCAAGAAGAAAACAACCCCATTAAAAAGTGAACAAATGACGTGAACAGACACTTATCAAAAGAAGACATACATGCAGCCAACAAACATATGAGAAAAAGCTCAATATCACTAATCATCAGAGAAATGCAAATCAAAAGCAGTGTGATACCATCTCACAGCAACCAGAATGGTTATTATTAAAAAGTCAATAAAACAACAGATGCTGGCAAGGTTATGGAGAAAAGGGAACAATTTTACACATTGGTGAAAGTGTAAATTAGTTCAACCATTGTGGAAGATAGTGTGGGAATTCCTCAAAGACCTAGAGAGAGAAATACCATTTGACCTAGCAGTCCCACTGGGTATCTATCCAAAGGAATAGAAATCATTCTATTATAAAGATACATGCACATGCATGTTCATTGTAGCACTATTCACAATACCAAATACATGGAATCAACCTAAATGCCCATGAATGATGGATTAAATAAAGAAAATGTGGTACATATACAATATGGAATACTATGAAACGGAATGAGATCATGTCCTTTGCAGGGACATGAATGGAACTGGAGGCCATTATCCCTAGCAAACTAATGCAGAAACAGAAAACCAAATACCATGTGTTCTCACTTATAAGTGGGAGCTGAATGATGAGAACACATGAACACATCATGGGGAACAACACACACTGGGTCTTGTGAGAGGGTGGGGGGTGGGAGGAGAGAGAGCATCAGGAAGAACAGCTAATGTATAGTGGCCTTAATACCTAAGCGATGGGATAATTTGTACAGCAAACCACTCTGGCGCACGTTTAACAATGTAACACACCTGTACATCCTGTGCATATATCCCTCATCTTAAAAGTTGGAAATAAAAAAATAAAAACAAATTGGCTTTCCATTTACCCCTTTGATTGCCCTTACCCGTATCCATATGTAAAGCAGCAGCAGGGTGGTGATTCTGAATGTTTCACGGGAGCTGTTAAAAAGACACAATGTGGGATGGGTGTGGTGGTTCACACCTGTAATCCCAGCACTTTGGGAGGCTGAGGCGGGTGGACCACCTGAGGCTAGGAGTTCGAGACCAGCCTGACCAACATGGTGAAACTTCGTCTCTACTAAAAAATACAAAAAGATGGCCATGCACAGTGGCTCACACCTGTAATCCCAGCACTTTGGGAGGCCGAGGTGGGCGGATCACGAGGCAGGAGATCGAGACCATCCTGGCTAATTTGGTGAAACCCCATCTCTACTAAAAATACAAAAAATTAGCCTGGCATGGTGGTGGGCACCTGTAGCCCCAGCTACTCAGGAGGCTGAGGCAGGAGAATTGTTGAACCCAGGAGGCAGAGGTTGCAGTGAGCCGAGATCGCGCCACTGCACTCCAGCCTGGTGACAGAGCAAGACTACATCTCAAAAAACAACAACAACAACAACAAAATACAAAAAAATTTGCCAGAAGTGGTGGCGGATGCCTGTAATCCCAGCTACTCAGGAGGCTGAGGCAGGAAAATCACTTGAGTCTGGGAGGCAGAGGTTGTGGTGAGCCAAGATCATGGCATTGCACTGTAGCCTGGGTGACAAGAGCAAAACTCTGTCTCAGAAAAAAAAAAAAGAGAGAGAAAAAGGCACAACACGTAATGCTATTTGCTAAAGTCAGCCTCTTTATGGGTCTTTTGTTGACTTCTTCCTTAGTGGCTCCACTTCTTAGAAGTTAATGAGCAAGTCCTGCTATAGCAGCAGAGCCTCTACCAAAGCAGGGGGACTTCAGGGAATCACTGGTTGTCGGATGTGCTGGGCATGAATATGAGCGTGAACAGAGGAAAAGTGTCTGATTTAACTGGTCTCGGGTGAGGCCTGCATGTTGGGATATTTAGAGGCTCCCCAATGATACTAATAAGAAACCAAGGTTGAAAACCACTTGTAGGCCAAACTGCGATTAATTTTTGCCTTCCACCTCCTTATCAATGTCCTCTTTCCCTTATGACCCTGCTGCCTACCTGACTCAGTTGCGTCCACTTTCTCAGTGAATCTTCCTTTACCTCCATGTTGGCTGCCAGCTTCAAGATTGCATGCCCCCCTGAGCACCTTCTCTCTAAACAAGAGAGGTATTCCTTTCCAAGAGTTCCATTAAAAGTCCAAAGGAGAAGTTAACTGGCCTGACTTTGGACCATGTGTGCCCATCTCTCAACGAATCACTGTAGCCAGGGCAGTCATCCCTTTGCCCAGCCATGCTCCTATATCAGAGAAGCACTGCCATGACAGATATTGGGCAAACTGATATATGACCCCCAATAGTGGGTTTGGTGCTCATTATTGTTAATGCATGTGTTAAGGGTTTCATTCTAATCATCTACAAAAGTGGTTGTTGTCTTTAAAATGTTACCAAAAGTAGTCTTTTAGCAAGAATCTTACTAGAATAAAGTGGCTCTTGCTACCTGTATTTTTAATCAGCCCGTGTATATTGATCCCATTCCTGATATTATAACCTCAATAGCCCCAATTCCTCTTATTGAGCATTGGTTGCTAGGGAAAGCAAAAAGTTATAGTGGAAAAACTCCTGAGATTTCCTCTTTAATTTGCCTCTGTCTGCCTCTAACTAGCTTTGAGGTCTTGGACAGGTCCTTTAACAGTTCTCTATCAGCTGCTTAGACTGTGAAATAGAGATTAAAATACCTGTCTATTTCAGACCGGGCATGGTGGCTTATGCCTGTAATGCCAGCACTTTGGGAGGCCGAGGAGGAGGAGGGTGGATCCCGAGATCAGGAGATCGAGACCATCCTGGCTAACACAGTGAAACCCCGTTTCTACTAAAAATACAAAAAATTAGCCAGGCGTGGTGGCGGGCGCCTGTAGTCCCAGCTACTCGGGAGGCTGAGGCAGGAGAATGGCATGAACCTGGGAGGTGGAGCTTGCAGTGAGCTGAGATCGCACCACTGCACTCCAGCCTGGGCGACAGAACAAGACTCTGTCTCAAAAAAATAAAACATAAAAAACAAAAAAAAAAAACCTGTCTGTTTCATAGCGGTATTGTGACAATTAAATGAGATAATGTTGATGAAGTAATTTTGAAAAGCATATCAATGTGCAGCTATAAAGTTTTATTCATATTTACCAGCCAGCCAAATGGTATTAGCTGTTATAAGTAAAGGTAAACATCCAAGTGCATATGTTCGGATGATTATTTTTAATATACATTTTCTCCTGATATATATTCTTCTAGTTGCAGATCTGATTGGGTTGTATATTCTGTCTTTGCTAAAACAGAATTGTATTGAAAATCTTAAAATGATTTTTTTCCAGTGATCATTCCTAATCATTAAGTGTGATGTCAAAATTAAAACAAAAAATACATAAAACCAAAATGCATTCATATGGGAATATACTTAATTTATTTTCCAAATAAGCTCAATGGTATTTGGGAGACTATCTCTCGTTTGATTTCTATTACCTTTGAAACAAGTTTGCTGACTTAACTTTCTCGGCCTCCAGAGCATTATCTCTATCTTGTCTGCAGAGAGATTTTCCTTTGAGGTCAATCTCAAACCTACAGCCTTCTTTGGATCTTCCATGGTAAAACTCCTTTTGCCATTTTCTGTGCTTTCCTCTTGAGTTTCCTGAGCATCGAACACACATATATATGTACATACAGGAATGCAGGCCCTCGCATATAGTGCAAGTCACATTTTATAAGGGTAACTTGTTAAATGGTATTTCTCTAATTCTTAAAAGCAGTGACTCAATGTATTATCCTAACCTCTTTCACCTAAGAGTTCTGATATGTAGCTGTAATCCAATAAATCTCAAATGCATGATTGAATTAGAGAATTTTTTAAGCTGATAAGAAGTTAGAGTAACTAGAAAAAAATAGGTCTTTTATTTTAGATTAATAGAGAAATTTGGCACTGTATTAATTCATTTTCATGCTGCTGATAAAGACATACCTAAGACTGGACAATTTACAGAAGGAGTTTTATTGGACTTACAGTTCCACGTGGCTGGGGAGGCATCACAATCACGGCAAAAGGTGAAAGGCACGTCTCACATGGCGGCAGTGCAGGGAAACTCCTCTTTTTAAAACTATCAGATCTCATGAGACTTACTCACTGTCACGAGAGCAGCATGGGAAAGACCTGCCCCCATGATTCAGTTGCCTCCCACCAGGTCCCTCCCACAACAAATGGGAATTCAAGATGAGATTTTGGTGGGGACACAGTGAAGCCATATCAACCTCATTGACTGAACAAGTATTTGCTGAATATACTATATACCAGGTTATCAAGCTGGTTATGAGGTTTGTCAGCGAAGACAACAGGTGCTGCCTTTATCCACGTTGAGGTAGACAAACAACACATTAATAAATCATTACAGTCTGTGATCAGAGCTCTAAAGGAAATAAGCAAGGGGTGGGAATAGAAAATAATGAGGAAGACTTAATTTAGTCAGCAGAGTCAGGAAGGACACTCTTAAAAAATGGCCTTTCAACTGAAATCTGAAGAAATAGAATGAATTTGCTTTGCAGAAACCCAGAGGGAGGACATTTCTGACAGGGGGAAAGAGCAAAAGAGTATGAGGATTTGCAAGAAGAGAAAAGGGGAAGGAAAATTTGTGGCTTTTATGAGGCTTAAAATGAATAGAATCTAGTAGGTATTTAGTAAGGGAATCTCACACACACACACACACACACACACACACACGTACATGCTATAAAAAGTACAGGACATTTCTTAAAAATATCCTGTAATTTTTATAACATTAGCTTATTATAAATATGGTTATTGGCATGGCAAGGAATGCCAGTATTTTCTACTATCTTTTATGTGCTGCTCTACATATTTTGATGTATACCAGTTGCAACGCCAGCCATATAAGTTAAATGGCATAATTGTAAAAAATCTAAAATGTAATGCTTATAATGTGCTTGGTATTGTTCTAATTGTGGTAAGTTGCATTGCATGTGTTAACTAATTTTAATTATCACAACAAGCCTGTGAGGTAAGTATTGTTTTGTTAACATTTCACAGATAAGGAAACTGAGTCATAGAGGGATTAAGTAAATTGCCATGTCACACACATTTGTAAGTAAGGGATGGAGCCGGGATTAGGGCAGGTCAGTGAGGCTCAAATCCCATAGTCAAAATCAGTGGTATTCAAAGTGTAGTCCACAGATTGATGCCAATTTGTGAATTATTTGTCACTAGTCTATGATAAATACAGAAACTGGAAGTAAATGTGATGATTGGCCTTGTCCTACTGAACAACGTATAGACCACTTCGAGTGTAATGTGGAATTGCATGTGACGTGAACTACACATGAGTCAGGAACAGTAGGAACATATTTCCATTCATGACGGATTAGATATAAGTGGTGCTTCACCTCAGATAATTCAAAGGTAATGCCCTAAACTACATGCTGTGCCACCATAGATGAAATAAGGTGTTAAATCTTCTCTCCTGTGTCTCTTGATACTCCACATGATACATCATGTGCAAAAAGTGCCATTTCTAATTTGCCTTGTGGAAATTCATTTTATTTTTTTCTCACCTCTTGGACCTGCGAGGAAGTGAGTATGAGAGAAAGATCCAGAAAGGGGAGAAGTCATATGACCTCCTACTCTCCACTGGCACTGACAAGTAGTAGTTTGGGTTCCATAGTATGATAGTCACTTTCCTGTAATCATTCTTCAACACCTCTGGAAATTGTGAGCCTATGAGAGAAGCAAGGAAGTGTAAGTGCTAAATACTTATCAACATCCTATCTGGTTAAGTGGTCCAGAAAAGTTGAGCATAGTGTTAATTGGACCAATGGTACATGCTACCTTTTTTCTCTACTAAGGTAATAACATACTCTTCTAGCTGTAACCTACCAGCCTACAGAAATAGGGTTGGTTTTGAGGTTTGGATAGATCCCTGTACTGTTATTATCCTGAAGTAGGGGTGGGGGATGCTCAAGAGAGTTTCACAGTGCCATCTTTGTATGTAAAAATGGCACAATTATCCCCAAGTGAAGAAATAATGTAGAAAGAGCTGAAGTGGTGCTTTTTCTACCACTTTGTAGAAAATTAGTGTCAGCAGCACGTTATTCAGAAATCTTTATCTTTTAATCTACTGTGCTAACCCTTAACATATCTGTCCCTGCCCTATTGCTCTAACTAGAGAGGTTTATTTTGTTCCCTTAGCTAATGACTCTATCTGGGTCAGACATCACATATGTGGCACCTGGGTGGAAGTGATGAGTTCATTTTTGTCTTTTTGTTATTATTATTAACATCACCTCATGTGTTTGGTATTCTGTGTTGGCTGTCGAACCAGATTCCTCTTCCTTTCCTGAAAGAAAACAGGGCCTAGCATAGGAACAGCTTCTCTCTTTCTTTCCTTCCCTGTCTATCTCTTTCTTTTTTCCTTAACTGGGGAATCAGGAAACTTCTGATGAAAAATCAGTGTGGTAGTGTTGAGTGAATATTGTGAGTAGACAGGGATTTCCTTGCAGTTTTGAATAGAATCATACCCCTAATAAAGACATTCTGAAGGCTTATAATTCTCACAAAGTCCAGATGTTTCTACAAACAAGGCACACATAGAGGTAAAATGTGGAATTTTTGAAAGACATTTAGTTCCCATGTTGTCTTAGTCAAAAACAATGAAAATTTAATTTCCAGTTAACCATCAACTACCTTCAGTAGAAGACTAACAGCTTCCTTGGGGAGTTTGCTTCATGGATAGTAAATGGAAGCAGAGAGCAGTTATTCTGCAGCACACAATGCCATGAATGCTCCCACATATGTAATAATGTATATGTAAAAGCATGGATTTGTGCAGTATTGATTTCTTCCTCAACGCTTACTACTTCCTGCCTCTTCTGTGTTGCAAGGTTTTGTCTGTTGCTTTAGTATTTAAATTGCCTCACTTAAGAAATGTGCCCATTATGTGTGGGGGAGAGGAAGGGTTCCATGAAAACGAATGCTCTGAGGTATTTGAAATTCTTCTATGAGCACCGGAGCACTGAAACTCACACTGCTGTGTTCACCAAAATCCTGGAAGCAACACATTGTTTTGACTTTAAGAAGCAATACCGAAATTATAAAGTCATCTAACATCTTTTCAATTTTAACACAGACTAAATATGTGGCAATTCAGTATTTTATTTTTCATTTATATCCCCTTTCTATACTACCACCGCTTAAACCAACAAAGTTGTTCTTTACAGTTTTAATATAGAATCCAGAGATGACATCCTGGATTTGTTATTTTTTCTCCTATTTCTTTTTATAACACTATTTAAGCAAATTAACAACATCTGGGTTGATTAATGAACAAGCCACACATACTCATAGGCTCATCTGTATGTACATATTATGAATGACCCCTCTGATCAGGAAATCAAACAAGCAAAATGAGAAAACCTGTTCGCGTGTTCAATGGATCAGGTGTAACTGTCAAAGAGAATGGCTTGGGGAGCTATACCCTTCTCCTGTGCTCTGGCTTTTCAGGCCCCACAAGCAGCCTCTAGGGCAACAAGGTCATAGATGATGTATTCTGTTAAAATAACAATGCCTTTTATTTTTAGGACACTACTTATACTGGGAAGCTGATCTTTTCTAAGATAGCGATTACCAATGTGAATCCATAAATAAGTTAAAAATTACGTTTTTTGATCATAAGAATTGACACTTGAGTGGAAATATTCCTTTGATTAGACTAGCTTGGTTTCTCTCACCACTTGTCTGTGTAGGAAGAATTACAATGCAGAGCTGTCTTTTTTGATTTCGCCACTGAATGCAAATATTTTGGCTACCAGTCTTTCCTAATGCTACCTACCCCTTGAAGATGGGGAAAAAGCTGAAGAAAGTTATTTCTGTAATCTTAATATTTCTTCCATGACACTTGTAAACTGATTTGCCAAGAAGGGTAAAAAAAAATCAATACAGATGGCTAGTTAAGTTTATTGTGGTTCAGACTCAAACTGTTGTATGTGGATGTACACTTGGGAGCCAAGGAATAGGGATATATTGTTAGCGTAAAATATCCAGTTCCATACTAACTTATGAACTCTTTTAGGTCATTCATCTTATTCAGCTTCATTCCCTGGCACCTCACTTAGTACCTGGCAATGTATTGTAGTAGCTAAGAAAATGTGTGATCTGGACTCTGACTATCCAGGTTCAAATTTTTGCTCTTTTACTTACTAACAATATGATCCTGGATCGTAAGTTTTCAGTGACCATAAGTTTTCAGTGTCTTTAGCTGTAAAATGTGGGCAATACTATTATTTAACTCATAGAATTATTACAAAGATTGAAAAGGCAAAGTGTAAAGTACTCAGCCCATAATGAGCAACCAGTATATGTTAACTATACAATAAGTATTTCTTTACTCACCAAATTTTGAAATAAACTGTTACCTGAGGTGGTTGGTAATGATGAAATTATAATGGAAGAGAGCTGGGCACAGTGGCTCATGCCTGTAACCCCAGCACTTTGGGAAGCCAAGCCAGGTAGATTGTTTTAGCCCAGGAGCTCAGACCAGCTGGGGCAACATGGTGAAATAGCATATCTACAAAAAAATACAAAAATTAGCCAGGCATGGTGAGATGTGCCCATAGTCTCAACTAATAGGGAAGCTGAGGTGGGAGGATCTCTTGAACCTGGGAGGTTGAGGCTGCTGTGAGCCGTGATCGCACCACTGTACTCCAGCCTGGGCATCAGAGTGAGACTCTGTCTCAGGAAAAAAAAAAAAAAAAAAAAAGAAAACAATTATAATGGAAGAGAATCTGAACATGAAGATGGAATTCTAACCTTGCTTAAGAAGTAAAGCATATACACCAACAATAATAATAATAAGCCAGAAAGACTCCAGGCATAGGAAATAACATCTGACATGATTTGAAAAAGAGTAGTGAAGTGAAATAGAGGCCCACAGCTCCTCTTTTCTGGTCTAAAACTTTTTATTGAAACTACCTGTTTCGTAAAACAGGGAGAGAAGTTTTGCTACCGATAATGATCATTTGATGCCTTAACTATATTAATATAGCAAGTGTGACTCAGGGATGTCTGGAGTCTAAATATAAAGGTCTGAGAAGAGACATGAGTGTTTCGGAGGTTTAGAGCTGTAAAGCCAGTAAGTGGTTTCCGGCCTTCCCAGGCCACTGTGCATAAAGCATCTTTGCTCCCTGAGGGCCTCTGACATTCCTCAGTGTTGTGAGCGGGGAAGAGAGAAATGCTTTTTAGTTGGCTCAGATTACCTTGTTCTGGTTAAATGAAAAAGTATTAACGTACGTTTCTTGTCACCACAATTCCAGCTGTCCAAATCAGTGCTTTTGGAGCAGAGATGTATGATCTTATAACTTCTGAGGTTAAAAATGAAATGTGTTGCCGAACAAACCTCCTCATCTTTGACACCCTGTTTCCTGCCTGTTGTGTGTGACAGGAAGGTAAAAAGGTAAAGACTAAACAATAGATACTCCTCAGTGAGTGGTTAGTCCAACATTACCTGATGGTGTATAGTATTTGCCATTCTGAAAGATGATCAGAAAGCAAACCCCTTAAAGAGAAAAATTAACCAGATTGTTTTGGCAGGCTATTCTGGAGCACATGTTAAAGTGACCACAGTTGTTTTTAATGCCCAGCAGACCTTCACAACTAATCCTATTACCACAGGACTCCCAGGACTGTCTGGTTAGCACTCAGGCTCTAATCCCCACAGATTTGTCCACTCCCTTTTCTGACCCCACAACCAATCCCTTCCCTTGGGCCCTCTGGAACTCAGTCATGCACAAAATCTCCTTTATCCTCAAATTTTCCTGAATTTCTTGGTTTCACTGTTTTACTCAAATTCAAACTTGGATACCCCAGAAGACACTGCTTCCTCTAAGCCACCTCAAATTGGGGGAGCATACCTGCTGGTGCCAATGGGCCTTCTTTATTGTAGTTTCAGATCATTCTCATTCCATCTTCTGTGCAATCCCCCTCTATGAGTCTCGTGGGTCTTCGGACTATGTCACCCACTAGCTCTCCTTACTTTATTCACTGTATCCTGTACTGACCTTGCCATATTCTTGGAAATTTTTGCACCATGGCCTCTCCGTTCTTTGGCTTCTTCTCCTCCATTGATTTTATTCGTATTCTACCTCAGCCACACATGCAATGGACATATCCTAGACTCTCTCATTACCAATTACTAAAAACCCTTCATAATTCCTATCTCAGGCATCTTACTTTTGGGTCATTTATTCCTATTTTAGCAGCTCAACACTTTGAGCATTCTGATACCAACATTTTTTTAATCTCATTATGAACTATTGCATCTATTTTTTCTTTGTTGCTCATTTTCCTCATGTCCCAGCATCTCTTTATACTCTGCTTAGATTTCGTGAAAAGCCATTATTTCATGAAAAACCGTTCCAAACTACCAATGTCGGTATCCTTATACCCTTTCTTATATAAACTTCCTTCTCCCCCTCTCTCCTTCCTTTGAATGACTCTGGTAACATACTAATTCTGGTATATCCAATTGACTTTTGTTTTACCTGCATGTACACACCTGAGCAGAGCTGGAGAAAAACACTCTATCCTGCTTAACAGTCTCATTTTAACAGCATGACCACTCACCTTAAGTGGATTCTCGGCGCTGCCACACAACCTATTATATTTTTCTAGCCTATTTATTCTCCCACTCCGTAATGACGACTATTTTGTACATTTTCTCTCCTTTCTCCTCCTCAATATTTATTCCAGCTGTTAACTTTACCATTTCATTAAAAACAGAGAATCGCTGGAAAGAGAACTTCAAAACAATCCCACTGTAACACCTCCCAACCCTTCCATCCTACCGACGTCTATATCCTTATACTCTTCTTTCTTTCATGTTACTGTGGATGAATCATGACAGTCCTTTGTAGCAAAGATCATCTCTTCTACTTGTGCACTGGATCACATACCTCTTCCCTATACAAAGCAGCAATTGTTACTCTCCTGAAACATCAGTTATTTTTTCCTTTTCAACTGAATTATTTCTACCAGCATACAAACATGCTGCAATGCTTCCCATCTTAAGAGAAAAGAAGCTCTGGGCTCCATTTCATTTTCAGTGACTGCCTAATCTCCACCCCATTTTAAAGCAAACTCAATAAACCAGAAGTCTCTACTCACTGTTTCCACTTCCTTTCTTCCTGTTCTCTCCTAAAGCCACTTCAATCACGTTTTCATCTCCACTACTCCAGCAAAATGATTTTTGTTAATGTCATCAAAGATCTTTATGTTGCCAGATCCAATGGACCATTCCCATTTTTCATTTTAATTTAAAATCTTGGTAACATTTGATACCCTTGATCAACTCTTCTTTCTTAAAACTTGGATTGTGAGACAGTCTTCTCTTGTGTCCCTCATTGCTTACCAGTTACCCCTTCTCAATCTCGCCGGCTTGATTTCTCTTATTTCAATTCTAGGGGATTCTGGCGCTCAGTCCTTGGATCTCTGGATATCTTTATCTTCACTCATTTCTTTAAGGAACATATATAAATTTGCTTCTTTAAATATCACCTATATCATGATGATTCTCAAATTTGTATCACTATGGTTGACTTCTCACCTAAACTCCAGGTTATAAAAAACTAAAAACTGCATTTTCACATTGGATGTTAAATAGGAATTCAAAGTTAACATGTTCAGAACAAGTCATTATTTTCCCCAAACCTGCTTTACTTTCAGTTTTTACAATCACAAAGAAAAAACAACTCAATCCTTCTCACTGATTTAGCTAAAACTTTGATTGTCCCCTTTCTTCTCACCTGTCACATAGAATTTATCAGCAAATATCAATGGCTTTATTTGACAATTTCTCACATTTCCATCTCTATAATCCTGGCCCAAACCTACATAACTGCCTGCCTATGGTATGGCAATACATTTTTAACCGCTAAACCTGTTTATATCCCTGCCTTCCTACGATCTGTTCTCCACCCTGTAGCCAGAGTAAACATTTTAAAATGTATATATGGCCAGGCGCAGTGGCTTACACCTGTAATCCCAGCACTTTGGGAGGCCGAGGTGGGCGGATCACGAGGTCAGGAGATTGAGACCATCCTGGGTAACATGGTGAAACCCCGTCTCTAATAAAAAGTACAAAATAAATAAATAAATAAATAAATAAATAAATAAATAAATAAAATATATAAATTCATGCCATGCTTTTCTGCCACAAACCTTCCAAAAGTTTTGCATCTCGTTCAAAGTGAAAGAAGAAGCTTTCATAAATATCTACACAAGCTTGCTTCTCTTCTGTGTTACCTTCTTCTCTCCTAATTTACTGCATTCTAACAGTGCTGGCCTCTTACCTATTTCTTAGGCTAAGAGAACCCAAACATTTTTCCTACCACTCCCACCCTCATTTATCTGTTTGGTTTATTTATTCAGGTCTCTGATGAAATGTCACTCCATCAGAAATAACTTCCCCAACCAAACTGTCTACACACACACACACACACACACACACACGTGTGTGTGTATGTATATGTGTGTATATTAAAAAACACATGTGTATCACCACTCCCTTTACCCCTAGTTTTTCATATACTTTTACCTGCTTTATTTATCTCCATATTCTATAATCACTCAGGATAGAGAAATAAATGGTTTGCTTGTTGTCTGACTCTCTGTAATAGAATGTCAGCTTCAGAAAAGTATAAACTTTTGTGTGTTGTATTCATTGCCAGATTTTTAGCACCTAGAAGAGTCCATGACATATAGATGCACCATAAATATTTGTTGCATGAATAACTCACTGAATAAAGGTGTATGAGCTTAGATTTGACTGTTTATCTTTTTTTATCACTGCAATGTAAAACCCAAGTTTGGTTTCCAGGAAGCCCACATTAAAGAAACACTGTAATTAGAGAGTCAGAGAATTTGGCATTGAAACACCACTTTGCCCCCCGCCGCCAATCTGTGCACTGGCAAAAATTTTTTTTTTTTTTTTTTGAGACAGAGTCTTGCTCTGTCGCCCAGGCTGGAGTGCAGTGGCACGATCTCGGCTCACTGCCAGCTCTGCCTCACGCCATTCTCCTGCCTCAGCCTCCCGAGTAGCCAGAACTACAGGTGCCTGCCACCACGCCCGGCTAATTTTTTGTATTTTTAGTAGAGACGGGGTTTCACCGTGTTAGCCAGGATGGTCTCGATCTCTTGACCTCGTGATCCACCCGCCTTGGCCTCCCAAAGTGCTGGGATTACCGGCGTGAGCCACTGCGCCTGGCCCAAAATTTTTCTGTTGCAATAAGGTACTATTTTCTTACAGAAAGAACTTGCAGACCTGATGTCTCCCTCCCATTTATGTAGACACATCATCAGGCAGTTTGCCTCAGTATTGATCTGAGAATTTCAGAGGAATCCTCTCTTGATTTTTTAAAATTTAAAAGTTTTATTTAATTGAATCCCTTTGGAGAATTATCCTACCTTAGGAAAAATAGTGAAGACGTAACAGCAGAATCAGTTTGGTGCTCCCTTTAGACAAGCAAAAAATAAAAGTGTACAGAAGATCTGACCCTCACTGTCTTCTCTTCCCCTCTGATTGCCCAGATATATCTCTTAGCCATGGGTTCTCATTTTTCTTCTTTGCCATTAGTTTGGCTTTTTTATTTTGTCTGTTAAAACAGTCCACCCTTGAGATTGCTGTAACAGTGATCTCAACCTCTGATAAGACAAGTTTATAAACTTAATGAGGAAAAAATGGGGAAAAAGGTCACTCTTCTGCTGAAGAACTGCACTTGGCTTTATGTTTGCTGCCTATTCACTGGCATTAAGTTCCTGAACAAATGTTTTATCACAGAGAGTGAACTGTTGAGGGATGTTCACAATGCGTTGAACATCCTTAGGCATAATTTTTATGTGAACTGGGCACCCTTAAATACATTCTGACTCCATGATCAGATTACCAGGCAGTGCAGGTCCCACTCACTATCTTGATTCAGCATCTCCAATCTGGCCAAAGTTGAATTTTACATTGAGTTGGATGGTGATAAATATGCTTAGCAGAAGTGTCTTCGTTGCTTCTGAAGTTCTCTGTACTGATAAACACTGGCTGGGACTAGGGAAGTGGGCACCAAATAAAACAACAGCAATAATCCCCAGACTGCTTGAGTAGTGGCAGTCTTTATTCTTGTTCACTACATGGAAGTTGTAGTTTAGTTTTATTTCTCTCATAAGGCTCTGCTGTTTGAGGACTCAGCTTTGGGGCCATTGAGTGCTTATTAGTGGTAACAGAATTGCTTCACAGGGGTAGAAATAGGGAAAAGGGGGGTTCCTGGTGGGTGGAAGCAAGGGTAAGGGACTGCTACTGAAAGTGGTCACTATACTTTGTTTAGATTTTATATTTGTTTGTGATGGCTTTGGTAGGGATTGATAGGCAGTGCGTGTGCTGACGGAGATAAAAGAGGCTCTAAAAGACCCCTCCTACAAAACCCCTTGATATCACTCCTGTGAAAAAAATCAAGTTTTGATTTTTGTTTGCGTGGCTCTTCTCAAATTCCATTTTGAATGAGTAACAAAGCTATGGGAGACTTTTTAAACTCTTTTGAAAATTGAAGATTGTAGAAATCCCCCTTTCCCCATCTCTTCTGCCTATGTAGACATCTTGGGGATTTCCAAATTCAAGATAAAATGTTATTGTTCTAAAATAAATAGATTTGGGAAATGTGGTTTTGATACTGTATTTACCAAAAAAATGTTCTATTGCTACATATTTAAAGAGATATTTTATTATTTTAAAAAGCTGCATAGTCAAATAAGCTGGGAAGGCCCTGCCTATTAATGCCTTTCATTAAATCTAAGATGCTTTTGATTATAATATAGACTGTTTTAATGTACTGCTAAGAAAAAATACTGCAAATTAGACTCTGCTTCAACTATAAGAAGCATCTCCATATCAAAGTTTATTTGTAAAAAAATGAAAAGACATGCCTTTGAATTTATGAAATATAATATATACAACGTTTCTGGAGAGCCCCATGGTTGATTAGTATATCTTAGGTTCTGAGAAACACTGTAGTAAAAATATCTGCTAAGATTTCTTTAAACTAGTATTTCCCAAACCACCTGATTAGCCATTTGAGTTTCTATCACACTACTCTGCCTCATAACATTTGTTAGAATTTCTTTGGCTCTTTCACTGCCAAATTGCCTTATTGTGAGGAGGCATTGAAAATTGGGATTCACCCATAACTCACTGCCATGCCCAAGGAAGGCACTGCTGCTGGAGGCGTAGTGGACATTAACACTGCTTTACAAGAGGAGATGAAGACCACCTTCATCCATGACAGCTACCATGGGGAATCTGTAAAGTAGTCACAGTCTTAGACAAAAGCCGCGCCCATCTCTGTGTGTTTACGTTCAACTGTAATGAGCTTTGTATGTCAATTTGGTGGAGGCTGTTTGTGCTGAATACCAAATCAACCTAATTAAGACTGATGACACCAAGAGACTAGGAATCAACAGAGGAGGAAACCCCCAAAAAATGATTGGTTGCAGTTGTGTAGTAGTTAAGGTCTACGGCAAAGAATCTCAGGCCAACCATGTCATTAAAGAATGCTTCAAATGCCAGAAATGAACAAATGTTGGCTCAAAAAAATTGAAAATAACATGGAATATTATCCAATACAAGTGTGGCAAAGGCAGGCTATATATTGAAATATTTGAAGACATTCTGAGAAAGAAAAGAAATGAAAGACAAACTTAAAAAAAATAGATGGAGCAAGCCAGGTAGAACAACTGTTAAGAATCCAGAAAAACAAAAATCAAAGAAACTATTCTAAACAAGCTATCAAATTTGTGTGAGAAACTGTGACTTCACTGAGAAGAGTTCAATTCGAAAAATGGTGGAAAGGAGATTAAGACTTTGATTGGTGAGAGTTTATGAAGACTGACACAATTTAAAAAGCTTTTATAGTTATTAATACACTCTTAGCTTTAAGCTGAGAATATTCCTGGAATGCTATTTAAATCTGACATCAGGAGACAACCAAAATTATATTTGTGTAAGTCATATGGGAAGGGTTAGGGAGGGAGAGATGTGGCTCATCCTTGGGAAAAGATGTTCATATCAACTTTGCAGTCTCTACTTTCCTATCTGTAAAGTAGGGATGAGCAAAATTGAACAAGATATTTAGTTTTACAAAAATAGTCACACATATTATATAAAAATATGATTATTTTTGTAAAACTCAATACAGAAATGGAAATCGATGACATGCAACTCATGGAAAATTAAATGAGTTGTATGAGATTGATTTTTAACATAATGGAGGAATTATAGCCATGATAAATAAAGTTAAATTAAGAAAACGTAGAGGTCTGGCATGGTGGCTCATGTCTGTAATCCCAGCACTTTGGGAGGCCGAGGAGGGTGGATCACTTGAGGTCAGGAGTTCAAGAGCAACTTGGGCAACATGGTGAAACCCTATCTCTGCTAAAAATACAAAAGTTGGCCAGGCACAGTGGCACAAGCCTGTAGTCCCAGCTACTCAGGAGGCTGAGGCATGAGAATCACTTGAACCCAGGAGGCGGAGGCTGCAGTGAGCCAAGATCGCGCCACTGCACTCCAGCCTGGGTGACAGAGAGAGTCCCTGTCTAAAAAAGAAAAAGAAAATGTAGAGAAAAATAAAAGGTTAGATCTATTGCCAAATATATATATATAACATATACAAACCAAATGAATATGTGTATGATACTACCTGAAATAATCTTATTTTTTGGTTACTTATTTATTCCATCTCATCCACCCGGAAAATATCACTCATGAGAGTAGACTTTCTTTTTTTCATCACTGTATCCCAGCTCTTTTGCTTAGTTCCTGGAATATAGGAGTCATTCAGTAAATATTTGTAAAATAGTTGCAAAGTAAATTAATACATTAATGAAAGATAATTTAACCCCACCATTTACTACTTACTATAATTTGATACTGTGTCCTCCTTAAAGCTTTTAAACCTTTGCTTAGTAGATAATATTTTTCTTTGGAATTTTTTAAAATCGCAAATAACAAAATATTTTAAACTGCAAACTGTGATTCTACAGTGGAGAGAATGTTAAACACACAGACGTACACACAGACACACACACACACACATATAAATTGCCTTAATATGATTGGTCACAGTTATACATCTATGATGGTAAGGATGACAGAAGAGAATCTACTGCTATGTTGGGTCAGGTGAAAAGAGATCATGCCAGTCACTTCACTGCAGTTGCTGTTTGCCACATTACAAGATGGCCTAGTGTCTACAGAAAAACAAAAGAAAAAGAAGACTTATCTTCTCCCTGTTATAATTTTTCACCTAAAGGTCAGGGTCAGATTCACCCTGCTGAATTTTTTTCGTCCTTTTTGTGAAAGAGCCACTATTTCCACAGATTGCTTTAACACTGAGTAAACTTTTGCTGGTTTATTTGTGAAAACTACACCGCAAAGGACCTTATAATGTGCTTAACTATTAGCAGAACATAACCTTTTCTATGACTTGTAATATACTGTACGGACTTACGACAGATATAGCCCATCTCTATTATAAGGTCCATTCTGTGACCCAGAAACTATTTTAGATTCTGAGAATTTAAAAAATGCATGGGACTACCCTCCAGGAACTCACGGTCCAGGATATGATACCAATATGCAAATAAATACAGCATAATGTATTAAAGAAAAGGAATGAGGCTTTTGAAATTTTTATAAATACAGTACAATGTTGAAGAATTAAAGAATTCTGACAGAGATGGCTTAAGAGGTGTATATTCCAAATTGTATGCACACACACACACAATTAATTAATTTTATTATTCAGTGGAAAAACATTAGAAGGAGAAAATAAGTACTAGTGGATGATGAACTACCCAGATGCCACTGAATAGTATCCTATTTATCAAAACCAGGCTTATCACATAGGATAAAAACTCTACTGATTCTGTAAAAATGTGAGTCAGATTATGTGACTCCTGTGTCCCAAACTATCGGGGGAACTAGCCTCCAGTATTTCAACATAGGTTATTTTCTATTTTCCCTAAGTGTCAACTGGTCTGAGAAATAAAGAGAAAGAGTACAAAGAGAGAAATTTTACAGCTGGGCCTCCGGGGGTGACATCATATATTGGCAGGTTCAGTGATGCCCCCTGAGCCACAAAACCGGCAAGTTTTTATTAGGGATTTCAAAAGGGGAGGGGGTATGAACAGGGAGTACGTCACAAAGATCACAAGCTTGAAAGGGCAATAAAAGATCACAAGGGCAGAGAGGCAGAGCAAGACCACAAGGCCAGGGCGAAATTAGAATTACTAATGAGGTTCCATGTCCCGCTGGGCATGCATTGTCATTGATAAACATCTTAACAGGAAACGGGGTTCGAGAGCAGACAACCAGTCTGACTAGAATTCACCAGGCTGGAATTTCCTAATCCTAGAAAGCCTGAGGGCACTGCAGGAGAACAGGGTGTATTTCATCCCTTATCTTCAACTTGTAAGACAGACACTCCCAGAGCAGCCATTTAGACACCTTCCCCTGGGAATGCATTCCTTTCCCAGGGTTATCTCTTGCTGGGAAAATAATTCAGCAATATTTCTCCTATTTGCTTTCTGCAAGAAGAGAAATATGACTCTGTTCTGCCCAGCCCCACAGGCAGTCAGACTTTATGGTTATCTCCCTTGTTCCCTGAAAATCGCTGTTATCCTGTTCCTTTTCAGGGTGCCCAGATTTCATATTGTTCAAACACAAATGTTTTACAAACAATTTGTACAGATAATGCAGTCATCTCAGGGTCCTGAGGAGACATACATCCTCAGCTTACGAAGGTGACAGGATTAAGAGATTAAAGTGAAGACAGGCATAGGAAATTATAAGAGTATTGATTGAGAAAGTGATAAATGTCCATGAAATCTTCACAATTTATGTTCAGAGATTGCAGTAAAGACAGGCATAAGAAATTATAAAAGTATTAATTTGGGGAACTAATAAATGTCCGTGAAATCTTCACAATTTATGTTATTTGCCACGGCTTCAGCCAATCCCCCCTTTCTTGGTCCCTGACTTCCCACAACACCAAACCATTTAAAAATTCCCCTAAGTCCTCACAGTGGCATCTAAGGCCCTCTGTGATCTTTCCAGGCGCCCCCCCCTCGGTCTTTGATTGCCTCTCCTGTTACTTTTCTGGTTCAGACTGCTTCAGCCACAGTGGCCTCTTTGCCGGTCCTCAAATTTGGCCTTTCTTCAACTCTTTTCCACTCTGCATTCCCCCTGTTGGGAATGCTCTTTCCTCACATAGCCACACCTCCTTCCAGACTTTGTTCAAAAGTTCAATCGAGTCTGCCCTGGCCACCCCACTTAAATTTACAAACTGCCTCTCTGGCTCCTTTCAGCAATGCCACCTCCCAATCTCCCAGTATTACTCTGTTTAGTTTTATGTATGCTGGGTTGGGGGGTTAATCTGTAAAGAAGAATAATTCATGATCTGTTCAAATCCTCATTACCACTTTCTAATCTGAATGTGAAAAGCATCAGGAGCCAGTTATCAAAGTATCCCTCTCCTCTCCATTGCTAGTCATTCTTTGCCACAAGTTTTTTCCAGCCACCATTGGAACTAACCTACAGCAAACTTCTGGAATTAAGTATTAGCTTGTCAACTGACAATACCCACATGGATGTGTATCTGAAATTTGTGTGTTGAGTGTGTTTTCTGTATGTATTTGTAAAACGGCATGTAGGGTATGGGAAAAACACTGGGTCAGCGGTCACGAGAAATACTTAGGGTCAAATCCCCATCTGTAAAATGGGGGTAATTCCTGTTCTACCTAACACACAGAAATCCCTTAGATAAAAATGAGTTAGTGTATGCCAAAATGCTCTTAATGCTGGAGAGTGCTGTGACATTTTTTGTCATTGTCATAAGAGCTACGTTTAAGCAGATGCTTACATTTGATAACACCTTATATTTTTATAAAATGTTCCACTTTCAAAAGCAATAAGGAAGTAACCATTGTTTTCAAGTGAATCATTGTCTTAATTTTCTCAAAAATATTGTTGGCATTCTTGTTATGGTTAAATTAAAGACATGTTTCAGGTATTAATGGTAAAATTTAGATTCAGAGAAGGTCAGTGACTTATCTGTGATCAAATTGCTACTAAGTAATAAAGGGTATTGAGTGTGTATTCTGCTCCAACTTTGCTTCCCACATAAATAATGAGACACATAATGGGGTAAATAAATATGGATGGAGGCTGGAATTATTGGAAATCAAAATAAAGAAATATCAATGACATTAAATCTAGGGAAGAAAGTTTGATGAGGAGCAAGATATTTGCATAGTCTTGAGGCATCTCTTCATAAATTGCTTTGTAGTTGCGAGCTGAAAAATTGTAACTATACAATGGAAACATTAGATAAGAATTTGACCAGGTGATGAACATCATCACTGAGGTGCAGGTGGATATCGTGTGCCTATGGATATGATTCTCTGAGAAGGACATAATATAACTTATGTATGTTCCAGCCAGGAATCATGCATAAACTGAATTTGATCACAAGGAAACATTAGATAAAATCAAAATAAAGAGCATTCTTCAATAAAACAAGTCTGTATTCTTAAAAAATGTCAATATCACAAAAGACAAAAACCAAAGACATGTTCCAGGTTAAAGGGGACAAAAGAGACATAACAATTAAATGCACTGTAACTGGATGCTGTGTGACAAGATGGAAAATGCTGTTATCATTATGGGGTTATATGGCAAAATTGGAGTACTAATTCTAGATTATTGTATCAATCTTAGATTTACTGATATTGATAACTGTACTATAGTCATATAAGTGAATATCTTTATTCCTGGAAAACTCATACTGAAGTTATTAAGGATAAAGAACTATGATTTACCAGTTTCACTCTTGGATGGTTCAGGAAACAAAATGTTTTTAGATAGTTAGATGGACAAATAAATCTAGATGTAGACAGAGCAGTACATTTTAAAGTAAATAGGGCAAAATGTAGTAGGTGAATCTAGGGAAAAGATATATTCTTGCATTTTCTTTGTACCATGTATGCAATCTCTCTCTGTTTGAAATTATTTTCAAATAAAATACTTCTAAATATAATGAGGCACAGTAGTTGTGGCTCCTATTACTTGACTCATCTGAAAGAGTTTATTTTCTTTAGTAAATACCTAACTTACAATCAGGCAGGAATGTTGTCTCTTGGGAAGGTAAGATGTTTCATGCATAAAAATAGCAATACAGAGGTGTTTGATATGATAATATTTTACTGCGTTTTCATTTTTTATTATTTATTATTAATGAAATGCAGTTGTCTTTGTAGCCTGCTGAGTGTTTAATAATGAAATTATGCATCATTCATTTTCAAACGTCTGTGCCCCATATGTGTTAGGAACATGAATTCAATATGCACTTCAAATCATTTTATAAAGGGATAACTACAGATAGAGTTAACCAACTGATGCTCTTTAAATGCATGTTATATACACAATTTCCAGGTTGACATGGCAGATTAGGAGTTTGTGTGTTATATGTAAAGTACCTATTCATTGATCTTCTGGATATATGGTTTTAGATATCTGTTTAAGTCCTCACAGTATAGCACGGTTTAGGAACATGTCTCCTGTAGTCTATGATTGAATTTATTCAGTTTCAAAAACTGATTGTATTCTTCCTTAAAACTCCAAGATTCTTTATGTAAATCCACATCAATTAGTTATTATTTTATGATGGTCCGATCCCCCAAATTCGCCTTGGTTTTAAATGCTTACTGTGTTGAATGGTTCTCCCAACTTTTACCATTGTACTCAGCATGTTCAATATAATACCTATCCTTGGCTAGTTTGGAATGAGGAAGTGAGACTAACTTTAACCCTAAAGAAAGGAACAGACCCCTAAGACAGCCATATCCCAAAACTCTTCCCCCTCACATGTCCTTTTTCTCCCATCCTTTCCTATTATCCTCTTGTTCTTCAACTTGCGCTTCACCCCACCCCCTTACAGCTCTTCTGTTCTAAACTCCTCTCTATTTTATTTTGAGATGAGATCTTTCTATGTCGCTCAGGCTGGATTCGAACTCCTGGGCTTAAGCAATCCACCTGCCTCAGCCTCCCGAGCAGCTGGAACTATAGATGCCTGTCACTGTGCCTGGCTACATTTCTCTGTTTTAGCCACAAGTGAGCTGCAGACAGGTGATTCCATAACCATAGGGTCTCAATCTCTGATTAGTGACAGAATAAATAAAAGATGCTTCCATGATGAGCAAGTATTCAAACTATGATAAGGAGGGATATGAAAGAGATTACTTCTCAATCTCCTTACGGCCTTTGGGAAATTATACACATAGCTACTCTCAGTGCTGTTAGTGAATTTGCAGAATCTAGAACCCAGATTCCTTCTTTACAACTTAGTGGCTATATGAGCATCATAAATCAACCTCTTTGAGTCACAGACTCCTCATCCATCAAATAGAGGTAATGATGAGACGAATTCAGAGGACACTTGAGAGGTGTGAAATACTGTCTAAGATGCTATTTATATTGTCATTGTGGCCAGCAGTGTTATTTCTTTAATTTCACTTTTAGGATAGTTTACCTCTTCAACACCAAGGCAGTCTTTACAGAACCTTTTTGACTAGGGAGCAGGATGCATACAATTTGTGTGAAGGAGCTTAAGTACAAGTGAGGCAAATTCCTCTCCCTTTTTCTCTCTGGTCATCAGAAAGGTCTTAAGGACCAGTGTCTCCTCAACTGCACATCCCAGAATCATGTGCCAGCTATTGGAGTAAATAAAATAATCTTTTAATTGATAGATCTTGGTTTGGCAAAAGTCAGATTTTTGTGTGTGTGATTTGAAAACCCTTCCGAATTAGAGATGGGAAGATCTTTCTCAGATCTTCCCTTTGGCAGAGTTCCAGCTAGAACACATGGTCATTGACCACCATTACTGTTGGTGACCAGGATGTCTAGAAATGCTGTCAAGATGGCTATGCAGTGAAATGGTGTTCTTAGTGCTTACAAGATCCTTGTCATGTGCTGCAAGTGCCAAGTGATGCAAAAAATGTTTACATGCCATGAATAAAACTAAAAGTGTGAACCTCAACCAGCCTATTTTTATAGTGGATCTGCACACAAGAGGACACTTACAAAGGAGATAATGTAATTTAGCTCTGGGAACTCAGCTTTAAGAGGGCGATTGGTTTTGTTTTTATGTGTCTTCGTTTTTGTTTTTTTTAGAATTTTCTGCTGTTCATCTGGGAAATGCTTGCTGTGAGTGTGAATCATTTGTAGCTCTCCTCAGCATTTCCATTTTGATATTCCCAGGCTGCCAGTGCTAAGCAGTGTTTCTGGCTGAAGGTTTGAAAAATCATTTTTTCCTATCAAGCCTTTTCTCTACTTTAGCCCTGCCTCATTTCCCTTCCTTGCCTCTAAAAGTTTTATGCAGGCCATAATGACTTCAAACGAATAAAGTCCAAGTCTCAAACAGCTATGGCCTCACATGCATGTGTATATATATAAGCAAATATGCATAAATCTACACATCTATATATGTTTTCAACCCACAGGCTTATATCAGTAATAGTTTGGTGTCAAAGGACCTGAATTTCAAGGTGGATTTCAAAAATCCGTTTCTTCCATTTGTTGGCTTAGGTACAATGTAATTGAGCATTGTGATTAACAAATACAGACTCTTGGCTATAAGCAAGAGCAAATCTATCTATTAAGAGCTTGAAAAAATTGAGGTTTATTTGCCTTTTATAAAAGAAGGCTGAGACAAATACTCTAGGAATGAATTGCTACTGAAAAGTTGCAAACATCCATGGCACTTCGGCTTTAGCCTCATGGTCTCAAAATAGCTGCCGAACTTCCAGCATCATGGCCTGATTACATCAATGTCCTGAATTTTGCCCGTGTTAAAGTCTTCAATAAAGCCAAAGGGGAACAAAAGCCAAATATATTTGCCAGCTGAATCTATTACCTTGATTAGAAAAGTAAGATTTTTTTTAACCCAATAATATCTGCTCAGCCAATATATTTAATTATGCCTTGTTGGCTAGAAGTGTCATAAGGCCACTCCTAGCTAAAGTGCTGATAGGCAGTAGAGAAGTGAAATGAAGGACAATGGCTAAATCAGCTAAAACTAATTGTATTTGTCACAGATCCCAAGAGAATTATAGAAAAACTTCATGTTTTCGTTTTGCTTTATTTTGGAATGGTCAAGGGAAAAAAACTGTGGGGATCAAATTCTATACATGTACCAGATTGCTGAATTCAGGTTTCAAAGATATGGAGCAAAAGTATGGTAAAGGTGTTGTAGATGCAGAAGCAGAAAGATTGGCACACCCAAGCAGAATATTCGGCTAGAGTAGTAATACATTTTTTAAATGTCTACTTTCCAGCCCTTCTGGGGAAAAAAGCTTGATAAATCTATTGATACAATTAAATGATATCTGTATTTCATTCTGAGATGAAGAGTTAAATTCAAGGCATATTTATGGGCCACTTACTGAGTTCAAAAGCACTGTGCTGACACCACCGACATTCTGACACATACTACAATACGATGAACCTCGAGGACGTTATGCTAAGTGAAATAGGCCAGGCACAAAAGGACAATTACTGTACAATTCCACTTACATGAGATGCCTAGAGTAGTCAAATTCATAGAGACAAAAAGTAGAAGAGCAGTTAGTTACCAGAGGCTGGAAGGAGGCAGAAATGGGTATAATTTAATGAGTAAAGAGTTGCAACTCAGGAGGACTAAAAGTTCTGGAGATGGATGGTGGTAGTGATTGTGCAACTATGTGGATGTACTTAGTGTCACTGAATTATTCATGTATTCATGGCTGACATGGTAGACTTTATGTTTATTCTACCACAATAAAAAACAAAGACAAGCAGAACAAAAGCAAGGTACTGCCATCAATTGGGAAAAGGACCTACTTATTCTTAAACCAGGTGGCATAATGAACGGGTGAAAATGGAAGTTGGAAATGACTGTGGGGATCAACAGGTTGAAAGGATCATGTCTGATTAGCCAAATGGATCTTGATAGATGTTTTCAAGTTTTACAGGTGAAATAATGGGTGCGATGATGAGAAATATCAGGAACTCCGTGACACTTCTAAGGGAGAATAAGTCCACTGCTTTGCCTGAGTATGTAGGATAGACTGTAAACAGGAGATTTGTGGACTGGAAAGTTGAGTTTGGAGAATAAAAGAATACTGAGGTAAAAATGTAATTCATTGCAAAGTTGGAGACCATGGAAGGTTTTAGGATAAGATCTTGATATAATCAATATTGCTGTGAACTTAATTAGTGAAGCAGTGCAAATAACGTGTGAGAGGGAGAGCAAGATACAATAGCAGCTCTTGATTTTAACTGCTGGTGTCATATGGGATAAAATGAAGCAAAATTCAATATTGATTCAGGCTTCAATCCTGTTCGCTAGGAGTGGTCCCATTTTCTCCCAATAGGTGTACCTATTAAAAAGAAAGAGTTTCCTCATTTATTGTCAAAATCGCTCACATTAATACTATTTACAATTTTGTGTTTTATGTTGGTACAAAATATGTTTCAGTAAGATATCATCAAATCATTAATACAGTGAAGTTATATACTGTTATGTTTACCTCTGCAAAAGAAACTTGAAATCTAACTAGGCTCTCCCGCGTTTACAGTCTCTGCATTCACAGCCTAACATTCCTCCGAAGGATGAAGAGTTTCAGGACAATATATATCACTTCATCATGAGAAGATATTTAATGCCCTCACTAGTGCAGAGCTACAGGAAGGGACGTTGCTTCTGCTGACTTCTTAAACCTTGGGCATGTTTTAAGAAGAAAAGTTATAGCTACACTAGGTTGACTTTTCATTTAAACGGTGCTAATCACTTTGGTGTCATAAAGGAGCATAGGCCTATAGAATGACACAGGTGGGAACATCCAAATGAAGATGAGGGATTGGAATCTGCCTTCTTTTCAAATACTGCTTATAAGTAAAACCAAACTTAATTTAATTTTATTTAAACTTTGTGACACGGGGAAGTTCCCTTTGCAGAAAAACTTTAGTGCTTAGGTTTTTATCATTCTCAGTGTTGAGACAGCTGCTACAATTCTTTACTGTCTTGTAGTCATGGCTATGATGATTAATTTTTTAAAACTTGACAAGGGGGAATTGCCTCAAATTAGAGAAAGGCAGCTTTGAACAAGTTCCCCAAGAGTAAAGCATTTTACACGTCAAGAATGTTAGTGAAGCTGCCTGTACTATAATTTAGATAACAGCACAGATACCAAGCTGGTGTGTGTTAGTTGTTGAGACATGTGGGTGATTGCCACGTTCAATGTTCTTTATTTTATGCCACAGTGTTGACTTTTTACATTGACAGTGATGAAAAAAAGCCCTTGGTAATATATTGAAAACTAGGCTTGTGGATATATGCCTGAAAAAGTAGTAAATGCTGTGGCCTTCAAATCCTAAGAGGCTCCTATGTAGGAAACATTATTCTAATGAAGAAAAAGCTTATCTGGAGTATCTTTAACCAAGAATTCAAGGTAATACTGAAGAATCCAACAAAACCATGATATTAAGCCAAATGCACAAACAGCTCAATGGCCCACTTCAGAAATCAGTCCATATATTTTAAGGGATTGTGTCTTATTTGTTTTTGTATTCCCTGCAGATTTTGTGTGCAATAAACATTTCTTGAATGAACAGATTAAGCAATGATGTAGGTTTTTACAACACTAGAAATCAAAAATGTGAGTAAAATTGTCCAGTAATTATGAAATGTACTTTGACTTCTTTTATTTTCTAATAATGATGGCAATGAATTAGCTGTATCAATCTTTACAGAGATATCTTAGAAATATTTCCCCATTTGTTTAAAACATATTCTTGATTAGAAGTATAACTGGTCAAAGAGCTGATGATTTTGAAGACCTCTTCTGTGTAGTTGGTCTTGACTCCAAAATGTAGCATCTGATTGATATAGAAGTAGTATTAAATTTTATATTTTTCAAGGGGAGTAATGATGTTCTGTACAATGTTTGCATTCTGTGGCACAGAACTTTACATCATATAATATTGAAGCTGGATTGATAAAGAAGAATTCAAATTGAGGGCTAGGATGATAAACTGGTGTTTGACACAAAATAACTCAGCAGTTCTAAACAATAGGAGACAAAAAGCACAGTGATCATATACAATAGTTATCTTCTGTTTATACTTTACTTACTGAGCACTTAACTTGTATAAGGTCCTGCAGCAACTGAAAAAAAAAGTATGAGAAGATCATAGAATGATTTAAGGTAAAACAGTACATGGGAGGTGGGGCTGAGCTGCTGGTTATAAATGAATCAGATAAGATCTGTTCTCAAGCCAAATAAAAGAGTAACAAAGTTAGAAATAAAAAACAAACATAAAAAAAGTATTCATCTTCTACTTTCCTATAGAATTAATTCAATTAAGAATTGAATATATATTGAATATATTTTCTTATCTTAGCAGGAAAATTCTTGACCACACCTAAGCTAAGGTTCAGGTGGAGAAGTCAGTAGGAAAAAAACTGTATATAATGTAGATGGATGTATTTCTTGGTTTCATTTAAGGTGCTTGTTTATATCAAACATGAAAAGCACCTTATGTCACTTTAAGTTGAGATGTGGCTGTACGATGTAATATTGTGGAGTGTACAAACAAGATTTGGCTCTAGGAAGAGTTAGAGCCACTTGCATAGCTAACTTTGCTATCTTTCTATCAACCAGAGAAGATGAGCTGGGGAAAAGCTAATCTAAATATGTAAGAACAGCACCTCCAACTTTAGGCCCAATCATAAGGCAGATCATACTGGAAGAAGCAATGGGATTTCTAAAAGGACATTCCAGGGCTGTTGAACTGTTGGTATCTCTGGAAAGATGATAGTGAAGTAGATGGAACAATAAATTGCAAATAAAGTTGGAGAAAAAAACATAATTTTTCCTTCTTTTCTGTCATTATTAAAAAGTGATTGCAGACATGAGATTAAATATTTCTATTAATAAAAAGAAATTCCTTTCTCCTGCTTCTAATCTTTGAAAATAATAAAGGAGCCAACATATTTTTAAAAATATAAAAATGCATCCCCAACACAGACAGTGCTATGTCGTTCCGAAACTGCCCAGCGATTTCTGTCTTCTCCCATATGAAACTTTTGATAATAGAAATCTGAATGACTTTATGTTTTGATATCAACATTCATCTCAAGTGGATTATGTAGTATCATCATAGATTGGATGAGAACATGAATATTCTGTAGAGACACCAGTATCCTGGGCCCAAAAGAGCTGATGTCTAGCAGTGCTCCTCAGACTGTCGAAGATGAAAATTGAATTTTCATTTTCAACCTCTTGCAGGCTAAAATGAAATCAGACACTTGGATGACATTATGATATCAAACCAGCATAAAAGTTTTTAAGTCTTTATTCTCACTGTCTATAATTCATCTTATTGCAGACTGGTCACAGTTTTAAGTGGCACCAATCCATGAATCACACTGAGATTACTGATTTAGGGTTCTGGCTCTGCTATTTGTTTTTGGGACAGTGGTTTACCCTTCTTTTCCCCATATATAAAATGAAGTGAGAACATATTAAAGATTGCTGAAATCCAGTGATTCTGTTTTTATTTTGATACTATTTTCTTTTTGCTGGTTAAGAGACATATGTTATAGGTACAGCTTACTATCTAAATGCTCTTTGTTACATCTAACTTACATAAATGAGTGAAGAGCATGTTTTAGCTGAGAGTTTATAGGCTATATTTCTGTAGCATTTTCACTTAATTGCAACCCTATTTTCAGAGTAGTAAGCTCTTTTGTTTCCATCAGCTACTTTGAAGAAAAATATTACTTCCTGGGTAGCTCTGGACTCTCCAGTGAAACCCTTACCACCAAGCCCTAGGAAGGATAATGATGATGAGTTAGCAGGTCGGCCTTGAGTGATAAATCTTCAATTTGCCTTATTAACAGAGATATGAGTGTTGGGTTACAAATAGGTCGGTTCTGAAGATGGCAAAGTACCTGCAAACTGAATACATTGGTTTCCTCTTCTCTACCAATACCTCTGGTGAAAAAGTACATACCAAAAATATAGCAACAAATATGTGACTATAAAAATTGACAAATAATATAGTCTTGCATAGGAATTTAACTGTGGAAAGATTACAAAGCCAGACTGCTCTTTAACCCTTTCTGAATTATAATGAATGGTAATAAAACTAGGAATGGAAGAAAACATTTATCTAGAGTTAAAAGCCACAATAACCATGGATAAATGATTGTGCTTAGTCGCTTCTTGCCTAGGGTTTATGTTTTAGAACGTGTTTTACTTCTAGGACCCAAACCCAAGTTTTCATAGGTTTTAAAAAGTTCTTCTCTAAAGAGAGTTAGATATTAAAGGGAAGGTCAGTTGTTGTTCATGAGTGAGTTATCTGGAAACATTTACGTTCTCTCTGAGAATCCAAGAGAATGAAAACTTTCTCTGAGAAAACAGATCCTGCATATAGTTTAACCATGTGTATGCTTTTGAATGCTAACTTCCAGGCTTTGTCTATAATCCTGTGCCCTTGTTAAAAAATTCACAGACAATTTATTTGCCAGGTCATACTTTTAAGAATTCTTTATTTTGTGTGCCTCTGAGAAGAGAAAATGTTTTTCCACCACTACTTCTGAATTCATAAATATTCTTGCCCATGTATTATTGTTTGTGTGGCAAATCAGGGTACATTATTTTCATAGTGGATATCATTGATTGTTGGCATACTGTAATGCCATTTGCCACACACATGGCTGTAATGTGTCTTTGGTAAGGTGGGAAGGAGAGAATATGTACTAATCAGGTGAATGGGTCACACATACACACTTACAAACTTGCTTAACTGCATCTTGCTCCCTCAATCTGTAAATTTTATGGCTATTGTTAAGCTACCTGCTTCATTTCTCACCTAAAACATGGGGGAAAATTCAGCCATTTTATCTATATTTGCAGTTATTCTAAGGTGAACTTAGTGACCTAGGGATTGATTTAGAAAATGTATTTGGTTGTTTTGGTTGTATGATTTGCAACTATCTGGGAAAGGTGGAGAGGCTATGCAACTTTTGAATGTATTTGCTATCTCTTAAGAGGTGTGTTGGATTGGATAGATTGAAACAGTACTTGAATATCCTCACAAAAATTCCAACTGAACCCACACATGATTTTTCCCCTGCTGCATATCCTAATTGTTGCATTTTAAAGAACTAACATAATTTCTGGACTGTCTTCCAGAGGTGCAAATAAACACCCAGACTATGTTTAACAAACCTTAAAGTTATACTGTCAGTCATTGTGATGTTTGCCTAGAGGCAAATTAAAGTAGGTATCTTCGGTGCAATTCTGAAGGAGACATTCAGACAGCATCGAGATCTGCTCTTGATGTGTTAAACAGTTGTGGCTCACAGTTATGCTGTCTCCAAATTCATTCTGTTGAGACTGACCTTAAGATAATGTAAAAAAGCAATTAGTTTTAAGCAGTAGGAGTGCCAACAGTGTGAAAGAAACAAATTACACGGTGGGGTGATATTTTTAGTGATTTTTAAGGAGATTATTAAAAATGAAATCTGTACTAAAAGCTATGACTGTAGCTTTTAGTCACAAAAACTGACACAGAGCAATTCATTTATTTCAAACTGCTACAACTCCCTAAATGACAATCCAAGCCCCTTTCTATGTCTGGCTGAAAGGTGGTCTGGCTCATTAAACCACATCACAACTCCCCTGAATAATCAAGCCAAACAGTTTTTACACATGATTTGTTAAGTTCTATTCCTTTGCCTTGTCATTCAATATTTCAGCAAATATTTATAGCACACATATCATGAGCCAAGATTGGGCTTGATGTTGAAACTGTTTTTTGTAACCCTAAGCTAAACGTTGAACTGTGTTAAAAACTACAGGTTTATATGCACATACACATACACAAACATACATTTATAGTTTAATAATTTTTTTCATTAAACTAATTTTTTTAGTTTTTGTTGACTACTTTCAGTTAGAAATACCAAAATATTATTCTACTCCTTTGAAATTGTTAAGTAGTAAAACAATAGTTAAAATAGGCAGAATTTTTAAATTTGAAAATCAGATTTGTTGTCTGCATCACAGTCACTTACCTATATCCAGGTTTCTTTTGCCAAGGAAGAAATGACCTCAACCTTGTGAATTAGATTACTATTTTTAAGCACATATTCATGAAACTTAGATGCATGCTGATCTCCATATAGATGGGTCTCCAGGTTGAAGTTCTGACTTAATGCAGAAGCTATGCAATACATTTTGTAGAATCAATGTACATTCCAATGCAGTTCAGTGATAAACTTAAAAACAAGAACGATACAGATGATAACAATGACCAACAATCACTGCACACTTGCTCAGTGCCAGGGATTGTTCCAAAGTGGTTTAACATCTGCTCAGTTCACTCGATTATCACAACTGCCTAAGAAGGTTGATACTATCCTTATTCTCAGTTTTCAGACATGGAAACTGAGGCACAGAGAAGTTAAATAACTTCTCCCAAAGTCACCTGACTAACAACTGAGGTGTATGTAGATGACCTTGGCAGTCAGTTTCAGAGTCCCTATTTCTTAACACTGCATTCTGTGGCTGAACATTAAGGGTGATCTTTCTTATCAATCTACTCATGATAATTTGGTTAAAATATACATAGTCAAAAATCTTAGTCAAGGCAGCTACATTATGCTTATAATTTGATTTAAATATGCATATTATATAATAAATGCAATGTGATTAAATTATGTAGAGTCAAATAATCTTAATATAGAAAGCTGTTTTCAGGGCCCAACCATTTAGCCAGGTACTTAAATGTTTCTATATCTTTCTCCCTCTTCCAACAGATGATTGAGTTAGGCTTGAGCATTGCACTTGCTTCTGTGGCTGAAATGGCACATATTTCTGCCCTGTTAGCACAGTCTATTTTACAGTCAGTGCAAATGATTATCCCCATAGCTTGTCTGAATAAATTAATATCATGAAGTTTTGCTGTTGTAATATTTTTGTGCATAAATATTCTAGCTTGACTAATAATAGAATTCACACTATTAATGAGAATAAAATTAGTGAATAAATATTAATATCCTTAAGAGACATTATGGAACTCAGAGGAGAGCAGTCCTAATTTACTCAATTTTCAAAGTCATTAGAAATTAGGAAAATTGGCCGGGCGCGGTGGCTCATGACTGTAATCCCAGCACTTGGGGCTGAGGTGGACGGATCATGAGGTCAGGAGATCGAGACCATCCTGGCTAATGCGGTGAAACCCCGTCTCTACTAAAAATGTAAAAAATTAGCCAGGCGTGGTGGCGGGCGCCTGTAGTCCCAGCTACTTGGGAGGCTGAGGCAGGAGAATGGTGTGAACCCAGGAGGCAGAGCTTGCAGTGAGCTGAGATTGCACCACTGCACTCCAGCCTGGGCGACAGAGCGAGACTCCATCTCAAAAAAAAAAGGAAAATGATGTAAATAAAATGTTTCTGTTTAATGTGCATCAGAATCACAGATCTCTTTTGACTTAAGTTTTTGATTAAGCACTTAATCTGTCTGTGCCTCAATTTCCTCATCTGTAAAATGTTTGGAACAGTATATGACATACCATAAGCACTATAAAAGTGATGGTTTAGGAAAAAAAATCTCTACGGGTCAAGAAAATGTATGACCTATTCTTTGTACTTAATTGTTGCAGAATAGACATTTGATAATGGTCTTTAAATTACCCTGTACTTTTAGGGGGTGTATATGTCATAGGCAGACTTCTGACTCTCTAATGTCATTATGATACACTTTTTTTGTATATATTTTCTTTCTAAATCATAAAATGAGTTTACAGCAGCAGACCCCAGGTTTTTGAGAAGTACCCACACTATTATATTGTGTAATCACTGTACCAAATAATATTTTTCGTCAGAATATGTACAATACAGAGTTGAAGAATCTATATTAAAATGATCAGCTGTGATGAGTCTGAGCTAGAGGGCTTTTTCACAAAGCATGTTTTGTTATCTGGTGAATTTATATTAGACCACGGCTGCCAACTTAAAATTCCTTTCTTTTAAGGATGCAATGTTGCATAATTAGTCTGCTACTGCAGTCAGGATGCTTGCACCCTTTATTTTAATCCTGGTATAGAATGCAATAGACTATCAGAGTTGAAAGGAACCTCTGAGACCATCTAATTCAACTTGCTCATAATATAGACGAGAAAACAGCCTCTGTCAGTTTTAATGTCACACAGCAAGTTAGCTGTCCATTAGAATCTCAGAAATAAGTGTCATTTTAGAAAATCTCAGTTATTGTCTGTATAACAAATAGAAATAGATAACAAAGTAGCTAAAAACAATAGCAATTTATTTTTTCTAATGATTCTTTTCATTGACATAGCAGGCCTCTGCTCCACATGGTACCAATTGGGGTTACTCCAGTCACTGAGGAGTTTGGCTGGGACACCTCAGTTGGGGCCCCTCAGTACTTCTCTACCTGGACTCTTTTTTTCATATATTGTCTCATGCTCCAGAGTCTCTCCATGTGGCCTCCCTCTCTAGCAGGATATTCTGGGCCTGAAATGACATATGTTTCAGCCCTAATGCAACACAGTCTTCCTTGCAATAAGTACAAATTATTGTCCCCAAAGCTTGTCTGAGTAAAAAGACATCAGGAAATTATGTTATTGGGATTATTTCCTTACAGCATAGTGGATGGGTTCCAAAAGGCTGAGTAGTTGGGTTCTAAACTACTCAGTTATTCTCTTGGGAGCATCCCAAGATAATAAGCTCCAATGTGTGGGAGTGCTTATCTAACCACTGCTTATATCATACTTGTGACTATCTTTTGGTTGCAGCAAATTTATGGCTAAACCCAGAGCTAATGTGAGAGTACACTGGACTGGGGTGTGAATTATGGAAGATGTGGTTCATTCGAAGCATCAATGTGCCTGCCTACCAAAATGGCAGAGAATTTATGTGGTCAAGGTCAAGGAGCAAGTTGCAGTATGTAACACATAATGTAATGCTACTTAAATTAATTGATTATTTTTTTCATTACTTCAGTATACTGTGCACTGTTATGGGTCTGTTACTGGACTGTGGTAAAGTTGAAACTTCCTAGAATTTGATGAGCCCTGGGAATGTTCACATTGGTTTTGGCTGCCACCGTTTCTTTCTTTCAGGTAGTGAGATTGTACTAGAGCCAGGCAGCTCTCAACATTTCAACATTCAAATTTCTGACCATAAGACTAGAAAGGATCCAACATATTTAATAAAAAGTGAAGGCATGGGAATACTATTTTGGATATGTTTCACTAATAAAAAGAGCAAGACTTCAGTATTAGCCTTTTATTGGAATGTAAATTATTCTGAATTGAACCCACACTAAACTGCCTGCAGCCTGTAACTTAGAAGGAAAAAACAAAGTGCCACCACTGAACTGCTGGCCTTCTAACAAATATCACCTACTAGCATTCACAATAAAGGCAAGCATGAATCAGCCATGAAAGTATACATTATATAAGGTTTCTTTTGGCTTCTCTCAAGTCTTGACATACACCTGTGTCACTGACAGCTAGTATGCAAATTGCCTAAAAGTTCCATTAGGCTAGTTTAGGCAAGGGAAGCCCATCTGTTCGTTCTGTGACACTTTCCCTCCTAGATCCTCATGTGGGAATATGTCCTTGAGACATGCAGATGGATGAATTTGCGCCAGTGTCTGCTACCACCAACCTTAGGGGAAGTTGTCACTTCTACTTGTTCGATTGCCTTTAATATTTGATGTCCTCTTCCTTCAGATGCCAAAGAATAAAATTTTAAATCTAAAACTTCAAAGGGTGGTGAAGGTTTTTAAATTCTCAATAGAAAGTACATACTACTTTTTAAGCACCAGAAAATGGAACATCATGAGCCCTCTGTTTGAAAGTTATGGTATTCACTGGGTGTTTTTCAAAGCTGTGTGTGTGGTCTGGTGTTGACAGGAGAGAACATACAATTTCAAATTAGCTAGTGCTTGTCAGCTGTTGCTGATAGCTGTTGGAAGGTTTTGGGAAAGACAAGGGCACGGTGATATTTTAGCAAGCTTGCCTATTAAGGACATTTGCTGGAAATGACTTCATGATTCCTATCCCTTTCTTCTTAAAAAAAAAAAAAAGGCAACACAACTACATGTAAGGAATTGGAAAAGGAAATTCAACCACTTTTTTCTGGTGGTTTTTTGAGTAGACTCAAGTCTCTTGCCCATCTCAGGTTAAAATCCCAGAGAAAAGTTAGAAGTGGCAACAACAGAATCAGAAGAGCAGCTATCCCTTTGATACTTGATATCTGTTCATCATAAACAGTCTTCTTTCATTTCGTTCATCTGGCCTAGCAGAAAGATCTACTCATATTTCATTCTAAATGAAGGTAAGGTGGCATAAAAGTAATGGTAATCTCACCTCCTGGGTAAAGAAAACATTACAAATCAGAAAATTGCTTTTAGAAACATACAATAACTTGTAATCTGGAACCAGAAAGATAGATATTTCCTCTTTTGATGAATCCTCATTCTATAGCAAACAATGTATAAAGACATCTGATATGTTTAAGACAGGACAGAAATGATGCTTTTGATCATTTTGGCACTAAAATGATTCATGATTTTATCAGATTAGCGCCTGTTTTCCATTTTTCAGGAAATGGTCCAAAAGACATACTGTTTTTATTGACAGGACTTCCAAACTAGTTATTATTTGCTAATAATGTTGTGTTAAAAATCTGAGCAGAGTGTCTTGCCAGAGAGAGAGAGAGAGTGAAACTTTTATGCCCAGCGGTGTTTGGATGAGCAAGATAATTACACCCTTGTCCATAGCAGATGCTCTGTTCCTCGCTTTGGCAGTTTCCCTGTTCAGTGTGCAAATAATTTTCTCTACTAAAGTTGGTAGCTATTTGCTACAAATATATTTCTTTTCCAGCAAAGAATGGATCTTTTCCATCACCACTCACAAATAGCAACTGAATTGACTGGAGTTTTTATTGTTTCAAACACATACACAAAACTGATGTGAAGCAGAAAGAAACTCATATGAATGCCCCATGTCTGTCAAAGGATGTGAATAAAATAAGTTATTTACTAAAATAGTTGAAAAACTACATTGTAACAATGATTTGAACTTATTTAAATCAAGACTTTTGAAAAAGTCAACGTTGATAGTCAAATATTTTTAAAATTCAAATGTGCATTTAGTTTATAATAGAAAAGACACTTATTTACATGTATTGCAAAAATCTTATGAGCTCTCTTAGCCCCTCTATTTCTGTAACAGGCAAAATTCACTTTGTACACATATAGTGAGACCAAAAATAAGGAGCTAATATTCCTCACCATTTTGACAGTCATGTATGACTATGCTTGAAATGGGTGGGTGTATTCTCCCTGGCCAATGATGAACAAATACATTTCCATAAGCCACTATGCTTGCTTTTTGGGTAGCCCAGATGCTGTGGTTGTGTCTGTAAGCAGTATGCTGGCAGGTATTTTGGCAGAGAACTGCAGAAGGGGAAGGATGGAGAAAATACATTTATTATAGTTCCCTTTTTTGTTCTTACCGCAGCCCCAGAAGCATAAAGGCAAGTAGAACCACTCGTCAAGTTGCCATGTTTTCATAGGTACATAAGGCAACATATACTTATCTAATAAAACTAATAATATAATTGGGGGTTAGGTTGATGAGTTATCCCCGAGTCTCCCAAGAATAATCATTGTTGACTAGACTTTTATGGTAAAATTCACCTTCCAGCCAAAGATTAATTAAGTGCCAACTGAAAGATTTTGTTCCGAGTATGTATATGTAAGAGCTGAGAATCAGAAGTGTGGCTGGCTGCGTGGCCTGTCCTCAACTCTTCAGCATGCCAGGGGTAGAAATATCTACTGAAAGACAAAATGTTTATCACCAGCAGGGACATGAGAAAAAAATGTCTTCTAGAACTTTAAGAACGAGGAGATAAATCTGTCTATGATAAAGGTTTCTCAGAGGAGGTGAAATTTGAATCCTGCCTTCAGGATGAATAGGCTTGGCTACTGAGGAACCAGGAGGAAGGCATTTCATATAGAACAGCAGCAGGAATCAGGAGGCAGTAGACTGCTCATTTTCAAATGGCTTTTTCAGAGCATGCTCAAATACTACTATTAGGTTAGATGGCACTGAAAAGAGAAGATGGCTCTGTTTGGACATTAATATTATTTCTCTTCTCGCGTAAGTAAAAAAGTTGCAGCAGAAAGCCAGTCGCGGCAGCTCACATCTGTAATCCCAGCACTTTGGGAGCCCAAGGCAGGCAGATCACTAGGTCAGGAATTCGAGACCAGCCTGGCCAACATGGTGAAACCCTGTCTCTATTAAAAATACAAAAAATTAGCTGGATGTGGTGGTGGGCAGCTGTAATCCCAGCTACTCAGGAGGCTGAGGCAGGAGAATAGCTTGAAACCGGATGCAGAGGTTGCAGTGAGCCGAGATCGCAACACTGCACTCCAGCCTGGGCAACGAGAGTGAAACTCCATCTCATACATACATACATACATACATACATACGTACATACATACATACAGTTGCAGCAGAAAAGCCAGGAGAAATGCAGTATAGTTTTGACAGGAATACCAGATAATGATGTATATGTATATACTAATAAGAATTTAATAACTCAAATATTTAGAAACATAATTCTAGTTTTATTTAATAGTTACACTTGTGCAGAAGAGAATATCAAACATGGTAGGATAAACAATGGTATAGTAGGATTCTAGGTACATCCAAGGTTAAGTAAGATTAGAAATAACTTTCGTTCACATAAGACATAGGAGGTCATTTTTCCCTTGGATCCTCAGGGCTGGATTTCCATTTCTGTTCCTAGGTGAAGAGAACTGAATTGTGCAAGGGCCATCCACAGAACTTAATCACTGCTTAAAATGTTGTATCAAAGTTATAAATAACTAAGTAGATCCTGTATGAAATTGGGAACTTCCTTTTCCATAAAATAATAAATGCCTGCATCAGGGACATGATCCTTCTTCTCTGTTTCTTTTACTTAACCTTCTCCCTTACTGGCTGCTATTCTATCCTCCCTTCTCTAATTACACATAGACACATCTATGCTTCCACTCTTTTTCTCCTTTCAGAATGTGCTTGAACACACTTAGTAAAAACAATCCGTTTTGGGATATCATTTTCTCTTTGTGCAGGAGTCTTTTAAGGTTTTTAGGATGAAGCATTCTTGACAGGTAACTTGTGTCCATTTCTAATCACTGTTGAATCATCCCTGCAGTCTCTGTGTTTATTCTTATGCCTGATCACATTCGATAACAAAGCTTGTGGATAAATCAAAAACAAGAAGGTCTTGAACTGCAATCAAATAAAGGGGAGCTACCTGGTTAACAAGTTTTACAAAACGTTTATTGGAAAATATATCTATCCCATGAGATAGGCCACAGTCAAAGGACCACCCACTTTCTCCATTAACATGTGGATAGCTGTCTGCTTCTTACTGCACTTTCATTCTCTAAAAATAACCACCACGGTCTTTTAGTGAAAATAAGTGAGTTGGAACCAAAAACAAAGGCACAACATTCTTCTCCAAATAAGTTACTCAGAAATGCTTTTTGGTGAAACATTGTTTCTAGCATCTTGCATTTTCTTGCTATTTATCCATACTTCGAATTACTTCATTCATTAGTTCTGACAAGGGATTGTATTTGTATCATTGCTTGACAAATGTGTTACATGTTTCAGTCTTAAAATATTCCACTCTGAGCTCAGTGCTGCATACTTGGGAGATAATGTTAAATCAAAATCAGCCTCGCAACACACTGCTGTCATCATGCCAAATAACTCAGGGAAAAATGATAAGGGTATAAAGAGATCAATAAGGCAAGAAAATCTGTGCTTTCAAAAGTAAGGCAAAATATGAGAAAGACTATCCGTCAAGCATCGGGGCATAAATAAAGCAAGAATATGCCACGTTTAGGGCACCGTGATGCTACAGTGAGCAATTATCCCATGAGTAGTAAATTTCTCTTACATTTGCCTAACTCCTTTAATATAGGTCATTCTAAAATATAGCCATAAGATTCACGGGCACATTGATCAGCCTAGCATTGCTCTTTTTTCTCCCCTAATAGAATAAAATAAGGATATGGCTGATAAATGCTGAGAAGGACAATTCCCAGACCATTTAGATGTGAGTGGCCACACTGGAGTGTTCTCCCTGTGTTAGAAAGATCTATATAGCTCACATCTTCGTAAATATGAATTATGCAAATACATTTCTGTCCATCGAGATGATATTACTCAACAGGGCCCTCATAAGTGCCCAGTTCTGTTGGATTTTCAGACAGAAAACAAGCAAACTGTAGAAACCGGCAATTTGGAAATTAAATCTTTTATTGAGTAATAGGTACTCAGGCGTGCATCAGGAAGCAATCGTTTTTCTTTTTCAGCAAAGAGCATTATATTATTACAAATTTGCAAAAATAAATGGAATAGCTTGCAGGCACAAGACAGTAAATTGATGAGCATTTGAAACTAGAAATTTATTTTTGTGTGCTAATGGTCAGGGAGACTGTGAAACTGGCCCAGAGCCCTTGAATGTCAGTCTCAGGAAGGTGATCTATAGACAGTGAAGAGAATTTCAGGGTTGCTTTTATTAACATGGGGATGAAGTGTGAAAATTAATTTTTGTTGGCGGAAGATAAAGCTTAAGGCTGCATGTGGGATAGATTAGAGTATTTGGAGCTTGGGAACAGGAAATACAATTTGGAGACGACTACCTTAATCCATATGTGAAGTGAAGTGCTCCGCATAGAAATAGTAGAATGGACGGAAAAGACAGATGTGGGAGACACTGAGAATGCAGCATAGGCAGGACTTGGGGCCTGGATGAGACTCAGTCATGACAATGAAATTTTTTTTTTAAAGAAAAAGATGTATCCAGATGTTAAATTATCAGTATACTGTGTATCTATGGAAAATGATTGCTAAGTTCAAGTGAATATTCAAGGCATAATGTAGGATGAAATTTTCATGCCATGATACAACACTTGGAAGTGCCCTTCAGCATGTGGAGCCATCAGGAAAAGTGTCCAGAAAAGGACATGAAGGGGCATGGGCTAAAAGCACATTGTAGACAGAAAGAATAAGTGGAAACGCATAGGAAAAGCATGGCCTCTGACTCATTCCTGTAGACTATTTAGAGTTAAACATCTGTTGCTTTCAACTTTCTTGGTGCTCTCCCTATTTACCTTACGTCATTTAGCTCTATCACACGAGATACTTGCATCTGAAAATGGGAGACCACCTCTTGATATGACAGAGAGGTAGAATTTTCAGATCACCCCTTGGTATGTGGGAGAGGTGGAGAGATGGAGATGTGGCTGGAAAGGTGAGATAGTGCAGTTTTGCCTAGAAGCTGATAAAATTTAGGCTTTAGGGTCCCTCCTTTTCCCCAACCTCTTCTGTAATCTTATATCTAATCCTGTATAATCATTTTGTATTCTTCTCCTCAAAAATGGTCAATGGCCATCCAAAGTGTATAAAATTTAGATCCCACAAGATCCACATTCTTTCATTAACTAGCAACGTGTTTACATGGTTACATGGATTTGGAAAATTTGTAAAAGAAATACATTTTAATCACAACTGGTCCTTGTGTCTTTTCACACTAGTTTCCGTATTTTGTATTTTTTTTTCTTCCAGTGGTGGCGGGTATTTTGGAATTTAGCTAAGGGTAAGTTGGGTGGGAGATGCATTTATTTTGGATTCAATAGGATCTATGTTTGTGTTATTGCTAGCTGTTTTGTGGTCTGAATGGTTTCCAAGAATACTCATACTCCTCACTGTACCAGTGTCTTGGGCATTGTGGCAGGAATGTGCTGGGCCAACTCAAGGTTCTATTGTGATAGGAATGTGGTCTCTGATGCCCAACACTGGAAGGATGTGGGAAGTAGAAGAAAAAATCTGAAGCCAGAAGCCAACTCTGTGCAAAATTCATCCACATTGTTGTGCCCAAATTTACTATCCTAACCTTCCTACCATTCTGACCTTATAACAAGTTATAAGCTATTACCATTTATGAGTTGTGAAGCTGAAGAAAACATTTCTGAACTATCACTAGAAAAAAAAGTGCCTATCAGCTATTAGAGGACAGGCAGAATTATCTGTCCCTAGATAATTCTCTAGAGAAAATAGTATGAAATTACTCTCACATAAAGAGGCAACCAAAAGGTTTGCAGCAAAAACGGAGAGGGGATTATTTCTGAAGTATGTCAGGGAATTAATATTATTTTCTACATTTTTTATTTTCATGTTGTTCTTCAGCTTTTTAATATTAGTGAAGTGTTGAAATTTCATTTTTATTTTAAACAAATATTCATTTTTAAGTAATTTTATATTTATAAATTTTATTAATTTTTTTAATGGGTCTCCAACATTGTATAAACTTAAGGCACAAGACCTGAGTTTGTCCCTGGGTTCAGGGGACACCTTAATTTTCATAATCAAATATATAAACTTAACCTCTGGCTCATCCATGCAGTTCATGTAGTTAAATATCTGTTGCTTTCAACTTTTATGGTGTTCTCCCTTTTTACCTTCAGTTAGCTCTACCCAATAATATCTTAATTCTCTAATTATTATAATTTGGGAATATCCTATGGGTTTATATTAAGTGGAATATATTAGTATCCCTTAGTATGCTATACCCTAATTTCAGTTAAAAAGAATGTCCCCCTTTCTGCATAGCATAGTATTTGAGAAATATATCTAAACAGACTTTTAAAACTGTTTCAAAACAGAGATATGTGGTTCAAAACAAAACAACAGTGGAATATATACCAAAGTCGGGAATATCTGAACATGGAATATTATTCCATTTAGAGAAGTTTGAGAATTTAAACTAGTTTCATTTCAGAAAAGTATTTTCAGAAGTGACACAATCCTGTGAAATAAAGTATATAATCAGAAGTGTATAATCTATTGACAAGGAAAGGAATTGTCTATCATTTATCAATACTCTACTACATTTTAGTAAAACAAATGTAATAATTATTTTTACTCCATTTCATAATGGAACACATAAGATGTGTTCTTGACTAGCAGGAAGACCAACCACTGGAATTTAAGCCTGTATAATCGGCAAAATTATAATGTCAGTGATTATTTTTCTAGTTTTCCCCCTTTGTGTCTTCAATAAAAAATAATCTGTACCATTAGGCAGGGATGAGATATTGATTGGCCACTAAAACTAGCATATCAGCTACAAACATAACTTTCACTTTCTTTCCATTTATAAACAAGTCATTATTTGACCTGCTAGGATGTGATAAGTAGTTCAAAGTAAATGGAGCACACTAGGTCATGCCATTCTCAGTCTTCTAATCAAGAGAAAATAAGTGCAGAATATACTTCTTTTTTGTTATTATCTATGTCATTGCACAAAATTGTAAATTGGGTCCAGGATAGAAACTGGTGGCCAAAATTAGAGGTATGTCTATTTGTTTCTCTTTCTGAAATTGCTAACATATGACACTAACTGACTTTGTCAGAAGCCTCAGAGCTAAATGAAATTAATGACTAGTGGAATCCAAATAAATGAAAGGCAATGTGCCTTTGCACATAGCATACCCAGATTCAGGATGAACAGACAGTCAGTGTTGCAGAATATTATAATACTCCAAAAAGTGCTTCTTGGCCAATGGTGGGTGTGATAGAATCTCACTCTTCTGCATGACTAAACTGGGAGGATTTAGGCATTAAAAGAGAGCTCTGTCTCTGTGATGTAGTGTATACTTTGAGAATCTTTGCTTTCCTCTGCTGAAATAAGGACATAACTCTAGAGGGTGCCTGTTTTCATTGGGTGAAAAATATTCCTTTGCCAAAAAAAGTCTTACATATGAGTCTGCTGATGGATCTTAATTCATTTGAGTAAAAGCCACCATGCTAATAGCAAAAGTCCTATGTTGTTAGTCCTCTCATTTTATTTTTATCTGTATTATTACTAAAGCAGTTTTCTCCAATTACTGCAAACCACAGGGAAAAGCAATCAAATTGATTACACTTATTGTCTTTGAGAACTCCAGTTATAAAACTAGACCATTCCATCATTCTATTCATTGTGATACTTAAAACTGTCACTCTGGGTAGTAAAATGTGTTTTCCTTTATTATAAAGAATACAATTTACAGTAAAATAACTGGACATTCTCACAAGAATTAGCATTGGATGCAGGTGCCATTTTTTCCTGTACTCTATGCTTGATCTTAGCCAAAAGGCCAAGAAGCAATCTCCTATACTCAATACAGGTAAGTATAGACCATATTTCAGTATTCCAAGTTTATCTGTTTATCTTTTCTTTGCTTTCTATGCTGTGCTGTGTGCTGAGAACTCTGTATTAACCCCACCTGTATAAACTCTTCTACTTTCATTACCTTAGGACTTCAAGGAGTAATTGTCACTGGATATATTTTTATCTCTAAAATATTTTCTCATAACAACATTTATTATAATATTATCATTGAATTTATCTGATGAATTCTAATTATCTGTTCTATTTTACACATGTTATAGTGTAGGTTAAATTATTTATTTATTTATTTATTTATTTATTTATTTATTTATTTTGAGACGGAGTCTCGCTCTGTCACCCAGGCTGGAGTGCAGTGGCACGATCTCGGCTCACTGCAAGCTCCGTCTCCCGGGTTCACCCCATTCTCCTGCCTCAGCCTCCCGAGTAGCTGGGACTACAGGCACCCGCCACCACACCCAGCTAATTTTTTGTATTTTTAGTAGAGATGGGGTTTCACCATGTTAGCCAGGATGGTCTTGATCTCCTGACCTCGTGATCCGCCAGCCTCGGCCTCCCAAAGTGCTGGGATTACAGGCATGAGCCACTGCGCCTGGCCAATGTAGGTTAAATTTTTATCAATTACCTGAGAATTAGAAATCGTTGGTCTTTGTTATATTATCATAATTTTTCTCTAATTAGATCTCTTCTTCAAGTCAAAATTCTGGATGAAAATTCTTAATATCAGTAGCATTAGGAAGTTTATCTATAGATAAAAATATTTACTTATAAAACTATCATTATAGTAATATAATACATAGTAATATGGTAATATAATGAGCTGTAATTCTAGGCTGCTTCACTGCTTTGTAAACTTAGGTAGATCAATTATCCATTATTCGCCAAAGTGTTGGGTTCCATATGATGTTGGCTACAGGTAGAAGGGGAGAGCGATACATATGTAAGTTTGTGTGTAAATTAACATAGAAATCTTGCTTATTAAAATGTTGAACTTCACAAGCTATTATTAAGACCCATTTCCTGAATTTAAGGAATGCTTAACACCACTACCAACATGATTTTAAGAAGGCAGTTTGTATCATTACTATTGTAGTTCATGCTATGCTTTTTGCTTTGGCGATGGATGCTGTCTCAGTTTAGCTTCTTACATTTGGTGTCTTTGTTTTCATTCTGCTTAAGATGTAGTCAATTTCACGGCGTTAATGGTCTGCCCTCTGAGGGCTTAAAGTAGACCCTGAGCATTTGTAAAGCAAGAAATGATGTTAGTAAAGATATTTTAATTGCGGGGAGTTCTCTGTTGGCTGGTAAATAAGGACGTTCTCTGTGAGTTCCACCTTTCTTTGAGAAATTTTCATGTTTCCTGTACTATTCCTCTATTATATCATGGAAACTTACTAAATCAGCCTGTGCATTCTGCCCACATATTCTCTCATGGTCCCTTCTGGTCCTAGCAGCTGAGTCAGGGCCATCAATAAATCTTCTTCTTTTCCCCCAAGATATTCCTAGTTGCTTCTTTACTGTTCATTCTTGTAATTCCATTCATCTGTGTGTATCATTTAGGATGTTGGGCAGTTGCATAGCATTTCACCTAAGGTCACATCCTGATGGGATTTGCTGGGATCCTAGAGCTGGCTAGGACTGCTTGTGAGAGCTGATTATTAAATTCTCAGAAATGATGTGACTCAGTTGTTAGACTGCTTAAAGGTAAAAATCAGTGGTGTACTTAGGATTTTTTTTTTTTTTTTTAACAACATAGCTATAAATCAGGGCTTTTTCCCTGTTTTTTTTTTTTTTCTCTCAGAGTTTCAGAATACTTGCACACCACTAATTGTGAATAGTTTTCTGTTTTGATTCCCCGCTCCTTGCAATTTGCCTTTTAGTGCATAGAGCAAGCACTGAGGCTTCTTTAAGGGAAGCAAATAAATTATCACTCCTAGAACACTATTTTAGTGATTGTACTTTAGAAAAGGCTGTTATCGGCCAGGCACGGTGGCTCACACCTATAATCCCAACACTTTGGGAGGCCGAGGCGGGTGGATCATGAAGTCAGGAGATTGAGACCATCCTGGCTAACACGGTGAAACCCCATCTCTACTAAAAATACAAAAAAAATTAGCTGGGCGTGGTGGCGGGCCTGGAGTCTCAGCTACTCGGGAGGCTGAGGCAGGAGAATGGCATGAACCCGGGAGGGGGAGCTTGCAGTGAGCAGAGATTGCGCCACTGCACTCCGGCCTGGGTGACAGAGTGAGACTCTGTCTCTAAAGAAAAAAAAAAAAAGAAAACAGAAAAGGCCGTTATCACTATTTGCCAAGTTTTACATCGTGTTCTTCAACCAAAGCAAAAACAAAACAGAAGCATCCTCTGAATATTGGAGATGTGTAGAAAGTACTCTGGAATGTATAAATGTATTACTATCCCATTCTTATGCTATGGACTATTTGCTTCAGCTACCCTAGAGCATCTATCTTATGACTTGTTAGAAATTAGAGAGATAATTCAACTGAAAAAAAAAAAAAAAAACAATTTAAGCCATTATTTACCCACAAAATATTCTTGCAGGGGAACAATTTTTTAAAAATCTAATTATTTTTAGTGTTAGGAGCCATGAAATTAGTATAGTTTATTTCTTGTATATAAAACTCCTTTTAATTAAGTGCATGGATATTTAGTAGTTGGTGTGTTATTTAACCTATAAGTTTTTTCCACTGACAGTTAAATATGTCTTATTTTAATTAGTACTTTTACAATTTTTAGATATTTCTCAGAATCTGTGTATTCTAAGAATGACTTCCCTTATAAAAATTTATATTTATCTTAAAAAATTCTTCTCAGAGTCTTGTCATCAGCTTATCTGAGGGCATTCTAGCTACTCTCAGTAGCTACTATTAGTAGCTACTCTCAGTAGCTAGAACAATACCAACTAAACCTAATGTCCCATTAAAGAAGGATGTTCTTTGACTTACAATCTAGAGAATTTCATTTTGACAAGCATCAGTGGACTTTTTACTTTGTATGATGAGATTTTAAATCAGGCAAGCCAGAGTTGGCTAGATCAGTCAACAAACCAATATACCTGTTAACCAAAAGAACATTACTGTTCCTGGAATACAGTGGATATTGTAAAAATGCTTTAGGATTTATGTGATAATAATAGCTAGCATATATAGAATGCTGTATGCCAGGTTTTATTCTCAGTGCTTTACACACAATCACTCACTTGAAATGTTTAACAATGTTCTGAGGTAGTTATTATGATGAGGAGACTGAGACAAAAGAGGTGGCAACAGAGGTAAGGCAAGATTTGAGCCTGGGTTGTGTGTCTGCAGGATCTATGTTCTTAGTCACTATACAGTGACAATAATGTTCCTTTCTTCTTCCTGAGCCTATGAAGAGTATACCAATCAAGGGCAAATGCCCTTTAACTGCCAGTCTCTGAAGCTCAATTACTTCTTTAAAAAAGGACAATAGCAATTTGGAGAAGAAAAAGCAGAACTATCCTACTATAAGGGACAGTTCCTTCTCTTATGTAGAATATCACCAGGCAAAAAAAAAAAAAAAAAGAAAAAAAAAAGAATCTCCAGTAATAATCACACAAAAAAGAAAAGATGCATCTGGAATTGGATATGCCTATATTCTTTTGAGAAATTCTCTAAGGTTTGAGGTGCATTGACTTAAAATATACTGAAAATGGGAGTCCTCAAAGAGACTTATAATTAAGAGCAATAGAAGTTTGTGTAAATATTTTGTTTTTTATTATAAAAATTATAATAAATTTGATAATATAAATTGCCTAATATTCATTTTATCATGAAGTATTTTTTTCTTAAAATTGAACATTAATTTATTCTCATAGTTACCACCTCACAGCCCCAAACATAATAAATTTTGAAAATGTGTTTATAGAAAATTATCTGTGCAAGTGCTCATTTCAATTTTTATAATGAAGCAATTGTTTCGCATGTATTAATTTCTGTCACATTTTTGATCTGTGCTCTAACATTGTCTTCTTGAGGAAATTATTATGTTTTACAGTTCAAATTTCTTAGATTTAGGACTTTAAAGGCCTAGGTTCTGTTCACATTTAATTTTGCTACATCAATAAAATGTGAATGAATTGGCTAATAAAGCAACAAAACTATTTTATGTCATGGAATATAGGTTATTGTTTACGAAATTGCTGAATTGCCCTGGTAATTCACTATAAGAAAACCTTCTCCTTTTTTTGCCTTGTTCCTGTTTGGACAGAAATAAAATTGGTAGCATGTATGTTACATGGAGGATGGCAGGGTTGCGGGGGTGGTTTCTCTTTTGGGATGGCAGATAAAGTAGATTATATGGTATTGAAAATGCCGAGGGCCCCAGGCAGGGAGTTTGTCTGCCAAAGAGAGACACGTCTACTCTGTACCTACAGCTAATCTCAATTTCTATCTTTTTTTGGTATTTAGCAATTTTACAATTTAGATGAAAGTTTGGTTATTGGTTAAAAAGATAAAATATACCTTTTCCCCTCAAATTATATTTTTACTTCCTACAAATCTTTTAATAATGTGCATGTTTGGTCAGGGGAGGTAGTAGTTGAAAGAGAGGTTTTATATGGCAAAATATAAACCTACTTCTTGAGTGTGGGAAGAAGCTTGAATATGGTTTCTACTAAAAGGAGATTAATTACATTTTAAGAAATTCCTGTAACTAGTAGCATAGCACAGAAACTGTGACCATTATTTCATCAGCACATAGTATGGGAGATTATACCTTGTAACTGTAAGAATGATATATATTAGCATTGTCCAGTAGAACTTTCTGTGATGATGAGAATGTTCTGTGTCTACCTGTCAGATACAGCAGTCAGTACCCACATATGTTTTTCAGCATTTGAAATGTAACTAGCACAACTGAAGAAATACATTTTTAAATTTAAGTTAATTTTAATTAATTACATGTGAATTTAAATAGCTGCAGGCTGCTAATGACTGTCAGATTGGACTGTACATATCTAGATTTAAACCTGGAGTTAACGGAAGTGAAGACTGCTTAGCTTCAGGTCCTGGGTATGATGCTGAGGAGCTGAACAACCTTGAAAAGTCGTTTAACCTCCCTAATTCTCAGTATTCTCTTCTTCAACATAGAGATAATAATAGTTCTTACCTCTAAGAGTTCTGAGATCAGGAAATAAATCAATGAGCATAAAGCTCTTAGAATTGTGCCTGGAATATAATGTATGCTCAATAAACTTTAGCCATTGCTATTCTTATTTTATAATCTTTTGTAGATATTGATGAAGTAGAAACTGAAAAAGTATGGAAATGAAATAGCTCTAAAGTAATAAAAGGAAAATGCCCTGAACTGGTATAATTTTAGGTGATCCTTGAGGAATATGCAGGATTTGGATAAATAGAAAGTAATTACAGGGTGACCATACATCCTGATTTGCTTCAGAGAATCTCAATTATTCCTTGTGTCCTGGTTTAATTACTAATGTGTCCCTCTTTTGCTCTCAAATTTTCCCAGTTCGTAAGATAAATATTAAGTCACCGTAGAATTAGATACAGGAGTACGCCCCAGGCATTTCAGATGCAGGGAAGATAACATATTAAGGTATAGATGCAGATGTGACTATGGTGTGGTTTGAATGGTGAGTACTGGGAAGTAGAAGGAAACAGGGATCCATGTAGGCTGGACACATTACGGAGTTGGGATGAGAACTGGTATAAGGAAATTAGATCGGATTGTATATGCTATTTGTGCTGTTACTGAATTGCTCCTGTGTCAACATAGATTCACTTTCAGAAAAGGAAAGTTCTCATTTAATTGGACAAAAATATTTGGTGTATCAAAAAAAACCTGATACTGTTTTGTGTTCTGATTGTATTTCCATTACTGATAGTAATTTTTGTTATAGGTAATTGGGAACAAAGCGTGTTATTTCTATCATCCCTTTGCTACCAGTAATCAAATCAGCAATATGATTGGTTAATATGGAAACTAGTCAATTAAAATGGAAAATGCCTCATTATTATCTGAAGCCATGACATTCACAACTGGAGGAAACTTTGCAAGAGTTCATTTAGTTGCAATAAAGTATTATCACTGCATATTTTATGTTGCTCTTTAAGCTACATCCATTGTAGCTTATCACTGCGTATTTTATGTAGCTCTTTAAGCTACATCCATTGGTCTCCATTCTATTTAGGAGGGTGTACATTTTTTAAAAAGCTAGAGGAGGCCAAGCACGGTGTCTCATGCCTGTAATCCCAGCACTTTGGGAGGCCGAGGCGGGTGGATCACAAGGTCAGGAGATCGAGACCATCCTGGCTAACAGAGTGAAACCCTGTCTCTACTAAAAATACCAAAAAAAAAAAAAGCCAGGCATGGTGTCACCTGCCTGTAGTCCCAGCTAGTTGGGAGGCTGAGGCAGGAGAATCGCTTGAACCCAGGAGGCAGAGGTTGCAGTGAGCCGAGATTGTGCCATTGCACTCTAGCCTGGGCGACAGAGTGAGATTCCACCTCAAAAAAAGCTAGGGGAATTTTAATTGTTGGCAATATTACTAATTGTAATTTTAGGGAAATAGAGTATTAGACTGTGAAACATAATATTATGTAAAACACAAAATTAGGAAAAACCCCGTCTCTACTAAAAATACAAACAAATTAGCTGCCGTGTGTGGTGGAGTGCACCTGTAATCCCAGCTACTCCGGAGGCTGAGACAGGGGAATTGCTTGAACCAGGGTGGTGGAGGTTGCAGTGAGCCAAGATCGTGCCACTGCACTCCAGCCTGGGTGACAGAGCAAGACTCTGTCTCACAAAATAAAAAATAGAGATTGTGGGGAAAAACTAAACTAAAAAATCAGGCAAATATATCTTTCTTATTAAGTGTAAGAATGTTACTCTAAGCATAATTGTTGTACATTTCTGAAGACCTCTTTATCTCTGATTGCATTTGACATTGACATGGTTGGCTAGCTCAGAAATCTCCATAAAGAGTTTCTGGTGACCTGTTCTGGGTTTTCACTCATTGCCTACTTATTCTAGCTCATCGTGAAAGCAGACATTTGGGTTGATCTCTGAGGTATTCCTTGGACAAACAAAGCAGATATTCCATTATGGTCACTTTCAGTATTTCTGGAGAATGCTCTGATTCTAACAATTATTGTTCATATTGTAGCTAATACTGTAATCTCCAGCTGGAGAACACATCATATGGCTCATTATTCCACAAGGAACCAGTCATTATCAATATTAGAGTCCTAGCATTTTGGGTTATTTTCAAGGTATACACTTGACTTTTTAAACTAATTCCATAAGCACTGCAATGTCTGAAGTATATGTTAATTTTGTTTGTTTGTATTTAAAGAGATAAAAAGTTAGTCAAATTAAAAGAAGAATTGGGCAAAGACCAGATGTCATTGGCATTTGAAAAACTGATAATCTTTATAAAATTCCATTGATGTCATTTATAGCACCACTTTTTGCTAGCTTATAAATTTATTAATCAAATTTGTTTATAGGTGCTTGAACTGAACAATAACTAGTTTATTTGTGTTTCCAAGTACCATGAATTTTAAAATGTCATTTAATATCTAAGCCTCTGAATGGAATTCAATGACTTTAAATTAAACCTATTTGTAAATAGCACACAGCAATGTGTGATTATGCAATCTGCTGAGGTTTTCAAAAACTAACATTTAGAGCGAAAGTGAATCTCGTTCTAACAGAATTTTAATAAAAACTCAGTAGTGATTTGTAAATACTTTGAAACAAATTAGCCATCCCATCCACAATGATTGTTTCATCACAGCTTAGTTCTTGATGTATATGGCAAACCACAGTTCTAATGACATAATTTCATTTCAAGAATATTGGCTTTCATGTTTAAAAAAATCATTGGCTCTTTAGCACCCCCTTCAAGGTGAATTACCCCAATTAGAACTGAGAAGGCAATGCTCATATTGTGGATCTGCCTTGTGATGATGATAATGACAATGGTAATGATGAGAAAACAAGAAAGAATTACTGAATATTGGCCCTGTGCCAGGCCCTGTGCTAAACATTTGACACATAATTTCTACATTTTAGCTTCACAACACTCCAATGAAGTGAAATAATCATAATTCCTCTTTCACTCATGACAGGAGGTTTAAGTGCCTAGTTAGTGGTGGAGCTGGATTCATAGTGGGCAATCTGGAGCTCTTAAGCATCATGTTACCACTCTTGACAGCAGCTATTACCTAGACCGGTTGATAGAGGATATTCAAATGATTGCCTTTCATGAAGAGTTTTGTCTTTTATTGCTTATTTCCATATCTGAGCTTTGGGTAGGAAAAGAGAAGTAGGACAGATTTTCACCAAACTGTTATAAAAGACATAATTGAAACAATTGTTTACTATGCTTCCATTCTAGATAATGGAGAGGCAATTGCCTGGCATAAAATTGCAAAGCCATAATGTATGTGGTTCATGAAACCATGGCTGTAATTGCATGGCTTGCCTTAGATATTAATTTAGCTGCATTTGTTACTACTTGCACAGAGAGTATTCATATTCACCCTCATTTAAGGCTATTATAGACACACTAGTGACTGCCACAGTTCTTATCCTGTCCACTCTCTCATGTTGTGTTCACACTAGAGGAGAGGTCTGAAGAATAAAGGTTATGTGGAAATTACACTGTCAAGGAGATGAATCCAATAGCCTGCAGCAGTGTTATCCAGCGAGCAATGGATTACATGTGTACGTGCAAGCTAAATAATATATGATTTAAGACAATAATGTAGTTTGTATTCATTTTTGGATAGTAAAAGAGTTGGCATGTCAGTCCCTTGGGAGATTTTATCCAGGGCTTTACCCTTGAGTGGATAAAAGGAGTACAAATTCTATTGCATAGGAGATGAATAAAAACAAATTGGGGAGACCATCAGCAGAACAGACTGCTGTGTGGTGGAGTCCAAGGCTACTCCAAAACCACCAGACCAACTGCCTCAGGATCCTGCCAGCAACCAGATGCTGGCAATAGAACTGACTGCAGTTTGGCATCAGGGCTCTGTGATTCCCAGCCAAGGGGAATTGCATGCAAAAAATATTTAAAATTCTCTTTGTAAAGAGTTATGTTTTCAATCAGAAGGAGAAGTATGTTTCAGACTTAGTCTGCTGCAAATGAAATGTGGCATACTGACATCTTGGTTACAGATGGTGGAAGTGCATATGTTGGAGGGGGTGAATGCCATGCGAAGTTGAACTTTGGTTTGGCGGTAAGGTTTTGTTTATGGTTTTTAGGCCATTGAGTTAGTATCATTCTGTGAGGGGTACTGTATTGGCCTTTCAAGAAGAGGGTCTGGGTCTACTTAAAATAGTGATTCTCAACTGGAAGAGATTTCCCAACCCTACAGGGGGACATTTGGCAGTATCTGGAGATATTTTTGGTTGTCACAACTTTGGGAGAGGGCAGTGCAACTAGCATCTAGTAGGGAGAGGACAGGAATGCTGTAAAATATGCTACCACGCACAGGACAGCTCCCTAAAACAGAATTATCTTGTCCAAAATGTGAGTGGTGCCAAAGTATGGAACTAAGGTTTAAAATTATCTGGCTTATATATATTCACTACAACCCCGCCTGCAGACAAGTGTTCATCAAATATAGTTTGATAGTGTATAAAAGAAGATTATTAAATAATTTGCTTTACTCTATTGATGTATGAGCAACATTTATTGAATGTCCCAAATGCTTTCTGTTAAAAAAAAAAAAAAAAAGAAAACACAACTAACCTTCCTCCAAACCTACATACCCAAACCACACATTTTACAAATGTAGGAGGACCCAGTTGATTGACTTTTCAAACTTGAAAAATGAGGTATATTAACAAAGCACACTAAATGAATCAGCTGTTTAGGATGATCTACAAGCCAGTTCGTTTTCCTGTTATTAAATAACAAACCATGAATCTTGACAAATGGACCCACTTGTTTGACATTATTTGAAAAACTCATAACATGCTTGGTTCTGATGGTCACTTCCCCTTTGAAATTAAATTTTAAGGTGGACTTCATTTAAATTCTGATACAGAAAAAGAGCCTTTTAACCTTCATTTTGACTGTCTGCTGTTTATCATCATCATTCTTTCCCTCCTGCTGATACTTAGATGCTCCAGAGCTTTTGCCAGAGCGTCATCCTCCAGTGTTTACTTCAAGGAAGTGTTTATGTTTATTGGTGTCCGTGTAATTAAGAGCTAAAGTTCTGCAGTGTTGTGGGAGACTGCATGGCTTCTGGAGTCAGAGTCCCTGGCCTCAAGTCGGGCTCCAGCTGTGTGACCTTGAGAAGGTCATTTACCCTTTTTGTGCCTCAGTTTCCTCATTTGTAAAATGTGAAGAATATTATTTGCCTCATTGTGCTGTTGTGAAGATAACATATAAAATGCTTAGCAAGCACAAACAGATGCTACCTATAATTATTAGGATTACTATTTTAGGAATAGCATGTTTCACAATGGATGCCAATTCATCTTATTTCATTTCCTAAAGAGGACATTGGCACTGATCCTCAGAGATAGCATCCCTAATGTGTGGCTGAAGGGCTTTAAACCCTATTCCATAATCCCTAACAGAACCTTCCAGCAAAGCTACAATGAATAAACATCTAAGAAAAATCTGCATACTAACCAAGCATATGCAGCTGCAAGAGAAATCCTCTATCTCTCTTCTTCAATCAGAGTGTCATCCAAAATCCCCTTCTGAATGTGCCATTTCCACCGCTTCTAAGCTGACACTGCAAATTCATAGCAACCCCTTGAACTGTTATAGCACAGTGTTACAGTGTTCAGTAACCCCAGACCGTAAGTACTCTCTCCTCCTAAATAGGATTTGTAAAGTGTGACTTTGAGCAATATAGCAAAGTCAATTTTATCTGCAGGAAAATATTTTTCTTTACTAACATTTTAAAACCCCTTCCTCAGTGCTCCAAAATGATTTAAAAGCTAATCAATGATAAAATCCCAAATCCCTCTAAAGACAAAGAATTGAGAAAGAAAGCAGAGCCACTTTAATCAGTAAAGTGGCTGCCGTGACCCATTAACCCCTAGAGATTATTGACACTTATTTATTTATTTATTTATTTATTTATTTATTTATTTTTTAAGATTCTGTAGTTTGGTCATATGTCTTTGGCAGCAAGAACATACAAAATCCCTTTTGCTTTTCACAGATTAATTCATTTAGGCCTGTGCATTTGTCAAGCATTCCGGGAACTTTCTGCGAACATTTTGTTGATTAAAGGATGTGTATTTGGAATATGGGTGGAGAGAAAGGAATTCATAATTCTTAAAACCAAAGAATGATTTATAATGCTGACTGCTACCTGAATCAATCAGTGCATCATCAACAGATAAATGAAATACTAAAGATAAGGAAGAGTTCCCACACTGGGTGTTAAAATCTGTGCATTGATTGATTCAATAACACTGAGAAAATCGACCGCTTTCGGAAGAAATTCTAGAATTTATAAACAAACATATGACAAAGAAAACTGCCTTTTTGTATTTTGTTCAGAAAGCTTCTGAAATACATTCTTTCTCCACAAGTCTGGTGCTTCCACTCCTAATTATAAATTACATATCTCACTTCAGTGCACACAAGTTCCTGATCCTCATCCCAACTTCGGTTGGCTTTTGACTATTTTGTTAATTTTTTTCCCAGTGAATTTGTTGAGCCTTTTGGAGGACACATTTATTGTTTTAGGCATCATGCAATTTACTAAATGGTGTTCTGGTTATGGAAATGCTTACAAAGAGCCCTAGGGGGGGAAAGAATTAAGTAAACACATATTGATCATCCTGTAGCTGGTGCTTTCTTATTTGATTAGTCAAGGACTCAGTCTCAACTGGTCCTTCTAATCTGTGATACATAAAGCTGGAGACATTTTTCTGGCTCCCTGGTGGTTTTAAAGGCTATGCAATGGGAAAAACTGCTTTAAACAAAGTCTCATTTTTGAAAAAGCCTGAATACAGAATGGAATTCAAAGAATTTGGAGAGAGGGGAGGTGAAAGTGGTGGCAAACAGCTTTAAAAAGGCCCTGGGAATTTTAAGAGAGTAAGGCATATAAGGGAAGTGAAGAGAAATCTCATCTGACCCATTATGAGACATTATGAGATACACCAGGAAGCCACTTTGGCAAGCATGTACTGAACACCTACTGTGTGCCGGACTTGTAAAAGAGCTAGAGCTTAAGTTTTGTGAGGATTCCAAGAAGCTACATAGAATCCTTTATGTCAGGAAAGAAGTCATAGTTTTTCATGTTAGCTAAGAAACTTGAGCTTTATGTAGATATTAAATTTCAAAAGGCAATGAATATATTCTATTTAATCCAAATACCAGGAAAAGAAGGTTTTATCCTGTATAATTCATTTTAAAATTCATTTTAAAATTCTAAGTGAAAAATGTTGATACTAAAGCAATACTAAAGAATAGTTGAGAAAAATGTTTCTTTCTTTTTTTCTGTCTTTCCTTTTTTTTTTTTTTTTTTTTGACAGAGTCTCACTCTGTCACCTGGCTGGAGTACAGTGGCGCGATCTCGGCTCGCTGCAACCTCTGACTCCCGGATTCAAGCGATTCTTCTGCCTCAGACTCCCAAGTAGCTGGGATTATAGGCACGTACCACCATGCCCAGCTAATTTTTGTATTTTTAGTAGACATGGGGTTTCACTATGTTGGCCAGGGTGGTCTTGATCTCCTGACTGTGATCCGCCCTCCTCAGCCTCCCAAACTGCTGGGATTACAGGCGTGAGCCACCACGCCCAGCCAAAAAAAGTTTATTTCAAAGAAGAAATCTGGAGGCTCTGGGTTTTTCTCCTGTCATGTCTACTCTTTCACTTCTGCATTTCTTAACTATTGGTCAATGTGTGTTTGCATTGGACAATTTTCTTTCTTTTTTATTTTTACTTTTTATTTTTTCCGAGACTGGGTCTTGCTCTATTGCCCAGGCTGGAGTGCAGTGGCACCATCATGGCTCACTGCAGCCTCAGCCTCCAGGGTTCAAGTGAACCTCCCACCTCGGCCTCCTGGATAGCTGAGACCACAGGCACATGGCACTACAACCAGCTAATTTTTATATTTTTTGTAGACATGGGGTTTTGCCATGTTGTCCAGATTGGTCTCGAGCTCCTGGGCTCAAGCAGTCCACCCATCTCAGCTTCCCAAAGTGCTAGGATTACAGGCGTGAACCATAATGCCCAGACTGGACAATTTTCTTATTCCCAACCTACCCTTCCTTCCCAAAAATAAGGGGCATAAAAGATGAAACATGATAGAAAGCTTGAAGCCCGCTGCATATGAGATGGTACAGACTCTGGCTGAGGGAAACAATGGAAATTCAGAGAAAAAGATGTTTCCAGGGGGCTGTCCAAGATTTTAGTGGCTGACTCTATTCTGAGATTTAGAATTAAGAAGCAGATAAAGCTAACACCAAGTTTTCTAGCATGGAGACTGGCAGAACAACAGCAACATTGAAAGATATGGGGTAATTGTATTGGGTAGCTGGTGTGGGGAATTGGGAATGAGAGAATAGGTGCAATGAGTTGCATTTGATATACTGAATCTAAAGCACATTGTCTTATAGATAGTGGGAAATAGGGACTGACCAAACTGAAAATCCTGGAAGGTGTAAAACAGATTACTATTGCAAGAAATGAAGCTGGGTACTGCTAAAACTTGGCTGTCTTTCTCTATATGCTAAGGGCTGTCTTTATTCCATTTTTTATTATATATATAGTAGCCTAAATATTTCTCAAGCACCTACTGTATATCAGGCACTAGGCTAGGTGCTACTCATGTATGGTTTGACACATTCCCTGCTCTCAGGAAACACAGATTAGTGCTAGAGGCAGGCATTAAATAAGCCAAAAATAATTAAATAAGACCAAATACACTGAAAGCTGTGGAGGAAAATACCAGAGTGTTGTAGGATGTTACTTAATTCGAAATCAGAAGGAGGGATTAGAGCCAGCCGAGTAGAGTGGGGCTGAGAATGGGAAGGGTGAAAAGTTGGGAGTACCACAGTGTCTGGTCTAAGAAGTGATTGGAGAAAAAGTCTGATAAAAAATCATGTGGAACTTTCAGGACTTTTTAATAAGTTTGGTGGGAAGCCACTGCAGGATTCTACATACAAAGTTTAGCTGTCTGTGATTAAGGCCACAGTCAGTTCTATTTCCAGGATATCTCATTATTTACCCAGACCCAATAGGCCTGTCAGTTTGGTCAGCAGCACAAATTTTGGAATGAAAAGACATACTATTTTCATGTTGAATATGTTTCTTGAGGTTTCTTTTTAGAATGAAACTGTAGAGACACAAAGTACATTTTTTCCCTCAGATTATATTATTCCTTACCTTTATGCCATGGCACAAAAGGTATTATAGATTGACCTCATCTGAATACTTGCTAATGTGCCAAAAATATGCTGTTTGCCAAAGACACACCTCCCAAATCTGATAAAATAGCTAAAGACTCTTCATCTTCAGATGAGAACCCAACCCAAAATTTCCCCACTGGAATCTTGCTGAATGTGCTTATTTTGTGTTTGGGTAGCATTTGGGGTCACGACTGAGAAAATCTGGGATAGTTATATAGGTTGACATTACTACAAGACAGATACAAACCATAAATATTAATATTACTGTTATTTTTGCTAATATTTATTGTACACTTATTAATTTCTAGGAACCTTTTTTTGCATTAACTCAACTTTTTGAAAAAATCCTATAACTTGAGAGAGTACCATTATTATCTCCTTCATATTAATGAGAATGCCGCTTCTCAGAGAGGTTAAGGCACCACTTAAAGGTCACATAGCCAATAAGAGACACAGCGGGGACTCAACCTAGACAGTTGGTGTTAGTTGAGAACTTTTGAAGATATGCCTGTATAAAAAAAAGAAATAAGCATAATTAGTAAATATATATCTATGAATTCTGGTATGTATAATTTTAAAAACCCTCACATTGTATATTGCAATTTTCTGGGAGTCATTTTATCATTTTAATTTTGCCATATAATAATGTAATGAATTAAAACAGTGGTTCTCCCAGGGGGAGCTTCCTACCAGCATCAGGGAGCATTTGGCTATGTCTGGGAATATTTTTTGGTGATCACATCTGGGGAATGGGCATTACTAGAATCTGGGAGATAGAGGCTAAGGATGCTACTAAACATCCTACAATGAACAAGGACAGTGCCCACAACAAATAATTATCCTGTCCAGATGGTTTATAGTGTGTAGGTTGGGATCCTGGATTAGAGTAATTTAAAGAGGATCTCGAAGGTGAGGAAAGAATGGTAGCTCCATCTTGAAAACAACGAACATTCAAGGTAAAGAAACAATTTGGGGAAGGTGAGAAAGAGCTAAGATGGATTCATTCATTCAGTCATTCATAGAATCACTATTTATAGGAATGATTTCTTTGTATCAGGAATTATGCTGAACAGTAACGTCGAGGAAAACAATAGGAGGGAGTTTCTTTGGAGAAAAGGAGGGAACAAAGTAATAGAGGGAAACCAAAGATTCTTGGTTATTAAAGGTAAGCTAGGGTCAGAGTTTATTGCCAAAAGTGACTGTTTTATTAGGGAGGAAGATATGCTAGTTTACTAGTCTAAGGAGAGTCACTGTAGTCAGAGGCAAGTTCAAATTCCATATGCTACTGCCAGGAGCACCTGATAACTGCATTTTGTCCCTTTTATGGCTGACTTATGCTGTTCTGAACAGAGGGCCAGGGTGGGAGAAGCAAATGATATTCTTGAATGCAACAGAGGGTAGTGATATAAATGTGTGTGTGTATGTACATGTGTGTGTTGGAGAGGACACATAGCTTACGTTGATTTCGAGTTGTGCTGCTGGCCTGTGAATAGGTGCTGGCTTTTGTTTTTCCAGTAACAGCTTTTTCTGTTTCCAGCAGTCCTATGCACCAGCTCCCCACCCCATGGCTCCTCCCAGCCCCAGCACAAACAGCAGCAGCAACAACAGCAGCAACAACAGCAGCGGGGAACAGTTGAGTAAAACCAACCTGTACATTCGAGGCCTCCCACCAGGCACCACTGACCAGGACCTAATCAAGCTGTGTCAACCGTAAGTGTCCTTCTGCTGCCTGTGCTGTTTCTCACTCCCATACTTGCCTTGGTGGGCAGGATGTGTTATTGCAGTCCGTGTACTCATCCACTGGTGTCTCAGTGAGGAAGACTCTTCTTTACAAACAGGACTTAAACTTGAGATTCAGTGCTAGTTTATTTTGGGGAGTGGAATTTGTTTACTTTTTGTCATTGAGTGGAAGTTCTTGAGCAGATATACATGGAAATGCTGGCTGATTCATAGATATTTGACCTGCAAGATGAAGATCAGTAATAGAGTTACACTCTCAAACCATGTGGCCAGTGGAGTCATTGATGAGTCTCATGAAATAGATGGATTTTCTTGAGAAATATTAGTGAAGGGAATCTCAAAAACTCAGAAGTGGTAGATTTCAGGATTACCTCTTGTGTTACAAAGCTTTTCTGGCCAGTGCTTGGTGAATGTCCGTTCAGCCAGGACCATGTATTTGGAGACACGTAAGACTAATCCTCTAGTTTCCTTGAAAACATCTACTGCCTAGTCCAGTGAAGCTATCTCCCACCAAGGCCAAGGACCACACTCACTAAGTAGTTTTATATTTGCTTGGAAGCTCGGAAATGATGAAATCCTCTTCAAAAATGTTTTCATGAATCTATTATCTACCAACACTTATGTCATCAATTCTCTTATTTCTGTGCAAATAAAAACATATTTAAGTTCACCTTCCCATAAAATTAATAATGAATTGAGATCACAGACCTGGCCGGGCACAGTGGCTCACGTCTGTAGATCCCAGCACTTTGGGAGGCCGAGGCTGACAGATCACGAGGTCAGGAGATCGAGACCATCCTGGCTAACACAGTGAAACCCTGTCTCTACTGAAAATACAAAAAAATTAGCCAGGCGTGGTGGCAGGCGCCTGTAGTCCCAGCTACTCAGGAGGCTGAGGCAGGAGAATGGCGTGAACCCGGGAGGCGGAGCTTGCAGTGAGCCGAGATTGTGCCACTGCACTCCAGCCTGGGCAACAGAGCGAGACTCCGTCTCAAAAAAATAAAAAAGAAAAATAAAAAAATAAAAAAGAATCATAGACCTGTATTTTTAGGTTAGTATCTGATTATTTTCAAAATAATATTAGAACATATATTTGTCATTTGATTGTGACTTGGCTGTGTATTTTTAAATTTTAAAAAACTATTACTCAATTGTTATTTTTCTCTTTTGCAATGGTTTTTAAAAAGCCATGAGGATATTTATTTTGTAAATGTTCTGACCTCTGAAATATTGAAAGAGGAAAACAAAGCAGACAATATTTATTTGCCTTTGTCCTAGATTTTAAGATTGGGAGTTCATATCAACACAACAGAAAGTGGCAGGTAAACCAAAATACTAACACATAACTATCTAATTGTTTGATAAAACAGTAGGTAGATTAGGGCTGGAGTCCCCTGTTGCTACTGGGTGCCTTGATTTGTGAAAAAGGCAAGGCAGAACCTTGAAAGATAAATTTATATATTTTTTAATTTATTCAAAAAATGTTAAATGTCCCAGAGCTCAGACATATAAATATATGTTCGATTTTGGCCTATATAATATTGACGTTGAGAATTAGAAGATAAATAACTCAACTTTTTCTTTTGTTGTTTAAAAAATCTAAACTCTATGTTGAAAAGCAAGGTCTTTGAAAATGTGAAAGATTTTAGACCTTATGATAGAAGGTTCGGATGAAGTAAAAAGAAAAATAGCTATTTTTCTTGATTTATATTTGAAACTCATTTTTTTTTTAAAGGTAGCTGTTAGGGAAAGGTTCTTTGTTACTGCTCTTTACCACTTGTAGAGCCTGTTGACACACAGATGTCTGGGCCCAAGGAATTATGATTCACTAGGTCTGGGGTAGAGCCCAAGAATATGTATTTCAAACAGGATCTTTAGTGTTGTTGATCTTTTGTGAAGCACTTCTCTCAACAGTCTTGAAGACCGCCAACTATTTCTATTGTATAAAGTTTCACTAATTGATGAGGGTAGTTGAGATGGAATTTTGAGTGTTAAAACCTGCTCAACTGCTGTGTAATCTTGAGGCATATCACTTCTTCCCTCTAAGCCTCAGTTTCCTCTTTCTTAAAAGACTGGGTTGGTTTTTATTATTTCTGTGTTTACTTGTAGTATCAGCAGTGTGCTGGAGCTGCCTCTGACTAACACATTTAAGCCAATTGTTAAATATTCAAGAAGTTTGTGAGCAATCTGTTACAGACTTGGTAGCATGAAATTGGCCCTTGTGGGAGTATTTATAACACAAGAATCAGCACATCTTGCAAATCAGAGCTTTTTAAAATTTTATTTTATTGAAGAGCTGCTGTATGAACACACCACTGATGTAGCATCATACTATGAATTGCTGTGTCAATATCCATTTCTGCATAGAATTGCCGGAATTTTGTAAATGGAAATTATTACTTAAAAGCCTATGTTGCCATTTTTAACTCAGAGATGTGGTAACACAGAAACATTGTTATTGAGGGAATAAGTTTTGTTAATATTTTTTATGTGCATTTGATAAAGAATATTAAGTGAACAGAGGATAATAGTTACTTGTTCACATTAATATTTGTCAGCTAATAAGATCTGGCCCATTTATTGTTATTGTAAAAATGTTTGTGGGTTCTCTTGTTGCTGCAGTGATCTAGAACTGGGGTTTATTGCTTAGATTCTTTTTCCTACAGAATCTTAAAGAACTGATGTGATTGGGCAACATAATGTAGTGGAAATAACTGTGCACTAAGAGATCTGTCTTTCAATCTTGGCTATGCTATCAACTGAGTCTTTGGCCTTAGAGTGATGACTTTTTGCCTTTTAACTTTGGTTTCCCTCATATACAAAATAATGGATTTGAACTCAACAATCTTTTGTGTTTTTTTCATTCTAAAATTTTGTTATTTGATTGAGGACCTCATTATTTAGCTGCCAAACTGGCTCAAGATCACCTTTTATATCTTTCTCCAATCCCCTCGTACAGTGTTGGCAGGGGCACAGTCAGAATTTATTCAGCTTCATGGGTATGACCTGATGGCTGAAAAAACCTTTGGTAAGAGACCAATGCAGGTCATTTGTAAAACCTTGTTTGTTTCTCTCGCTCTTTCTCTGTCTCTCTCTCTCTCTCTCTCTCGTAGTGTTGGCCTTTCACAGTGCTTGTTACCATTTTACGTTAACAGTCTTCTAGAGATTAAAATCACTTTCCATTCCTGTACCTCATCTCACACTTTAAAATAATTTCACTCACACAACAGATAATTTTAGTAGATTTAAATGAACTTGCCATCAAGATTCATTTTTCATATTTATTTCTATGAAATTATAAGCACTTTTAGAGTTAAGATTCCTTATAGGAAATGCAATATTTGCTAATATCCATTGTAATAAAATAATAGAAAACAGATACACAAAACAGCATATTGTCTTTTTTTAAAAAGGCATAGACATATTGGATTTTCTGGTATTAGTATATTATATCCATGTTAATGCTAATGAACAGTAAGAAAATTGTATTAAAGATAAAGAAATTGCATTATTTCTCAATATATAATCTGAGAGCAAATTCTTATTAAGGAATTCTATTCACATCGTCAAAGCTTCTATGTGCAGATCACAAGTAAAATCAAAGAAAAGAAGATAAGACTGAAGAATAATAGATATAAAGAATGATTTTACTCTATGGGAAAATCTTTCTAGTTGTACCTATGTTTTGGATGAATACATTATACTGTGTGTAGTGTAGAAAATAGTATAGTTAAAAACATTGTAATGTCTTTTTCTTGAGAAACCTTAAGGAACTTTATTTTGTTCTCAATCAAGAAATATTTACAGAGTATATCCTGCATGCCTGTGGTGAGGAGTCAGTGGTGAGTAAATTTAGACAAAGGAGAAATATTATATTCTACTACGGAAAATCTGAAAATTTTTATCACATCGTAAATATGTGATCTGATAAAAAATTGCAACTGTAAGTGCAAAAAAGAGAGGAGCATGATACTAACAGATTTTTTAACACAAGAGTAGACCTAATTAGGGCAATTAGCAAAGGTATCTCTGAGGAAGTGACAATTGAGCTAAGATTAGAAGGATAAATAGATTTAACTAATCTCAAAAAAAGTGAAAGAGCGGCCAGGTAAAGGAAACATTGTGTGCAGAGCCAAGGGCCAGAGGGGGCATGCCAAGGACAAAGGGCTAAGAAAAAGCCATGTGACTACAGCAGACAGAAAGACTATAGCAGTGGGGCAAAATGAGCTAGAAAACACGGAAGGACAAGATGATTCCTTTGGAGATGATGTTAGAAGCTTGATTTATCTTAAGAACAATGGAGGAAATCATTGAATTGTCATAAACAGGAAGTTAGCATAGCTATACTTTTGTTTCAAATGGGTAACTCCAGCTGCAGAGTAGAGAGAAGTGATCCTGTGAGATCAAGGAAAAATTAGAGTAGGAATAGTTGAAAAGCTGAAAGAAGAATGCTTTTTGTTCAGAGAAGAGGGTGTGAGAAGTAATATTTGTGGTGGTAGAAAAATTATGTGTGGTGAAAGATTTTGTCATATACATTCTTTTTTCCGTTAAAAAGCAGGGACATGGGAATAATTAACCAAATGAACTTCAAAAGAAACAGCAAAGTAGCACAGAATAGAACCCAAATGAGTTGATTTTTAGTTAATCCCTTTTTCTTACCCAGTCATGAACGGGTCATCAATATACTATTAAACAATTAAATGGCTGTAATATTAAAAGCACTAAAGGTAATGTAATAAAAACTAGGAATCCAACTGATTATACAAATTTACTCATGGATGGATTATCAGTTGAAGACTATTGATGGAACACTTGGATCATATATATCCTTTACGCTTATCTCAGGAAGACCAGATGGAAATTGGAGAAGATAGATTTGGTTTCAGAAAGCGAGAGAGAGCATTGTAACTTTTTTGAGCTGAATAAAATATTTGTAGTGTAATGATTTTTTACGTATAAGTTATATTTTGTCCTTCCAAGAAATTGGTAACTTCTATTTTATGATTCTGAACATGCCCTTGAAACACATTTAAATTGCTCCTAAAAAATAAAATCAAATATGCGTCATAATGGATAGCATTTACAATGAAAAAAAATCATTATTGTATTTATATTTTCCACATCTACAACATATTTTATCTAACCATTTTGTGGCTTATAAATTTGATTTAATACAATGTTCTCAGGAAGCCCCAGCCAATTGCCCCCACTTTCCTGTAATTAACTGCTCTGGAGTTAATTAAAATATTGTGAAGGAACAGAGTGAATTGTTTTTCTATTATAAAGTAAACATGCTGCTGCTAAGGCCACTTGAGACAGAATGCAGGAAAATAGAGGGAAACTCTTGGGTAGGTACATACATATTTCCAGTCCTTAACCAGAAGAGCAGGAAAGTCAACTGCCCTGCCCCTCACTTTTCGCTGTAAATGTTTTCTTTGCTCAAGTTATGACACCCTAGCATTTCCCCCCTTAAATTGAAACTCTGAATGTCACTTTAGCATTTAACAAGAGAGGGAAAACACCCACAATGAAAAGCCAGAGGAACAAAATAAAAGTGTTTGCACTGGAGAGCTGAAGGGTCTGCCCAAGCTAATCTCCTGGACTTTTACACAACCCTGTTGGATGTCTCATTATGGTGCGCGCTGAACGCTGAATAGTAAGAGCCAGACTCAAGTGCTATCCAGGCTCCAAGTGCAGAGTCCATTATACATGGTGTCAGACAGTTTTGACAAATGCACCGACACAATCAAACCTTTTATCAATTTAAAAGTAACCTTGTCACAGTAATCTGTCAGACTGTTCAGATACAACTAAAGGAAAACAAGTCATCATGCACTCCAGGGTAACCAAGTAAATAAGAAAAATGTGACTGGAAATTTTTAGAGTTCTTTCTTACTGTGTCATTGAAGATTTAAAAGTTTGCTCTAATAAGACCCTAGGAAATTTATTAGTAGCTTTCTTCTGCAAGTCAGACTCAAATTACGCAGCTGCTTTTCAGATGTCATAAATCTGTGTGGTGGCAGGTGTGAGCAGGAAGTGAATACTGGAATCTTTAAACTCTGCCTTTGTGTATTTTAAATGAGAGAGTGCTTTAAAGACCCAAAACACGATATTGAAATTCCTTAGATTCAGCAGAGATTTGACAATGGGTTACGTATATTAATTCAGATTTGGGCAAAATTATGTTTGCCAAGCATCTGCTGTAAACTAGACATAGTATTTGATTAGTACTAAATAATTGTCATTAATAATAGGTTGTTATATTTATGTATTATTTATATTAACAGAGTTACTGTGTATTACATGCCTCATACTCTACTAAGATTTTAAATTATTTAATGCTCAAAACTTCCCTATGAAGTGGGAATAATACTTTCTTTAAACTGATACTCAAAAGGGTTAAGAAACTTGTTCAAATTTATGTAGCCACCATAGCCACCAGGATTCAAAATCTGGATCTGACTTCAAAGCCGATATTCATAATCACTAAAACATTCATATAATGAGAATAAGGGTGGCATAAATCATAGGTTCTCAGTTCCATGACTACTCATGAGAATCCCTTAGGGACCTAGAAAATAGGTTTGGACCTCACTCTCTAAGTGTTCTGATTTAACCAGTATGGGTCAACCCGGATACTGGGATTTTTTTAAAGCCTGCTCAGGTAATTCTAGTATGTAGCAAAGACAGAACTTTTAGAGTTAATGATGCTCACACAAATCAGAAAACATAATTTAATCCCATTTTAGCTTTCTTACTCTGACTTTCGTAGGCTCTAGCAATTTCATAGGACCTACCACTGTGCTTTCAATTAACCAGAAGTATTACAAATGAATATTATTATGAAAATTTGGGGATGAATTTGATTTTCTGATAACAAACTGACATTTTAGATTAGGCACCTGGATAATAAAGCCCTGAAATATGCCTCAACAAATGTTTTCAAGGATGTCCTTGGAAGAATCTTACTTTCCTGCTTTATATAATTTCCAAAAGTCAAACATTTATTCAACATTCTACTTTTTAATAATGTTTGCATTTAATTGATGATTAAGCAAGAAACTCTTCCTATTTTGACTCGTGTGATTAAATTTCTATATATACTTACATTTTTTTGTTGACTATAGTTTAGTGAACGTAAGTCCAGTGAGTCTTAAAAAATAATTTACATCTCCTAGTGTTTGGGGGTTATCCTAGAAATTATTGTCCCACTGATTCATTGATCACTCATTTATTGTTTTTATTACTTTGAATGAAGAATCTTCCTCTGAATGTTTACATATCTCATGATCAATTAAAAAAATACTTAAATTCCTCATAGCTGATGATATTTTTCCAGAGAAAAATAAAAATAAATCATTGAGAGGACCAGTTGACTTAGTTTACGATCTTGGTGGTAGCACAAAAAAGATGGATATGTAAAAGGGTGTGATCAACTCTTTCTAGATGTGCTGAGTAAAGATCTGGAGCTCAGAGAGGTGGAATTCTAGGCAGATCTCATGCTGAATGCCTGAAAATTTGAGGGATTTAAGTTTTAAGGGCAGAACTCTGGCAAGTTCAGATGGCATCCCGGTTTCTGATTTGTCCAGTGATTTTTTAATTGATAAATACAGCTGACCCTTTTTAGTCCTTATTTTAATTAAGCTCCCTGTTACTTGACCCTGTTGACCCCTCCTTTCTTCTCCTATGGATGGTAAATTCCTTTTGCCTGGATTTCCTCTTACCTTTTGGAGATTATTCTTTCTACCTTCTCTTCTTCTACCTGCCTCTTGAATATTTTGGAGTTTTCTGGAGATTGGACCCCTCTTTTCACTCTATAAACTATCTGCTCTTTACTACACAAACAACATCAGCTATTCTAATGACTATTAATTCTATATTGCCCACCATCAACTGTTTGTTTAGTTCTGGATCCATATCTCATTATTCCCTAGACAATTCCAGTTTTGTAACCCAAGAGCTATCAAATTCATTGTCCAAAGAGGGTTATTCCTGGACTTATCCCTCCTTTAAGGGATCCCACTATTCTCTATGTGAAGAGTGGTCCAAATAAAAAATCTTGGGGTAATTCTTTTCCCCAATCTAGAATCAATTTCCAAGACCTCAACTGTTTGATATTTATGATACCCAATAGCTCTTCTGCTTCAGTACTGCCATGGTCTTTTTACTCATTTATTCAAACATACTTATTGATTGTCATCTGTGTACCAAGCACTGCAGATACCTTAAGGACTGGTAAGTTTTTCCATAGAATTTGCATTCTAATGGATAAAAATGATATATGAACAAATAATTTAAAAACATATTAGAATATGTAAATGTCATGAAAAGCAGGTTGTAAGTAATGACTAGGAGGTTACTCTAGACTATGTATTCTCTTTAATGTGAGACTTCATTTGCAGGAAGGAGTCAGGCAGATAATATTCAGAAATAACGCATTACAGACACGTATAAGAATTTGGCCAAAGCTTGAAGAAAGAAATAAGCTTGTTGTATACAACGAACATAAGGAAGGTTAGGTATTCTTCTGCAAAGAATAGATTTTAGGGGAGTCCAAGAGAAGAAGCAAGAAGATGAGCCAGGAGGCTTTTGTGGAAGTCCAGGAAGGAGGTGGTGATGGCTTGGAATAAGATCACAATGGTAGAGGAGGTTAAGTGGGATGAATTTGGAATATATTTTGGAGATAGTTTTGATAGCATTTACTCATGAATAGCACATGACAAAAGGGTTAAGAGAAAGAGAAATTAGGGATAACTCCTTAACTCTTAGCTTGAGCATCTTGAGGGATAACTCCTTAACTCTTAGCTGGAGCAAATATGGAGCCATCTCAGAAAATGAAGAGGATTGTGGAAAGTGCAACTTTGGGTGGACAGAAATCAAGAGCTGTTCTCCGTCTTGTTATTTTTGAGACTGTATTAGACATCTAAAATGAGCTTTGCATTGGGAATTTGATATCTGATTCTAGTTTTCAAGATGAAAAATAAAGGATATAAAATGGGAGTCATAAGCATTATAAATGGCTTTTAAATCCATATTGATAAGACAATAGTGTGGTATCTAATATGTACTACCGACTGTTCTAAGTATTTTGCATGTGATTACTTCATATTACATATGTTAACTCATTTAGATGTCATGCCAATTCCCATTTTATAGGTGAAAAAACAATGACACAAAGAAGTTAAGTGACTTTCCCAAGGTCACACAGCTGGTAATTAGCAAATCCAGGCTTTAAATTAAGAAGTTTTGTTTAAGAGCCCCATCTCTTAACCATGGTCCATACATAGGGAGTGTGTATAACAATAAAAGAAAATGTTCACACAACTTGGATTCTGAGGTTCTAAGAGGATGAGAAATCAAGAAAGAAGTTTATAAAGGAACAATCACTATGGTAAAGGACAACCAGGAGTGCAGGAGTGTGCTATACCACAGGAGCTGAAAGAAGAAAGTATTTTAAAGAGGACAGAATGATGAAATGTGTTGAATACTTGTTGAGAAGTTAAGAAATATACCAAGAGAGAAGTTATATTTGGATTTGGCAACATCAAGGTCATTGGAAAACTTGAGCAGGAAAGTCTTTGTAGACAATTAAAAGCTGAAAGCCATCTGAAGTTGTTGTTTCTTCATCACTCAACAATTCTTTCAAGTGGAAATATATGCCTTTTTTTTTTTTTGCCCCACCCATACCAAAATAGTCATCTTTCCTAACATTCTTCCCCTGATCTTCTGGTTTACTCTATCATCTCCATCTATCTCTGTCTCTGAGACTATCTCAATTTCTATCTTGTTCCATCTCAGTAACTCCTCTTTCTCTCTTTTCCTGTCTGTTTCCTTCCCTCCCTACTCCCTATCAATATGTACTGTATCTTTAACTGAAAACTTTTGAGGACAATAGATTTATTCAATCCATTTTTTTACCCCTAGTTCCTAGCACACTTCCAGGTTTTTAAGTGGTAACCAATAAATATTTAATGACGGAATGAAGCCCAAATTCATCAGTAATATAAAAATGATTTTACTGGACTTACATCATAAAATTTGTTCTAAGGTAGAGTTTGAGTTTATATTGGGAGATACAGGAAACAGCATTTTATCTTAGATGCTACATCCAATGTCGTGCCACTGAGGTGAAAGAAGGAAGGTTTTGAATATGAAGCTCTTTTATTGTGTAGATCCCAAGGAGAGTTTTGAAGGGAAGCCTCAGGATAACTTGAATCAAAAGAAACAAATAAGGATCAATACTTTGCTTACTCACTCAATATTGCTGCTGAGACAAAAAAAAAAAACTGTTTATTTTTGCCTGAGCCGTCAGGTTTCAGCTGTCAAACAGATCACAGTGTTCTACCAAATCTGCTAATTCTATGTCTAATGTCAAGTAAGTTGGACTCGTTGAATGGTGTTTGCTGAATTTTGTTTTTTTCGCAGATTTCTCTTTACAGTCTTTGACTTTTAGGGGCACACAATAAGAAACTATTGGTGAAAAAATACACAGAGCATATCTGTGTATTTGGCATAATAAAAATGAAAGCTTTTTATCTGGAAATTGGCAGTAGTATGATATATACACATTGTTGAATCACATCATTGAGAATAAGGTACAGTTAAAAATTATCCTTAAAAAGAAAATTTTAAAAAACAAATTTTTGTTTTATTTCTTATCTGTTGTCATATTCATTATATCTCTAACACAGTAGTATCTCTTGAGAAAAAAGCACTTTGTTTTACACAGTAAATATGTCCACAGATTTTTTGAAAGTATATTTTTTGTTTTAGTTTTTTAAGCCAACATTATTGAGGAGTAAAATTAAGTGCACTCATCATAAGCATAGGATTTGATGAGTTTTGAAAATGCATGTACCTATGTAGCCACCACAACAATCAGGATATAAAACATTTCTGTCCACAGAGATTTTTAAAATATTATCATATTCTAAGAAGTTCACAATTGAAAATCATCCTACTTAAGAAAACAAAGAGACAGCATAATACCATCACAAGAGTAGCATGGAATTTTGAGTCCATTGTGGGTTCTAATTGACCACTTACTCATTGTGAAATCTTAATTAAGTCACTGAGACCTTCTGGGCTTAATAGTTCCAGGTACATGTTAAGCCTTCAATAATTGTTCATTATTGTTAAATATGCAATCAAAAATATTTATTGTAATTCATATTTTTATATAGCAGGAATACTTAAATAAAATTCACCTGTAATTTTAAGAGTCCTATATTCAAAAAGCACATATTTTGATTTTTATATTTCTATCTTATTTGTATATTAACTGAGATTATACATATTTAGTAACCATAGATTCTTACATTATCTTGTAGTGTTGTGTATCATCACCACTATACATAGTACACTGGTATATTTTACAATATGGATATTCACAGTATCAGAATAAGTACATACAATTTAGGTTGCAGTTAAAAGACTAAAATTAAAATACAGTACAAAACAAATTTAAAAACACAGTTATAGTATATAAACATGTCATAATAGTATGCTTTAATAGTAAAAGGGAACTTTTTGAACCAAAGGGATACCAAGCATTTCAGTTCTTCAATATAATAAAGCAGTTTAAAACATGGTAATCGTATTCAATATGTGTCTATCAATGATATTCTGATATCACTTGGATTTTATTCCTGAATTTGTAGGTTGAATTTGACTTAAGGGTGAATCAGTTCTTATCAACTAGGTGTGTTTTTTATATAGTATATATTTAAGGAGCGTTTCTTCAGTGCTTCCATTAAGCAGTCTTTTTTATTTTTTTGAGACAGAGTATCACTCTTGTTGCCCAGGCTGGAGTTCATGGTGCCATCTTGGCTCACTGCACCTCCACCTCCCACGTTCAAGCCATTCTCTTGCCTCAGTCTCCTGAGTAGCTGGGATTACAGGCATCTGCCACCACACCTGGCTAATTTTTGTATTTTTTGTAAAGACGGGGCTTCACCATGTTGGCCAGGCTGGTCTCGAACTCCTGCCCTCAGGTAATCTGCCCACCTCAGCCTCCCAAGGTGCTGGGATTACAGTTGTGAGCCACTGCGCCCAGCCAGCAGTCTTTTAAAGAAAATTTTGTTTATTAAAAATATTTAAGTAATTACAGTAAATTTAGAATCAGGAAGATAGATGCTTAAATAATATCAATTATTGAAATATTCAATTATAAATAGATAAATTCAGATTCATGCTTCTCAGAAAATATAGAGAGCTTGATATTTCTATTCTCTGTCACATCATTATGAGGGCCATTTTGGCACCAGAATGCCTGAGTTCAGCTCTCAGACCTATCAGTTTTTAGCTGTGTCTCTTTAGACAAGTTATGCAACTTCTCTGTTCCAAAGTTTCTCTTTCTACAAAGTGGATATAGTAATGTTACCTCCATTTCTTGAATAGTAAAGATAGTTAAATGAGTTAATACCCAAAAAGCACTTAAATAAAGCCTGGCATGGAGTGAGTACCCAGTGAGTATTAGGATTATGAGAACTTACCCAATATAAACTGAAGTTAATTTGCTCCCAATTTGAAAATTGTGTGTAAAACTAATGGCCATTTTGTTCAAATGATTTTTTACACTGTACTGAAACTCTGTATTAACATATACTTCTAATGTCCTTTTGAGCTCCTGTGTTTGGTCATCCTTTAATTCTAGACCTTATGTATATAAACAGAATGGCCTTTATTATTTGGGCCACAGACCTTCTTTTTTGATCATTGCAGCCTTACATACCTGAGTTTTCAGAGTCACCAAGCCTAACATTATTAGTTTACCTGCAAAACTGAGCCCTGCTGATTCTTGCACAGGAATCTCGGGAAAGCAACCAAATTTAAGGTAAAGAATGGACTTGTTTCACTGATTCATGTTTCAACATCATGGGACAAACAAGAGACATAATCTATGGGTGACCTGCATGTCTCAACACAGAACAATGGTGCAATTGCACAGTGAACTCTCTGATCGCTACAATCACCTGTGTGTTTTATTGGATATTAGGTGTCCTAAGGACACTTTCATGACAACAAACCAGAAAAAAGCCATAAGCAGTTCAAGTATAAACTTGAAATGAGGTTATCAGAGTATGACTGCAAAAGGCTCTCCCCATTTCAGAATTTAAGAGAGGAGTCATCCTGAACTGGTAATGAATGACACCTCTGAGGAAAGGAAAGGAGGCATATTTCCAGGGAATGCTTTTATGTCACAATCATTTTGTTTGAGCAGAAAGTGATTTGCTGTCGGTCTTTAAATAAACAGTTCTTGGTTCTCTGCCTCTGTTTGCGACTCTTCTTTCTCTAACTCTAAAGCAAAAGGCTAGGGTTTATTAGGATATACCTTTACGCTAATTCTGTGGAAGAATAATGCATTTGTATTCACTCCATGTTTGAATTGCAGTGAAAAGGACAATTAGAGTTGACATTTTAGTGAGTGCTTTGTACCTGGTATTGTTATAAGCACTTTACAGGTAGAGCGGGCTACTCTTTCTGGTTTGCTCAGGACAGTCTCAGTTTTACCATGAAAGTCCTACATCCTGGGAAACTAAGCAGCAGGCAAACTAGGCCTCCCGTTGCAAGTATTATTTCATTTAATTATCAACCCTTCCAATTCCAAATGAGGTAACCTTATATTCTTTTGCAACTAACAGAACTGAGGCACTAAGAGGTTAAACAATTTCTGAAGTTTTAATACTTACTGACATTTACTGCAAGTGACTGAATGAGAACTCAAACCCAGACATTAGAGCTTACTCTCTTTCTCCCTACCTGGGAGTAACTATTGTAATAAACACTTAAGTTGTTGAACTAGACCTTATTCACTAGAACTCTGGACTTGGGTACTTCAGTCTTGGTGGATATAAGGAGAGAAGGAAAATTATTTCCACACCATTTGTGGATGACACCAAACCATAATGCTAACTTGTCTCAAAAATGCTTGTCAGTGGCTACAAAGGATTGTCTTTCCGAACCACTAATAGGAAACCAATTAAGTGCAGAATTCTAACAATACAACATACCTATAATTTACAGGTTGTGTAGTACCTTGCATAGCAACTACTTAAGAAATAGTGTTATGTCTAGTTTGGGGAAAAACTCTTCAGCAAAAATGTGTTTTGTTTGTGTTATATCCTTTCTTACTTTCAAAAAAAGAACATGAAAATCTACTCAGACAAATCACGATAAAATATCTGCAAATATAATACCACTTTTCAAATGGAACTTACTATTTCCTATTTACCAATGTGATACAAATGCCCATTGATACAGTTTAAATCTTTCTATCACTTACTGCCTGTGTAAACAACCAAATGTTCTTAGTAGGGTAGTATAATAATTCTCAGACTTTGGGATTTAGAAAACCAATAAAATAACAAAATAAGAAGAGGAGGTCAGCATGGTGTTACCACCTTTTAATTCTATTAAGCAATGTTAATTAAACAAAACACTTACTATTATTTACTAGCCCACAGATTGACTTTAAATTTACCATCACTGGCATACTTCTCTTAAAAGTTCATTTTAACACTAAAAGAGCCATCATATTAGCATCATGGTTGAAAGTTAAATTGTATCCCAACATACTTCAAAAATAGGAGTTATGTTACAAAAAATAATTTGGTCCACACAGTTGTATTACATGCACTTGTTTTTTGGTATCTATGTGTTAGTTTGTGACACTAAATTCAGTGCAACATTACATGGGGGTCAGTTTTCCAACTTGCTCCAGAGCTTCCTATTTTTACCACAGTGGATGTAGAATTCCATTTCACATCTGCGTGTTGACGGAAATGGAGCAACATGTTTCATGTTATTTCAATTGAGAGTTTTCTGGGAAAACTGAGAGAAGCAGAGGAACCACAGCCCCCAAGCTAGTGCCAAGAAGGAAACAAACTACAGCGGGCCTAGCATCTGTCTAACATGGCCAAGGGGAGAATGGGTTCTCAGCTTAGGAGTGGTTACGCCCACTCCATCCAGAGTGTGCAACTGCCAGCATGGAGGGAATGAATTTGAAAGACATCCAGTGCGTCAGGGAAAATGTGAGCAAGGATTGGCCACTGGTATAGTGGCTGGGAACGAGGAGATCTGAAGTCTTTTCCCAGGTCAGCCACTAAAGGGCTCCATGGTCTGGCAAGTCCTTTTACCTGCCTAAGTTTCAGTTGTCCCAATGATTTTATGACCTTCCAAACTCCTTTCATTACTCAACACAAAACTGTTTGATTTCCAGTTCTCTTAAGATCCCTGCTTTCTGCTAATGAACAGTGCACACTAAAGTATTAATCAGTTTTATTGAATTAGTAGATTTGTCTTTTCAAGCACAGCATTAAGTTTTACCTGGATTTTAGTCACAGTGGTTTTACCTAAATTCAAAATCCTATCTTGCCTCTTTGCACAGTCCTGCTTGGCATTGATGCTAATTGCTAAAACATTGAAATTACTGCAAGGATATTATTCATCTTTTGTTTTTGAATGCCTTATTCATAGGGGTATTTTTTTTTTTTTTTTTGAGACGGAGTCTCGCTCTGTCGCCCAGGCTGGAGTGCAGTGGCGCAATCTCGGCTCACTGCAAGCTCCGCCTTCATAGGGGTAACTTTTAAACCTGATGAAAGGTAGATATCCTAAGCCTAAACCAGGGTGGTAAATGGAAAACAAACAAACAAAAAATAGCAGATTATGAAGGAATAAGGGAAGCATGTACTTAGTGTGTCAAAAATAGTGAGGCAGATTTGAAATCTGTGGTTAGTTTTTCAAAGCAAGTACTATGCCCAGTACCCATCAGCACATAACAGTCTACCTCAACACACAGATACACAGGCAAACACACACACACACACACACCACACACACACACACACTGTCTATATGCTTGTCAACACTTTCATATTTGGGAGCTGTAATTTCCTCAAAGGTAGGCATGGTATTGTCTTCATCGACTCCCCCACATTTAGTTCAATGTTTACCACATACCAAGTGCCCAGTAACACTTTGTGTCAACAAATGTTAACTGTTGGAATTAATTTCCAGATCCTGGGAATGTTTCTTACATCTTATACTCTTATCAATTTCACTCCTAGAACAGACGGAAAGAAATTGCATTCCACAGAACCAACACTTTACGGAAAACTCAATTTGTGTTAGTACATGTTTGTATGTTAAAATTATAGGACGAACCTTTTTTATAACCTCAAAATGCTGAATCAAATAGTTGGAAGGGTGTAGGTGATGGGGAAGATGAAGAAGCCAAAGATTATTATGTGACATTGTCTTAGATACTTGCAAGAATTAGTGATAACTTCCCCCTCTCTGAGCTTTTTAAAATAAAGATAGTAAAGGTAAAATTTGGGGACATCAGGAAATGGTCCACAGAAAAAAGACCACTCCACCAGCATCTTAGTGTCTCCCTAATGTATAATTAAGCAAAATTCAATATTACCTATAATATCCTCAGCTTTCCCTTCTACTTATGAGGATTTTGTGGTTTTTGTTTTTTTTTTCAGATATTTAAGTAGATCAGGATCCTTTACTTTTTGAGAGGGCAGGCATGGCAGGTTTTGCACAAAACGACTGGGGAAGGAAGGATGCTGTCACTTTTTTTCATCTTGGATCAGAACTGATTGGCAGTGTGCTCATTCATTTATGCCTGCAATGCTTCATTTGAGATGGGCTAATGGACAGGTACCTGGATATTCTTTGCTAGCCAGCTTAGATAGTAAATATGCCACTGTTTTTCAAGAAAGTTTCCAAGCGTACCATGTTCATGTTGTTGCAGCATATCCTGTGTGAATCGTGTGAACAAATCATGGTGTAAGTCACCTTAAATGCAATGACACAATTTGCTAATCCTCTTTGTTTCCCCTGAAAAAAGGAAGAAAAATCAAAATTGCATAGTGAGTGTTACGAGGGATATTTTGCATGAACAAACACAAATTAGGCCATGAGACTTTCAGAGCAATTGTTTTCTGGATCTAGATGTGTCCATTATGCTTGAAGGATGTCAAGTTATACATTTAGGCATGACATCAGATAACAGGGATTTTCCTGTGTAAGAAGCTCATAGTCTCTGGCTGTGATACGTACAATATACGGTTCCCTCTCAATAGGAAATGTCCCTCCCAGTTGATTCTCAACTTATTTACCTCTCTGTTGTACCTCCTGTTTTCAACAATCCTCAGGGTGTGTGGATGAGTTTTAAACAGAGCATAGATATACATTCTTGCCATCTGGATCAATGGAAGCAAAATGAGAAAACCCATGGCTTATTACCTGCCTCCTTTTTTTGGAGCCTTTGACCTGGTTCTAATTAAGAACATTCTCATATATTTTACGCCGTGATCTAGAATCAACAAATTTCTGCAAAGTCTGTACCAAAAGCAAGGTTTCTTGAAATAACTGGGAAAAAAGGAGAGGTTTAGGATTTCAAATGTCAATAATTACATTATTCTGACACCTAGAATGCCCATAAGCCAACTTCAAGTGTTGTTTGGTATATTTTGCAAAAAGAATTGAAACCAGTCCGGGAAAGCTGGAGACAAGAAAGAGTTTCAGCTGTTGAGCCACAGGAATTAGTTATTATTAATGTCCCATCAAATTATTTGACATTTATTTGCTTGATTTTATGTAGGGGACCTAGGTTATAGTTTATGAAAACAGGTAAAAACTTGCAATAAAATGGAAAGAAACATACATTGTCACTATCCTTCTTGAGTAGCTCAAACCAGGAATTTTATAATAAACGGAATAAATTAAGGTAAAGCTGGGTCCTCAATAAGGGTTCTAAGGGGTCACTAAAATTGCATGCAAAATTTTGAAACTATGCTTGAATATACATTTTTCAGGGTCAAGTTTACATAGCCTGAAAATGTTTTAAAAATTAGTGTAAATTTTAATGCATTCTGGACATATAGAACCTAATACTTATAATCTTGCTATTAATATGTTGATACATTGGAGAAAATCTACATATTCATAGAGTTTACACTGAAAGCTCTTTGAATCCCCACTGCTTCCCTTGCTTGCTAAGATAGAAGCCTCAGGGACAAGGGCAGCTGTTTCCAGGATGTGAAGTTTAGCTAATCTCAAATGTTTGACTTTGAACTCATTTGGAAGATATGTTTTAGTATGTAGCATTTGCTTTTCCGCCATTTTCTCTGGAATGCTTTTACTCCACTTAGGTAAAGCAAACTGGGAGTTAGGGCTTCCACAGGAAGTAGATACCACTGGATTGGATTTTAGACAAGGAAGTGTTGTGTGTCTCTGGTTTGGCACAGCCTGGTGAAAATTGTTGAACTGCAGCATTTCAGACCCGGTGCCAGCCTAATGGCTACATGCCAAGATTACTATTTGGCAACAAGCAGCCAGACAAGCAGCTGGTTATTGCAGCGAATCTGAGCAGTGTGCCCTGAGGCCATGTCTCTGTTGCCAGATCCCCCAACCCAGTTAGTAACCAAACCTTTGAGGCTTTCTCTGGGTTTGTTCTCTTCCAGCCTCATGGTGGGCTTTGGCCTGGCAAGGGTAGTCTCCAGCAGGTTGTCCTGCATGGGTCCTGAGCCGTGGTATCTGTCTGGAATTAGGATGCTTATAGACCACCTAAAGTTAAGAGAATTCTTGGCAGCTGTGGCTGACACTGTGGGGGCACTGGCCAGGGTCGTCTCCAGCAGGTTGTCCTGCATGGGTCCTGAGCCGTGGTATCTGTCTGGAATTAGGATGCTTATAGACCACCTAAAGTTAAGAGAATTCTTGGCAGCTGTGGCTGACACTGTGGGGGCACTGGCCAGAGCATGCTTGCACCAGAGGCTGGCTGGAAGAGGGCAGAATCAATATGAGCTGCTGGCATTCCACACTAGCCAGGGGTGATGAAGTGACAGCCTGCTGGCATCTGCCTTTGGCCCTGCTGGCATCTATTTTGCACTGTTCTTTGTGAAAAGTGCTAAGACTGAGGGACCTAGTGAGCAAACTTGTCAGAGGAAATGAACTGGAGGAGGTGAGGGAAGAGAAACTGGCCCACAAGATAGAGCCACAACCACTGAGTATAATGACAGTAGCAATAGGTGATCACAGTCTTAACTAAATTTTCTCTGTATTTCCAAAGTGGAAAAAAATTTCTTCCCTAGGCATTTCAACTCCCTTTTTCTGCCAGAACTTCTGGACCTTGAGAATAGTTTGATATTATGCTTTTGGAAGGGAGAAAGGACAGCTTTCCAGGAGGCCCCAGCTCCCTGTAGGTATTCCCCTCCTGGGGTCTGGCACCATCTGTAAGTTTGCTGCAGCTGCTGATGAATTTAAACTGATTTAGCAGGAGTGGGGCACAGCATATTTGGAAAGCACTCATCCCTCTTCTTTTGTTGGGGTGGGAGTGAGGAGAAGGGACTCCGGCAAGATTAGTTTCCCTCTGTTCACTCACAGACACCGTAATACCGTTTGCAGCACTGTGCCCTCCATGTTGATTCCTGGGTAATTCTCAACATCTTTGAAAGGATCCGGTAATTTCTCCCAGGGAAAGTTGAAGTATACTACAATGGTGGATCTATTAAAAATATTGGCATGGAAGAACAAGAACTCTATTGTCTCTAATTGCTGGGATTCCCGCCTCACCACCCAGGACAAGCACCAACAGGACGCTTTCTGTGAAACGTGTCTTTTATTCCTCATATGTGATCACTTTCTGGAACTAAGTTTATGACTAGAATATCTAGCACTTAACATAAATGAAGTAAGTAGAATGAGAGTATAGTTTCAATGGTATTCTGCAATGGTAAAAGTTTTCTCTTGCCTCTTCTTTGATTCGATACAGTGATAACTCTTTTACTTATTTGGCCGTTTATCCAAGAAAACTTAATGTTGTAGCCCAACATGTAAAACAACCCTCAGGGCTATCTGGGTCACAGACAAAGCAGATTCACATATATAGTTTCAGGAAAAATTCTATTAGTAGTTTAATGAATATTTCATTTCCAAATAATTTTATAATATTAGATCTGAGTGTTTTTTATAATATAGCTATGCATTTCAACGTCAAAATAGCACATTGGTATTTGGCATTTTTGTTCGTGAAGTCATAGTTGAATAATTTGTGTTTGAGCCTGTATTTACTCCATTTCCCTCCCTATCTATCTGTTGAACACTCACTCGTACCTAAGAAACTCAAATGCATTTCATAATGCACTCTACGTTTTTTCTCCAATTTTTGCAGGATCGTTTGGCACAACATACATGCATGTTCCCATTTCACTTTGCCTATATCTCGATCATCACAGTTTTTACCCGGTGTTCTGGTTCTTTTCTACATTTTCATCTCTTCTGTTAGCCTGAGGATTCTGAAAGCAGGAATTGTCTTATCTTTTATTGTATACATTATGATTTTAGGGAAATTAAATTGTATAGTAAATAAAAATTAACACCATTTACAGCAAGTACATTTAAAGTTTGAAATACAGAGATAGAGTCGATTCTTGTTATTCACAGAATGTTTTTCTATGAAGTCGCCGCAAACACTGAATTATCAAATATTGAACCAGAGCTCCTGTGCAAAGGTAGGGTAAGATTCCTACAAGCCTCTGATCACAACTTTCTCATCAGTCAGTTAATGTGTAACTGTTTTGCATGTTTCTGTTTAAAGACACGTACTTAATATATATTGTTAATTCACTGACATTTGTTAATCAAATCAAAATTAAGTTTATAATTTACAAACTCAAGGCCAATAGCAGTATAACTGATACCTGAACAAAGCTTATCTAATACACATACTTTCTCAGGAAGGCACATCCCAGCTTCCTGCCACTTAGGAACACACTAGAGAGTAGTTTACCACTACACTTGGGGACCATTTTAAACAGCAAAATCAGCAAAAAAAAAAAAAAAAAAAAAAAAAAAAAAAAATCACAAAAATGTGAAATAGTAAATAGATCCCAAAAAGGATGCTTGTTTATGGTAAGAGAGCTGAAACAAGAAGGCAGACCATCACCTTGTTCTATCTCAGATAAGAATGTGCACATCAGCCTGTCAAATTTTTCACCACACTGTATATGTCTTCAAATGACCTCAAAACTGCTGTGAATACTGATTTGGGGATTACAAATAAATGTTAGCAAGTAGGCAAATTTGCAAATACAGAACCAGTGAATAATGAGGATCAACTCTATTATGTATCACTAATATTTAATATGACAGTCACCATTTTATTTAATCCAAATTAAGTGTGTCGTGGAAATAGACTTAGTTTCTGTGGAGTATTTTATAAATAGTAATTAAAAAATTTTATTTGAAGTGGAGTTTACTTTAAAATTATGTGATATCCAAAGTACCCTTTATTTATCTTGAGTATTTAATTCAGAAGAGTGAGAGAATTTTAAAACATGTGTTTTCCACTCCCCCTGTAATTTGCTCTAATATAGAAGTTAATACCATATTATACTAAAAATAAAGTATAGAATGCATAAAAGCACATCATGAGCACAAATATCTGCACAATGGATTCACAGCAGCAGTGATGAGCTTCGCTCAGAATAGAATACGAATATGCATCCTAGTGATGATAATTCACTCTGGAGAATGATCCCATGCAATTTATCCAATCCACTGTCCGCCACTGGATATATTATGTACAACTTTTTGTTCGTACTATGTGGGATTATGAACAATATCAGGATTCATTAAGATGCCTAGGAAAGTAAAGACCATTTTCACAGTAATAGTATTTTTTTATAATAGGAAAAAATGGATATTGTATTTCTAAGATATTATTCAAAAATATTTGCCTACATGAGTATTTGTGGGAACTAAAAAAAATTAAACTCTCATCTTCAAGTAAGTGTGTTCAATTTAAAAATCAAGTGTTTGCATGTGAGGGTGATGTAAGAAATACATGGTAGGGCATAAGTCCTGACAATACACAGGTGAAGAAAGGCATAGCATAGGAATTTAAAAAGTATATAACCAACTTTTGCATAAGGAGGATGGACATAAAGTACTATGATAAAGATTGAATCAGAATGAGAAGATATGGATAGGAGCTTTTGAAAAGATTCTTGTAGGACAGGTTGTATTATGATGGTTATGGTGAGCCACAGGAGAAAAGCACACCCATGGGACAGCACAGGCATGCTCAGAGTCCCACTTCATCTCAGCTAGAATAGCGTATGTGAGCCTATGGCATGAGTTGACACAGTCAGGTTTGACTCACTCAAATCAGTAATCTGGCAGACATCTTCGACACCTCCCTTCTTCTCCACCTCCACAGTCAACCAGTTGCCGAGTCCTAACATGTCTATCTCCTAGACGTCTCTAGAGTTTGTTCATCCCTTTCTCCTCATCCTTCCTATGACTACCTCCACCTAAGTCTCTGCAATCTCTTACTCCAAAGGCCTCTTGACTATTCTCCTTGTCTCTAATAAAGGCCCATCAATCTGTTCTTCACACTGCAGTTAGAACCAACTTCTCATGTTGTCAACCATATAACTTTACCGGTAAGCCCAGAACCCTTTAAAGATCCTCACGTGGCCTGAAGCAGTGGCTCACACCTGTAATCCCAGCACTTTGGGAGGTTGAGGCAGGTGGATGGCTTGATGTCAGGAGTTCGAGACTAGCCTGGTCAACATAGTGAAACCTTGTCTCTGCTAAATATACAAAAATTAGCTGGGCGTAGTGGTGCATGCTTGTAGTCCCTGCTACTCAGGAAGCTGAGGCATGAGAATCATTTGAACCCAGGAGGCAAAGGTTGTAGTGAGCTGAGATCTTGCCCCTGCACTCCACCCTGGGTGACAGAGTGAGACTCTGTCTCAGTAACAACAAAAAAGATTCTTACAGTTCTTGCATGTTATAAAGATAATTAAAAACAGGTTGCTTCCCCATTTCTTTCTCCAACTTTATCTCTTACCATTTCTCACTTTGCACTTTTTTTTTTTTGACATTAAGCCCTCACCTTAAATAACTATGACTGCCATGTTGTCTTTCGCCCACAGGCTTTTATACCTGCGGTTTCCTTTGCTTAGAGCTTTTTATCTTCCCCGCCACTCTCCTATTTAAGTAACTTCCACTTACCAGTTCGGATATTAACCTACATGCTAATTCCTCTAAGAAGTTCTTCCTGACTCAGAAATTTGATCAGATAGCCTTCTGAATCTTTCACATAGCACTTTGTGCTTAGTCCCTATAGAATTAATTCACAGTTCATTATGATTATGTATTTAAATTATTGACTCCCTTCCAACCAGACTCTAAGTTTCTTGCAGATGAAGAGTATGTCTTATTTATTACTGAGTACTTTCCAGTATAAATTGAAATAACACATTGACTGGCAAATGGGCTAGTGAAGATTTTTGATGGAAAGAGAGTGCTAAACATAGATACATAGCCAGAGATATACAGTATTTATCTGCATATTATATGTTAATACTCAGATGGTTCATAATGACTCATGGTTTAGTCTTTAAATTAGACAGTAATTATAATTATCTCTGGGTATCCAGAGGGAATTGGTTTTAAGATCACCCCCTTGGATACCAAAATTTTAAGATACTCCAGTCCCTTGTATGAAATTGCACAGTATTGGCATATAACCTAAACACATCCTCCTGTGTGCTTTAAATCATCCCCTGATTACTTGTAGTACCTAATAAAATGTAAATGCTATTCAATAGTTGATATGCTGGGTTTTAAAAAATTCAAGTTATTGTTGTATTGTTATTTTTTATTATTTTGGGTTTATTCCAAATATTTTCAATCTATGGTTGATTAAATATGGGGATGTACAGAGGGCCAACTGTACATAAAAAACACCTATTATAAATCTTGATAGGACTAATGGAAGAGCATTTAAATTGTTTTTCTCAACATATACATTCAATGTGCAAGTTACTTATGCCTTTGTTGAGTGGTCAGATGGAAGGAGGATGAATATTACCACCACACTTTCAGCTAAGCATATTATATTATATTACTTCTTACAAACATTTAGTGTTATATCTTCTTTTCTTCAATTTGTCTAATATTTTTCTCTATAATTAATGCATTTTCCTACTACATCATGATGTGAGAGAGACTGGATAGAGAAATCAAATGAAACAGCAATCAGGAGATCTTGTTCTTACTCTCTTACCTTGGGAAGGTTAATCTGACTGTCTGCTGAAGAAGCTGCTGGGATGAGTGTATCAGAACTTGCAAGTCATTTGTTCCTGTGGACAACTGTGTTATTACCACCCTATTATGTGCAAGGCACTTTCCAAGATTCATTGATAAACATACGTCATATTTTCTTAATTATCATTAAGAAGTGATTGAAAAGTTTTCTTGGTTTGAAATTTCACTCCCTCCCCTGTGGTTTTATAGTTTAATAGCATACGATTTCATGATAAACTATTAGAGGTAAGAGTTCTCTTCATCAGTAGTCTCATCATGTAGAGCTTGACTAGCATTTAAGAACTTGATTTCTGTTCTCTTTTTGTCCCTTTATCAGCTGAATAATTTCATAAGCATATAACAATCATGTAAAATATAAAGAATATATATAAAATATAAAGAATGGCATTATTTATTATCCACCCGTTTAAGATTCCATGAGGACAAATTATACTCTTCTTAAACTGTCTTCTGCTTCCTAGGTATAGGTATTTATCATCATGAGAAATATTCATTCATTCAGTCTTTCACTCACTTAGAAAACTTACTAATCATCAGCTTGTTTAAGCCTCTGTCATAGGTGCTGAAATAAAAAGGGATTAGAGTAAAGGCCCAGCCCATGAGGACCCTACAGGTGAGTGGGGGAACCAAGGGAAGGACAGAATCACAATAGTGTGCTAACTGCAAAATGCGTGATTTCGAACTTAAAACAATTTTGCCTTAGATGCACTTCTGTAATACAGGCCTTTGGGTAAATACAATAGAGAAATTAGAGCCGAAATTTGCTAATGTGAAGCAAGAACTTAGAATTGAGGGAAACAAAGGATCCTAGAGTTGGAGTGTGCATTGAAACATCCAGTTCAAACTATTTGCTAAAGCTTGAGTTTACTCAAGTGCCAAATGGTCCACTAGCTTGGCTTGAATACTTCTGGTAAGACACACTGCCCACGTCCTTTCATGTGGGTCTTGATCAACTCTTGTTGTTTATGAATTATTTTCTTGTAATGAATCAAAATACACCTTGCCACACAGAACAAAGTTAATTCTTCCCCAGCATAACAGCCTTGCAAATATAACAAGGTAATTGTTAGTGACTTTGAGCCGTTTCTCCAGGCTAAATAAAATCGATACACCATTGGTAGAAATATGTTCACCATCCCAAGTCTTTTCTGAATATACACAATAGTACAGAGTTTTTCAAAGTGCCAGTTGCAATCAGTGGGTAGTGATTTCAGTCCAGTGGATGAGATTTAGAACTGAATAAAATAAAATGCAAAATGTCTTTGTGTTTTCCACATAGTAAGCATAGATATCGTTTCATGAAATATTAATTTGTTTCAGATATGTGTTCATGGTGGTGTTTCTGTGTAAACTGACTCCCAAAGTAAAATGCACTTTTTAATGTGGGTCACAAGAGATAATATAAAGTAAAATAAAATGCCACTGATGTATCTGGGGTGAGGTCTATGAATTGCATTTTTAATAAGCCCCCAAGTTCTGATGATCTTTAGAGCCCACTCTGAGCACCATTGCACTAAGTGACAACATGACCAGCTTATATAAGAGCTGAGCTGAGTAAGGACAAAGGTGTGAATCTACATAGCAAATGTTTATTAATGCTTAGTAAATTTATTAGTGATGCTTAATTTCTTTTGTATTTTTAAGTGAAACTAAATACTTGTAGAAATTGTAATAATGTGCTTCGCAGCCCCCTTGGAGACAGTGGAGACATGGGAACAGTGCTAGAGAGGGAGGCTGGGTTAGAGATACAAACACTAGTACTCTCAGAGAACAGTGGTCTGATTCTCAGGAGTTACTGATTTAGGTTTGCTGACCTCAGAGAGAGTGTGACCCATCTTAGTATTCTAATCTATCTTCCCTAAACGGCCCTTAATTCATCTGGGGGACAATGTATAGTCAATGGTTTGCTTTGTTTTATGATCTCACCGTTGATTTCATCTAACTGCTCCAGTCCTCACTGTTTTCTCTTCTCCAGTCCTGAAATTCAGAACCTTGCTCGCCCTTACTTTTGCAAGTCTTCACAGCTCTCCATGCCATAGTTCCTCTCTCCAGGACTCTCCTGTTGTTCAGACAACAAAAACAAAGTGCCAATTTTGGTTTCACACAATTCCAAAAACTGTTTACAACCTGTTAACAATTGCAGAAAGAAGCTTTGATACACACAAATTGAAATGGCCTGCATCTTGGTAATATTGCAACACTGTATAGGACTGAGCTCTTGAAATGTGTCCAAGAGTAGGAAGTGGATTTTAGTTTGTATTTGTGAACTTTTAATATTTTGGAGTATAGTAAGAGAAAGTCTGAACTTAGGAGTTTATACCTGCCGCTTATGAGCTTGTAAATGTTGGGTAAGATACAGAATTTTCTGAGTCTCTACTTCTTTCTGTCTCTGTCTTTTTTTTTTTTTTTTTGAAACGGAGTCTCACTCTGTCACCTAGGCTGAACTGCAGTGGCGCGATCTCGGCTCACTGCGAGCTCCTCCTCCCAGATTGACGCCATTCTCCTGCCTCAGCCTCCCGAGTAGCCGGGATGACAGGCGCCGCCACCACGCCCGGCTAATTTTTTTGTGTGTTTTTAGTAGAGACCAGGTTTTACCGTGTTAGCCAGGATGGTCTCGATCTCCTGACCTCGTGATCCGCCCATCTCGGCCTCCCAAAGTGCTGGGATTACAGGCGTGAGCCACCGCACCCGGCTCTGCTTCTTTCTCTTTAAAATGGGGTGATAATACATGATGAGATAGAGTGATTTAAATACATGATAAAATGTAAAGAATTATACTCATGGAAGGTTCTGTACTAATTACCAATGTTGGATTCCTGAATTACAGGTTCATTTGTTAAGTTAAATCTAATTTCTCTGCAGACCCTTTGTCAATGTTGTTAACGTCAGCTTCAGGTTGCATGCCCCCTTTTCGGAGAGGCTGTCTTCAGTCTGTGCTATGTATTCATTTAATCTTGCTGTCAATTCCAACTATTTAATGATAAATCACTGGCTGCTTTCTTGCATGTACACTGTCATATGTTGCCTCCTAATTCAATGACGTTTCATATTCTCATTTACTTCTGTTGTCCATGTATTTATTAAGTGTTCTGAGCAGTCTAGGCTAAATTGTTGGCAGTTGCCTGGCTGTGGACTTGGAGCTGGTCCTTCTCAGTTTTCTTGACTGCTTCTTAAATATCAGTTCTGGGATAATGCTACCCACTCTCTGTGTTTTCCAATGTTACTCAGACCTTAGAATGGATATAATACTTTACCCCTGTTTCTGTTTTTTAATTTAACAATAACAATAAAGCTATATTTGATGTATGCCAAATGTATATTCATAGATTGCTACCACAGCTGAGTTGTTGAGAATGATAACTCTATAACCCAGAGGGATAGAGTTTGTAAATTAGAGCTCTTTAATTATTGGTTTTGACTTAAGAGACAAATGACACAATGACTTAAGAAAACTGAAGTGGCAATTCTAAATTAAACCTATCTTTCAGATAGCTACAGTTTTTTAGAGATAGTCTTCAGTCATTCGACAAGTTTATATTAAATGTATGTGACTAGTGTTAAGTGTTAAAAACATAGAGGGAAACTATAGATATAATGATATTGTTAGGAATTTTTAAATCTCATGAAGGGAAATGCACATGAACTACTAAAATCTGTGGAAGAAAAGTACACAGTATATTTTAAAGAAATATGATTTAAGCTGGAGAGGAGGGGGACCTTATGGTCAGGCTTCCATGACAAGGTGATATTTAGACAATATGTGTCTCCAGAGCTTCTGTTCAGCACAATCACATATTTGTTAACATTTAACCTACCTTTAGGTAAATTTGAGGGCATTGTTGGTACTCAGATAAGCAACCAATGAGTACTTGTACCTATATCAATGTAGCTTTAGATTAGCAAATAAAAAAATAGCAATTTTGCACTTCACAGCCCTACCCTAATGGGAAATACCATTCAAACATTTGGTTTAACTATGTATGAATCCAGCTTTTGAGAAGGTTGAGGTAAATATGTTGAAATCCAGAGCTACATGTGTGGTTTTTGAATCATTCTTCAGAGACAAGGTATGTTCCTTCCCAAGCATAGAATCTCACCGTTGCTCCCTTTCCAGCCAATCCCAGTTCTGTCAGCAACGATTGCTCATGGTCCTTTATTTACAAAAAGAATACAGGGCCACTTGTCAAGATATCAGGATACTAAGATTACATATTTCTGGTTAGTTGGAAAAAAAAAAAAAAGCAGCATGGAAATAGAAATGCTCTTAAAGAGAGAGGGCTCTATAGCACTACTGTAGGTCCTGGCAGGTGGAACCCTTAGCATTAGTCCAAGGTAACATCAATGGAGTGGACATCCTCATTACTTAAAAATACACTACAGTCGACACTCCCTATTTCTTCCTTCTTTACCCCCTAACCTAACCCCACACTACATACTACATTAAATTATCTTGTGGAAATAGGTAAACACAATAAGGAAATAGAGTGTTATCCTGTTGCCTTTTCTATTTCTGGGTAACTGGATGCTGCCCTGTCCTCCATTGTACATATGAAGATACAATTCAGAATTGACAGCCACCTAAGGCTGTCAAATACATTGTTTAGTGAAACGTGGACCAGTGAAAAGTTTTCTACACAATGCATAATTGAAGTCTTTGAGAACTTCAAGATCTTTAGTGATCTTGTTCCTCTTTGGGCACCTGCAATCCTTAACTTGTGTACAAATTGACCACAATTTAATGAAAAATCAGCCTGACCACTACCCAGGGCTCTAGGGGTTTCTAAAATATAAAGAAATATAAGAAGATTAGAAAAACCATGCGTAAGTCTGTGGTTGCTGCCAATAAGAATGGGAGGCAGGAGGCAAGGCCCTTCATGGTCTTGAGAAATGATAGGTGGTTTGTAAACCACCTTCTAAGGTAGCTGAATAGCCAACTGCAGGGTGTTTAGTTTGGTTCAAGATTGTCAAAAGAGCCATTTGCTTAATACAGCAGAGGATAGACTGAGGCTCACTCTCCTTCTTTTTCCCCCAGTACCTCAAGCCTTTCCTTTAAAATATCAAATTTGAGTTTGAAGGGAACCAGACTATTAGTTGACTAGGGCTTTCAAATGCATTGTTAAACCACAGTTACTCACAAGTAAACTAGAAATAATCTAAAGCCAGGACCTTGTCTTGAAATGTTTTTTTTAAAAATTTCTGTGGCATTTGGTATACCTTATAGGTATCAAAGAAATATTTGGCAGATGGATTGAACTCTATGACTGTCAGGGGATACAGGTGATTGATGAACATCACAGGTTAAATGTTATTCATCAGAAGAAAAAAATACGCTGAGATCAAGCGCTACTTTCTCTGGGAGGCCTTTGAGACTTGTCCTTCTCTGTTCACCCCCACCTTATTCCTAGCTTCCAGCGTAGATGTATCCGTGACTGCCTTTGTTCCCTCGTGATGTCTCATCTCATGTATTTCAATTATGGCCACTCTGTATCAATAACAGAATATTGGACTGATTTATCTTCATGTCTGTGAACCTGAATTCACCTATAAGCATTTTAGGGACAGAACTCACATCTGATTCATCTCAGTATTATAAGGACAATGATTGGAACAGAGAAGGTACCAGATACATAGTTTAAAATACGTAAATGAAGAGTAAATAATAAACATGATAACAATAAACACATTAATTTACCTAGTGCAATCTCATTTCTCTAAAGGAATGTACAGTATCCACAATGAATGATGATAACACAAGGGCCTTTAAAGATAGAAAGTGGAAAATGTGAATCTGGATGCTTTTTAATTTATTTCCTGTGTTCCAAAAAGCCACAGAAGAAGTCACGTGAATAAAAGACATAAATGTTAGCGAATGGATTTCTCATTTTTAACTGTGCCAGCTTCTTGGTGTAATGCTTGAGCATTAGTAGTTAGGCAATACATTTTAATGAGTGTTTCTAACTTACGAGTGTATATTTAGAGATGGGAACATTGTAGCACTTAAATAATTAATAATAAATAGTTAATATGTTCCTCCAGAGTAATATGTTCCTCCTCCTATTATCTCTGGCCTATTGGATGGTCTTCATTTATCTTTTAAAGAAGGCGTTAGGGTTTGGGACCAAAATAGAGGGGAATGTGCACTTAAATTTTTTTTTTTTCCTGTAAATCTAGTGAGCCCCTGAGCTGAGGGGGCTTTCAGAATGCATACTTTGTATTTGTAGGCTCAGGTATCTATATACTGAAAAACACTTTTAATTGCAATACTTTATGTTATGTCCTAAAAGATGTGTTTTCAAAGACAGAAATCATTGCTATTTAGATGGTTTATTTTTCTAGAGCAAATAGTTCATAGTACTGACTTTCTAAAGATATGTTTCTGTAAGTGTTCTTTTAGTCATGCAAATTCTGAAGTCATTTGAAGAGGATCTTACAGATGTGCTTTGTTATTTTATTTTCTTAAATTCCATCCTAAATTGGGTCTGAGCATATTATGGTGGAATGGACTAGAAGTGAAAGATTGGTTGTTCTGGTTTGCCCTGGGCCATCCAAACAGCTGTGTAAGCAGCAGGTCCTGGAAATACTGGGCTCACAATTTTTGGATATGGTTCAGGGATCAGCATGACTCCACTGCAGGACCTCGCTCACTGCTTGTAGCTGTTTCTCTGTGGTCATTCTGGAAGTCAAAATTCAATATGAATGCCTCGTGAGAAATGCTTTTAATGAACTATAAAAATCAGTAGTCTGAAGAGAAGGTCATTTCAGATACAGTGATTATAGTCATTTCTGCACACCAATGCCAATTAAAGACTATAGATATGTAACAAGCAGGAGACACACACTTTTGCAACGGCAGCTGAATTGTGACAACTGACAAAGCACATACCTGGAAGTTGGTGATTTCACTATGAAAAGCAGGGTTCAGCCTCCTGTGTTTCACACTCTTCTTTCAAGTGTCCTCACAGTGAACTCTCCAAAATGCTTTAGCTATTGTTAAGTAATTGAATAGTTGGGAGATTAATATCATGGTGTACTGGCATGTTGGTTAATTGTAGCCACAATTTAACCGTAAAACCTACTTAAGGGAGCAGGAGGCTGAACGGCATGTCAGACATAAGGCACCCGCAGATAGAGCTCAACACAATAACAAATTAAGCACTGTTTATGTACAGACATAGTTGGCCTTATGTTTTTTTCTTAATCTGTGATTTAGGTAATAATTGCACTATAATTTTAACTCTCTATGCAGTTTGAATGTCTGCTTAATTGTTTTATTACCGTTAAATTCACTGATACTAATACAGGGTGCCAGTGAAATTTAGCTCTGTGTCCCTAAGTCTTTATGCACATAAGACTGGCATTGATTTAGTCTTGATAGCACATATCCTATTTCTACTAGATTACTCTAAAATTGTTTGGCCAAAGGCTATGGGGAAATTTTAGGCCAAGTGAAAATGTATAATTTAATTTGTCAAGAGTTCTCACATACTCTCAGCTTGGCTTTTCTTTTCCTTGAACATTTTACCAAATTCCCTAAATGAGACCAAAGCGCCTTTTGCTTAAATTTTGGCATACCATGGGCCGGGCGCGGTGGCTCACACTTGTAATCCCAGCACTTTGGGAGGCCGAGGCAGGCGGATCACGAGGTCAAGAGATCGAGACCATGGTGAAACCCCGTCTCTACTAAAAAATACAAAAAAATTAGCCGGGCGTGGTGGCAGGCGCCTGTAGTCCCAGCTACTCAGAGAGGCTGAGGCAGGAGAATGGGATGAACCCGGGAGGCGGAGCTTGCAGTGAGCCGAGATTGCGCCACTGCACTCCAGCCTGGGCAACAGAGCGAAACTCTGTCTCAAAAAAAAAAAAAAAAAAAAAATTTTGGCATACCATGAAATGTCTTTCTGTATTAGCTATAGATTATGTGAACCTGTCAGTGTACAAAATCTTGCAAAAGGGAAAGAAAACAAGAGTCTCATGTAAAGTTCAAATGTACCATTTAGCTACTTCAGTTTTAGTAATTGCAGGGTTTTACTAACCTGGAAAGTTATCTTGACTCTTAATACAAAATTAATTGTACCTAAGTTCAACAAAAATGCATGGAATTTCATGAGTTTGCGTTTATGTGTGTACATACATATGTGTGTCATGAAGCTGTGTTTCAGACAGCAATCTAATTAAAATGCAGATTCTGGTTCAGTATGTTTGGGATGGTGCTTTATAACCTGCCTTTTTAAGAAGCTCAAGGTGATGCCAAAGCTGTTGTTCCACAGACCACACTTTGAATAACAAGGTCTTAAAACATGAGAATTAAACATATCTTTTATAGGTAAAAGTATTAGGCATTCCAAAAATATGTAAAGATATGATACTATTCACTTGAATAAGTGAGGATCTATTAAGAACTTTTTTCTTGGTAGAGGACTAAATAATGCTTTACCTCTTTGCCTGTTAGCTACAGTTTAATCTTTCATGGAATGCTAATGACACTTTCAGCAACTTGGTTTCTCCCCATTACTGTGGTCTCATCTATATAAATGTATATATGTGACAGTGAAAATGGCTTCAGGACCATGAAAAATTCCATGAATTTGGTTGCTTTTATACATTTTATGGTTTTTAAGTGAACTTAAGAGTCTACCGGCACTCTACATGCTGAAATTGTTGATGTGCTTGAAATATTCCATTCATCAAAAACAAACAGTGGACCAGAAGATCTCTATGTCCTCTGTCTTCTGTGGTGGCAGATTCCCCAGAAGACTTGTGGTTTGATGGGACTTAAGCTTGTTTAGATAACTGCACACAATACCCATATGTACCTCCAGAAAGGCTCAGCTTTAAATGCAGCCATTAGACTTAGAAAAACATCATGTGGCATTAACCTAATCTGGAATAAGTTAAGTAGCTTATCCTAAGTACGTGGTGGAATATAGTAACTTTGCAGGACTGGGCTTTGGGGCATTCCAGTATAGAAAGCCTTATAATATGTAATATTTGAGAAATAAGATGAACACTTATTGTATCTTCTAATTTTGTCTCTGTATTAACACCAAAAACATGGTTTTATTTGTATTGTTAAATATTTATTGCTTGGATTATTTCATACTCTCCTAACTAGTTTATTTCTATAAAATTGTCTTCCTTTTTCTTTTCTCTGTTTTTTTTTTTTTTGCTCATGTTTGCCTGACAGTCTCATGAAATTGGTTTTCTAAGCTAGAAAAATCTTCTCCAGACCTAATGTAAATAAGCTACCTCAAATTAACAAAAATCTTATGGAGACAGAACCATCTAAAGAAAAAGTGTTTGGAAACGAGGATGCTCTCTAGATAAAGTCATTTTTTAGTTGCTATTTTTGTCTGTATTATAACCAAACACACACACACACACTCAAGATGTTCCTCCAAAAGCATGGTGAATTATAGAGAAATGGTGGGACATAATATTACAAACATTTGTTCTTTCTAAAAATCAGACCACATATTGGAACTAGTTTATGACTCCATAAAGTTACAATTCAGCATTCTCGTAAATAGCAGGGAGGCCTATCTTGAAATGCCTAATTTAGATTTGTCCATCAAGTTTCATTAATGCATTATTTATTATTCTGTAAAGCCTAGAAGTCTTACAAATAGTGATAACATTTTAACTCATAGTATGGGAAATATTAAAGAATTCTGCATCATTAAACATTGGTAAGGCTGTGGAGAAACTATTATTCTGCTGGTAAGACAACTACTTTGGGAAATGTGTTCTGCGTGCTTCAGTGATCCCACTCCTGAGCAGATACCCTAGTCAAACTTCTGCACATTTTTGCCAGTAGATAGATACGAGAATGTTAATAACAGCAATGTTTATAAGGACAAAAATAAAGGGAAGGTGTTTGGATAAACCTAAGTGAAAACAGATGGGAGAAAGGATAAATAAATTGTGAATTATTTGTTTAATAGAACTCTATAAACCAGTGAAAAGAATGGAATTGCAGTCTCTTACACCATCATGGTTGAATTCATGGTTAAAAATGTTAAGTAAAACAAAAGTTGTAGTAAAATATGTAAGCTGTGGCTCATTTAAATAGACAACTAACATGGGAAAACTAAACCATGTATATATATATATATATACACACACATACATATAAGAAAACAATAAGAAAGACAAGGGATACTTTGTTACAGAACACAGGGAAGTAGATAAAATGCCTATGGGGGAAAGTGGAAGAAATGAGGTTGGACAGAGGCAAGCAAGAAAGTTCACAACTAAGCCATGTGTTCCTTAAATTCTGTCGTGTGTTAATTTTTAATTTTTTACATCTTTTATATATTTATAAAAAGGCTTTCACATATTTAATACTCATGTATATAGAAATATATACATGCATATTTATATAATTTACATGAAATTATATAATATATAACCCTATATTATATAAAATTATATAATATGTAATTCGATGATTAAAGTATATAAAAGCATAATATATATACTGATTATATTTAATTTAAACTTTAATAATTAAATATACTGAAATATAATAAATTATAACACACATAAACCACGTAGTATTTGTATATAAATAAACTAAAATTTAAAAATATCCATGACTAACCCCCAACTTTTACCTTTTGCCTGTAATGATGGGGGAAATACATGTTTTAAGTTTTCTGAATGTCTATTTGTTTTAAAATTGCAATTTGACAGTAAATACTTTAAAATACCCAGCAACTATCTAACATGCAATTGAAATTCTATAGTTTCAAAGATTCTTTTGAGTCTTCAGAAGACATGTCACTTCTTGCATGGAGTGAATTAATTCTTTCATTGTATGAACAACTTTAAATAGCTATATCGGTTATTCTCTAACAAGATTACATCTGGTTGCTCATTGACTCCACTGTGGTGTTTGTAGGAAGAAGTCTTTCTATAAGCACACATTCATACAAACACCACAGATTTCCATGCTTTCCGATTTTTTTTTTCTGGAAACATGTAATTTACAGAAGGAAGCAATATAGGCTAGCTCAAAAGATACTTACGGCAATACTAATTATAAAATAACCAGTAGACATGTACATTGGTAGAAATCAGCTGCTGATACTTGTATTAGTTTGAAGTTTATTGGTAGGCTTATATACCCTGGAATGATGATATACTTGAAATAAATATGACAGTAGAAATGAATTAAATGAATTGTCACTTATATATTCCTGACATTGTTTGGTATTTATTAACTTATCACAATCAATCAATAAACAAACACACAAATAAATTTAATAACTAATAATAACTAATGATTCCCTCATAAGTGTGTAAATTATAAGCCACCCGGTGAATGGCATTAGTTACTGCTTACTTAATGCCTGCTTGTTTGTGTGCGTAACTTGCCCTGATATAATTTTCTAACAGAACTAATAGATATTTATATCAAATACATTGCTTTTGGCACTGGTCAAACTTAAAAGTCATGTGGACAGGTATGGAAAGTGTTAACGCCAGATACAAAATAATTTATGTAATATGATTACCACTGTGTGAAACACACAAACAAAAAAATATATAGAAAATATATTTTTCGCATAGACATAGCATGTCTTTGTGTGAAGGAGTTATAACTAATTTACATGTTTCTGTTTTTCTACATTTTCCAACTCTGAGTTTATGGGATATGTTTCCTCTATATTTGCAAAAAAATCAACTTATGTCAGTACTCAGGTAAGAAGTAAGCTGAAGACAGTTAAGAGAATTTCATTTTTATGGGCATGAAATGTAGCTTTTCATTCATTTAATGTTAAGGAAAGTAGAAGCAATTATGTTCCTGTGGCATGTGGAAAGTACATACTACGTAAATATATCAACTTGTACTTTGGCTTCCCCATGGTTAAAGTTAAGACAAACGAACAAGAGGCCACCTCTTGAGCAGAATATATTTCATTTTGTTGGTAGGTGAATTCCACTGTGTAATGCACATCTGTAACCACACCTATAATCCAATTGGGAAAAATCATGTAGCCTTGAAGGGAACCTACCTTTTAATAGAATCAGGCTTATTTATAAGAAATAAATACGGGCATACAGGTTATATACTATGCATCTCAAAACTACTACTTTTATTGCTGTAATGAATTTTATATCACGAGGACTTAGTTCTTTTTTTTGTAATTACTGTCCTTTGATATGGCTAAATGTCTTCTTAGACACAATAAAATCCAATATGTTATCTGATAATTTATTCTCATGTCTAATGTGTACTTCTGTTTGCATATGTTTTCTTTATTCAGCTTGTGTCAAATGGTTCTAAATTTAAGAAGATTTTAGGAACTTTAAACATAACAGCTAAATTTCCTGGGAGAATGATGAATAGAAAGCATTTCATACTTCTCCATGTCTATGTATCTCATCCTCACTAGAAAACATTTTTAGCTTCTGCCATCAATGCTACTATTTTCTGCACATTTTTATTGAAAAGTAACAAGTAGATAGAAAATTGTACTAATCGTCAGTATATAGTTTGTTGTATTTTCACAAACTGAACACATCCATGTGACCAGCAGCCAAATCATGAAAACAGAACATGACCAGCATAGGAAAAACCCTTTATGCCTCTTGTAATTTTTTTTTTTTTTGAAATAGAGTCTCGCTCTGTTGACCAGGCTGCTGGAGTGCGATGGCATGATCTCGGCTCCCTGCAACCTCCACCTCCCAGGTTCAAGCGATTCCCCTGCCTCAGCCTCCTGAATAGCTGGGATTACAGGCGCCCGCCATCATGCCCGGCTAATTTTTGTATTTTTAGTAGAGATGGGGTTTTACCATAGTCTCCTTCAAGTGATCTGCCCACCTAGGCCTCCCAAAGTGCTAGGATTACAGGTGTGAACCACCACGCCCAGCACCTCTTCTAATTTTTCATCTCTGCCAAGGATAAACCACGATCCTGACTCCTAATACATTAGTTTACATAAATGCAATTGTAGACCATATACTTTTGTTTATCTGGTGTCTTTTGCTCTGCATCGTTTGAAGATGCACCCACAATTGTTGCTTGTAGCTCTAGTTTGTTATTGTCATAATGGTATGGTATTCTATTGTTTGAGTAAACCCAATATATTTATCTGTTCTATTTTTAATGAGCATTTGGGTAGTTTCCAGTTTTAGGCTGCTGATGAATATTCTTGCATTTGTAAACAGTATGTTTAGTACAAGGGATTACTACAAGAAGAAAGAAACACAGATTCCTTAATAATTTTATCTGATGTGGACGTAGCAGAAAAAAGATTCAAGTTTAACTTTTCTTTTAAGTTGATTGTTTACTTAGGATTAACATCCTCATTTTTGCCTATTTTGCAACTTTTGTTGAACACCTATTTTGTGCTGTGTTTTGTGTGATGACTGGGTGACACAGACAAGGAAGGCACAATTTATGTTTTCAAGTAACTCTCAGAAATAAGTATGTCCTTACCATATAGTAGGGACAGTGCTACGAAGAGGCATACTGGTCTACAAAAAGCTTTTAATTCAGCTAAAAGAAAGATGATGAGTGAAATATTTATAGAGGAGACCACTAAACTGAAATTAGACAAAGGAAGTTGTGAGTAGAGAGGCAGGAGGAAAGGAAAAAAATTCTTGGCTGATGGAATTGCAACATAGCAGGGAACATTTTAGAAATTTCCCACGATTGAATTTGGTTGTATTTAAGGGGTGACATTGGGGAGTGATGGAAATATAAAGAATAGAAAGAGAATCTGAGCTTAGTATCTCCCCTGACTGATATAGTATAAATAAGATATGTAAAGCATTATGAAGGACTAAAGAATTATTAAAACATAAGAAGCTTCTTGCATAGTTCACTGAGATAATATTGCAACCCAGCTGAGCAAAGTGATACATATGGTAATGAATGGTTTATTATGGTATAAATAGTGTCTGTAATGGATGCTTAAGGCATAATTAAATACCAAAATAATTAGTCAAGTACAATGCATTTGTCAGTAAGTGATTGGCTTTAATAAATTTCTTCTTTTTTTTTTTTTTTTGGAGACAGAGTCTTGCTCTGTCACTCAGGCTGGAGTGCAATGGCGTGATCTTGTGTCACTGCAACCTCCGCCTCCCAGGTTCAAGCAATTCTCCTGCTTCAGCCTCTGGAGTAGCTGGGACTACAAGTGCACACCACCAAGCCCAGCTAATTTTTTGTAGTTTTAGTAGGGATGCGGTTTTACTGTGTTACTCAGGCTGGTCATGAACCCTTGAGCTCAGGCAATCCGTCCAGCTCAGCCTCCCAAAGTGCTGGGATTACAGGCATGAACCACTGCGCCCAGCCAATTTCTCCTTTTCTTATTTACACCACAATTAAGAGTGGTTGGTCTTATCTTTCCTCCAGGAACATTACCAAATCATGAAATGTTTCCTGTATATCTACTAGATGTAAATATCCTTTGCATCATAAACGTATAAAGCACAGGGTATCTCCTAAAGGATTATGCGATGTGATAGGAGCCTAAATACAAAGATTCAGAGTCATAGATATTTCAAGAAAGTATAAAAACAGTGCTTTGGATTGTGAGAATACAGAAATCAGGTCATATTGACAGCATTATGTGGGGCCTTGTGTTGGAAGTTAGATAAATATATTTAAGCTTATTAAAAAAGAGTTGATCTGGTAAAAACATCTATAAAACAACCTTACATTCTTCCTGGCATGCAGGGAGCGGCTGAATTTTTCTTGCATTTTTCCTTTAGCCCATGACCCTCTTAAATGGCACAAACAAAAAGGCATCCTAGGTGTGTTCTTTGTCATGTAAAACATCCCCCACTGACTCCCTGTGGAATGAAAGGCATGCACTCAGGGGAGTGTGCACACCTGCAGTAATGCAGTAAGGAGAAGGATTAAGGCAAACAAGTGAACCAGAAGTCACTGATACTTCACTTGAGACAGCATTACACAAACTTCGCAATGTACTCTGTTTCTTGATTATGCTTTATGGAATCTAAATATAACATAAGCCTGAAATTTCTGACCAATAGGCAATTAAAAGATTGTGCATGAGCCCAGCGACTATTGTTTTTGAGTATCTGCTATAAGCCTATTATTGAGCTAGAAGACTTTACACACTCTTTTAGGTCTTCTCACCTACCTCACTACCAGTGAGGTAGTTATATACATTTTACATAGAATTTGTAAAGTTCTCTGGATTATGCAGAGTCTATAAAGCCAATAATTTTCACATAGGTAGTTGAACTACACCATTGATTTATGTGATTATGAATTATTTAACTAAAGACTGGACAATGGGCTCCCTAGTATAGTTCCACAAGGATTGGTCTTTTGGAGTGACAAATAACAGCTTTACCTAGTATGCATCTCAAAATTTAATACAAGGAGATTAATGTATGGACAAAATAGCTGTGGTCTCTTTCACTTGGGTACTTCATTTTATACATTTTTAGAAATAAGAAAAACAGTTATTTTGAATTAAAGTTGGCCTTGATTTTATTTTTTCTGCTTTTTCTGTGTAGTTTTATTAAAAGATTAAAATCACCTTCATGGAACTAGTTATTTCTGCATTATATGGCTTTGTGTATTTTGCCTTTTGTGGGTTCTGAATCTTTAAATGAAGCATGCATTCTTGTATTACTTAATCACAGAAATGCAATTTAAGTGTTACGAAGCTCAGAAAGATTCTACAGACATCTCAAAACTGTCATTCTTTTACAGACAAATCTCCCTGAGAAATACCTCATTGAGTTATTTGTATTAGGTACTTATTCATAGTAGTACTCAAAACTGTGTATCTATTAAAAAGCTTACAGCAGCTGCTACAGTACATGAAATTTCTCTTTTAGCATTTTAATTCATTTTTTTCCTTTGAGTGTCCTTGCAGTTTTAAAAATAAGACAATTTCATAAAGTATTTTACAATCAGTATTTTTAAACTCTTTTCTAGTTTGACCCTTGAGTGATATTATAGCTCACTCTCTTTGTGGATGAAATGAAGGAAATGTGCTCAACGTAATGTATAAAAAGCAATGTATCTTTATCAGCAGAGTATGCACTTTGTCACTTTGCAAAATAGGAGGCATACCACTGTACCTAGACATACTTGACTCCCATAGCCATCCTAATCATCTTGTTTCATGTTCAAGGTGTAATATATGGTATCCACTAATCTATTCACTCATTTAATGAACATGTGTTGAATCCTGTGTGTAGGGTCAGGGATATGACCAAAAAAAAAAAAAAAAAAAAATTATGCTCCGCTCTTGAAGAACTTATCCTCATTGTTAGGATAAGAAAAGATACAATATAGTACAATACAATACAGTACTAATAGAATACAGCATTTTATCATTGATACAATTAATGATCCAATTGCCATCTCTAGTAATAAAGATATGCCCAAAATTCTATTGGATCATAACCACAATTAAAATTAGCTACTTGGGGATGAGAAAAAAAAAAAAAACATTAGAGATTTGTCAGTTGAGTAGCGATGAGGAGAATGAGGTTAGTGATATAGATAATGTTTATTTTTTCTTTTTCTTTTTCTTTTTCGAGACAGGGTCTCACTCTGTCACCTAGGCTGGAGTGCAGTGGTGCGATTTTTTGAGACAGGGTCTCACTCTGTCACCTAGGCTGGAGTGCAGTGGTGCAATTTTTTGAGACAGGGTCTCACTCTGTCACCTAGGCTGGAGTGCAGTGGTGCAACCTCTGCCTCCTGGGCTCAAGTGATCCTCCCATCTCACCCTCCTAAGTAGCTGGGACCACAGGAATGCACCACGATGCCTGGGTAAGTTTTGAATTTTTTTTTTTTAGAGATGGGATTTCACCATGTTGACCAGGCTGGTCTCAAACTCCTGAGCTCATGCCATCCACTGACCTTGGCCTCCCAAAGTGCTGGGATTACAGGTGTGAGCCACCACACCCAGCCCAAAGACCATTTGGAGGAGGTTAGAATGAAACTAAGTGACCCATGCCAGGCTTGGCAGCTACCACCTCATTAGCAACATATAACTTATTTGAAAACCTAATATGTGGTTTGGAACTGTGCTTGCGGATATAGTGAGAACCAACTGTCTTAGTCTATTTGGGCTGCTATAGCAAAATGCTACAAACCTGGTGGCTTATATAAAATATAAATTTGTATTTCACAGTGCTGGAGGCTGAGAAGTTCAAGATGAAGGCAGCAGCAGGTTCATTGTCTAATGAGGGCCCCATTTTCTGATTCCTAAATGGTGCCTTCCAGCTTTGTCCTCACATGATGGAAGTGACAAGGCAGCTTGCTGGGCACTCTTTTGTAAGGGCACTAATCACATTCTTGAGGGCTCCACCCTCATGACGTAATCACCTCCCAAAGGCCCCATCTCCTAACACCATTATATTAGTGATTGGGTTTCAACAGATGAATTTTGGGAAAATACAAACATTCATACTGTAGCACCAAGAATGTGCTATAAACAGCTAACTTCCACTCTACTGAAATGTGGCTCTGAAAATGGTTACATATGTTGCAGATTTAATGGAGTTTTCTCTTAAAACTGAGACTGTAGATGATGTCAGGATTTTCAGAATCAGATTTGATGTCTTCTCAAATAGCAGATGTAAAATCTGCTGTGAAGCTATGTTTTCCGTTACGTATTCGGTTGATGTTGGATACACAGTTGTACTAGAATGTGCTACATATTGTGAAGCCATAAGCTGCTTCAAGGAACAAGTTTCTTTCGAAGGAAGTTCTAACAAGCAGTGGTAAATATGCAGCTATGTTATTTCCAAGGAATGTTGGTAATTTTTCTGCCTTTTAAAGGACTAGTCATGTGCAAAATTTGCAAACCTTACACATTTTTTTTTGTGGCATCTTGACTGGCCAGAGGACTGAATTTTATCTGAGCTTATTCAGTATACATAGGGACAGCATGAAATCAAAGAAAGAGTAGAGATTTTGAAGCCAAATGTAATTGAATTTAAATATAAGCAATATAACTTAAGTGCTGCATAAACTTTGTCAAGTAACTTAATATACCTAAATTTAATTATTTCATGTTAAATAAATGAAAATAATATCAACTAATTATGTAGGCATGAGAATTTGCAATAAAATATATACTGCTCTCTGTCACATAGCAGGTGTTCAGTTAATAGCATATGTAATGTATATGTTTGTGTGTATATATATTATATATATAATATACAATGTATATATACATGTAATCCAATCATTAGTGGGTGTTTCTGATATAGAAAATGTTATCAGGTCCATAAAAATTACTGAGAAATTTAAAGATGTTCATGGAGGCTTGTTATGCATCAAGCTCTATACTGATCTGGGCCTCTTTAAAATGAAGGTCTCATTGAAGAGAAAATCTCATGGGGGAATCAACAGACAACATATGAAATAATAAATATATAAATAAATAAAGTACTGGGTGCTTTCATACAGCCTGTGAGCACAGCAGCTATTCAGATTTGAGAGAAATAATTGGTGATCAAATAAGTCAAAACGTGGAATTTAGTTTTGAAGGACCTGTATTATTTAGCAAGAAAAGGGGAAATTAGACAATAGTGCCAAGATCACAAACAGATTCTTCAGGCTCACTCAGCTTGGAAATTTTTTTTATTTTGCCTTTACATTGCTTTGTAAAATCTCTAAGCCAACCTTAAAAAATTGGGAAATTTTGCCTAAAAATCAAGTACTTTCAAAAAAATCAGAAGGCCTGGAAATGCTGAGATTATATTTGTTTATGGTAATACTGGTTGAACTGACAAGCAGATGTCACATCAGTTGAAGTTTAAGTTCTCCAGGTCATCATGGTCTCTATCCAGTATCCATTTCAATACCTGACTAGTTTTTGCCCTAAAAATACTTTCAGAGAAAAGATAAAGGGGAAGATGGTGAGTTGAACTTTGTTGTGTCATTTGAGATGATCATTCAGTATACAAGGAGAAATATCTAATAACTCTAACTGGAGATTCAGGACTGAGGATTGAGGGTGAAGGCAGATCTGGAGAAGAAATTTTGAGAGTGAAACACAAAGAAATGGGAATTCAAAGCATGATAATAAAGGAGATTTGTAATACGGTTGTTCTTATAGTGTGGTCCTGGGATCAACTCATGCCCAGTCTCAGACAAACTGAATCAGAAACTCTGGGGTTGAGGCTCCAGATTTATAAGAAGCCACCCAGATGTTCCGATGCACATTACATTTTGAGAATTATTACTGTAATGGACATTGTAGCACCAAAACTCAAGTGGACTGAGGATTAAACTTCATCTACACACACTTTCTGGAACATGGTGGAAGGGAGGGGGTAAGTGATGGAGATAAGGGAAAAAGTACAGGCAAGAAAAAAAGAACCAGATGAAGGTAATGCATGGATCCCAGCGGAAGGATATTTCAAGAGGAAGCTATTTAGGAGGTCAAATGGTGCCAAGAAGTCAATGCTAGTAACTGAATATTTTTACCAATTCGAAAGTTCCTGGCCACTTTTCAAAGTATTGTTCCAACAGAAGTCAGTGTTTAGGAATTAAGCAGAAACTGGATAATGCAAAGAAAGAAGTAGCTGGTGTAGAGCAATCATTCAAGGAAAGTCTGGCAGTAAATGAAAAGAGAGAAACCCTATGATAACCAGTGTATGGATGGAAAGGATTTGCACATGTTTAAGGGCAGGCAGAGAGGAAAGAGCCCTGGCATTTGGGAAAAAGCATGTACATTTCAGAGAAATGTAGGTGATAGACAGGGGAATAGGTCACAGACATCACAGGGATGAATACTAATTGGGCAGAAAAGGAGAAGCAGGTCTTCTTTTGAGACAGGAGAATGGCAGGTGGCGCTAGAGCTGAGAGGCAACAAGTGTTGGCAGAGCCTGGGCTCTGTAGCTGATCTGTCTGAGGTTGGATCCTGCTTTTGCTACTTCCTAGTCATGTGACCCTGGGAAAGTTACTTACCCTGTGGGTGGCTCAGTGTCCTCATTTGTAAAATGTAGTTAGACATACTGTCTCCCTCCTGGGTTTGTTGCAATGATCAACATGTGTTGAAAAATGTAGAGAACTTAGAAAAAGGGCTAGTGTCTAGGAAGTGTTATAAAAGTAGGTGCCAGCTAAATGAAACACATTGGGGTGGAGATGAGAGGCTTTGAAAGGGATACCCATGAATTCCTGAGAGACCTTTAAAACCTCCAAAATCTGAAAGCCACCTACATAAGAACTTGAGAATTCATACTACGTGGTTAGGTTCTAGAAAGCAAATGGTTCTGGAGATGGGGTACTGTTCAAGATCAACTATGCATGAATAAATGAGGAGTTGACGGCAGTGAGAACCAAGAAATGGTCAAGATGTGGTCGACCAGGTATAATGGCTTTCTTGGATGATGGCCAGGAAAGGAGACAATAGAAAACAGGGTAGAATAGAAGTACTGAAGTAGAGTGGTGGCTCCTGGTGGAAAGATTAGGAGGGACAAGCATATGGGAAGGTAGTGGAGACGGCATTCAAGTGGCCTGGAGAACAGTCTGAGCAAGTAACTAGGTATTGTCAGAAGGAGACTGAGTGAGTGAAGAAGAAACCGTGAATTGACTTGGAGTACAAACTAGAAAGCATAAATGCTAAATCATGTGCTTCCTTGGGGCCTCTGGAAGCATTGAACTGGGACCTGCTGGCTCTATCAAATGGTCATAAGATACTAGTGTCTGAGTTATTATTTTATGCTATACAGTAAATGTATAGGTAATAAGGGAGGGTTTAATAAGAGAAAGGAATCAATTTTAACATGTCACACATTGTGCTAGGAGTTTTAATACATACTATTTTATTTCATTTTTACAGTTGCTATAGAAAACAGAACATAGTAATCAATCATACAGATCAAGGAACAGGTGCTGAGGGGTTGAGTAATTTGCCCTAGGTCACGTGGATGGGAGAGTTCAGATTCAAGTCTATATTAATTGATTCTAAACCTCATCCTCTTTCTATATTAGTTGGCCAAATATTAAAGAATGTTAAATATGCTGAAATGCATTGGAATCAGTTGTAGAAGGTACTCAGATGCATGTGAGGTTTCTGACTCTATTGGTATGGAAATCCCTTTCTCATAAACTTTCGCTAAGGTGACAGGTTATATATATCCCCAAATTACATAACTCAACTATATAACCTAAAGTATAACCCAAGAGTTACTAATTCTGAGAATTAGCAAATAAGTGATTTTCTTTTGATTTTAGGAGTTGAAAGTATGCATTTTTGGTCTGCTATTTTTGTGCCAGATTTACATCTATTTCTAACTAAAGAACAAGGAAAGGCACAAACCAGTTACTAATCATTATCTGCTTGCCATTTTTCCTCACAAGATTTTCACTGTAATTCAGTCAAACTGCTACTTAGCAACTAGTTATTTCAAGTGGCAGAAGAGATTTACATAGGCATTGCCAATGTTTTCTTTGGACTTTGTTTCTAGAAGGTATCCGAAAACAAATTTCAAAACAGCTATACTTGAGTTGTAAGTTGTTACTATATTGGCTAAATGAGGAATATCGTCAGGCAAAACTCTGAAGAAATACACGGTCTACCATTTTCTTTCTTTTTTTTTTTTTTTTTTTTTGAGACGGAGTGTCGCTCTGTCACCCAGGCTGGAGTGCAGTGGCACTATCTCGGCTCACTGCAATCTCTGCCTCCCAGGTTCAAGCGATTCTCCTGCCTCAGCCTCCTGAATAGCTGGGATTACAGGTGTGCACCACCACGCCCGGCTAATTTTTGTATTTTTAGTATAGACGGCATTTCACCACGTTGGTCAGGCTGGTCTCGAACTCCTAACCTCATGATCTACCCACCTCGGTCTCCCAAAGTGCTGGGATTACAGACGTGCGCCACCGCCCCTAGCCTACCATTTTCTTTTTTTTTTTTGAGATGGAGTCTCGCTCTGTCACCCAGGCTAGAGTGCAGTGGCGCAATCTTGGCTCACTGCAAGCTCCGCCTCCCGGGTTCACGCCATTCTCCTGCCTCAGCCTCTCTGAGTAGCTGGGACTACAGGCGCCCGCCACCACGCCCGGCTAATTTTTTTTGTATTTTTAGTAGAGACGGGGTTTCACCGTGGTCTCGATCTCCTGACCTCGTGATCTGCCCACCTCGGCCTCCCAAAGTCCATTTTCAATTTAAAGTATTATATGAACGAAAATTTGTTTGGAGTTTTAAAAGTAGTTCTCCATATCGAGAGAAAGTTCCATTTGTCGAGATGGAGACCGTCCTGGCTAACAGGGTGAAATCTCGTATCTACTAAAAAAATACAAAAAAATTAGCCGGGCGTGGGGGCGGGGTGTCTGTGGTCCCAGCTACTTGGGAGGCTGAGGCAGGAGAATGGCGTGAACCTGGGAGGCGGAGCTTGCAGTGAGCCGCGATCACGTCACTGCACTCCAGCCTGGGCGACAGAGCGACTTCGTCTTAAAAAAAAAAAAAAAAAGAAAGAAAGTTCCCTTAGTCTCTGGAGTATTGTTGCAAATAACAAACCACATTCTTTGCTGTTTGTGTGTTAGTCTTTTGGAGCAGTGGTTCTCAAAGCACCATCAGCAATATCAACCTTACCTGGGATCTTGTTAGAAATGCAAACTCTCCAGGCCCACCTCCTATCTACTGAGTCAGATTTCTGGGGGTGGAATCTGGCAACCTGTGTTAATAAGCCTCCTAAGAGGTTCTGCTGCCCATTAAACATGGAGAACCACTTACTTTGAGTATATCAAACTCGAAATGCTGTTTGTAGCCCTAGGTTCCTGGTGAAGCTATTTGTAGCATGAAAATAGAAATTTCCTAAGTAGTAATACACTGACCTGAAAAAAGACTCATTTTTTTTAACGATTGTTTTTCTAATCTCTAAGACATATAAAAATCAATCCTCATTGACAACATATTGCCCCTTCTTCAAACACTTCCCCTTCTAGGAACTTTTCTCCAAATCTCCCAGCTAGATAATCTTATTTTGTGTTCTTTGTAAGGTACTAGCCCGAAATAGTATGTTAATAAAAGACGTTTTAGTTTGCACAATAGACATGTAAAGTTTACTTGGTGTGGATGCATGCTCACAGAGTTTGACTATCTCTCGGGGGAAAGAAACACTGCCCAGATTATAAGACCAAGGACCAGGTTCTGGATTATTTGTTATCTGCTCTTTGTAACTCTGTGATACTTCTAGGCTTCTGTTATCAAACACAAATGTTAGATGAGAAAGAGCTTGAAGGTCTTAGGTAAGAGCTTGGAAGGGACAAGTGCAAAATCATTGAGCAAAGCATTTTAAAAAGGAGTCTTGTCTGATGAATCCTCTCACCTCTGTTCCTTTTTGCAAAGCTCAGGAGGCCTTGGAGAGAAGATTATTGTGTTAGTTTGTTAGGACTGCCATAACAAAGTACCACAGACTGGGTGGCTTCATGAAAATGTATTTTCTCACAGTTTTGAAGTGGGAAATACAAGATCAAGGTATCGGCACCATTGCTGCTTCTAAAGCCTTTCTCTTTTTCTTGTAAATGGCTGCCTTCTCTCTGTGACTTCATGTGGTCTTTTTGTGCCTGTCTCTGCTTATAAGGACAACAATTATTGGATTAGGCCCTATCGTATAACCTTATTTTACCTTAATTACCTCTTTAAAGGCTCTGTCTCCAAATACAGTCACATTCTGAGGTAGTGAGGATTACAATTTTAACATGTTAATTTTGAGAGGACAAAATTCAGTCCATAACAATTATGCATGACTTTGATGACTCATTTGTAGATTGAACTTGTTAAAACTTCAGGATATAAATGGGTTGTAAACTTGTAGGTGAAACCTGGCTGATGTATTCCATCAGAGAGATAGCCCTACAGCATTCCAGCTGGGTCCCTAAAGCTACAGATATGCTCCATTACCATCCCCAAATGCCAAAGAATGAATGAGCCATCTAGAAGTAGGCAAACAACCACATTTGCTAAAAGGATAATGTTTCATCCATCAAATAAATGTGATACCTTTTTCTAGTCTGGTATCAATATAGAAGGCATGTGAAAAATGAGTTAGCTGAGAGTTAATTGACTGCGGAGACTCTATTTTCAGTCTCTGCCTGTATTTTTTGAATTAATATACACAGTGGGTGATTCAGCAAAAGGGTTTAAAAATAAATTCTTTATTGAAGGATCCCACCAATTTGATGTCTTCATAATTCATGAAGAGTAGACCCATAATAGCTCTATTTTCTCTTCAGCTTCGAAAATAAAAGATGCCATTAGTTTAAATTAGGCTTGTATGTGGAATAATCAAGTGTATCAACAAATATAGTTTGACTCAGATGCTGTTTAAGAATAAATGCCAGAAAAGAACTGGCTATTTCTCTTAAAAAATTAAATATGAAAATTTTATTGACAAGCTAGGGTAAAAGTGTTTTAAAGAGTTGATAGACAATATATACATTTATAAAATTCAATTATGAAAACTCAAAAATGTAATAAGCAAATCGTTACTGTGGACTAGCTACTCTTTTAAAGCGTACTCTTAGAATATAAAGAAAATAGAATATAAGAAATATCATTAGAGACCTGGCTGTATTTGAATATAAAGAACATGTCATTAGAGACCTGGCTATATTTGTAGAATATATAAGCACTCAGGATAGTTGGTGAATATGTAGATATGGAGTTGCCAAAAAGCATCTTTGCAATGCTGTATTAGGGAGTTCCTACTTTGGCTAGAGAAGACCCACATGGAAAGAACTACAGTGTAAAATGGATTTACTTCATTTATTTGTTTCCCTTGAAAAGTTCAAACCCCCAAGGAAGTAGACTGTGGATAGTATTTTATCTCCTCTAGCTGTAAGAAATGAAAGGATAGAGAAGTGAACTGGATTTGTCTGAAAGCTTCCGGAGTCAGGAGGCACATGGGACTTGTGCTCAGGTGTCTATTTCCAGGCATTATTCAGCAATTTGGTCACATAATTTTCTCTAATATTAGATCTTTGTTTCCAGTGGTGGGTGGCATAGTTGAAGAAAAACTTTATGAAGACATAAGGTCTTGATCTAAACCCTAAGAAGGGAAAGAGTAAGTAAATGAGGTTATATACCCGAAGGCATACTTTTTTACTTCAGAAATTTTTATTTTCCTTCAGAGTGTATGAAATCATGTACTTTTAATCTATAGAGTAGTTTTCATTCTAATCTACTAGTATACTTTGATAAAAGCATAATTTCATAGGTATATTACATTCGTGGGTCTTGTGTTTATGGTGGTTAGGTCTTTAAAAAAAAAATCTAAACCTTATTTATCTACATCAGTTGTTGACTGCAGATCACAGGGAATACAGAGCCAGTCATGCAGAAAGTACCGGTTTGTCATCCTGAGAGTTCAGACGTGAACTGTAACCAGTGGCCCATTAAGTACCTTCTCTTGTTGTTTAAAGCATATCCTAGCTTTGCAAATTAATTGTTAATGCAGAATGTTGTAATGGAGCCATGGAATGAAATTCCTGTTACTCCAGTCATAGTAGAGGTTGCGTCAAGTACTCTTGAGTTGCGTTCCATTGTTTTGTGATTCTGTGCTCTTGGAAAGTCTGGGCTAGAGAGTGTTTAGAAATAAGGAAATCAAGAAATAGCATGGTTTGCTCTTTTGGACTGTGTGTGTGATTTTCCATTGACAGTAATATTGTAATAATTTCTGAGAAATAAAATTCTTTTTCTTTGTTTATAAAAAAGTTACTTGTCAAAATACTCACAAATGCTTTCCAAAAGAAAACATTTAACGTTTTTTGCTGTAAAAATGATTACATATACTACATTTAATGCAGTAGAGGACATTCTTGTAATATTGATACAGTAGGACAATATGCATGCCATTCACTATTGTTAACAGTCCAGTTGTGAGATGAAATCCACTATGAAACACAGTAATGTTTAATTTCATATTTAAGACAGAGCTAAATTTCAGTTTAGAAGGTTCTTATATACAAATTTCAGGAACACCTTTATAAACCAATTAAAAAGGATTTTTGTCTTAAGGGTTTATGTGCCTGGTGTAAGATAGTTATACCTGGTCTAATTTTTTTTCTTTTTCTGATTTTTACTTCTCACATATTGTATTAATTGTGCTTAGTGTGGGAAAAAAAAAAAAGATGTAGTGACATTTTCTTCTCTTATCCCTTATTTTCTACTCTAAGATACATATAATTTTGCAAATATTTATTTACCTTAATAGCTCAAACCTAGCTAACATTACAGCTACTTAATGGGTATAATTGTAGGTACGATGAATCATTGTCTAGTAAAGAGACTGTTCAAATATGATTTTATTTTACTGGTTATTTTCCCAACAGAGAAACTCTTGGGATGAAATAGAGCTCCAAAAAGAGTGTTTTGGGGGAGATAGGAAAGGGAGGATTGGGAGTTTTTAAAGGGAATAATCTCATGTGGTAACAGGCATGAGGTAATAGTCATTTTGATAATATGAAACAAACAAAAAAGCTTTGAACAGGTGAGTATCTGTACAACTAGGTAGAGTGAGAACGTAATGAAATCCCTAACATTTAAAACTAACAATGTAAACTGTAAATGTAATTATCTTTTAGCAAATAACTTTACATGTCAGTTTTCTCCGTGGAAGATTTTGACAGTCTAAGTAGTAATGTTTGAAGCTTTGGGGACAGAATCTTTATGCCCTTCCACTTCTCATCATTCTCAGAGAATGCTAAGGGCTGGAGACATTTTTATTTAGCTGACAGCAGGGAGAGCATCGCTGGAAGAAGAGCTAACATTAATAACACTCTGTGCGGGCCACTGTCCTCGGCACGTTAGGTAAACCCCATTTTACCTTCACAAGGAGCCTATAAAGAAGACAATATTATCATCTTATATACTTACAACAGTATTTATATCATTACAAATAATTCAAATCATTATTTAAATAAATATATTTATATTATTATAGATGATCAAATGATGTAAAAAGCACATATTACTTACTTAGCCAACCAAATATGCCCAGGCTAAATTAGGATTTGAACCGTGGTAGTTTGGTGCCCCAGTATATTCTTTTAACCACTATATTACATTGCTCCTGGAGCCTAATATGGTGGATTCCCAAAGACATAAATGTTGATTGAACTAGGAGATTTGACGTATTTAGCTTCTCATTTTTACAGATGAAGAAACTGTGTCTTAGTGAAGTTGGGTTAAACTCTACAGTGTTACATCACAGGGTGAGAGTCAGAGCTGGATGCAAGCCCTGTTCAGTCTAGCACCAAGGTCTGTGCTTTCTTCCATGAATCCACTGAGTGCAATTTACTGTGATCACAATCCCATGTGATCCTCTTTTGGCTGCCTGTGACAGCCTTACAAGTTTATTTTTGAAGCTCAACCCATTGCTTACATAGGGAAGAACATTTCTAAGTTATAAAGAAGAACTGGTGAAAGGACATCATCCAGGTGTGAAATGGGAATCCAGAGCTTGTTTTCTTGATTTATCCGTGCTCAGTTGTGTGTGCCCCGATGTTCATTAGAGTGTTTTAAGTGTCTTCACTGGGTTACAATAACATGGCTTTTTTTCTCTCTCTCTTTCAGGTATGGAAAAATTGTATCTACAAAGGCAATTCTTGACAAAAACACAAATCAGTGCAAAGGTATGTGTAAGGGCATCTGTACCCTGAAATCTTGCCTATGCTATCTGATTAATGGTTCTTCCATTGTGGAGGTCCAAGTACCAGCTGCACAATGATCACAATGCATGGTATGGAAAACCTCTTTAATGATGCCAATGTTTTGATAAGTTGTATTTATAGTAACATTGCTCATTAATTTTTTCATTAACAAACAAAATGAAAATCACAAATCAGAACAAGTATCAAATTGCTTCAGCATAAAACTAAATTACCTCCTAAAAACTTTGGGGTGTCTGATGTGAATGATATCATCAGTGATGCAAATTGATTTCCTATATAAAAATGAGGAACTCTGGGGAAAACTTCCCCATGCAAAACACATTTTAATTTATCTGTTCTTTAAAGCTTTAGCAACATTTGTTGGCTATGAATAAATTTACTGATGGGCCTATTGTATTAAGCTTCAGCTACAAGCATCTCAGGGATTTCAGAGTTGGTATCTTATTAAGACAGGCTTTTGGTTTTCCTGGAAATACTTCTGAAGTCATTGGACTATATCTGTGGCTCATGTTTCTTCATGTCTGGGAGTCCTATATTCTTTTAGAAGTTGCATTAAATTAATTGTGGAACCTGTATGGTCTCTCTTCATGACTCAGTTCTTACTGGAAAATTGGAATGCTTCTTGTAACATGCTGTTTGTTGTTACTTTAATCTTTGTTGTAACACTGAAATCAAGAAGTATAGCAGAGCCACGTTCATTCTAAACACTGCCTCTATTTCATATACAAATATAATGTGCACAAGTTTTAGGAAAGAACACTCAGAAACTCCTGTATATGTATCTCCTCACCTACTTGCATAATGGTAGTCAGATTAAATTCAGCAATTAAAAAAATAAAAATATTCCATGTCCTTTATAAACTCAGAAATGAACTACATATTACAAGACAAAGAATAATATGACATGATTTCTTCCACCTCATAGTTTCAAGTCCCAGTTGAAAAGATACCAAGAAATCGCTTCTCGGCCTTTTGGCTAAGATCAAGTGTGAAAAGATACCAAGAAAACCAAGAAACTAATCCTAATATCCTTATTAGGATTACTATATCACCCTAATATATGTGAGAGTGTAACAGCGGTATCTAAAACAGAATTATCGACAAACCACTGTTAGAGGAGAATATAGAGATTTCTTTTTGGGAAATGAAGTTTATAAAGTCAAGGTAGAATGGGTGAGCTTGGAACAGGTGGATATTCAGGAGAGATAATTTCGGAATGTAATTGAGTAGACCCATGTAGCTGTAAAAAAAAAAAAAAGTACTGCTGGGCACGGTGGCTCATGGCTATAATCCCAGCACTTTGGGAGGCTGAGGAGGGTGGATCATAAGGTCAGGACTTTGAGACCAGCCTGGCCAACATGGTGAAGCCCTGTCTCTACTAAAAATACAAAGATTAGCTGGGCATGGTTGTAGGTGCCTGTAATCCCAGCTACTTGGGAGGCTGAGGCAGGAGAATCGTTTGAACCCAGGAGGCAGAGGTTGCAGAGCCGAGATTGTGCCATTGCACTCCAGCCTGGGCTACAGGGCAAGACTCTCTCTCAAAAAAAAAAAAAAAAAAAAAAGTACCAGTGAGGACAGAAAGAAGAAAGTGGTTAAAATTTTGTAGGTTTTTAAATGATATCCTGGATATTTTAAACTTAAAATTTAATTTAAAATTTTGAGCAGACAAAATATGATTCTATAGGTGTTTAGTAACGTTATTTCAGCAAAGGTGTGTGAAATTGAATTATAAAGGGAGAGAGTGGAAGCCAAAAAAAAAAAAATGTAGGCTTTAAAGCCATAGTACAAGAGAGAAATTAGAAAAAAATCAGCTTAACTATTACTATTAGGGTAATAGGAAGGGGTTCACCGTGAAAGTTTTTAAAGGTAGAGTTGGCGATTGACTCTAACGGTGAAAGAGAGGAATGTATGAAACAAAGCCTACATGTTGAGTCTTCTGATTGGGAAAGATGCCTGTACCTCTTGCTGAGGTAAGAAGTCCAGAAGTAGTAGTAGTAGGTTTTGGAGACAAGGTATTGGACATGCTGAGTTAGAGCCTCTGGCATGGCAACCATGTGGAAGATGTCAAAGAAGAAATTGTAAGAAAACCCAGGGCTACAGATGCTGACTGAAGTCAAGGGAGTAGATAAGATTACCAAAGAATAATGTCTAGAAGGGGAAATGCAGTGGAGTGAATTAGGGTGGGCAGCTGAGAACTTGGAGAACATTTGAGAAGAAAGCTGGGGCATGACCAAGGGATGTTCTGTTACTCTTGGCCTGTGGGAAGCATGTGGCATGTTAGAAGCATTAGAATGCTAATTATATTGCATCTAGACCTGCCCAACCCATATACAAAGTCTCGGGTCAGGCAATTAATAATATTGACCAAGCACCAATCAGAAGCACAAATACTGCACAGATAAGCAACACCTGGAAACCTCAATAGACTCATAACTGGAGTGGTCAATATGAAGGGATACTTCCCTATACAGAGTTTTTCTCAAGCATGCTGATATCCATTGTCACAGTACAACACTGAAGACCACGAAAATGTAAATTGCCAACATGCAAAAACTGTACCCTTCTATAATTGTGAAGGTTTGAAGCAAAAGGGATGTAACTAAAAATGGGTGGTCAGGGTCTCCATAAGCAAATTATATAGTGGGAGTGTGGATGCTTATCAGGACAAATTATACTATGGGTATCCTTACCTCAACTCCTAAAATCCCTATCCACGCTATTTTGCAACTGCTTATTTAATTTTCTGTTTCTGTAGAGAGATTCCTAAAGTCAGTGGAAACAGGGCCTGTGTGCTATAGAAAACTTATCTCCAAAGTGGGATGTGTGAAGGGTGATACAAGACTGTTTATTGGAGATGCTAAAAGAAAATATTAGAATTTACATCTCTCTCTGTTTTTTATATCAACTTTTTGTGAACATTATATATTAATATAATCTTACAAATACATGGATTTAAATAAATATGAAAATATTGAGTTTGCACTTCAAAATACTTTTCTCACTAGTGATATGAATACTGGTCTCACCAATAAATATGGAAGAAGAAAAGGTGTAAGAGAAGGAGGTAAAAAAGGAAGGAAGAGAGGGAGGGAGGAAAGACGGGGCTGTGGAACAGCCTAGGAAAATCACTTAAAGAAAGGCATCACTTAAAAGAGGAAAATCACTTAAAGAAATTGGACAGCAGTTAGGCCGGGCACAGTGGCTCACGCCTGTAATCCCAGCACTTTGGGAGGCCAAGATGGGCAGATCACGAGGTCAGGAGATCGAGACCATCCTGGCTAACACCGTGAAACCCCATCTCTACTAAAAATATAAAAAATTAGCCAGGCGTGGTGGCGGGTGCCTGTAGTCCCAGCTACTCGGGAGGCTGAGACAGGAGAATGGCATGAACCCAGGAGGCGGAGCTTGCAGTGAGCTGAGATCACGCCACTGCACTCTAGCCTGCGTGACAGAGCGAGGCTCAGTCTCAAAAAAAAAAAAAAAAAGAAATTGGACACCGTTTAGACCGTTTGCCCTGAGGGTAATACGAAGAAGGCAAAGTGATCATGTGTCCATTGTATGCTTATAAAGCCTCCGGTTGCCTTGCTTATCCTCAGCATGTGGAGTTTGTGCTTAGCAGTGGTGAGTGAATCACAACCTTCATCAAGCACATCATGGGGGAGGTGCCCTGTAAGTTGGCAAATCATGATCAAAAATATACTACTATCACTTTCATGTTTTTAGAAAAATACTATTTTAATGATACACTGATATATATTAGAGTATTTTCCTTTCAAAAAATAGACCTTGACATAGTCATGAGAAGATATGATTAGAAAGATAGCAATTATAGAAAATTGTGTATAATTGTTCATGATGACCAAGGGAATAACAGGAGAAAGATATGAGGTCATGGAAAGGTTCAAGGAACTGATAAGAACGAGTATTGAAACAATCATCTAAATGTTTATTGGAATTGCCAAGAAATGAAGCAGGAGTTGTATTAGAAAAAGTGACTAATCCAAAAGGTATCTGTGGAGAAATGATGGGATGGGAAATGATACTAGGGATCTGTAGACCATGACGAAAATGAAGACTAGTTGGTTATAAAATTTGATGATATGAGATTCTAAATTGGAGATTTTAGGTAGGGAAGAAACCATACTGAGAAAGGAGGAAAGGGGCCTACCACTTACAGGTCCAGTGGGAGGAGGGATGTGGGAGAAAAAAGAAAGAAAACTCAAACTTGAGAGGGCTACAAGGGAAGTGTTGTCCTCAGGGTAAGTTAGGTAATGATGGGAAACATGCAAATTAAAGCAATATGCAGTGATAGTTTATAACCACTGGAGTAGAAAACATTATAACATCCAGGCCATTCATGCTGTTCCCTCTGAAACTGGTTCATCCATTCTTCATTGGTACCATGCTAAATTGGTACAGCTTTTTTTAAAGTCAGTATGGAAACAGCAATAAAGAGCACACAGTTGAAACTAGTTAGTCTGTTGAGAATATTTATTCAAATACGTTATCTAAACATATGTTTTAAATTATGTATCTATGTACAACTTTGAGCACTCTCATTTTCCTTACTAGGAAAAAATATAGGAAGCATCCAAATTCCAGCTTATGGAGCATATACAACTGTTATGTAGCTGTTAAAATGGTAGTCATAAAGACTAGATTATGCCACGCCTAGAAAAATGTTTATTATGTGAAGTTAAATCAATATAAAAGGATATAAAATAATGTGTACACTGAATATGGAGCTATGTAAATATTTGAGAGTCAGGATCAGTGTGGTTATGACTGTGTTAGATCCAGGCTGCCTGGGTTGAACACTGCCTCTTCACTTAGTAGCTGTGTGACCTGTGGTAAATTAGTCAACTGCACTGTGCCTTCTGCAAGGTAAGAACATCAGCAAAGTAATAACAGAGCCTCACTCACAGTGTGTTGTGATGATTAACAAAGTTAATACATGGAAAATGTTTGACGATACCTCCTGTTACTTTTGTATAAAATACTGGCAATATCAAGCAAGACAAAAATGTTTGTTTTAATGTAGTGGGATTATGGGTGATATATAATTATTATTATTATCTTAACATTTCTCCAAATCTGTTCTGTTGTCTTTTTGGGCAGGAAAAAAAATACAGCTCTTGGAAAAATTAAGCTGGTTTTAATTATGTTTATATTTTGGTTGTTCTTTCTATGGAACCTGAGTAACTCATGACTATATGATTCTTCGTTTTTGTAAAATAATTCCAGATGAAAATAGTGAAGAATTAGGAGAGAATAACATGTTTTGCTTTTTAAAATAATAGGCAGAGGTTGAGTACTTCTTGACCATTGCTTTATTTAGGAAAGAAATTACAGGATGTGTGAGGCGGCTTTTTCAAACAAAATCATTAAGAGCATCAAGACTGTCATCATTAGAGAACACAAATTGGATTTGGTCTTCTCTGTGACACTTGGTTTTGAATCCTTTCCAACTTTATCTCCAGGCAAAGGCTATACAATTAAATCTAAACATTATGAACTCAAGGATTTGTTTATTTTTATTTTTAAAGACATGATAGTAATTCAATTCTTCATTAGCTGTTGCACGTACAGCATATTGTGTGTTAAGTTAGTCTTTACCAAGGTATGAGAAAGTCCATGAACTTGTCTCCTTAGAGATAAAAAGAAAAGATATCAAAATTAACCTGATGCATTAAACCAACAGAATTGAATCCTGTTGTAGCATTTAAAAGAAAAGCTTTTATGCTCTCCTGAATCGCACCGACACCCTGTAAGTTAGGGACAGTAGTCAGGCCTAGGTAAGCTTACTCACTTTTTTATTCCGGAAGGGGTTATCAGGAACTCCTGCAACATAACCTCTCGTTTTCAAGGTTATTCTTTCTTGGGTGGTGGCTGCATCAGCTTTCATTCTGTATAATATGACAACATACAACACAACAGTCACCATCAAGCCAAAATGACCAGAAATTGCTGAACAAAGTGAGTAACAGCTCCAGATGGGGAGTAATGAAAAACAGACCACAGTTCATTCAGATATTCAAACACAAGGACTAAATAAGAGCTATTGTACAAGTCACAGAGATTTGCACTGCATTTTTTGCTTGTTTGGCTTTTGTTTTCCCCATGTGTTTTCCTTCTGGATCAGTATATTTGCTAATTTAAAAAGTCAGGGAAAATTAAATGAAACCTATTGGAAACAAGGTGTAAATCTTAAATGAATTCACTTGTCTGTGCCTTCCTGCTTTTGAAGGTTGGTTTCCCTTTTCCCCCTGCACCCACCAGCCTCACCACCATCATATTTCTGACAGGCTATATGTTTAGAGTAGGGGGAATGAGTAATGGATATTCCATAGAAAGTTTCCATGCCTATTAACCATAGGATATAAGAGTATATAGAGTGTACCAAACATACCAGCTCACTTCTGAGGGTTTGAAATACTCTTTTGCCTTTGTTGTCACAGGCTGGTTAAATTATATTTATGGAGCTTATGTTACCTTTGACATTACATTGAGCCCTTAAAATCAAAATTGGAGACAAGTATCCAAAAGTTCTGAAATCATCCATGAAGGATATCATTCATTCGTTATTAAATAAAAGCATAAATTGTTATTTCTTCTATAAGAGAAATAATTCTGCATATGACACTTACTTTATAGAGAGGATTTAGAGCCCATCTAGATTGTCTCAGAGAGTGGTGTGACTTTGTTACTGGACTGAATCCACTTAGCATTTCTAGACTCACAATCATGTTACACATTTTAAAAGTATTTCTAGGTGAATAAATATTAGGCCATACACTTGGATGACTTTGGAATTCATCAATTTTATTTTACTTTTCTTGTTTATGCACTGATGGAATATTTATACATGTGAGGGAAATACATATATCTTTCTTTCTTTTTTTTTTTTTTTTTGAGACATAGTCTTCCTCTGTCACCCAGGCTGGAGTGCAGTAGAGTGATCTTGGCTCACTGTAACCTCCACCTGCAGCAATTATTCTCTTGCCTCAGCCTCCTGAGTAGCTGGGATTACAGGTGCACGCCACCATGCGGCATTAATTTTTTTTTGTATTTTTATTAGAGATAGGGTTTCATCATGTGGGCCTGGCTGGTTGAACTCCTGACCTCAGGTGATCCACCTGCCTCGGCCTCCCAAAGTGCTGGGATTACAGGTGTAAGCCACTGCGCCCAGTCAGAAGTACAGATTTTGGTGTTGAACCCCCTGAACCTGGAAGGAGGGCAGGATATTATATTTTGTTATATGTTTAGGTAGAGTAATTACAGGACATGAGGTATCCGTTACCTATGGTTTAGTTTTAACAAGTGACACTGACGTGCATTCGTGGTGAAATGTTTAAGTGGAACTATTTAACTCTGGTGGATAACAGATCTTTCCAGGGCTGGTCCACATGGAAATCGAGCAAGTAAAGGAAGAAACCAACACCATGGAAAGCCTCTTTTCTAGTACCTTTATTTCTTGAAAGCAGTGGAAACGAAAATAAATGTTCTGTGAAATTTATGAGTGTGAGGAATTACATTTGGAGAAGGATAAGCACCTCCAACTGGATGGGCTCACAGTCTGTTGAGCAAGAAGCTCATGAGAAGCAAAATGGCTTGAAAAACACATTTATTCAATTTTCATGTAACAGGATTAGGTTATCCCCCGCCCACATCAAAAAAAAAAATAAAAGGAAAAGACAAACAAAGTTACATTTTAAATTATATTTCTCTTTAGAATATGAAGTGTGTAATGTTTCTCTAGCCTTGTTTTGTGAATTTTACTCTAATCTACTGTGGTATTAAGTTTACCACTAGTCATAGGTCGTCAGTATGTAAACTTGAAGGTTCACTTTATTTGATTTTGATATTGGCTTTTGTTTTCATTTCAGAAAAGGTTAGCATATGCAGGAACTTTGGAACCTTCATTAGTGCATCAAGTTTACTCAGAATTGTCCTGTAGGTACCCTTTACGTACAATTTTTATCCTGTGACTCTTTTAAGAAAATACCAATTTTTATTGTCTTATAGCCAAGTTTGGAAAGAATATCCACTTTGATGGTAAATGGTCTTTATTTGTTGTCTACAACCCAACCAGACAACTACAACTAAAGGCAATACTTCTGCCAAAATTAGCTTTCCAAACTTATTATTTCCAGTATCAGGATATTAATTATGTTATGATTATTTAGTGTTAACTTTGAGAAGTCCTTGATCTAAATGTAAAACAAAATAGGTATTTATGTTTTGGAAGTCATACAGCTACATGTTTTTCAGCAGGTTTTATAGCTATATATTTACTCAGCATTTGCTTGTGATCACTTAATATACATATTAGACAAAAGTAAAATTATCCACTAACATGAAATATAACATCAGCATTGCTGTTTTAAGCATCAACTTGTATTCAACAGCTTTTAGTACTGTAACCTACTTCCCCCAATGCTTTTGTACATGCAGAACATGCAGAAATGATTTTATTGGGAAAACATTTTTTTTTTTTTTTTTTGAGACAGAGTCTCACTCTGTCACCCAGGCTAGAGTCTCGGCTCACTGCAACCTCCGCCTCCTGGGTTCAAGTGATTCTCCTGCCTTAGCCTCCCAGGTAGCTGGGACTACAGGCACATTCTACCATGCCTGGCTAATTTTTTGTATTTTTAGTAGAGACGGGGTTTCACTGTATTAGCCAGGATGGTGTTGATCTCCTGACATCAGGATCCGCCCGCCTCAACCTCCCAAAGTGCTGGGATTACAGGCATGAGCCACTGCGCCCAGCCTGGGAAAACATTTTTAAAATAATTGTTGAGGAATATAAAACGGCTTAAAAATAAAATGATAGAGTTACGTTACTTTCACCCATAAACTGAATGTTACTTTTACTAATCCATGTTATCTGACTAAACAGAAACTGTCGTCCAGGTATTCTGTTTGCTTCCTTGCTCCTGTCTTTCACTTCCTTATTTTAAGAATTTGACTCATGTCGATAAACATAAAATGCTCTCTCTTCCTACCTCTAATAGTCTATGTAAATTATTGCTTCCAAAAGTCACCTTCTCAAAAAGTCTTCCAAGACTCTACTCATCCTATCTAAACACCTTTACAAAACCACCTCCTTTGGGCACCATCTGTGTGCGAAGATCTAAGGATACCCCATCTCTCGTGCTTTTATGATTAGTTTGTGTCCTTCCTCTAGATTAAAAACTCCCTGGGACCCAGGTAATTAGGATTATTGCCGAAGTATTGAGGAGGCAGGACAGTTCTGAGTAGTCACTTAGATCCCAGTGCTTTACCTCGGTCTCTGAGACCCTTTGATGTTACCTTATGTAATTGATGTTACATCAATGGAAAGCACAAGCTTGGCCAGGTATGTGTTCCATAGGCCTGTACAGACACCAAGAGTACCAAAGACATACAGATGCATATGTTTCTCTCAGAGTTATTCTCTAGAAGTATTCATTTTTTTTTTTTTTTTTTTTTTTTTTTTTTTTTTTTTTTTTTTTTTGTGAGATAGAGTCTCGCTCTGTTTCCCAGGCTGGAGTGCAGTGGTGTGATCTCAGTTCACCATAACCTCCACCTCCCGGGTTCAAATGATTCTCCTGCCTCAGCCTCCCAAGTAGCTGGGATTACAGTCATGCACCACCATGCCCAGCTCATTTTTGTATTTTTAGTAGAGACAGGGTTTCACCATGTTAACCAGGCTGGTCTCGAACTCCTGACCTCAGGTGGTCCACCTGCCTCGGCTTCCCAAAGTGCTGGGATTACAGGTGTGAGCCACTGTGCCTGGCCAAAAGTATTCATTCTTAATTCAGCATACTTATTTTGTTAATGTGGAGTTATTCTTTTTACTGGTTTAAAGCTATTCTTGTTCATTAATGATTTTATTAATATATGGCAAATTATATTTACTAATGTATACTTAAAAGATATACAAAATTTAACAATGTACTATATAATATATATAATTATATATTATACAATTCGTGCATTGTATAATGTATATTTAAAAGATATACAAAATATAACAATATATAATATATATAATTATATATATTATACAATTTGTGCATTGTATAATAATGCACAAATGTGATATATGTGTGTATTCAGTTAAAATTTATGTAAACTTGTAGTACTATGTAAATAAATAACCTTTTAAACATAAAAAAGACACAGTTCTTCAAAAATTTTCTAATTGAAGTCTATGCCAAGAAATTCTCTAAGTTATGATCTTAGTTTTCTTGGACAAGTCACATAACATCTCTGAATATCGGTTTTTCAACTGTCAGGTGAGGTTATCTACACCTGCAATACAAAGCTATTTTCAGAACTACATGAAACCATGTTTGTTATATGCCGGGCACATACAACAAGCAAATGTTTCTATGGCCTTGGACTTGGATTTCTTCTAGGAAACCAACTTGTTTAGAGCTTATATGTAACTTACATAATTTAATGCCATTCTGAGTACATTTTAAGTGTAAGAAATGTGTGTTTTATGAATTGTGTTTATTGAGATTAGCTTTGTTAGTAGCAAAAAGTATAAGTACTTAAAGGATGTCTCTTTCATACCTTCTGGTGTTGGCTATATGATAGCTTCAAGATTTTTTAGGGCCTATAAACCTGATGTGTTTGAGATAAAGCACATTTCATCACAGTGACAGGTGATGGAATTCATTCTAGTTGAGTTGTATAGGTTCTGGGAAAAAAATTTTCTTTGTTCACTCCTTTGTTATGCTATTCGCTCTGTAATATTGTTTTACAAGTTTAAAAGAAAAAGGAAAAAAAATACCTAAAGATTCTTGACTCCTTAGTTTTTTAAACTATGGTAAAAGCATCTAACATTTAAGGCATGGTCAATCATCATTTGCTTTGATGCTAGCAATTGTTCTTATTAACTTATTGGTTAATCACGTTGATACTAAATAGCTATTCTTTTTCCTTCCCTTTAGTAAAGAAAAGAGAACTCTGGGATATGAAAGAGAAAAACTCATGTACATAGCTGAAAAACAAAACAAAACAAAACAAAAAAAGCTACAAAAACCTAAATTGAGTTTGAAAGGTGAATGTACCACTTGATATGCTTCTTCAAAGGACTATAAGTGAGCTCAAATGCCTGTTTATCTATAAAATATTGGCAATATAAGTCCTTTAATATGATCATTTTAGAAACAGGTATAATTTTCTCCTTGAGTTGTGGAATAAGAGAAAATTACAAAATTTTCATTTAATTTCTACTTCTCTTAAGAGAAAGGCAGTTTATTTTCACTGCTAGGCATACAGATAGACCTATTGGTCATTCAGCTGCCATCAGCCATGAATTAGAAGAAACCCGTATCATAAAGCATATTTGGAACACTTTTTCTATGCCACTTTTAAAAACACAATTTCTTTCGATAAACAATAGGAAGCTTAAGCTGCAGGTATCACAGCTGTTCATATTCTCGGGTCTTGTCCACAATACAAAGAGCAGGAGCTGAAACAAATGATTTTAGGGAAGCAACTGTCAAAGAACACACTGGGCCTTGGGCTTAAGGGTGATGTGAAAAATAACCCTGTTTGAGATATACTGAATGAAATCATGTGAAATTCCATGAGAAATATAAAGCACCTTGGAATTTATGTCTTTGGGACACTTGCTACAATAGATAAACCAACAACTGTAGCTTTTAATCAATGAGAAGGATTTTTTTTTCTAAAAAAGAAGAATTACATAAGGTAGAATTAGGCTCATTAAAAAAATAGAATTAAGACACTGTGGCTTAAAATTTTCTCAATCTTCCCATACATTCTTTCGAATAACAAGGGGTTCAAAGTCAGAAAATTCCTAATTTCACATCTAAGATATAAGGAAATTATTGATAATACTGTATCTTTTTATAGGGAAGCAGATGATAAAATTGAGAAAATGACAAGAGGAAAACTTAACAAGTCAAAGATTCCCGTATAAAAAATAGAAATTTTCTCAGTCTATCTCAATTTCTGGCCATTGTTTTGAACCAAATAAGAATAACTCCAAGTGAAATATAAATATATATATAATTTTATTATATATACATATATTTACATATTTATTCTACATATATAGTCATGTGTTACATAATGATGTTTTGGTCATTGACAAAACTCATATATGACAGTTGTCCCATAGGATTATACCATACTTTTACTGTACCTTTTCTATGTTTAGATATACAAATACTTACCATTGTGTTACCGTTGCCTACAGTATTCAGTATTGCAACATGCGGTACAGGTTTGTAGCCTAGGAGTAATATGCTATACCCTACAGCCTAGGAGTATAGTAGGCTATACCATCTACATTTGTGTCAGTAAACTCTGTGGTGTTTGCACAATAATGAAATCACCCAAAGATACATTTCTCAGAATGTATTTCCATTGTTAAGTGATGCATGACTGTATATAATTACATGTGTATGTCAGTATATCTGTGTGTGTGTGTGTGTGTGTGTGTGTGTGTGTGTGCATGTATCACAGGGACAAAACATTTATGAGGTATTTTTATTCAAAGAGAGTTTAAAAATTGTTATATAAAGATTTACCTAAAAGTTTATATTTTAGTTTAATAAAATGTAAAAAGGAATCTTGAAATGAAATCCCCATAGTTCTTTGTAATTAAGCATCCGCTATGTTACATAAACCGAAAAGTCCTGGGGAAGTTGTTCTGCCATAGGGAGTTGTCAGGTTCTTTGTGGTTGTCTGCTGTTGTGAGAAGTAATCTAAGATAAGTAATAACAAGTTAACACTGCATATACAATTATCTCGTAAAAGCTTGTTCAAGCATTGATATCATGTGTATATGTTTAAAATCTCCATGAAAGTTTAACATGTCCACTTTGTATTTGCCACGTGTTATATCTTATTAATATGGACTATTAATACAACTAAGTACATTCCGTTATGGTCCAGTTCAGTCTATGTTTCCACTCTGTGCGTCCTTCAAAAGTTACTAGTTTAGAGCCAGCCGTTTGTCTCTGTTTACTATTGCGGACATTTTTAAAAATTCATATAAAATATATCTTTCCAGATAAGATGGTTCCAGTTTACAAGTGATCTTCTGTAGACAATAGAAAGCCAGTATCACACATAAATTTGTGAAAACATTCGACATTGTTGCAAGCCCGAGGTTAATGTATCCATTTTAGGAGGAAGACTTACAGTGCTTCTGTTAACCGCAGGTATTTGTTGCATCAAGGGTCAGCCCTATCTGCATTAGCATTTACCAACATCTCTATCTTTGGTTTCCTTTCTGAGTTTACTTAAATATGGAAGGTAAACTCTTCAACCTATCTCCCATCAGCCTATTAACCAACCAATCAGTGGACCAAATAAAACAGACTAAAGAACCAATACCCAAACTCAAAACATAAACATAAAAATACTCAAAAAAGAGGGGAAAGTCAATCCTAGGGGGAGGGATCATGAATGATGTCTTTGGCTTGCTTGCCCAGGAGAGAAGCCCTACTTAACAGTGAGCAGAAAATGAGTAAACGTTGAGCTGTGGAGTCCTCAGAAAAATGATTAGCAGTAGTTATGTTGTCAGAGATATATTTATACTAACATATTCTGCAGCTCAGCTCCATGAGCATACTGAGTCTAGAAGTCTCTTAGAACATTCCTGTAATTCATCAGAAGAGCAATTTTGTCTGGGGAAGGAATTTTGTTTGGCTACAATACTGTTAAAAGTATTTAAATTAGGCCGGGCGCAGTGGCTCACGCTTGTAATCCCAGCACTTTGGGAGGCCGAGGCGGGCGGATCACGAGGTCAGGAGATCGAGACCACGGTGAAACCCCGTCTCTACTAAAAATACAAAAAAATTAGCCGGGCGTGGTGGCGGGCGCCTGTAGTCCCAGCTACTCGGAGAGGCTGAGGCAGGAGAATGGCGTGAACCCGGGAGGCGGAGCCTGCAGTGAGCCGAGATTGCGCCACTGCACTCCAGCCTGGGCGACAGAGTGAGACTCCGTCTCAAAAAAAAAAAAAAAAAAAAAAAAAAAAGTATTTAAATTAGAATGCCTTTTAGTGAAACCTAAACTATCCTTTATTTTCTTAAAACCAGCCCACTTCACTCATTTGTATACCTGCTTGGCCATTGAAGACATGTGCATCTTCAACTTTCAATAGCCTATACCGTTGTTGAATGGACATCAAGTAACTAACAAAATTATTATTATTCCCATTTTACTCATGAGGAAACAAACCAGGAGATGCTGTGAAATGTGTCAAACATCAAATAGTCATCCAAACCTAAGTCTGCCTAACTCCCAAAGCATGGGTCTCTCCACTATTTCACTCTTTTTCCCATAAAATAATCCCAATAAGTAAGACTAGAAGTAAATGATCCTGGATGTTTTTAATGACAATTAGACACAAGCGCAATGTTTTGAGTTCATATAAAGGCAGACAATTTGATAGAAACATGTAGTAGTTCTTATTCTCCCACTTCCATCCCACTATAAACAGTATCGATTAGGTGTTCTAGTTCTGTTTGTCACTGAATATAGATATAGAAAACATGGAGATAACACTGTGAAAGCACATGTTCCTTTTGAAAATATTTTGATCATTTTGTGCCATTTGAAATCATTTTCCTTTTTTATATTTTGAGAATGGTTTTCTGCTAACTTCAATTTTGCACTTATGTCGGCAAATGTCTAGCTTTCTATCTAGGTTAACTTTAAAGTGAGCTGCAGTTAAATAAATTTTAAGTGGGAAAATAGCCTCAGAATTATTGTGGTAGAAAGACAAGGTGCAGCTGATACTTTATCTTACTCTCAGGACTCAGAATGAGCCACGTGCTTCTTTAAAGGGCCTATGTGGTCGTTTCAGAGCAAATGCTCTCTTTCATCTTATTTGAGTTCTGTTTGGCTTGCGTCCCATATTTGCTCAGTGGGGATAAGGTTAAGACCTCTGAAGAGGCCACTCTATCCCAATTACTTACCCAGCCTCTTTTCTTTTCTTCAAATAGCTTGCGTGTAGTTGTGGAGAATGTTTGGGGGTCATTATCTTCTTGATGGATGAACCCAGAGATAAACAATCATTTTCTATTTGAATTCTAAAGGTATGATAAAGTTTAATCCAAAGACTTTTATGTTTTGAATTCATCCAGGCACCAATTCTTGCAGCAAAACATCCAAATGCCTGCTAAGGCCAATTATTCCTTTTGAAATCTGGTTTTTCTCAAAAAGTTCTTCCCCCATCCACATTGTTTCATATTGTCTCAAGTTGCCCTCCGGTCTCTAATTCTTACCGAAATTTACCTTGTCTTTCATTCCCTTCTGTCCTTTATGGAAATGTTGAAAATCTGTGCTCAGTTTTTTTTAACAGCTATATTCAAGCACATGCTTTATTTCCTCGTATTCACTCTAGATTCCCCTGTCCAAGTTTGCATCTGAATTTTTACAGTGTTTAGATTCTAACTACATTTCTTTCTTGCCTAGTTCCTGAGTTGTCTTTCTCTGGCCTGACATTCTACTTCCAGGCACCAATCCTAATATAACTAGATCCTGCTTTGGGAACTATAAGAAGGATTGTTTTACTTCTCCAACACCATTGTCTGTGTTAATTTTGCTGATAGGATTTTTATAGGAAGCAGCATAACAGCAAGGTAGTCATTTCATATTTGTAACCAAAATCAAGTAATTCTCAGGTAGACCACAGATGTATTTTTTCCTGCTTCTTTGAAGCTGAAGATCGTTTGCAATAGGTGACTATAAAGTACCTCTGCAGTGGAAAAAATAACATCCTGTGTGGCATGGCATCCCTGTTCCTCCATGGAAACCACAGTTAGTTTTGACATTGCCAGAATTTTTGAATTTTTGGGAGAAGCTATGGGGAAAAAATGTAAAGGCTTTCTCATCTGTATTTAACTCAAGAGTTAAAGCATTACCTGAAGCTCTGTGCGGCCTTGTTTGGGCTTTGTTCTCTAAACAGTTTGTAGATGATTGTGTTCAGAATTCCCAGCCCTCATTAGCTAACTGCATACATGTGGAAACACAGAGAGGCTATGACCTTCAGATCCACTCCAGAAATACAAACTTGGTCTCTAAGTTTAGAGAGGAAATTCTTCCCTCTCACTAGCCAGGATCTGGGACTGATGTTTTGCCCAGGCCTCACATATGTCTGAGCCGTTCCAGTTAGTAGGGGAAGAAAATGACCTCTTGGGTGATTTGTACGTCATGAAGACTTGGCTCTGTCTTGGTCCAGAGAGCAGCAGCTCATTTAAAGTGCACAGGACCTTATGAGTTTTACAGGGCCACAAAACATGAACCCAAAAAAAGTGGAAATTTGTGATGATTGGTCTATGAGAAGGCAACCATAAAAATAATTTAAGAGACAGTGAGCAGGCCTCTTGCCTTTTTTTCTGTCTGATTTATTTATTTATAAATTTTTAATTGGCAAATTAAAAATTAAAAAAGGTTCTGAAGGTAGATTCCATTTCTCGGCTATTGTGAATAATTACTACTATGAACAAGCAAGTGAAGATATCTCTTTGGCATACTGATTCTATTCCCTTCAGATGTGTACCCAGTCGTGGGATTGCTGGATGATATGGTAGTTCTGTTTTTAATTTTTTGAGAAACCTCTATACTGTTTTCTCTAATGGCTATACTAATTTACATTCCCACCAAGAGTGTGCAAGGATTCCCTTTTCTCCACATCCTCATCAACATTTATCTTTCATCTTTTTCCTAATAACCATTCTAACAGGTGTGAGTTGATAGCTCATTGTGGATTTAATTTGTGTTTCTCTGATGACTAGTCATGGCGAGCATGTTTTCATATACCTGTTGGCTCTTTGTATGTCTTCTTTTGAGAAATACCAATTCAGGTCCTTTGCCTATTTTTAAAATTAGGATATTGAGTTGATATATGTTAACCCCTTGTTAGATCTATGGTTTGCAAATATTTCCTCCCATATCAGACATATGTTATGTCTTCACCATGTTGATTGTTTCCCTGGCTGTGTTTTTTAGTTTGATGTAGTCCCATTTATCTCTTTTCACTTTTGTTTCCTGTGCTTTTAGTGTCATGTCCAATAAATAAGTGACCAGACCAATGTCACAGAGCTTTTCAGCTGTTTTCTTCTAGTAGTTTTATAGTTTCAGGTCTTATATTTACATTTTTAATCCCTTTTGGGTTGATTTTTGTATGTAGTATGAAATAAAGGTCTAATTTCATTCTTCTGCTTGTGGACATCTAGCTGTCCCAACAATATTTATTGAATAGGCTGTCCTTTTGCTATTGTGTGTTCTCAGCACCTTTGTCAAAACTCAATTGACTGTAATCACATGGATTTGTTTCTGGGATCTCTATTCTGTTCCACTGATCTATGTAACAGTTTTTATGCCAGTACCATACTATCTTTATTATTATAGCTTTGTAGTGTATTTTGAAGTCATGTAGTGTGATGATTTCAATTTTGTTTTGTTTGTTTGTTTGTTTTTACTCAAGATAGCTTTGGCTGTTTGAGGAATACTGTGGTTCCATATGAATTTTAGGACTTTTTTTTTATTTCTGCGAAAAATCTTATTGGAATTTTTATATCAATCACATTTAATCTGTAGCTTGCTTTGGGTAGTATGGACATCGTAATAGTATTCTTCTAATCAATGAACATGAGATGTTTCCATTTATTTGTGTATTCTTCAGTTTCTTTTATCAATTTTGGATCTTTTTTTAGTGTACAGGCCTTTCATCTCCTTGGTTAAATTTAATTTTAAGTATTTGATATTTTTGTAGTGATGGTAAATGGGATTTAAAAAATTGAGTTTTTGACTATTCATTTTTAAGTGTACAGAAACATTACCATATTGTATGTTGATTTTTTTATCCAGCAATTTTACTGAATTTGTTTATTAGTTCCAGTAGTTTTTTTGGTGGAATTTTTTAGACTACATTATAGATAAAATCATGTTACTTACAAACAAGGATAATTTAACTTCTTCCTTTCCAATTTGAATGCCCTTTATTACTTTTTCTTGCTTAATTGTTCTCGCTAGGACTTCCAGTAATATGTTCATTAGAGGTATTAAGAGTGGGAATCCTTGTCTTGTTCCTAATCTTAGAAAAAAAAATTTTCAACTTTCCCTCATTGAATGAGATATTAGCTATGGTTCATCATATATGTCCTTTCAGGTATTGAGATACATTCCTTCTATACCTAATTTGTTGAGATTTTTTTTTATCATGAAAGGGGATTGGATTTTGTAAAATAATTTTTCTGCAACTATTGAGATTATTATATGGTTTTTGTCCTTCATTCTGTGAAGGTGATTTGTCATATTTATAGATTTAGGTATGTTGAACCACCTTTGCATCACTGGAGTAAATCGCGCTTGATCATGGTGAATGCTCCTTTTAATGTGCTGTTAAATTTGACTTGCTAGTATTTTGTTGAGGTTATTTACATCTATGTTCCTCAAGGATATTGGCCTGTAATTTTCTTTTCTTGCAGTGTTCTTGTCAGGCTTTGATGACAGGAAAATCCTGGCCCTCTAACATGTATTTAAAAGTATTCCCTCTGCTGCAATTTTTTGGAAGTGTTGTTTGAAAAGTATTAGTATTGGTTCTTCTTTAAATGTTTGGTAACAGTGAAATCATCAGGTCCCAGACTTTTCTTTCATGGGAAAAATGTTAGTACTGTTTCAATCTCCTTGTTATTGGTCTGTTCAGATTTTCCATTTCTTCATGGTTTAGTCTTGGTTTTTATGTTTTAGTTTTATGTGTCTAAGAATGTATCCATTTCTTCTAAGTTATCCAATTTGTTGCTATATAATTGTTCATAGCAGTCTCTTATGATCCTTTGTATTTTTTTGGTATCAGCTATAATGTCACCTCTTTCATTTCTGATATTATTTGAGTCTTCTTTCTTTTGGTTCTTTGTTGGTCTAGCTAAAGGTTTGTCAATTTTGTTTGTTTTTCAAAAAAAAAAAAACTCTTGGTTTTGTTGACCTTTTCTATTGTTTTTCTAGTTCTACTTCACTTATTTCTGCTCTGATCTTTATTTTTTTTTTATTCTGCTAACTTTGGCTTAATTTGTTCTTCTTTTTCTGATTCCTTGAAGTTTAACATTAGGATACCTCTTTACTGTCAGCTGTATTAAAAAAAAATTGAGGTTCTTTTATGACCTCATTTCAAGAGTCAATAAACTTTCCATACTCTTTAGGTACATAAACTAGATTATATAATTTTTTCCACAGAAATAATATTTTAGGCAGAGAAAAGTTATACACATGAATGCAACCTTTGCTTTGTATTCCTGAAAACTTGAAAATAAGCTAATATGCACAAATAGAAATGGCTAAACTCTGGTTAAAACAATAGAGTATTTTATAATTATTTAAAGGAAAAATTGTTAAGACTCTGAGGCAGCATGGAAACCTAACTATAGTATGATATTAATTGCAAAAAAAAGAGACAAATCTATGTATGCTCTGCTAATAACTAGGTCAAAATGTGAAGTATGATGGCTTCTGACAATGTTTTTACTTGATATGTGTAATTATCAGTTGACATGTCTGTCTCCTCTGCACTGTGACTTCTTTGATGGGGGGAGCATATTTCACCATATCTGCAAAAACAAGGCCTAGCACATAATATGAGCTAATAAATATTTCTCAGTTAACCCTTGAAAAAGTAGCAAAAAAAGAAAATTATATAATTATATCCATGATCTGACCTCAATTTTCTAAACGTAATGCATTTAGAAGGCAAAGGTCTAAAGGAATTGTATAGCAGTGATTACAAGGATTCTTGTGTGGTGAGATATTGATTTTTCAATGTTCATTATATGTTTTAAAAATTCTCCTATCTATAATAGAAAACAACAATAATGACTAAAGTAGTATTAGCACAATTTAGCAATACTGAAATGCAAGAAAAACTCATTTTTTCAATAATGAGAAAATATGAAGATTCATATTGTCATTAAAATTCAATTATATATGTAAATTTTTGAATCTCTGTTATTTGGAATGAGATGTCAAGAAAGATAAACTTCTAACTACTAATCATAATATAAGGCCTCTTGTCATCTGGCTTGTTCTCTCCTCTCTAACACCAGAGATAGTGTACATTTGTATAATATAACCTATTTTTTCCCCCATATCTCCTTCTTTTTTAATTAGTATAATTTAAGTTCTGGGGTACATGTGCAAAATGTGCAGGTTTGTTACATAGGTTTACATGTGCCATGGTGGTTTGCTACACCCATGAACCCGTCATCTACATTAGGTATTTCTCCTAATGCTATATCTGCCCTATCCCTCCACCCGCCGACAGGCCCTGGTGTGTGATATTCCCCTCCCTGTGTCCATGTGTTCTCATTGTTCAGCTCCCACTTATGAGTGAGGACATGCAGTGTTTGGTTTCCTGTTCTTGTGTTAGTTTGCTGAGAATAATGGTTTCCAGCTTCATCCATGTCCCTGCAAAGGACATGAACTCATTCTTTTTGTGGCTACATAGTATTCCATGGTGTATATATGCCAAATTTTCTTTTTCCAGTCTATCATTGATGGACATTTGGGCTGGTTTCAAGTCTTTGCTATTGTGAATAGTGCTGCAGTAAACATACGTGTGCATGTTTTTTTATAGTAGAATGATTTTTAATCCTTTGGATAGATACCCAGTAATGGGATTACTGGGTCAGATGGTATTTCTGGTTCTAGATCCTTGAGGAATCACCACACTGTCTTCCACAATGGTTGAACTAATTTACACTCCCACCAACAGTGTAAAAGCGTTTCTATTTCTCCACATCCTCTCCAGCATCTGTTGTTTCCTGACTTTTTAATGATCGCCATTCTAACTGGCGTGAGATGGTATCTCATTGTGGTTTTGATTTGCATTTCTCTAATGACCAGTGATAATGAGCTTTTTTTCATATGTTTGTTGGCTGCATAAATGTCTTCTTTTGAGAAGTGTCTGTTCATATCCTTTGCCCACTTTTGATGGGGTTTTTTTTTTTTTTTTTTTTGTTTTTTTGTTTTTTTTTTTTTTTTTGTAAATTTATTTAAGTTCTTTGTAGATTCTAGATATTGGCCCTTTGTCCGATGGGTAGATTGCAAAATACAAGTCTTGAGTGTAGGGAGTATTCACATTCTACTCCATGTGAATAGCATCTCTAGAATGATACAGTGAGCAACCTATGTGGCCATAGTGATGGCTCTGGTCAATTCTTATCTCTTACCACGTAGCCAACCATACCTAATTATTTACATGCCACATGCAAAAATACTTTGGTGCCTGTTCTCTTTGCCTGTAACGTAACAAGCACCCCACATTTACTAATAATGACTAATATATAGTAAGCATTTTCTATGTACATAAATTATTCTAAGAGTTTTACATATATGATTGCAGTTTTTTCAAATTGATATAATTATTGTCTTCATTTTCTAGGTGAAAGAGACAAGGAACTTGTCCAAGTTGCCATAACATGAAATAGCAGATTTGGGATATAAATTCAGGTCTGCTTTGTTTTAAAGCCTGGGTGTTTAATGTCTCACATGTCATCCCTCTTTTATGCTGCCTGTGTGCCCTTCCTTGACTAGCAAGACTCAGCTGATAAATTCCTCAAAGCTTTCCCTGTGCCTTCCACCCTAGCCCAAGCTACCTTAGATACCCTTCCTCTATATCCCTTAATACAAGTCTGTTCTCCCAAAAGTATACCCAGAATTTAGCAAACTGTATATAATCAGTGATTTTTCTTTTTTCATGTTTCACTTAAACTGTAGGCTTATCAAGAGTGGGAATTGTACACCTATTCAAAACAGCAACAAAGTACTGCATTGTATTCATTTCTTGTTCACTTGTGCTTAGCACATGCTTTACACATGAAGTAGTTATCCAATGCATGTCTAAAAGAATACAATGATGAATGGCTTAACCACATCTCAGATTCTCAATTCATGGATATAGCACCAAAAAATGATCATACATGTGTTTTGGCTGTGATTAGAAACTGGGATAAAATTGCAGCCATTTATCACAGAGATGGAGTAAGCCCAATTTCTTGTTAAGTACCTGTGGACTCCATGCTTTTGCAGATACACTGCTTCTTTAAACAATGCTTTAATCACAACATTTGGCTGCTTCAAACCTGTATGTGACTTGTTATTTCATTCTTTATCAAGTTTGAATTCCTCAGTATAGATTTAAAGAGCACTCATATCGTAGATCAACCCATAGTGATTTTCATCTTGTTCTAATATGTACCTTTGACACTAAGAAGACCAGTCACTTTACTCTCCCATCACACTATACTTACACCACCATTCAGTCTTTCCTCATCTCATACTCCCTCTCCAGAATTGTTCTTCTTCCATTCTAAACCTGACTTAGATTATTAGGCAAATTCAAATTCTACTTACTTTATAGAGGGTTCCCTGTCTACTTTAGCTCTTGGTAAAGTCTCTTTTCTATTGCCTATGTCAAATAATTTACCACATAATACAGGTTGAGTATTCCTTTTCTGAAATGCTTGAGACCAGAAGTATTTCAGGTTTCAGATTTTTTAAAAAATCACGGAATATTTTCATTCTAACTGAGCATCTCAAATCCAAAAATTCAAAACCCAAAATGCTCCAATAAGCATTTTCTTTGAGCATGAATTTTGAGCATCATATAAGCAACTCAAAACATTTCAAACTTTAGAGCTTTTGGGTTTCAGATTTTTGGATTAGGGATGCTCAATTTGTAATATTGTTGACTATTTGCAGCATTGCTTTAGTTATGTTAGTATTGTTTATTTTTTCCTGTAAAGATACTAATAGATGCTATACATTTCTCTTGTTTAAAATTACAAGTTATTATGTGCCCACTCTGTGCTAAAATCTATTCTGCATGTTTTACAAATATTTTATTATGAAAAGATTTGAGTTTCCCTTTTCTTATTGACAAAGGAGAAAATCTTTCAACAGATACCGTAAGAACTGATTAAAATAGAAAGTTAATTTTGGCCAGGCATGGTGGCTTACACCTGTAATCCTGACACTTTGGGAGGCCAAGGTGGGTGGATCACGAGGTGAGGAGATCAAGACCTATTGGTTAACATGGTGAAACCCTGCCTCTACTAAAAGTACAAAAAATTAGCTGGACATGGCGGCACGCACCTGTAATCCCAGCTACTCGGGAGGCTGAGGCAGGAGAATCACTTGAACCTGGGAGCAGAAGTTACAGTGAGCTGAGATTGCACCACTGCACTCCAGCCTGGGTGACAGAGAGAGACTCCGTCTCAAAAATAAAATAAAATAAAATAATAAAAAAGGCCATTTTAAACCAAATTTCTAAAAATAAGTTTGATTCTCAAATTTAACAGTGATCCTAATAAGGTATATGAACAGGTGATGGCATAAAACTAGTTCTGTGCATGGGTGTTTTGTGTCACTTTAATATTCAGTATATAACATATGTGGAGAGTTATTTTTACTTTTCCATGGTATTTGTTGGTGCCTCTGTGAGTCACGATGTTTGGTCTACTGATTCTAACTCATGTCAAAAGACCTCAACTTTATATTTAACCCAACACTGCCAATGTCTGCTGTTGGTAATAAAGGGGAGCCAGGCAAAAGAGTTTGAATGAGCACAAATAATTAAAATTTTGGACCCCACTCATAGAACCATCATACATAAAGAATAACACCCTTTTTCCCTTTATTTGGAGAATATTACTCAACCACTTCACCATTTATAAGAATAATAACAAAAATGGGATTTTCACATTATGACTTTAAAGTTGAAGGATCCATTTGTGTCTTGGGAAAAAAATGAAAGCATATGTGTCACAAGACTAACTGAAAACAGAAATTTCATTTCTGTTCATATTCAGAGTCACTTTGCTAACACTGTGCTCCTGGGTCTGGAATTCCTTGGAGAGAAGAAGTTGGAAAGTAAAAGGCAAGCTTTCCCGGTAACATTTGGTTTAAATTTGCATGCAATTAAAATTCTTATGCTATGGTACTAATATTTTTTCCCTTTTCTGGTTTCAGAAACACTAGATGTTTCTGACACATTTAGTAAAAGCCTCCTTTTTCTTATCATTTCTGACTCTTTATTCAGATTGACTAAAAATAAGAGTCAAGAGAAAGAAAAAATGGGAAAGTCTACACAATAAAAAAGTGGTCTTCATTATCTTTCATCAGTTAGTCAGGATTATTTACCAAGTAGAGGACTACTCTGTCATTTTTATACTAATTTAATTCTAAATAAATATATCAAAGATTTATAAGTGTTGGATTTAGGCATTTGAAAAAGGTTTTAAAAACAGTAATTTATTATTTAGCTGCAGCATGCGATAAGTGCAATGAACAAATTTTGATTCATCTGACATTACAGTTAAATTATTATCTAGAGATTATAAATGTTGCATGAATCCTTCTTTAATTTAATAATTAAGATTTATAAGTATTCACAAATATATCTGGAATAAGTAATTTAAAAAGTCTTAAAACTTTAAGATTTGATATCAAGATATAAATGTAATTCTATTTATTTACATTTTCCATTTGATATTTGATCCATCCTACTTTATGACTTTCTTTTCATCAAGAAATTGACCCAAAGACTTGAGGATTACCACTCAGGACTTTTCAGGGAAAATAAAAACAAAATAAACCACACCAAACAAAAAGCAGCGGTGGTAGAGCCATAATACTTCCTGTTCCTTGTAGATGAATCTGGGACAAAGGCTGTCTAATATTTCAAATTCTGTGGCATGTGAACAATACTGTGTGCACTGGGCTTCCAACCTTGGCTTTTAGAATGCATATATATGAGCAGAGGAAAATTCCAACAATCTATCCTTTCTTTATAATTTTGCAGCCGTTCCAAAAGTCCTTAGCTGAAGGATATATTTGGAAAGCGCTGCTTGTCTGCTCTCACCACATTCAGGTAACCATTCCTGAGTTCTTAGGTTCCACTTGAGAGGTAACTTGCTATTACCATTTGTGCTATGTGTCATAAAAGGGCCCTATTATTTTCAGCAAGACCCCTTAGCAGCAGTTCCAAAGGAGCAGCTAGAGATTTGATTATATAGGTCTGTCTCCTGAACACATCCTTTCGCATTTGACATTTACACTGGTGGCGGATTTTTATGTAACTCGTTAGAGAGCAGTCTGAACCTTAGAAAGGTGTTAGTCTTCCTAGAACCCTCTGGCAGAGGAAAATCTTTTATTGGACTTAAATGTTTTGAGTTGAAAACTGCACTTGTCTGATTGGAAAACGTTTCAGGGAGCAGATTTCGTTATTTTTCTAAGCTAGGCTGCAGGAATTGAGCTGAAGATATCACTAACCAAAAGGAATTTTTTTTTTCTCGAAGAGCTGACAACCAAAGGAAATGACTCCAGTGTTTAAAATCCTTTTATTTCCTCTGTGGACGGTATCTCTGCAACTGAGATGAACCATTCCAACTGGCCCCCACCCAGAGTTCATGGGAACTGAGATTAGGAGGTTGTATGGTCAAAATAGTCATTGTACAAATTGCTTTCAGTTTAAAAACCTCAAAGTTCTTGACAAAGCCATAATTTCTTGCCACATTTTATTTTTTCACATGGGTAACTGATCTGTCATTCATTAATTACCCTGCCAGGATTCTTCAGTTCTTTTAGAACGATCTATATATATAATTATTTCATTTGGGAGGAGGACACAGAGTTTGTGAGAGAAGCATGCAGGGTGCCTGTAAAATTTGTCTTTGCGAGACACCACATATTTTGCCCATTTCTGTTGCCTTCTATTTGAAATAAAATATTGCTGGGCCACAGTCAAGCTTATAAAAATGTGTTCTTTTCCTTTCCTAATTTCATTCTATACTTTCCTTCTTGCCTAGCTTTTCCATAGCTGAGATGAATAAAATGTTGGATGTGGTCTCAAAATTCAACACTCCTAGCTTCCTTTGACACAATCATGCCCTGGGGAAATAGAATGATATTCATAACTCTCTAAAGCATTCTCTGCCCTTGCCTTCTCTGCCCAGGCTGGAGAATCTTATTAATCTTTCTATTCTTTGTGCCTAACATAGTGCCTGGCATGTTTGAAGGCACTAATATATATTTAAACATGAAGTAGACTAGAGTAGGAAGCATATAATAGATTGGTAAAACATAGGGTATGTAAGGAAGGGATTATTACACACTTTAAAAAATCAGGGACTGTTGTCTGAAATAAATATTGTTAAGGATGTAGCAATGACACAATTCTCCATTCTTCTAAAATTTTTAGTACTTCCCTATATTCATCTCTGGGGAATTTATGTGGCAGAATGCTTGCTCACCATGTTTGGCAACCTAAAGCTACTCAGACTTCCTTAGAGGTAGTTGCTCCTCTATCTCAAAAGCTTTCTTGACAAGAATGATTTGGGTTGGATGGAGATTGGTAGTAGTTCTCTCATTTAACATCTGCAACACATATTAAAATAAACTTTAGTAACCTGACATTTAGCACTGAATGGGATTTACACATACTAGTTGCTCAATCTAATGTGATTTGGTCCAACATTTGTCAAACATGTACTTTTTGAAAAATACTGTGATTGACAATGAGGATATGAAAAAGGAAGCAATTTAACCCCAAATGCTCAAGGGGAGGAGAGATAGGCACATATATGATATGTCTTCCTGATTCTCCATATATATATATATATATATGGTAGGCATATATGTATATATGATAGGCATATATATACGATAGGCATATATATATATATGATAGGCACATATATATATGATAGGCATATATATATGATAGGCATATATATATGTGTATATGATAGGCATATATATAATAATATAATAGCTAAAAATAACATCTAACGGTCAATGAGTACTTTATGCATGTCAGATTTTCTTCTAATAACTCCAGATGTCTTATTTAATCCTAAAGATGGCCTTTGAGGTAGGTGTCAACGTTATCAGCATTTCACAGATGAAGGTATTGAGCCACTATGTTCAAGATCAGTCAGCCCCCAGAGTCATAGATCCTGAGTCCAGGAAGTTCCCAAATATATGCTCTTAACTACTATGCAATAGTGCTATAAATAACATGCTCTTAGAAAGAATGAGGAAGTGGTCAAATCGGCGTTAAGTTTGGAAAAAGCTTAGGTGAAAGCTGCAGGAGGAAGGTTGTATTTGAGCTTTGATCTCCAAAATGGATGGAAGTTTATCTAGCAGGGATGGCAGGAAAAGATTTACCTGGAAGAGGAAAGAGCATGGAAATGGCAGAAAGTTGTTGAAGTGCATGACATTTTCTGATGTCTTCAAAGTACAGTGCTTGCGTAAGGAAACAGTAAGTGATAATAATCTGAATGCAAGCTCATCTTATGATGAAGGGTCTTGCATCAAGGCTAGGGTAAAGAGCTTGTTATAAAGGCAATGGAAACCAAGGAGAGGTTTATAGGCAGAAGAAATAATATGGCCAGAGTAATATTTTGGAAAGTCAGTTCTGGCAAAGAATTCGGAATGACAAAGAAGGAAGAAAGCTAGATGCAGGAAGACAGGCTGGAAGGATGTATCCTTTTTCTTGCATTCATGTGCTAATATTAGAAAGAATGACTAAACACTGACTTAAACTGTTTTTCACATGGCATAAGATGGAGACTGAAGGTAAGCAATCCAGAGCAATAGGGTGACTCCATCTAGACACTCAGCACTTGGTGTGTACCTTTCACTTCTTGCCTCTGCCTTGTGATTGCAGAGGGATAGTCCACTTTAGCATTCCATTTGCAGTTCATGCAGGTAGACCAGGAAGGCTAAAGGGCAAAAGACAAGTGCCAGCTGAGTGTGTCCTTGTTCAAAAGCTTTGTGCTTTTATAATTGGCCCCAAACTGTAACATGGTCGTGGGTTCTTAATACCCAAACAATGTTGGAAATCGTAGTTTTAATACCTAGGCACATTGCCAACCGTTAATGAAATAGAATGCCGGTAGGGAAGAGAATTCTGTCAAAATTGATATTGGAATTGTTTATGTGAGAGTTGAAGAGGACATGGACCAGGGACTTTTAGAGTACAAAAGATAAAGTGGGGACAGGATTTAGGAAAGAGAATCAGGAAGACATGGGGACCAATAAGATGAGGCAGGCTGGGAAGGGGAGTGATCAAGGAAGATACTATTGTTTCTGACTTTGGGAGCTGCATCAGTGATGATGGTTTTAGCTGAGGTGTGGAGAATCAAGTAAGATCGGTTTTTACCAATAAAATAATACATGTGGTTCAAGATATATTGAGTTTGATGTATTTCTAGGACATCCGATGAAAAATTTGGTAAGTTGATATAAACAGACCTAGAGGTCAGGAGATGATGATCTGAGTGTCAGAATAATCTAAACCACAGAAGCTGATGAAATCACTAAGAAGACACATAGAGTAGCATAAAGCCTGAAGACTATGGAGAGGAAGTTTTGTTTTTTTTTTTTTTGAGACAGAGTCTCACTCTGTTGCCCAGGCTGGAGTGCAGTGGTACAGTGATGGCTTACTGTAGCCAAGACATCCCACTTTAGCCTCTGAATAGCAGGGACCACAGGTGCATGCCACCATGCCTGACTAAGAAGGTCTCACTATGTTGCCCAGGGTTGTCTCTAACTCCTGGCCCCAGGCTATCCTACCACATCAGCCTCCTAAAGTGCTGGGATTATAGGCATGAGCCACCACACCTGGTCAAGGAGAGGAACTTTTGAAGAGCAAGCTGAAAATATCAGAGAAAGGGGAGCAATATCACAAAAATTAGGAGTAATATTTCTAAAATGAAATGCTCAACAGTATCAAATACCTTAGAAGATTTAAGAATGAAAGGAGATGTTGAGTTAGCAATTAGGTCATCATTAGTGTTCAATACATGTTGAAACAATAAATGCATTAAAACATGAACTTCTAGCCGGGTATGGTGGCTCACTCCTGTAATTCCAGCAATTTGGCAGGTTGAGGCAGGTGGATCACTTGAGCCCGGGAGTCTGAGACCAGCGTGGGCAACATGGTGAAACGGATCTCTACTAAAAATACCAGAAAATTATCTGGATGTGGTGGCACATGTCTGTCACCCAGCTACCTAGGAGGCTGAGGTGGGAGGATGACCTGAGCCCAGGAAGTCAAGGCTGCAGAGAGTTTTGGTTGCGTCACTGCACTCCAGCCTGGGTGACAGAGCGAGACCATGTCTCCAAAAAAAGAAAAGAAAGACATGAAATTCTTATCTATGTATGTGAGATGATTTCATATGTGTGTGTGTGTGTGTGTGTGTGTGTGTGTGTGTATATATATATATATTTTATTTTTTGAAACAGAGTCTCGCTCTGTTGCCCAGGCTGGAGTACAGTGGCGCAGTCTTGGTTCACTGCAAGCTCCACCTCCCAGGTTTACGCCATTCTCCTGCCTTAGCCTTCCTAGTATCTGGGACTACAGGTGCCTGCCACCATGCCAGGCTAATTGTTTTGTATTTTTAGTAGAGACGGGATTTCACCTTGTTAGCCAGGATGGTTTCGCTCTCCTGACCTCGTGATCTGCCTTCCTCTGCCTCCCAAAGTGCTGGGATTACAGGCGTGAGCCACCTCACCCGGCCCTAGATGATCTCATATTCTTGCAGAGACAGTTGTCTACTGCTACTGTCCAGTATTTCTACTGGACAGTATGATTTTCTAGACCTAGGGGGAATACTGGGTTTTTGTTAGCGTAAGTTTTATCTTACAGAAGATGTTTTCAATAAGTTAAGAGAAGAAATCATATAGAAGTCAAGGCAGATCCAAAACCTACTGAAAGACAAAAATTGTAGTTGTGGGAAAAAAGTGTCAAGGAAATGGGTACATACTGTGAGTAAAGTTCTAAGTGAAGTCATTGAATTTTCTATTTTATTTCCCGTTCCTTAGAAATCCTTTATAACCTTTTTCTTCCCCCTAAATAATCATTCTTGTAGCTTTTGTAAAACTGTCTTATCTTAGGGTAGCTAAAAAGGCAAAAAGTAGGCCTGTTGTGCATAAGTAAGAGTAACTCACAATGCCTACATTTTTTAGATAATCCTTGCCTCATCTCTTTCTGAGAGCAGGGCATTCATTCACATGCACACAGGTATGTACTGAGTGACCATTAGATGCCTGATACTGTACTAAGCACAGGTCATTGGGTTTAGCTAGCACCAGTATTACTACCAAGAACTGCAATTCTTTGTGGTTAAATTTGGAGAAATACTAAACAATATTCACCCTCCCTCTGTGGGCCTATGCCCACTTAGAAATGAATTTATTTTTGAAACTTATATATGGAACAGTTGTTATTTTATGAGTTATCGTGTCACGGCATTGAGTACAAAACTAACGCTTCTGTTTCTTGTTTTAGTCAATAAAGTAGCCAGCACCATGTGTGGACATGTAAATAATAAAAATGCCTTAGGAAATATACAGAGATTTTATTGTTAATAAATGTGCATGGATATCTCCTGATCTATTGTATAGTAAAAGAAGGTCATTATTGAAGGTGCATTCTTTAACAGAAAAGAATATGAAAACATTTATGTTTTCAGGATCAATTAGCAACTCTCTTTTCACCTTGGCAGGACATGTCTAAAGTTTAAGTAGCCATTTTCATCTCGTCAACACATTTCAAACCACTTTCTTTACTCATGTTTTAAATTTGATAAAACATTCCAGCTCATTTGCAGTTTGCAATTTGCTGAAGGCAGAGGTCTACTTATATACTGTGTGTTAATATGTAGCAGAGATGACATTCTAATTTTGTGTCTCAACTAGCAAAGTATCCACTTCCCTTATAAAGAATTAATTATGATGTTCACCAGAAACAAAAAACAACTGTAGATGATAGGGCTACTTATGTGAGCAAAGCTGACCGGGGCCTGGAGTGAGAAGAGAAATGGGAAGTGAGTGATTGAAAGTGGACATTTTACATTAGCAAAATTGTAATGAACCATTTGAAAGAAAGTAGAATACGCACAGAGCAAATTCTGTGCTTTGAGTATATTTTCATCTTCCACAAGAAAAAGTAATAATAGCATGAACTGGCAATGTGGCAGTGAAATTACGATGTCTTCTGTTGATATCTGTAACGTAAGTTGGTACAACACTTCTAGAAAGCGATTTGTCCATGTTTCAAGCCCCATAGATGTGTTACCTCAGCATTTACACTACTGCAAACTGATTTTGATATAGAAACATCCAAGAGAAGAAGAAAGCCATCTGTAGAACCTAAATGAGGAATCATGAGGACTAAATAAGGCGAGGGCCGTGTCAGTGCAGATAGAGGGAATTCAAGAAGGGTTAGAAAGGCACACTGGACATTTGGGTTGGTTCCAACTCTTTGCTATTGTGAATAGAGCCGCAATAAAAATACGTGTGCATGGGTCTTTATAGCAGCATGATTTATAGTCCTTTGGGTATATACCCAGTAATGGGATGGCTGGGTCAAATGGTATTTCTAGTTCTAGATCCCTGAGGAATCGCCACACTGACTTCCACAATGGTTGAACTAGTTTACAGTCCCACCAACAGTGTAAAAGTGTTCCTATTTCTCCACATCCTCTCCAGCACCTGTTGTTTCCTGACTTTTTAATGATGGCCATTCTAACTGGTGTGAGATGGTATCTCATTGTGGTTTTGATGTGCATTTCTCTGATGGCCAGTGATGATGAGCATTTTTTCATGTGTTTTTTGGCTGCATAAATGTCTTCTTTTGAGAAGTGTCTGTTCATGTCCTTTGCCCACTTTTTGATGGGGTTGTTTGTTTTTTTCTTGTAAATTTCTTTGAGTTGATTGTAGATTCTGGATATTAGCCCTTTGTCAGATGAGTAGGTTGCAAAAGTTTTCTCCCATTCTGTAGATTGCCTGTTCACTCTGATGGTAGTTTCTTTTGCTGTGCAGAAGCTCTTTAGTTTAATGAGATCCCATTTGTCAATTTTGGCTTTTGTTGCCATTGCTTTTGGTGTTTTAGACATGAAGTCCTTGCCCATGCCTATGTCCTGAATGGTATTGCCTAGGTTTTCTTGCAGGATTTTAATGGTTTTAGGTCTAACATGTAAGTCTTTAATCCATCTTGAATTATTTTTGTATAAGGTGTAAGGAAGGGATCCAGTTTCAGCTTTCTACATATGGCTAGCCAGTTTTCCCAGCACCATTTATGAAATAGGGAATCCTTTCCCCATTGCTTGTTTTTGTCAGGTTTGTCAAAGATCAGATAGTTGTAGATATGTGGCATTATTTCTGAGGGCTCTGTTCTGTTCAATTGATCTATGTCTCTGTTGTGGTACCAGTACCATGTTGTTTTGGTTACTGTAGCCTTGTAGTATAGTTTGAAGTCAGGTAGCGTGATGCCTCCAGCTTTGTTCTTTTGGCTTAGGATTGACTTGGCAATGCAGGCTCTTTTTTGGTTCCATATGAACTTTAAAGTAGTTTTTTCCAATTCTGTGAAGAAAGTCATTGGTAGCTTGATGGGGATGGCATTGAATCTGTAAATTACCTTGGGTAGTATGGCCATTTTCACGATACTGATTCTTCCAACCCATGAGCATGGAATGTTCTTCCATTTGTTTGTATCCTCTTTTATTTCATTGAGCAGTGGTTTGTAGTTCTCCTTGAAGAGGTCCTTCACATCCCTTGTAAGTTGGATTCCTAGGTATTTTATTCTCTTTGAAGCAATTGTGAATGGGAGTTCATTCATGATTTGGCTGTTTGTCTGTTATTGGTGTACAAGAATGCTTGTGATTTTTGTACACTGATTTTGTATCCTGAGACTTTGCTAAAGTTGCTAATCAGCTTAAGGAGATTTTAGGCTGAGACAATGGGGTTTTCTAGATATACAATCATGTCATCTGCAAACAGGGACAATTTGACTTCCTCTTTTCCTAATTGAATACCCTTTATTTCCTTCTCCTGCCTGATTGCCCTGGCCAGAACTTCCAGCACTATGTTGAATAGGAGTGGTGAGAGAGGGCATCCCTGTCTTGTGCCAGTTTTCAAAGTGAATGCTTCCAGTTTTTGCCCATTCAGTATGATATTGGCTGTGGTTTTGTCATAGATAGCTCTTATTATTTTGAGAAACGTCCCATCAATACCTAATTTATTGAGAGTTTTTAGCATGAAGCATTGTTGAATTTTGTCAAAGGCCTTTTCTGCATCTATTGAGATAATCATGTGGTTTTTGTCTTTGGTTCTGTTTATATGCTGGATTACATTTATTGATTTGTGTATGTTGATCCAGCCTTGCATCCCAGGGATGGATTAAGAAAATGTGGCACGTATACACCATGGAATACTATGCAGCCATAAAAAATGATGAGTTCACGTCCTTTGTAGGGACATGGATGAAACTGGAAAATATCATTCTCAGTAAACTATCGCAAGGACAAAAAACCAAACACCGCATGTTCTCACTCATAGGTGGGAATTGAACAGTGAGAACTCATGGACACAGGAAGGGGAACATCACACTCCGGGGACTGTTGTGGGGTGGGGGGAGGGGGGAGGGGGGAGGGACAGCATTAGGAGATATACCTAATGCTAAATGATGAGTTAATGGGTGCAGCAAACCAACATGGCACATGGATACATATGTAACAAACCTGCACATTGCGCACATGTACCCTAAAACCAAAAGTATGATAATAAAAAAATTTAAAAAAATACAAAAAACAATTAGTCGGACGTGGTGGTGCACGCCTGCAGTCCCAGCTATTTGGGAGGCTGAGGCAGGAGAATGGCGTGAACCCAGGAGGCAGAGCTCGCAGTGAGCTGAGATGGCGCCACTGCACTCCAGCCTGGGCAAAAGAGCAAGACTCTGTCAAAAAAAAAAAAAAAAAAGATTAAACAAAAAAAAAAAGAAAGGCACATTGACTCCATTGGGTGATGGAAGAGACAGATGTGGGATGCAAGGTGAAGAAGAGGAAGGAGACTAGAATGACCTCCAAGCAACTGTTTTGATTCATTCATTGAGAAACAAAATATAAAAGGAGCAAAAAAATACTAGAAAGGTCACAAACGTTCTGCTTTTGAAAACAGTCTGAAAACCTCTCAGTCCTATGCCATTCTCCTCAGATGAGGGTGTGAAACTCAGAGGTCAACCAACGGAACTCAAATCTTAGTTAACTAATTGATTGGCAGTTCTTTTACTGTTTGGTTTCTATCTGAATGAAAAATCTCCTGCTTGGCTTTCACACTTCCTGTCAACTAGACCAATTAGGATAGCATTAGGGGATAGATTTTACTGTGGAAATCTCAAGCTTAGACCTCATTTTCCCCCCAAATAGTATCAAACTGCCTTATTGTTATTAAAATGGGAGCTTTACAATGGCATTCTTAAGTATGGTGATTTTTTACACCACATAATAACTTTTACTGAGATTTATTGAATCTGTGGCCAAAAGTCTGACCCTTCTGTTCTAATCAGAATTGCCAGATAAAATACAGATGCTCCAGTTAAATTTGAATTTCAGATAAATAATGAATACATTTTTAGTACTTGTTTCATGTAAGTATTTTTATTATAATGTGTCACATGCAGGTATTATTCATTGTGTATCTGCAATTCAAATGTAACTGGCCATCCTGTATTTTTTTTTGCTAAATCTGGCAACCTAGTCCCAATATTAAGAAGGTCCATTCATTCTAATGATCTAGACCTAGCGATGGTAGTCAAAGAGCCAAGTGTAGCTACTGAGCACTTAAATGTGCTTAGTCCAAATTGAGATGTGCTGTGAGTGTAAAAACCTACCATTAAAAAACGTGCAATATCTTGTTAATAATTTTAAAATTGATTGCATGTCAAAATAATAATATTTCTTTTACCTGAGGTTAAATTAAATATATTTAATTTTACCTGTTCCTTTTACTTTCTAAAAATTCGGATACTAGAAAATTTGAAATACTTGGGGCTTGTACTACATTTCTGTTGGACAGTACTGATTTTCTAGATTTAAGGGAAATATTGGTTTTTTGTTAGCTATTTTATCTTGCAAAAGATGTTTTCAATAAGTTAAATATATACCAACAGCATAGAAAGTGAATAAAAGTTGTGCAAGGTTTACACAAAACAAGTTTAGCCAACGTAAACTGAGAAGAAGGAGAGTATATCTTCATTTCGATACAAATAGCTTAATAAACACCTAGGGAGGGTTTTTTTAGGTCACAAAACACGTATGAACTATATACAAATTAATATGAAGGATGTATTATGCTTTATTCCTGTGTCTCAGCGAAACATTGAAAGCGCTGATTTCTTTGTGATATGTAATCCTAGCACTCTGGGAGGCCGAGGCGGGCAGATCACGAGGTCAGGAGATCGAGATTATGGTGAAACCCCGTCTCTATTAAAAAATACAAAAAGTTAGCCGGGCGTGGTGGCGGGCGCCTGTAGTCCCAGCTACTCGGAGAGGCTGAGTCAGGAGAATGGCGTGAACCCGGGAGGCGGAGCTTGCAGTGAGCCGAGATTGCGCCACTGCACTCCAGCCTGGGCGACAGAGCGAGACTCTGTCTCAAAAAAAAAAAAAAAAAAAAAATACATGTAGTATTTCTTCATGGGGTTCCAGTCATAATTCTTTGGTGTTTCATTCCATTCAATGAGGTTAAAGAATCTTATAGCATAGACACCTAAATTTGGAAGGAATCTCAATGAAATACCTGCTAAGGTCAAGGTTCATGTCAAAACTAATATTATCTGTTCTCTCTGCCTGTAGCGTGCTCTCCACGGAGAGTCCCAAGGGTTGTTCCTATGTACAGGTCTCCGCTCAAATGTCATCTCTTTAAGAGGCCCTACTCTGACTTATTATCTAAAATAGCACCCTGTCACTCTCTCACTCTTACCCTGCTTTATTATTTTTTCCACAATACTGACATTCTATTTTATTTCACCCCATCCTCGATTGTATTAATATTTTAAATTGTAGTAAGTAGTTTCTATTATTTTCTGTCTCCCCAGAAAAGCTTCATGATGACAAAGTTGTTCACTGCAGTGTCTTCAGAACCCGTAGAACCTATGAACCCTAGTTCATAGGCAGTATTGTGATCCTGTGAGCTCTCTGATATTTCCTAGTACATTTATCATCACTTGTTACTTAATATTTTGTTGACATCTCAAAAACTGTGTCTTTCCCATTTTGAAAATTGGGAAAATGTAACTTCTGAATATCTGCTCGTTTGCTTTCTCATATTGGGCTTCTGTACTGAGTCAGACACATGATAGATACTGGGAATACAGCAGTAATCCTATAGGCAGGTCTCCAGGGCTCAACAAGCTTGCATTCCTGGAAAAATCTCACTGTTAATGGAAGTAAACTTTCTTCTGAACTGGCATGCCAGAAAATTGAGTCCAGGATGTACAAATCTGTGCTAAAAATTTTCTTTGCTACTTTTTAAGTGGACTTAATAAAATATGAAGCACATGCTTTGTGTTCAGCCTGTTCTTACCTCTTTCTGTACATTCCCTCCTTTATTCTCACTGTAACATGGAGTGCTGTCATTATCTTCATTTTTCAGTAGAGGAAACTGAAGCAGCGAAGGCATCACTTGCTCAGGTCATACAATCAGTAAGTGGCAGAGCCATAATTTGAATCCAGAAAGGCTAACTCTGGAAATTTTTAACAACCCTGATACATAAGGTTAATGCAGCTGACCTTGTGTATTTACTAAAAGATAGCTACTGTTGACCTCTTCATTGAAAGTTTAAGATCATGAGTTATTTAATTTGGTTTGGCCATGCAGTCAGTTTGGAATGTTCTTTATCTTCATCTTGACATAATCCAGCTCATTTTACAAGACCTAGCATGCTATAAAATTAGCGTTTAGTTAGGAAAACGGAAACACATCTAGGCAGTTTATGAAGAAGATTGTTTGCACAGAGAGGAAAATCTAAGAAGCTAAACAGTCTGGAGGAGCAATCCAGGGGTTAGGATAACAGAGAACACTGGCCCACGTAGTTTTCTGTTTTGTTTTGTTTTGTTTGAGACAGAGTCTTGCTCTGTCACTCAGGCTGGAGTGGAGTGCTGTGATTTCGGCTCACTGCAACCTCCACCTCCTGGGTTCAAGCGATTCTCCTGCCTCAGCCTCCCAAGTAGCTGGGATTACAGGCCCCCACCACCATGCCCGGCTAATTCTTTGTATTTTTAGTAGAGATGGGGTTTTGTCACGTTGGCCAGGCTGGTCCCGAACTCCTGACCTCAGGTGATCGGCCCGCCTTTGCCTCCCAAAGTGCTGGTATTACAGGTGTGAGCCACTGCTCCAGGCTAACATCTAGGTTTTGAGGGGTAGTGGAAGGAAGTGGGGTTACAGGAAGGTGCTACCAATCCTAGGTCTAGAGGATGGTGGCAGGAGATGGGGTTACTATTAAGTCAGAAGTTGGAGCCATCTAATGAAAGCTAGAACCATGACAGGGCTGCCTGGTGGGAGCTGGGACCAGGAGGAAACACTGTAGGAGAAAGAAAAACCTTGACTTCTCCTTTGCTTCAGTCTTTTATTCATCTGCCAATACTACCCATTGGCCAATCCTACTGGAATCTAGTTGACAAAGGAGTCTGGAAAAGGTAGATTCACAGGATACAGAGCATGAGAATGGTTCTATAGACCAACAGGGAGTTGGCCAGCACACATGAGGTGCTGTTCTGTGGAGCTCTCATTTAGAGGTCCTCTGAATGCAGAATTCCCATGGCCCTTTCTTAGTACTTCTCTTTTGCAGCATTGTAGGTGTTACAGTAGTGCTGAGCACACAGTCATTTATTATCTACTAGCACTGCTATGAGTGTCATTCATATAGTAACCTCATTAATCCTTACAAGAGCCTTGTGAAGTAACAAAAACTATTACCTCAATATTCCACATGGGGAAACTGAAGCACAATAACATTGTCTTCAATATCACACAGTTAGTAGCAAAACCTGAATTCAAATCCAGACTGCCTGGCTTCAGCGTCCATTCTCCTAACCACTACCCTCCACTGCCTCTCAAGATTTTTTGTCTCCTTCACCTTTCTAACTCACTGAGCACCCAGTAGTGGGCACGACATAGCCGTTGCTCATTAAATACTTGTTTGAACAAAATGATTTTCTAATTTTAATATTATGTTGTAGTCGCTTAGAATCTTAAATTTTTATAGTCACTTGGGTATGTTTTCCAAACTGTTCTTTTTTTGGTTTTTAATGTTTCAAAAATCCTACCTCCCAGTCTGACTGTTCATTTTTATACTTTTTCACCTTCATAGCTGAATGTTTTGTCTGGAAAGCAGCATCCACAGGGTCAAATATCCAGGGATATTGCCTGGATATCTTCTTTAGACATCTCCAATGTTACCTAGGGAAGTGATACTGCAACAAAAAAATACTTCTCATTGATAGGAACAGAACCAGTTATGATTCTTGAAGCCTTAATACTATTGAGGCAAACAGTCTTTAAACAGCTATTTTCTGTTGTCAGTCTGCTATTGATGGCTTACTAGACTTTGAAAGTTTTACATACATGATCTCTTTTTTTCTTTTTTGCCTTTTAATAGTTGAGACAGGGTCTCACTTCGTTGCCCAGGCTGGAGTGCAGTGACATAATCGTAGCTCACTGCAGCCTCTACCTGCCCAGCTCAAGCAATCCTCCCACCTCAGCTTCCTGAGTAGCTGGGATTACAGAAATTTGCCACAAATCCAGGCTAATTTTTAAATTTTTTTGTAGAGATGAGGTCCCCATATGTTGCCCAGGCTGGTCTTGAACTCCTAGCCACAAGCAATCCTTCTATCTCGGCCTCCCAAAAGTGCTGAGATTATGGGTGTGAGCCCCTGCGCCCAGCCTATAATCTCTTTTAAATGCCCAGTACAACCCTATGAGCTTCCTGATAAAATTTTCCAATTCACTTACTTTGTATCCTTTTTTATTACCCAGTTCTTTTTCCAACTATTACCATGTCAAATTTCAAGATGAGGAGGCAGGTTCATATACCTCAACCAGTAAGTAGCAGAAAGGGGATTTGAACTGGTATCTGTCTAACTGCAAAACTTACAAAGGTTTCAGTGAAACTCAATACCCCATAACATGAAATCATGCTGTGATGAGGGAAATGCAGCTTTTCCTTATGATGCCTAAGAACTGATGATGCTTTTTTATGTACACACTGTACACTGATTTCATAAAACATTTTAACCTGGAAGATATGAGTGACTCCCTTTACATTTTTTTTTTTTTGGGGGGGGATGGAGTTTTGCTCTGTCTCCCAGGCTGGAGCGCATTGGTGTGATCTCAGCTTAACACATCTCCACCTCCCAGTTTGAAGCTATTCTCCTGCCTCAGCCTCCTGAATAGCTGGGATTACAGGTGTGAGCCACTGCGCCCAGCCAACTTTTGCATTTTTTTTTTTTTTTTTTTTTTTTAGTAGAGGCAGGGTTTCGCAGTGTTGGCCAGGCTGGTCTTGAACTCCTGACCTCAGGTGATCTGCCCTCCTTGGTCTCACAAAGTGCTGGGATTACAGGCATGAGCCATCACGACCAGCCTACATTCTGAAAAAATGACCTCTTGAGAGGCTGGGTGTGGTGGCTAATGCTGTAATCCCAGCACTTTGGGAGGCTGAGGTGGGTGGATTGCTTGAGCCTAGCAGTTTTGGACCAGCCAGGAGAACATAGTGAGACATTGTCTCTAAAAAAAATTTTTTTTAATTAGCTGGCATGGTGGTGGCATGCATCTGTGGTCCCAGTTGTTCAGGAGGCTAAGGCAAAAGGATTGCTTGAGCCCAGGAGTTCTAGGGTCCAGTGAGCTATGATCATGGGACTGCACTGTAGCCTGGGCTTCGGAGTAAGACCTTGTCTCTAAAGAAAAAGAAAAAAGACCTCTTCAGGCCACAGAGAGCAAAGGAAAGCATCTGAAATACATTTACCTTTTTCTCCTTTAGTGAGGAAAAACATTAACAAACATTTTAAATGTAACTGGGAAAGAACATTTAAGAAATTCATGCCCCTCTTTTGTATTCCAGCTTTCTTCTAGTTGGGTTCTGCATATGATTGTGTTATTAGGGACTATGCCTTTAAAAATGAAAAAATAAAAAGGCCGTGGTTAGCCTGTGCGCACATTTTTTTTATTCTGGCTCTGGCCACAAGAACCAAGTTTGACTAGGCTCTGTATCAAAATAAAATCCAGAGAGGCATTCCTAAACTTGGACCTTTTGTCCACACTCACTTCCTGTTGACCGAGTGACATCCCTTCAGCTGGCCTTCAGTCAAGCCGTTTGCACAGAATAGGGAGCAGTGTTTTCAAGGGCAGCAAAATCTTGCAGCTTATTAAAAGTAGCATGGTATGCAACTGAGATGCCAGTTCTCTTTCCTTTTTGGGTTTCCTTCAGTCCAAAGGTCAATAGGAACACAGAAAAGCTCAGTGTATTGGTTTGTAATTCCACTCCCACTGTGGCTCAATGGTACAATATATTCAGATCCTTGTCTCATTGAGTTCTTCAATCTTCAATCTTTGTCCCCTAAACACAGGCTTGTGTGAACATGCTATTAGCTAGCAGGGTTCAATTTCAGTATTAGGGGTTACATTCAGTTTCAAGCTCCTCACAGTTTTCTACACTGGGTATAATCTGGAACTGCTGCCAATTTTCTTTGAGGGCATTTTAGTATCATTATCTCAGTGCTTATGCTATTATCTCTGAAGTGTTGTTTTCCAGCGATTTTCTGCCTCTAAAAAGACAGGATGGTTTAGCTATTTTATCAATGAAATTTGAGCATGTAGTGTTGCTGATTCTTGTGATTTCATTTCTTTTGTTCCGCTACCTACCTGAGGAAATACTTTAATATTTCCTGTGAGAAGGCACCTTAAGGGAGCCCCTAACTGCTCAAAATGTGGTCCATAGAGGGACAGCCTGGGCGTCACCTGGGAGCTTGTTAAAGATGCTCAATCTTAGGCTCCAGAACGTAAGTGCTGATGTAGATCTGAATTGTAATAAGATCCATTCTTGTTTCACGAGCAAGGTAAAGTTCGAGGAGCAGTGATCTGGCCCACATCTGGTCTTCTAAGCAATTTTGAGAGGGATTTTAGAGCCTCTTTTTAATACTCCCAATAATAGAGATGCCACTCGTGTAAAATTTGCTGGACAGCTAAACTCTGCCTACTTATAATTTCTACACTTAGTCTTTATTTCATCTTTTTACAGCAAATGGAATAAGTCTAATATTACCCATCTAATATTTAAAGATAAATAACATTTCCCAACTCCTCACCTCCAATTCCTCCCTCTCCTTCTCTTGTCTCTCTTTCATTGCAGGTTGCTTACTCTTCCTTCATCCCTCCCTTTTATCTGTTTTCATGCTAAGCATTTATTTGCAGCCCTTCCCTACTTTACCTGGCTTCCAAACTTTTCAACATGACCATTCCTATTTTATTAATGGACTCTAGTTACCAACTTGTCAGTTTATTATATGTGTTGCAAAAAAAAGTGCAGGGGCTATTTAAAATTGTAGAACAGAGATCTACTGCTGCTGATTCTGAAATATTTAAAAGCATTCTCTTGGAGTCTACCAGGCCATGATAAGGAGGACCCAGTAAGTGATAATAGGGTTTCAGATGTGATTGTTAGGTAGAGTAGAAAAAAAGATGGAAAGTAGCTACTTAAATGAGAACTATGCTAAATAGTACTAAAGCTTCAGTACTAAAATATAGAATTACAATTTGAACTTCCATTAGCTACATTCACTACCTAATGCCATGTAAACAAGTAAAGTACTAAAGTAGGGTTTAGGCCATTCTTTTCAGATCTAGTGCGTTGCACTAAGATGATTAAATTAAGCTTCAGATTCAGGAAGCAGTTGGCCGGAACTCAGATATCTGTGTGAATCTGGGCCTGAATTTTTGCTGAGCAACTCCATAACCAGGGGCTCAGTATGTACGAGTGGTATCTTAATTTCTACGTAAAAGTCTGCTGTACACTTTTCATGTTCTGCATAAATCCATCATCCTGAAGTCCTAGGTTATATCACTTATCTTAACTGTTGGTTTATATTTGGCAAAATGTCGCTCAAAGAAATATCAATTGACAACACCACTTTAATATAGGAATGCTTCCTGATTTATAATTAGACTTTTCACATAGAAATAGCAGATATAATCTAAAAATTCTTAGTCTATTTTTTTACCCTCAAATACTCAAGCACTGCACTGGTGATTGATTGTAAAGAAGTATAAACAAATCAGGTTAGGTGATCAAGAAATGCTAAACATGCTTAACATCCACAAATGCAAGCAAGTTTTTTTTTTTTTTTTTTTTTTTTTTGAAATAGGGTCTCTCTCTGTCACCCAAGCTGGAGTGCAATGGCGTGATCTCGGCTCACTGTAACCCCCGCCTCACAGGTCCAAGCAATTCTCCTTCCTCAGCCTCTCAAGTAGTTGGTATTACAGGCGCCAGCCACCACACCCGGCTAATTTTTGTATTTTTAGTAGAGATGGGGTTTCACCATGTTGACCAGGCTGGTCTCAAACTCCTGACCTCAAGTGATCTGCCTGCCTTGGCCTCCCAAAGTGCTGGGATTACAGGCTTGAGCCACCATGCCCAGCCCACAAATGAAAGCAAGCTTAATGAATACCTTTAAGTGCTATATGTAGTACTAGATCTTCTAAAAATGTATACCAAACACATCAGCACACATTATTCAAATGTCTTTGATATGTCAGATGTTGGTCACTTAGAATGCTCCTGATCTTAGGAATATTATCAAGTATATTTTCATGATCATTTTGTACTTGTAATTTCTACAGCATTTTATGCTTACTCCAGAATTTGTTTTTTAACTTTAGGTATCTTTGTTTAGAGATTTAAAACCTGACTTTTGATGGAGTACCATATTGAAAAACATCTGAAAAATTTAAAAATTGCTTTCTTTATTTTATTTTATTTTGAGACGGAGTTTTACTCTCATTGCCCAGGCTGGAGTGCAATGGCATGATCTCAGCTCACTGTAACTTCCGCCTCCCAGGTTCAAGCAATTCTCCTGCCTCAGCCTCCTGAGTAGCTGGGACTACAGGTGCATGCCACCACACCCAGCTAAATTTTTTTCCTTTTTTTTTCTATTTTTTTTTTTTTTTTTCAGTAGAGACGGGATTTCACCATGTTGGCCAGGCTGATCTCGAACTCCTGACCTCAGGTGACCCACCCACCTTGGCCTCTCAAAGTGCTGGGATTACAGGCATAAGCCACTGTGCCCAGCGAAAATTGCTTTCTAGAAATTGTTTTAGTGGCAGAATAGTCATTTGCTCTTAGGTTGTCTTTGAGAAAAAATAAAATCTGTCATTGATTTGCTACTCATATTTTAGAATTGAAAATGAGTATAAAAAATGTGAGCTTATGGGAGTGTATTTATTGATCTATTGTAACTATTCAGACAAGGGGATATGCACTCTGTGATAGAAGACCCAAAAACCACACCGTATTTGAGAGGTTTTCTCACAAACAGGATCTAATCTTCCAAATTGTGTCTATAACTTCTAGAATTATCACAAATGTAGTTTATGGCCATGGGGGCAAAAGGAGATGGAGAGAGGCAAAATTTGGAGAGAGAAAGATGGAAAAAAACAGATGAGCACAATTTGCATACACGTTTTATAAATTCATAAAATTTTACTTTTTTGAAAATGCATGATTCTGTGAGAAGAATTTAGTCTTTTTTTATTACTTTATTTAATCTAAATCTAAAAAAGCCTTTCTGTTTTAAAGAGAGCATAAACTCCGATATACATAGAGTATATATATCCCATAGATATTTTGATTTTTTTTTAATTTAAAATACATTTCAAATTTTTCATATAGGCCATTCCACTGGGAAATAGTAAAACAACATGATCACTATAGATGTGGGTGTTTTGGTGAGGTCTAAGGATCAATTCCCTAATTGTGCTTTATCTAAGAATGGATAAAGTTTCATTTTCTATTTTGTGAACTGGAAGCAAAACTCACAAATATTATAACTGTGAAATTATGGGATTTTTAAAGTTAATGGCATCTATGGCATTGTTTATAAAATTCCAGTAGCCCTTCATAACTGCATATGGATAATCATTGGAAGAAGAAAATAAATATCTGAAAAAAACTGATACACTACAGGATAAACAGAATTGATTTCACTTCCCAACACTCTAGGTAGGGTGGATGGTATGCTTTATTGGATAGTAAGTAAATATTTTCTTCATTCCAATATATTTCTTTGTCCTCTTGAGACTCGCATTCCCCCCGCTAGGCATCCCCTGCCGTACACACTCTGGGAACTTGTTCTTTCACCTCAAAAGTCTTTTTTACCCCAATACTCATCTAAGCTGACCTATTGTATAGCTGGATCCAGAGCCTTTTCCGTTTTAGGCTGTTTGTCTGAGAAATAAATGCAAACACTCTTTTATAAAATTCATTTTTGTGCAGGAATTAACACCGATTCTGACAACAGCTAAAACAGCACATTGTAAACATTCCAGAAAAATCAAATAATATAAACCAAATTTAGAATTGTGAAATTTCCACCCCAGAAATTTGGATATGTGGAAGTAATAGCCACCAAAGAAAATCACAATGATAAAGCTTGATGTGGACTAAAAAAATACAATTTGCATGAAAAATAACTGACACGGAAAATAATTTCCATAAAGTGAAATGAAAATGTTTTGATGCCACATATGTAAAATTGATAATGAAATGGACTTGGCTAAGTGCAGTTGATTTTGGAATATACTTTATGAAAGTGTTTCTGCTGGGCCTGGTGGCTCACGCCTGTAATCCCAGCACTTTGGGAGGCTGAGGCGAGTGAATCACAAGGTCAGGAGTTTGAGACCAGCCTGGCCAACATGGTGAAACGCCGTCTCTACTAAAAATACAAAAAAAAAATTAGCTGGGTGTGATGGCGGGTGCCTGTAATCCCAGCTACTCAGGAGGCTGAGGCAGGAGAATTGCTTGAACCCAGGAGGCGGAGCTTGCAGTGAGCTGAGATCATGCCACTGCACTCCAGCCTGAGTGACAGTGCGAGACTCCATCTCAAAAAAAAAAAAAAAAAAAAAGTGTTTCAGTGCTTACATAATGTGATCTAAAAGGTTTTGTATCTATAAACATGTAGTTAAAATGTCCCCAAAATGGTGGGGTCAGAATACCCTTTCCTCTTAAGAGCTTAATGGGTTATTCTTCCCAGGGATACTTATGTCTTTGCAGAGCTCAGATTTGTTAAATGTGAGAGTTTAACAAAGTGAAAAGTTAACAGTGAAAATTCAACAGTGCCATCCCTGAGGACAGTTTCATCCACTGAGGAATGGAAACTTCGTATTTTGTTACCAGGAGAATGCTGGTCAATTCCCTTGCTACTCAGTCTACAAAACAGGAGCATCAGCATCACCTGGGGGCTTGCCAGACAGGCAGACTTTGTATCAAACCAAGTGTACTGAATCAGAATCTGCATTTTAACAAGATCCCTAGATGATTCTTATGTACAATAAAATTTGAGAAGGACTATTGTAGTCAAATGCTGTGTAAGTCAGGCTTCAACCATGAGACTTACATGGATTGTTTTCATTTCTGTTTATTTCAACTAATGACTGCATGGTGATGCCACCCACCTTTATGCTTGTTATGAGATACGTCTTTTGTTCTTCATTTGCTCAATTTTTTCACTTCGTTTATGAGGAAATACAAATGATATGATTTGAAAAGAAAACCTTGTCATCTGTTTCACAGCGGAGTTTTGTAGCGAGGATATTTATAGAATACGAGACACTGATGTTCCATGTGTCCTTGGTTGCGGTGTCTGATGTTTTTGTTGTTAATATCCACCCTTCCCTTGGTGTTTGAGCATCTCAAGTGTTCTTGCTGAGGCAGCAAGGAAAATGCAGTTCTGTGCCTCTGCAGGATGTTTTCCTGGTAATGACTATGATGCTAAGCCTCTATCCCTCTCAGTATTTATCAAATTTGGACACAAACTTCAGGAACAAAAATAGAATTTGGACCATGAGAGTTAAGCCACATTTGGTTAACCCATTTGGGGATCAGTGTAAACTGTCTTTTGTCACGTAGCAATTCCCTAGTATTTTCCCTCTTTTTCCATTACTCGTACATTCATCTAGGAGCCTGGCTGACTATTTTGGTCTCCAGTCCATTTACAGTGTTCCTTGGAATAACAGAAAGAGAGCCGTTCTAAGTCTTAGGAGGCTTAAGTTAGCACAGTGCCTGATAACACTGCAGCCATTCAATACATGTCACTTGCTTCCTCTCTTTTTTTCTTAATATTAATAACTAGATAGTCACTTTGATGTACTGTTTAGGTCTTCTATCTTTTACTTCTCTGCAAAATGAAAATTAGACTGAAAGATCATTCATGATCTATCTATATATGATCTTTCTGTCTTATTTTAATTTTGCATATATATATATATATTTCCATAGACCTGTTATGCATATTATTCATGGTACTTTTTAAGTTGGTATCTCCTAAGACAAGAGTCCCTTGGACTACCAGTTTCCAACATACATTTCTTAGGTACCATTCTGATTTGGGGGAAACTGAGTGAACAGGGATCAGTTTCCTTCTTGCCAACACTGTGCCCACTGTACATATTATGGTTCTTTATAAAATTTTGATTGGAAAAAGTTTCCAAGCTCTTACAAATAAGTGTACAAGACCAGCCTGCACAACACAGTAAGACTCTGTCTCTACAAAAAAATAAAATTTAAAAAATTAGCCAGGCATGGTGGCGTGTGCCTGTATCCTCGCTACTCAGGAGGATGAGGCAGGGAATTGCTTGAGCTTAGGAGTTCCTGGTTACAATGAGCTATGATTTTGCCACTGCCTTCTAGCGTGGACAACATAGCCAGATCCAGTCTCTAAAAATAGCAACAAGAATAACTGTGAGACCTGATTCTTTAAGAAGTTAAAAAATAATTAGTGCAGAGCAACTCAAAAACACTGTAATGGGAAGCAGTGTAACACATTTATGTGTGTGGCCTTTTCACTTCTGTGAAGTGAAAAAAATCAGAGAAGCATGGCTCCTAAAATGTCTTTTGAATGAATTAAGCCACTGGATACCTATATAAGTAGTATTGCTTCATTTTTTGAATTTCTACATAGATCTTTGTTTTTAGTTATTGCCTTAAAATTTCTGATTACTTTTCTCTCAGATGCCTTTATCCTATTTTGAATTTTTAAAGTGCTGTGTTTTATGCCATTCAGTTATGAAGTTATCACACACCAAACGCATTTAGCCTAAATGGTTGATAGAAATTTCTTCTTTCCAGGTTCATTTTAATGCAGTTATTTTTAACTACTATTACCTATTAAATGCCCCTTCTGGGCTAGGTACAGTGGCTCATGCCTGTAATCTCAGCACTTTGGGAGGCTGAGGCAGGAGGATCATTTGTGCCCAGGAGTTTGAGACCAGCGTGGGCAACATAAACAAGAACTCATCTCTATGAAAAATGAAATAAAAAAATTAGTGAAGTGTAGTGGCATATGCCCTTAGTCTCAGCTACTTGGGAGGCTGACGTGGAAGGATGGTTTGAGCCCAGGAGTTTGAGGCTGCAGTGAGCTGTGATCATGCTGTTGCACTCCAGCCTGGGTGACGCAGTGAGGCCCTATCTCAAAATAAATATAGGGCCTGGCGCGGTGGCTCATACCTGTAATCCCAGTGCTTTGGGAGGTTTCAGCAGGTGGATCACGAGTTTAGGAGTTCAAGACCAGCCTGGCCAACATGGTGAAACCCCGTCTCTACTAAAAATACAGAAACTTAGTGGGGCATGATGGTGCGCACCTGTAGTCCCAGGTACTCTGGAGGCTGAGGCAGGGGAATCACTTAAATCTGGGAGGTGGAGGTTGCAGTGAGCCAAGACTGCGCCACTGCACTCCAGCCTGGGCAACAGAGTGAGGTTCCGTCTCTAAATAAATAAATAAAGCCCCTTTTGGAGTTTATACTTCACTCATTTCTTACTGTAAAGGTTAAGAAAATCTATTTATAACCTATTTGTTCTGCTGAACATTAAACGCCCTGTGATTAAAAAGCCGAGTAAGTATTCACCAAGTGTTTCTTGATCAACGTTATGGGTCACTCCTAAATCCGCTGTATGTTCATGTCCATTTTGTCCATGGAAATGTAAACACAAGAGTAATTAAACACTATGACTCAAATTAAGAAAGGTGACCAGGCTGATGTCCGTCCTTGTGACTTCATGAGTAAAGTTTCCTATTTATCTTACTCCGTTAGGCTCCAACTTCACATAATAATAGCACCTGCCACCCGTAGATGCAGCAATGTTTCTGAAGGATATAGTCTTCTTTCTTCTCAGCAGTGTGGGGACAAAGGTCATGTTGCAGCAACATCCTGAGCTAAGCCTTTACTACCAACTGGATTCTACTTTGAAACTCAATCAGTTTTCCTTAAACAAGAAATCTGAGTTTCTGCGGAAGGAAAGAGAGTAATAGCCAGAAACGTCATGCCTCCAAAATTGGTGACTAAAGTGGCTTTCCCTCACATTTATCTTGCTTGAGTGAAACAAGATCATAGGTTTACCTCATTATTTTAAGAGTTATCTCATTTTGTAATTATTATTTAAATTCATACTCTGTAATAGGGAAGAAAACAATAAAATGTTGTCTTTCTTACAGGCATATCACAGGTGGGAGATAATTTACATCTGTTAAATATGATAATTTTTTCCTAAAGTTTCTTTACACCTTGAGTTAGCATTAAGATATTTAAGATGGCCTATTTTAGATTTATAGATTTTGTTGGAATTAGTGTAACCTTTTGGATCGTGAAGATATTTAGCAGTGGGGATTTCGAATAATTTATATCAAATCTTCTAGATGGTGACAAATTAATTATACTTTAAATAAGCCTTGATCATTCATCAGCCTTCAAGTTCAGTTCTATAGCTTTCAGCAGCATAGCTGACATATTATCCATTCATGTCATATGTCATCATGCAAACTTCGTGAATTATAACTGTAACATTAATTGGATAAAAGTTTTCTTGATGGGCGAGATTATTGATTAAATGGAGTAATTTGAAGAAAATAAAGCCCAATACAAATTGAGAAAAGAAAAAAAACACAGTCAACAATAGGATATATGTCAGCAACTGGTTTTATGGACACCGCTAAACTAAATCCCAAAGGTGTATTTTATTCCTGTGAAGAAAACTGAGTGCAAATAATGGAACAATTTAGCAGAAAACTTACAAGGTCATTTACCTAAGGGTTCTTTATGATGGAATTCCATTGTCAGAAAAAGGGGTTCATGAGTTTTTACCAATTTTCCTTAGGAGTTTTCAGAGCAAGTTTGAATGGAAGCAATAAAACATACCACCTTTATATAGCAAAAATATTTGTGTGCTAGAGATGGTAATGACTACATTACAATAAAGATTTTGAAAATGTCACTTTGTTTTTGTTTTCATCTTGATAATTTGTGTGAGACTGTAAATGCATCATTCTGTAATCTCATTGGCTGGATTGTAAAATCATTTCCCTTTAAAAGTTTTTCATTACATGTTAAACTGTAATGAAACTGTTAAAATTCTTTGACTATGGCTAAAAAGGAGCTAATTGCCATCACCAGTAAATTCATTCTACCTTTTGGGTATAAAATTCTCCTGATTAACTTTTTCTACCCTCTCAAGATTTCTGGAGATTCAGGATAATGGAGTTTTCTTGGATCTGGAGTTTGACAAAACCTAGTCCACATCCCAGTTCCTTCCACATTCTCTAGATGCACTAGTTGTAAAGAATTTGTCAGACCTATAAAACAGATGTCTATCAAATCAGGCATTTAAGTATGAGTTCAATGATTGATATCATTGCTCTTTTTTTTGCTGATAAATAGCAGTTAATTTGCAACTGATCAAGAGGTATTCAGGATGGTGAGTTTGGACTGCATGGCTCACTTCATGGACTCATTTATAATTTAAACAAGTATTTATTAGAGTTATTTCCCATTTACTAGTTATACTAGTAAAGTGATTTATTTATGGTTTATTCATAGTCTATTAATTACATACATTTCACAATAAGTAGCAAATAGTCATTGTAATAGTTTCCATAGTGTACTAATCTTACTCCTCTTTAAATTTCATCTGAAGTTTTGAATCTTCACAGAATTAGCTAGACATATATGTTACCCACTACAAATGACTTCTGAATCTCTTAACAAGGATGAATAAAAAGACCTAAAAAGTTAGCGTGGTGGGTACTCTCAAACTATTTTTTTTATTTGCATAACTTTCCTAAGTAAAAAATGTCTGGGAAAGGCAATGCCAAGAATCTCTTGGTAGGCAGGCATGCTCCACACATATACAGTAGGAGCCAAGCAGTCATTTATGGTAATTTCATTAAATGGAAGCTTGACATGCAAGGGAAAAAATTTTTGTTATGTGCATGTGACTATTTTTCAATAACCAAGTAAAACTAATATTAATAACATGCTAAATCAGCATATATTAATTTTTTTTCAGACTGGCCAAAAAAAAATGTTACTTCCAAGATTACTTAATGAATATTAAGATTGCTTATCTTTACCTTCCTTATCACTGCATCATGTGCTGCATCAGTTTTGTTATTGTTCTTTGTTCTGTTTTGATGTTTGCTGACTTGGAACATATGCTATTGTAACTACACCACAATCTCTCTTATATTTCACTACCATAACCTTGCAAGGGGTTAGGCAAACTTGGAGACGTGTCAGAAGAGCTTACCAAATTCATACGTTAGCCGTATTGCACAGCAGTACTGCAGAAATGAGTTGCAAATTCCAAGCAACATATTGAGTTTGTGATTTATTTGTTTTCTGGGCAGGCCCATTAATTGTTTTGCTGTGATGCTGCCCTAAATTGTAAATAGAAAGAGCAAGAAAATGAATTGTCACATTCTGTGCCTGTGTCTCTTACCACTTAGGATGACAAAAGCAGTTTCTTCTCCAACTGCAAGTGATAATGTAAAATATGATAATTAGGCTGGACCTAAACGTGTTGGTCAGTGTGTCTCAGAGATGCATTTCAGAATGACTTTAAATACATTGTACTAAGACTTTACTACCTGTAGGTTCTGGAGAGAATGTTATGACAGGAAAAAGGGAAATAATTCTTATTTCATGCCTATCATGTGTGCTTTCTTTCTTGAAAAAATGGAAAATGATGGCTTCCCCAAATTTCCAAACTGATTTTTCTAAATAGATTCGGAATGTTTATTATATTAATAAAAATAAGTATTTCTAGATTTTTACTAAAGGAGAATAAAAGAGAAGGTAAAAAAGGTAAAACTGACACATGGCGGAAAGTAGTTTGTCAGCTGAATGGACTCTTGGCACATTTTCATTAGTTCAAGTGGAATTTGAAATGGTTTGTCAGGACTCTTAACTTTGGCCCTAAAGGCACTTGGTGAAATACTGTTTTATTTTACTTGGTAAATAATAAGTATTTTAATGGAAGAATATTTTGGCTTTCACATCTACTCCCTTGGCAACAGCAATTTGAAGTCAGTACATGATACTGAATGCCATGAACGCTTAAGAAATTACCAAAATACCTTAAACTAAATTTCTTAGGTGAAAGTTGTTTCAAAGAACGATTGAGCCATTGTCACAGGAACCAATGCAGGAGGCTTTATAAAAACAAATTTTGGGTCAGGCGCGGTGGCTCACGCCTGTAATCCCAGCACTTTGGGAGGCCGAGGTGGGCAGATCACAAGGTCAGGAAATCGAGACCATCTTGGCTACCACGGTGAAACCCCGTCTCTACTAAAAATACAAAAATTAGCCCAGTGTGGCAGTGTGAGCCTGTAGTCCCAGCTACTCGGAGAGGCTGAGGCAGGAGAATGGCATGAACCCAGGAGGCGGAGCTTGCAGTGAGCAGAGATCACGCCACTGCACTCCGGCCTGGGCAACAGAGCGAGACTCCATCTCAAAAAAAAAAAAAATTGACCCTGATACCATGACTTTGAATCTTTTCCATTTCATCTTCACATTGTGAGTCATGATGAACTATTAATATAATGGCATATATAATGGTATATAATATTAATATACTGGCAATTTTTGAAGCCTTGTATTTGCTTTTTTTTACATATATATTTAAGTTTTGCAAAATTTTGGAAACAGGGAGCAAATAATTTTATATCTTGGAAAATAACCTGGGCCTGTCATATTAACCCACTGCTTATGAATGGCCCTAGTGTAACATGTCATTCACATTCTTGGGCAGCTTGTCACATGTCACAGAAAGCACTATAGACTTACATTGGATTTGACTCAAGAAACATGAATAAAGGTAAATGTGGATAGGTAGAAGATAATCAAATACTGGAACATTTATGGTGCTATCAAGTACATAAACACATTTATAAAGTGTTTTGGCCTCTGTACAATTTATGCGCCCTGGATTTTCCTAAAGAAGTTCCGCAGTAACTTACAAAAAATATGCTTTACAATGAATATGATAAACTCGAACTAGAAATAGTAAACCAAGAGCACTAACAGGAAGAGGAAAGAGATATATACGGTTATTGAGTGCGAAGTTTCCTGGCAACCCAAACAAAAAGGGATACAAATAAGGAACATCGTTATCCTTATTATAACTGAGGAAGTCCCTCAGCAGATGCCAAAGTTTTTCCTGGCAGAAATGTCTAAAAGATGTTCTTAATTTATTTAAGTAAGAGTTGCTTAGAAGCAAGTGAGTTTGAATTTGTCTGGTGCTTAAAAACAGTGCTATGGGTAGATTTATGTTTCCAAATTATAAGCTTTGGATTTTCTCAGTATTACTTTTATAAATGCCATCATATTATAAAGCGAGGATAATAAGCATCAAGTGGGTCACTTTGGTAGACTTAGTCCTTGTGGTTAATGAAGGCACATGTTGTCCTGCAGGCAGTATCGTGTCAAGCCAACCTGGATTCATACTGAGCTGTGTGTCCTTTGACAAGTTCTATGACTTCGGTGACTTTCAGTGATTTTTTGTTTCTGTAAAATAAGAACGCTCAATTACATAGTTATTAAGATTACATGATAAAATATATGTAAAAGAGCTAAGGTTATCACAGTGTTGTCTTAACCATTAACAGCTAAAGATGAAATAACCCCATTTTTATGCTTATTTTCCCTTCTTTTCACTAATTTCAACTTATATAATGGAGGAATAACACACACAAAAGAATGAATATAGTCGCAGAAATTATAACTGAAGTCTGGGCTTCTGACTCAGTTCCATTCTGCACACACTATTACAGCTGTTGGGTCTTACAGGAAATGAGTTATTATGGAGATAAAGGCTTCCAAAGCTGAGCATCTACCCTTTTGGAAACAAAATATATTGTCGATGCAAAAAAATAAAGGTAACTATTTATAATGAAAGTCAGTTTCAAACTGGATTGCAGCCTTCCTTGTTTTTAAAGGTGAATGTACCAAGCAAAAATAAACTCCTTTGTAGCAATTTAGAATCATCAGGTTTTATTCTGCTTCAATATAGAGCAAACTGAGTACTTTATGGTCCTTGAAAAGTTGGTCCTACACAAGTAGCCTCAGCGTCTTGTGCATTTGGTTATTTGGAGGTCAGTCTGTTCCATTTACCAGCCCTTGAAGCCCTTTTACCTCCCTCCAGCTTATTACATCTAATCTTCTTTGGACTCAAGATCAGATAACTAAGCTAACGTTAACTGTGAATAAAAGAAGAATCAACAGAATCTGGTCATCTAGATATCAAGTACCCGAGTTTTTAATACATGAACTCTGTGACTTCTCTCTTAGTTCTTTGGAGCTCCTTTTGACTTTTAATTGCTAGTTTTCACTGTGCTCCAAAAGGTGAAATGTTATTCTATTTTCCCCAGGAGCTATTAAAGACTGACAAGACATCAGGAGTACCCCACATGCACAAAGTTCAACATCATCAAAATTTTTGAATACTCAAATATTCAGTTATATTCACTAATAATTATAGCTCTCTTACTAAAGTTTACTTTGGATTATTCACAGGAGGTAACAGTTTATTTCTTGAAGAATTTGAGAGAAGGAAATTCTCATCTTTTTCTTGGTAGGTTTGCTCAAAGGTTTAGCAATACTTACCATTCAAACACTCTTTCTTATGTCTCACCTAGATGCCTCTTGGTAATATTCTGTTTCTTTTTTTTACTGGGTTTTATTCACAGTAAAAATGAAAGATATTTTAAAACAACCCCTAAAGCATTTTAAATTAACTATTAAATGTCTAAGTTTTATATTTCATTTTAACTAGCATACATTTAAATATTTCCTTGTCCATAGGCCATACTTCCTAGTACAAATAAAGGGGATGTTTTTATATCTCATCTGTTCTTCAACTCAAAACAGTAATTAAGTGCTTCCCAAATGGCAAACAAATTCTAAGGATGTAATAAACTGTACACTTCCCTGATATATTATGACAACAGAGTTTTTCATTTGTAAAGTTTGTTTATATTTCTTTATTGAAACCTTTATTGAAATTTCCATTAGGCAGTTAATTTACCTCTTTTCATTCGACTCTACTGTATAAGGCTCTGTATTCTATACAACAGTTGTTAATTAAGAAGCAGTGGTTCCACCTAATATTTCTGATGTGTTTGTAACATCCTGAATAGTATCTAGAATTCTTCTAGTTCTCTGCTAGCTAACATACATTGTTTTTCTGATCTGTGCTGAGCTCTGGAATCAAGGCTTTACATACATGATGTTACTATAATGATATAGTAACTCTCGAACACAGGTTAAATTATAATCCTCCTCTTGCAGATGAAGTAACTGGGGCCTGAGAGGTTAGGTAACTTGTATCACTTAGCTTAGTAGATGCGTGAGCTAAGATTGCACCCAGGCTGTGTGGACTTTCCGCTTTATGCCAATACTCTGAGTGGTGCTACTGACACAGGCCTATGGGTTTCGGTTGATGTCTGGGAGCAGAAAACTGCTAGCTATACCCATAATATTTCTTTCAGAAAGAGCAGTGGTTGATGCAGCCTTGGGCTCATTGCAATTTAACATAGGGATGGATTTCTTCACAATCTGTGAGTTTCCTCGGGAAGTGTTTCCCTACTCACCTAAATTGCATTATTACTCTCATGCAAATACCAGCAACTAATCTTGTATTTGCCCTTGATTTTAGGGTAATGAACTGAGGCACAGAAAACCACATAGCTCATTGTGTGGCTCACAGGGATGTGAAGTGGCCTAACCGAATTTACTCTTGGTGTTACCTGTAACTGTTTAAGTGGGTAGGCCTAAATTTTATACTATTAAGCACTAAATGAATATAAAATATGACTTTAAATGCCATCTATATGTGAAAAACTCCCAAAAATGTATTCAGAGCTCAGACTTCTCCCCAGAAATGCAGCCATACATGCCCAACTGTCCAGTTAGCAATTCCACTTAGGTGACCAATAGGCTTCTCTAACAAGCCAAAACCCATCTCACGGTTTTCCTTCCCAAACTGGCTCTTCTTGGAAGCTTTCCTAACTTAGTAAAAGTCAACTCTGATCTTCCAGTTGCTTAGGCCTAATGTCTCAAGTTATTCTCAAATTTCTTCCATTCTTTTCTTCATTCATGCCCTTCCCACCACAGTATAGCAAACAGCAAAGCCCACTGGTCTTAATTTCAAAATACAAGCTGTATCTCACCTCATTTCAGCACCTTCACTGCCACACCCTCGTGTAAGCACAGGTGTCTGTCACCTGGGACCTTGCAAATGCCTCCTAATTTGGTGTCTGGCTTCATCCCTTGCCCCTCTTCTTTTTCTTCTCAACTGACAACCTAAGGGGTCATGTCAAAATGTCATTCCTGTCCTCAAAACAACTCCAGTGACTTCCTGTCTCACATAGAGTAGTGCAAGGCTTATGCCATGGCTGGCGAGGTCTTACATCTTCTGTTCCCCACCTCCTCTGCCCCCAGACCTCGTCACTTTGCCCCAACCTCACCTGCTCTATTCACTGCCGCAGCTCTCAGCCCTTCTGTCTCCTCTGCTTCGATGCCCCTCCCTGGTGCACATGCTTGTTCCTTCCCCCTTCCTCAAAGGGGTTTTCCTCACAGTGAGTCCTCCTCATCCCACCCCAGCTAAAGGATCAAATCTTGTTCCATTTCTGACTTTATTTTTCCCCTTGAAAATTATCACAAATATATGTTTAGCATATCCCCATAATCAGTTGTCTGGGTTCCCACTGTCATGTAAGTTCTATGAAGGTAAAGACTTCTTTCTGCAACAGACCCTGTATGTCCAGGATGTAGAACATTCTGGAAAGTGGTGGGTTCTCAAATATTTGTTGAGAGAACAATGAACGATTACTGGGTGAGATTAATAATTCATCAGAAAATAATAACTATCCCCCTTTTTGCTTAAAATAAATGTTGTAGAAAGTGGTGTCTTTTCATTTTTAATACTTTGCCCATTTATTGTCCCTTATCCTAACAAGCAGGTGGTGTTATTCTTCACCCAAAATCAAGAATTATCATCTCCAATTTTTTTTGTGTGTGTTTGAGAAAGAGACTTACCCATTCGCCCAGGCTGGAGTGCAATGGTGCGATCTCAGCTCACTGCAACCTCTGCCTCCCGGGATCAAGCGATTCTCCCGCCTCAGCCTCCTGAGTAGCTGGGATTACAAGCACTTGCCGTCATGCCTGGCTACTTTTTTGTATTTTTGTAGCGACGGGGTTTCACCATGTTGGCCAGGCTGGTCTTGAACTCCTGACCTCAGGTATCTGCCTGCATTGGCCTCCCAAAGTGCTGGGATTACAGGCGTGAGCCACCACGCCCAGCCCATCCCCAATTTTTAAATGGAAAGGGATGCGACAGTTTTCTCCCTATTCAATACTCAGTTCCCTCTAATAAGTGTTGAACTATTTCTAGGTTGACTGACAGTTGTAAAGTTTAAATAATTCTTACTTTCTTTTATTTTAACATCACCTAGGGGCATTTATGTCAAAGACTAGCCTCTTGCTTTTTGTAAAAAGATCAGAGACTCTCTTAAGTAACCTGTAAAATACTGTTCACCATCCTTGGCAAAGGTAAAATTTAATAGTTCATAAGAGTTTTCAGAAGCAATGCAAATATTTTTAAATGATTTAACTTTAAGAGAAATGATAAAACATGGGTTATAGTCACTGTGGGAAAGAATCCACTGCACAGATCCCCTTTTTGAATGAGAGAGACTTTCTAGAAAATGGGCAGAGGACAGAGACCACCACATATGGGGAAGGAAGCAGAGTGAAAGCCATGTTTCTCTTTGACCTCCAAGAGACATTTCCATCAAGTTTAGGATTAGAGGTGAATATTAATATCCAAAGATAAACCTAAGTTCTGTTCCACAAACTAGGCAAAGATTTGTATTTTCTGAATGCAATTTGAGGTAAAACTAGAACAAATAATATGAAGCAAGAAAAAAAAGGCCAATAAAATCACAATTCTCCATAGTCTTTGAACAGTTTGGATTGTCTTTTAGAAAAAAAGTTTTGAAAAAAATCAAATATGATTTGACAATTTATATTTACAAAATAAATAAAAGGATCAAAAACACTTAGATGGCTGGGCAATGTGGCTAACACCTGTAATCCCAGCACTTTAGGAGGCTGAGGCTGGTGGATTGCTTGAGCTCAGGAGTTCCAGACCAGCCTGGGCAACATAGTGAGACCCCCATCACTACTAAAAATACAAAAAGTAGCCAGGTGTAGTGGCGCGTGCCTGTAATCGCAGCTACTCAGGTGGCTGAGGCAGGAGAACTGCTTGAACCCGGGAGGTGGTGGTTGCAGTGAACTGAGATTGTACCACTGCACTCCAGCCTGGGCGACAGAGTGAGACTCTGTCTCAAAAAATAAAAAATAAAAAAATAAATCACTTAGTTGATTCTCTGCTTTGTCACAGAAAATGTCACTGTGCATTATTTAACGTGTGCTCTGTAACCTGATCTTGAAGGAACTATAAGGTACATCGTTTTTTTTAGGCTCTTGTCTATCTTCTAGAATAGTTTTAATATTCTTTAAAATAGAAAATATAAGTATTGGGATAATTAGGATATAATTATTTGGATAATAAAAGTATTGGAAGGAGATTGGTATCAAATAACTGTTCATCATCCTATTGATATTTAATAGTTTATTTTTATAATCATTATGGAAATAGTGAATACTTTTTAAAGTAATGTAATTATTTATAATAATAAGAGAATTGTCAAGTTGTCATTGCTTCCCTAACACAGTATACAAAGGAAGAAGAAAACATTGATCCAATTCAGTCTTACATTGTGACTTTAGTATTCCAGCTAGATTGTAAAAGACAAAAGGTTAAAGATTATCTACTAATTCAGTTTCACTTTTGCTAGAGTTTAATATCACACATGTAATGAATCAAGTAATAGAAAGGAAGGACACTAGGGGAAGTCTGGGGGAAAATAATATCTTAGAAATTACTTATTAATTCATGTTCAATTCAATTTGTTTTTCACTGATGATAAAATCAAGTTCCTTTCTTGAGAACTCTTACAAATTTGTTTTTTTAGGAGATGTCAACCCAAAAGGTCACCTATTTTTTATATTAAAAACTATTTTTGGAAATTTTCAGAAATAAAAGATCACTAAGCCGAGAATCCAAACCCTTGACTTTATTGTGAAAGTAATTGTTAAATGTTACCTGTCTCAGTGATATTCTCTGGATTTCAATGATCTGCCTGTAGAACAAAAAGGTGAGGCTAAGCCTTCATGACTTTATATAAGATTTCCAGTGCCCTCTAATTGCTAGGAGTCCCACTCAAGAATATCCTTAGATAAGAAAAAAGAAGGGAGTGAAATGTAAATGTGTGTGTGTGTGTGTGTGTGTGTATAGTTGATGATAGCCTTTTATGACAAAAGAGTGGTCTGTATTAGTGTACAGCAAACATTTTCTGTATATTTAAGAATGGTGTGGCTGTATTCCAATAAAATTTTGTTTACAAAACAGGTAACAGATGGGATTTGGCCCATGGCTATAGTTTGCCAACCCCTCACTACATACGCTAATGAAGGTGTTAACTGGTTTAGCCCTTTGGATAGGCAATATTGAGGCCAAATCAGATTTTAGGTGAGTTCCTAGCCTTTGACACAGCAGTCTCACTTCTAGCTACTTATCCTAAGGGAATATTTGGACAAATACATAAAGATATTATCTGTAAGGACATTTATTGTAACAGTATTTATGACAGCAACACAATGAAAAGAAACTAAAAGCCTTTCAATAAGAAATAAATTATGTGTATTATAGTTTATTCCTACAGTAAGATACTACATATTCAGTAAATGATGTCACATATTTATATGTACTGATGTAGTATAATGTCCATAATACATCCTTAATTGGAAAGAAATAAGCTATAAAACATTAAGTATAATACTATTCTGGATTTGATGATAATCTCCAGATTATACGATTAGAAGTAATTTCATTTTCTTAAAACTCTATGATGTTTTTGTGTATATATATTGCTTTTATAACTAGAATAAAAAAATAGCAAAGGTATTTCAATTTGGGAAAAAATGTGTAACAATAAGCAGATTATTAAATTATGACGAAGCAGATACTTTCAATAAAATCCTAAAAATCTCATAGCCCTCTAAATAATCTTACATGTTGTTAATTTAGTTTTTTACCATGGGAATTCACACCCTTAGACTATCAAAGAAACAGGCATTTCAGCACTATGTTGAAGACAACCATCATGACACAAATTATTCAAAAAAGAAATAGTGTGTTGTATTTAACATTACAATTTAGGCTCCTCTCAGTTTGTCTTAAGAGAAAATAAAAGATGCTTCTTGTCGTCTTGTCTTTTTTTTTTTTTTTTTTTTTTTTTTTTTTTTTTTTACCATTGTAGCCACTGCCATTTGAGACATTTTGGAGTTTTTCTCAGATTCAGAGAAGAAAGTATCTCACAAGTTTGTTTGTTCATCCAACATTGTAATATGAGTTCTTCAGATTCCTAGAGAAAGCTCAAAGGCTGTCCAAATCCCCACAGCTGTGGCCATCTCTAGTCTTTTGATTTTTAACTATACAATGAAATTCTTATTATGAAATCTTCTTTTTTATGAATTATTTTTTAACATTTTTTAACATTTGTAATGTTAGTTTTTCTAAGGAAAACTTTGTTGTTAGCAGCAAATTTTTCCAGAATAAAATGCGGACAAATCAATATCTTTTTAAAAAGGCTTTATTTAGTGTTTTATATGTTGCTGGCACTGTTTGACGAGATGGGTTTGTGTGTGTGTGTGTGTGTGTTTCACATGAAATATGCACATACACATTTATTTTTTAATTTAGCTCCTTTAGCTCATTTAATCTTCATGACAACCCTAGAAGGTACATTTACATTATCATAAATTATCATTCATTTTATGGAACAGAATGAGGCATAGAGGGGTAAAGTATATTGCAAAAACGTACACAGCTAGTAGGTGGCAGAGCTAGGATTCAAGCCCCTGTAGGTTGTGGTATAAACATTTCCCTCAACTGCCTCACAACACTTGCTATGTAGCCTCCACAACTGTATGACTCTAACTGATGAGATACGTACACATGAAAAATGGTTAAGAGGCCATATACAGCAAAAAAGTTTGTGCTGTAAGACTGCTTATATGCATCTAAAAAAAAACAAACAAAAACACTGATGTGCTTACCTTAAAATAAACTTGAGATTTTATTACAGTTCTGGAAGAAAAAATTGTTTTTTCACAGACCTGAGCTAAATTTTTGACAATGTATAAATATGTATGAGGGCTAGTAGCACAGTGGGGATGCCTTGCAAGTGTAAGTTTTGCTAGTCTATGATTGCATTGGGCTGGGATACAGAAATTGCTACTTAGGAACACTCAAGAGATGTTTGGTTTTTTTTTTTTTATTTTTATTTTTTTGAGATGGAGTCTTGCTCTGTCGCCCAGGCTGGAGTGCAGTGGCGCAATCTCGGCTCACTGCAAGCTCTGCCTCCCGGGTTCACGCCATTCTCCTGCCTCAGCCTCTCCGAGTAGCTGGGACTACAGGCGCCCGCCACCACGTCCGGCCAATTTTTTGTATTTTTTAGTAGAGACGGGGTTTCACCGTGGTCTCGATCTGAGATGTTTGGTTTTTTGAGTAGACTCATTCCACCTTGGAATTCAAGGTGTTTTAAGAGACTTTGGCACCTCTTTCCTACCTGAATCAGACATAATTGATGACAGCAAGTCTATAACACCTGTAGACGTGGAATCTCTCTAGAAATCATACAAAATGTCTTCTGGTAACAATAAATTATGCTTTATTTAGACCTCAATATGTTATTGTTTTATCTTTTATATTATTACTGTATTTTTTAGAGACAGGGTCCCACTGGTCACCCAGGCTGGAGTGCAGTAGCACAATCATAGCACACTATAACCCAGAACTCCTGGGCGCAAGGGATCCTCCCACCTCAGCCTTTCGAGTAGCTGGGACTACAGGCACATCACCATACCTGGCTAATTTTTGTAGAGACAGTGTCTAGCTATGTTGTCCAGGCTGGTTGTGAACTCTTGGCCACAAGCAATCCTCCTGCCTCAGCTTCCCAAAGCACTGGAATTATATACCCCCTTTAAATTTTGCAGAGAATTTGCCCTTCTTCATCCTAAATGACATTCAGAAAGTCATCAAATTACTGTGGGTGACAATTATCATTATCATTCATTATCACTATTCACCAATACATTGTAGGTAGTAACTTGCTTCTCACTTTCAGAAAGATCTTGAGCGGTTGGTCTACCATTACTCTTCTATCAATCAGTTGCATTAACCAACTGGAAAATAAACAAAATCCTCCCCCCCACCCCACCATTATTATAAGCTCCACTAGCAAAGACAAGAGGAAAGAAAATAGAAGTATCCAATCCTTAATAGTATTATTTATATTTAAATTTTTCATATTGCTAAGGGATATTTTCTAATTCAGGGGATTCACTGGCCATAATTACATGCACAAATAGCTAAACAGACTCCAAATGAAAATTTTTTTTAAAATATATTTTTTAAGGAAAGACTTGTTATTTCTTAGTCCAAGTCTTTTCAGAGAATAGTCTGTATAGATCTGCTAGGAGCAGAGTCAGGTCATACTAAATTCAGTTGATTGATAAGCTTGTTTGTGGATTGATTTTTTTTTTTTTTTTTTTTTTGACAGAGTCTCATTCTGTTTTCCAGGCTGGAGTGCAGTGGCACAATCTCAGTTCACACAACCTCCGTCTTCTCATGTCTCAGCCTCCTGAGTAGCTTGGATTACAGGCATGAACCACCACCCCTGGCTAATTTTTGTATTATTAGTATAGATGGGGTTTTCTATGTTGGCCAAGGCTGGTCTCGAACTTCTGACCTCAAGTGATCTGCCTGCCTCAGCCTCCCAAACTGCAATGAGGATTATAGGTGTGAGCCACAGCACCAAGACAGACTGAAATTTTTCTTAGGAAAAGAATCCATCCATAAAAAGTTAATGAAGGTGACCAGGCACCGTGGCCTGTAGCCCCAGTGCTTGGGAGGCCAAGGCAGGAAGATTGCTGGAGGGCAGGAGTTTGAGACCAGCATGGTCAAAATAGTGAGACCCTTGACTCTGCAAAATAGAAATAAAAAAAATTAGCCGGGCTTGGTGGCATGCCTGTTGGTCTAGCTACTCAGGAGGCTCAGGTGGGAAGATCTCTTGAGCCCAGGAGTTCAAAGTTACAATGATCTATGATTGCACCAGTGTACTCTAGCCTGGGTGACAGAGTGAGACTCTGTCTCTTTAAAACAAAAATCAAAGTTAATGAAGGATGTAAGTAGGAATGCTTATAAAGTTTATTAAAATAAATATATATGATATATGATTAAACATAAAATATAAAGAAAACAAAATTACAAATAAAAACAATAACAACAATACTTTATAAGAAAAAGGAAAACTGTATTGAACCTGAAAACCAAGCAGGCTTCTATAGACTTACTGTCAAATATCACATGCTGGCTTCCAAAAAAGTCACCTAGTATTAAAGCTTCAAGTCACCCAGTGCATGTAACCTCTCTCCAGTCCTCAACATCCAACTCTTCATTCTGTAACCACTACCCAGAGAAGAAGTCCCCTCAGTTTACCAAGCAAACTCTTTACCCAATATTTCTACCACCAAGAATATAGAAAAAACAAGATGCCAAGCTTAAGGAAGAGAATTTTGGCTAGTAATTGTTATTTTCACAGTAAACGTAATTCTCAGATGTAAAAGTGGTAAAACAGAATGAAAATTATTATAAATTTGAGCAAGTTTTTTCTTTTGAATAAAAAATCACCAACAAAAATAAGGAAGAAAACAAAGATGTGTAATCAAGCCCAAATTTTCCTTTTTCCCTCCTACTTCTGTTTTTTTTTTTTTTTTTTTTTCCATCCATCTACATTCCACCCTCACATCTATACTTACATCTTCCTTATGGCTCACTTGAATTTTCTTTCTTTCCTTCTATATTTTTCTCCTCCTTTTTTCCTAGTTCTTTCTATTGCCAATATTTGTGCCTTCTTTGTGTTTCTTAGCTGCATCTGAAATTGTACTGGTGGCAGACGCAAAATTTAGAGATGAATAATATATTTGTGCTGTGTTTACAGAAGAAGGTGAGCTAGGACAAAGACTACTTTTGGTCCTCTATTCCTGGTCATTTTGGGCTCAGAGAAAAATCAAAGAAAAGAAATACAATTGGATTGATTTTTTTTTTTTTTTTTTTTTTTCTGAGATGGAATCTCACTCTGTGGCCCAGGCTGGAGTACAGTGATCTCATCTCACTCCAACCTCTGCCTCCTGGGTTCAAGCAACTCTCCTGTCTCAGCCTCCCGAATAGTTGAGACTACAGGCGCCCACCACCACGTCCAGCTAATTTTTGTATTTTTAGTAGAGATGGGGTTTCACTTTATTGGTCAGGCTGGTCTCGAACTTCTGACCTCAGGTGATTCGCTCGCTTCAGCCTCCCAAAGTGCTGGGATTACAGGCATGAGCCACCTTGGATTGATTTTTAAAAACATTAACCAGAAAAAATATTTTAAGCTAGCAGGAATATATGGAATGCTTAACAAGGCTGGCAGCTATGCTAGTCCACAGAGAAAAAAAAAATCTAATATATGGTTCTTGGACTTAAGGTAGCAAAATATTTTTTTCTAGCTTTACGTGACCCAACAACCAAGTTCCCTGGCAGATGGTCATATTATATACTACTCTCTTGTCCTATTGCTTATTCTGTGCTTGTCCTTGCTCTTATATATATATATTGGCATTAAAAAAAAAAAAAAAAAAAACAACCAAACATAAAATTAATCAGCTCTGGTGGTGTCAGTTCTCATTTCCAAACATTCACTGCTTCTCCCTTGCTCCAAAGTAAAATGGAAACATCTAACTTGGCAGTTGAAGCTCTCAAATATCTGATCTCATTCTTCCTTTCCTACATTAAGCTCCATTGGTTCTGTTTTAGTTAGGACAGCATAGGCTTTGCAGCAGTAACATTTCAGTTTTTTTCTGTGAATTCAAGGAACATTTATTTCTCACCAACACAAAGTTGTATCAGCAGATACTCCCTTCCATCTGGTAAGTCAGACAGTGAAGTTCTCTCCACTTTGTAATGTTACATTTCATAGGGCTGCCAGATTTATAAAATATAGGATGCTCAATTAAATTTGAATTTCAAGTAGACACAATGTTTTTAGTATAAGTATGTCCCATGCAATATTTGGCACATATTTATACTGAAAAGTAGTGGCCGGGCGCGGTGGCTCACGCTTGTAATCCCAGCACTTTGGGAGGCCGAGGTGGGCGGATCACGAGGTCAGGAGATCGAGACCACAGTGAAACCCCGTTTCTACTAAAAATACAAAAAATTAGCCGGGCGTGGTGGCGGGCGCCTGTAGTCCCAGCTACTCGGAGAGGCTGAGGCAGGAGAATGGCGTGAACCCAGGTGGCAGAGCTTGCAGTGAGCCGAGATCGCTTCACTGCACTCCTGCCTGGGCGACAGAGCAAGACTCCGTCTCAAAAACAAAAACAAAAAAATGCAACAACAACAAAAAAAGAAAAGTAGTTATTGCTCATCTAAAGTTCAATGTTTTAGAAAAATGATTTAGTGTAATAATAGTATAAAAAGTTTTCAGTATTCAAATAGTATAATAGTAAAATAATTTAGCATGTAGTGTATAATATTTATAATATAACATAAGACTATTATATAGTTTATAATATAGTATAATATATAGTATACAGTATTATAGTGTAATAGTGTAATAATTTTATATAATAATTTTTGGTATAAATCTGTTCCATGCAATATTTGGGACATACTTACACAAAATTTTTTTGGTGTTTATCTGAAATTTAAGTTTAAATGGGAGCCCTGTGTTTTATCTGCAAACCCTGCTTATTTTGGCAAGTGTAGTTCAAGGTTACAGCCTCCAAGAGAATAAAGAAATGGAGCGTCACTGACACTTTATCTACGTTGGCCCAGAAGCAGCACACATCACTTCTGCTCACAGTCCTTTGGACAGAACTGGTCACATGGCCTAAGTATAACTGCAATGAAGACTGGGAATTTAAGGCAGATCATGGAGAAGTGGTGTCCACTGAAGTCTCTGCTACATTCTCTCTATGACATTTACACATCAAGAGAGTGATTACTTGGCAGTAGAGAGATCTGGGAGTTCTATGGAGATTTAAAGAAAGAAACTATCTTTCACGTAAGATGCTATCATGGAAATGGAATTTAAGCCTTGATGGGCAGGTAGGAAGAAGTAAAATAACATAAACATTGTCATGGAGGTAAGAAAGGCAGAACATAGAAATGAAGTGAATATTTTTCTGATCACATTTTGATTGACAAATAGATCTTTTGAGATTTGTCCATCATCTCTATTCTCATCCTATTAAAAAGAGAATTTAATTTTAGATTGACAGATGATGTCCTTGAAGATGATCAGGAAACATGGGAGAGAGCATTGCAGATTACAGATAAATTTGTCAGGAGAGTTACAATACATAACAAAGTAAGACAGTAAGCCCCAAATTAGATGTATTTGCTTACGCTTTCATCCATAAAAACCAGGGAAGATCTTGTCAGATGAACAAATCTGAAGTTCTTGGAAGTTTTGGGTAAATGCTTTAAAAATTAGAAAAATACAATAGGGATAAAGAAAATAAGGCCGGGCGCGGTGGCTCACGCTTGTAATCCCAGCACTTTGGGAGGCCGAGGCAGGGGGATCACGAGGTCAGGAGATCGAGACCACAGTGAAACCCCGTCTCTACTAAAAATATAAAAAAATTAGCCGGGCGTGGTGGCGGGCGCCTGTAGTCCCAGCTACTCGGAGAGGCTGAGGCAGGAGAATGGCGTGAACCCGGGAGGCGGAGCTTGCAGTGAGCCGAGATTGCGCCACTGCACTCCAGCCTGGCGACAGAGCGAGACTCCGTCTCAAAAAAAAAAAAAAAAAAGAAAAAATAATCAGGCTCAATTGTATGTAAGGTCTTTCTTGCATATTCATCGTAAATTCAGCAATTCATAAGTGGCAAATTTTCACTACAGGACGTATGTCTTGTTCTTATTGAAATGTGAGAGGAATAATATGGAAGATGCTAGGAAAAAACATATTTTACTTTGTGAAAAATTTAAAAGGTAATCTGACAATTCAAATGTGAAGAGTATCCATATCTATCTTTTTGTTTCTGGAAACATTCAGTGTACCAACATAAAGTAAAAGGAATTATCATCACGGACACCTTATAAAACGTACATGTCAGTTTATCCTGTGAACACAGGCCCTTTGCTCCTGGAAAAGAAAGATAGAAAGGTTTGCCTTCCCATTCACTGCTGCAGATGCAGTACCTGCTGAACCTAATGTTAGTTTGTCTTAGTAAGATGTATTTGCAATCTTCACAAATAAAAATTGTTCTAACTCACAAATGCTGAAAAAAAAGGGAACACTGCATGACAAATTTACTTCAAGATTAAATGCAAATTTGAACCAGGAGTGTATTTCAGGGATTAATTGATGGAATTCTGAAAATCAAGTTTAAAAATAAAAATATTGACACAGCAAACCATGGCTTTTGGAGGTGAAAGGAATGTTTACTCTTGCTGAAGTTCGTTGGCAAATCTCCTCAGAACATCATGAAGAAAACATATTTCAGGACTCAGGAGTATGTTATCTTGATGTTTCACATTCCTGCCCCTTTGGGAAGTTGCAGGTATTATTCCAGAGTCTCGGGAGATTTGCTCTAAGATCTAAACTGCCACACTCTCCCTTTCTGAACTAGACATCCATAGTCAGGGTATGTATTTTAAGAATGCATGTCTTTAATGAAAACAATCTTTGTACTCTAGAATCTTCCCCGCAGCCTGAGTCTGAAAATGGCCTCGTCTTCTTTTCATTTGATTTTTACAATCCAAGAAGTGTTCAGAGAAAGTGCTATATTTCTCTTTAAAGCACACTGAGCATAAAGTTAATTGGTAATAAAATGCATCAACCGTCTTCTCTAATCAAAAAGTGAATAGCAGTAGCATTATTCTGATGGTTTCTCATTGAGCTTTTCCTTCTTCACAACTTTTATTGGATATTGACTGAAGAAAATAAAATAAAAAAATATAATCACAATGCTCAACACCTCAGAACTGAAGGGTTTTGTTAATATCTAAGACATTATAACACCAAATGGAAATGGTGCACACAAAATATATGCATTCTCTTTGCTTGTTCAACTTCTTAGGGCATTACACTCTAGAGTTAGTAAAATGTATCTCTAGATAGTATCTGGGTAGTAAATGGTATCTCTAAATACTGTCTAGAGATAGTAAATGGTAGAAGTTCAATGAAGCTATATGACCCTGAGTTAGTTCAAAACCTTGTTCTGCCTCTAACTATATAACCCTGGGTAGGTTAACTTACTACTCTAATCTCAGTCTGCAACCTGCAAATAGGGCTGAAAGTGAATAGTATCAGCCTCATAGGCAGTTTTGAGCATTAAGTACGTTAATATCTGTGAATTGCTTGGCTCTTTCTGTGTCTTGCACATAAGTTCTTAGAAAACATGAAAGCGTATTGCTTTTATTCCCAAGTTACTAAGGTGTATGTTAGAAACATTTTTCCTATATATGATTATTTTCAACTTTCTAGGTTTTAGGCAGATTTAGTTATAAATACTGTTCTAAGGTCAAGTTTCCTGGGAAACAGGCTATGAGGCAGAGATTTGCAATTGAAGTTTATTATGGAGTGTAATTTGGATCAACAGTAGTAGCAGAGAGTGAAGGAATCAGGAACCAGCAGAAGGAGAGGCTGAGCTGTCACAATATCTCACAATCCGTTGATCTGATGAGTTGGAATGGCTCTTAAGGTTGTCCCAGTTTAGACAGAGGGGATCAGGTCTTTTTACACCCCTCACATTGATGAGCCCTTGAATGCAAGATGCAGCTCTGGATGGGAAGGGGAATAATCTTGGGCCAGGTGGCTCTTTTGGGCTGAGGGTACTGCCCAGATGGTGACTCATCTGGCAGCTGGCAATCACCAAAACCATCAAGAGCTGGAAGAATGAGTGTCCAGTCCCGAACAGGGCACCTAGTGATGCACCAGTGTACCATCACATGTGCATGTATAATATTATTTGCATTCATTATGAATGTCTCGATTTGTTTTGTAATAGATCTCCCAGGCTCAGATTGAGAAAAACATAAAACAATTTTTATTACAATACCAAAATTAACTGGCTAATTAAAAAAAAAAAAAACATTTTCCTAGGCATTTGCCTCCTTATCTCCTGAAAGATACACTGTGTGAATTTGAATGTTTTAGCTTGTCATCTTGTAAGTGTGGATACAGTCTTTGAATTTGTGAGTTAATGTTTGAACATTTTATAATTACTGTAACCTTCTTCCAAATCTAGCTTCCTATGAGCCTTTTGTTTTCATTTTTCATGGCATAGGTAGCATTATAAGAAAAATAAGTGGACTTTTAAATGAAACTTCATTATTCCATATTAAGATATCAACTGTATTTATTTTTTCTAATTACCACATTCTTCTTCCTAATATGCTAATGTACCTTATACAGGCATATTTATAGTATGTAGTTTACATTAGTTTTTATTTAACTTAACATTACATCCTAAATATTTTCATGTGATTAATTTTTACAATAGTAATTCTAATAGAAGCACAAGAGTCCAATGAATTGATGTGCTATCTATTGCTTAACTATTCTCTTAGCCTTTGGCTTTTAGCCTGTTACCAGGTTTTGCCTACAAAATCATACTATAAGTTATAAATTTTCTAACTCAGCAATTCAGTTAGATTCACTAAGCAGTAGCAGTCAATGCTGGCTCATGTTATTAAAAGGAGGCAGACATAACAAACATAAAACTTAATCTTTCCCTCAAATTACTTATGAATGAAAATGAGAGACTTATTTACTATAAATGGAAGTAAATAAGTATCCACAAAATTAAACATGACCAGTGATATGCTGGAGCAGAGATAGGAGCAATTATTTCTAATTGTGCAAGAAGAAAAAGGCTTCACAGAGGAGGCAGGTTTTAAGCTAGGCTTTTCAGGATGTGTAAAATTTAGACAAGGAAAAAGGATGATCAGGGCATTTTGAGCTAAAATAAAAGTAACAGCAAGATAAAAGGATATAAAAGTAATTTACAGATATAAGAAACTATGAGTCATATGGTATGGGTGGCTTATATGAGATGAAGAGGTGACAGGAAAGAATAATTTACGGTCATATATTCCAGGAACTTGACCTCCATGCTATAAAGAGTTTCAATTCCTCTGTAAGCAAAAATATAATTTTTTGAACAGAATAGGGCCATGATTAGATTAGTGCTTCAGAAGAAAGATGGTTGCACTGATATGAAGCAAGGTAGAAGATTTATATCCTTGTTAGAAAGATATTGCCCCAGTTCAAGGAAAGTTTATTAACTTATTCTTTTATTTTTTGTTCTTTCCTTCATTCATAATTCATGAGTATATAATCACCTTGGCAGGGTGTTAGACCTTGGGGCTATTAAGATAAAAATCAATATCTATTTAAAATTATACATTTGTTCAACAAATATAAATTGAGCGCCTACTTTGTGCTAGATGAATGAATCAGAGCAGAATTTACTTCAGTCATTGACCTTAAGTTCTAAGTCTGAATCGTGCATAGCACTTGGTGATTACAGGCCAATGTGTTAGAGATACGAATAGAACACTAAAGTCCTTCACTATGTGACGTTTCGCAGAAGAGATTATACAGACCCTCTAAATGATCCTTCATCCCAACTGTTCTCTTCAATGAAGCATTTCTGTTTGCTTATATTTCCCCTCTTATCTACAAACAGAAACAAAGTCGAAATCTGGAAACCCAAACTTAAATCATACAGTATGAAAGCCAAGTAATCTGTCTGCTTGAGGATCTAGAATGAATTAGAATACTTTGAGACCTTTCATGCTGTGTTGCTGAGTTTATTGAAACATTTCTACTTTTGTGAGAAATCAAGGTGCAAGAAATCAAGCAATCAAAATGCAAAATAGAATCTCAAGAAATCAAAATGCACATCCAGTAGCAAAAATCTCAGGAATTTATTGAGATTCTGTTGTGCATTCCTAGTCTAAGGTGGAATTTGCTTCTGTCTCCTGCTCCTCCCATCTGTGGATTGCCCTCAACTTTGTTCTCACTCAGAAATACACCAGGATACCATGCTATTGTTACTCTATCACTTAGGTTTCATAATCATGAATCAACCAATGCTCAAAAGAAAACTGCTCTGAGAAAAGACATATTTCAAAAGCCATTTTCAGAGCTAATGTAGTAATAGTAATTCACTCGTATATATTACCTGCTACAGCTAAATCAAATGCTTGATAAAATATAAGAAAGCTCAAACCAGATTACATTTGAAATATATCATTTGGGAAAACATGTTTTAATTTGAAGACACATTGAAAGTGATTAGCTACATTAAAGATTTCAAAATATGCCTTGTATTATTCTGCCATATCGTAAGTGGTCTATCAGCTACAATAAAGTTAAAAAAAAAAGCTTATATGCAGGTAAATCATCTTTTGCTTTGAAAAGACAAAATTATTTCTCAAAATTATTTTCTAATTAATGTAACTTTATTTGATAGGTCAAGGCAGGATTTAACTACCTTTCTGTTGGTGTAATTAGCTTCCCATGTCTCTGGAGGAGCTAAGTAGGTACAGATAAGAAAATGAACAAGGTAAGCCAGGCGCGATGGCTCACGCCTGTAATCCCAGCACTTTGGGAGGCCAAGGCAGGCGGATCACGAGGTCAGGAGATTGAGACCATCCTGGCTAACACGGTGAAACCCCATCTCTACTAAAAATATAAAAAGTTAGTCGGGCGTAGTGGCGGGCACCAGTAGTCCCAGCTGCTTGGGAGGCTGAGGCAGGAGAATGGCATGAACCCGGAAGGTGGAGGTTGCAGTGAGCCGAGATCACGCCACTGCACTCCAGCCTGGACGACAGAGAGGGACTCCGTCTCAAAAAAAAAAAAAAAAAAAGAAAATGAATGAACAAGGTATTTAGAGAAGATACTCTCAGTGCTCTGCACAGATCCCCTTGAACACCTTTTATGTCTTCTGTGAGCCCCTCCCCAGACTTCAGTGTATTTCTGTTTCCAATTGGTAGCACCTGTGACTCTTCTTCCTAGGGCAATTCTTAGGTTACTGGAGCTGCTTTGCCTGTAGACACACAGAGCCAAGAGCCTCTAGAAGTCCAAGCACCTCTTTCTTTCCCAGCAGTGGCTCATAATGACTGTCTACTGCCTGAATATGAAAGCTCAGCCTCCTGGCTTGGGTTGGGAAAAACTTTGAGGCATGACTTACACTTTACAGCTCCCTGCAAAGTTAGGCCAAAATCACCCTCCATGAAACTTTGAAAGTGTACCCTTGCTGGACTGCTTCTCTTTCTCTGTCTATTTCTTTCTGTCACTCAAAGTAGGTTTTCCTGGAAGTATTTCCTTAATAAATAGCTTTAATATAAATAATTTGTTTCAGGGTATGCTTCCAGGGAAGTCTGAGAAAGTATTTCTGCTTAAGACATCTTTTTCCTGTACTCCACATTTTGCAGATATATTCTGAGTTAATAAATCTTCTAAGCTGTGTAAATATACCCTCAGAGAGAGAAGAATAACAAAACAGAACATTCCCAACAAACTAAAATGACCACAGATCCAGTAACTAAGATTCAACAACCAGACTGCCTGTGTGTATGTTGTTTTTCAAGGTAGCCAAGGCATCGTGAGCATCTCTACCAATGTCATTCTTTCCATACCCAAAGGAGTGCAATTCCAAGATGTTGAAACTACTGAGACCAAGCTCTGGCTGGAGGTCTAGTTTCCACAAGTAAGACGCTTAGGTAGCAAGATAGAAAGGGAGCCTTAGTAGAAGCGTTTGCTTGGAACGAAGGATTTTAATGTGTTTGATTGGTTCAGAGATCAGATGCAGAGCAGAGGCTAGAAGAGCAAACCACTGTTCAGGATACTCACACAAAGTGACTGACACTGGAGCTGATCTAGCTGCAGTTCAGCTACAAATCTGATTGGGATTTTAATCCAGATATTTAGAGCATACAGGTGACTTAAAGGAAACCTACTAACCCTGTCTATTTATAAAAACCAAGTCTGGGTAATTTTTCTCCTAATTTTGGATAAATGGTAAATAAACAAAAAAAAATAGTACCCTATGAAAGCCATCCAGCAACAAAAATGAAAAGGAACAATGTCCTGAAGACAAGAGGAAGAGCAGACCTCTGAAGATTATTTATAACAGGAACCAGAGAAAATTTAAAAGACTGTTTATCATACTTAATCTGATTTAAGAAGTCATTGCTTTTAGTAAACAGGAAAAGAAAGCCACAAAATAGACAAGCTGAGATAAAGGGACAACAGGAAGAGATGAAAAGAAGACAGGATATGAGGCCAAGGCAACAAGCTGGGATGAAATGGGAGCTCACAGTGAGATAAAGGAGGTGCCGAGGGAGTCCAGCAGAAATTCAAAATTAAAATCATTTTCATGTCAATTCCTCCATACACATACACATCCCATAACGGCACATAGAAGAACAGAAGAAAGTAATAGTAGATATACAGGACAAATGAAGGAGATACAAACTAAAAATTTTGAGTTTCTAGAAAGAAACTAGATTAACTGTAACAGAAGTAGTAATTAAAGATACAGTTGAAGAAACCTGTCCTAAACTGGGGGGTTGAAGAGGAAAGGGGTGGGGGAACTAGCAATGCAGATTACAGGGGCTGACGATGATCCAGGCAACATTATTTAAAGGACAATTAGACATATATCCTGATATTTTTAAATTATAAGAAAATAGATTGAGATGCATTGAGAAACAAAAATACAAGTTATCTATAAAGCAATTAATATTTACTTGGCCCCATAGAATAACTTGCAGCACTAAATTTCAAAGAATGATTAAGCAGCTTTAGAGTAGTGTTCATTCATTCGACAAATACCCTTCTAGTGTGTGCCCAGCATTGTGCTGGGTACTGAAAATATAATAATGTAAACTCTTAGAACCTGAAATGATCTGTATATGGACTTAAAGGTAATTAGTCTTCACAATTACATAAAAGGTTTATGTAAAGGTATAAGCATCACAACTATTTATATGCTGGGGTCTCCCCTGCAGTTTCTGACTCAGTAGGTCCAGGACAGATTCCAATAATTTGCATTTCTAAGTTCCCAGGTGATGCTGATGTAGCTAGTACAGGAATCACACACTGAGAACCACTGATCTGCATTAACAAAAATTTGCGAGGGAATAGAACAGAAATGTTCCACTGCAGTGGAATTGTTACATTATTTTAGTCACTGAAATGAACAGCCTTAAAGATTATTTAATACTGTATAAAAATCACAATCACACAATATTGCATAGATAAATGAGTGTGTGAGACTTGACATATTAAGCTCTTTACAGAAAGTGGTTAAAAAAGGAAGCGATAGCTATCCAATAAACAAAGATCGTGAGGAAATCCACAAATTGTTGACAGTGATTATCTCTAGACTATGTCCTTATAGTTAAATATTTTCATCTTTTTACCTTTCTGTATTTTCTAAATAATTGTACATTAATTTTATATTGAGAAAAAGAAAAAAAATCTCCAGGAGACCCAGTTCAAATGTTGTCTTCTTGGTAAAGCTTCTACCAGTCCCCTATACCATTAACTCAAGTGCCAGCTGTGAATTCTGTTATTGCACCATAAAAGCATTCATCACCTTCTTCGTCTTTCATTAAAAACTAACTATTCTAATGCCAGCTACTCAGGAGGCTGAGGAAGGAGAGTCACTTGAACCTGGAGGTGGAGGTTACAGTGAGCTGAGTTTGTGCCACTGCACCCCAGCCTGGGTGACAGAGCAAGACTCTGTCCCCCTCCCCCCCAAAAAAAACCTGACTATTCATGTTAGTATTTTAAAAGTTCTAAAGAGTCTCAGTTTTTAAAAAGGCTTGTTTATTGTTGCTTGTTCCAGGATTTTCAAACTTGTCTACAAAACTATATAGACCATCTATTAATGTTCTGCACATAAGTGGTCCACACAATGGAGTTACCCACCAATTTGTATTTATTGAATGAATGAATGAAATCAATAAACCAATGAATCATTGCCTAAAATATGCAGAATACCTATTTATTAATATGTTTCCTAGTGGTGAACCTAAATAAAGAGCTTTCTTTCAAAGGGCATTAACAATTTTACTTGTGTTTACTTATGCTTCTCATTTCCAAGTACTCAAGATAGAGTGTCTCCTGGGTGCAGGGCATTCTGACATACAAAAGCATCTTATTTTACATGGTCTTATGTCAGCCAAGTGTTAGTGCATTACATCCTCACTTATCTCACCCTTCAAAAATATTTAAATCACTTGTCATAGATGATTGTGTATCTACATGATCATTATTTAAATTCAACCAAGAGTGATAATTTCATACAATATGGGCAAAAAATGATAATAGGAGAATCCAAGCATCCTCTTACAGAAACATACAAATACCAGATGGAGTTTCCTGCATTTTGAAAGTTGATGACACTGTATTTCCAAACAAATATTGTATGCCAAAAATAAGAGCCCATCTGGAATTTTATAATTAATTATTTTCTCTGCCAAAAAATTTCTTCCCCACTGTAATGGCTATATTCCATCCCATTACTAACTTGGATCATGGGATTTCTTATGGTCCTTTATGTTTTTCAGGAGTTACATAAAAATATTTTAAAAGTATGGAAATATTTGATAACTTAGCAACAAAAGTAGGATGGAATGCAATCAGATGTAAACAGCATGCTTCCCAGCACAAACATACATCACCAAAGACAAATAGAAACAAAAGTCTCTGAAATAAGGGAAAAGTCATTATTAAAATTTAAATTCACTGTTATTTTCATGTAAGGGTTGCAAAATGCTTCTCCTGCAACACTGCATATGCAGCAAGTGGCCCCAACTAGTTTGTTTAATAGCATACAACGGAATTAAAGAACGTTGTGATTTTGAAAGAGAAGAAGAATCTAGGGGTGACTGAAATTAAAGATGGTCATTTTGTTGTATAAAACCTGTTATTTAAATGTCTTTCTTTTAACTTTTAAGTGCAGGAATACAAGTGCAGGTTTGTCACATAGGTAAACTTGTGTCATGGGGGTGTGTTGTACAAATTATTTTGTCACCCAGGTATTAAGCCTTGTACCCATTAGTTATTTTTCCTGGTTCTCTTCTTTCTCCCACCCTCCACCCTCTGAAAGATCCCAGTGTGTGTTGTTACCACCTATGTGTCCATGTGTTCTCATCATTTAGCTCTAACTTATAAGTGATAACATGCGGTATTTCATTTTGTATTCCTGTGTTAGTTTGCTGAGGATAATGGCCTCCAGCTTCATCCATGTTCCTGCAAAAGACAGGATCTCATCGCTTTTTATGGCTACATAGTATTCCATGGTGCCTGTGTACCACATTTTCCTTATCCAGTCTATCATTGATGGGCATTTAGGTTGATTCCATGTCTTTGCTGTTGTGAATAGTGCTGCAGTGCACATACATGTGCATATGTCTTTATAATAGAATGATTTTTATTCCTTTGGTATATACCCAGTAAAGGGATTGCTGGGTCTAATCCCTTTAGACCAAAGGATGTTTCTTTAGACCGAAGTATTTAGGTCTTTGAGGAATTGTCACACTGTCTTCCATAATGGCTGGACTAATTTATACTCCCACCAACAGTGTATAAAGTGTTCCCTTTTTTCCACAACCTCGCCAGCATCTGTTACTTTTGTTGTTGTTGTTGTTGTTGTTGAGATGGAGTCTCACTCTGTTGCCCAGACTGGAGTGCAATGGCGCGATCTCAGCTCACTGTAACCTCCACCTCCTTGGTTTGAGCGATTCCCCTGCCTCAGCTTCCTGAGTAGCTGGGATTACAGGCACACACCACCACACCCAGCTAATTTTTGTATTTTTAGTAGAGATGGGGTTTCACCGTGTTGGTCAGGCTGGTCGCAAACTCCTGACCTTGTGATCTGCCCGCCTCGTCCTCCCAAAGTGCTAAGATTACAGGCATGAACCACCATGCCTGGCCCTTGACTTTTTAATAGTAGATATTCTGACTGGTGTTAGATGGTGTGGTTTTGGTTTACATTTCTCTAACGATCAGTGATATTGAGCTTTTTTCATGTGATTTTTGGCCACATGTATTTCTTCTTTTGAGAAATCTCTGTTCATGTCCTTTGCCAACTTTTTAATGGAGTCATTTGTGGTTTTTTTCATAAATTTAAGTTTTTTTTTAGGTGCTGGATATAAGACCTTTGTTGGATGCATACATACGAGAAACACAGTGTAGTATTAACTGATAATAAAGAGAAGCCTTTGTAAAGTTAGTTTTCTTTTTAAACATGATTTAGTTATTCAACTTTAGCATCCTGTAATTCTAATTTTCAGAGCTGGAAGCCTTAGAATATTAGAAATCCAAGATTTTGAATGATTTTTGTTTGTTTACAGCAGCCAGACATATCCCAGGCAAGCAATAGAATTTAGCGTGGCTGGATGGGCCCTGCAATAAAGTGATATGAGCATGAGCAAACCGAAGAAAACAGCAGCCCCTACTCAGTGATAGTGAACTATTTTCACCCAGGCTCACTGCTGCCCAATCTTCTGATTGTTAAAGACAAGCTGAAAATCTGATTCTTACCTGAAATTTCTCAACTTTGAAAGTATGTTTCAGAGAATTAAAATGCATGTAAAAATTTTAAAAATAGTGCTGACCAAAGAGATCACATCTGTACACTGGCTCTACTATATGGGCCACTGGTCTACAAGGAAGAAACTATGATGTTGATTCACCTGTGTCCAGTGAGGACTTGCTACCTCCAAGGACTATTCTAGGGGCCTACCTGAACCAAGGAATAACTTATTTTCCCTTCGATATACTTGATATATGGTTACTTGGTTATCAAGTTCCAAATATGCTGTTAGACCTTTTGAGGATCTACCTTGAGTTGTTAATTGCCTTCAGGGAGGATATGCCAGCATCACCTTTCCTCCTTCTACATAGATTGTTCCTTGTGCATCTCTCCCAGCTTAGCTGTATCCTGCTCTAACCCATACTCACTCATCATAAGCATAGGTTGTCTTTGAGTAAAAGACTAAATCAGTCTCTAGGCAAAATTATTGTGCGTTAAAAATATAATTCCTACAGGGGAAGCCATTCTTGAAATATCAACATTTCTAGATAGTTTTGTGTTTTTAGCTTAAAGATGCCGCTTAAAGTACTGAAGGATGGAGACATGTCTGGAAGAAAAGCATAGAAGGAAAAAAAAGGCAGAAAGAGGCAAAGTTATGGGGTTTACATGGTTGTAGATTTAATGCTTTGATCTGGAAAAGACAGTGCAGGACATTGTCTCCTGTGATTCTGGCCTATGAATTGATAGATAAACCTCTAGAATAGCAGGTCATTGTAAAAGACTGCCTTTTCCCAGTCATAATCTTTCTTCTATCCCATTCCCAAAAACCTTCCTGAAAAGTAACCTATAGGTCTACAGGAAAGAATGCTATTATTTCATAAATCTTAGCCAGAACTATTTCCATTACTTTGAAAGATGTAGAAGAAGAAAGATACATATTAATGGACAAAACACTTTCCTAAATTGCTCGGATATTTCAAACTTTAATTCTGTTGTCAATTACCTAAAATGACTGTGACCAGCATGGGTCTGTTCATTTATTCAGCCAATATTTCTTTAGTACCTGCCACATTCCAGACATTTCTGCAGGGGGTAAAGACACTGTAGAGATTCAACAGCTAGCTGAAACCTCAACCAGTTTCAGGCAATTCTTACATCTTTGATCTTTATCATCAGAAAAGGAGCCCATAGTACTAATTACATAGGAACAAAACACTTTAATGTATTTTTCACCTATTTATTCAATTAATATTTACTGAGGGCTTACATTATACCAGTTACTCTTCTAAATACAAGACACCAAAAAATAACTTTTTTAAAAAACTTCCTGTTTCCATTATGTAGAAATATTATAATTGGATTTATATTTAATAGAAAATGTTGGCTGGGCATGGTGACTCATAGCTATAATCCCAGCACTTTGGGATGCCAAGACAGGAGGACCCCTTGGGGCCAGGAGTTAAAGAGCAGTCTGGGCAACATAGAGATACTCTGTCTCTACAAAAAATTAGCCAAGTATTGTGGCATGTACTTGTGATTTCAGCTCCTCAGGAAGTTGAGGTGAGAGCATCATTTGAGCCTGGAAGATTGAGGCTGTAGTGAGCTATGATCACACCACTGCTCTCAACAGAGTGAGATCCTGTCAAAAAAAAAAAAAAAAGAAAAAGAAAAAGAAAAAAAAAGAAAGAGAAGAAAAGAAGGAAGGAAAGGAAGAAAGAAAGGAAGGAAAGAAAATGTTTCTACATTTGTGACTAAGTCTTTTAAAAAATATGTATATCACGTGAAACCCACCTGCATAATTTCACATTGCATATGTAGCTAATCTATATTACAATAAAATTTTTTTAGGCCAGGAGCAGAGGCTCATGCCTGTAATCCCAGCACTTTGAGAGGCCAAGGTGGGTGGATCACCTGAGCTCAGGAGTTTGAGACCAGCCTGACCAACATAGTGAAACATGTCTCTACTAAAAATACAAAAAATTAGCTGGGCATGCTGGTGGGCACCTGTAATCCCAGCTACTTGGGAGGCTGAAGCAGGAGAATCACTTGAACCTGGGAGGTAGACGTTGCAGTGAGCCGAGATCATGCTATTGCGCTCCAGCCTGGGCGACAAAAGCAAAAAGTTCATTTAAAAAAAAAAAAAAATTAGTTCTCTGAGACTAGGTTACCTTATGTACAAATTGGAAGTAATAATATTAATAAAGTTGTAGTACTTAAATGAGATAAACTAGGAAGAGAAATTAGTATATAGCTTATAGTATGTAGCCTTTATTTTTATTATTGTGTAAATATTGATATGTATATTTTGGGCAGTGGAGTTTGGTTTTGTCTACCTCAAACCAGAAGGTTTACACTACCCTGCAGAAACTTGATGGGAGAAGAGTTGGAATATATCCCTCCAGCTGTACCTTATGTTTCAGAATAGAATTCATCCCGCTGTAATGTGTCAGCTTAGGCAGGTGAGTTTCTTTAAAGACAATGCCATAGTTTGGGCTTAGATACAAGTCAATTCTATCAATTCCAAGAAAAAAAAAGAATATCTTTAAAAATCAATCTCAAAATATTTCATCGAAGCTCTTGCTGCTTTGCTTCCTAGACAAGGATGCTTTAGGCAGCAGGAGTTTCCTTTAGATTTTTTTCATCCTTTCCTTTCTCCTAAGGGCAGAAATTAAGCATTCTTAGGTTGATCTTTTTCTTCCTTGTGTAATTCAAGACCAGAGGGAATTTCAAGCTTCCTGTTCATCAGCAAGATAAACTGATATAAAATGAAGAGGGAAATTTATTCTCCCCTCACCACCAGTTTAGGAAAGGAGAGTTAAATTATGTTCCAAACGTTTATTTATCTTGTATATGGTATTTGATAAGTGGCTGAAGGAGCTTATTGTACAGTGTAAAGGAGAGCTCTCAGAAACTTAGAGGGAATGAGTTATTAATGTGTTATAAATGCACCATAAAGAAAAAACTTCTGGCTTGTGACACTGTTTGTAATTTTTGTGTGTTTGAAAACATTTCCAAGGTCATGTTTGTAAGGGCAGGACTTGAAAACAGTGATTTCACTATGGAATTCTGGCGTTCTCTAAACAGGACTTCTTTGTGAGCATCCTTGATCTTGGTATTTTTTGTCTCTTCAAGACGAGCTATCAGCTCACCTATTTTTGTTTTCCTTCTGCTGAGCAATACTGTTCCTGGGCTCTTTTGTTAAGTCACAATAAACTAGGCAAGCAACCAGGAGGTCCTTGACACAAAGTCCTTTATTGATCTGAAAACTACACTGTGCTAACCTCACCTTAAAATTCTATAGCATAAATCTTTAGTTACTCAAAAAGAGCCAAAGTATTAACACCAAAACGCTAGATATCCTTGTTTTCAGTGCATATTTGACAATTTAGAAATGGTAGTTCTTTATGAAAAAAATTGTTTTCTTTTTAGTTTTAAACTTTTATATCCAACATCTTCCAAGTCTCTCTTGAAAATAAATGTTTTGCCCTGTTGTGCCAAAGAGCACAAAAATACAGTCAAGCCAATGTCATGATTGTAGGGTTGGAGTTGCAAATTTATAAGATTCTATGATGCTCCTTAAATTATAATATAAAAGTATTTTATAATAAGAGAGGCAAGGAAATGTGTATCAGAGAGTTAGGAGAATTATAATGCCTGATGTTATAGATGTGACCAGATGAAAGCCTTTTAATTTGTTAAGAATTTGCTCATTCATTCACTTACTTATTGACTCGTTCATTCAGTGGCTAGTATGAGCCAGAATGTGTGGTAAGATGATATAGTTACAAACAAAACCATCCTGTCCTGTTCTCTATGATCTTGGTACTTACAGCCTCTTAGGGTAAAATACAATAGTCATAAACAAATACAATAATCCACAAATTATGACCACTGCAATGAAGGACATTGACAGCATGTGGTGATAGACACTAATGGAGGAGAAGAATTCAGCTCCTGTACAATCCTGGGGAGCGAGTGCTCCAGTCAAAAGCAACAGCAGGTGCAAAAGCCTCAATGTGGCCAAAATATAGTAAGGGAGTAGAAGAGTAGCATGAAAATTGATCTAAAAATTGTGAAGCTGTACGTAACACATAGGTGATGTTGCCTGTCCTGCACTGTTCTACACGATACCTTCCCCAGTGTCTCCACTTTGGTCTAGATTACATGTCCCCGTTAATTGCTTGAATTCACCCTTTACTTACCTGTCCCCAAATATTTGTTCATACTTGAATGCTATTTCTCCCTCATGTCTAAATGTTGTCATTCTGCTAAGCAAAATGCAAAAAAAAAAAAAAAAAATAGAGAAAAAGAGTACACATTGTGCGATTCAGTTAATGGAGGATTCTAGAAAATGCCAAATTCATCTGTAATGACAGATGCCTGGTTGCTGGGGGTGTGTGTGGAGGTGGCTGCAAAGAGGTGCAAATGGAATTTGGGGGATGATGAAAGAGTTCTGTATCTTGATCGTTATGGTGGTTATGCAGGTGGATTATCTGTCAAAACTCAACAAATTGTACACTGAAATGGCATTTATCATATGCAAATTATATCTTAAATAAGTTGATTAAAAAGTTGTCGAATAAGAAAAACAATAAAAAAGCTTGAATTCATCTTCTCTGTTGTCTCTCTAGTAAGAAATAAGCTTTCTTTCTATCATCATGGCATGTACTGTTCATGTGTTACGGGTTTTTGTATTTATGATAAGCATACCACATAGAGCCCTCAGTGAGTGTCATGATGTTAAAGTGGCTGTTTCTTCATTGGGTTTGCATGTTACCTTATGAGAGAAACCGTGTCTCATTTGTACTTTTCTCCCCCCACAGCACCTAGCTTAGAATACATAAAAGAACCTCACTGAGCATTTGGTAAATCAATAGCAATATTTTTATATTTACATCCTGCCTGGTTCCCAAAAAGGATGAGCAGGAAAAGAAATTGATTTCCAGGAATTGATGAATCAATAGACTGTTCTTGGCACTGGAGCCCATATCCTGTCTCCATGTGTAAAAATTGGTGGCAGAAAAGGGTTTTCAACCTACCTTCTTCACACTCATACTTACTTACTGATTTAATGAAATGCTTCTGATGGTTTCTCTGTTCTCCAGTAGGTAAATACTATACAGACCCTCCTCATTATCCTTCTTAATAGTCCATTATTCCTCTGTAGAGAGTCCAGTGGTGGAATCAGCGTTGTCAAGCTGCAAGGAGGGGAAACAAAAGTGTTATAGGAAGGCTACACTTATGCCCCATTACGAGTGAAAAAAATCGAAAGAGCATAGTGGTCTATTGCATAACTGCCATTGTTGGGTTGTTATGAGGAGAACTGTGTAAATCAGCCCTCATGTGCTTATCCTTGAGAAATTCTTTTTCCCCTTTCCTCATAGCCTCCCTCTATGCAATTTTTGGTGTTCTCAACTGGCCGATTACCTAGAATATTAGCTTTTCAAAATATGACACAGAAGTTCACCAATTCCTTCCAACTCATAACACTTTAAAATTGCAATTCCAAATTATTCCTGTAAAAATAGCTGATCTTTATGACTCCTAGGGGATTTCTTATTTTAATCTGAAGCCTTCAGAAATGGTTCAGTTTTGTGAAAATGATGGGGGAATGTCTGCCCTTAGTAGTTTTTGTGTTCAAGGGCAAATCAACCTCTGTGCTTGCTAACTTTAATTTTCCAAGTGTTATGAGACTTTAATTTGATTCTTTATCCAGTGTGCATAAAATGTTCACTGGAATTTGCATAATACATTTATTGTATAATCATTCTTCACATTGGTTACCTGCTTCCTCAAATGAACATTACTTTTTTAAAGAGATGAATTAACGTAGGGCCAATTTGAACTTAGTAACTAAACAGAATTAAGTATATCTCTGATGAACAAACATAAAAGAGACAGGGAAGGAGAGCAGATACTTGTTCTGAAATAGGCTATTATGAGAAAATAGCCCCAGTCCTGTATTTTTAAATTTTCATTTTGTACATATAAGCAGGAGAAGAATTGCTGTCTTTAAAAATATAGAGATTTGTTATGTGAAGAAAGGAATACATTTGTCTGGTTTCTCTTAGAATGTATTTAAAACAAATGAATTAAATTAAGGTGCTAAATTTCAGCACAGTCTAAAAAGATGAGGGAGTTGGAGAGAGAAAATGCCTTTGGCATTAGGCCAGGTGCTTTAAATACACTTAAATTTATTCAATGCCCAGAATCAACATAGAATTTAGGTAGTGTTATTATTATCCTTATTTTTGGTTGAGTGTTCTGTGCCTGAGGACTCATTGCTATGAAATAGTGGAGCTAGTATTTGAATCTAGACTGCATGATGGCAACATCTGTGCCTTTCAACTACAACAGTTTTCTATGAAATACACATCTCTCATGGATTGCCTTGGAAGACTGTGTACTCCCTAATATTAGAATTGTCCAGGTGGAGTTTGGAGGAGTGTTTGGCAAAGAGATTGTAGGAAGATTCAAAGATCCAATAGAGGTTGAAGAAGATGACTTTTAAGATTCCCATTCTCCCTATAGTTTCATGAGAGTAGCAGGTGCAATCCTGACTTGATGAGTGGCTTGATGCAGTCCACGGAGTCTCAATTTTTAATGTGCATATGGCTTTCTTGGGGATCTTGTCAAAATGTACAGCCTGATTCAGTAGACCTGGGGTAGGCCTGAAATTGTGCACTTCTAACAAGCTCCCAAGTGATGCCAACATTGCTTCTCCACAGATCACATCTGAGCAGCCAAGTAGAGAAACTCTCAGGCGAGGTGCTTTTGATTTCTGCTTGCAGAGCCATTTTCCTAGTGATTCAGGTCTTGACCGTGCTTAGGACAATTATATAAAAACATCCTAAACTAAACAGTTCTCTAAACTGTATCCGAACCAGCATGTCCTAGTATCCTGAAACACTATTTTCCTTATACAATTAGGATACTACCTAGAGGAGAGATTTCCTCTGTAAGTCATGAACCTCCAGCAACTTAAAGGGACACAAAAGAGCTGATACCATCAGCAAGCATACTAATTTACAAATTACAGCAAAATGTTCTTGGGGACAACATGTCTTTGTTGAAAAAAAAATTCCACTTTCAACTCATAAATAAATATGTAATCATGGTACAATTACATGACTATTCAAACTTTTGATATCCTTTTTGAATCACAGATCTCAAATTTTGTCTCATAAGGTTCTGATATATTTCCAAAAATCCTTTGAGATGGATCCAACTTAATTACAATGAAAAGAAAAACGGGCTTTCAATCCCTTGTATTTCAAGAGATGGGTGTTTGAATTTGATTTAACTGGCTTCTGATAACTTTGGCTTGCAATGCATGAAAGTCTTTTTAAAAAAGGATCTTTGAATGAAACAAAAAACTTAGGAAAAATCATTCTCTAAAGTCTAGGAGGCTTTGAAAGCATTGCCTATTTCCATTTCATTAATTTTAAAAATCTTTCCAAATCTTGGAATAAAATCAGTTTTGCAAGTTAAGAAACATTTAGCTAAGGCAAACTGTATAGCTCAGAAATCTTTCAGAAAGGGTTAGGCAATTGGAATGCTGAAAATATTAGATTGATGGGATTATAGAGATCCATATTTATCGACCAAGAAAAGCAGTTGCATGTGTTGCGTAGGGAAAAATCAGATGTTAAAATTGTATGTATAATCTGATATCATTTTGGCTAAAATAAGGAAAACAATTTTATTAAAAATTTCTTATCGATGGTGGCATCATAGCTAATTTCTCTTTGTATTGGTTGACTTTCTGTAATAAAATTACATAACTTATAAAATTAGAAGAAATCAATAGCCATTTTCTTATTTTTAAAATTTTAATTTTTATGAGTACATAGTAGGTGTATATATTTATGAGGGACAGGAGATATTTTGTTACAGGCATGTAATGCATAATAATCACTTTATGGAAAATGAGATATCCATGCCTTCAAGCATTTATCCTTTGTTTTATAAGACATCCAATTCTTTTAGTTATTTAACAATGTACAATTAAATTATTTTGACTATAGTCACCCTGTTGTGCTATCAAATACTAGATATTTATTCTTTCAAACTATTTTTTGTACCCTTTAACCATCCTCACCTCCCCTTCATCCCCTGCTACAGTTCCCAGCCTCTGGTAACCACTCTTCTACTCTCTATCTCCATGTGTTCAATTGTTTTGATTTTTATATCCAACAAATAAGTGAGAACATACAATGTCTGTTTTTGTCTTCCTGGCTTATTTCACTTAATGTAATGACCTCCAGTTTCATCCATGTTGTTGCAACTGACAGGATCTCATTCTCTTTTACGGCGGAATAGTACTCCATTGTGTATAAGTACCACATTTTCTTTATCCATTCATCTGTTGATGGACACTGAGGTTGCTTCCAAATCTTGGCTGTTGTAAACAGTGCTGTAACAAACATGGGAATGCAGATATCTCTTCAATATATTGATTTTCCTTCTTTTGGGCATATACTCAGCAATGGTATTTCTGGATCACATGGTAGCTCTACTTTTAGATTTTTGAGAAATCCAAACTGTTCTCCATAGTGGTTGTACTAATTTATATTCCTTCCAACAGTATACAAGGGTTCCCTTTTCTCTACAACCTCTCCAACATTTGTTATTGCCTGTCTTTTGGATAAAAGCCATTTTAACTGGGCTGAGATGATATCTCATCATAGTTTTGACTTGCATTTCTCTGATGATCAGTGATATTGAGCACCTTTCCATATGCCTGTTTGCCATTTGTATGTCGTCCTTTGAGAAATTTCTATTAAAATATTCTGCCCATTTTTAGTTGGATTATTATATTTTTTCCTATACAGTTGTTTGAGCTCTTTATATTTTCTGATTATCAATCTCTTGTCAGATGGGTAGTTTGCAAATATTTTCTGTCATTCTGTGGGTTGATTCTTCACTTTGTTCGTTGTTTTCCCTCCCTGTGCTGAAGCTTTTTAACTTGATGAGATCCCATCTGTCCATTTTTGCTTTGGTTGCCTGTGTTTCTCCAATGTTTTCTTTTAGTAGTTTCATAGTTTGAGGTCTTAGATTTAAGTCTTTAATCCATTTTGATATGTTTTTTGCATATGGTGAGAGATAGGGGTCAAGTCTCATTCTTCTGCATATGGATATCCAGTTTTCCCAGTACCATTTATTGAAGAGACTGCCCATTCTTCAATGTGCGGCTTTGGCACCTTTGTGAAAAATGAGTTCACTGTAGGTATGTAGATTTCCTTCTAGATTTTCTATTATGTTCTATTGGTCTATGTGTCTGTTTTTATGCCAGTACCATGCTGTTTTGGTTACTATGGCTCTGTAGTATAATTTGAATTCAGGTAATGTGATTTCTTCAGTTTTGTTCTTTTTGCTCAGAATAGCTTTGGCTATTTGGGGTCTTTGTGATTCTGTAGAAATTTTAGAATTATTTTTGCTATTTCTGTGAAGAATGTCATTGGTATATTGATAGGGATTGCATTGAATCTGTAGATTGTTTTGGGTAGTATGGACATTTTAAACTATTGCTCTCCAATATCCAATCCACGAACATGGAACATTTTAAATTTCTTTTGTATCTTCAATTTCTTTTATCAGTGTTTTACAGTTTTAATTATAGAGATATTTTGCTTCTTTGATTAATTCCTAGGTATTTAATTTTATTTTTGTCTATAGTAGGTGGAATTACTTTTTAAATTTCTTTTTCAGATTGTCCACTGTTGGCATATAGAAATACTACTAATTTTTGTATGTTGATCTTGTATCCTTCAACTTTACTGAATTTGTTTATCAATTCTAATAGTTTTTTGGTAGAGTCTTTAAGTTTTTTTAAATATAAGATAGTATCATCTGCAAACGAGGAAAATTTGACTTCTTCCTTTCTCATTTGGATGCCCTTTATTTCTTCCTTTTCTGACTGCTCTAGCTAGAATTTCCAGTACTATGTTAAATAACAGTGGTGAAAGTGAATATCTTTGTCATGTTCTTATAGGAAAGGGTTTCGGTTTTTCCACATTCAATAAAATACTAGTTGTGGGTCTGTCACATATGACTTTTATTATGTTGAGGTATGTTCTGTCTATACCTAGTTTTTTGAGGGTTTTTATTATGAAGAGGTGTTCAATTTTTTCAAATGCTTTATCAGCATCAATCAAAATGATCATATGGTTGTCCTTAATTTTGTTGATATGTTGTATCACATTGACTGATTTGTGAATGTTGAATCATTCTTGCCTCCAAGATATAAATCCCACATGGTCATGATGAATGATCATTTTAATGTATTGTTGAATTCAGTTTGCCAGTATTTTGTCAAGGATTTTTGTGTCAATATTAATCAGAGATATTGGCCTGTAGTTTTCTTTTACTGATGTATCTTTTTTCTGGTTTTGGTATCAGGATAATACTGGTCTCATAGAATGAATTTGAAATTATTTCCTCCTCCTCTATTTTTCAGAATTGTTTGAGGATTGGTATTAATTTTTCTTAAATGTTTGATAGAATTCAGCAGTGAATCTGTTGGGTCCTGGGCTTTTCCTTATTGGAAGACTTTTTATTATGGATTCAATCTCATTGTTTGTTATTGGTCTGTTTAGTCTTTGGATTTCTTCATAATTCAATCTTGGTGGTTTGTACATATCTAGGAATTTATTCCATTCCCCTTGATTTTCCAGTTTATTGGCATATAGTTGCTCACAGTAGCTATTAATGATCCTTTAAATTTCTGTGACATAAGTTTTAAGAGCTCCTTATTCTTTTTTATTGTTTCTTTTGAGATGGAGTTTTGTTCTGTCACCCAGGCTGGAGTGCAGTGGCACAACCTCAGCTCACTGCAACCTCCACCTCCCAGGTTCAAGTGATTCTCCCACCTCAGCCTCCCGACTAGCTGGGATTACAGGTGCTTACCACCATGTTTGACTAATTTTTGTATTTTTAGTAGAGATGGGGTTTCACCATGTTGGCCAGGCTGGTCTCAATCTCCCAACCTCTGGTGATTCACCTCGGCCTCCCAAAGTTCTGGGATTGCAGGCATGAGCCACCATGCTCAGCTTCCTTTTTCATCTCTTGTTTATTTATTTATTTATTTAGGGTGTCTTCCTTTTTTTCCTTCATTAGTCTGGCTAAAAGTTTGGCAATTTTATCTTTTCAAAAAACAAAGTTTCATCGACATATTATTTTCTTCATTTCAAATAATTTATTTATACTGTGATCCTTATTTCTTTTCTTCTACTAACTTTGCATTTGAATCATGCTTGCATTTTTAGTTCTTTAAGATGCATCCTTAGGTTATTTATTTGAATTTTTTCTTATTTTTTGATGTAGACACTTATAGCTATAAACTTCCCTCTGAGCACTGCTTTTGCTGTATTCCATAGATTTTGATATGTTATGTTTCCATTATCATTTGTTTCAAGAAATGTTTAAATTTTCTTCTTAACTTCTTTATTGAACCACTGGTTATTCAGGATCATATTGTTTAATCTCCATGTGTTCATATAGTTTCCAAAATTCCTCTTGTTGTTGATTTCTAGTTTTATTTTCTTGTGGTCAGAGAAGATACTTGATATTTTTTCCATTTTTTAAATGTATTAAGGTTTGTTTTGTGACCTAATACGTAGTCTATCCTAGAGAATGATCTACATTATGAAGAGAAAAATGTGTATTCTGTTGTCTCTGGATGATATATTTTGTAAATATCTATTAAGTCCATTTTTTCTATACTGCAGATTAAGTCTGATGTTTCTTTTTTTTTTTTTTTTTTTTTTTCTTTTTTTTTTTTTTATTATACTTTAGGGTTTTAGGGTACATGTGCACAATGTGCAGTTTTGTTACATATGTATCCATGTGCCATGTTGATTTCCTGCACCCATTAACTCGTCATTTAGCATTAGGTGTATCTCCTAATGCTGACCCTCCCCCCTCCCCCCACCCCACAACAGTCCCCGGAGTGTGATGTTCCCCTTCCTGTGTCCATGAGTTCTCATTGTTCAATTCCCACCTATGAGTGAGAACATGCGGTGTTTGGTTTTTTGTCCTTGCGATAGTTTACTGAGAATGATGTTTTCCAGTTTCATCCATGTCCCTACAAAGGACACGAACTCATCATTTTTTATGGCTGCATAGTATTCCATGGTGTATATGTGCCACATTTTCTTAATCCAGTCTATCGTTGTTGGACATTTGGGTTGGTTCCAACTCTTTGCTATTGTGAATAGTGCCGCAATAAAATCTCCTTAAGCTGATCAGCAACTTCAGCAAAGTCTCAGGATACAAAATTAATGTACAAAAATCACAAGCATTCTTGTACACCAATAACAGACAAACAGAGAGCCAAATCATGAGTGAACTCCCATTCACAATTGCTTCAAAGAGAATAAAATACCTAGGAATCCAACTTACAAGGGATGTGAAGGACCTCTTCAAGGAGAACTACAAACCACTGCTCAATGAAATAAAAGAGGATACAAACAAATGGAAGAACATTCCATGCTCATGGGTTGGAAGAATCAATATCGTGAAAATGGCCATACTGCCCAAGGTAATTTATAGATTCAATGCCATCCCCATCAAGCTACCAATGACTTTCTTCACAGAATTGGAAAAAACTACTTTAAAGTTCATATGGAACCAAAAAAGAGCCCGCATCGCCAAGTCAATCCTAAGCCAAAAGAACAAAGCTGGAGGCATCACGCTACCTGACTTTAAACTATACTACAAGGCTACAGTAACCAAAACAGCATGGTACTGGTACCACAACAGAGACATAGATCAATGGAACAGAACAGAGCCCTCAGAAATGATGCCGCATAGCTACAACTATCTGATCTTTGACAAACCTGACAAAAACAAGAAATGGGGAAAGGATTCCCTATTTAATAAATGGTGCTGGGAAAACTGGCTAGCCATATGTAGAAAGCTGCAACTGGATCCCTTCCTTACACCTTATACAAAAATTAATTCAAGATGGATTAAAGACTTATATGTTAGACCTAAAACCATTAAAATCCTACAAGAAAACCTAGGCAATACCATTCAGGACATAGGCGTGGGCAAGGACTTCATGTCTAAAACACCAAAAGCAATGGCAACAAAAGCCAAAATCGACAAATGGGATCTCATTAAACTAAAGAGCTTCTGCACAGCAAAAGAAACTATCATCAGAGTGAACAGGCAACCTACACAATGGGAGAAAATTTTTGCAACCTACTCATCTGACAAAGGGCTAATATCCAGAATCTACAATGAACTCAAACAAATTTACAAGAAAAAAACAAACAACCCCATCAAAAAGTGGGCAGAGGACATGAACAGACACTTCTCAAAAGAAGACATTTATGCAGCCAAAAAACACATGAAGAAATGCTCCTCATCACTGGCCATCAGAGAAATGCAAATCAAAACCACAGTGAGATACCATCTCACACCAGTTAGAATGGCCATCATTAAAAAATCAGGAAACAACAGGTGCTGGAGAGGATGTGGAGAAATAGGAACACTTTTACACTGTTGGTGGGACTGTAAACTAGTTCAACCATTGTGGAAGTCAGTGTGGCGATTCCTCAGGGATCTCGAACTAGAAATACCATTTGACCCAGCCATCCCATTACTGGGTATATACCCAAAGGACTATAAATCATGCTGCTATAAAGTCTGATGTTTCTTTGTTGAGTTTCTATATGGGAGATCTGTCCAATGCTGAAAGTGGATTATTGATGTCTTAGCTGTTACTGTATCGAGGTCTACCTTTCTCTTTAGCTCTAATAATATTTGCTTTATATATCAGGGTGCTCCAGTGTTGGGTGCATATATATTTACAATTGTTATGTTCTGTTGCTGGATTGACCCCTTTATCATTACGTAAGGACCTTCTTTGTCTCTCCTTGCAGTTTTTGTCTTGAAATCCATTTTTTCTTATATAAGTGTAGATACACCTGCTGTTTTTTGGTTTTCATTGTCATGGAATATCTTTTTTTTCCATCCCTTTATTTTCAGACTGTGGGTCTTTATATGTGAAGTGGGTTTCTTGTAGGCAACAGATCATGGAATCTTATTTTTTCATCAGTTTAGCCATTCTATGCCTTTTGATTAGAGAGTCCATTTACAATCAATATTATTATTGATAGGTAGGGACTTACTCTTTCCATTTTGTTATTTGTTTTCTGGTTGTTTTATGGTCTTCTCTTCCTTCTTCCTTTCCTTTCAGTTTTCCTTTTAGTGAAGGTGATTTTCTCTGATGCTATGATTTAATTTCTTGCTTTTTATTTTTTGTGTATCCATTGTGTGTTTTTTAATTTCAGGTTACAGTAAGGCTTGCAAATACTATCTTATAACCTATTATTTTAAATGGATGACAACTTAACACTGATTGCATAAGAAACACACACACAGGTCTGGTGTTGATAAAATCCATCAGCTTTTTTTTCATCTAGAAAGGTCTTTATTTCTTTTTCACACTTGAAAGATATCTTTGTTGCATATACTATTCAAGGGTAAAAGTTTTTTTTTTTTCTTTCAGTACTTTAAATATGTCATGCCACTTTCTCCTGGCATGTAAGAGTTCTACTGAAAAGTCTGTTACCAGATGTATTAGAGCTCTATTGTATGTTGTCTTTTTTTCCTCTTACTACTTCTAGGATCCTTTCTTTACCCTTGACTTTTGGAGGTTTGATTATTAGATACCTTGAGGTAGTCTTCTTTGGGTTAAACCTGCTTGGTGTTCTATAACTTTCTTGTGCTTGAATGTTGGTAGCTTTCTCTAGATTTGGGAAGTTCTCTGATATTATCCCTTTGCATAAACTTTCTACACATATCTCTTTCTCTACCTCATTTTTTAAGGCAAATAATTATTGTATTTGCCCTTTTGATACTACTTTCTAGATCTTGTCATCATGCTTCATTGCTTTTTACTCTTTTTTGTCCCTTCTGATTGTGTGTTTTCAAATAGGCTTTCTTCAAGCTCACTAATTCTTCTGCTTGATCAATTTTACTATTAAGTGACTGATGCATTCTTCAGTATGTCATTTGCATTTTTAAACTCTAGAATTTCTGCTTGATTCTTTTAAATTATTTCAATTTCTTTGTTAATTTTTTCTGACAGAATTCTGAATTTTTTTGTCTGTATTATCTTTAATTTTTTAAAATTTCCTCAAACAGCTATTTTGAATTCTCTGTGTGAAAGGTCACATGTCTCTGTTTCTCCAGGATTAGTCCTTCATGCATTATTTAGTTCATTTGGTCAGTTCATGTCTTCTTGGATGATTTTGATGCTTGTAGGTGTTTGTAGGTGTCTGGACATTGAAGAGTTAGGTATTTATTGTTGTGTTCATGGTTTGGGCTTGTTTGTGCCCATCCTTCTTGAGAAGGTTTTCCAGGTATTTGAAGGGACTTGGGCCCTCAGCCCAATATTTCTGTGGTTTTTGCAGACTCATAGAGGTACCACCTTGGTGGTCTTGGATAAGATCTGGAAGAATTCACTGGATTACTAGGCAGAGATTCTTGTCCTTTTCCTTTACTTTCTCCTAAACAAATGGAATCTCTGTCTATGCTGAGCCACCTGAAACTGGAGGTATGGTGATGCACTGGGATTGACCCAGTGTGGTTCCTGTGGCTGCCATCAATGTGACTACTGGATCAGACCTCAAACCTTCATAGCACTGAGTCTTGCCCAAGGCCCCCTCTAACCACTACCTGGCTATCACCTATGTTTACACAAAACCCTAGGCCTCTACAATTTACAGGTGGAAAATCCAGCCAAGTTTGTGTCCCTACCTTCAGGATGGCAAGTTTCCTTCCCCAGGCCCCAGGTGGGTCCAGAGATACTGTCTGGGAGCCAGGGATTGTAGTCAAAAACCTTAAAAATTTGACTGATGCTCTGTTATACTCCAGCTAAGCTGGCACTCAGTCCACAACATAAAGTTCTTTCTACTCCTCCCCTTTCTACAGGCAGAGGAGCCTCTGCCTGTGGGCACTGCCACCACTGGCCCATTGAGGGGTTCTGCCAGGCCACTGCCCATGTTCCCTTAAAGCCCAGTGACTTTTCAGTCAGCTTGTGGTAAATGCTGCGAAGCCTGGGACCCACCCTTCTGGGAAGTTGGATCTCCTCTGGCCCAGGGCAGGTCCAGAAATGTTGTCTACTAGCCTAAGCCTGGACTTAGTGACCCCAGGAGCCTGCTTTTTGCTCTACGCCACAGTGGCTGAACTGGTACCTAAGACACAAGACAAAATCTCCTTTACTTTTCCTTCCTCTACATCTCAGAGCCCGAGGCCCATAACATACAACCTAGGTTTTGCTGCTGGTTATTCAGGGTCCAAGGGCTCTTTAGTCAGCAGGTTATGAATCCTGCGAGGACTGGGTCCTTCCCTTCAATGCAGCAGGTTGCCTTTTGGCCCAGGGTGCGTCTAGAAATGTTATCTGAGAGCTAGGGCCTGGAGGGGGAGCTCATTATTCTGCCCATTGCCCTATTCTACTACGGCTGAGCTGGTATTCAAGACACAAGGCTCCTCTTTACTCTTTGCTCTCCACCCCTTAGGCAGAAGGAAGGGGACACTTTCATTGCTGTGAGCTGCATTACCTATAGCTGGGGGAGGGATGGCACAAGCATTCCTTTAGCTGCCCAGGCTGGTGTCTCCCTAGGTCTCATGCCATGCCACCCTAGTCCTCTGGCTCTGAGCCCAGTCCAGCACTAGGAGTTGCATATGAGTTGCAGTCCTTGTGCCCTTGACTGCCTTTCAGAGTTTACCTAGGTCCCCAGAGCACTTTGGCCTGTGATGGCAAGGCTTGCCAAGAAACCTGGGTTTCAGCTGATGAGATGGATGATTCTTCTCTGACTAGGTCTCGTCCGAATGCTCCCTCTCTGTGTGGGCGTTGGCTGAGCCCAGTACAGGTTTGCTCTCCACTGTGGCAGGAGAGTTTAATGTAAATGAGTTTAATGTAAAGTCCTCCAGTTGCTGTACTCTCCCTCCCTCAAACGCACAGACTCTCTGTGCTGCACGGCTCACTACCTGCAGTGTTGGAGGGGTGGTTTTGGTGCTTCAAGACTGTCTCTCCTGTTCTCCTCAATGTCTCTTTCAAGATACAAAGTTAAAATTAGGTACTGGGATTGCTCACCTGAGTTTTGGTCCTTGCAATGATGCTTTTCTGTGTGCAGATAGTTGTTAAAATTTGGTCTTCCTGCTGGGGTACAAACCATGTAGGTTTCTATTCTGCCATTTTGTTCCATCCTTTATCAGCTATTTATTTTAGGAAAAGAAATGTGTGTACAATTGGAGAGCCATTTACAAAATCTTAACTATAAATGTTTTTGACTTTATAATTTGTGATAACAGGAACTATATTTTTATAACTCTATAAACCTCTGGGTGTCCCTAATACATAGAATAGTGAGAGCTCAAGAACTAGTTTTAGTTGCCTTTCCAGGTAGGACCATCAGAAGGAATCACAGGGCAGTTTGTTTTGAAGGTAGACTAAAGCACCAAGGTCTAGGTGTAAGGGAAATTACATTTTACTGAATTCTGTTTTGCTTGTCTTGTTTTTGTTTTTACCATGTACATTTGTTACTCTCAATTGTGCATATATACATGTAAGTGCTTTTTTATTTTTAAAACTCTAATAATTAAACTTGTATTTGATATGTCAAGTGGGATGGAGAAAAGTAATTTGGAGTATAAGAAGATGTAGAATCCACCATGTCTCATAGTGACAGGGATAGTGTTTGAGGATATTTATTTAAGATATTTGAAATAAGGCCTATAAACATGTGACTGAAGAGCATATTCAATCAAATATGAGTATAAATTAGGAAGTGCACAACTGTAGTTAAATAGAACCTTTTATCAAAGGTTTTGAAGGAGGACATCATGGATGGAACCCTATCCCAGGAAAATATTGGTGTGCGAAAGCACACACAGCTCTATAAGGAAATTTAGATGAAGTGGCAAGTTGGTGGAGGGAATGTACAGAATGTACAGTATAACAAAAACAAAGAATCACAGGTAATACATGCTTCTTAAAGGGGTTACCCTATATGTAGAACTCACTTTTCTTCCTTTCTGCTCTGAACTATTTAATGTATCTTTCTGGGTTGTTGCCCAATTTTATTATAATGGTCTATCCTCTAAAGATGAATAGGTGGTAAAAAGAAGGATGCTTCCGTTATGGGGAAGAGTAAGTAGGAATGAGTACAAGCATGCTTTCTAGGCCATTTGCTGAAACTACTGAGTGTGAATATGGATTAAAGTACCTGGAAAGAGGTAGGGGGCTTGTCCTCCAGTTGATACACTGAGGTCATTACCTCTATTCCTTGTATGGAGGAATAGTCTATTGTTCTACCCATCTGTAAGTCTAGAGCAAGGGAGAGGGAAGAATTGGGCAGCCAGGAATGAAATTTTAGTTAGGTTTGCCTATCCTAAATTGGGGCTGGGGATTGTAGAGCTATAATTGGTGTTCAGTCATAGCCGACTTTTATCATAATTATAAACTCAATGGAATTGTTTTATTAATATGCTGGGCTTGCTCATGCAGTCACTATTACACACTTGTACCTCCTGCTGTTTTGATGGCAGAGACACACAGGACCAACAGCTCAAACAAGACATATATTTTATTTGTATATTTGAACACTGCCTGTCAGCAAACCAAAGCTTTGCTAGATGGTTCACAGAGGTTAATCTGCCCATTTACTGCCAAGTATGCTGCTCCTTAATCTGTGCAATATTATAATAAAATAATGGTTGGTCCTTGGCAAATCAGTAAGTTTCTTTAATCTCAATAAAGCATAGTGACTGCACTAAGCTCATAAATAATGATTCTGATACTAATTTTGACCTTATTCAGTATAAAGAAGCAATTTCTCTCATTTAAAAATCAATTGAACATGGTGAAGAGGAAAGTGAGTTTTGGGATTTGAATTTGTGTTTAGTTTAATAAGATTTTTTGTGTAATATAAATGGAATGAGAAAGTCTTCCATTTTCAAGTGCCATACTACTAAATACTTTGCTCTCTGAATTTGTCTGTCTTTGTAATTGTTTTATTCTACTAGGAAATACCATTGGGGACCTATTCCTTTTCCCCAGTCCTTATTTTTGTCATTTGTGTGCAAAATATATTGAGTTTTCCCCCACCTGGAAGAAACAGTTGCCATTTAAAATACTAACACTTTTTTTCCCACGATTTATATGGTAGTGATTACTCTCTGTATCTTATACTTAATTTCAAACAAACTGAGAGACAGAAAGATAGACTAATTCATACATATATACATCAATTTAGAATAATGATCATTTTACCGTCATGGCACTTATTAAATGGAACCTGGCTCAGTTGTTCAGCTCTGTTGACCAGAGCTCTGCATCCTAAGCCATACATACGATACGGTATAAAATTAGTTCAATAATAGGAAGACAATTGTGTCTATATGCCATTTAAACATAAACTCCACTGCATTTAAATTTATTTATCAACTCTACTAGACCATAAACTCTTTGTCAAGAAAAGCCATGTTAGAGTTTTTGTTTTCCTTACAGCATCTGGCCCTATCTTCCTTGTATGTAGTAGGTGCTTAGTAAATTTAATAATATAATAGTAAGAATAAAAAGAAGATCACATTGTGGTTAAAAAATGTCACTAATAATAGGCAAATTCCTATTCCAAAAGCTGATGTCTTGTTTTAGTATTTCTGGCACAAACATTTCAGAATGCTTAGGCAATTAAACTGGAACATGGGGGGACTCCAGTGGAGCAACCTGTTTTCTGTACAGTGGATATTGTTACCCATGTTATTTTCCTCTGTTTGCTAAGTGTCTGAGGCTGCAACCCTCCCTGTTCAGGCAGTCCATATGTGGTTTCTTTTCTGTATCAACTCCCTTCATTTTATATTTTTAAGACATTTGAAAGCATAGGTGATTCAGATTATAATGTCTTTGAATTTTTCTCACAGTGAGCCCTTTTGTCTGTGGCTTTTGCTTTTCAGCAGGAACTATCTTTTGCCTTTATTTTCTCACAAATCTAAGGTAGACCACATGGCTATCACATTGGTTCCCCTGTGGTATCCTGGCTTTACTATAATGATCACTCACAGTAAATGGATACAAAAGAAGATACTGAAGAAATGAGTAGGTCTTCTTGTTGTTTTAAGAGAAAAGTTGCAATAAATATATCAATGCTGTTATTTCATTATCTTCTGTGATCACATAATGCAAAGAACTAGGCAATCCAATAAGGAAAGATAGTCAGCAATAACTGAATAGTTTAGGGATACAGTAGAAATCTAGCAGAAATACAGAGGCATGGAGGCAGTCTAAGTGCCACCAGACTTCCAGGCAGCCTGCAAACCACCCCTCTCTCCCTGCAACTCAGTCATCCTATTCTGAGCCCAGACAACAGTTACAGAATATTGCTAAGCCCAAATGGAAGGTGGGGAAGGATTTATGGAAAGGTGATTCATTGTTAACATCTTCATCTGTTAAACTTAAGTAGAATTTCAGCAGAATGTATATATAATTCTTAGCCAAAATGTTTGCTTATTCTGTTTAGAAATCACATTTGACTCACGGTTGGATTGTCTTTGAAAGCATTTGGGTGCTACACCAAGCCATCTGTGTTTCAAGTGAGCTTTTATGGCAGTCATTCTGAAGAGTTGGAGCAATACAAATGTGAAATTTAGTGTGCAGTTACACTTTGAGAGCAAGGCTCCTTGGCTCACTGTTGATGGCACTGCAAATCTAAAGCAGGAGTTCTAGTTTTATCATTACTTCGCCCCAATCCACCCCAACACACACATAAAGAACAATCCCAATGTTGGTAAATAAATAAGCAGTTTAAATAGAGAACTTAAGGAGCCCACAGCAACACGGAAGTATAAAATAAGCTTTTGAAGATGGTAAAGAAACATTTAATGAAATTTCAAATGGTTTGTCACACAGTGGTTCAACTGAATGGCAAAGGTCTCAGGGAAGATGTTGCCAGCAAATGCACTAAAGGAAACAATATAATAACCATCTGGACACTACTATTCTTTGTAGAATTCCATTATAGATAGATAGATAGATAGATAGATAGATAGATAGATAGATAGATAGATAGATACACACACACATACAGTTTTTTCTCTAAAGTCACCAGGCTTGTAGTGCAATAAAAATAGCAAAACTTTAAATTAACACACAGGGTTTAAAACATTTCAGGAAAGCATTGATTATATCTGCCAATGGAGTGAGTGTATTTGGCAAATGACCTAATTATCACAGAGTTGGTTCTTTCTCACTGCTCTACTTCTCGCTAATTGCAGAACTGCTGGCCTTCTTCCCCTGACAAGGAAGAAAAACAAGAACAGGGGTGTGTGGAGAAAACAGTGACATTCAGTTTTAATTCATTTGAACCTGCTGCCAAGCTTAATTATGTAATTGAGAGAGTGAGACGGGTGGGCTTACAGCCACTTGGGCCAGAGTTTCTGATGGTTAGCATTTGCCAGTGTTGTATTGAGGATTTTAGCAGTTACCGGAAAGCATTATTAGCTGAAGCTGAACTAATCTCCCCTTACCCTTCTCCTCACCAGACGTAGGTACAGAGGTTGCTGTTCCCAGACTTGATTATTTGTCATTAAGGAAAACAAATTGAAAACAAATTGAAGTGGCTTTATTCCTTGCTAAATGCATCATTATTCTTTAGGGGCAGTCTCCTATTTCGTTTTCTTCTGATTGTGATGTAGTATCTGCTGTCATGTAAAACTCAGTAATGCAATGTTTATTTCTAGAATAGGAGTATTTTTCAGGGTTACTTGAGACATTTTTACATAAACTTCCATTGTAACTAGTGAAAGTGAGTATATATGAAAAACACAAAATTCAGTGAAATATTTCTGATTTGGTAGCTTATCCCCTATTTTTAATTTTATTTATGAAGTCTTTATCCCCCTTGGCTCGGAACCATCAGTACAGATATTTTGCACAAAAGGACCAACCTCTCTCTCCTTGCTGGCAGAATGACTCTTTATAGGTACATTTTTTCAAAGTTTAGCCAGAACGTCCCTGATTCAGAGAAAGCTCAGGGTGTCTCCTACCCTCACAGAAATGTCCTCTGTTTAGATTGAAGTTTAGTCCTGGAGGTCAGTGTCTTGATTTTGTAATATTCTGTGTACCATGTGGAGGTGGAAAGGAAGAGAAGCCAGAGAGAAGGCACGCTAGATTAAAGAGTGGGAGTCATAAAATAAGAGGCTGCCTGCTGGGTGGCAGCATGGCTGAAACAGAACCATGACCACTTAGCATTATGTGTTCTTTATAGCCCAACAGTATTAATAGACACTTTTATCAGTTAATCCCCGTCATAGTTCCATGAAGTAAGTTAACATTTTTTAAACGTGCTTTCCATTTCTTTTCACAAATATTTGTTAAGCATAGGCTAGATGTTAGGTACAGTCCCAGTATCTGGGGTAATACAAAGAAACAACACCTGGTAATGGAGAGTGCTCTTTTTTGTTCCAGGTACAGTGGGTGAAGGGGAGGGTCCTTGTCTGGCGAAGGGCAACACTTTCATGAAGTTTCTAGATACGCCCAGCCTTCTACACTCTCAGGAATATTATTCTATAAATTATCCACTTGTCCTCCTGAAGTTTTAATCTATTAAAGATCTGCTTGATCTTTCCTATCAATATTCAACATTCAAAAATGCCAAGAACATTATCTGTCCTGTAGAAAGTTGTCAATAACGATTTGTTGAATAATTTACATGAATACTCAGCAGTTTCTTACCCTAGCTTCACACTGGAATCAGGTGGGAAATAGACACACACACACACACACATACAACCATAGCGTCTCCTATCTTAAAGCAAACAAACAGAAACAACTCAGTTGACCTTAGATCCCCTGCTAGCTAAATCTGTTTCTTAATTGTTCTTCCCAGCCAAGATAACTGCAAAGAGGCCTGTAAAATCCTCCTCCTCATCTTGCTCATGCTCTTCAACTACTCTAGCAGGCTTCAATCCCCACCACTTGCCTAAAGCAAATCATGATAATGACATCATGTTTCTAAAGACACTGGGCATCTTGAAGCTGTCTTTTTGCTCAAACTCTCAGTAGCATTTCACATAATTGATCTCTCCCTCCTTCTCAGAATACTTTCTTACCTTGGATTTGAGACATCTGATTCCCTTTTCATTTCCTTCTTCCTCTCTGACTCTCCAGCTTTCTTTGCAGTCTTTTCTTCTTATGTAATGCCTAAATGCTGAAGTTGTTTGAATTCTAATCCTAGACCTTTTTCTTTTATACTTACTCTGGGCATTTTTGACTATTTCCTATAAATAACATCTATATCTTTGTGCTGTTGTCCTCCTGTATTTCCAATTTCATCTCCATTTCTGAGCACCAACCTAATATATCCAGCTGCGATTTGACATTTCTATTTAGATGTCTCGGGCATTTCTGACTCAACATGTCTCAGACCAATAATTAAATTTTCCTTCTCCCCTGCTGGTTCTTCCTTGAGTCTTCCCATTTCAATAAATTACATATCCACTCACCCAGTGGCTTATGGCAAAAACAAAACCAACCAGACAAACAAAACCAGTGGTAATCCTTGTCTATGTCTTTATGTCTTCCTTCTTTCCAGTTCAGTCAATCCATTTACAAAGCCCTGTTAATTCTGCCTCCAAAATATAACTCAAACCATCCCTTTCACCCTATTTCATTGCCAGCTGCCTTTCTTCTGGAATGTTGCAATAGCCCCTAAGTCATCTCCTGATTCCATTCTAGCTTTCCAGCTCCCCCACAACATTGCAATCTCAATTTAAAAATGCAGATCATTTCCCACCACTGCTTCTTTAAAACTTTCATTAATGAACAATCAATAATTAAAATCTATATTATATGCTGTCATTTACTTTCAAGGAAGATCTGCAATTTTGTAATTATACATTCATTTGTATGGTTATTTTTTCTTATCCATCTCCCAACTCAACTATTAGTTGCATGAGTGGGAACTGAGGTTTTTTCCCACCACTATATACCCTTTGCTTAGCGCAGTGCCTGAAATAGAACTTAATTATTGAATGAATAAATGAGCCAATGAATGGATGAGGAAGATTGGCCAAAGTGTGAGGTACAAGGTGGGTTCCAATCTCAATCTCATCTTAACTCATCCACTGCTCCATTGACAAATGTACTGATTAAATGAGCTCAATTAAATCATCTTATATGGAATTGTTTTATTCCATGCCATTTAAGGAATTTTCAAGAATTGAGTCCTTTCTCTGATGGGCTTCAGAGGCTACTAGAATAGTTTACAATGTGGGGATATAAAGCAATTCATGGTATGGTGTATTTGAAAGGACACATGCAGACTTTACTTCAAATCCTGGATCTGCTCAATGAGTGGCTTGTGATTCTAGTCAAGTTGGATCATCTTACCCTAACCTCAGTTTCTTCATGTGTATTATGGCACAAAGCCAGTAGTACCTGATGTTATTATGACTTCACCAAGTACCAGTGTGTCAACTACCCAGCATAGCAGCAACTGGCATGTGAGAGATGATATCCAGATTATAGTTCTGCTTTCTTCTCCCCTTGACCCTATTTCTTGACTATTACTTTCACTTTTCTATCTTACTCATCTTACTGGGTAGTAATACTTATATTACCCATTTAGTTTGATTTTGTAGGAAGAGAAGAATTAGCAGTACTTACAGAAGAGGCTTCCTTTTGGATTAGAAATACAAACTTCACAGCTTCTCTGCCCAGCTTTTCAAGAGCATTTTACAGTACACTGCTGTGTAACAAGTTCATTTTAGGATAACATGCTGGGAGGGAGAAAAAGAAGACGAGATTCAAGGGGAAAAAATTAAAAAGTTAATTAAAAGAAACAACTTGGTAATTGGATTCCCTTATACTCTTCTTTGGTTATTTTGGGGTGAGAGGAGGTGTCACAGTACATGGTTAGTAGGTTGGCTTCAGTGGCTCACCTCAAAACTTCTAAATGAGATAAGCATAAGAATACAGATGACTCCCTGCCTGACAGATGAGAAGAAGTATAGGATACATATGGTGAGCTTTTTAAGCATGCCAAACAAAGCTGTCCTTATACTCACTCTTGAATATTTATATTAAATATTCTTGGCAGTTAACGTTACTGTTAGGCTAAGCCTTGGACTATTAGCTAGCTTAAGGACATGCAAAATGGACTTTTCATTGACTCTGTTTTACTATTTCTTTGCTTTCACCATATATAGACATCCACACAAGCACACAATCAGAATAGCATAGGAAACTCATATACCCTTTTCAGACTGTACACTAGAAACAAATAAGCAACATAGTATTTCTCATTTTTAAAAGAAACATTAATATTTATGTATTTAATCATTCTTTTTCACAGATCCATAAGAGTCAAAATTATTTAAGATGTTATCATTGAGATAGACAAGATAATGGAGGAGCATGGGCTTAGTAATCAAATGGAACTAGGTTTTAAACCCTCTCATTCACAACATTTACTTATTCCTGAAGTCAACATATATTTATTGAATGCCTACTGTGTGCCAAGCACTACTGCAGTTGCTGATAACTGTTTGCAAGTTCTCATCATGGTTTTTGTTAACATCAATATTTGAGGTTTTGAAAATTAACTTTAGGGAGAGAATTTTCTATATTTTCCAGCATTTTGTGTACCTCACTTTTGCCATAATCCATGAAGAAAGAACACAGTTAAACAGTCTATTATCTTACCCACTAAATTGGGTTAAATTGGGTTACTGATTGTTCACCCAATCTCCAAAACAATGCCTAGAAAATAAGAGTTACTATTTTATATCTAGAGATATTATGATTTTATCTCTCCCAAAGCATTAAGGACCACTAGTCTAAGAGCCTAATGTTCAACCAGGGTAATATGTCAGAAGAAACGAATGCAAGTCTATCTGTAAACTTGTACTTCATCAGTTAAGATAGAGATTCAGCTTTTTGTGAATACTAACAAGGGGGTTTTGTGTTTTCACAGGTTATGGTTTTGTAGATTTTGACAGTCCTGCAGCCGCACAGAAAGCGGTAGCATCTCTCAAGGCAAATGGCGTGCAGGCACAGATGGCTAAGGTAAGATTGATGTTTAGGGGTGTGTGTATGTGTGTGTTGAGAGAGAGAGAGAGATAAGGAGGAAGGAAGGAGAGATTAAATATTTCTTCTTTGCTCTGAGCTCACTCAAATGTGCAGTTTGCAACAATTTGGTTTATATTTTCTTGTTAGGGAAAATAAGAAACTCCACATTAGGTTTGGCTTAGGGGAATCTGTCTGGCTTATTTCATTGTTTCTTTGTGTATATTTATTATTGTATCTTTTGTTATGGTAACCTCATTAGGGATTTAAGGACACTTGTGAAGTGCTCTGTTCTGCTTGAGAAAGGTGGGGCGTGTCTGTGTGTGTGTGTCTGGGACTTCTACTGGTAAGCAGTTTTGGAGTAGTAGAATTATCAGCAACTTGTCTTTGATAAACTGTGTGCTAAAAAAAGTGTGCGTTCTCTTAGCTGGGGAGAGCTGATTGTTGAATGATGGCGTTGTCTGATCTGTGCAGGGAAATGAGTTTAACTGAAGTGTACCGTTTCTGTATTGCTAGAATTTCACTTTGGCCTTTATATAGAGAGTTTTCTAAGATAATTTTAGATATTAATAATTTTCAATAATTAAGTATTGTTAAATAGAATATGTATTCTGGAACCTTCTACCTGAAACTGTAATATATTTTATTATCTAAGAAAATAAGTTAAATTATTTACAATCCTTTTGTATCTTGATTTCAGTGGTGGTTACAAGAATCTATACCTGATAAAGTAACATAGAACTATATACACGTATTGCACCAATGTCAGTTCCCTGGTTTTGCTATTGTATAATCATATAAAATGTAAAATTTGTAGAAACCTCATGAAGGATACATAGGATCTCTCTGTACCATCTTTGCAACATCTTGTAAATCTATAAATATTTCTAGATAAAAAGTCAAAACAATTGTTTATAACATGGTTGCTTGTTAGATGTCTGCTTTAAAATGATGGCCATTTAGGATGTATTCACCTGCAACCTAAGTCTTTAAATATTCTTTCTGATTGAAAATAGTGAACTTATTTATCTCTAGATTCTATAAATTTTAGGTGGAATGGCCAACAGACCTTGAAATCCTGATCTAATATATTCATGCTCTGTTCATGTATACACTTAACTATTCCCATAAGAGTTGAGTGATATAATGATAAAGTAGTCAAATTTTCAGTTATTTGGATTTTGTTGAGATTACTAACATTATTTGATAACATTTTCCAATTTTGACCTCAAATAACTAGAGGTAAGATATTTGGTTTCTTCATCTTCAGTTGTCTTCTAGTAAACTGATACAGAGCATATCTGTTAACCTTTTGTTGCAAGTCACTTCCCATATAGATTACTTTGGTGAACTCATTGTCCTTTATGACACATGACTAGTTGTTCAAGGCAGAATAAATTTGAATTCTTTCAGCTGTGTAATGTATTCTTCATCAAGATTATGCCTGGAAGCTTTGGATTTTTTTCATGGACTAAGATTGATGAAGTTAATATTTTTAATTAATAAGGAAATTATATACATGTCTTGGTTTAAAGGTTACTTGGCAAAGAGTCAATGGCATTAAGTAGTGACTTCCTATATGCACAAAACAAATGATGAAATGTAGCTGTTAGGTATATGTAAAATAAGTAACTTGAATTTGGACTGAAAGCAACACCTACTTCCAAGAAAATGAATATAAAAATGTTTAACGAAAAAGTTGTTATTGGAATTTCTTGATCTATTCCATTGGCAAACTCCCAAATCTGGAAGTTAGCAGATTGTAGCACTTTAGAAGTAATGAAAACAGCATGCATAATCTCCACCATTTCAAATGTCCTCAGAATATGTATAGTTAGTTGTTAGATAAAAACCACTGCCATCTTGTGTAACAGGAAAAGAAAGTTGACATTGATTTTATAACTGCTGAGGAACCATTATGAATATTTTCCCTCAGTTTCCCAGCATTCTGGTTCACCAAGAATTCCTCTTTCTCTCTCTCTCTTACTCACCCCCACACACCCCCTGACTCTTTCATTCTGTCTCTCTAATCACTGATATCTCACCTAGTCAGAGGGCTGTTTGATTTGGGGAAATATTTTAAAGACCTCCTAAAATGATTATTTTTCCAGCCAGCGTTTTGGCTATTGGCTCATGCCCACTGTACAAAAAAAGAGATTCCAATTGGAATGTTTAAAGTCACTTTTATTTCTGTAGTTTGCGCAAAGATTTTACCTTATCAATTCTGCTGCCTGTGAAGTTAATTCTTATTCTCTTAGCTTTAGACTCATATCTGCCTACTGGAAAACTTTCAGCAGTGAATGACTCTGTAATTTAACTATCTGTAAGAAAATAAATAGGCTCCCTTTGAGAATAAAATAGGACAAGCTTGACCACCACCTGTATTAGCAGATTTCTCACTGAGCTATTGGATTTCATGGCATTTTCCTCCTTTGTCCTGGTGATAACTATTATTTATTATCATATAAACCTGCAGTCTGCAGGGTGTGTGAAACCTGCACTATATTTTTGGCCATTTAAGTATCTACTGAATCACCTCTGGCATCCTTGTTCTTATCACTATCCTACTGTGCAGGTTGTGGTGTCACATTTTAATGACTCCAGGATTTCAAAATAAAAATATTACAAATACTCTAGTTTCCCAATAGTAACCTTCAGCTAACATAAAACTCTCCAAGTGAATTGTCTTATTTAGCTAGCTTATTCCAGTGTGTGCATATGGAAAATCCAACTGATTTGTCAACCAATAGCAAGTTACCCAGGAAGTGGTAATTGATTAATAATGAATTACCATTAACGTAGATGAACATTTTTCTGTATACTTACTGTTCTGCCACAAAGGAGTTTTTTTTTTTTATTATTTCAAAAGTCATGTTTCTTTTAGGAAATCAGATTCAGAATATTTTAGTAATACATAGTGGTTAGGAGCATAGATTTGGAGAGAAGTAAACTTGGCCTTGAATCCTGGCTCTGGTACCACCTCGCTGTGTGACCTTGGCTAAGTTACTTAAATATCTCTGAACTTCTCTAATAATAACTCTTAGGTTATAGAACTGCTGTGAGAATTTAAAAAAATACATTAAGTATTTAACATAGAGCCTAGATCATAGTAAGAATTTAGTAAAAGTTATTCAATAAATATAGTTATACATTTAATTCAAATTTGCTACTAAACCTTCTATAAATCCTAATACATGTTTTAAATGTGTGTCATTCCAAATTATTTTCTTTAAAATATATAATAAGTAGCATCAGTCAGCAAACATTTTTATTGCCTACTCTGTCTGGGCAGGGTACTGAATATTGGAGAATGAAGATTGAATAAAAATTCTTTTTTTTCTGAATGTTTAACATTTATTCTATCTCCTGAATTGCTACAGCTCCAGACTATGAATTTCAGCTGTTACTGTTCTTGGCAACTTCAGGATATAGAGAAAAAACTTATTGGCCGAGGAATATGTGTCTCTATAAGCATGAAAAAAAGTGAAGAAATCCCTGCTAACAATAAGTTAACTTGCAGATATTTATTTTACTCATGTAGGACGAAGGCCATAGATAGACAGCGGAGGCCAATTCTTTGGGGTGCCATCAAGGATCAAGGCAGCTCTGCCATCTTTTATCCCTGGCTTTTATGTCACACATTTATAAGATGGCTTCTAAAGTTCCAGCTCTTGTATCCACAGTTAATCCAGGAAAAAGGGAAAAAAGCAAATAGATGAAGGAGCAGTATGGCTGATTTTGTCCTTTTAAAGGCTTTTCCAGAATCTCAAATCAGCAATTTGTGCTTACAACTCAAAAGCCAAAACTGAGTCATATGGTTTCCTGCTTTCTTGTAAGAGAGTATGAAATGATGAGTATTTTGACTTCTTTGCCTGTGCAGTAGAGAAAATTAAGAATAGTCCATCCCCTTGGCTATCCAGCATCCATGACATCAATAAAGGTGTCATGCATACATAGATTTTAGGTGGCATGCATTAATTCTTTCCCAAAAGGAACCCACCTCAAAGCTGTGATTGCATCTGGTGACTCTGTTATCTCCAACAGGCCCATGGCTCCTCCTCATAGCTCAGCAAGTCATACCTTTAAAAGAGAAGTTATCCATCTGAATTCCCACAATGTAGAATGACACAGAAACAACAGAACACATGCACTTAAAGGAAAATGACTATTTAGGAAAGGAGAAAATGGGAAGCAAGCCTAAATTATTGATCTCAAATACATATCAAATCCTGCTAGGTGGAAATAGAATTCTTGAGTTGTCAGTGCAATAAGTTCCTTGGTTATCCAATCACATAACCCCTGATTCTGTCATCCAGAGGTATCTTACTTCCCCCTTATTCTCTGTGGCCTCATTGAGGCCTTGCTGGAGAATTGCACAGCTTTGGAGGCTTTTCCTGGATATATTTAGAGACACTAGAATGGGTCTACATATTAAACAGTCATGAATTATTACCAGCCAGTCCTTGAGTAATCTCAGGCTTAACAGGCATCTTTCTTATTTGCTTTCTGTCAATTCCAAATATGACTAAACACAGTATATCTTACTCTAGAGGAAATGTCTGCAGAAAAGGAGTCACTCCCTCTCAGGGCCTTCAGATAAGACTTCATCTGGTGTACTACCAGACTGCCATTACAGTTCCCAAAGGTGATTCATTTCCAGTGGGATTTGTAGAGTAAATCTCAGTTAAGCAATCACAAAAGAGACTAAGTGTCCCAGAGGATGTCAAATAGCTTGACAGGCATAATATAAAAATATTATATCTACCATGGCAGAAAACTAGATTGGGACCAGAGGAAAGGACTTCTCTTATAAATCAATGACCTTGATAGTAGTTATCTTTGAAAAAAAACATAAAAAATCAGTGGATTTTTTACTTGAAATATAAAAAGATGAAAAGTCAAAATCAAGGAATATGCAAAAGAAAATATTTTAAATTCAAACACACACACACACACACACACACACACACACAATCAATTTACAAAATATATCACCACAGTGAAGCCATATCAGTTATATTCCGGTAGAAGACTTTTAGTTAATTAAGGAAGGGTGTATAATTTGCAAGAAAAAAACCAAACAACCTCATCAAAAAGTGGGTGAAGGATATGAACAGACACTTCTCAAAAGAAGACATTTATGCGGCCAACAGACACATGAAAAAATGCTCATCATCACTGGCCATCAGAGAAATGCAAATCAAAACCACAATGAGATACCATCTCACACCAGTTAGAATGGCCATCATTAAAAAGTCAGGAAACAACAGGTGCTGGAGAGGATGTGGAGAAATAGGAACACTTTTACACTGTTGGTGAGACTGTAAACTAGTTCAACCATTGTGGAAGACAGTGTGGCGATTCCTCAGGGATCTAGAACTAGAAATACCATTTGACCCAGCCATCCCATTACTGGGTGTATACCCAAAGGACTATAAATCATGCTGCTATAAAGACACATGCACACGTATGTTTATTGTGGCACTATTCACAATAGCAAAGACTTGGAACCAACCCAGATGTCCATTGATGATAGACTGATTAAGAAAATATGGCATATATACACCATGGAATACTATGTAGCCATAAAAAATGATGAGTTCATGTCCTTTGTGGGGACATGGATGAAGCTGGAAACCATCATTCTCAGCAAACTATCACAAGGACAAAAAACCAAACACGACATGTTCTCACTCATAGGTGAGAATTAAGCAAGAAGAACACTTGGACACAGGAAGGGGAACATCACACACTGAGACCTGTCGTGGGATGGGGAGAGGGGGGAGGGAAAGCATTAGGAGATATCCCTAATATAAATGACGAGTTAATGGGTGCAGCACACCAACATGGCACATGTATACATATGTAAAAAACCTGCACGTTGTGCACATGTACCCTAGAACTTAAAGTATAATAGAAAAAAAGAAGGGTATATTCAATAGAATATTCTAGAACATTTTACCAAAGTGCAACTATTGTCCTCATAATGTGGCTTGTTGTCTACCAAAGCTACTCTTCTGAATGCACAGGTATATGACAGGCATTGTCAGCCACACTCCTGTAGTATAAGATCGTATTAGTAGTTTTTGTTTTTATCATTCCTAGGTAAAGCAGAAGAAACAGGCTATTTGATATTTATTGGTCACTACAGTGGGGTGGAGCCTCCTGGTAAACACAGAGGCTTCTCAAGGGCTCCTTATGTAGGAAGGAGAGGCATTGTTCCAGGGTAACTTGAGCAGGCGACTCGAGAGATGTTTCCTGAGACTGGGTGGGAAACAATCAATACTTTATATAGTGATGGACAAGAGCTATCTGGGCATGCTAATGTTCCTAGAATAATGTCCATGTCTTTTTGTTTGTTTTGCAATAAGATCAAAGGATCAGAGATCCCTGTCTGCTATGATTTGCTTGTATCCCATATTTCCCCCATGGGGACAAGGGCTGTAGGCTCGATTTGAAGCAGGAATCTCTCATTCTCCTACTTTCTCAACACGTTTATGTTGAACACCTGCTATCCACAAGGATTGTTCTACCTGCTAGAGACATAGTACTGAGCCAAACAAAGTTTCATGAAGTTCACATAGGGGATTACAAAAAGTAACTGTTATACAAAGAGATATAATTTATTAGATTGTAACAATTGGTTTGAAGAAAATTAAAACCAGTTACAATTACAAAATAGGAGATGGAGATGGTGGTTAAATAGGATGTGGAGATGGTAGTAGTTTAGGTACAGTGGTCAAGAAAAGTCTCTCTAATCATGTGACATTTGAACATGTATCTAAAAGAAATGAGAGGAGAAAACTATACTTATATTTAAGCGATAGTTATAAAAAATTTCTATAGTAATTTAAAATAGACCAGAATCTTTAGTGAGATAGCATCTTCGGGTTTTATTATTGTCTGTATCCTGCATCTTCATAACAATAGAAGAGTTGCATAAACTACCATCATTTCCCTCCCTTTTTTGTGGGAGTTGTCTGGTTTCAAGTCATCCTAATATTGCACTGTTTAGAATTTTTTTTCATGTGAGTCAAATTCTAATTGATCAGTAAATTTTTATTTCAACACTTATCTTCTTCAAATTGTGTTGTTCTATTGTACCAGTGGGTGTAAGAATATGACAAGACACCCTCCTCTACAGTTGTGGAATGCACTTTAAATAACTGTGATTCCAAAGAAAAGCATTCTGATGTCGCTTTTAATATAGTTCATTACTCCTGAATGACTGATGCTATGTAATGTAAACCTTGCTCTATCTCATTTCCTAAAATGAATATTTGTATCATTTGCTCCTGTGGGATACATCTTCAACAGACAGATCTCTCTAAAAATATGTAAGTATTATTTTTCTCATGATTGAAAATTTTAAAATTTTCTGGAAAAGAAATACTTATTGGCTGGTCTTTTACATGTCTGTAAAATATTTGTGAATGTCTGCTTTGCTGGCTATGTCAATTTGGCTCATTTTTTTTCCTGATCCAAATGCTGAATGCAGGGATTCAAAACTCAATATTGAAATTGTCAGGGTTGATCTTAATCCTATTCATTAATTATTTGAAGTTTTTAAAGCAGACTCATCTAAAGTTAAATATTTGTATTAGCTTGTATCGAATGATTTCCATAATCTGCCTATGGGTACTACCCTCTGCTTTTGCAAGGACTCTACTGTGTCATCTTAAGTGAAACAGTGCATATGTATACTAGTAAAATTCTCTGCTTTCCTAGCATTGGACAAAAACAAAAATCAGCGAAAGAATTGCCTCAGTGTCTTAAACTGGGATCCCTACTAGTTGACCAGGCACTTGCTTACTGAAGGATATGTGTGGAATTCAAGTTCTTTTCAACCTATAAGAAATATCGGCTAGGCGCAGTGGCTCATACGTGTAATCCTAGCACTTTTGGAGGCCGAGGCAGGAGGATCACAAGGTCAGGATTTCAAGACCAGCCTGGCCAACATAGTGAAATCCTGTCTCTACTAAAAATACAAAAAAGTTAGCTGGGTGTGGTGGTGGGCACCTGTAATCCCAGCTACTCGGGAGGCTGAGGCAGGAGAATCACTTGAACCCAGGAGGCGGAGGTTGCAGTGAACCAAGATCGCACCATTGCACTCCAACCTGGGCGACAGTGCAAGACTCAGTCTAAAAAAAAAAAAAGAAAGAAAAGAAACATCAACACTTTCACACCTTCATCCTGCCTCTTTGAAGAGAATGTGTCCACAGGCTGATCTCAGTCAATTACTCGTTTCTTGATGTACTGTTGAGAAAACCGAATAATGAATAGTCTTCATTCATGGCTTTAATAATTTGTTCTTAAAGTTGAAAGGAAAAGGTATTTTCTCTAATCACCATTGTTGTACATGGGGTGTGCCTAATTAAAAGCACTGCTTTGTCCCAGGTAGATTCTGATCCCATTGAAAAAGACAAAGAAGTATGTCAAAATAAGAAAACTATTGATTGTACGACTGCTGGTGTTACATTAGGAAAATGTGACTTAGGTTTGTGAGGAAAATGAATCTTTCAATAGCCAATGTCAAAATTTGGTTTAGCCGTTCAGTCACAAGGAGTGCCGGACAACCATGTGTCTCCCCACCCATGGATAAGATCTTTACTTCTTATGATACTAGGAGGAAATAGTGAATGTGCTCTCTAGTGGCAGATAGATCCCAAGGATAAGGGAGAGAGCAATGAGCCACTCTTGCTGAGCTCTTGCTCTCAAACTCACAAGTCAGGTGAGTTATTATTTCTCCCATTTGGAAGTATTATGTGAGTGGACAAGTAAGAGAAGGACCAGGAGTGTTACACCACTATCTTTCCATAAGAAAATAGAAGCAGTGGAAGCTTTCCTGGCCCCAACTATATAACCAACTATAATTGGCTTTCCTGCTTTCCTGGCCCCAACTTTTAACCAACTATAATTGCTTTCTGCATTTTATTTCTATACCGTACTCTAAAAATGATTGGATGAATTGGAATGGTGGATTTATATAATATATGAATTATGCTAAAAGGTTGAACATTTTAACATTGAGAAACCTACAGACTACCGAGGTTCACGGTCCACCTTCTGTTTCTGTGTAATTTACTTCTGGTGTGCTCTGAGACTCTCTTCAAGTCCTTTAACTACATCTATTCTGAAAAAAGGCAAGGAAGACAGACAGAAGGATGCAGGGAATAAAGGAAATTATTTCTTGAACATCAGCCTTATGCTGGTGAATAGGTTAAGTGCTTTTATAATTATTATGTCATTTAATTCTTACTAGGGTCCTTGGAGGTAGGTATTATTATTCCAATTGTACAGGTGAAAAAATAGGAGATGTCCCACATCCACTAAGATAGTCAAGTGGTCTTGAACCCAAGCCTTTCTGGTTCCAAAGCCTTGTTCTTTCCAAGGAGATCATAAGTCTACTAATGTGGTTTCTAGTCTCTTCAGCGGAGCTTGGCTTTTGAATTTCTAAAACGGAATAACAGACTGGATAAAATTATTAAATCAGTGAACTGCAGAATCTATTGGAGTCCCTGATATACATAGTGGGGCTTCATCAATCTTTGTGGAATTAATGAATATGGGAATGAACAAATGAGTAATCAGTACTGGTTATATTTTAATGGTTTTCGATTCTGATACATTTTTGTGACCTCAAACTGAATTTTGCACAGAAATAGTCCTTTAATTCACTATCCTAACCAATTATTCAGGGGGACATAATTCCTGAGCTCACAAACAATGGTTCAGTATAATCCTTCTAACTATTGGCTGGTGGAATGGGACAAGATGGACATCTTTGTTTCTTAAGAAAATAGACGACGAGAATTTGGAAATGAAGACCAATAACTCTTATATTTTAGAAGTCTTAAAGAAATCGGGTATACACTTGCATATATTTACATGTGTATGCACATATACACTCACAAAATACATGTGTTTTTTAAAGATGTTTAATTATCACAGGTAGCTATAATTTTTCCATGCAATAACACAATAACTAAAACATGTTTGATAGCTCTTCAGCACATCTGACTTTTATTGAAAGTGAAACCTAAAGATAAGTAATAAACAAACTTGAATGACAGGCCTCTGTGATCTCTGGTTTTGTGTGCATGCTATATTTATTACACTTTGATGTGTATCACTTGGAAACTTGTGAGAGCTGTTCACAAATGCATACAGCGGACACACAAAAACAAAACAGAAATGTGAGTGTTGTGAACAAGAAGGCAGCATACTCAGTTTGATCCTCTTTTCCCACCATGTCTAGGACACACTTTTTAACTGCTATTTGAATGACTTAACCACACCATGAAACTTATCGAGTCTGCTGGCTAAATCAGTGGGAGTTTATATTCCAACATCTGTAAGCACGTTAACTCTTTCTTCATATCTAAGAAGTATTCCAAACTTAAGAAAATATTCAACTTTAGAAAAATGGTAAAATTCAAAACAAAACCAGACTTTTTTTCCCTATTGAAATGGATTTTTTTTTTTCACTTTTCTGTGAAAGTGACATTAGCAATATCATACCTTTCTATAAAGGAAATAAAGTTTTAAATGAAGCAATACCAAGAGCTCATTTTTTCATACTCATCAGTTACTTTTAGCCTAAGGATCCATTTGGAAATTATATTCATATATCAAAGATAAACCGTCTTCCCTGGTGTTCATATTTAAGGTGACTGAACAAAGTTGCTTGATGAGACCAGCACAAAATGAATTTTACTCTTTTCTGATTCAAAGGTAAATTTCTTGTAAGATGATATATACATTACTAAAATCATCATCATTAAAAAATATAAATCACACTCCACGAGAAGAATGACATGTTACTTGTGGACGAACACTTACCAGTGTAGTGTTAGGTATCTGGTTTCGGAAATATCCATAGTTAGACATTAATGTAAGAAATGCCACTACCTTATAAAGATACAATATCAAACAAAGTTAAGTTTATTGGATTCCAGCTTGCAGCACACAAAAGTCTGTGTTCTAAATTCCCAGAAAATATTGATTTGCTAATGTAACATCATTAAAAGTGTCTACCCAGCTTCTGGCTTTACATATTCCCGAGGAAGCCACTCCCAATTTCCCCATGAAATATGCAAAGATACAGTAAAGAATGATCAACAACTACCCTTGAAAGACCAAGGTTAATAGGCAACAGATTTCCAGAAACACTCAAGGATTTTATAATTACTGATAAAATCTTGGAGCAAAATTGAGATTCTTAATATCTCTTTACTCTATACTTAATTATTTTATACAAAAGTCCTGTTTTTCTTATTCTCTCTCCCTTGCTTAACTTCTAGAAGATAAGATTATGCACAAACACACAAATACATATCAACCATATCATATTGTCAAATATAGGCATCTGATATTACAATCATTCCCGCTGAGTATGATTCATTTGAGGAGGTGTCTTCATCATCTTTTTTATTTTTCTCTTCTTCTGTCTCCCCACCTCCCTCTAAGAGCCATCAGATCAGAGTCTCTAAGAGCACAATCTGAGAATGTGTATTTTAAAAACATTTCCCCTGTAATACCTAATGCTTAACTGTATTTTTGATAAACTTAGATTTTTTTTAAAAAGGAACAAAAACCTACAAGGAGGAAGCCAGCTTGAGTGCAAATTCAGTAGGGCAAAATGAGGAAACATTAAGCTAAGGAGCAAAGAGAACTAAGTGAAGAGAAGCATTACAAAGAACAAAAATTGTGCAGTAACAGAACTAAATTCCATATTGGTGGTAGTTGGGGCAGAATTGACACCACAGAAAATCAAATTAATGTCTTAAAGAACTGATTAAAGGAGCTCTCCCAGTATGCAGGAAAAGAAAGGTCAAATTATCAAAAGAATGAGAGAAGACATGGCAAGCATTGTGGACAGAGAATGGAGATTTTTTTTTTTTTTTTTTTGGTAAAGCTACTATTTGATAACAATAGGGTATCTGTAGCCAATAATAACTTTATTATACATTTTAAAATGAAGAATATAATTAGATTGTTTGTAACTTGAAGCATAAGTGCTTGAGGGGATGGATACCCCATTCTCCATGATGTGCTTATTTCACACTGTATGCCTGTATCAAAATATCTCATGTTCTCTGTAAATATGTAATCCTACTATGCACCCACGTAAACTTAAAAAAAATAAAGATAAATCTAAAAAAAGAAAATAGAAAAGAACAAGTGAGTGGAGGTCTAACATAACAGTGAGTACATCATCCAGAAGAAGAAATAAGAATAGCTGAAATGGAAGCAATAAGCAAATACAGAAACTAAAGACATCTTTCCAGAGATGACATATCCTTTCATGGAGATTGAAAGGACTGGCCACATTCCAATCAACATGAAAAGACACATGTCCACAGGTAGGTAGGCTTATTAGAAACGTAGCTAAATTTAAAAATAAAAATGTTCAAACATTCATGTAGCTGGGAGGCTTGGTTAACTAAAAAGGAACAAAACCTAGCTCTTTGTATAATTCAATATAGGGTTAAAACTCAGAAGAGGATAGAATAATGATTGCTGATTATGGAAGATATGACCACAAAATTGTATACTCAGACTTCTGAGTGAAGCACAGAAAGACTCTCCATTTGAAGTGCAAAAACTGATCTTAATACATATTTACCCAAATCAGCAAATATACTAAAAGACAAATATAGTAAACAAAAAAAGATGTAAGCATACAAGTCACATATGAAAATCCACATTATAAATCATCATAAATATTACTAGTAGAAAAACCAATGTCAATAAAAAACCAAGATACTATTTTTACTATCAAATGTACACTAGTTAAATAGAATACTGATATTTTCATAAAGTTACTAATTGTTGTGGAAATGTGAATTGGTTTGACTTTTCTGAAAATTAATTTTAGCGTATGAACTGTTAATTTCCTTCTAGAAACCTACCTTAAATAAAAATCAAAGATGCAGAATGCTAATATTTGCATGTTTGTCCCTTCAAACCTCATGCTGAAATTCAATCCCAGTGTTAGAGTTGGGGCCTAGTGGGAGGTGTTTGGGTCATAAAGGTAGATCCCTCGTGAATGGCTTGGTGCTCTCCTAACAGTAATAAATGAGATCTTGCTCTATTAGTTCCCACAAAAGTTGGTTATTAAAAAGAGGCTGCCACCTTGACCTTCTCTCTTGCCATGTTAACTTTACACAGTCTGGCTTCCCTTTGCTTTCTGTCTTGAGTGGACGCAACCTGAGGATCTCACCAGATGCCCAGTCTTCCAGCCAGCAGGGTCATTAGCTAAATAAGCCTCTTTTTAAAAAATATAAGTTATGCAGCCTCACATATATTATTTTAAGCAACACAAAACTAACTAAGACACAGATCACACTCTGTTGTAGCATGAATTGTAAATGGTAAAAATTTGAACAACATAAAATAACCAGAAATAATCCTGCTCGACAAAGTCTCTGCAGTGTAGTAGCTTGAAAATTACGGCAAAGCCATCAACTGCTGCCATCACTTAAATAGCATTTTTTTTTAAGCATATTCAATCTTAGGGGAGAATGGTCATAGTAAAAGTCATACTAAAATTCTGTAGGTAGGGAAGTGGGGTGATTTTTTTCTTCAATAATCATATCTGTGTTTTCCAACTCTCTAGAATGAACATTGGTTACTTTGTAATGTAAAAATGACAATATCATAATAAAAAAGATAATAAATGTGATCTATAAAAAGTTACCTAGCTGATTATTCAGAAACCAAACCTGTCACATGGCATGTACTGGTTAATGGATTGTCAGAGCATGAACAGTGATGGAACTCTGTTGATCAAATGCTGAGGCAAATCAGCCTCTTTAATTAGGTACTGATTGTGACAATTGAGTTCATCCTAATAAAATAGTGTAACATAAAATATATATTTATTAGTTATTTTACATAATAAAGATGTATAAATATATAAGTACATATAAATATATGAACATTATTTACACAATGCTGTGTCTCTTGAGCACATATTATTTAGGAAATGTAATTCTGATGTTTGCTAATAACCATCACAGAAACTATGAAATTCATATAATTCTTTATGCTGAATCTAAATGATAAAAGTGTGTATGTCATCTGTGAAATTATGAAATTGGGGGGCCCTCCTACTCTATTTGGTAAGCTGTTAGGTTCTAAAGGATGTCTAAGATAATGAATAACATTACTTATAAAGGCTTGAAACTTTTCAAATGGTCTCCATATAGAGACAGACTTTTGGGCTGGAAGAGAGCATAAAGAAATATTCAGTATGATGAAGTGATATGTCAAGGTCAAATGGTGAACACTATGCATTCTAAAAATTAAGGGACATGTGTTTGCCTTAATAAAATATTGTCAGTAATCCTCGAATATTAAAAAACAGACTACCCTCCTGTTTTACTGTTCTAATGTTTCACTGCGCAAATGATTTCTAATTGTAAACAAAGTTGTCACACTATCTTGCACATTAAATAAGCCATTAATTAGAATACTGTGAGGGACAAAATGCTCTGGTCACTTAAGTATTTAATTCAGACTCTCAGTCTTTTTTGTTTGATGATGTACTTTTTAATTTATGTCTTGAAGTCACCAAGATAAAATAGAAGAGGAGACAGTGGTGACATTTGCTTATGCGTGAGCATAGGCTGTGAGGTTTTGAGTAGAGTTAAGAGGGACCATATATATTCCTTCCCCACCTTGGGAACTCTGATTAGGCAGAAAGCAGCATTTGTAGATTAGGAATGAAGAAAATGACAATTGTCATTCATTTAGACACAGTCTGATCTCTAAGTAAATCCCTAAATGCTTTATGGGAGTTTCCTGGTGATTAGTTCTGTTTCATACTCCTCTTGCTGCAGGCAACTGAGTCCTCCAAATTTTAATAGAGTTTTGCCAGCATAATTGCACGGTACACTGACACAAGTTAGTTTTTCTTTTTTACACATTTTCCTTCACTTGAACTTTCTGGCCATTTTCCACATGCATTTGACAGAAGAATTACAAATATAGAGTGTTATTATATCTTAGATGGAGGAAATGGTCCATGGACCCACGTCTGAAATGTTCAGTCTTGGCAGTCAAGGCTCTCACCTCAGCATTTGCTGGGACACAGGAAACCAGCTAATGGCCGATAACATCCAGGAAATTAGTAACTTGTGCATATGGTAAATGCTCCAATCCCAGCCAAACGATTTGTTTAACTGATGGCTGGGAGTTCTCATAGGGACTGTTAGCGCAGTGGAATAGTTGAGTTTTATTAACTGGACTGTGTGCTAATCCTTGTTGTTCTCTAGTTGAAGAAGGTAACCATAATGCAAAATACAATGGGAAATTGTATATCCAGAAAATAAAGATGTTAAAGGCACCAACATTCTATACTCCAAAAGAACTTATTTTTTTGCATCAACATTATTAGTACCACAATTTTCTTACAACTATTATCTTAGTTCAGAATTCTATAAAGTGAATTATGCATACCTTTTTGTTATGATAAAGATATTAAATACAGTGTCACTTTGCTTAACATCTTATTCCTATCTGTTAATTTTGTTAGGGACAGTGATGATTATTTATAACCTATTGCTCCCATTCATTGATTATCTACAGAGTATCCAGATATCAGGACAGACTTGTGCTTTCACACGTTGTCTCCCTCAGGCCCAAGGTCAAGGGGCAGCTCCTTGGGAAAATCTTACTGACACCCAATTTTAGGTCACGTTCCCCTTTTCATCTGTTCTCATAGAACCTTCTTCATTATCATAGGATTTATGTGACAATTTGTAATTTAAATTTTATATGGGAGACTATTGGATTACTGTTGCTTTTCTAGACTAGAATATAGAATATAAATGCAAAGATCATAACTGTTACCACTCCCACTGTATATCTTCTGAACCAACCACAGTGCCTTTCCAGCAAGTAGCAAGTAATAATACTTGTTGAATGAAATAACTCTATGCGGTAGTCATTAATGTCCCAGTTTTACAAATGAAATAATTAAAGCTCAAAGAGCCTAATTTATTAAAATCATACAGCCAACTGGATGTCAGTATCCTATCTCATGTCTAACTCCAAAGCCATTAATGTATTAGAGCTCTTTCTTTTTAATTGAGTAGGACAAAGAAAGAAAGTACTGCAAAATTCATATTTCCTTTTATAACAAGGTCGAAACCTTCTCTGTGCAATCTTTTAGAACACTGGTTCTCAACTAGAGGCGTTTTGCCCACCGTAGAGGACATTTGGCAATGTTTGGAGACATTTGTGGTTCTCTTGACTGAGAGGAAAATTAATACTGGCACCCACTGACACTATATGATGCATGCCAGAGCCCCTCCACACTTCATTGGTCAGTTCAGCTACCTCCCTCTTCTGTTTCCTTTCTTTCTAGCTTCCTTCATTGATTCATTCAGCATAAAGTATATGCATAGAATGCTTAGTGTATAGAAAACCAATAATGAGTAAGATACAATTCCAGACCTGAGGAAACTTATGGTTTATAGGGAAGTGCAGATAAGTAAATAGGAAATTATTACACATGGTAAAGAGTTATCTAGAGGTGTACATTCAGCTGGCCACTATGTTAATACTGAAGCTAACACCAGAACCACTGCTTTAGAGTGGTTCTCTCTAGAGCACTGGTTCTCAACTGCAACATCTATAAACATTTATGGTGGTCACAACTAGGGCACAAGTTGCTGCTGGCATCTGTTTGGTGGGTAGAGGCCAGGATGCTGCTAATCATACTGCAGTGCATTAAATAGTGTCTCACTTTTGCTACAATAAAGAATTATTTGGTCTAAAATGTTAATAATGTCAAGGTTGAGAAACCCTATTTTGGCATAATAAAGCCAGATCATTGTGTTGTTGCCATTGCATTTTTAAAAAATCAATCTTAATTTTCTTGCTCTCCATAATTATTTTTTACATATTGTAACTAGCAATAAAATTGTGAGTGTATAATGTTTCATCTTATAAGTGACAAGAAACTATATGATTACTTATTGGAAACCGCATTTTTAATATCTTTAATGACATGTCATACTAATATTTGTAGTTATTGTACCTCCTTTCTTTTAAACTTCTATCATAGTACAATCTTAAGCATTTATGACACTTCTATTTTTTAAGTTTAGTCCTTGGATGCTATTCCTTTTGGAGGCAGAATCCATGCCTGGTTCCTCGTCATCCTTCCTGTAGGGTTCTGCACATGGTGGGCTCTCAGATTTTTATTGAATGTCTCAAAGCAAGTTAGTTCTCTTTCAGAGGCTAGGCAACTAAATGTCGTGGGAAAGAAGAAACCAATTGACTAAAATAGATATCATACTACAGTACCTGCAAATGAGCTCAGATATTAAATCTTTGATCACTAAAAATTCCTTCAATTAGAGTTGGAAACCATATATGATTATGCTTCTGGATAATTTGCAATGGATGTTCAATTTTTTTTTTTTTCAGGAAACAGCTCCGTTCCTTTAGTTTTTAATATCTATCACTCAGTGGATCTTAGCAGTTAGTGATCATTAGTTTTCCTCCAGGGGTAGACTACTAGAGGAGTGGAAATTTGGTTGGCATTTGTCTACCAGCATATTTTTTTAATGGGGTTAGAGAATGATGGCAATTAAACCTTAGATGCTTTGAGATATCTGTTGGCATATTGGATATGTTGATATACTCTTCCAAAATAAAGCAAAAATAAATCTTACAATGACTTTCTTTCTTTTATTCATACACCATAACTTTCTCATAGCTTGTTTTGTAACTTGCATTGAATATTATGGTTCCATTCCTTCTTTGTATATTTCAAGCACAATATTTTATTCTGCTTATATTTTTGTAAATTGTTTATCCTCCTTTACTATTTCTTCTTTGACATACAATCTGAAAACAAGTTATGGATTAAAGGGAGCACCTGTGCAGGGTAAAAATTCTTAAACTGAAGAAAAAATGAAACATTTTACAATTGTTTAGGTATTATAGGCATTGACTGGCTAGTAAAAAGGTCAGTGCACCAGCAGAAGGTTGTGTACCCTGTTAACAACGGCAATTCCTCATGAAATGTTGTACATTTCAATATACAGGATAATATTGAATAATACTATGGAAATTCCTTTGAGTTTTCCAGAATTTTAAATGAAGTAAATTTATAAACTTTCTATGTTGCTCTTAATATTGATGATCCCAGATTATAGTGTAGATTAGGGAACCACCTACATACTTCATGTACTTCATGGTAGATCCTGGTAGAAAAAGAAATGAGGTTGAGAGTGAATGCGGATAGCAAGGGTTATCCAAAAGAATACAGAAAAAGTAGAAATGGAAGATAATGTAATATTATTTCGTAAGTTGATGAACTTGTGAGGATAAAAATGAATTTCAATTATACTTTGGCAGTTCAGATTCTACAAGGCAGGGAAACAGTACAGCTTTGGGACCCTTTTTTAATGTTCTGCCTAACTCGATTTTAGTGGATGGATGTAGTGTACCACGTCAAGAATGCTAGTACTGATGATTTATGTCCTTTTATACTAATGTTGCTAACTTGTTCATTGCACTTCCAACAAGATCATCACAACTATTTAGAATCTGGTCAGATAGAGCAGTTTGACCTTAGTATGTGGTCTTCTTGCATTTTCCCCTCTTTCTGGCTTTGTTAAGATATGAAACAAGGTAGGTTTTTTTTTTTTTTACTCCTTGGAAGTGTATACATATCTTATAAGTTATATCACCCTAGCTTTGGTGAAACTCACAGTTTACAGAGTTTGACCTTTCTTAGTAAGTAGGAGTTTTGCTGAATCATACTCCAGTACTGTGAGGTTGCAGATCGTCTATTCCTTAAGTCTTTAGGTTGCTTAATGATAAATTAAATAGCGGATGGCTGTCTTTTCTCACTCCTAGATTTTATTCACCACACACTCAGTGGTGTAATAACAGTACCTTTGCATTGTCATATAATTGATGTTTAAAGACCCTATTATTTGGAACCTGATTCCCATCAAGGTTTATGCAAATATGTATGGATCACTACTTGGCTTACAGGATGGTAGACATTCTGACATGGTCACTTGTATACCAAAAGATTTTACTGACAAGCATTTCAAGTGTGTTTGACTTATTTTGAACATCAACATAAAATTTACTGGATCCCAGAGGATTTCAATAACACATAGAATTTGGAATCAGAGCTGGAGTTGGAAACATTTTGCTCATGTCATTAGAATCTTTCCTCAGACTTCTCAGACTCTCTTTGTATAAAGCATCCATGAGAAGCTGTCATGTCTAATTTCTTATAATAAGTAGGGTCAATTTCATGAGCAGAACATATGACTGTATTTTATGTATGCAATATAAAATCACAACCAGGCATAAGTGGACATGGAAAAAAAAACAGCAACCAGATTAAACATTCACAGCTGTTTCTGAGTTTTTCTGTATTGTTCCTTTACTATTTGTTTACTCATTCTTTTATCTTCTAGTGCTCACTTGCAGACAAATGTTGCCCATGCCAATGTTTAAGAAAATACATGAGATAAAACATAGAAAAAATTCTGTCCATCAATGTGCTATTTTTTTCTTTGAATTGAAAATTTTTCCATTGTATTAATTTAGAGTGAAATTTTTCTCATGTGAAACATTCTATAATAGGCAAACTGTGCAAGATAAATTAATAAATAAAATAATCTGACAGAGAAAAAAATACTGTTTGCTTCACAGTTTCACTCAACCTAAATAATTCTATTAAAGTCAGTGTGTGGGGTATGCTGGAAAATGGCAAGCATTCTGTGTGGGTTTCAGAATTGCTGTATTGGGTACATTTTAAATATTTGGTTATCATGTCAAGTTATTACACATTTTAGATATTTATGATTATTGAGATCTCAATAATAAACCACTAAATATTTTATTTAAAGTTCCATTCTATTTTTTGTTGCCTTAGTCCCATTGGGCTGTTACAATAAAACGCCATAGACTAGGTAGCTTATAAACAACAGAAATTGATTTCTGAGTTTTGGAGGCTGGTAAGTCCAGGATCAAGGTGCTGACAGATTCAGTGTCTGTTGAGGGCCTGGCTCCTGTCTCAGGTGGAGCCTTCTGGCTGTGTCCTCACACTGTGGAAGGGGCAAGCAAGTTCTGTGCCTATTTTATAAGGGTATTATTCCCATATATGAGGATTCCGCCTTTATGATCTAATGATTTCCCAAAAGGCCCCACCACTCAATGTCATCATTTTTGGAGTTAGTATTTCAAAATAAGCATTTTGGGGGGACACAACATTCAGACCATAGCAGCTGTACAATTGGCAAAAGGATTGCCTGTTTTTAGTTCTCTGAATTTGATTTTTTTCCCAAATGCCTTTACTAGAAAGAAAATTTAAGCATTTTACATTTTTACTTTACATGGAGAAAATTCATGTCCTGCTCTGTTGTAAGTTTTATAAAGTTCCCAATCAGAACATATTACAACAAAATCTAACCAATTAATTAATTGTTTTGACTATCTTGATCATAAATTTTGTCTATTCCTTTATAATATTAATTCTTTGCTGCTAGTTTTAAGAAAAAAATAAGCTTTGTGGAAAAAGATAGGTGTATACATATTTTGTATATATTTTGCCTTTACTAAAGAATTTATGAAACATACACAAAAGCAGAGAAAATAGTGTAATTAACATGGTATAAGAAATCTCAACATGTCCATCATCCAGCTTCAACATTTATTCTACTATGAATCTTATTTCATACAAGTATTTTACCACTTTCTCACTCTACAAGAATACATTATATTATTTTATAATATTTATAGACAAAATAATATGTCTGTCTATATCCCAGACATCATATTATTTCACCTATAAATATTTTACCATTTACCTCTACCAGCTAAGAATTGGTATGTATTCATCATCCAGATTGAGGTATTTTTTTAAAGCAGGATTAACTTTTGTGGAAGTATTATAATAGGATGGAATATTCTGAGTTAAAATCAAACTTAAATCTTTCCAATTAAATAATTGAGAATTAGCTAGAAAAATGACTTAAAACTTAGTGTAATAAAGCTAGTAGGATATTAAAGATAAGGCATGACACATTTCTTCTTACATTCTTAGTTTCATTGTGATATAAGGATTAGTTATATGCTGCTTAAAGTCAAGATTATACAGTTACACAGAAAACATTCCAACCTAATCCCCTTGGGGTTGATTTTGGCTGATAGTCTATTATTTAGATGACCAAAGATGGCAGAATATACTTCTTAATGTACATGAGTTACTCATCTAAGTTTTATACATAGTTTAATACATGCTGCATGTGTATATTAAACTGCATGAATGAGCTGAGATGAGAGAAGAATGTAGTCAAGGTAAAAATGGGGAGCTAGATACATTCACCAAAACTGCTTAGGGAAAGTACAGCTTAATTTACACTTTAACTAGAATAGCTGAGAGGACAAGAGATCCAAATAGTCCCTGAGAGAATGTAGAAATTGAATGTGCTTAATGGCATATTTTTGTGTGTAAGTATGTCTCTCTTCTGTGCTCCTTGTTTGCATTAGGGAGAATAGTAGAGGGGAGGCAGGAGTCTTCTCTTATGTTAATAGAAAGTGTGGTTTATGTATTCCTTATAAATTTCATTCATATTCTTTATGTGCAGCATTCACTGCAGAATGTTGGATGAGTGGAGTGCTTACTTCTCACTCTCTGTATGTTGCAGAACTAGTTATTTTTATTTCCAAACTGTTGTGGACTGATACTTTTATAAAATATAATAAAAATAAATTACCAGAAAAATGAAATAAACAAAAACAAAGATATAGACATAAAACTCATCTATCAAGTGAATATAAAAGTTTCTAAATGCTTACTCTGCATTTCTGTCCCAGTTTCTTCTGAGACAGGTTAACAAACACTTTGTGACGTGAGCCTAATCTGAAGACGACACTTAATGTAGTACTGGTCCAGACTATTGATCCATATGTAGAGGTGACAACTGCAGTATTGGATTGGCAGTATGGCACTGTCAATGACCAGGAAGCACAGACCTCAATGAAAGAGCTGACGAAAGGTTCCTGGATGCCCCCTTATCTATCCTGGGTTTTAACCGGATTGTACAATGATTCTGGGTGTCCTAAAGGAGGAGTCAGGTGAATGAGGCAGTCCAGAAGACACTTGGTAGGGGGAGGATTCAGTCAGAAGCTGTTTTTCAACAGGTATGGGTGGAAGTATTTCACTATGTAAACAACCAGCATAACCATACACAAACAATACCAGTGCCTATCAGTGGAGAATCTGTACTGCTGTCATCTCTACATTTATAGATACTGGAGAACAGGGAGCCTCTTGTTGCCTCTGTGCCTGGCAAAAGGCCTGATACATGGTAGATGCTGAGTAAATATTTGTTGAGTTGATGGGTGACTGATTGAAAGAGGTTTGTAGAAGGAATTCTTCCCTTTTAAAATTTGTATTAAGCTGTGGCAATTCAGACACTCAAATAAGGTGTGTATATGTCAGTGTCAGGATATGCAGAGCTTCCTTTCTAATCAGATGTAAGGGGATTCATGCACAAAAAGGGAAACAGATTATTATTGAACCCGTGTCCAAGTCAAAGAATTATTAATATACATTTGCTTTGAGGTGCACGTAGAGCTTTTCGGTTCATTTGACCTAATCCTATTTGCATGTATGCTGCTAAAACATTTCAGCCTTTTCTCATAAGTAGAAACATTAATTTTAAAAATCAATTTCACTTTGAATCAAAGCCTATTCTAAAATAAGTTCCCTTTAAATCTTTATTCTAAATATTTTAGATGACTTATTTCTTATTTGAGGACAAATATCCAGGGAGATATGGGGTATTAACTGATGAAAGATGATACAAGATAAATGTGGACACTGTCATTAATACAGGTACACTCTAGAATGAATATGACAGATTAATGTACAAACGTCAGCTAGAAACAGCAAACTAATGTAAGGCTAAATACCTACAAGAAATAAATTTTATGCAATAGTCACCACAATTTGTCATGTTCTTTCTCAAGTCCAGGCCTATGGATAAGACTGGCTCTCACCGCCCTCTGTTACCCACCTTGATGAAGTAACACAAAGTCATTTTTCAGATGTCTGTGTAGATGCCCCTTCTTGCAGGACCGTTTTGAGGGACAGTGCCTCCACCCATATTCACTTATTGCCCCTTCTTTGAGCCTTCCTTGATCCTTTGCAGCCTCTTGTAATTATCCCGTCAAAGGCCTTAAAGCATTTTTGCATTGCCTCTTCTGATCTCTCCCACACTGGTAGCCCCATAACTGCTATGTAGGAACTGAAATAATAGATACCAACAGAAAGATACATAGTAGATTGCGGATCTGTTAATGAGCCTTCAAAAAGCTGAATGGTCTTATTTAATTCCTAGAAAACACTCACTGGTCTCATTCTTGCTGGCCCCAGCTGTGAATAGAGCATGACACTACATTTTTGAAGGAGAAATACTTCTGTAAGAGAGTCATGCATTCTGGTATAATTTTACACATATTTTTTAAATAACACAAGCATTAATGTATCTACACACATATTTTCTACCACACATCCCTGACCTTTCTGCCTTTCCTTAAGGGGAAAAAAAAAAAAATCATCCTTCTTCTTATACAGTTAATGGGATTTGTCAAGTCTTTGGTGCAGACATGTTTTATTTCCTGAGTAATGAGATACTTCCATTTGTGGTAGGGCATCTTGCTCTGCCCCAAATGAGATATGCCAAGCCAAACATGAATTGGAATGCTGAACATTATGTCTTGTGTGTTTGTCAGGTGTGTGATCTATTTCTGAAAACCCAAATGCAGTGCAATGACATATTTTACTATTTGTGAACTTTACCTTCTGTTAATATGATTGAAGCAACTGGAAATGGAAATTGTCAGGGCAATTTAACAAAGAAGCCCTGTAAAACTTATTAAAGTCCACGTAGTAAAAATCCGTTTAGAAGGCATATTCTTCAAACCTGAGTTTTATTTGGTAAAACACGTTGGTGCCTGACCTTTCCAGAAACATACCAAAAAGGAGTCATTTAGAGGTCCCTGTTGTAAATTGTAAACAGCAGCCTGATCAAATTCGGCTGTATTCTGCTCATAGTATATGACAGAATGTATGAGTACACCAAACAGACAGCTAAATGACCGGGTATTTGGATGAGTCTGATGTGTATTTTAAGTAATTGCATACTGCACAAAGCAATAAAAAGTCAATCTTATATGCCAGAAAAATGCAAGTATTGAGTGAGTCGAAGAATCTTCATAAGTTTGTAATTCAAGTTAATCTTTCAATGGATAAAGCCAGAGGGCAGGAGCTCCGTATTCATAGACAACTTTAAAAATTCTGTAGTCAAGGTTTCAGGGTAGAAAACCAGAATTGTCACACATTTTGTATATTAAAACATATTTTTAGGAAATACATTTCCAATGTTAAAAAAAAACTAAAAGTTTTTAGAGTATGAAATACAAAGTTAAACTTCATTCCTCATCCATCTCCAGAGGTGATCAATGTTAACAGTCTCATATGTAGATCCAGACACTTTCTGTACTTATCCAAACACAAATGTACCCTCCCCAATGTACATATTTTAGTGGTAGTACAGTATGACGGTTATGAATGCAAGGCCTACAGTCTAATTCCTGGGTCTCACCCGCCGGCTGTGTGATCTTAAGTATGTTATTGAACCTCCCAACTCCTCAATTTTTTTGTTTGTAATGAGGAAAATTATAATATCTATGTCATAGGGTTGCTGTGAGAATCTAGCTTAGAAGAGCACCTACTTTACTGAAGAAATATTCGACCAAAGTTAACTATTGATTGTTATTATGAATAACAACATAATATTCACTTAAATCAAGAGAATAAGCATATATATGTAAATAGTGATTGCACATACATGTATTTTCATATTTATATAAATATATACCTGTAGATACTGGTCTGCAACTTGCCTTTTGACATCTATCTTGGACATGTTGTCATGCTAGTATATATAAAGGTTTATTTGTAATCACTATACAGAATCTTAGTTTATAGATATGTCATAATTTAATTATGAGCCCTGTATTAATGAATATCAATTTTTTCCAATCCTCTGCTTCATGTAAAATGTTTTAGTAGCATCTTTGTTTGTACATGACTGTGCTTTTATAAAACTGTATCTGTAGGATAAATGCATAGAGGTGGGTCTAAGGGAATATGCTTTTAAATTATTGGTGGTTAATGACAAACCTTCTACAACATTTGTGCTAAGTTTTTCTTCTACCACCAAGATGAAAAAGTTGCCATGTAAGGGAGATGTTTTGAAAACTGCTTCTTTAAGGCCCTTTTTAGAATAAATGGTTATAAATGAAGCACCCAAGATAGAAGAGGCCACTATGGAGTTTATGAAATCAGCTTAATTAGTAACACATATTTGCTTTTGCGTTTTTGGCCGATAGTCACACATCATAAACCAAAGCTTCAGTGAAGAATTATGTTCTAAACATACGACTTCATTAAGGTCTGAAAGAAATATTACAAATGACAATTTTCACAACCTTAATATGCTGTTTTAAAATTGCATAGGTATCATATTAGTCTTATAATTATTGTAATTAATTTTTAAGGACATGAAATAAAGAATTTGAATCAAGCTTATTTCATGTTCTTCTCTATCTGCCTTGCCTTATTAGCACCAGGGCTGCATTCATGTGTGTATGACAGAGCTCCATGCTCAGTAGGGTCCCACACATGAACAAGGCTTCATTGTTTTCGTCTTGAAATACTAAATAATTTTTTAATGTAATAATACTGCAATGAACGTGAGAGTGCATCTTTAACATACTGATTTCATTTCCTTTGGATATATACCCAGTGGTGAGATTGCTGGATCATATGTTAGTTCTGTTTTTAATTTTTTGAGGAACCTCCATACTATTTTCCGTAACGGCTGTCCTAATTGACATTCTCCTTAACCGTGTGCAAGTATTCCTTTCTCGGCACATCCTCTCCAACACTTGTTATTGCCATCTTTTTGATGAGCAATTGTTCATTTTGCCATGGGTCCCACAATTTTCCTATAGCCAGTCCTGATGAGCAATACTTACATTTCCTGCTAATTAGCCTGGCTCAGTTGAAACACAGAATATTTGTTTGTTTGTCTGTTGAGAAATGCCTTGTGGTTGTGCTCATACTTTATGATAAAATAGCATTATTTAAAATATATTGAATATCAGCAAAGGAGTGTCATTCAATCCAAAATATATAAGAAGCTCAAAGAACTCAATAGTAAGAAAATAAATAATCAATTAAAAAATGGGAAAATGACCTGAATAGGCATTTCTCAAAAGAAGACACATAAATGGCCAACAGGTATATGCAAAAATGCTCAACATCACTAATCACCAGAGAAGTGCAAATTAAAATCATAATGTGATATCACCTCATACCTGTCAGAATGGCTATTCTACAAGTTTTGGAGAGGATGTGAAGAAAAAAGAACCCTGTACACTATTGGTAGAAATGTAAATTAGTACAGTCTTTACATTATAAAGGTTTTTCAAAAAATTAAAACTTGAACTACCATATGATCCCACAATCCCGCTGCTGTGTATATATCTAAAGGAAATAAAATCAGTATGTGAAAGAGATAAGTGCTCATGTTCATTGCAGCATTATTCCCAATAGCCAAGATACAGAATTAACCTAAATGTTCATCAATGGATGAATGGATAAAGAAAATGCAGTGTATATACATGGTGGAATACTATTCAGCCTTAAAAAAGAAAGGAATCTTGTAATTTGCAACATGGATGAACCTGGAGGACAATACATTAAGTGAAATAAGCCAGGCACAGAAAAACAAATACTACATGATCTCATTTATATGTGGAATCAGAAAAAGGCATAAGAGCGGAGAGTAGAATGATGGTTGCAAAAGGCTGAAGGCGGTTGGACAGGAATTAGAAAGGTGGTGGTCAAAGATCACAAAATTTTATTGACAAGAGAAATAAGTTCTAGTTATCTATTGTACAACATGATGATTATTGTTAATAACGATTTATTATATACTTGAAAATTGCTGGAAGAGGAGATTTGAAATGTTCTCACCACAAAATGATAAATATGTGAGGTGATGCATATATTAATTAGCTTTGTTTAGCCATTCCACAATGTATACATATTATGAAACAAAAATAAAATAACAATTTATTAAGTTGATATAATAAATCAATGGGAGAAGGATGGACTATTTAGCACAGGAACAACTGGTTGAAAACTGTAGAAAAATTAAATTAAATTTGGTAATAGCCTTATCTCATGTATCAATATAAATTCTAGCTGGTTAAAGAGATAAATATAAAATAAACATGTGAGATCTCTGGAAACTATGTTTTCAAAGTGTGTCAGTCAAAGAATACAGAACTGTGAGAAAATGATTGTGAATGAGACTTGATATAGATCTATTTTAAAGGGATCCTATTTTGTGAACAGTAAAAATGACTTGCATTTACGTAACTGTTTACTCTATAAGGCTGTAGTAGAATATCACTGTACAGAAATGAGTTCATTTTCCCATTGAAAGTGTTAGGCCAAATGAGAAGTTGCTCATTTTGTACTGATGATGTATGCTTTAGAGATCTAATTATCCAATTATCCCAATTTGAAAAACAAAACTGAAGCTCAGGGAAATTTAATGATTTGTGTTCAGTGACATGCACATTAATAGCAGATCTTGAACTTGAACTGAGTCAGCTTCCCCACCTTCTCTTTCTTCACCAGGCCAGATTTTCCTGCCACATTTTGATAATTGGTTCCAGTTGGAAGCAATTGTCACCATAATATTCCATGACTGGAATCTCCTTCCTGCTATACAAATCAAAAGCAATTAAAGATCTTTCAAACAACTGTAGAAGATGAGAGCTGCTCATATCTTAGAATTAGAATACTTGGGTTCAGGTCTCCTGTCTGTGATCATGAATCTTAAGACTACCTCTGAACTTAACTTTCCTCATATTAATAGGATGTTAATAAAATCTATACCATAGGCATTTTTTCCAAAAAATTTAATGAGATTATCTATATGAAAGACTTGGACTACAGTAGCACACACACACACAAAAATGATTGTTTAAAATGATCAAACCAGAAAAATGATGCTTCACATAAACAATTTTTTCATATATCATAAATAAAATACAATAAAAAGATGTATTTTAAATCAGATTTTATTGTTTTAATTAATTCCAGTGCTTTGGGGTACTGAGGTAAAAAGACTATTTGAGTCCAAAAATTTGAGATCAGTCTGGGCAATATAACTGTGGTAAACTTTAGCAATGAATATAGAGTTCCGTAATTTTGAATTCCATTTCCTAAGTGACCCAGAGATATTCAACAGAAGATGGCAAGCTCATAACTAAATTCAATTTTTATTTTCTTGTATCACTCATGTAAATAAAACATCTCTCTTATGTCTTTACTTTTGGTTTGTTTTAATGTTAAGAGACATAGCATGATGAGAGGAAATAAAAATTTTCAAAATGAGGAATAGAAGTTCTTGCTTTGTAGACTTTTTAATTTAGGGCTAAGGGAACTGAAGGAATTTCAGTTGAGGAAAAGAAAGTCTGAGCAATTATAGAAGCCACCCATTGACGACCATGTTCATGTGACAGGCAGACAGCTCAAGGAGGAAATGAGAGGTGGTTGCAGGAGAAAAGAATAGAAAATTTGAGCCAGCTCTCCTTTCATCCAGTTTTCTGTTTTAAGGCTAACTTTATTGAAGTCTAAATTGAGTACAACAAAGGGAGTTTCTTAAAAATTTACAAACTGGCCAGGTGCGGTGGCTCACGCCTGTAATCCCAGCACTTTGGGAGGCCGAGGTGGGCAGATCCCGAGGTCAGGACCTCAAGACCATCCTGGCTAACATGGTGAAACCCGTCTCTACTAAAAATACAAAAACTTAGCTGGGCGTGGTGGTGGGTGCCTGTAATCCCAGATACTCGGGAGACTGAGGCAGGAGAATTGCTTGAACCTGGGAGGCAGAGGTTGCAATGAGATGAGATGGCACCACTGCACTCCGGACTGGGCCACAAGAGCAAAACTCTGTCTCAAAAAAAAAAAAAAAAAAAAAAAAAAAATTACAAATCAATGCATTTGTATACAGCTGTGAGACCACCACCAGTCAATATACTGGATATTTCTGTCACCCCCAAATGGTTCTTTGTGCTTCTTTGTAGCCAATTCCTTCCTCCCTGATGTGCTGTAGCTACAGATTAGGCCTTGAACCTTGGAGCCCAATAATATCTCTTTGCATATCCCTCAATAAGTTTACCTGCTATTATTCCCTAGGGATTTTTTTTTATTCAGTATATTCTCTATATTCCTGGGAAAATAAATAGAATATGTTTCATAGGTAATTGTCCAGCTTTATTTAATAATTAGAAGCAATTATATAGAGGAATCAACGTTTATGATTTAAAATGTTCAATAGTAAAGCCAAAAAACTAGGTTCCTTATTCAAAATCCAAGCTGGTTGGGAGAAATATATACAGGTGGAAAAGTCCCAGGAAGATCAGTTTCTAAAAATATGACTCATAGCTCCCTGCAGTATGGTGGGAGTGAAAGTCATTTTTATTTTCACTTCAGTGCATAAAGGGGGGGACATCACTAAATGAATGAAAAGATGGATAGATGGATTAAAGAAGGAAGGGAGAGAAGACCACATCAAAGTCACTTAACTTGTAGTAATTCAGAATATTCAGAGACTAGAAGAGAAAGAATGTCTTTGTAAGACTATACTGCCTGTTGGTCAGGAACACAGACTTAATGTTGACAAGCCTCAGGTTTTAATGCCAGCTCCAAAACTAAGGTTGCTGAACTTCACTTTTTGACTTGTAAAATGAGTAAGATGATATTGATATTGCAGACTTGACTTAATGGTTGAATTAAATCATTTGTGTTAAGAAGGTGGCACAAGAAGCCAGACAAAAAAGAATGTACACTATGGTTTCATTTATACAGCTAAAAAACTGTCAAAACTAAGCTGGGGTGATGAAAGTTGGAATAGGTCCTACTTTTAAGTGGAGGATTGTTACTAGGAAGGATCATGAGGAAGGCTTCTGGGTTGCTGATGTTTTACTGTTTTATCTGAGGAGTAGTGCACTCACTTAGTATTAGCTCCAGTCTTGAAATTGGGATGCCTAATCTAGTCTTTGCTTTGCCATATTGGAACCTATATACACTTACAGAAATCCTATGATGTTCCAGGCACTGGCAAGGTCCTAGGGATGCAATTAAAAATAAGATTTGAGTTTTGTTTTGTTCATTTATAAGACTATAGTACCTTCATTTATGAAATGACAGGATCTGGTGAACTCTAAATTCTTCCAGCTCTAAAATTCTATGGAAAAAATCAATGAATATATTCTTTTCTTCTTCCTACAAATATTTATTATGATTTAAAAGCTGTGCTGTAGGTATTGATGATGGAGTAAACAAGGCAGAGAATGTCCCTTCCCTTATTGGGCTTATATCTGGGGAAGTGAAGTCATGGGAGCGTGTATGTTTGTGTGTGTGTATATATATTCACTACTTAAATGATACACGCTACCTTTTTAGATAAAAGAAGTAGGGAGGCTACATCCACATGTTCATGTATGATGCTGTAAAACTACCTCAAAGATATCTCTTAGAAAATACACTGGCTTCTTGTTTGGGTAAAAGAGATACAAGACAGGGGGCTATTCATGGACTACCTCAGAACATTTCTCCCTATTTCGGGGATATAAATGTATTAGCTATTTAGGAAATTAAATAAAAATTTAAAAATAGCACAGAGTAGGCCAGGTGCAATGGCTCATGCCTGTAATCCTAGCACTTTGGGAGGCGGAGGCAGGTGGATCACCTGAGGTCAAGAGATCGAGACCAGCCTGGCCACAATGGCGAAACCTCATCTCTACTACATCTCTATTAAAAATACAAAAATTAGCCAGGTGTGGTGGTAGGTACCTATAATCCCAGCTACCTGGGAGGCTAAGGAAGAAGAATTGCTTGAACCCAGGAGGCAGAGGTTAGAGTGAGCCAAGATCACACCATTGCACTACAGCCTCGGCAACAGAGCAAAAACTCTATCTCAAAAAAAGAAAAAAAAAAAAATCGCACAGAGCAAAGCCCATTTCTCCTCGTCATTTCTCAATCAGCGTGGTCCCCTGTGAGTAGGGATAGGTAATGGTATAATGATGAGCCTACCTTGAAGTTTTAGTCCCCAAAAATCAACTTTTTGACAGAAAAAAAAAAAGGCTTTTTTCCCTTATGAGCCATAATATTAGCAAAAATACTCTGGCTTCCAGGGGCTTCTATGAGGAATGTCCGATAACTCAATAATTCTTTCTAAATGCCATAATAATTTTGGAAAATACCTACCGTGCGGCCCATAGCAAGTTTCTGGATGCTGCTTTAATTTGCTTCTCTTTTTCCCTGTTCCAACAAGAACAATGACAACGACAAAAATTAACTCAGAGAAGCATCTGCTGGAACAAGTGGTGATTATTTCCAAGCCCAAACAAAAGTAGGTAGGGAAAGAATTGTGCAGAGAAAACATTTTTCAAGATCTTCTCCAGTGTGTGAGAGAGTATGTGAGAAGGAAAATGCACATGTGGATAAAATGTTTTCATTCAACGTAGAAAATGATAGGCAAGTAAGAGTCTGAAAACGGTTTCACAATGAGAACACATGGACACAGGGAGGGGAAAGGGAACAACACACACCAGGCCTGTTGTGGGGTGAGGGGAGAAGGGAGGGAACTTAGATGAAGGGTCAATAGACACAGCAAACCACCATGGCATACGTATACCTATGTGACAAACCTGCACATTCTGTACATGTATTTTATGTAAAATAAAAAAAATGAATAAAGAAAACAGTTTTAGTTAAAAAAAAGAACAAAAATGCAAACAAAGAAAACCTCCTTCAAAATGTGTGATGTACTTATTAGAATTATGGATAGCTGTAAATTGCAAAAGTCACAATGATAGACATGATAATGTGAGCTTCTTTATGGTGAGGACCCTGTTGTCAGTTTCTTTTGTATCTCTCTTAGTGTGGATATAGACATGTAGTTGGGAGATCTTTTTAAGAGACCAGATGGGCAATGTGGCAATAGAGAAAGCAGTACATAGAGAAGCAATCTGCTCTCCGCTGAACTTGGACTAATCTCTTATCTCACCAAGCCTCAGTGTATCCATCTATACAATGGGTACAATGCTCTGATTAACCTCTGCCAGTTATAAAATAGGACTCACTTGATTCAGTTGAACACTCCAAAATTTCTGTGCTGTGAGATTTGGGAACATGGATTTTTTTGCTGCTGGTCTATATTATTAATAAAGGAAAGTTTTAACTTTTATACCTCCTGTTAAAATCCCTATTGGATGGGATCTAGTTTATACACCACTTAAGTTGTTGAGTCTGGCGCGTTCTAACAGTGAAGTTTTTTTGCACATGAGGCTGTTTGTTCTTGTCTTCCTAAGTATTTCCTGTTGAATGTTTTATGCTCCCAAGGAACTCTGGTATGTTGAATTGTATTTATTGAAAGCTTGTAAACCCTTGATCTTAGAGAATAAAAATCGGGGAGCAGAAGAAAAAGCTTAAAAATGCTTTGAATCCTGAGAAAATGTTTCTGTAAGTTAAAATAAGGGTGAATAATGGTGAGGATAGCTTACAGTTCCAGAAAACAAATGGAAAATGTTGGAGATATTAAGGGCAAGAATAAATTTAATAATTTTTTTATTGGCTAGCATGAACTTTTATCTTTTGGATTGGATCCTTTAATGCTTAGATTAACACGCCATCCTTATTTTTATTGACATGTTTATAAGTGCCACTTACTAAAATTCTAGGATGTTACAACAAAATTTTTTATACATTCCAGGTTGCATATTCTATGTAATTGGCTACTTTTCAATGACTTGTTTGCACAATTTTTGAGTCTTCACTTTAGCCCCTGATTTCTCTTTCATATATTGAAGTTTAAGCTTATATCTCACTTCTCATTGAAGTCACCAGTAACTTTAAATCATAACTAAAACAATCTTAGGGGCTACAATTACGATAAAACTCTTGTGACATAGGTCATTGTTCTTTAATTGAGGTGGTCCACTTACTGTGTAAATGTTTAAAATGTTTTAAAATAGAATAATATTTAGAAGTATATTATCTTTATGTACTTGATTTTCATATTGGCGTTTAAAAGTGTGTTTTAAGTAAAATTTTATTTTGCACCAATTCCATAAGTTAACTTTGGCATCCTCTAAAGAAATTTCACTTACAGAGAAAAAAAAAAAAAATGTGCCTAATTAACTTTTTCCTTAGAGTTGTTTGTTAATAAGTCATCCTAGAAATCATTCCCTGGCTATTTTGAAGTTTTTTCAACAATCTAAAGTTACTAGTTTAGTCTTTTTAAAAACGTTATCTGTTTAGGGAATTGAATTTGATGGTTTTACTAATAACTGAAATACTGTGATTAACCAATTACTTTATTATTATTGTTTTTAATTGTGATAAAATATGCATACCAATTATTTTAATATCTGAACATATCTATTAAGTGTAAGAAATAGAATATTTCTTGTTTTTAAATGAAGTGCTCTATTCCATGCCCTTAAGTCATACCTAGGAAACCCATAGCTCACAGAGGCTGCTGGAACATGCAGGCCCATGTCAGAATTAAACCAATAGAGGGTCTCTGAAACTTGAATTTTCATCTTGGTGAGTCTTCTGGGGTTATTTATTCATGTGTTCTTGCTCCAAATGCCTGCTTCTTTTTTTATGCTTTTATTGGGTGAAAGAGAGCATAATAATTCTATGTATTTAAGTGCAACTGATATAATACATAATGGCGCAGAACTTTAAACTCTTATGCCCTCTGAAAACATTGTAAAGGCTGGAATAAAAACGTAAATGCAGGCAGTCATGTAGCTATAAAGGTTGAACTTTCGAAAATTGAAATAGTCTTCTCTTCAGAAAGATGCTCAGTGATTGGTGCGCAAGATAGGGCTGGAGCAAGGGACTCCTGACTATCAGGGACTCTGCAGATTATTTGTAGTTGTCTCTCTTTGTTGATCAAATAATGAATGTAAAAGATGGTTATATCTGTAGAGAGCCTCATTGTATTTTGTATTAAACCTTTCAATAAAAGTGAATAGAGTTTTATTTCCATTAGTTGGAAAGGACAACCTATAACTTATCAGAAGTCTCCTGACAGCTTAATACCAAGTTCTAGAATGGAAATAAAATGCCTACAAATATTTGGTTTGGTTAAGATTAAAGATGCCTGGTTCAAGCATGCTACTTTGTTGTGGCAGTAAAATGTATGCACAATGCCATTTAAACAACAGAAAAAAAAGGATGAAAGAAAAAAAAAGTTTCTCAGGTAACAGAGGAAATCTGAAAAGATATTATATACCTGTAGAAAAAATAGAAAACCCACTTTATGGAATTAGCTCCAATCTTCAATTTGGGATGCCTAATCTAGTCTTGGCTTTTGCTGTAGGAGAATCTACATATACTTGTGGAAAACTTATACTTCAGGCACTGGCAAGGTCCTAGGGATGAAATAAAAAATAAGATTTGGCTTCTGTGTTCTTCATTTGTAAGACCATAGTGCCTTCATTTATAAAATTAAAGGATCTGGTGAACTCTAAACTCTTCCAGCTCTAAAATTGCATGGAAAAAAAGAATCAATGAATATATTCATTTATTCTTCCTACAAATATTTATTATAATTTAGAAACTGTGCTGTAGGTATTGACGACAGAGTAAACAAGACATAAAATGTTCCTGCCCTTATAGGGCTTACATCTGGGGAAGTGAAGACAGAGCCTGAAAAAATATCCAAATAAATATAACATAATTTTGCATTGTAATAAATCTAGTGAAGAAAAAGAAGCACATAGGGTGATGTGATATTCCTGGAAGATCTATGTGTATTACCAGAATACAGATTGGAGGACAAGCTCTGTTCTGAGCTTGTGTTGTTGAGAGTGTCCATGTGCAATTCGTTTTTATAATATGAATCTAAATATAGTTTATAAAATAAATGCATGAAGACATTTTGAGAGACAGCTTTAAATAGTAGGCTCATGAGAATTATTCAGTAAAATAATCTTCTATCAGATGAAATGTATAATAAAATTGGCTTGTTGAACGTCATTGTCCCATATAGTGGTAGCATCTATGATGTAAAACATTAAGTCTCTAGGAGAGGACCTGAATCTTAGATGAACAGTAAGTGCCATAAAAGTAACGCCAAACATGAAGACACAATATGTAGTGATGGAGGGCACAGATTGTGGAGCCAGACTGCCCCAGTTCACATTCCAACTCTGCCACTGTGGAAACTTAGGGGAGTAACTTTATTTCCCTGTGCCTCAGTGTGCTCATCTGTAAAATGGGATTAAAAAGTAGTCCCAGCCAGGAGCGGTGGCTCACAGCTGTAATTCCAGCACTTTAGAAGGCCAAGGCGGGTGGATCACGAGGTCAGGAGATAGAGACCATCCTGGCTACAGGGTGAAACCCCGTTTCTATTAAAAACTATAAAAAATTAGCCAGGTGTGGTGGCGGGCACCTGTAATCCCAGCTACTAGGGAGGCTGAGGCAGGAGAATGGCATGAACCTGGGAGGTGGAGCTTGCAGTGAGCCGAGATCACGCCACTGCACTCCAGCCTGGGCAACGTAGGGAGACTCCGTCTCAAAAAAAAAAAAAAAAAAAGAAGTAGTCCCTATTTCATAAAGTTGCTGTGAGGATTAAAGGGGATTAAATTAACTTGGGGGGTATAAATTATTATTAATAGCGTATTTTAATCTATTTAATTTTAAGATGGCTATATTGTAATTAAAGCACTACTTTAAATATCCACTGAGTACTAGACAATGAGTAAACATCATAAAAGTATAAAAGTCGGCCAGGCGCGGTGGCTCACGCCTGTAATCCCAGCACTTTAAGAGGCCGAGGCAGGCGGATCACGAGGTCAGTAGACCGAGACCATCCTGGCTAGCACGTGAAACCCCGTCTCTACTAAAAATACAAAAAATTAGCCGGCCGCGGTGGCGGGCGCCTGTGGTTCCAGCTACTCGGGAGGTTGAGGCAGGAGAATGGCGTGAACCAGAGAGGTGGAGCTTTTGCAGTGAGCCGAGATCGCGCCGCTGCACTCCAGCCCGGGCTACAGAGCGAGACTCTGTCTCAAAAAAAAAAAAAAAAAAAAAAAAGTATAAAAGTCATTTCTCTTCCTAGCTACTTCCAACAATGACAATTTGAGTTACACAAACAATTCATTTTTAAAAGATTATAATTGAAAGTGTGTGAACTGTGCTGAAGAAACTAAGTAAACTTCAGCTAGAGGAAAAAGATCCCAAATGCCCTTCATCATCTTATTGGACAATGGAATGCTGCCTTCATTATAGATATCAATAGACTAATGAATAATGGAAAGATAACAATGGACTATGAATGAAGTGTAACATTTTCTCAAACTTCCCAGTGGAACAAAAATAATTTTTAAATATATGTCTAGCAAATTAATTTTGTGGAGTATAGTTTACTAGAATTACGGGGAAAAAAAAAAAGCAGACGGCCAGTATGGCTATTATTCTAGCTATGTGCTGAAATATATGCCTATAATAGTGTTTTAATTTAACCCTAACATCCCAGGAGTTACACTGATATCGAACTTGAACTCTTAAAAACTCATATTTGCGAAGACTTCCAACGTATACCTCAGGTTACCTGTAAATATGCTCTTAGGCATGTGTACGTGAGTCCCAAGGAAACTTTTGCCAAAATGTGTAATTGTTTTATATGAGGGTTTTAAGAAAGCACTTTTAAATTATTTTAAGGTAGGATTACAAATTGAAGTTATTCATGATTTAATTCCCTTGGCTAGTAGTATGGAAGTCTAGCTCCCCAAAACTTTGAAAAAACAAAAACACCTGAAATTTATAAAGCAATAATTTTTTTAAAGCTTTGTTGCTACAAAGTGAGACTGTAAGAATGAAAGTTAAAGGCCTTTGCTATTCCATCTACATTCAGTTTGGATATCCTCAAAGTAGTTGAAAATTTACTTTTGAATATGCTGAAAATAGAGTCCATAAGTATCTAGTATAATAGCTTTTGATTGGCCAGATTCTATCTCGAACTCTTACTGTGCTTTAGAATTCATTTCTGAACTCTTTTTCTGATCACTGGGAAGAAGGCAGTAAGAGAAAAGAGCAATATAAGAAACTGATAACTCCAAGGGCTATAGTTCATTTATGTTTCTCATAGTTATATGTGTCTTATGTTCATTTTAAAACTTTAAAACAATAAAAGAAGCACGTATAAGAGCATAAATAGGTAGAAACGTATTCTATGTTTCCCAAAGAATTTTCAGTATATGATGATACCTTTTGAAGGAAAGGAATATAGAAGGTTCAGTGTATGACGATATCTTTTTAAAGAAAGGAATGTATCTCTTGGTGCCATCAGATTTTTTCTTGACTTACAAAATGGTTGATATTGTTTGTCTCTGTGTCCCCACCCAAATCTCATCTTGAATAGTAATCCCTATGTGTTGAGGGAGAGACCCAGTGGGAGGTGATTGGATCATGGGGGTGGTTTTTCCATGCTGTTCTTCTGACAGTGAGTGACTTCTCACAAAATCTGATGGTTTAAAAGTGTTTGGCTGTTCCCCAATCTCACCCTCTCTGTCTCCTGCCTCCACATAAGACATGCCTTGCTTCCTTTTTGCCTTCACCTCCCCAGCCCTGCAGAACTGTGGTTCAATTAAAACTCTTTCTTTATAAATTACCCAGTCTCAGGTAGTTCTCTATAGCAGTGTGAAAATGGACTAATACAATTGACTACAAATTATTTAAAATTCTCAGTACTCAAGCAAGCTGTGGCATTACTTACCACGGTTATTTTTTATATTTCTGTGGCATTTTTGTAACAGACCACATAGAACCAACTTAAAACAAGTGTAAGCAAAACTTTTGATCCTGGGAGAAGACAATTTGATGCAAGGAGTCTTTTCTTGCCAGGCACAGTGGATCACGCCTGTAATCCCAGCACTTTGGGAGACTGAGGCAGGTGGATCACCTGAGGTCAGGAGTTCGAGACCAGCCTGACCAACGTGGTGAAACTCCGTCTCTAGTAAAAATACAAAATTAACTGGGCTGGGTGTGGTGGTGTGCACCTATAAACCTGGCTAGTTGGGAGGCCGAGAGAGGAGAATCACTTGAACCTGGGAGGTGGAGGTTGCAGTGAGCCGAGATTGTGCCATCGCACTCCAGCCTGGGCAGCAAGAGTGAAACGCCATTAAAATAAATAAATAAATAAATAAATAAATAGATAGATAGAAAAAGAAGTCTTTTCTTAGTGAAGCTTCTTTAAAGCCACCATCCATCAGTTTTGACAGCTTTTTGTGATCTATGGCCAGTAATCTCTGCTTAATCTATAAAGTGTAAACTCTTCCAGAACAGCAAATGTGCTGCCCAGGTGTTAAGAAGGTCACCAAACTAGTTCAGTGCTGAGATAGAAGAAGACAGCCATCCTAGGGATATGCACCTCCTTTGAAGTTACTGGGAAAAGAACAGTTCCAGAATATGACTTAATTACTAATTTTAGTGACAACCAACAAAAAGCCCTTTAAAAATAAAACAGTGTGTATGTGGTGGGTGCCTATGCTTAATTATATGAGCATTTGATTATAAAGAGGGAAGAATGGCTCTCAGGAAGCTATTTCCCGATCTGGAAATGGTGCATCATGTAGTAAAATGTAAAGCGGGCTTAGCGGCTCTGCACTAGCTGATAATTTGTTTTTGGACAAGTCACTTAAACTCTGAGTTTGGGAGTCTTTAGTAAAATGGGGAGACCAATATTTGGCCTACCCCATTCTTCAAACTCAGTTTGTGATTCAAAGGAGAAAGAATGCAAAAAATAATAACAGAAGACTACAAAAAGTCAGGAACATCTGATTGAAAGTAAAAGCCTATGAATTTTGGCAAAATATGATCAAGCTCTCCTAATTCTGGATATCAGTATTAGCCATTCTGGCCTGTGGAAGATACCATTTAAGGATAAATATTACAGTGTAAGTGGTGAAGTGGCAATGAGTGGCCTATATCTAAAATATTAGGAAATAATAATTTATCCAGAATGACCTGCAAGAAAAATTTTTTGGTCAGCATATGAATAGTATTTTGCTACCATTTTTGTTTGGCAATCACTGAGCAATAAAATGGGAATATACAGATATTGTAGTGGAAACATCAATATGAGGAGTTAAAAACCACAAAGCACCTGCATATCGGCAGGATAGATATAAATGCCAATGTTTAATAAATATTACAAAGTGTAATATAGTAAATAGAACAAAGACACAGTGTTGAGATTCAGGGCCCTGAAACAAGAAGTCCTGATATCTCAGATTCATTACCAACGAAATCACTGATGATGTTACTTAATCTTTCTGTGCCTCAGTTTCTTTACATGTCCAAATGAGAACAGTAATAAAATTAAGTGAATAAGTATATGCAAAGTGCCAAGAGCAGTTCAGAATGCAAGAAAAAGGTGGCTATCGTATTATATAGAATAATAAAGCCTGGGTTGCTACCCTCGTTCTGTCACTTTTTTTCTCTGAGTCTTAGTTTCCTTATCTGAAAAATGGTAATGAGAATATCTACCTCTTTCATTACTGTGAAGGATTTAATAAGATGAAGTCACTTCAGTTGCACTGTAGCTCTCAGGAACTATCCAAATGTTAGTTTAAAAAAATATTTATTGCAGCAATTGGCATTGAAGTGCTGACAAGAACATCTACCACCTCTCCCCATGGATGAACATCTCACCTAGTATAAAGTGACTATCTCTCTCTCTCTCTCTCTCTTTCTCTCTCTCTCTCTTCTTCTCTCTCTCTCTCTCTATCTCTCTCTCTCTTCTGCCTCACTAACTTTAAAGCAGAGTTTTCTAACCTCAGCACTATTGGCATTTGAGGCTGCATAAAGCCTGGTTGTAGGGGGCTGTCTTTTGCATTGTAGGATATTTAGCATAACAATCCTTGGCTTCTACCTAATAATTCCAGTAGCACAGCATCTTCCCCACCCCAGTCAGGACGTCCTAGGAGGCAAAATTGCCCCCAGTTGAGAACCACTACTCTAAAACATTGTTTATATGTTAGCTTAGATACTACTTCCTCCAGGAAAGCATTCTGTGAATATCCCAGGAGGAATTTAATCTCTCCTATGTGCTCCTGAATGTACCCCCTTGAAATAAGTGTTTGCCTTTTTATAATGTTTACATATACATTTCCTCCTATAGACTGTGAGTTTATCTTGTCAGGAATTGTATCCTACTTACCATCAGTTTTCATGTGGTAAGCATTCTATGCATATTTGTGAAAGGAAGAGAGGGAGGGAAGGAGGAAGAGAGAGAGGAAGGAAGGAAGACAGGTGGTTAATCAGTTGATCTTGATATTGTCTAATGCTCCATTATGTATCTTTCAGGTCCCTCTGCTGTGTCAAACATCAGGGGGTAACTTGATTCCTAAGGAGCCAGTGTAGAGAAACCACTATGTACTCCCAAGGAGAGGCCAAGCTTCTGCAAAAGACCTGGTCCATTATTGTTTATATGGAAATCAATCCTATATTTAACAGATATATTAAATTACCAGATTAAAAACTCAATACCATCATCAGTCAGATATAAAACAGAAACTGATACCAGCCCTTGTCTTAGAAGAATGTGGAGGGAGTAATATATCTGTTATGAGCGGGAACTCTTGCACAGATCAACTGTGGTTGGCTAATTAATGCTCAATATAAACATGAAACAGAGGAATGCTTCAGCTATACCATGAGTTCATGATTTTGTGTAAACAACAATTTAAAAAATGGGCTGAAGTCCACATTGAATGTCAGTGAAATTGAAATATTTCCCTGCCAGATAAAGGGAGGGATAGAGGCTTTCCTCTTATAAAACTGGCAATGTCAGTGATTCTCTCCTCAGATTACCTTTTCCACCTACCTCTCAGAATGGACTTCAGTGGGAGTAAACTTCAGAGGGGCCTTGTGGTTTTTCTAGGGGGCTGGTACTTGCCGTATCCAACTCTTAGAGACTACAGAAAGTTTGAATGAGTACACGGACGTCTCACCTGAAACCCTCACATTTGAAGTGTTTAAAGGATGTGATTATTGTACTTCATGTATGCATCATTATATATGTAAGCTTTACATGTACCATTATGTATGTACATTATTCATGTTCATCAGTATACGTTTCATGTATTCATCATTATTTCATATAACACAAGAAAAGAAAAAACATTGCTTTTACGCTGACAGCACACTGTTTCATAACTTAAGATATTTTCATATAGTTCCTTTAGATTTATTTAGGTACAGATTTTCAAAAATCTTTTTTGTGTGCTCATAAAAAGGAAAGCACAAGCAAATTAAGGTAAATCATTCTAAACAGTTTTTCAACATCAGAATCTAATTCTAAGTGATTTTTCGACTGAGAATTGTCATTGTCCATGTGTTTTCCCCCACATAGTGTGCTCACCTGTGTCATCAAGACCATCGTTGACACAGCATTGCTTGGACGGATGCTCTACTGATGTCTCCGGGGTTTTCTTCCAAACCACCCATTCTTGATGTTTTGAAGTGCATATGCAGGCCATCATGATGACATAATGATTGTATCTGGTTGGTAGCTGTTTTAAGAAGAATCCTAATTTCAGAGACCATTAAAATGTGAAAAAATGTGCATTTTAGAATTGATGAAATAAGTAATTTACATCCTAATGATGGGACTATCTGCTTTCTACTTTAAAGGTTTGAAAGGATTCAAAGTGAAAAGTGCTGAGAATCCAGAGCCAGATAGAGCTAAAATCACATTTCTCTGCTATCTGCAGGCTATTTTAATGAGGGCAAATTATTTAACTCTTCTGTGTCTCAGTTTCTTCATTTGTGAAACCTGCCTCAGAGGAACATTGGTGATAATAAATAAAAATAAACCTCTTTGCCCTGAGTAGTTATACAAAAATATATTCTCTTTTTAAAACAAGAGCTCAGTTCAAACTGGCATTTTCTCTGTATTTGAACATTTTATATGTGATGTTCTAAGTGGAGACTGCTAAAATTGGTAAAAATGTTATGTCTTAACAATGAATTGGTTACATTTCAAGATGATGAGCAGATTCAGATAGCATTGTTTTTAATACAGTTTATCTAACAGGGAACTCATCCATAGTTGTCTTGTGAACTATTTTTTCTTTCTCCTATCAAGAATTTGAATTTTCTTTAAGGCCAAATGGTGAATCAGCAACTGGTCAATAATTAATTTTATTTTATGTCCTATGCCCTTTTTCAGTCCAATTTTTAAGTAAATGTTAACTCAGAAACTAATTCACAGCTTAAAACACAGTTGACCTGACAAGGCTGCTATCTATTCTAGACTAACATGAATTTCTTAATGTAAGCACTAATATCTTCCAGTACAAGCCTTGAAAATTAAAACCAAAGGATTAGCATTATCTTTACTGATGTTAATTCTGTATTAAATTCATAGTAGGTCACAGGAAATCATCCCTTTCTCATGTTATGAAACAGAAAAAGATAGGATGTCAGAAACTAAAAACCAATATATGTTTTTTTTTCTAGGAGGTGACTGAAACTTAGTAGGCACACTCTACCTTTGCAGTTTTTATTTTTCTCTTTGAATGCTGTTGCTTCTTCCATCTTGCCAGCCCTTGAAGAATCTGGAAAAAGCATCTCATTTTCCATGGAACAAGAAATAGGTTATAGTCCCTTTCACAAAATGTGGAGTAGGACTTTCATTGAATGCCAACTCAGTTTTTTTTTTAAATTCTGTCGTACAGCATAGAAAAGCTGGTGAATGATGTCATAGTCACTAACAGCAACTGTTCAAGTTAGGAGACTTTTAGAGAAATGGATGTTGTCATTATTCATTCACATGTGTTTTATTGTGTTATAGATTTCTATTATTCCAGTAACAGATAATGAGCAGTCTGAGAGAAAGAATTGGGGACCAATTCATTGTCAATTTCCCCCAGTGCCTACTACAGTGCCTGCTATACATAGGAAACTCAGTCACTTCTTGTTGATTGTCACAAAAATTAGTAAGAATTGGAAGGAAAAAGGAAGAGAGAGAAAACTAGCTCACTAGAGAAGATTCTTGAATGCTTTCTGAATCATATCAACACAGTATAGCAACTGGCTTAATCATAGATGTCATCACCGGCATTTATGGTTAGAAATATAATGTTTGAGCCCCATCCCAGGCCTTTGAATCCAAATCCTCAAAAGTAAGTCTTGGAAATCTATATTTATAATTATCACTCTTGGTGATTCTTATGTTCAAGCAAATTTTTAAAACACTGAAATACTATGATGCTTTTTAGAAAATGTTTAAGTTGGTAAAACAAGTAATGATTCATTTTAGACCAAGTTAGCATTTGAACATTTCAGACCAATGGGAATATTAGAATGTGGTGCTGGGTAGCCAATGACTGGGAAGGGAGTTTTCTTATTTTAGGATTGGTTTCAAAACCATAATTTCACTCTTATTGCAGAGCTTTCTATTGCCCATTATTGGGCAGCAGAAAAATATTGTTTTTATTCTAAACTCAGGACCTAATATCCTCTAATGCTTAGCAGAATTTGAGTATTTTAAAAGGTATTTAGTTGGTATTAAGAGAAGTAACTCAGAAAGTCATAAACTTTTTCTCTTTCTCCTAATCGCCTTATAACTATCACTGTAAAGACAATAAATAATACGAAACTTCTTAAATAATGTGAATATATAAGATCACATAAAAATAAGAACATTCTTTGAGGCTTTACTTTTTTACAGCTTTCTATTACAGTATGATAAATAGATGAATAATAACCTTGCCAAGTTATATTTGTTCTTTATTTTGTCTCTAGACATGTACAATTTTGGTGCCATCATTTCATCTCTAACTGCTTTTCTGTTATCTTGAGGGTCTCAGTCAGATAAAGCATTATAAATAGTAAATATTATTGAGTCATCTGATAGCTCAATCCCAGAGGAAATAAGAGGTTCAAATTTCCATAGAAGATTTTTATTAACATTCATATAAATATAAGTATAATTATTTTTCAATAGTTTTAGAATATTATTACTATCCTTTAGTAAGACATGTTGACACACCATAGGTCAAACACCAGAATCCCACTAGAACAAAATTTGACCCTAACCAAAATAGTCACACATGTCCCTGTATTGCTGATGCTTATCGATTCATTTATAATGAGATTTTCTACAATGAATAGCCTAGTTTAAGCATGTTTTTTTCTAGTCTTTGTAAATAACTGTTTGTCTATCTGAAAACCGATTTTGTTCTGTTTGCAGAGTATCTTTCACTTGCTAATGATCTGTGCAAATTAAACAGAAAAGGGGAGGACAGGCATGGTTAACTTTTCAAAACTTCTTTACTCTGGGTGGATGGTAAGCAAGAAGCAATTATCCTCTGAGTCTCCTCACTCCCAAAAAATTTCACAACCAAAAAGAAGAACAAGAGACACATACATGTGCATTTGCATGCCAACCAGAAGAGCAAACCAGTGTGCAGAAAGTGTGTTTACAACACTTCCTTGCAAATGAATAGCAGTTAGATTAGATACTTTCCTTATTCTGTATAGACTGGTGCCTGTTGTATTTCTCTGTAGAGCTGCTTCAGTTCAGAGCCTGGGCATGTGCTTTGATGTGATTTTTACCAATGGAATTCCATTCAAGTAGAGAAAAATTCTATATTAACTAACTTTTGTGCAGATGCAGGCACAGATGATTCAAAGTGTTATCAACTTTCTAAAAACCAATCATTTAAATACCCAGTATGAGAAATAAAAATTTGGATTTTTATGTAGTTATCTTTGTTCTGCATTAAATCTCTTTTGTCATTTTTCAACTTTCTTTAGCAGTCCTGGGGGGAGAAGAGAGTAGGAGAAATGGGAAAGGACTTAGTGTGTGCAACTGAATCTGATTATAATTGTTTAAGATTTATTGGTTGGTAACGACAAGTTGTTTTTATACATTGAAATTCTAGAAAGTTTTAAGTTCTATCTTTCATTTAAAAACTGAGAGCTACTAAACATTTGGGCATTTGAGTATCTAGGCACTTGGGAATCTTATTCCTGTCTTGATTTGTGTGGGTCATGCTTTTGATAATTATAAAGAGGATTTTGTGGTGGCTTTGAAAATCCTCAGTCTGTAAATAGCATTTTGTGATCCAAAAGCCAAGGGAAATGACTAAATGGATCTTTGTGACATTTTAAAAACACCAAAAGGTAACTTCTTTGAATGAGATTTATGAATGTAGAAAACTTAATAAGCAAAGAATGGATCTTTGTGTTTTTCCTTCCCAACATTCAATCTAAGAGGTTTTCTGTGGACAGTGCAAGAGCAAGGCCCTGCACATCCTTCCTCTGCTTATTTCCCCACGCCTGATACAGTTTCTATTGGCACTTTTTACTTATTCTAAGTAGGTGGCACAATGAAATGTTTTCATTTTTATTCTAACAAGGTTTAGTGTGTGCTAAAAGCAATTTTATAAAGATCTCTAAGCAAATATTGTACTGTACTCGTATACATTACATTTGAGAATGTTCCAGGCAAGTAAGTTCTAGGTTTTTGCTGTGCTTATCCTACTGAAGTATGATCCCTGCCTCTGCTGCTTTTTTCAAATACATAACCATAACTGCATTTATCTCCATATATCAATATGCAGAAACAATAGAATGCTTGTATGGCGATCTGTGCAAATCCCAAGAGAATTATTTGTACTGGGGGAAATGCAGTTGAATAAAAGCAGGAAAATTAATAGATAGGCATAGAGCCTTATATCTTCATATACCCTCTAATAATGGTAGAATTTGGTTTTGTTTTATAATTCATCCAATAAAACTATATAATTTACTGTGCACTTTAAAATTAAGAAGCTTATGCAGAAAGAGCATCATGAGATACAAGAGGGGCTGTGGCATATCAGATTAAATTTATATAGTATAATATTATTGGTTTCATTGTCTTGTATTTTGGAATCCAGAGTTAATGTTAGTGCTAAATGCAAGTTTACTGCTATCTTGGACATCTGAATCTCATCTACCTATTTATCCCCAATGTTGTACATCATCACAGAACTTTTTAGGTCTTCCAGTTTGTTTTTTCTTGGGAAACTACTGATGTGGCTAATGGGCACAAACCTGTTTCTACCCTAAAAATGCCTTAAGCCATAAACTCCAGCCCAGAGTACAAGTAGGGGAAGACATCTTTACCTGCTCAAATTCCCAGAAACAGAGAGAGGAATCCACAGATGAATACCCTGTCATGTTGTTGTAATCAGATCAAAGATCCAGCTTTTAGTTTTGGCCAATTTCCTTGACAGATCAAGATTGGATACCAAGGTTTCTGACTTCCATTCCACATTTTATCTGCTGAATATTAAGAATTATGAGTATATAAAGACTTCATTTAAATAATCTCACTCAATAATCTCATCTTTTTTTCTAAAAGAGCATTTAGCAAAACGGAGTCAACTAACCTGCCAAAATCTTATAAAGAAATTTTATAAACATTGGTTTAATACCTGCAGTACTAATTTTTGCTTCTAACAAAGGAGGATGTTTATATCATCAGAATAACTAAAAATAAATAATCTGATAGGTATTTTGTTGATCACCAACCGTATTTTATCATAGTACTATGCATTGTGGGTATCCAAAAGAGGGAGAAAGATACATTCATTCCTTGATGCTGCTCTTCTTTGAGGTGGATTTTTACTACTTAGCATTTGTGAAGTACAGCATGTTGTCTCACCATTGAAATTGCTTTCATATGCAGAAACATACTATGTGCAATTGTCTGTGTTAATATGGACACATTTCTCATTTAGAAGAGAGATCATGAACTATCTTTATACACCAAGTTTACCTTCCCCAACAATTTAGTAACTTTACAGACACATGGATATTCCAGTCATATTCCCTTGTCTTTTGCCTCTGTACATGGAAAATAGCTTGTTGCAAACGTGAGAGCCTCTACCTGCAAGCCTTGTTTTTCTGGAAACAGCAGCCCCTCGTCACTAACAAATGGCAAGTAGGTAAATAAATGCCCCTATTTTGGAATGATTTTAAGGCAGGTGTTTTATACTGTGTCTCAGAGGTCTCTAGTTTCCCACAGTGTTAACTTACTTGATACTACACTCTTTATTGGCTTTCTTCCTTTCCTGAATTATTCCCCCTTTCCCATCTAGGTGTTTCCTAGAATCACTTCCCAAATAAACCACTTGTAGTTAAATCCTCATCTCAGGGTCTGTTTCTGGGGGAACCCTAACCAGGATAATAACCTTTTCTAATACTTCCTATTCCTTTAGGTTAGAAAAACAGGTTCTTCCAAAGCACCACCTTTTCCTTCTCCATGTTTAGCATTTTACTCCTCACTGACACTGGCCTATGGAGCCCCATCTTTCTGAAGTACACTAGTTCGAGGCTTCTTTCTCCCAGGCCTGGAGTCCCACAGAAGGGCTCTAACTAGAAGCATTCAGCCGAAGTACTCTAAATAGACGCATTTCTACTTCTCGTTTGTATAATTTTCAGGCAATCTTACAAATCACTACCAGACACGTTTTGCTAATCTTCTATTGTATCCATGGTTTTAGCATTTATAAAACTTCAGAGGTTTCTACATTCACTACCTTAGTAATGCCATTCAGTTTTATGGCTTTATATATTATCTATATGCCACAGACTCCCAATACTTACATTTCCACATCAAATCTTTCTCTCATTCCAGTCTTTTAGATACCACTACCTAATTGACATCTGTACTTAGATGTCTATTAGACATTTCACATTCAAAACGTCAAACCTAAACCCCTAATCTCCTCAGACAAACCTGCTCTTTCTGCAGCCTTCCTCATCTCAGTTGATGGCAGTTCCATCCTTCTAGTGGCTTTGGAGATATCCTTGATTTATTCCTTTGGCTCTTAAATATACCCTGACCGAATCCATTAGGAAATCCTTGTGTTCTTAACTTCAAAATATATTCAGAAGCTGACCATTTCTCATCCTCTCCACCAGTGAAACTGTGGCACAAGCCAGCATCAGCTTTCACCTGGAATGCTACCTCTCCTTGTTGTTCTCCTTGCTTCAGTTTCTGCTGCCTTCTATCCTCAACACTAAAGACAGAGAGATCCTTTTAAACTGTTGGGTCACAGATCATGGCCTTCTACTGCAAAAAGCCAGCATGCATTTGATCTGTGTCTCACTCGGGTAAAAGCTACATCTTTACAATGGCCCATAAGGGCTGATCTGAAGAGTTTCTAATATCGCTCTGACCCTCTTCTTGTACTACTTGCCCCCTCACTCACTTTGCTCTAGCCGTATTAATTAATGTATTTATTCATGCAGCAGATCTAAGCATTTGGTCCTGTGTCAGCTGTGGTCTAGGAACTGGGGTTACATATTGATCAAGATACACATGTTTCCTATTCTCTTAAAACGTTAGGGGTTCTAGTAGCTTTTGAAGTATAATAGTTTTAAGGTATAATCCTAATTAACTGTATTTCTCAGCTCTCCTCCTCCCTCCCTTTCCACTAGAATCCATGTCCCAAATCTCCTACCTATGGGTCCAGGTGGGAAAATGGAAAAGAATCAAGCAAGGAAGAAACAGTGCCTATAGCTAGAAAGCAAAACTAAGAAATTCTGTTACAATACCATAAGGCCACTGTAGCTGCAAGGGATCCTGGGAAATGTAAATATTTAGAAGAGTCTGATGCTGTCATCAAGAATGTGTGTGTGTGTGTGTGTGTGTGTGTGTGTGTGTGTGTGTTCAGTTAGGGAGAAAGAATGAATGTACACTGTGTAGATAAATAGTTTCTACCACAGATGGTGAAAAAATACCCATGGTTTACACTGAGTCTAGGTCTTGTCCAGTTCTGAGCATTTTAATCAGAAAAGCATTACTACACTCACTTGTTTTTATATTAAAATAAGGGCTATTTATTGCCACCAGCTCAGGAAATGACCCGGTGTGGCCTTGTAAGACAGAATTAATTTGCAGTGACTCCAGCTAAAAGTTGGCTGCCTTTTAACTTAATAACTTGGGAACTGTCAGTATCCTTTGAAGTTAATGATACTTGTAAAGTGCAAATAAAAATGTTTCTAAAGGAAATCAAACACACTACAGCCAATAAATGGCTGTCACTAGAATGCTCTGTCACTGAAACTATTCATGTATGTGTGAGGGGAAGGTGGAAGGCTGGTAATCTGTTTAGAATTCATTGTTATTTTGTCTTGTTTTGTTTTGGCTTTTGGATTATAGAATGCCCAACAAGATTTCCCCTTGGAAATGAAATTTAAGGCATTTAATGGGTTTCTAGTTGTTGGATAGCGTATTAGAAGCAAAGATATTTTGTATGAGCATTTGTGTTGGAAATACTTGCAATACTAGTGTCACCTCAGGCATAAATGTATTTGCACAGCAGGACTTCACATGGTAAATGAAGGCATTGTTATTTGCTTCAGTCTTTCTGTCATGGGAGGCGGTTCTCCAAATAGGTATATTGCACCATTTTAATTAGGTTTTATTTTCGTTAATGAGTAAAGTAACTGGCTGAATAAAGAGTAAAAGACTTATCAGTATAGAAAGAGCAGGCAACTGTTTGTCTAAGTTATGCAAAGTAGCAAATGGGTCATCTCAACTAAGCATCAGGCAACATATCATGTATGTGTGAAATGTAACCGTTTCTAATTTCAGACCCAGGTTATTAGCAGCGTGGAAGCTCCTAATGAGGCTGGAGAAAGTTTCTCACATAGGAGAATCCCACCTTTTATTTACAGTGATGCCACTCAAAGTTTCTTTCAGCAGGAAGCAACACTTTCAATTTTTTTCTTGTTGCTCATTTGTGAGTTTATTTCTACTTAATTTGCTGATCCAAAGCGATGCCAGATTGACATCCGTGGGGACTGCTGTTTCCTGTTGGTGCCTGTGCAAATGAAGGCAGCAAGCAGAAGTTCTATGTTTTCTGGATTTCTTGGTGATTTTAGGTTTCCATAGGCAGAAACTAAAAACGATATTGAAACCTTAGTTGATATGCTCCACCCACCACCACCTCCAAAAGATGCAGCAGCCAAGTTAATTTGGTTCAGGTTGGTTAAAGGGAAATGAAGGGATCCTTCCTCATTACGTCTTTCTCAAATACAACATTTTCAGAACCCCAATCTTTGCTGTAACTTGATGCTTCTAAAATAGTCTGATTATAAGAGATATGAGCTTATTAAAATGTGGATTTTAAGTTTCTTATCTTGGAGATTAAGGCCCGGGTGATACCTAAGTTTCTATACTTTTAATAAGCATCTTAAGTTTCTGTTATCATCAGGCAAGTTTAAGAAGCATGTCTCTTGCATATACAGGCAGCTTAATGGACTTTATATTAAAACACTAAGTTTAGTAATGTATTAACTTTGTAAGTCCCTCATTTTCTCATTATGGAGTATTTATTACCGGGATACATGTATAGAGCATTTAGTGCCCATAACAACATGGTCACTGGAGGAAACCATTTCTCTCTTTATCAAATAGGACTAATAGCATTAAAAGCAATAAACTTGCCTGACAACACTCAAATTATCCAAGCATTGAAAAACCCCTAAGAAGCCACTGGTAGTAGTTAGATGCCACCTTCTTTCCTCTTTGCCAATGGAAAACAAAAACAAAAACAAAACACTGTTCATCTCCTTTGAACATCCATCCATTTGGAAGAATCATGGTTTGTAAAAGGATATTATTTGTCTTAAATAGCTATGTTTATTTCAATAGGATACCACATAAGTCAAGGTATGTTTGAGTGTGTTAAGCAATTTGGAAATATGTTCTCAGAAAGCACAGGAAGACACCTCCCCCTATCCCCACCAAATAAGAAGATATCAGAGCCGAAAACACAATTTTAATATAACGGAGAAGGATATGCTAATGAGTTTTCTTTTAGTAATTTTTTTTTTTTTTTACATATTGTATCTATCTTGAAAAACATGCCAGGACAGGTTCACAAGGAATATCATCCTCTGGAATAAGAACGTGTATTGAATTTCAATCCATGTCAAGAATAGATTATGAGCCTGTCTTACAGTATGTGATGGCTATATAGTTAAAATTATTAATCCACCAATGCTGTAATTCACAACTCTTAATATTCTGATATTATTCTGAGAATTTCATTTAATCTCCCTGGATCATGTGGCTTATAAGATTTTCTCTCACAGCTGAAAAATTACTTGATAGTTTATTCGTCACCATCTTCTGTTACTCAGCAGAGCTCAGAAATTTTGATGAGTATCTCATGGTCACTATTTGCAGTACAGTTCACAGTTCTTGCCATCCCGGAACTACTAAAAGATAGCTTCAGTCCTAAAATGCTCAATTGCATTTTAGGTGAATGTTTTGTAACGCATTTGAAATCTGCAAAGATCTGCAATGAAGATACAGGCCAACACATCCCATAATTTCTCCTACTCTAAAATTTCATCATAGACGTTACTTCACTTGAAGTATTGTAGGAAAAGCTGAAAAACTATTATTCTTTAACTAAATGACTAAAGAAAGTCTTTAAATGACTAAAGAAAAACTATTATTCTTTAGTCATTACTATATTAGTCATTACTATATATAATATATAAAATATAAAATATATAATATATATTAAAATATATAATATATAATATATATTAAATATATATAATATATTACTATATTATTTTTGTTGTTGATCAGACATTGCTTCAAGCTGGAAAATTTTCTTAATGTATATCGCTGTAAATTAAGACCACATTTTTTATTTGAAATATTAGAAAACATTTTGATTTCTATATCTGCTGATTATTATGCTAAATCATAATCCTTTCTTTAAGAGTTAAAAGTTTCTTTTATTGTATTGTATTTTGAAATCTTACAAATTTCAAGGTATTTACTCTGATTTGCTTATAAAGGCACGAAAATGATATTGTAAGGAATAGTTCAATTTGAGGGAAGAGGCCTGGGTGAGGCTTTAGGCATGTTTACATGGTCTACCTTGGCTGAATTTCCAAGCGATTTGACTTAATCTCTTCCTGAAAGTTTCCGGAAATTAATAGTATTTATCTACTTTTACAAAAAGTTAGAAATGACTTTCATGTCTAAGGGAAAGGAAATGGTCAGATACAGGAAGGATAATTTGGAAAATTTTTTACAAACTACGGATTTTTAGGTCCTATCCCAGACCTACCAAGTCAAAATATTCAAGGGGAGATTTTTGAAAATTGTATTTTTTTATAAACACGTCTGGTGATACTTATCGTTCTGCAAGCTTCGGAAACATCACACTAATACATCTGTAAGGTTGAATTTTACTTGGCCATTACATTCTGTTTCCACAGTGTTTGTACTAAGATGAGAAAATGTTCACCATAAAATCCTATATGGCAAAAACCAGAATATACACTATAGATGATAGATAGAAGAGAGGGAGAGAGAGAGAGAGAGAGAGAGAGATCAGAATGCAGCACAGAGTAAGTAAAAATTTCACTGTAAAAGCTGGCCTTGGAAGTCCTCTATTTGTTTAGAAAAACACCTGCATATAAATAGAGAAGCCCAGTATCTGCCTGAGAGAAGGACGAGTGTGAGACAAAGCATAACCGAAGAGCAACAGCGATTTTTAGTTCCCTGGGTTTTTCCTGGAATAAGGCCAGATATTTTTTAAAGGGGAAAGAAGAGACACTGAACAAGAGATTAAAGATCCAGGAGAAAATTGAATAACTGTTCAATGAGGTATTCAGATGATGGGGAGATATATATTAAAAAAAAAGGATATCTACTGTTGAAACACGAACTTTTTGCTCTACAGTGTTGTCCTGAGCTGTGATATAATCCCCTCCTATGCCCTGAACATCAGGAAGCATGCATGCTCTGGAAGGGCTTAAGAGAAAAGCCACTGCTATATCACTATATTCTACATACAGGTTGATACAAGGCTCAGAGGAAAGAACACTAGCAAATCAGAATGGCATATGAGCAGATACAGATGTGTAACTATACCAAGTATTTCCCCAGATGTACTAGGATGACTCCAGAAATGTAAAATATCTGGGTAATCTCATTCAGTAAACATTTTGTTGACATTTTGGTTACACACACAGACACACACACACACACACACACGAAAGACCAAAAGAAAACAGCAAAAGGTAGAAAGTTTATCTCTGGATGTTAAAATTGAGCATATATTACCTGTATAACAAAGAGGAAAATTATTAAACTTCAGGGATCATTCTTAAACGTTTTAAACAAACACAATTCTAAATTTAACAGAAGATAAGCGAAGTTTGATAATTTAAAATTCTATAGGACCAAGAGCTTTGCTTCACTAGTTAATATTTAGAAACACATTAATTGGTCAGTCTGTTGTAAACAAAATCCCTGGGTTCTTGAAGGATGATGTGTTACACAAAATAATTTACACTGAGCTATTGGATCATGCATAGATTCCACTGGTTCAAAGTGGAGGAAAACATTTTAATGATTTTACATTCATCTGTACAATTCTTTCTGCTATCAATCATACAGTGATCCTTGGCGTTTTTTCTCTTGTTTTAAAGTAGCTTTTTACCCTATATAAAGAATCATATGTATGAAACAGTATTGCATTTAGCCCTAAAATATTCCGTTTCTGCTGTCAGATAAACTGAGTTTGAAGGCTACCTCTACCCCTTACTCCTGTGTGACCCTGGGTAAGTTATTTACTCTCTCTACAGCTGTGTTTACCCATCTTTAAATGGGGATAATGATTCTTCCTACTTCATAGGGCTTTTGTGAGAATTACATGATAATACATGTAACAAACTTAGCATAGTCCTTGGCCAATTGCACAACATAAATTAGCTATGAAATGTATTTGTTCATAATAGAAACTTCAAGAAAAATAACTAGGAAAGACATGAAAATCCCCTATAGTCTCACCTCCAAAGCCAGCAGTACTATAATTTGGTATCTTTTATTCTTCCTTCTTCATTTAAACACAAATTACAAAAATGAATCTACTCATACATATTGAATTTTAATCTGATAAGTTGTGTATAAACTAAATCATTTTCTCTGTTGCTAAATATTGTTCAAAAACATTATTTTCAGTGGCCACATGCTTTCCCATTTGTAAAGAAGTATCGTACTGTATTTTAAAAATATATTGCTGAGCATGATGGTTGTTTCCAAACCACCACTATTTCAAAGAGGCTGCATTGACCATCCTTATAAGTAAATATTTCTACATATTCATAATAATTGGTTTAGAATCAATTTCTAAAGTTAGAATTGCTGAACCAAATGGTATATTTTAAATGTATATTTCATACACGTTCTCATGTACTGCTAAATTGCCTTCCAGAATGTTTGTGCCAATTATTACTTTTAGTAGTATATAAAATACTTTTTAAACAATAGGTACATTCACTTTCTCTTTGTAAAAGAAATGGCAATGACTTTTAATTTTTTAGCTTATTTTATTGAGTTTGAAAAAGATTTGGCCACTTGTTTTTTTCTCTCTTGTATACCGTATGAACATTTCAACTTAAAAAATGTATACTGCACTGCTTCTTTAATTGTCACATTCACTGAGGTAACATTTGTTGAGCATCTACTCAAGACAGGCACATTGCATAGGGTGAGAGATGTAAAGACCAGGACACTTATACTAAAGTCAGTGGTGTCCATGAAGAGCAGAGGCACAGTGAAATTTGCCTGGTCCTTCTAGGGGCTTAGGAGATGCATATTAAACATCTGAAGCCAAGAGATTCTTCTTAGAGCTGTCCTCCCAAGGAAGAGGGGACCAAACAACAAGGAGATTTGGCAAGTTCTACCCAAAGGGAACTGACATTTCTTGGGCATTTTATGAAAAGATATATAGAACTCCAGTTCCACTTGTTAAAAACAATAGCTGCTTTCACTTACTGAACATGCATGCTGTGGCAGGCTCACTGCTGACATTTTACAACTTTCTGTGATCAGAAAGGTTATAACCTGTAGATCTGCCAATGAGTGGATCGTGACCCTGGGTGAAGTGAATGAACTAGCCCAAGAGTTTGCAATTCTAAGTGGAAATGCTGGGGTTCATCTGATCTGATGCTTTGCTCTCTCTTCTCTCATTTACACCCAGGTTTCTCAGCTTTCCATCTTTGTTGCATTTGCATTTTGCCATATCTGCCTGTTAACCTTTTCTTAAAACAAATTGATCATCTATGTTTATTTTTCAACATTTTGTTGTTAGTTTCCTTAAAAAGGAAATTTTGTATCTCTATTATAAATAGAAAATCGGTTATATTTGCCATATAAAAATAAAATAAGTAAAAATGTATGGTTTCATCCTTCTATCCCCTTTCCCATCTCTTGCCAGAGGCCAGGCTATAACACCTGAGGAAACACTGCCCCAGTCACTGCAAACATTTAGTCACTAGGGACAGCAGAACAAGACTGTGGGAACTTGGTAAGAACCTGGGACCCTTTATACCTTTCTTCTGTTGGTTTCTTTATTCTCATTCTCTTCTGGATGGTCTCCAGAATAACTGGGGAGACAACACTTCCAGGAAAAGTGCATGTGTTCTTGTCTCAGAGTGGAAGAAAGAAGAGCCGCTGTGTTCCAGCTAGTGCTCAGAGAAGGTGCTCTACATGTCTTGTTGACCTTGATTTGAGCTATAAAAGGCTGCTGACTCAGAGCATTAAAACAGAACCACTGGCTTATTCTCTGAGTAATTCAAGTCTGCCTTTCCCTCAGTCGATCCCAGAGGTGGCTAGTCAAGCCTGGCGATGTTCATTTACCAACAGAGATTAAGCCTGTCTGGCCAGGCTTTGTCTGGTAGCATTTTCTTAATCAAATATAATGACAATTTGAATAAACTCAAGTCCATTGAACACTGTTCATGTTTTATTATTAAGAAAAAATAGGCACTTTGATTCTTGGAACACTTTTTAAAAGGCTCCTCGCTGTGTCAGTCTCTGTTTGTTATTTTGGGGCATGACAGTTATCTAAAGAGAACCAGCCAGATTTAATCTGACAGCCACAGTCAGGGAAGAGTGCTACCAATCTAATTATCCAGTAATCTAGTCAGAATGGGAGTAATTCTAGGCCTTTCTCAGGCAGCTAATCACATTTCCTATGCATTAGCAGCCACACATGGGGAGCTTTTAGGAGCAAGGTTTTTGGCCTGCACGGGCTTCATGAGCCTCGTAGTGGTATAATTTCTTTGTTGACTTCTTCCCCCAGAGTGGTTTCTTCAGGATTTTTCATTTTGTTCTCATTCCTACTTTTCCCCTGCATTGCCGAGGGTGTCTTAGCTTAGCTTCGAGTTCTAAGTTTGACAAGCTTCTGACTTTCCTTTCGAATGTAGCAGAGGAGGAAGGGTACATTCACGGATCCATATGCTTATTTCTTGTGCAGGGACAAATTAAGGAGCGTAACACAGTCTGCAGGGAAAAAAGGGAGAAAAACGTGAAAGTTGTTTTCTTCAAGGAAAGCGCTGTTGTTTGTGGGCCATTTTTCATGTCATTTCTCTATCAATGTGGGTGATTTGAGAGAGGTTTCTAGAGAAAAGGCCAGAGAAAAGAGACAGCTAACAGATACTTAGTTCTGTTGTTGTCTCTGAATGTCAAGCTCTAGGTAATATTGGTCACGTCTCATTTCTGTAATCACAATTTTAACACGGAATGTAAGGATCGACAAAAAAAGGAAAACACACGCACACATTCAGGGAGTGGGAGCATTAATGAATTTCTTGCCATTTTCTTTCTCTGAAAACCTCTGTTTAGGATAATTTCATGTTAGTCCTGTAAAGCAGAATGTTTTTCAAGTGCATCGGTTTCTGACACTCCAAAATTGAGGTTTCTGAAACACGTAACAATGGCAGTGTGCCGCTTCTACTCCCAGCCTTCAAACATTTCTCCAGCTTGTCATAATCACAGTTTGGTTAGTCTGAATCCAAACATTTAAATCTAATAAAGGGGAATTCTAGTCACTAACAGGTTTACAATATAGTAATTATCCCCCAAGTTATCCATGATAAATGGGTTTCCCAAATAGCCTCTAGCAATCACAGCATAACGCATTAGATGGAACACTCCAAAAAAAAAAAAAAGGAAATTTGAAATCCCGTGTTAAATTGTTGTGTTACAATTTTGAACGGGTTTCAATCACAATTTGCATCCTCTCAGCTGAAATTTTTGTGAGTTTAAACAATGTTTTTATTCCAGTAATTGTGGGAGGTATATGCCACTAGGGGCTGCATAGTTTGGGCGTGCCTCTATGCACAGACAAGAACTGTTGCTGAATCATAAGTATATTTGAGCCTCGTGTTGAAGCCTGTGGACCTAGAGCCTAACGTGTCTCAGATGGAACACGTAGACTGGTTCCAGTGCTTCTTCTTCTGTTTCTAATTATGTCGTGTCTGCATTCATTCTAGGTTTAGATCTCACAAACGCTATTGATAGAACTTTGCCTAAAAGGTTCAGTAAAACTACAAGCAAACCCTAGTTTTGAACTGTCATCCAATATATTATAATAGTATACAAATGTTAGTCTTTTATTGTAGGCACTATATTGTTTGACTCTCATTGTATTGATTGCGCAGGTGAAAGTAGGGTTATAGCTGAAGAGTAGTTCCTGGCTGGCATTTTTATCAATGGTTCCATGAACCTGAATGTGTACTTCAATCCACTAAGGTCACTGATTAAAATGTTTACCCAATAAAAATTACATTTAAATATGTCAATAGTACATCAACTTACATAACATCTTTCATCTGAAAATACAACACCATATATGAGAAATTAATGGCGTAGTCACTAATCCCTATAGAAGTATTGCTAACCATGGTTCACTTCTCATAGAATCAAAATGAGAGAATAAAAAAGTTCTAGCAAAGACTTTTAATGATTCCAGCATCTATTAGGGTATCATTGTCACAAATAAAAAGAATATCAGTTCCTACATTTCTCAAGGCTATTTCTCAATACAAGTTAAAATGATTCAGGAATGTAGGAGATGCAAAAAAAGAGGCTGAATATTAAGAGCTTGTTTGAGCAATGGAACCTCTATGTATTTACAAATGTGGCACTTTTTTCTCTGCTTTAAAACTTAGATCTTGAATTACTCGAGTGATTGTGATCTGCAAATCGGTATACATTGTTGATTTCTCTGTTCAAATTAATATCTGCTGAATGAGTTGGGCTTTGTAAAAGTTCAGCTTTGTGTCTTATTCATTCTCTGCCAGGGTGTCTGGTGCTGTCCAAGGAATGTCCCAGGACAGAAGGGTCTTTGTATAAGGAACAATAATAAATTCCATTATTGCCATATATGAATTATCAGGCTGCCTTGATCTAGTTAACTTCTGTACAAAGAGTGCTATCAACTTCAAACTTTAGTTAAATCATGATGAGGCAATGATTCCAAGCTTTGAACCATTTTATAAGGGATCTCCCATTTTACTCTATCATTTTTAATAGTGTTCATTTTCTGTCATTTTTAGTTTGGTTTTTCTTTTAAAAAGTCAGCTTGTGTAATACGTTTTGATTTTGAGGCAGAGTCTACTCTTTAGGTTTGTGCTAATTTTTTCTTCTTAGACACTTAAAAATTTCCAAGAGGACATTTGATGTTTTGCAGCATGGATGTCCTACATCTCATATTGGCATTATGTAATGTTTTCGGTAATATTAAAATAATTGGTAGTTTAGGTGAATTACCACTGGGTCACTGGCCTTTATCATCCACCCATATAGATAGCCTTTTAAATTTATATTGTCTGTTTATGTGATTTGTCGTGGCCCATATTTGGAAATACCTACAAAGCCCTACATTACCTCTAATCTGCTTAGGCAACCTTGCCGGTTATGCATTGGTATTTTATATTGGTAACATACAAGCCTGCTGTCATCTTTGATGTTCGCTTTAATCTATGCTGTCCAGTAGTGTAATCATTTGGCCGTATGCCTGTTTAGATTGAAATTTAAATTCATTCACATTAAATAAAAATTCAATTCCTTAATTGTACTGGTCACAGTTTACATGCTCTATAGTTACATAAAGGTAGTGGCTTCCAGATTAGGCAGTACAAGTATAGAATATTGCTGATATTGCATAAAGTTCTGGTGGACACAGCCTTAAATGTCTGATAAACTTATAAAGGAGAATGTCTACATTGGCTTAGAGGCAGAGAACAATCGTGGCTGTACAATTTCAGGTTCAATACTAGAAACAGCAAAGTCAATAAAAGTGGCTGAGACTCTCAGAAGGTGCACACTTATAATTGCATCTCATCATGAGTGCTTGCTGCAATTAAATGAAATCATTCAAATGTTGGTTTTATTAATTCTTTAAAAGGAACAGGGAAAATGGCCACTTGACAGTTCTTTTTGTTTCACTACAATTAATATGTTACCTAATGACTCTTATAAGTATGTCTACATTTAAATACTGGTTTAACTTTCTTAACAATTTTTATGGTTTTTTTTTTCATACCAAATCATTTCTATGCCATAACAGCCAAGGGCTCGTTTTTTCTCTTGTTTTTTTTTGTTTTTGTTTTTTGTTTTCATCCTTACTACAGTTTTCCCTCCTCATTTTTCTTCCCTTCCCTTTCCTGTCTCCTATTCCTGTGATTCTGTCTTGATGATGTCTAGGTGATAGAGGGAACAAAGGGAGGAGAGTTTAAAATCTTTTAAAGTAGATATTCTGTTTTTGGAATCTCCCACATGATTTGGGTGAAGTGGAGGAGTCTTTGGGGGCAAGTCAGCTATCTTACATATGTATCTTCCTCATTCAGAATGTGTGTGTGTTAGTGCAGGATAATCTGGAGGCAAATACCAGGCTTCAAAAGCATCCTTCTCTTTTCTTTCTTCCTTTTTTTTTTCCTTTGAGGCAGAGTCTCACTCTGTTGCCCAGGCTGAAGTGCAGTGCTGCGATCTTGGCTCTGCAACCTCCACCTCCCAGGTTCAAGTGATTCTTGTGCCTCAGCCTCCCAAGTAGCTGGGACTACAGGCGTGTGCCACCACACCAGGCTAATTTTTTGTGTTTTTAGTAGAGATGGGGTTTCACCAAGTTGGCCAGGCTGGTCTCGAGTTCCTGACCTCAGGTGATCTGCCTGCCTCGGCCACTCAAAGTGCTGGGATTACAGACGTAAGCCACCGTGCCTGGCCTCTTTTGTTTTTTATGAAATGCTGAAATCTGAATGCCCAGGGGAATTGGTGGCCCTTGCCAGGAAGTATCTTAACACTTTCTGGATACTGCTGCCTGTTCTCTTTGAAAGCCGGGACTCATCAAATTAAAAAAAAACAAAAACAAAAACAAAAAAAACCTATGATTCAAAGTTTTCCCATGAGACATTCACATGGCAGATGCCTAAATGTTCCATTGTCATGTTTCTAGATAGAGGTGGAAACCATAACAACTAAATATGCTGGAATAATTCAGTGTGGAAACAAATTCACAAACTGAAAGATGTTGTGTTACTCCATAGTATTTTAAGAGCTTAGGATTTTCAAGAACTTGGTATGATTGGAACATATTACACTTCTCCCAGGCTGGGTATTCAGAGCAGGAGGTAACCATCTTAAATACATGTGTAGGCAAACCTGAAAGTTTGAGATGTGAGGATTTCATAGCACTCTGATATAGACATATGATTCCTGCCATGATGTTGTTTAACTAATGTGTGTGATAGTCACGCACATTTCTGTTAAAATATAGATAAAACTTATGAAGAGTACTTTTAAAAATCCTCAAATCTTTTGTGAATGTCCTGTCCAATCTCAATTTATAAAGAATTGCATAACAATGTTTAAGATCTATTGGGTCTACTGATTGGAAAATCATACAGAGGTGTTACTGTAACACCATGTATGAGTTCCTGAAAGACTTCATGTTCTGCAAAATCATGCACTAAAAATAATGAGACATGGAAACCAGTGGGATGAGCAGACCACATATAACATATAGCAATTTGTGACCTGAATATTTATAAACACATTTGCAATACAACCTTAAACCGTGACGTTGTCCCTTGCTCCTTCTGGATGCAGATGTTGGATGGCATTCAATTCTCCTAGAGACTCTTTTTATTAGATTTTAAAAAATTATATTCAATTATATTTTCATTAATCTCTTGTTCTAACATAGGGAAAATAGAAAATGTCTATTTTTTTTTTTTTTTTTTTTTTTTTTGAGATAGGGTCTCGCTGTCTTACCCAGGCTGGAGTGCAGTGTCAGGAACAATAATGGCTCACTGCAGACTCTCTCTCCCAGGCTCAAGTGATCCTCCCACTTCAGACCCCCAGAGTAGCTGGGACTACAGGTGTACACCATTACGCCTGGCGAAGTTTTGTAGTTTTTGCAGAGACAGGGTTTTGCCATGTTGCCCAGGCTGGTCTTGAACTCCTGAGCTCAAGCCATTCTACCACCTTGGCCTCCCAAAGTGCCGAGATTACAGACATGAGCCACCACAACTGGCTAGGGGAAATGACTTTATACTTCTTAACATGAACTCACAGCTTACGTGAATTAGCATAAAGGAAAGCAAGGAGATTCTTGAAACTTCTTGCACTAAAAGAAACATTTTGCACTAAAGGAAAACAATTCTGTAGAATTACAGTGTTTTTTTTTTCCTAAACATGTCCAAATATCTAAGTTTTTTTCTTTACTTGTAAAAAAACTTACCCCCGTCACTTCTAGACATTAACAAACTTGAAAAAGTCTCCAAGAAACCAAGACTTCCATATTATTCTTACATCGTTCTCTTCATTTTCAAAGGCATATGAGCTAATTCATGTCACTGAAACACCCAGTACAGCAGAACAAACTGTCTCATTGTTTCCAGCTTTAGGAAAATCCCCTCGGAACGAATACAACTTCACCACCTGTTTTGGGGGTAAAGAAGGAGCCCTTAAGCCTTTTGGCCTAACTAACATGGTAACTTTGTCTTCATTCCCTGCTTCAGAATTAATATGATTTTTAATAAGTATAACTTCTTTGGTCTAAGGTTTTCAAAGTCTGTTACCCATTCATTCCATTTTTATAAACACTACTTTTTCCCATGTTATTTTTTCTCTACTTAATTAATTTTTAATTTGCAAATTTATTTAGTTTTTGAATAGGTAATATGTTCACATGGCAAAACATGAAAAGATGAGTCTCCTTCTCATCTGTGCCCATCATTAAGAAAGTTTCCCTTAAGAATCCATGGAATCTTGCTCTGCAGCCCTGGGGCACAATTTCCATTTGATGTAGTTGTACAAATGTCGTGAAGTTATCACATTTCAGACTGTGTCATCAAATTCTAACACATGACATTTTAAAAAACTCATACAAGCATATTCTTACTTTTTTAAAATTTTTCACTAACAAGGCAAGCTAAGTGAAGTAAATATATGATTTGTGGCCTGTGAAGGTGTGCATTACTTAGGCTCTTACAAGTCATAAGGGAAAAAGTGCTGTCATGGGTGACGGGTGCTGATTATAATCATATGTGGGAACTGAGGAAGCATAATGAACCTTCTAGGCAGCTGCAAAGTACCTCTGAGTCTCAGAGGTTCCCAGTCTGAAATGTTTATCAAGTAACTGGAGAAGTTGGAGATGACACATAGTCATTCATGAAACAAGGACAAGTTTACTTGCAATATTTTCTTATCTTCAACATTAAAACATTTTTACTGTCTTTTATGTATATGCATATATTCCCCAAAGATTAAACTTGAATGTATTAGTTAGTATCCAAAGTGGAGATACTCAGTATTGTCTCTCATCATACTGTAATTATGTAAATGCCATCCATATCTATTGGATGCCACAAACTCCACATTAAACTGGCAAAGATCATTATAATCAAGGCGTGTCACATGGCACAAGGCCAAGCACTCTTATTCGGAAGGACTGATTCCCTATTGGCCATGCCACTCAGGATG